>NW_028251597.1:0-1200000 GCF_964263255.1 Lissotriton vulgaris | reverse complement strand
TGACAAAAGAGATAACACCCCCCCATTACGTCATGCTTGAGAAATGTGGAAAATGGTCCGTTTTCAAATGTTTTATTTTTGAACGTCAGTTCACATTTGTAGGTGGATCATCAGTGTTAGAGCTAAAATTAGCATGTTTAAAGTGATTTTCATGCTTCCAGGGGCTCGGGAAGTGAATTAAATACTATTTGGAGGAATTTAATGTTCAAGCAAAAACGGCTGATTTTTGACAAAAGAGATAACACCCCCCCATTACGTCATGCTTCAGAAATGTGGAGAATGGTCCGTTTTCAAATGTTTTATTTTTGAACGTCAGTTCACATTTGTAGGTGGATCATCAGTGTTAGAGCTAAAATTAGCATGTTTAAAGTGAGTTTCATGCTTCCAGGGGCTCGGGAAGTGAATTAAATACTATTTGGAGGCATTTAATGTTCAATCAAAAACGGCTGATTTTTGACAAAAGAGATAACACCCCCCCATTACGTCATGCTTCAGAAATGTGGAAAATGGTCCGTTTTCAAATGTTTTATTTTTGAACGTCAGTTCACATTTGTAGGTTGATCATCAGTGTTAGAGCTAAAATTAGCATGTTTAAAGTGATTTTCATGCTTCCAGGGGCTCGGGAAGTGAATTAAATACTATTTGGAGGCATTTAATGTTCAAGCAAAAATGGCTGATTTTTGACAAAAGAGATAACACCCCCCCCATTACGTCATGCTTCAGAAATGTGGAAAATGGTCCGTTTTCAAATGTTTTATTTTTGAACGTCAGTTCACATTTGTAGGTAAATCATCAGTGTTAGAGCTAAAATTAGCATGTTTAAAGTGATTTTCATGCTTCCAGGGGCCCTAAACACAAGATTTATGGAATGGTTAAAAGTGCATGAAAATGGCCAATTTACTCACTCTGAGTTCTCAAAAAGGGTTTCTTCACCCCGGGAAGTTAATTAAATACCATTTGGAGGCATTTAATGTTCAAGCAAAAACGGCTGATTTTTGACAAAAGAGATAACACCCCCCATTACGTCATGCTTCAGAAATGTGGAAAATGGTCCGTTTTCAAATGTTTTATTTTTGAATGTCAGTTCACATTTGTAGGTTGATCATCAGTGTTAAAGCTAAAATTAGCATGTTTGAAGTGATTTTCATGCTTCCAGGGGCCCTAAACACAAGATTTATGGAATGGTTAAAAGTGCATGAAAATGGCCAATTTACTCACTCTGAGTTCTCAAAAAGGGTTTCTTCACCCCGGGAAGTTAATTAAATACCATTTGGAGGCATTTAATGTTCAAGCAAAAACGGCTGATTTTCGACAAAAGAGATAACACCCCCCCATTACGTCATGCTTCAGAAATGTGGAAAATGATCCGTTTTCAAATGTTTTATTTTTGAACGTCAGTTCACATTTGTAGGTGGATCATCAGTGTTGGAGCTAAAATTAGCATGTTTAAAGGGATTTTCATGCTTCCAGGGGCTCGGGAAGTGAATTAAATACTATTTGGAGGCATTTAATGTTCAAGCAAAAACGGCTGATTTTTGACAAAAGAGATAACACCCCCCCATACGTCATGCTTGAGAAATGTGGAAAATGGTCCGTTTTCAAATGTTTTATTTTTGAACGTCAGTTCACATTTGTAGGTGGATCATCAGTGTTAGAGCTAAAATTAGCATGTTTAAAGTGATTTTCATGCTTCCAGGGGCTCGGGAAGTGAATTAAATACTATTTGGAGGAATTTAATGTTCAAGCAAAAACGGCTGATTTTTGACAAAAGAGATAACACCCCCCCATTACGTCATGCTTCAGAAATATGGAGAATGGTCCGTTTTCAAATGTTTTATTTTTGAACGTCAGTTCACATTTGTAGGTTGATCATCAGTGTTAGAGCTAAAATTAGCATGTTTAAAGTGATTTTCATGCTTCCAGGGGCTCGGGAAGTGAATTAAATACTATTTGGAGGCATTTAATGTTCAAGCAAAAACGGCTGATTTTTGACAAAAGAGATAACACCCCCCCATTACGTCATGCTTCAGAAATGTGGAAAATGGTCCGTTTTCAAATGTTTTATTTTTGAACGTCAGTTCACATTTGTAGGTTAATCATCAGTGTTAGAGCTAAAATTAGCATGTTTAAAGTGATTTTCATGCTTCCAGGGGCCCTAAACACAAGATTTATGGAATGGTTAAAAGTGCATGAAAATGGCCAATTTACTCACTCTGAGTTCTCAAAAAGGGTTTCTTCACCCCGGGAAGTTAATTAAATACCATTTGGAGGCATTTAATGTTCAAGCAAAAACGGCTGATTTTCGACAAAAGAGATAACACCCCCCCCCATTACGTCATGCTTCAGAAATGTGGAAAATGGTCCGTTTTCAAATGTTTTATTTTTGAACGTCAGTTCACATTTGTAGGTGGATCATCAGTGTTAGAGCTAAAATTAGCATGTTTAAAGTGATTTTCATGCTTCCAGGGGCTCGGGAAGTGAATTAAATACTATTTGGAGGAATTTAATGTTCAAGCAAAAACGGCTGATTTTTGACAAAAGAGATAACACCCCCCCATTACGTCATGCTTCAGAAATGTGAAAAATGGTCCGTTTTCAAATGTTTTATTTTTGAACGTCAGTTCACATTTGTAGGTTGATCATCAGTGTTAGAGCTAAAATTAGCATGTTTAAAGTGATTTTCATGCTACCAGGGGCCCTAAACACAAGATTTATGGAATGGTTAAAAGTGCATGAAAATGGCCAATTTACTCACTCTGAGTTCTCAAAAAGGATTTCTTCACCCCGGGAAGTTAATTAAATACCATTTGGAGGCTTTTAATGTTCAAGCAAAAATGGCTGATTTTCGACAAAAGAGATAACACCCCCCCATTACGTCATGCTTCAGAAATGTGGAAAATGGTCCGTTTTCAAATGTTTTATTTTTGAACGTCAGTTCACATTTGTAGGTGGATCATCAGTGTTAGAGCTAAAATTAGCATGTTTAAAGTGATTTTCATGCTTCCAGGGGCTCGGGAAGTGAATTAAATACTATTTGGAGGAATTTAATGTTCAAGCAAAAACGGCTGATTTTTGACAAAAGAGATAACACCCCCCCATTACGTCATGCTTCAGAAATGTGAAAAATGGTCCGTTTTCAAATGTTTTATTTTTGAACGTCAGTTCACATTTGTAGGTTGATCATCAGTGTTAGAGCTAAAATTAGTATGTTTAAAGTGATTTTCATGCTTCCAGGGGCCCTAAACACAAGATTTACGGAATGGTTAAAAGTGCATGAAAATGGCCAATTTACTCACTCTGAGTTCTCAAAAAGGGTTTCTTCACCCCGGGAAGTTAATTAAATACCATTTGGAGGCATTTAATGTTCAAGCAAAAACGGCTGATTTTCGACAAAAGAGATAACACCCCCCCATTACGTCATGCTTCAGAAATGTGGAAAATGATCCGTTTTCAAATGTTTTATTTTTGAACGTCAGTTCACATTTGTAGGTGGATCATCAGTGTTAGAGCTAAAATTAGCATGTTTAAAGGGATTTTCATGCTTCCAGGAGCTCGGGAAGTGAATTAAATACTATTTGGAGGCATTTAATGTTCAAGCAAAAACAGCTGATTTTTGACAAAAGAGATAACACCCCCCCATTACGTCATGCTTCAGAAATGTGGAAAATGGTCAGTTTTCAAATGTTTTATTTTTGAACGTCAGTTCACATTTGTAGGTTGATCATCAGTGTTAGAGCTAAAATTAGCATGTTTAAAGTGATTTTCATGCTTCCAGGGGCTCGGGAAGTGAATTATATACTATTTGGAGGCATTTAATGTTCAAGCAAAAACGGCTGATTTTTGACAAAAGAGATAACACCCCCCCATTACGTCATGCTTCAGAAATGTGGAAAATGGTCCGTTTTCAAATGTTTTATTTTTGAACGTCAGTTCACATTTGTAGGTTGATCATCAGTGTTAGAGCTAAAATTAGCATGTTTAAAGTGATTTTCATGCTTCCAGGGGCCCTAAACACAAGATTTATGGAATGGTTAAAAGTGCATGAAAATGGCCAATTTACTCACTCTGAGTTCTCAAAAAGGGTTTCTTCACCCCGGGAAGTTAATTAAATACCATTTGGAGGCATTTAATGTTCAAGCAAAAACGGCTGATTTTCGACAAAAGAGATAACACCCCCCCCCATTACGTCATGCTTCAGAAATGTGGAAAATGGTCCGTTTTCAAATGTTTTATTTTTGAATGTCAGTTCACATTTGTAGGTGGATCATCAGTGTTAGAGCTAAAATTAGCATGTTTAAAGTGATTTTCATGCTTCCAGGGGCTCGGGAAGTGAATTAAATATTATTTGGAGGCATTTAATGTTCAAGCAAAAACAGCTGATTTTTGACAAAAGAGATAACACCCCCCCATTACGTCATGCTTCAGAAATGTGGAAAATGGTCCGTTTTCAAATGTTTTATTTTTGAACGTCAGTTCACATTTTTAGGTTGATCATCAGTGTTAGAGCTAAAATTAGCATGTTTAAAGTGATTTTCATGCTTCCAGGGGCCCTAAACACAAGATTTATGGAATGGTTAAAAGTGCATGAAAATCGCCAATTTACTCACTCTGAGTTCTCAAAAAGGGTTTCTTCACCCCGGGAAGTTAATTAAATACCATTTGGAGGCATTTAATGTTCAAGCAAAAACGGCTGATTTTCGACAAAAGAGATAACACCCCCCCATTACGTCATGCTTCAGAAATGTGGAGAATGGTCCGTTTTCAAATGTTTTATTTTTGAATGTCAGTTCACATTTGTAGGTGGATCATCAGTGTTAGAGCTAAAATTAGCATGTTTAAAGTGATTTTAATGCTTCCAGGGGCTCGGGAAGTGAATTAAATACTATTTGGAGAAATTTAATGTTCAAGCAAAAACGGCAGATTTTTGACAAAAGAGATAACACCCCCCCATTACGTCATGCTTCAGAAATGTGGAAAATGGTCCGTTTTCAAATGTTTTATTTTTGAACATCAGTTCACATTTGTAGGTGGATCATCAGTGTTAGAGCTAAAATTAGCATGTTTAAAGGGATTTTCATGCTTCCAGGGGCTCGGGAAGTGAATTAAATACTATTTGGAGGCATTTAATGTTCAAGCAAAAACGGCTGATTTTTGACAAAAGAGATAACACCCCCCCATTACGTCATGCTTCAGAAATGTGGAAAATGGTCCGTTTTCAAATGTTTTATTTTTGAACGTCAGTTCACATTTGTAGGTTGATCATCAGTGTTAGAGCTAAAATTAGCATGTTTAAAGTGATTTTCATGCTTCCAGGGGCTCGGGAAGTGAATTAAATACTATTTGGAGGCATTTAATGTTCAAGCAAAAATGGCTGATTTTTGACAAAAGAGATAACACCCCCCCATTACGTCATGCTTCAGAAATGTGGAAAATGGTCCATTTTCAAATGTTTTATTTTTGAACGTCAGTTCACATTTGTAGGTGAATCATCAGTGTTAGAGCTAAAATTAGCATGTTTAAAGTGATTTTCATGCTTCCAGGGGCCCTAAACACAAGATTTATGGAATGGTTAAAAGTGCATGAAAATGGCCAATTTACTCACTCTGAGTTCTCAAAAAGTGTTTCTTCACCCCGGGAAGTTAATTAAATACCATTTGGAGGCATTTAATGTTCAAGTAAAAACGGCTGATTTTCGACAAAAGAGATAACACCCCCCCATTACGTCATGCTTCAGCAATGTGGAAAATGATCCGTTTTCAAATGTTTTATTTTTGAACGTCAGTTCACATTTGTAGGTGGATCATCAGTGTTAGAGCTAAAATTAGCATGCTTAAAGTGATTTTCATGCTTCCAGGGGCTCGGGAAGTGAATTAAATACTATTTGGAGGCATTTAATGTTCAAGCAAAAACGGCTGATTTTTGACAAAAGAGATAACACCCCCCCATTACGTCATGCTTCAGAAATGTGGAAAATAGTCCGTTTTCAAATGTTTTATTTTTGAACATCAGTTCACATTTGTAGGTTGATCATCAGTGTTAGAGCTAAAATTAGCATGTTTAAAGTGATTTTCATGCTTCCAGGGGCTCGGGAAGTGAATTAAATACTATTTGGAGGCATTTAATGTTCAAGCAAAAACGGCTGATTTTTGACAAAAGAGATAACACCCCCCCATTACATCATGCTTCAGAAATGTGGAAAATAGTCTGTTTTCAAATGTTTTATTTTTGAACGTCAGTTCACATTTGTAGGTTGATCATCAGTGTTGAAGCTAAAATTAGCATGTTTAAAGTGATTTTCATGCTTCCAGGGGCCCTAAACACAAGATTTATGGAATGGTTAAAAGTGCATGAAAATGGCCAATTTACTCACTCTGAGTTCTCAAAAAGGGTTTCTTCGCCCCGGGAAGTTAATTAAATACCATTTGGAGGCATTTAATATTCAAGCAAAAACGGCTGATTTTCGACAAAAGAGATAACACCCCCCCATTACGTCATGCTTCAGAAATGTGGAAAATGGTCCGTTTTCAAATGTTTTGTTTTTGAACAACAGTTCGCATTTGTAGGTGGATCATCAGTGTTAGAGCTAAAATTAGCATGTTTAAAGTGATTTTCATGCTTCCAGGGGCTCGGGAAGTGAATTACATACTATTTGGAGGCATTTAATGTTCAAGCAAAAACGGCTGATTTTTGACAAAAGAGATAACACCCCCCCATTACGTCATGCTTCAGAAATGTGGAAAATGGTCCGTTTTCAAATGTTTTCTTTTTGAACGTCAGTTCACATTTGTAGGTTGATCATCAGTGTTAGAGCTAAAATTAGCATGTTTAAAGTGATTTTCATGCTTCCAGGGGCCCTAAACACAAGATTTATGGAATGGTTAAAAGTGCATGAAAATGGCCAATTTACTCACTCTGAGTTCTCAAAAAGGGTTTCTTCACCCCGGGAAGTTAATTAAATACCATTTGGAGGCATTTAATGTTCAAGCAAAAACGGCTGATTTTCGACAAAAGAGATAACACCCCCCCCCCATTACGTCATGCTTCAGAAATGTGGAAAATGGTCCGTTTTCAAATGTTTTATTTTTGAATGTCAGTTCACATTTGTAGGTGGATCATCAGTGTTAGAGCTAAAATTAGCATGTTTAAAGTGATTTTCATGCTTCCAGGGGCTCGGGAAGTGAATTAAATACTATTTGGAGGAATTTAATGTTCAAGCAAAAACGGCTGATTTTTGACAAAAGAGATAACACCCCCCCATTACGTCATGCTTCAGAAATGTGAAAAATGGTCCGTTTTCAAATGTTTTATTTTTGAACGTCAGTTCACATTTGTAGGTTGATCATCAGTGTTAGAGCTAAAATTAGCATGTTTAAAGTGATTTTCATGCTACCAGGGGCCCTAAACACAAGATTTATGGAATGGTTAAAAGTGCATGAAAATCGCCAATTTACTCACTCTGAGTTCTCAAAAAGGGTTTCTTCACCCCGGGAAGTTAATTAAATACCATTTGGAGGCATTTAATGTTCAAGCAAAAACGGCTGATTTTCGACAAAAGAGATAACACCCCCCCATTACGTCATGCTTCAGAAATGTGGAGAATGGTCCGTTTTCAAATGTTTTATTTTTGAACGTCAGTTCACATTTGTAGGTGGATCATCAGTGTTAGAGCTAAAATTAGCATGTTTAAAGTGATTTTCATGCTTCCAGGGGCTCGGGAAGTGAATTAAATACTATTTGGAGGCATTTAATGTTCAATCAAAAACGGCTGATTTTTGACAAAAGAGATAACACCCCCCCATTACGTCATGCTTCAGAAATGTGGAAAATGGTCCGTTTTTAAATGTTTTATTTTTGAACGTCAGTTCACATTTGTAGGTTGATCATCAGTGTTAGAGCTAAAATTAGCATGTTTAAAGTGATTTTCATGCTTCCAGGGGCTCAGGAAGTGAATTAAATACTATT
Organism: Lissotriton vulgaris; assembly: GCF_964263255.1. Classification (NCBI taxonomy): domain Eukaryota; kingdom Metazoa; phylum Chordata; class Amphibia; order Caudata; family Salamandridae; genus Lissotriton; species Lissotriton vulgaris. The sequence continues at coordinate 1,192,038 of NW_028251597.1, read as the reverse complement.
TGGAGGCATTTAATGTTCAAGCAAAAATGGCTGATTTTTGACAAAAGAGATAACACCCCCCCATTATGTCATGCTTCAGAAATGTGGAAAATGGTCCGTTTTCAAATGTTTTATTTTTGAACGTCAGTTCACATTTGTAGGTGAATCATCAGTGTTAGAGCTAAAATTAGCATGTTTAAAGTGATTTTCATGCTTCCAGGGGCCCTAAACACAAGATTTATGGAATGGTTAAAAGTGCATGAAAATGGCCAATTTACTCACTCTGAGTTCTCAAAAAGGGTTTCTTCACCCCGGGAAGTTAATTAAATACCATTTGGAGGCATTTAGTGTTCAAGCAAAAACAGCTGATTTTTGACAAAAGAGATAACACCCCCCCCCCCATTACGTCATGCTTCAGAAATGTGGAAAATGGTCCGTTTTCAAATGTTTTATTTTTGAATGTCAGTTCACATTTGTAGGTGGATCATCAGTGTTAGAGCTAAAATTAGCATGTTTAAAGTGATTTTCATGCTTCCAGGGGCTCGGGAAGTGAATTAAATACTATTTGGAGGCATTTAATGTTCAAGCAAAAACGGCTGATTTTTGACAAAAGAGATAACACCCCCCCATTACGTCATGCTTCAGAAATGTGGAAAATGGTCCGTTTTCAAATGTTTTATTTTTGAACATCAGTTCACATTTGTAGGTTGATCATCAGTGTTAGAGCTAAAATTAGCATGTTTAAAGTGATTTTCATGCTTCCAGGGGCTCGGGAAGTGAATTAAATACTATTTGGAGGCATTTAATGTTCAAGCAAAAACGGCTGATTTTTGACAAAAGAGATAACACCCCCCCATTACATCATGCTTCAGAAATGTGGAAAATAGTCTGTTTTCAAATGTTTTATTTTTGAACGTCAGTTCACATTTGTAGGTTGATCATCAGTGTTGAAGCTAAAATTAGCATGTTTAAAGTGATTTTCATGCTTCCAGGGGCCCTAAACACAAGATTTATGGAATGGTTAAAAGTGCATGAAAATGGCCAATTTACTCACTCTGAGTTCTCAAAAAGGGTTTCTTCGCCCCGGGAAGTTAATTAAATACCATTTGGAGGCATTTAATATTCAAGCAAAAACGGCTGATTTTCGACAAAAGAGATAACACCCCCCCATTACGTCATGCTTCAGAAATGTGGAAAATGGTCCGTTTTCAAATGTTTTGTTTTTGAACAACAGTTCGCATTTGTAGGTGGATCATCAGTGTTAGAGCTAAAATTAGCATGTTTAAAGTGATTTTCATGCTTCCAGGGGCTCGGGAAGTGAATTACATACTATTTGGAGGCATTTAATGTTCAAGCAAAAACGGCTGATTTTTGACAAAAGAGATAACACCCCCCCATTACGTCATGCTTCAGAAATGTGGAAAATGGTCCGTTTTCAAATGTTTTCTTTTTGAACGTCAGTTCACATTTGTAGGTTGATCATCAGTGTTAGAGCTAAAATTAGCATGTTTAAAGTGATTTTCATGCTTCCAGGGGCCCTAAACACAAGATTTATGGAATGGTTAAAAGTGCATGAAAATGGCCAATTTACTCACTCTGAGTTCTCAAAAAGGGTTTCTTCACCCCGGGAAGTTAATTAAATACCATTTGGAGGCATTTAATGTTCAAGCAAAAACGGCTGATTTTCGACAAAAGAGATAACACCCCCCCCCCATTACGTCATGCTTCAGAAATGTGGAAAATGGTCCGTTTTCAAATGTTTTATTTTTGAATGTCAGTTCACATTTGTAGGTGGATCATCAGTGTTAGAGCTAAAATTAGCATGTTTAAAGTGATTTTCATGCTTCCAGGGGCTCGGGAAGTGAATTAAATACTATTTGGAGGAATTTAATGTTCAAGCAAAAACGGCTGATTTTTGACAAAAGAGATAACACCCCCCCATTACGTCATGCTTCAGAAATGTGAAAAATGGTCCGTTTTCAAATGTTTTATTTTTGAACGTCAGTTCACATTTGTAGGTTGATCATCAGTGTTAGAGCTAAAATTAGCATGTTTAAAGTGATTTTCATGCTACCAGGGGCCCTAAACACAAGATTTATGGAATGGTTAAAAGTGCATGAAAATCGCCAATTTACTCACTCTGAGTTCTCAAAAAGGGTTTCTTCACCCCGGGAAGTTAATTAAATACCATTTGGAGGCATTTAATGTTCAAGCAAAAACGGCTGATTTTCGACAAAAGAGATAACACCCCCCCATTACGTCATGCTTCAGAAATGTGGAGAATGGTCCGTTTTCAAATGTTTTATTTTTGAACGTCAGTTCACATTTGTAGGTGGATCATCAGTGTTAGAGCTAAAATTAGCATGTTTAAAGTGATTTTCATGCTTCCAGGGGCTCGGGAAGTGAATTAAATACTATTTGGAGGCATTTAATGTTCAATCAAAAACGGCTGATTTTTGACAAAAGAGATAACACCCCCCCATTACGTCATGCTTCAGAAATGTGGAAAATGGTCCGTTTTTAAATGTTTTATTTTTGAACGTCAGTTCACATTTGTAGGTTGATCATCAGTGTTAGAGCTAAAATTAGCATGTTTAAAGTGATTTTCATGCTTCCAGGGGCTCAGGAAGTGAATTAAATACTATTTGGAGGCATTTAATGTTCAAGCAAAAATGGCTGATTTTTGACAAAAGAGATAACACCCCCCCATTATGTCATGCTTCAGAAATGTGGAAAATGGTCCGTTTTCAAATGTTTTATTTTTGAACGTCAGTTCACATTTGTAGGTGAATCATCAGTGTTAGAGCTAAAATTAGCATGTTTAAAGTGATTTTCATGCTTCCAGGGGCCCTAAACACAAGATTTATGGAATGGTTAAAAGTGCATGAAAATGGCCAATTTACTCACTCTGAGTTCTCAAAAAGGGTTTCTTCACCCCGGGAAGTTAATTAAATACCATTTGGAGGCATTTAGTGTTCAAGCAAAAACAGCTGATTTTTGACAAAAGAGATAACACCCCCCCCCCCATTACGTCATGCTTCAGAAATGTGGAAAATGGTCCGTTTTCAAATGTTTTATTTTTGAATGTCAGTTCACATTTGTAGGTGGATCATCAGTGTTAGAGCTAAAATTAGCATGTTTAAAGTGATTTTCATGCTTCCAGGGGCTCGGGAAGTGAATTAAATACTATTTGGAGGCATTTAATGTTCAAGCAAAAACGGCTGATTTTTGACAAAAGAGATAACACCCCCCCATTACGTCATGCTTCAGAAATGTGGAAAATGGTCCGTTTTCAAATGTTTTATTTTTGAACATCAGTTCACATTTGTATGTGGATCATCAGTGTTAGAGCTAAAATTAGCATGTTTAAAGGGATTTTCATGCTTCCAGGGGCTCGGGAAGTGAATTAAATACTATTTGGAGGCATTTAATGTTCAAGCAAAAACAGCTGATTTTTGACAAAAGAGATAACACCCCCCATTACGTCATGCTTCAGAAATGTGGAAAATGATCCGTTTTCAAATGTTTTATTTTTGAACGTCAGTTCACATTTGTAGGTGGATCATCAGTGTTAGAGCTAAAATTAGCATGTTTAAAGGGATTTTCATGCTTCCAGGGGCTCGGGAAGTGAATTAAATACTATTTGGAGGCATTTAATGTTCAAGCAAAAACAGCTGATTTTTGACAAAAGAGATAACACCCCCCCATTACGTCATGCTTCAGAAATGTGGAAAATGGTCAGTTTTCAAATGTTTTATTTTTGAACATCAGTTCACATTTGTAGGTTGATCATCAGTGTTAGAGCTAAAATTAGCATGTTTAAAGTGATTTTCATGCTTCCAGGGGCTCGGGAAGTGAATTAAATACTATTTGGAGGCATTTAATGTTAAAGCAAAAACGGCTGATTTTTGACAAAAGAGATAACACCCCCCATTACGTCATGCTTCAGAATTGTGGAAAATAGTCCGTTTTCAAATGTTTTATTTTTGAACGTCAGTTCACATTTGTAGGTTGATCATCAGTGTTAGAGCTAAAATTAGCATGTTTAAAGTGATTTTCATGCTTCCAGGGGCTCGGGAAGTGAATTAAATACTATTTGGAGGCATTTAATGTTCAAGCAAAAACGGCTGATTTTTGACAAAAGAGATAACACCCCCCCATTACGTCATGCTTCAGAAATGTGGAAAATAGTCCGTTTTCAAATGTTTTATTTTTGAACGTCAGTTCACATTTGTAGGTTGATCATCAGTGTTAGAGCTAAAATTAGCATGTTTAAAGTGATTTTCATGCTTCCAGGGGCCCTAAACACAAGATTTATGGAATGGTTAAAAGTGCATGAAAATGGCCAATTTACTCACTCTGAGTTCTCAAAAAGGGTTTCTTCGCCCCGGGAAGTTAATTAAATACCATTTGGAGGCATTTAATATTCAAGCAAAAACGGCTGATTTTCGACAAAAGAGATAACACCCCCCCATTACGTCATGCTTCAGAAATGTGGAAAATGGTCCGTTTTCAAATGTTTTATTTTTGAACAACAGTTCACATTTGTAGGTGGATCATCAGTGTTAGAGCTAAAATTAGCATGTTTAAAGTGATTTTCATGCTTCCAGGGGCTCGGGAAGTGAATTACATACTATTTGGAGGCATTTAATGTTCAAGCAAAAACGGCTGATTTTTGACAAAAGAGATAACACCCCCCCCATTACGTCATGCTTCAGAAATGTGGAAAATGGTCCGTTTTCAAATGTTTTATTTTTGGACGTCAGTTCACATTTGTAGGTTGATCATCAGTGTTAGAGCTAAAATTAGCATGTTTAAAGTGATTTTCATGCTTCCAGGGGCTCGGGAAGTGAATTAAATACAATTTGGAGGCATTTAATGTTCAAGCAAAAACGGCTGATTTTTGACAAAAGAGATAACACCCCCCCATTACGTCATGCTTCAGAAATGTGGAAAATGGTCCGTTTTCAAATGTTTTATTTTTGGACGTCAGTTCACATTTGTAGGTTGATCATCAGTGTTAGAGCTAAAATTAGTATGTTTAAAGTGATTTTCATGCTTCCAGGGGCCCTAAACACAAGATTTACGGAATGGTTAAAAGTGCATGAAAATGGCCAATTTACTCACTCTGAGTTCTCAAAAAGGGTTTCTTCACCCCGGGAAGTTAATTAAATACCACTTGGAGGCATTTAATGTTCAAGCAAAAACGGCTGATTTTCGACAAAAGAGATAACACCCCCCCATTACGTCATGCTTCAGAAATGTGGAAAATGATCCGTTTTCAAATGTTTTATTTTTGAACGTCAGTTCACATTTGTAGGTGGATCATCAGTGTTAGAGCTAAAATTAGCATGTTTAAAGTGAGTTTCATGCTTCCAGGGGCTCGGGAAGTGAATTAAATACTATTTGGAGGCATTTAATGTTCAATCAAAAACGGCTGATTTTTGACAAAAGAGATAACACCCCCCCATTACGTCATGCTTCAGAAATGTGGAAAATGGTCCGTTTTCAAATGTTTTATTTTTGAACGTCAGTTCACATTTGTAGGTTGATCATCAGTGTTAGAGCTAAAATTAGCATGTTTAAAGTGATTTTCATGCTTCCAGGGGCTCGGGAAGTGAATTAAATACTATTTGGAGGCATTTAATGTTCAAGCAAAAATGGCTGATTTTTGACAAAAGAGATAACACCCCCCCATTACGTCATGCTTCAGAAATGTGGAAAATGGTCAGTTTTCAAATGTTTTATTTTTGAACGTCAGTTCACATTTGTAGGTGAATCATCAGTGTTAGAGCTAAAATTAGCATGTTTAAAGTGATTTTCATGCTTCCAGGGGCCCTAAACACAAGATTTATGGAATGGTTAAAAGTGCATGAAAATGGCCAATTTACTCACTCTGAGTTCTCAAAAAGGGTTTCTTCGCCCCGGGAAGTTAATTAAATACCATTTGGAGGCATTTAATGTTCAAGCAAAAACGGCTGATTTTTGACAAAAGAGATAACACCCCCCATTACGTCATGCTTCAGAAATGTGGAAAATGGTCCGTTTTCAAATGTTTTATTTTTGAATGTCAGTTCACATTTGTAGGTTGATCATCAGTGTTAGAGCTAAAATTAGCATGTTTAAAGTGATTTTCATGCTTCCAGGGGCCCTAAACACAAGATTTATGGAATGGTTAAAAGTGCATGAAAATGGCCAATTTACTCACTCTGAGTTCTCAAAAAGGGTTTCTTCGCCCCGGGAAGTTAATTAAATACCATTTGGAGGCATTTAATATTCAAGCAAAAACGGCTGATTTTCGACAAAAGAGATAACACCCCCCCATTACGTCATGCTTCAGAAATGTGGAAAATGGTCCGTTTTCAAATGTTTTATTTTTGAACAACAGTTCACATTTGTAGGTGGATCATCAGTGTTAGAGCTAAAATTAGCATGTTTAAAGTGAGTTTCATGCTTCCAGGGGCTCGGGAAGTGAATTAAATACTATTTGGAGGCATTTAATGTTCAATCAAAAACGGCTGATTTTTGACAAGAGAGATAACACCCCCCCCATTACGTCATGCTTCAGAAATGTGGAAAATGGTCCGTTTTCAAATGTTTTATTTTTGAACGTCAGTTCACATTTGTAGGTTGATCATCAGTGTTAGAGCTAAAATTAGCATGTTTAAAGTGATTTTCATGCTTCCAGGGGCTCGGGAAGTGAATTAAATACTATTTGGAGGCATTTAATGTTCAAGCAAAAATGGCTGATTTTTGACAAAAGAGATAACACCCCCCCATTACGTCATGCTTCAGAAATGTGGAAAATGGTCCGTTTTCAAATGTTTTATTTTTGAACGTCAGTTCACATTTGTAGGTAAATCATCAGTGTTAGAGCTAAAATTAGCATGTTTAAAGTGATTTTCATGCTTCCAGGGGCCCTAAACACAAGATTTATGGAATGGTTAAAAGTGCATGAAAATGGCCAATTTACTCACTCTGAGTTCTCAAAAAGCGTTTCTTCAACCCGGGAAGTTAATTAAATACCATTTGGAGGCATTTAATGTTCAAGCAAAAACGGCTGATTTTTGACAAAAGAGATAACACCCCCCATTACGACATGCTTCAGAAATGTGGAAAATGGTCCGTTTTCAAATGTTTTATTTTTGAATGTCAGTTCACATTTGTAGGTTGATCATCAGTGTTAGAGCTAAAATTAGCATGTTTGAAGTGATTTTCATGCTTCCAGGGGCCCTAAACACAAGATTTATGGAATGGTTAAAAGTGCATGAAAATGGCCAATTTACTCACTCTGAGTTCTCAAAAAGGGTTTCTTCACCCCGGGAAGTTAATTAAATACCATTTGGAGGCATTTAATGTTCAAGCAAAAACGGCTGATTTTCGACAAAAGAGATTACACCCCCCCATTACGTCATGCTTCAGAAATGTGGAAAATGATCCGTTTTCAAATGTTTTATTTTTGAACGTCAGTTCACATTTGTAGGTGGATCATCAGTGTTAGAGCTAAAATTAGCATGTTTAAAGTGATTTTCATGCTTCCAGGGGCTCGGGAAGTGAATTAAATACTATTTGGAGGCATTTAATGTTCAAGCAAAAACGGCTGATTTTTGACAAAAGAGATAACACCCCCCCATTACGTCATGCTTCAGAAATGTGGAAAATAGTCCGTTTTCAAATGTTTTATTTTTGAACGTCAGTTCACATTTGTAGGTTGATCATCAGTGTTAGAGCTAAAATTAGCATGTTTAAAGTGATTTTCATGCTTCCAGGGACTCGGGAAGTGAATTAAATACTATTTGGAGGCATTTAATGTTCAAGCAAAAACGGCTGATTTTTGACAAAAGAGATAACATCCCCCATTACGTCATGCTTCAGAAATGTGGAAAATAGTCCGTTTTCAAATGTTTTATTTTTGAACGTCAGTTCACATTTGTAGGTTGATCATCAGTGTTAGAGCTAAAATTAGCATGTTTAAAGTGATTTTCATGCTTCCAGGGGCTCGGGAAGTGAATTAAATACTATTTGGAGGCATTTAATGTTCAAGCAAAAATGGCTGATTTTTGACAAAAGATAACACCCCCCCATTACGTCATGCTTCAGAAATGTGGAGAATGGTCCGTTTTCAAATGTTTTATTTTTGAACGTCAGTTCACATTTGTAGGTGGATCATCAGTGTTAGAGCTAAAATCAGCATGTTTAAAGTGAGTTTCATGCTTCCAGGGGCTCGGGAAGTGAATTAAATACTATTTGGAGGCATTTAATGTTCAATCAAAAACGGCTGATTTTTGACAAAAGAGATAACACCCCCCCATTACGTCATGCTTCAGAAATGTGGAAAATGGTCCGTTTTCAAATGTTTTATTTTTGAACGTCAGTTCACATTTGTAGGTTGATCATCAGTGTTAGAGCTAAAATTAGCATGTTTAAAGTGATTTTCATGCTTCCAGGGGCTCGGGAAGTGAATTAAATACTATTTGGAGGCATTTAATGTTCAAGCAAAAACGGCTGATTTTTGACAAAAGAGATAACACCCCCCCATTACGTCATGCTTCAGAAATGTGGAAAATGGTCCGTTTTCAAATGTTTTATTTTTGAACGTCAGTTCACATTTGTAGGTTAATCATCAGTGTTAGAGCTAAAATTAGCATGTTTAAAGTGATTTTCATGCTTCCAGGGGCCCTAAACACAAGATTTATGGAATGGTTAAAAGTGCATGAAAATGGCCAATTTACTCACTCTGAGTTCTCAAAAAGGGTTTCTTCACCCCGGGAAGTTAATTAAATACCATTTGGAGGCATTTAATGTTCAAGCAAAAACGGCTGATTTTCGACAAAAGAGATAACACCCCCCCCCATTACGTCATGCTTCAGAAATGTGGAAAATGGTCCGTTTTCAAATGTTTTATTTTTGAACGTCAGTTCACATTTGTAGGTGGATCATCAGTGTTAGAGCTAAAATTAGCATGTTTAAAGTGATTTTCATGCTTCCAGGGGCTCGGGAAGTGAATTAAATACTATTTGGAGGAATTTAATGTTCAAGCAAAAACGGCTGATTTTTGACAAAAGAGATAACACCCCCCCATTACGTCATGCTTCAGAAATGTGAAAAATGGTCAGTTTTCAAATGTTTTATTTTTGAACGTCAGTTCACATTTGTAGGTTGATCATCAGTGTTAGAGCTAAAATTAGCATGTTTAAAGTGATTTTCATGCTACCAGGGGCCCTAAACACAAGATTTATGGAATGGTTAAAAGTGCATGAAAATGGCCAATTTACTCACTCTGAGTTCTCAAAAAGGATTTCTTCACCCCGGGAAGTTAATTAAATACCATTTGGAGGCTTTTAATGTTCAAGCAAAAATGGCTGATTTTCGACAAAAGAGATAACACCCCCCCCATTACGTCATGCTTCAGAAATGTGGAAAATGGTCCGTTTTCAAATGTTTTATTTTTGAACGTCAGTTCACATTTGTAGGTGGATCATCAGTGTTAGAGCTAAAATTAGCATGTTTAAAGTGATTTTCATGCTTCCAGGGGCTCGGGAAGTGAATTAAATACTATTTGGAGGAATTTAATGTTCAAGCAAAAACGGCTGATTTTTGACAAAAGAGATAACACCCCCCCATTACGTCATGCTTCAGAAATGTGAAAAATGGTCCGTTTTCAAATGTTTTATTTTTGAACGTCAGTTCACATTTGTAGGTTGATCATCAGTGTTAGAGCTAAAATTAGTATGTTTAAAGTGATTTTCATGCTTCCAGGGGCCCTAAACACAAGATTTACGGAATGGTTAAAAGTGCATGAAAATGGCCAATTTACTCACTCTGAGTTCTCAAAAAGGGTTTCTTCACCCCGGGAAGTTAATTAAATACCATTTGGAGGCATTTAATGTTCAAGCAAAAACGGCTGATTTTCGACAAAAGAGATAACACCCCCCCATTACGTCATGCTTCAGAAATGTGGAAAATGATCCGTTTTCAAATGTTTTATTTTTGAACGTCAGTTCACATTTGTAGGTGGATCATCAGTGTTAGAGCTAAAATTAGCATGTTTAAAGGGATTTTCATGCTTCCAGGAGCTCGGGAAGTGAATTAAATACTATTTGGAGGCATTTAATGTTCAAGCAAAAACAGCTGATTTTTGACAAAAGAGATAACACCCCCCCATTACGTCATGCTTCAGAAATGTGGAAAATGGTCAGTTTTCAAATGTTTTATTTTTGAACGTCAGTTCACATTTGTAGGTTGATCATCAGTGTTAGAGCTAAAATTAGCATGTTTAAAGTGATTTTCATGCTTCCAGGGGCCCTAAACACAAGATTTATGGAATGGTTAAAAGTGCATGAAAATCGCCAATTTACTCACTCTGAGTTCTCAAAAAGGGTTTCTTCACCCCGGGAAGTTAATTAAATACCATTTGGAGGCATTTAATGTTCAAGCAAAAATGGCAGATTTTTGACAAAAGAGATAACACCCCCCCATTACGTCATGCTTCAGAAATGTGGAAAATGGTCCGTTTTCAAATGTTTTATTTTTGAACATCAGTTCACATTTGTAGGTGGATCATTAGTGTTAGAGCTAAAATTAGCATGTTTAAAGGGATTTTCATGCTTCCAGGGGCTCGGGAAGTGAATTAAATACTATTTGGAGGCATTTAATGTTCAAGCAAAAACGGCTGATTTTTGACAAAAGAGATAACACCCCCCCATTACGTCATGCTTCAGAAATGTGGAAAATGGTCCGTTTTCAAATGTTTTATTTTTGAACGTCAGTTCACATTTGTAGGTTGATCATCAGTGTTAGAGCTAAAATTAGCATGTTTAAAGTGATTTTCATGCTTCCAGGGGCTCGGGAAGTGAATTAAATACTATTTGGAGGCATTTAATGTTCAAGCAAAAATGGCTGATTTTTGACAAAAGAGATAACACCCCCCCATTACGTCATGCTTCAGAAATGTGGAAAATGGTCCGTTTTCAAATGTTTTATTTTTGAACGTCAGTTCACATTTGTAGGTGAATCATCAGTGTTAGAGCTAAAATTAGCATGTTTAAAGTGATTTTCATGCTTCCAGGGGCCCTAAACACAAGATTTATGGAATGGTTAAAAGTGCATGAAAATGGCCAATTTACTCACTCTGAGTTCTCAAAAAGGGTTTCTTCACCCCGGGAAGTTAATTAAATACCATTTGGAGGCATTTAATGTTCAAGCAAAAACGGCTGATTTTCGACAAAAGAGATAACACCCCCCCATTACGTCATGCTTCAGAAATGTGGAAAATGATCCGTTTTCAAATGTTTTATTTTTGAACGTCAGTTCACATTTGTAGGTGGATCATCAGTGTTAGAGCTAAAATTAGCATGCTTAAAGTGATTTTCATGCTTCCAGGGGCTCGGGAAGTGAATTAAATACTATTTGGAGGCATTTAATGTTCAAGCAAAAACGGCTGATTTTTGACAAAAGAGATAACACCCCCCCATTACGTCATGCTTCAGAAATGTGGAAAATAGTCCGTTTTCAAATGTTTTATTTTTTAACATCAGTTCACATTTGTAGGTTGATCATCAGTGTTAGAGCTAAAATTAGCATGTTTAAAGTGATTTTCATGCTTCCAGGGGCTCGGGAAGTGAATTAAATACTATTTGGAGGCATTTAATGTTCAAGCAAAAACGGCTGATTTTTGACAAAAGAGATAACACCCCCCCATTACGTCATGCTTCAGAAATGTGGAAAATAGTCTGTTTTCAAATGTTTTATTTTTGAACGTCAGTTCACATTTGTAGGTTGATCATCAGTGTTGAAGCTAAAATTAGCATGTTTAAAGTGATTTTCATGCTTCCAGGGGCCCTAAACACAAGATTTATGGAATGGTTAAAAGTGCATGAAAATGGCCAATTTACTCACTCTGAGTTCTCAAAAAGGGTTTCTTCGCCCCGGGAAGTTAATTAAATACCATTTGGAGGCATTTAATATTCAAGCAAAAACGGCTGATTTTCGACAAAAGAGATAACACCCCCCCATTACGTCATGCTTCAGAAATGTGGAAAATGGTCCGTTTTCAAATGTTTTGTTTTTGAACAACAGTTCGCATTTGTAGGTGGATCATCAGTGTTAGAGCTAAAATTAGCATGTTTAAAGTGATTTTCATGCTTCCAGGGGCTCGGGAAGTGAATTATATACTATTTGGAGGCATTTAATGTTCAAGCAAAAACGGCTGATTTTTGACAAAAGAGATAACACCCCCCCATTACGTCATGCTTCAGAAATGTGGAAAATGGTCCGTTTTCAAATGTTTTATTTTTGAACGTCAGTTCACATTTGTAGGTTGATCATCAGTGTTAGAGCTAAAATTAGCATGTTTAAAGTGATTTTCATGCTTCCAGGGGCCCTAAACACAAGATTTATGGAATGGTTAAAAGTGCATGAAAATGGACAATTTACTCACTCTGAGTTCTCAAAAAGGGTTTCTTCACCCCGGGAAGTTAATTAAATACCATTTGGAGGCATTTAATGTTCAAGCAAAAACGGCTGATTTTCGACAAAAGAGATAACACCCCCCCCATTACGTCATGCTTCAGAAATGTGGAAAATGGTCCGTTTTCAAATGTTTTATTTTTGAATGTCAGTTCACATTTGTAGGTGGATCATCAGTGTTAGAGCTAAAATTAGCATGTTTAAAGTGATTTTCATGCTTCCAGGGGCTCGGGAAGTGAATTAAATACTATTTGGAGGAATTTAATGTTCAAGCAAAAACGGCTGATTTTTGACAAAAGAGATAACACCCCCCCATTACGTCATGCTTCAGAAATGTGAAAAATGGTCCGTTTTCAAATGTTTTATTTTTGAACGTCAGTTCACATTTGTAGGTTGATCATCAGTGTTAGAGCTAAAATTAGCATGTTTAAAGTGATTTTCATGCTACCAGGGGCCCTAAACACAAGATTTATGGAATGGTTAAAAGTGCATGAAAATGGCCAATTTACTCACTCTGAGTTCTCAAAAAGGGTTTCTTCACCCCGGGAAGTTAATTAAATACCATTTGGAGGCATTTAATGTTCAAGCAAAAACGGCTGATTTTCGACAAAAGAGATAACACCCCCCCATTACGTCATGCTTCAGAAATGTGGAAAATGATCCGTTTTCAAATGTTTTATTTTTGAACGTCAGTTCACATTTGTAGGTGGATCATCAGTGTTAGAGCTAAAATTAGCATGTTTAAAGGGATTTTCATGCTTCCAGGAGCTCGGGAAGTGAATTAAATACTATTTGGAGGCATTTAATGTTCAAGCAAAAACAGCTGATTTTTGACAAAAGAGATAACACCCCCCCATTACGTCATGCTTCAGAAATGTGGAAAATGGTCCGTTTTCAAATGTTTTATTTTTGAACGTCAGTTCACATTTGTAGGTTGATCATCAGTGTTAGAGCTAAAATTAGCATGTTTAAAGTGATTTTCATGCTTCCAGGGGCCCTAAACACAAGATTTATGGAATGGTTAAAAGTGCATGAAAATCGCCAATTTACTCACTCTGAGTTCTCAAAAAGGGTTTCTTCACCCCGGGAAGTTAATTAAATACCATTTGGAGGCATTTAATGTTCAAGCAAAAACGGCTGATTTTCGACAAAAGAGATAACACCCCCCCATTACGTCATGCTTCAGAAATGTGGAGAATGGTCCGTTTTCAAATGTTTTATTTTTGAATGTCAGTTCACATTTGTAGGTGGATCATCAGTGTTAGAGCTAAAATTAGCATGTTTAAAGTGATTTTAATGCTTCCAGGGGCTCGGGAAGTGAATTAAATACTATTTGGAGGCATTTAATGTTCAAGCAAAAACGGCAGATTTTTGACAAAAGAGATAACACCCCCCCATTACGTCATGCTTCAGAAATGTGGAAAATGGTCCGTTTTCAAATGTTTTATTTTTGAACATCAGTTCACATTTGTAGGTGGATCATCAGTGTTAGAGCTAAAATTAGCATGTTTAAAGGGATTTTCATGCTTCCAGGGGCTCGGGAAGTGAATTAAATACTATTTGGAGGCATTTAATGTTCAAGCAAAAACGGCTGATTTTTGACAAAAGAGATAACACCCCCCCATTACGTCATGCTTCAGAAATGTGGAAAATGGTCCGTTTTCAAATGTTTTATTTTTGAACGTCAGTTCACATTTGTAGGTTGATCATCAGTGTTAGAGCTAAAATTAGCATGTTTAAAGTGATTTTCATGCTTCCAGGGGCTCGGGAAGTGAATTAAATACTATTTGGAGGCATTTAATGTTCAAGCAAAAATGGCTGATTTTTGACAAAAGAGATAACACCCCCCCATTACGTCATGCTTCAGAAATGTGGAAAATGGTCCGTTTTCAAATGTTTTATTTTTGAACCTCAGTTCACATTTGTAGGTGAATCATCAGTGTTAGAGCTAAAATTAGCATGTTTAAAGTGATTTTCATGCTTCCAGGGGCCCTAAACACAAGATTTATGGAATGGTTAAAAGTGCATGAAAATGGCCAATTTACTCACTCTGAGTTCTCAAAAAGGGTTTCTTCACCCCGGGAAGTTAATTAAATACCATTTGGAGGCATTTAATGTTCAAGCAAAAACGGCTGATTTTCGACAAAAGAGATAACACCCCCCCATTACGTCATGCTTCAGCAATGTGGAAAATGATCCGTTTTCAAATGTTTTATTTTTGAACGTCAGTTCACATTTGTAGGTGGATCATCAGTGTTAGAGCTAAAATTAGCATGCTTAAAGTGATTTTCATGCTTCCAGGGGCTCGGGAAGTGAATTAAATACTATTTGGAGGCATTTAATGTTCAAGCAAAAACGGCTGATTTTTGACAAAAGAGATAACACCCCCCCATTACGTCATGCTTCAGAAATGTGGAAAATAGTCCGTTTTCAAATGTTTTATTTTTGAACATCAGTTCACATTTGTAGGTTGATCATCAGTGTTAGAGCTAAAATTAGCATGTTTAAAGTGATTTTCATGCTTCCAGGGGCTCGGGAAGTGAATTAAATACTATTTGGAGGCATTTAATGTTCAAGCAAAAACGGCTGATTTTTGACAAAAGAGATAACACCCCCCCATTACATCATGCTTCAGAAATGTGGAAAATAGTCTGTTTTCAAATGTTTTATTTTTGAACGTCAGTTCACATTTGTAGGTTGATCATCAGTGTTGAAGCTAAAATTAGCATGTTTAAAGTGATTTTCATGCTTCCAGGGGCCCTAAACACAAGATTTATGGAATGGTTAAAAGTGCATGAAAATGGCCAATGTACTCACTCTGAGTTCTCAAAAAGGGTTTCTTCGCCCCGGGAAGTTAATTAAATACCATTTGGAGGCATTTAATATTCAAGCAAAAACGGCTGATTTTCGACAAAAGAGATAACACCCCCCCATTACGTCATGCTTCAGAAATGTGGAAAATGGTCCGTTTTCAAATGTTTTGTTTTTGAACAACAGTTCGCATTTGTAGGTGGATCATCAGTGTTAGAGCTAAAATTAGCATGTTTAAAGTGATTTTCATGCTTCCAGGGGCTCGGGAAGTGAATTACATACTATTTGGAGGCATTTAATGTTCAAGCAAAAACGGCTGATTTTTGACAAAAGAGATAACACCCCCCCATTACGTCATGCTTCAGAAATGTGGAAAATGGTCCGTTTTCAAATGTTTTATTTTTGAACGTCAGTTCACATTTGTAGGTTGATCATCAGTGTTAGAGCTAAAATTAGCATGTTTAAAGTGATTTTCATGCTTCCAGGGGCCCTAAACACAAGATTTATGGAATGGTTAAAAGTGCATGAAAATGGCCAATTTACTCACTCTGAGTTCTCAAAAAGGGTTTCTTCACCCCGGGAAGTTAATTAAATACCATTTGGAGGCATTTAATGTTCAAGCAAAAACGGCTGATTTTCGACAAAAGAGATAACACCCCCCCCCCCATTACGTCATGCTTCAGAAATGTGGAAAATGGTCCGTTTTCAAATGTTTTATTTTTGAATGTCAGTTCACATTTGTAGGTGGATCATCAGTGTTAGAGCTAAAATTAGCATGTTTAAAGTGATTTTCATGCTTCCAGGGGCTCGGGAAGTGAATTAAATACTATTTGGAGGAATTTAATGTTCAAGCAAAAACGGCTGATTTTTGACAAAAGAGATAACACCCCCCCATTACGTCATGCTTCAGAAATGTGAAAAATGGTCCGTTTTCAAATGTTTTATTTTTGAACGTCAGTTCACATTTGTAGGTTGATCATCAGTGTTAGAGCTAAAATTAGCATGTTTAAAGTGATTTTCATGCTACCAAGGGCCCTAAACACAAGATTTATGGAATGGTTAAAAGTGCATGAAAATCGCCAATTTACTCACTCTGAGTTCTCAAAAAGGGTTTCTTCACCCCGGGAAGTTAATTAAATACCATTTGGAGGCATTTAATGTTCAAGCAAAAACGGCTGATTTTCGACAAAAGAGATAACACCCCCCCATTACGTCATGCTTCAGAAATGTGGAGAATGGTCCGTTTTCAAATGTTTTATTTTTGAACGTCAGTTCACATTTGTAGGTGGATCATCAGTGTTAGAGCTAAAATTAGCATGTTTAAAGTGATTTTCATGCTTCCAGGGGCTCGGGAAGTGAATTAAATACTATTTGGAGGCATTTAATGTTCAATCAAAAACGGCTGATTTTTGACAAAAGAGATAACACCCCCCCATTACGTCATGCTTCAGAAATGTGGAAAATGGTCCGTTTTTAAATGTTTTATTTTTGAACGTCAGTTCACATTTGTAGGTTGATCATCAGTGTTAGAGCTAAAATTAGCATGTTTAAAGTGATTTTCATGCTTCCAGGGGCTCAGGAAGTGAATTAAATACTATTTGGAGGCATTTAATGTTCAAGCAAAAATGGCTGATTTTTGACAAAAGAGATAACACCCCCCCATTATGTCATGCTTCAGAAATGTGGAAAATGGTCCGTTTTCAAATGTTTTATTTTTGAACGTCAGTTCACATTTGTAGGTGAATCATCAGTGTTAGAGCTAAAATTAGCATGCTTAAAGTGATTTTCATGCTTCCAGGGGCCCTAAACACAAGATTTATGGAATGGTTAAAAGTGCATGAAAATGGCCAATTTACTCACTCTGAGTTCTCAAAAAGGGTTTCTTCACCCCGGGAAGTTAATTAAATACCATTTGGAGGCATTTAATGTTCAAGCAAAAACAGCTGATTTTTGACAAAAGAGATAACACCCCCCCCCCCCATTACGTCATGCTTCAGAAATGTGGAAAATGGTCCGTTTTCAAATGTTTTATTTTTGAATGTCAGTTCACATTTGTAGGTGGATCATCAGTGTTAGAGCTAAAATTAGCATGTTTAAAGTGATTTTCATGCTTCCAGGGGCTCGGGAAGTGAATTAAATACTATTTGGAGGCATTTAATGTTCAAGCAAAAACGGCTGATTTTTGACAAAAGAGATAACACCCCCCCATTACGTCATGCTTCAGAAATGTGGAAAATGGTCCGTTTTCAAATGTTTTATTTTTGAACATCAGTTCACATTTGTATGTGGATCATCAGTGTTAGAGCTAAAATTAGCATGTTTAAAGGGATTTTCATGCTTCCAGGGGCTCGGGAAGTGAATTAAATACTATTTGGAGGCATTTAATGTTCAAGCAAAAACAGCTGATTTTTGACAAAAGAGATAACACCCCCCATTACGTCATGCTTCAGAAATGTGGAAAATGATCCGTTTTCAAATGTTTTATTTTTGAACGTCAGTTCACATTTGTAGGTGGATCATCAGTGTTAGAGCTAAAATTAGCATGTTTAAAGGGATTTTCATGCTTCCAGGGGCTCGGGAAGTGAATTAAATACTATTTGGAGGCATTTAATGTTCAAGCAAAAACAGCTGATTTTTGACAAAAGAGATAACACCCCCCCATTACGTCATGCTTCAGAAATGTGGAAAATGGTCAGTTTTCAAATGTTTTATTTTTGAACATCAGTTCACATTTGTAGGTTGATCATCAGTGTTAGAGCTAAAATTAGCATGTTTAAAGTGATTTTCATGCTTCCAGGGGCTCGGGAAGTGAATTAAATACTATTTGGAGGCATTTAATGTTAAAGCAAAAACGGCTGATTTTTGACAAAAGAGATAACACCCCCCATTACGTCATGCTTCAGAATTGTGGAAAATAGTCCGTTTTCAAATGTTTTATTTTTGAACGTCAGTTCACATTTGTAGGTTGATCATCAGTGTTAGAGCTAAAATTAGCATGTTTAAAGTGATTTTCATGCTTCCAGGGGCTCGGGAAGTGAATTAAATACTATTTGGAGGCATTTAATGTTCAAGCAAAAACGGCTGATTTTTGACAAAAGAGATAACACCCCCCCATTACGTCATGCTTCAGAAATGTGGAAAATAGTCCGTTTTCAAATGTTTTATTTTTGAATGTCAGTTCACATTTGTAGGTTGATCATCAGTGTTAGAGCTAAAATTAGCATGTTTAAAGTGATTTTCATGCTTCCAGGGGCCCTAAACACAAGATTTATGGAATGGTTAAAAGTGCATGAAAATGGCCAATTTACTCACTCTGAGTTCTCAAAAAGGGTTTCTTCGCCCCGGGAAGTTAATTAAATACCATTTGGAGGCATTTAATATTCAAGCAAAAACGGCTGATTTTCGACAAAAGAGATAACACCCCCCCATTACGTCATGCTTCAGAAATGTGGAAAATGGTCCGTTTTCAAATGTTTTATTTTTGAACAACAGTTCACATTTGTAGGTGGATCATCAGTGTTAGAGCTAAAATTAGCATGTTTAAAGTGATTTTCATGCTTCCAGGGGCTCGGGAAGTGAATTACATACTATTTGGAGGCATTTAATGTTCAAGCAAAAACGGCTGATTTTTGACAAAAGAGATAACACCCCCCCCATTACGTCATGCTTCAGAAATGTGGAAAATGGTCCGTTTTCAAATGTTTTATTTTTGGACGTCAGTTCACATTTGTAGGTTGATCATCAGTGTTAGAGCTAAAATTAGCATGTTTAAAGTGATTTTCATGCTTCCAGGGGCTCGGGAAGTGAATTAAATACAATTTGGAGGCATTTAATGTTCAAGCAAAAACGGCTGATTTTTGACAAAAGAGATAACACCCCCCCATTACGTCATGCTTCAGAAATGTGGAAAATGGTCCGTTTTCAAATGTTTTATTTTTGGACGTCAGTTCACATTTGTAGGTTGATCATCAGTGTTAGAGCTAAAATTAGTATGTTTAAAGTGATTTTCATGCTTCCAGGGGCCCTAAACACAAGATTTACGGAATGGTTAAAAGTGCATGAAAATGGCCAATTTACTCACTCTGAGTTCTCAAAAAGGGTTTCTTCACCCCGGGAAGTTAATTAAATACCACTTGGAGGCATTTAATGTTCAAGCAAAAACGGCTGATTTTCGACAAAAGAGATAACACCCCCCCATTACGTCATGCTTCAGAAATGTGGAAAATGATCCGTTTTCAAATGTTTTATTTTTGAACGTCAGTTCACATTTGTAGGTGGATCATCAGTGTTGGAGCTAAAATTAGCATGTTTAAAGGGATTTTCATGCTTCCAGGGGCTCGGGAAGTGAATTAAATACTATTTGGAGGCATTTAATGTTCAAGCAAAAACGGCTGATTTTTGACAAAAGAGATAACACCCCCCCATTACGTCATGCTTGAGAAATGTGGAAAATGGTCCGTTTTCAAATGTTTTATTTTTGAACGTCAGTTCACATTTGTAGGTGGATCATCAGTGTTAGAGCTAAAATTAGCATGTTTAAAGTGATTTTCATGCTTCCAGGGGCTCGGGAAGTGAATTAAATACTATTTGGAGGCATTTAATGTTCAAGCAAAAACGGCTGATTTTTGACAAAAGAGATAACACCCCCCATTACGTCATGCTTCAGAAATGTGGAGAATGGTCCGTTTTCAAATGTTTTATTTTTGAACGTCAGTTCACATTTGTAGGTGGATCATCAGTGTTAGAGCTAAAATTAGCATGTTTAAAGTGAGTTTCATGCTTCCAGGGGCTCGGGAAGTGAATTAAATACTATTTGGAGGCATTTAATGTTCAATCAAAAACGGCTGATTTTTGACAAAAGAGATAACACCCCCCCATTACGTCATGCTTCAGAAATGTGGAAAATGGTCCGTTTTCAAATGTTTTATTTTTGAACGTCAGTTCACATTTGTAGGTTGATCATCAGTGTTAGAGCTAAAATTAGCATGTTTAAAGTGATTTTCATGCTTCCAGGGGCTCGGGAAGTGAATTAAATACTATTTGGAGGCATTTAATGTTCAAGCAAAAATGGCTGATTTTTGACAAAAGAGATAACACCCCCCCATTACGTCATGCTTCAGAAATGTGGAAAATGGTCAGTTTTCAAATGTTTTATTTTTGAACGTCAGTTCACATTTGTAGGTGAATCATCAGTGTTAGAGCTAAAATTAGCATGTTTAAAGTGATTTTCATGCTTCCAGGGGCCCTAAACACAAGATTTATGGAATGGTTAAAAGTGCATGAAAATGGCCAATTTACTCACTCTGAGTTCTCAAAAAGGGTTTCTTCGCCCCGGGAAGTTAATTAAATACCATTTGGAGGCATTTAATGTTCAAGCAAAAACGGCTGATTTTTGACAAAAGAGATAACACCCCCCATTACGTCATGCTTCAGAAATGTGGAAAATGGTCCGTTTTCAAATGTTTTATTTTTGAATGTCAGTTCACATTTGTAGGTTGATCATCAGTGTTAGAGCTAAAATTAGCATGTTTAAAGTGATTTTCATGCTTCCAGGGGCCCTAAACACAAGATTTATGGAATGGTTAAAAGTGCATGAAAATGGCCAATTTACTCACTCTGAGTTCTCAAAAAGGGTTTCTTCGCCCCGGGAAGTTAATTAAATACCATTTGGAGGCATTTAATATTCAAGCAAAAACGGCTGATTTTCGACAAAAGAGATAACACCCCCCCATTACGTCATGCTTCAGAAATGTGGAAAATGGTCCGTTTTCAAATGTTTTATTTTTGAACAACAGTTCACATTTGTAGGTGGATCATCAGTGTTAGAGCTAAAATTAGCATGTTTAAAGTGATTTTCATGCTTCCAGGGGCTCGGGAAGTGAATTAAATACTATTTGGAGGCATTTAATGTTCAAGCAAAAACGGCTGATTTTTGACAAAAGAGAAAACACCCCCCCATTACGTCATGCTTGAGAAATGTGGAAAATGGTCCGTTTTCAAATGTTTTATTTTTGAACGTCAGTTCACATTTGTAGGTGGATCATCAGTGTTAGAGCTAAAATTAGCATGTTTAAAGTGATTTTCATGCTTCCAGGGGCTCGGGAAGTGAATTAAATACTATTTGGAGGAATTTAATGTTCAAGCAAAAACGGCTGATTTTTGACAAAAGAGATAACACCCCCCCATTACGTCATGCTTCAGAAATGTGGAGAATGGTCCATTTTCAAATGTTTTATTTTTGAACGTCAGTTCACATTTGTAGGTGGATCATCAGTGTTAGAGCTAAAATTAGCATGTTTAAAGTGAGTTTCATGCTTCCAGGGGCTCGGGAAGTGAATTAAATACTATTTGGAGGCATTTAATGTTCAATCAAAAACGGCTGATTTTTGACAAAAGAGATAACACCCCCCCATTACGTCATGCTTCAGAAATGTGGAAAATGGTCCGTTTTCAAATGTTTTATTTTTGAACGTCAGTTCACATTTGTAGGTTGATCATCAGTGTTAGAGCTAAAATTAGCATGTTTAAAGTGATTTTCATGCTTCCAGGGGCTCGGGAAGTGAATTAAATACTATTTGGAGGCATTTAATGTTCAAGCAAAAATGGCTGATTTTTGACAAAAGAGATAACACCCCCCCATTACGTCATGCTTCAGAAATGTGGAAAATGGTCCGTTTTCAAATGTTTTATTTTTGAATGTCAGTTCACATTTGTAGGTTGATCATCAGTGTTAGAGCTAAAATTAGCATGTTTGAAGTGATTTTCATGCTTCCAGGGGCCCTAAACACAAGATTTATGGAATGGTTAAAAGTGCATGAAAATGGCCAATTTACTCACTCTGAGTTCTCAAAAATGGTTTCTTCACCCCGGGAAGTTAATTAAATACCATTTGGAGGCATTTAATGTTCAAGCAAAAACGGCTGATTTTCGACAAAAGAGATAACACCCCCCCCATTACGTCATGCTTCAGAAATGTGGAAAATGATCCGTTTTCAAATGTTTTATTTTTGAACGTCAGTTCACATTTGTAGGTGGATCATCAGTGTTAGAGCTAAAATTAGCATGTTTAAAGTGATTTTCATGCTTCCAGGGGCTCGGGAAGTGAATTAAATACTATTTGGAGGCATTTAATGTTCAAGCAAAAACGGCTGATTTTTATCAAAAGAGATAACACCCCCCATTACGTCATGCTTCAGAAATGTGGAAAATAGTCCGTTTTCAAATGTTTTATTTTTGAACGTCAGTTCACATTTGTAGGTTGATCATCAGTGTTAGAGCTAAAATTAGCATGTTTAAAGTGATTTTCATGCTTCCAGGGGCTCGGGAAGTGAATTAAATACTATTTGGAGGCATTTAATGTTCAAGCAAAAACGGCTGATTTTTGACAAAAGAGATAACACCCCCCCATTACGTCATGCTTCAGAAATGTGGAAAATAGTCTGTTTTCAAATGTTTTATTTTTGAACGTCAGTTCACATTTGTAGGTTGATCATCAGTGTTGAAGCTAAAATTAGCATGTTTAAAGTGATTTTCATGCTTCCAGGGGCCCTAAACACAAGATTTATGGAATGGTTAAAAGTGCATGAAAATGGCCAATTTACTCACTCTGAGTTCTCAAAAAGGGTTTCTTCGCCCCGGGAAGTTAATTAAATACCATTTGGAGGCATTTAATATTCAAGCAAAAACGGCTGATTTTCGACAAAAGAGATAACACCCCCCCATTACGTCATGCTTCAGAAATGTGGAAAATGGTCCGTTTTCAAATGTTTTGTTTTTGAACAACAGTTCGCATTTGTAGGTGGATCATCAGTGTTAGAGCTAAAATTAGCATGTTTAAAGTGATTTTCATGCTTCCAGGGGCTCGGGAAGTGAATTACATACTATTTGGAGGCATTTAATGTTCAAGCAAAAACGGCTGATTTTTGACAAAAGAGATAACACCCCCCCATTACGTCATGCTTCAGAAATGTGGAAAATGGTCCGTTTTCAAATGTTTTATTTTTGAACGTCAGTTCACATTTGTAGGTTGATCATCAGTGTTAGAGCTAAAATTAGCATGTTTAAAGTGATTTTCATGCTTCCAGTGGCCCTAAACACAAGATTTATGGAATGGTTAAAAGTGCATGAAAATGGCCAATTTACTCACTCTGAGTTCTCAAAAAGGGTTTCTTCACCCCGGGAAGTTAATTAAATACCATTTGGAGGCATTTAATGTTCAAGCAAAAACGGCTGATTTTCGACAAAAGAGATAACACCCCCCCCCATTACGTCATGCTTCAGAAATGTGGAAAATGGTCCGTTTTCAAATGTTTTATTTTTGAATGTCAGTTCACATTTGTAGGTGGATCATCAGTGTTAGAGCTAAAATTAGCATGTTTAAAGTGATTTTCATGCTTCCAGGGGCTCGGGAAGTGAATTAAATACTATTTGGAGGAATTTAATGTTCAAGCAAAAACGGCTGATTTTTGACAAAAGAGATAACACCCCCCCATTACGTCATGCTTCAGAAATGTGAAAAATGGTCCGTTTTCAAATGTTTTATTTTTGAACGTCAGTTCACATTTGTAGGTTGATCATCAGTGTTAGAGCTAAAATTAGCATGTTTAAAGTGATTTTCATGCTACCAGGGGCCCTAAACACAAGATTTATGGAATGGTTAAAAGTGCATGAAAATCGCCAATTTACTCACTCTGAGTTCTCAAAAAGGGTTTCTTCACCCCGGGAAGTTAATTAAATACCATTTGGAGGCATTTAATGTTCAAGCAAAAACGGCTGATTTTCGACAAAAGAGATAACACCCCCCCATTACGTCATGCTTCAGAAATGTGGAGAATGGTCCGTTTTCAAATGTTTTATTTTTGAACGTCAGTTCACATTTGTAGGTGGATCATCAGTGTTAGAGCTAAAATTAGCATGTTTAAAGTGATTTTCATGCTTCCAGGGGCTCGGGAAGTGAATTAAATACTATTTGGAGGCATTTAATGTTCAATCAAAAATGGCTGATTTTTGACAAAAGAGATAACACCCCCCCATTACGTCATGCTTCAGAAATGTGGAAAATGGTCCGTTTTTAAATGTTTTATTTTTGAACGTCAGTTCACATTTGTAGGTTGATCATCAGTGTTAGAGCTAAAATTAGCATGTTTAAAGTGATTTTCATGCTTCCAGGGGCTCGGGAAGTGAATTAAATACTATTTGGAGGCATTTAATGTTCAAGCAAAAATGGCTGATTTTTGACAAAAGAGATAACACCCCCCCATTATGTCATGCTTCAGAAATGTGGAAAATGGTCCGTTTTCAAATGTTTTATTTTTGAACGTCAGTTCACATTTGTAGGTGAATCATCAGTGTTAGAGCTAAAATTAGCATGTTTAAAGTGATTTTCATGCTTCCAGGGGCCCTAAACACAAGATTTATGGAATGGTTAAAAGTGCATGAAAATGGCCAATTTACTCACTCTGAGTTCTCAAAAAGGGTTTCTTCACCCCGGGAAGTTAATTAAATACCATTTGGAGGCATTTAATGTTCAAGCAAAAACAGCTGATTTTTGACAAAAGAGATAACCCCCCCCCCATTATGTCATGCTTCAGAAATGTGGAAAATGGTCCGTTTTCAAATGTTTTATTTTTGAATGTCAGTTCACATTTGTAGGTGGATCATCAGTGTTAGAGCTAAAATTAGCATGTTTAAAGTGATTTTCATGCTTCCAGGGGCTCGGGAAGTGAATTAAATACTATTTGGAGGCATTTAATGTTCAAGCAAAAACGGCTGATTTTTGACAAAAGAGATAACACCCCCCCATTACGTCATGCTTCAGAAATGTGGAAAATGGTCCGTTTTCAAATGTTTTATTTTTGAACATCAGTTCACATTTGTAGGTGGATCATCAGTGTTAGAGCTAAAATTAGCATGTTTAAAGGGATTTTCATGCTTCCAGGGGCTCGGGAAGTGAATTAAATACTATTTGGAGGCATTTAATGTTCAAGCAAAAACAGCTGATTTTTGACAAAAGAGATAACACCCCCCCATTACGTCATGCTTCAGAAATGTGGAAAATGATCCGTTTTCAAATGTTTTATTTTTGAACGTCAGTTCACATTTGTAGGTGGATCATCAGTGTTAGAGCTAAAATTAGCATGTTTAAAGGGATTTTCATGCTTCCAGGGGCTCGGGAAGTGAATTAAATACTATTTGGAGGCATTTAATGTTCAAGCAAAAACAGCTGATTTTTGACAAAAGAGATAACACCCCCCCATTACGTCATGCTTCAGAAATGTGGAAAATGGTCAGTTTTCAAATGTTTTATTTTTGAACATCAGTTCACATTTGTAGGTTGATCATCAGTGTTAGAGCTAAAATTAGCATGTTTAAAGTGATTTTCATGCTTCCAGGGGCTCGGGAAGTGAATTAAATACTATTTGGAGGCATTTAATGTTGAAGCAAAAACGGCTGATTTTTGACAAAAGAGATAACACCCCCCATTACGTCATGCTTCAGAATTGTGGAAAATAGTCCGTTTTCAAATGTTTTATTTTTGAACGTCAGTTCACATTTGTAGGTTGATCATCAGTGTTAGAGCTAAAATTAGCATGTTTAAAGTGATTTTCATGCTTCCAGGGGCTCGGGAAGTGAATTAAATACTATTTGGAGGCATTTAATGTTCAAGCAAAAACGGCTGATTTTTGACAAAAGAGATAACACCCCCCCATTACGTCATGCTTCAGAAATGTGGAAAATAGTCCGTTTTCAAATGTTTTATTTTTGAACGTCAGTTCACATTTGTAGGTTGATCATCAGTGTTAGAGCTAAAATTAGCATGTTTAAAGTGATTTTCATGCTTCCAGGGGCCCTAAACACAAGATTTATGGAATGGTTAAAAGTGCATGAAAATGGCCAATTTACTCACTCTGAGTTCTCAAAAAGGGTTTCTTCGCCCCGGGAAGTTAATTAAATACCATTTGGAGGCATTTAATATTCAAGCAAAAACGGCTGATTTTCGACAAAAGAGATAACACCCCCCCATTACGTCATGCTTCAGAAATGTGGAAAATGGTCCGTTTTCAAATGTTTTATTTTTGAACAACAGTTCACATTTGTAGGTGGATCATCAGTGTTAGAGCTAAAATTAGCATGTTTAAAGTGATTTTCATGCTTCCAGGGGCTCGGGAAGTGAATTACATACTATTTGGAGGCATTTAATGTTCAAGCAAAAACGGCTGATTTTTGACAAAAGAGATAACACCCCCCCATTACGTCATGCTTCAGAAATGTGGAAAATGGTCCGTTTTCAAATGTTTTATTTTTGGACGTCAGTTCACATTTGTAGGTTGATCATCAGTGTTAGAGCTAAAATTAGCATGTTTAAAGTGATTTTCATGCTTCCAGGGGCTCGGGAAGTGAATTAAATACAATTTGGAGGCATTTAATGTTCAAGCAAAAACGGCTGATTTTTGACAAAAGAGATAACACCCCCCCATTACGTCATGCTTCAGAAATGTGGAAAATGGTCCGTTTTCAAATGTTTTATTTTTGGACGTCAGTTCACATTTGTAGGTTGATCATCAGTGTTAGAGCTAAAATTAGTATGTTTAAAGTGATTTTCATGCTTCCAGGGGCCCTAAACACAAGATTTACGGAATGGTTAAAAGTGCATGAAAATGGCCAATTTACTCACTCTGAGTTCTCAAAAAGGGTTTCTTCACCCCGGGAAGTTAATTAAATACCACTTGGAGGCATTTAATGTTCAAGCAAAAACGGCTGATTTTCGACAAAAGAGATAACACCCCCCCATTACGTCATGCTTCAGAAATGTGGAAAATGATCCGTTTTCAAATGTTTTATTTTTGAACGTCAGTTCACATTTGTAGGTGGATCATCAGTGTTGGAGCTAAAATTAGCATGTTTAAAGGGATTTTCATGCTTCCAGGGGCTCGGGAAGTGAATTAAATACTATTTGGAGGCATTTAATGTTCAAGCAAAAACGGCTGATTTTTGACAAAAGAGATAACACCCCCCCATTACGTCATGCTTGAGAAATGTGGAAAATGGTCCGTTTTCAAATGTTTTATTTTTGAACGTCAGTTCACATTTGTAGGTGGATCATCAGTGTTAGAGCTAAAATTAGCATGTTTAAAGTGATTTTCATGCTTCCAGGGGCTCGGGAAGTGAATTAAATACTATTTGGAGGCATTTAATGTTCAAGCAAAAACGGCTGATTTTTGACAAAAGAGATAACACCCCCCCATTACGTCATGCTTCAGAAATGTGGAGAATGGTCCGTTTTCAAATGTTTTATTTTTGAACGTCAGTTCACATTTGTAGGTGGATCATCAGTGTTAGAGCTAAAATTAGCATGTTTAAAGTGAGTTTCATGCTTCCAGGGGCTCGGGAAGTGAATTAAATACTATTTGGAGGCATTTAATGTTCAATCAAAAACGGCTGATTTTTGACAAAAGAGATAACACCCCCCCATTACGTCATGCTTCAGAAATGTGGAAATTGGTCCGTTTTCAAATGTTTTATTTTTAAACGTCAGTTACATTTGTAGGTTGATCATCAGTGTTAGAGCTAAAATTAGCATGTTTAAAGTGATTTTCATGCTTCCAGGGGCTCGGGAAGTGAATTAAATACTATTTGGAGGCATTTAATGTTCAAGCAAAAATGGCTGATTTTTGACAAAAGAGATAACACCCCCCCATTACGTCATGCTTCAGAAATGTGGAAAATGGTCAGTTTTCAAATGTTTTATTTTTGAACGTCAGTTCACATTTGTAGGTGAATCATCAGTGTTAGAGCTAAAATTAGCATGTTTAAAGTGATTTTCATGCTTCCAGGGGCCCTAAACACAAGATTTATGGAATGGTTAAAAGTGCATGAAAATGGCCAATTTACTCATTCTGAGTTCTCAAAAAGGGTTTCTTCACCCCGGGAAGTTAATTAAATACCATTTGGAGGCATTTAATGTTCAAGCAAAAACGGCTGATTTTTGACAAAAGAGATAACACCCCCCATTACGTCATGCTTCAGAAATGTGGAAAATGGTCCGTTTTCAAATGTTTTATTTTTGAATGTCAGTTCACATTTGTAGGTTGATCATCAGTGTTAGAGCTAAAATTAGCATGTTTAAAGTGATTTTCATGCTTCCAGTGGCCCTAAACACAAGATTTATGGAATGGTTAAAAGTGCATGAAAATGGCCAATTTACTCACTCTGAGTTCTCAAAAAGGGTTTCTTCGCCCCGGGAAGTTAATTAAATACCATTTGGAGGCATTTAATATTCAAGCAAAAACGGCTGATTTTCGACAAAAGAGATAACACCCCCCCCATTACGTCATGCTTCAGAAATGTGGAAAATGGTCCGTTTTCAAATGTTTTATTTTTGAACAACAGTTCACATTTGTAGGTGGATCATCAGTGTTAGAGCTAAAATTAGCATGTTTAAAGTGATTTTCATGCTTCCAGGGGCTCGGGAAGTGAATTAAATACTATTTGGAGGCATTTAATGTTCAAGCAAAAACGGCTGATTTTTGACAAAAGAGATAACACCCCCCCATTACGTCATGCTTGAGAAATGTGGAAAATGGTCCGTTTTCAAATGTTTTATTTTTGAACGTCAGTTCACATTTGTAGGTGGATCATCAGTGTTAGAGCTAAAATTAGCATGTTTAAAGTGATTTTCATGCTTCCAGGGGCTCGGGAAGTGAATTAAATACTATTTGGAGGAATTTAATGTTCAAGCAAAAACGGCTGATTTTTGACAAAAGAGATAACACCCCCCCATTACGTCATGCTTCAGAAATGTGGAGAATGGTCCGTTTTCAAATGTTTTATTTTTGAACGTCAGTTCACATTTGTAGGTGGATCATCAGTGTTAGAGCTAAAATTAGCATGTTTAAAGTGAGTTTCATGCTTCCAGGGGCTCGGGAAGTGAATTAAATACTATTTGGAGGCATTTAATGTTCAATCAAAAACGGCTGATTTTTGACAAAAGAGATAACACCCCCCCCATTACGTCATGCTTCAGAAATGTGGAAAATGGTCCGTTTTCAAATGTTTTATTTTTGAACGTCAGTTCACATTTGTAGGTTGATCATCAGTGTTAGAGCTAAAATTAGCATGTTTAAAGTGATTTTCATGCTTCCAGGGGCTCGGGAAGTGAATTAAATACTATTTGGAGGCATTTAATGTTCAAGCAAAAATGGCTGATTTTTGACAAAAGAGATAACACCCCCCCATTACGTCATGCTTCAGAAATGTGGAAAATGGTCAGTTTTCAAATGTTTTATTTTTGAACGTCAGTTCACATTTGTAGGTGAATCATCAGTGTTAGAGCTAAAATTAGCATGTTTAAAGTGATTTTCATGCTTCCAGGGGCCCTAAACACAAGATTTATGGAATGGTTAAAAGTGCATGAAAATGGCCAATTTACTCATTCTGAGTTCTCAAAAAGGGTTTCTTCACCCCGGGAAGTTAATTAAATACCATTTGGAGGCATTTAATGTTCAAGCAAAAACGGCTGATTTTTGACAAAAGAGATAACACCCCCCATTACGTCATGCTTCAGAAATGTGGAAAATGGTCCGTTTTCAAATGTTTTATTTTTGAATGTCAGTTCACATTTGTAGGTTGATCATCAGTGTTAGAGCTAAAATTAGCATGTTTAAAGTGATTTTCATGCTTCCAGTGGCCCTAAACACAAGATTTATGGAATGGTTAAAAGTGCATGAAAATGGCCAATTTACTCACTCTGAGTTCTCAAAAAGGGTTTCTTCGCCCCGGGAAGTTAATTAAATACCATTTGGAGGCATTTAATATTCAAGCAAAAACGGCTGATTTTCGACAAAAGAGATAACACCCCCCCATTACGTCATGCTTCAGAAATGTGGAAAATGGTCCGTTTTCAAATGTTTTATTTTTGAACAACAGTTCACATTTGTAGGTGGATCATCAGTGTTAGAGCTAAAATTAGCATGTTTAAAGTGATTTTCATGCTTCCAGGGGCTCGGGAAGTGAATTAAATACTATTTGGAGGCATTTAATGTTCAAGCAAAAACGGCTGATTTTTGACAAAAGAGATAACACCCCCCCATTACGTCATGCTTGAGAAATGTGGAAAATGGTCCGTTTTCAAATGTTTTATTTTTGAACGTCAGTTCACATTTGTAGGTGGATCATCAGTGTTAGAGCTAAAATTAGCATGTTTAAAGTGATTTTCATGCTTCCAGGGGCTCGGGAAGTGAATTAAATACTATTTGGAGGAATTTAATGTTCAAGCAAAAACGGCTGATTTTTGACAAAAGAGATAACACCCCCCCATTACGTCATGCTTCAGAAATGTGGAGAATGGTCCGTTTTCAAATGTTTTATTTTTGAACGTCAGTTCACATTTGTAGGTGGATCATCAGTGTTAGAGCTAAAATTAGCATGTTTAAAGTGAGTTTCATGCTTCCAGGGGCTCGGGAAGTGAATTAAATACTATTTGGAGGCATTTAATGTTCAATCAAAAACGGCTGATTTTTGACAAAAGAGATAACACCCCCCCCATTACGTCATGCTTCAGAAATGTGGAAAATGGTCCGTTTTCAAATGTTTTATTTTTGAACGTCAGTTCACATTTGTAGGTTGATCATCAGTGTTAGAGCTAAAATTAGCATGTTTAAAGTGATTTTCATGCTTCCAGGGGCTCGGGAAGTGAATTAAATACTATTTGGAGGCATTTAATGTTCAAGCAAAAATGGCTGATTTTTGACAAAAGAGATAACACCCCCCCATTACGTCATGCTTCAGAAATGTGGAAAATGGTCAGTTTTCAAATGTTTTATTTTTGAACGTCAGTTCACATTTGTAGGTGAATCATCAGTGTTAGAGCTAAAATTAGCATGTTTAAAGTGATTTTCATGCTTCCAGGGGCCCTAAACACAAGATTTATGGAATGGTTAAAAGTGCATGAAAATGGCCAATTTACTCACTCTGAGTTCTCAAAAAGGGTTTCTTCACCCCGGGAAGTTAATTAAATACCATTTGGAGGCATTTAATGTTCAAGCAAAAACGGCTGATTTTTGACAAAAGAGATAACACCCCCCATTACGTCATGCTTCAGAAATGTGGAAAATGGTCCGTTTTCAAATGTTTTATTTTTGAATGTCAGTTCACATTTGTAGGTTGATCATCAGTGTTAGAGCTAAAATTAGCATGTTTGAAGTGATTTTCATGCTTCCAGGGGCCCTAAACACAAGATTTATGGAATGGTTAAAAGTGCATGAAAATGGCCAATTTACTCACTCTGAGTTCTCAAAAAGGGTTTCTTCACCCCGGGAAGTTAATTAAATACCATTTGGAGGCATTTAATGTTCAAGCAAAAACGGCTGATTTTCGACAAAAGAGATAACACCCCCCCCATTACGTCATGCTTCAGAAATGTGGAAAATGATCCGTTTTCAAATGTTTTATTTTTGAACGTCAGTTCACATTTGTAGGTGGATCATCAGTGTTAGAGCTAAAATTAGCATGTTTAAAGTGATTTTCATGCTTCCAGGGGCTCGGGAAGTGAATTAAATACTATTTGGAGGCATTTAATGTTCAAGCAAAAACGGCTGATTTTTATCAAAAGAGATAACACCCCCCCATTACGTCATGCTTCAGAAATGTGGAAAATAGTCCGTTTTCAAATGTTTTATTTTTGAACGTCAGTTCACATTTGTAGGTTGATCATCAGTGTTAGAGCTAAAATTAGCATGTTTAAAGTGATTTTCATGCTTCCAGGGGCTCGGGAAGTGAATTAAATACTATTTGGAGGCATTTAATGTTCAAGCAAAAACGGCTGATTTTTGACAAAAGAGATAACACCCCCCCATTACGTCATGCTTCAGAAATGTGGAAAATAGTCTGTTTTCAAATGTTTTATTTTTGAACGTCAGTTCACATTTGTAGGTTGATCATCAGTGTTAGAGCTAAAATTAGCATGTTTAAAGTGATTTTCATGCTTCCAGGGGCCCTAAACACAAGATTTATGGAATGGTTAAAAGTGCATGAAAATGGCCAATTTACTCACTCTGAGTTCTCAAAAAGGGTTTCTTCGCCCCGGGAAGTTAATTAAATACCATTTGGAGGCATTTAATATTCAAGCAAAAACGGCTGATTTTCGACAAAAGAGATAACACCCCCCCCTTACGTCCTGCTTCAGAAATGTGGAAAATGGTCCGTTTTCAAATGTTTTATTTTTGAACAACAGTTCACATTTGTAGGTGGATCATCAGTGTTAGAGCTAAAATTAGCATGTTTAAAGTGATTTTCATGCTTCCAGGGGCTCGGGAAGTGAATTACATACTATTTGGAGGCATTTAATGTTCAAGCAAAAACGGCTGATTTTTGACAAAAGAGATAACACCCCCCCATTACGTCATGCTTGAGAAATGTGGAAAATGGTCCGTTTTCAAATGTTTTATTTTTGAACGTCAGTTCACATTTGTAGGTGGATCATCAGTGTTAGAGCTAAAATTAGCATGTTTAAAGTGATTTTCATGCTTCCAGGGGCTCGGGAAGTGAATTAAATACTATTTGGAGGCATTTAATGTTCAAGCAAAAACGGCTGATTTTTGACAAAAGAGATAACACCCCCCCATTACGTCATGCTTCAGAAATGTTGAGAATGGTCCGTTTTCAAATGTTTTATTTTTGAACGTCAGTTCACATTTGTAGGTGAATCATCAGTGTTAGAGCTAAAATTAGCATGTTTAAAGTGATTTTCATGCTTCCAGGGGCCCTAAACACAAGATTTATGGAATGGTTAAAAGTGCATGAAAATGGCCAATTTACTCACTCTGAGTTCTCAAAAAGGGTTTCTTCACCCCGGGAAGTTAATTAAATACCATTTGGAGGCATTTAATGTTCAAGCAAAAACGGCTGATTTTTGACAAAAGAGATAACACCCCCCATTACGTCATGCTTCAGAAATGTGGAAAATGGTCCGTTTTCAAATGTTTTATTTTTGAATGTCAGTTCACATTTGTAGGTTGATCATCAGTGTTAGAGCTAAAATTAGCATGTTTGAAGTGATTTTCATGCTTCCAGGGGCCCTAAACACAAGATTTATGGAATGGTTAAAAGTGCATGAAAATGGCCAATTTACTCACTCTGAGTTCTCAAAAAGGGTTTCTTCACCCCGGGAAGTTAATTAAATACCATTTGGAGGCATTTAATGTTCAAGCAAAAACGGCTGATTTTCGACAAAAGAGATAACACCCCCCCCATTACGTCATGCTTCAGAAATGTGGAAAATGATCCGTTTTCAAATGTTTTATTTTTGAACGTCAGTTCACATTTGTAGGTGGATCATCAGTGTTAGAGCTAAAATTAGCATGTTTAAAGTGATTTTCATGCTTCCAGGGGCTCGGGAAGTGAATTAAATACTATTTGGAGGCATTTAATGTTCAAGCAAAAACGGCTGATTTTTATCAAAAGAGATAACACCCCCCCATTACGTCATGCTTCAGAAATGTGGAAAATAGTCCGTTTTCAAATGTTTTATTTTTGAACGTCAGTTCACATTTGTAGGTTGATCATCAGTGTTAGAGCTAAAATTAGCATGTTTAAAGTGATTTTCATGCTTCCAGGGGCTCGGGAAGTGAATTAAATACTATTTGGAGGCATTTAATGTTCAAGCAAAAACGGCTGATTTTTGACAAAAGAGATAACACCCCCCCATTACGTCATGCTTCAGAAATGTGGAAAATAGTCTGTTTTCAAATGTTTTATTTTTGAACGTCAGTTCACATTTGTAGGTTGATCATCAGTGTTAGAGCTAAAATTAGCATGTTTAAAGTGATTTTCATGCTTCCAGGGGCCCTAAACACAAGATTTATGGAATGGTTAAAAGTGCATGAAAATGGCCAATTTACTCACTCTGAGTTCTCAAAAAGGGTTTCTTCGCCCCGGGAAGTTAATTAAATACCATTTGGAGGCATTTAATATTCAAGCAAAAACGGCTGATTTTCGACAAAAGAGATAACACCCCCCCCTTACGTCCTGCTTCAGAAATGTGGAAAATGGTCCGTTTTCAAATGTTTTATTTTTGAACAACAGTTCACATTTGTAGGTGGATCATCAGTGTTAGAGCTAAAATTAGCATGTTTAAAGTGATTTTCATGCTTCCAGGGGCTCGGGAAGTGAATTACATACTATTTGGAGGCATTTAATGTTCAAGCAAAAACGGCTGATTTTTGACAAAAGAGATAACACCCCCCCATTACGTCATGCTTCAGAAATGTGGAAAATGGTCCGTTTTCAAATGTTTTATTTTTGAACGTCAGTTCACATTTGTAGGTTGATCATCAGTGTTAGAGCTAAAATTAGCATGTTTAAAGTGATTTTCATGCTTCCAGGGGCCCTAAACACAAGATTTATGGAATGGTTAAAAGTGCATGAAAATGGCCAATTTACTCACTCTGAGTTCTCAAAAAGGGTTTCTTCACCCCGGGAAGTTAATTAAATACCATTTGGAGGCATTTAATGTTCAAGCAAAAATGGCTGATTTTCGACAAAAGAGATAACACCCCCCCATTACGTCATGCTTCAGAAATGTGGAAAATGGTCCGTTTTCAAATGTTTTATTTTTGAACGTCAGTTCACATTTGTAGGTGGATCATCAGTGTTGGAGCTAAAATTAGCATGTTTAAAGGGATTTTCATGCTTCCAGGGGCTCGGGAAGTGAATTAAATACTATTTGGAGGCATTTAATGTTCAAGCAAAAACGGCTGATTTTTGACAAAAGAGATAACACCCCCCCATTACGTCATGCTTGAGAAATGTGGAAAATGGTCCGTTTTCAAATGTTTTATTTTTGAACGTCAGTTCACATTTGTAGGTGGATCATCAGTGTTAGAGCTAAAATTAGCATGTTTAAAGTGATTTTCATGCTTCCAGGGGCTCGGGAAGTGAATTAAATACTATTTGGAGGCATTTAATGTTCAAGCAAAAACGGCTGATTTTTGACAAAAGAGATAACACCCCCCCATTACGTCATGCTTCAGAAATGTTGAGAATGGTCCGTTTTCAAATGTTTTATTTTTGAACGTCAGTTCACATTTGTAGGTGGATCATCAGTGTTAGAGCTAAAATTAGCATGTTTAAAGTGAGTTTCATGCTTCCAGGGGCTCGGGAAGTGAATTAAATACTATTTGGAGGCATTTAATGTTCAATCAAAAACGGCTGATTTTTGACAAAAGAGATAACACCCCCCCATTACGTCATGCTTCAGAAATGTGGAAAATGGTCCGTTTTCAAATGTTTTATTTTTGAACGTCAGTTCACATTTGTAGGTTGATCATCAGTGTTAGAGCTAAAATTAGCATGTTTAAAGTGATTTTCATGCTTCCAGGGGCTCGGGAAGTGAATTAAATACTATTTGGAGGCATTTAATGTTCAAGCAAAAATGGCTGATTTTTGACAAAAGAGATAACACCCCCCCATTACGTCATGCTTCAGAAATGTGGAAAATGGTCAGTTTTCAAATGTTTTATTTTTGAACGTCAGTTCACATTTGTAGGTGAATCATCAGTGTTAGAGCTAAAATTAGCATGTTTAAAGTGATTTTCATGCTTCCAGGGGCCCTAAACACAAGATTTATGGAATGGTTAAAAGTGCATGAAAATGGCCAATTTACTCACTCTGAGTTCTCAAAAAGGGTTTCTTCGCCCCGGGAAGTTAATTAAATACCATTTGGAGGCATTTAATGTTCAAGCAAAAACGGCTGATTTTTGACAAAAGAGATAACACCCCCCATTACGTCATGCTTCAGAAATGTGGAAAATGGTCCGTTTTCAAATGTTTTATTTTTGAATGTCAGTTCACATTTGTAGGTTGATCATCAGTGTTAGAGCTAAAATTAGCATGTTTAAAGTGATTTTCATGCTTCCAGGGGCCCTAAACACAAGATTTATGGAATGGTTAAAAGTGCATGAAAATGGCCAATTTACTCACTCTGAGTTCTCAAAAAGGGTTTCTTCGCCCCGGGAAGTTAATTAAATAGCATTTGGAGGCATTTAATATTCAAGCAAAAACGGCTGATTTTCGACAAAAGAGATAACACCCCCCCATTACGTCATGCTTCAGAAATGTGGAAAATGGTCCGTTTTCAAATGTTTTATTTTTGAACAACAGTTCACATTTGTAGGTGGATCATCAGTGTTAGAGCTAAAATTAGCATGTTTAAAGTGAGTTTCATGCTTCCAGGGGCTCGGGAAGTGAATTAAATACTATTTGGAGGCATTTAATGTTCAATCAAAAACGGCTGATTTTTGACAAAAGAGATAACACCCCCCCATTACGTCATGCTTCAGAAATGTGGAAAATGGTCCGTTTTCAAATGTTTTATTTTTGAACGTCAGTTCACATTTGTAGGTTGATCATCAGTGTTAGAGCTAAAATTAACATGTTTAAAGTGATTTTCATGCTTCCAGGGGCTCGGGAAGTGAATTAAATACTATTTGGAGGCATTTAATGTTCAAGCAAAAATGGCTGATTTTTGACAAAAGAGATAACACCCCCCCATTACGTCATGCTTCAGAAATGTGGAAAATGGTCCGTTTTCAAATGTTTTATTTTTGAACGTCAGTTCACATTTGTAGGTGAATCATCAGTGTTAGAGCTAAAATTAGCATGTTTAAAGTGATTTTCATGCTTCCAGGGGCCCTAAACACAAGATTTATGGAATGGTTAAAAGTGCATGAAAATGGCCAATTTACTCACTCTGAGTTCTCAAAAAGGGTTTCTTCACCCCGGGAAGTTAATTAAATACCATTTGGAGGCATTTAATGTTCAAGCAAAAACGGCTGATTTTTGACAAAAGAGATAACACCCCCCATTACGTCATGCTTCAGAAATGTGGAAAATGGTCCGTTTTCAAATGTTTTATTTTTGAATGTCAGTTCACATTTGTAGGTTGATCATCAGTGTTAGAGCTAAAATTAGCATGTTTGAAGTGATTTTCATGCTTCCAGGGGCCCTAAACACAAGATTTATGGAATGGTTAAAAGTGCATGAAAATGGCCAATTTACTCACTCTGAGTTCTCAAAAAGGGTTTCTTCACCCCGGGAAGTTAATTAAATACCATTTGGAGGCATTTAATGTTCAAGCAAAAACGGCTGATTTTCGACAAAAGAGATAACACCCCCCCCATTACGTCATGCTTCAGAAATGTGGAAAATGATCCGTTTTCAAATGTTTTATTTTTGAACGTCAGTTCACATTTGTAGGTGGATCATCAGTGTTAGAGCTAAAATTAGCATGTTTAAAGTGATTTTCATGCTTCCAGGGGCTTGGGAAGTGAATTAAATACTATTTGGAGGCATTTAATGTTCAAGCAAAAACGGCTGATTTTTATCAAAAGAGATAACACCCCCCCATTACGTCATGCTTCAGAAATGTGGAAAACAGTCCGTTTTCAAATGTTTTATTTTTGAACGTCAGTTCACATTTGTAGGTTGATCATCAGTGTTAGAGCTAAAATTAGCATGTTTAAAGTGATTTTCATGCTTCCAGGGGCTCGGGAAGTGAATTAAATACTATTTGGAGGCATTTAATGTTCAAGCAAAAACGGCTGATTTTTGACAAAAGAGATAACACCCCCCCATTACGTCATGCTTCAGAAATGTGGAAAATAGTCTGTTTTCAAATGTTTTATTTTTGAACGTCAGTTCACATTTGTAGGTTGATCATCAGTGTTGAAGCTAAAATTAGCATGTTTAAAGTGATTTTCATGCTTCCAGGGGCCCTAAACACAAGATTTATGGAATGGTTAAAAGTGCATGAAAATGGCCAATTTACTCACTCTGAGTTCTCAAAAAGGGTTTCTTCACCCCGGGAAGTTAATTAAATACCATTTGGAGGCATTTAATGTTCAAGCAAAAACGGCTGATTTTCGACAAAAGAGATAACACCCCCCCCATTACGTCATGCTTCAGAAATGTGGAAAATGATCCGTTTTCAAATGTTTTATTTTTGAACGTCAGTTCACATTTGTAGGTTGATCATCAGTGTTAGAGCTAAAATTAGCATGTTTAAAGTGATTTTCATGCTTCCAGGGGCTCGGGAAGTGAATTAAATACTATTTGGAGGCATTTAATGTTCAAGCAAAAACGGCTGATTTTTGACAAAAGAGATAACACCCCCCCATTACGTCATGCTTCAGAAATGTGGAAAATAGTCTGTTTTCAAATGTTTTATTTTTGAACGTCAGTTCACATTTGTAGGTTGATCATCAGTGTTGAAGCTAAAATTAGCATGTTTAAAGTGATTTTCATGCTTCCAGGGGCCCTAAACACAAGATTTATGGAATGGTTAAAAGTGCATGAAAATGGCCAATTTACTCACTCTGAGTTCTCAAAAAGGGTTTCTTCGCCCCGGGAAGTTAATTAAATACCATTTGGAGGCATTTAATATTCAAGCAAAAACGGCTGATTTTCGACAAAAGAGATAACACCCCCCCATTACGTCATGCTTCAGAAATGTGGAAAATGGTCCGTTTTCAAATGTTTTGTTTTTGAACAACAGTTCGCATTTGTAGGTGGATCATCAGTGTTAGAGCTAAAATTAGCATGTTTAAAGTGATTTTCATGCTTCCAGGGGCTCGGGAAGTGAATTACATACTATTTGGAGGCATTTAATGTTCAAGCAAAAACGGCTGATTTTTGACAAAAGAGATAACACCCCCCCATTACGTCATGCTTCAGAAATGTGGAAAATGGTCCGTTTTCAAATGTTTTATTTTTGAACGTCAGTTCACATTTGTAGGTTGATCATCAGTGTTAGAGCTAAAATTAGCATGTTTAAAGTGATTTTCATGCTTCCAGTGGCCCTAAACACAAGATTTATGGAATGGTTAAAAGTGCATGAAAATGGCCAATTTACTCACTCTGAGTTCTCAAAAAGGGTTTCTTCACCCCGGGAAGTTAATTAAATACCATTTGGAGGCATTTAATGTTCAAGCAAAAACGGCTGATTTTTGACAAAAGAGATAACACCCCCCATTACGTCATGCTTCAGAAATGTGGAAAATGGTCCGTTTTCAAATGTTTTATTTTTGAATGTCAGTTCACATTTGTAGGTTGATCATCAGTGTTAGAGCTAAAATTAGCATGTTTGAAGTGATTTTCATGCTTCCAGGGGCCCTAAACACAAGATTTATGGAATGGTTAAAAGTGCATGAAAATGGCCAATTTACTCACTCTGAGTTCTCAAAAAGGGTTTCTTCACCCCGGGAAGTTAATTAAATACCATTTGGAGGCATTTAATGTTCAAGCAAAAACGGCTGATTTTCGACAAAAGAGATAACACCCCCCCCATTACGTCATGCTTCAGAAATGTGGAAAATGATCCGTTTTCAAATGTTTTATTTTTGAACGTCAGTTCACATTTGTAGGTGGATCATCAGTGTTAGAGCTAAAATTAGCATGTTTAAAGTGATTTTCATGCTTCCAGGGGCTCGGGAAGTGAATTAAATACTATTTGGAGGCATTTAATGTTCAAGCAAAAACGGCTGATTTTTATCAAAAGAGATAACACCCCCCCATTACGTCATGCTTCAGAAATGTGGAAAACAGTCCGTTTTCAAATGTTTTATTTTTGAACGTCAGTTCACATTTGTAGGTTGATCATCAGTGTTAGAGCTAAAATTAGCATGTTTAAAGTGATTTTCATGCTTCCAGGGGCTCGGGAAGTGAATTAAATACTATTTGGAGGCATTTAATGTTCAAGCAAAAACGGCTGATTTTTGACAAAAGAGATAACACCCCCCCATTACGTCATGCTTCAGAAATGTGGAAAATAGTCTGTTTTCAAATGTTTTATTTTTGAACGTCAGTTCACATTTGTAGGTTGATCATCAGTGTTGAAGCTAAAATTAGCATGTTTAAAGTGATTTTCATGCTTCCAGGGGCCCTAAACACAAGATTTATGGAATGGTTAAAAGTGCATGAAAATGGCCAATTTACTCACTCTGAGTTCTCAAAAAGGGTTTCTTCACCCCGGGAAGTTAATTAAATACCATTTGGAGGCATTTAATGTTCAAGCAAAAACGGCTGATTTTCGACAAAAGAGATAACACCCCCCCCATTACGTCATGCTTCAGAAATGTGGAAAATGATCCGTTTTCAAATGTTTTATTTTTGAACGTCAGTTCACATTTGTAGGTTGATCATCAGTGTTAGAGCTAAAATTAGCATGTTTAAAGTGATTTTCATGCTTCCAGGGGCTCGGGAAGTGAATTAAATACTATTTGGAGGCATTTAATGTTCAAGCAAAAACGGCTGATTTTTGACAAAAGAGATAACACCCCCCCATTACGTCATGCTTCAGAAATGTGGAAAATGGTCCGTTTTCAAATGTTTTATTTTTGAACGTCAGTTCACATTTGTAGGTTGATCATCAGTGTTAGAGCTAAAATTAGCATGTTTAAAGTGATTTTCATGCTTCCAGTGGCCCTAAACACAAGATTTATGGAATGGTTAAAAGTGCATGAAAATGGCCAATTTACTCACTCTGAGTTCTCAAAAAGGGTTTCTTCACCCCGGGAAGTTAATTAAATACCATTTGGAGGCATTTAATGTTCAAGCAAAAACGGCTGATTTTCGACAAAAGAGATAACACCCCCCCCCATTACGTCATGCTTCAGAAATGTGGAAAATGGTCCGTTTTCAAATGTTTTATTTTTGAATGTCAGTTCACATTTGTAGGTGGATCATCAGTGTTAGGGCTAAAATTAGCATGTTTAAAGTGATTTTCATGCTTCCAGGGGCTCGGGAAGTGAATTAAATACTATTTGGAGGAATTTAATGTTCAAGCAAAAACGGCTGATTTTTGACAAAAGAGATAACACCCCCCCATTACGTCATGCTTCAGAAATGTGAAAAATGGTCCGTTTTCAAATGTTTTATTTTTGAACGTCAGTTCACATTTGTAGGTTGATCATCAGTGTTAGAGCTAAAATTAGCATGTTTAAAGTGATTTTCATGCTACCAGGGGCCCTAAACACAAGATTTATGGAATGGTTAAAAGTGCATGAAAATCGCCAATTTACTCACTCTGAGTTCTCAAAAAGGGTTTCTTCACCCCGGGAAGTTAATTAAATACCATTTGGAGGCATTTAATGTTCAAGCAAAAACGGCTGATTTTCGACAAAAGAGATAACACCCCCCCATTACGTCATGCTTCAGAAATGTGGAGAATGGTCCGTTTTCAAATGTTTTATTTTTGAACGTCAGTTCACATTTGTAGGTGGATCATCAGTGTTAGAGCTAAAATTAGCATGTTTAAAGTGATTTTCATGCTTCCAGGGGCTCGGGAAGTGAATTAAATACTATTTGGAGGCATTTAATGTTCAATCAAAAACGGCTGATTTTTGACAAAAGAGATAACACCCCCCCATTATGTCATGCTTCAGAAATGTGGAAAATGGTCCGTTTTTAAATGTTTTATTTTTGAACGTCAGTTCACATTTGTAGGTTGATCATCAGTGTTAGAGCTAAAATTAGCATGTTTAAAGTGATTTTCATGCTTCCAGGGGCTCGGGAAGTGAATTAAATACTATTTGGAGGCATTTAATGTTCAAGCAAAAATGGCTGATTTTTGACAAAAGAGATAACACCCCCCCATTATGTCATGCTTCAGAAATGTGGAAAATGGTCCGTTTTCAAATGTTTTATTTTTGAACGTCAGTTCACATTTGTAGGTGAATCATCAGTGTTAGAGCTAAAATTAGCATGTTTAAAGTGATTTTCATGCTTCCAGGGGCCCTAAACACAAGATTTATGGAATGGTTAAAAGTGCATGAAAATGGCCAATTTACTCACTCTGAGTTCTCAAAAAGGGTTTCTTCACCCCGGGAAGTTAATTAAATACCATTTGGAGGCATTTAATGTTCAAGCAAAAACAGCTGATTTTTGACAAAAGAGATAACCCCCCCCCCCCATTATGTCATGCTTCAGAAATGTGGAAAATGGTCCGTTTTCAAATGTTTTATTTTTGAATGTCAGTTCACATTTGTAGGTGGATCATCAGTGTTAGAGCTAAAATTAGCATGTTTAAAGTGATTTTCATGCTTCCAGGGGCTCGGGAAGTGAATTAAATACTATTTGGAGGCATTTAATGTTCAAGCAAAAACGGCTTATTTTTGACAAAAGAGATAACACCCCCCCATTGCGTCATGCTTCA
Organism: Lissotriton vulgaris; assembly: GCF_964263255.1. Lineage (NCBI taxonomy): Eukaryota > Metazoa > Chordata > Amphibia > Caudata > Salamandridae > Lissotriton > Lissotriton vulgaris. The sequence continues at coordinate 1,149,575 of NW_028251597.1, read as the reverse complement.
GAAATGTGGAAAATGGTCCGTTTTCAAATGTTTTATTTTTGAACATCAGTTCACATTTGTAGGTGGATCATCAGTGTTAGAGCTAAAATTAGCATGTTTAAAGGGATTTTCATGCTTCCAGGGGCTCGGGAAGTGAATTAAATACTATTTGGAGGCATTTAATGTTCAAGCAAAAACAGCTGATTTTTGACAAAAGAGATAACACCCCCCCATTACGTCATGCTTCAGAAATGTGGAAAATGATCCGTTTTCAAATGTTTTATTTTTGAACGTCAGTTCACATTTGTAGGTGGATCATCAGTGTTAGAGCTAAAATTAGCATGTTTAAAGGGATTTTCATGCTTCCAGGGGCTCGGGAAGTGAATTAAATACTATTTGGAGGCATTTAATGTTCAAGCAAAAACAGCTGATTTTTGACAAAAGAGATAACACCCCCCCATTACGTCATGCTTCAGAAATGTGGAAAATGGTCAGTTTTCAAATGTTTTATTTTTGAACATCAGTTCACATTTGTAGGTTGATCATCAGTGTTAGAGCTAAAATTAGCATGTTTAAAGTGATTTTCATGCTTCCAGGGGCTCGGGAAGTGAATTAAATACTATTTGGAGGCATTTAATGTTGAAGCAAAAACGGCTGATTTTTGACAAAAGAGATAACACCCCCCATTACGTCATGCTTCAGAATTGTGGAAAATAGTCCGTTTTCAAATGTTTTATTTTTGAACGTCAGTTCACATTTGTAGGTTGATCATCAGTGTTAGAGCTAAAATTAGCATGTTTAAAGTGATTTTCATGCTTCCAGGGGCTCGGGAAGTGAATTAAATACTATTTGGAGGCATTTAATGTTCAAGCAAAAACGGCTGATTTTTGACAAAAGAGATAACACCCCCCCATTACGTCATGCTTCAGAAATGTGGAAAATAGTCCGTTTTCAAATGTTTTATTTTTGAACGTCAGTTCACATTTGTAGGTTGATCATCAGTGTTAGAGCTAAAATTAGCATGTTTAAAGTGATTTTCATGCTTCCAGGGGCCCTAAACACAAGATTTATGGAATGGTTAAAAGTGCATGAAAATGGCCAATTTACTCACTCTGAGTTCTCAAAAAGGGTTTCTTCGCCCCGGGAAGTTAATTAAATACCATTTGGAGGCATTTAATATTCAAGCAAAAACGGCTGATTTTCGACAAAAGAGATAACACCCCCCCATTACGTCATGCTTCAGAAATGTGGAAAATGGTCCGTTTTCAAATGTTTTATTTTTGAACAACAGTTCACATTTGTAGGTGGATCATCAGTGTTAGAGCTAAAATTAGCATGTTTAAAGTGATTTTCATGCTTCCAGGGGCTCGGGAAGTGAATTACATACTATTTGGAGGCATTTAATGTTCAAGCAAAAACGGCTGATTTTTGACAAAAGAGATAACACCCCCCCATTACGTCATGCTTCAGAAATGTGGAAAATGGTCCGTTTTCAAATGTTTTATTTTTGGACGTCAGTTCACATTTGTAGGTTGATCATCAGTGTTAGAGCTAAAATTAGCATGTTTAAAGTGATTTTCATGCTTCCAGGGGCTCGGGAAGTGAATTAAATACAATTTGGAGGCATTTAATGTTCAAGCAAAAACGGCTGATTTTTGACAAAAGAGATAACACCCCCCCATTACGTCATGCTTCAGAAATGTGGAAAATGGTCCGTTTTCAAATGTTTTATTTTTGGACGTCAGTTCACATTTGTAGGTTGATCATCAGTGTTAGAGCTAAAATTAGTATGTTTAAAGTGATTTTCATGCTTCCAGGGGCCCTAAACACAAGATTTACGGAATGGTTAAAAGTGCATGAAAATGGCCAATTTACTCACTCTGAGTTCTCAAAAAGGGTTTCTTCACCCCGGGAAGTTAATTAAATACCACTTGGAGGCATTTAATGTTCAAGCAAAAACGGCTGATTTTCGACAAAAGAGATAACACCCCCCCATTACGTCATGCTTCAGAAATGTGGAAAATGATCCGTTTTCAAATGTTTTATTTTTGAACGTCAGTTCACATTTGTAGGTGGATCATCAGTGTTGGAGCTAAAATTAGCATGTTTAAAGGGATTTTCATGCTTCCAGGGGCTCGGGAAGTGAATTAAATACTATTTGGAGGCATTTAATGTTCAAGCAAAAACGGCTGATTTTTGACAAAAGAGATAACACCCCCCCATTACGTCATGCTTGAGAAATGTGGAAAATGGTCCGTTTTCAAATGTTTTATTTTTGAACGTCAGTTCACATTTGTAGGTGGATCATCAGTGTTAGAGCTAAAATTAGCATGTTTAAAGTGATTTTCATGCTTCCAGGGGCTCGGGAAGTGAATTAAATACTATTTGGAGGCATTTAATGTTCAAGCAAAAACGGCTGATTTTTGACAAAAGAGATAACACCCCCCCATTACGTCATGCTTCAGAAATGTGGAGAATGGTCCGTTTTCAAATGTTTTATTTTTGAACGTCAGTTCACATTTGTAGGTGGATCATCAGTGTTAGAGCTAAAATTAGCATGTTTAAAGTGAGTTTCATGCTTCCAGGGGCTCGGGAAGTGAATTAAATACTATTTGGAGGCATTTAATGTTCAATCAAAAACGGCTGATTTTTGACAAAAGAGATAACACCCCCCCATTACGTCATGCTTCAGAAATGTGGAAAATGGTCCGTTTTCAAATGTTTTATTTTTGAACGTCAGTTACATTTGTAGGTTGATCATCAGTGTTAGAGCTAAAATTAGCATGTTTAAAGTGATTTTCATGCTTCCAGGGGCTCGGGAAGTGAATTAAATACTATTTGGAGGCATTTAATGTTCAAGCAAAAATGGCTGATTTTTGACAAAAGAGATAACACCCCCCCATTACGTCATGCTTCAGAAATGTGGAAAATGGTCAGTTTTCAAATGTTTTATTTTTGAACGTCAGTTCACATTTGTAGGTGAATCATCAGTGTTAGAGCTAAAATTAGCATGTTTAAAGTGATTTTCATGCTTCCAGGGGCCCTAAACACAAGATTTATGGAATGGTTAAAAGTGCATGAAAATGGCCAATTTACTCACTCTGAGTTCTCAAAAAGGGTTTCTTCACCCCGGGAAGTTAATTAAATACCATTTGGAGGCATTTAATGTTCAAGCAAAAACGGCTGATTTTTGACAAAAGAGATAACACCCCCCATTACGTCATGCTTCAGAAATGTGGAAAATGGTCCGTTTTCAAATGTTTTATTTTTGAATGTCAGTTCACATTTGTAGGTTGATCATCAGTGTTAGAGCTAAAATTAGCATGTTTAAAGTGATTTTCATGCTTCCAGGGGCTCGGGAAGTGAATTAAATACTATTTGGAGGCATTTAATGTTCAAGCAAAAACGGCTGATTTTTGACAAAAGAGATAACACCCCCCCATTACGTCATGCTTGAGAAATGTGGAAAATGGTCCGTTTTCAAATGTTTTATTTTTGAACGTCAGTTCACATTTGTAGGTGGATCATCAGTGTTAGAGCTAAAATTAGCATGTTTAAAGTGATTTTCATGCTTCCAGGGGCTCGGGAAGTGAATTAAATACTATTTGGAGGAATTTAATGTTCAAGCAAAAACGGCTGATTTTTGACAAAAGAGATAACACCCCCCCATTACGTCATGCTTCAGAAATGTGGAGAATGGTCCGTTTTCAAATGTTTTATTTTTGAACGTCAGTTCACATTTGTAGGTGGATCATCAGTGTTAGAGCTAAAATTAGCATGTTTAAAGTGAGTTTCATGCTTCCAGGGGCTCGGGAAGTGAATTAAATACTATTTGGAGGCATTTAATGTTCAATCAAAAACGGCTGATTTTTGACAAAAGAGATAACACCCCCCCCATTACGTCATGCTTCAGAAATGTGGAAAATGGTCCGTTTTCAAATGTTTTATTTTTGAACGTCAGTTCACATTTGTAGGTTGATCATCAGTGTTAGAGCTAAAATTAGCATGTTTAAAGTGATTTTCATGCTTCCAGGGGCTCGGGAAGTGAATTAAATACTATTTGGAGGCATTTAATGTTCAAGCAAAAATGGCTGATTTTTGACAAAAGAGATAACACCCCCCCATTACGTCATGCTTCAGAAATGTGGAAAATGGTCAGTTTTCAAATGTTTTATTTTTGAACGTCAGTTCACATTTGTAGGTGAATCATCAGTGTTAGAGCTAAAATTAGCATGTTTAAAGTGATTTTCATGCTTCCAGGGGCCCTAAACACAAGATTTATGGAATGGTTAAAAGTGCATGAAAATGGCCAATTTACTCACTCTGAGTTCTCAAAAAGGGTTTCTTCACCCCGGGAAGTTAATTAAATACCATTTGGAGGCATTTAATGTTCAAGCAAAAACGGCTGATTTTTGACAAAAGAGATAACACCCCCCATTACGTCATGCTTCAGAAATGTGGAAAATGGTCCGTTTTCAAATGTTTTATTTTTGAATGTCAGTTCACATTTGTAGGTTGATCATCAGTGTTAGAGCTAAAATGAGCATGTTTAAAGTGATTTTCATGCTTCCAGGGGCCCTAAACACAAGATTTATGGAATGGTTAAAAGTGCATGAAAATGGCCAATTTACTCACTCTGAGTTCTCAAAAAGGGTTTCTTCGCCCCGGGAAGTTAATTAAATACCATTTGGAGGCATTTAATATTCAAGCAAAAACGGCTGATTTTCGACAAAAGAGATAACACCCCCCCATTACGTCATGCTTCAGAAATGTGGAAAATGGTCCGTTTTCAAATGTTTTATTTTTGAACAACAGTTCACATTTGTAGGTGGATCATCAGTGTTAGAGCTAAAATTAGCATGTTTAAAGTGATTTTCATGCTTCCAGGGGCTCGGGAAGTGAATTAAATACTATTTGGAGGCATTTAATGTTCAAGCAAAAACGGCTGATTTTTGACAAAAGAGATAACACCCCCCCATTACGTCATGCTTGAGAAATGTGGAAAATGGTCCGTTTTCAAATGTTTTATTTTTGAACGTCAGTTCACATTTGTAGGTGGATCATCAGTGTTAGAGCTAAAATTAGCATGTTTAAAGTGATTTTCATGCTTCCAGGGGCTCGGGAAGTGAATTAAATACTATTTGGAGGAATTTAATGTTCAAGCAAAAACGGCTGATTTTTGACAAAAGAGATAACACCCCCCCATTACGTCATGCTTCAGAAATGTGGAGAATGGTCCGTTTTCAAATGTTTTATTTTTGAACGTCAGTTCACATTTGTAGGTGGATCATCAGTGTTAGAGCTAAAATTAGCATGTTTAAAGTGAGTTTCATGCTTCCAGGGGCTCGGGAAGTGAATTAAATACTATTTGGAGGCATTTAATGTTCAATCAAAAACGGCTGATTTTTGACAAAAGAGATAACACGCCCCCCATTACGTCATGCTTCAGAAATGTGGAAAATGGTCCGTTTTCAAATGTTTTATTTTTGAACGTCAGTTCACATTTGTAGGTTGATCATCAGTGTTAGAGCTAAAATTAGCATGTTTAAAGTGATTTTCATGCTTCCAGGGGCTCGGGAAGTGAATTAAATACTATTTGGAGGCATTTAATGTTCAAGCAAAAATGGCTGATTTTTGACAAAAGAGATAACACCCCCCCATTACGTCATGCTTCAGAAATGTGGAAAATGGTCAGTTTTCAAATGTTTTATTTTTGAACGTCAGTTCACATTTGTAGGTGAATCATCAGTGTTAGAGCTAAAATTAGCATGTTTAAAGTGATTTTCATGCTTCCAGGGGCCCTAAACACAAGATTTATGGAATGGTTAAAAGTGCATGAAAATGGCCAATTTACTCACTCTGAGTTCTCAAAAAGGGTTTCTTCACCCCGGGAAGTTAATTAAATACCATTTGGAGGCATTTAATGTTCAAGCAAAAACGGCTGATTTTTGACAAAAGAGATAACACCCCCCATTACGTCATGCTTCAGAAATGTGGAAAATGGTCCGTTTTCAAATGTTTTATTTTTGAATGTCAGTTCACATTTGTAGGTTGATCATCAGTGTTAGAGCTAAAATTAGCATGTTTGAAGTGATTTTCATGCTTCCAGGGGCCCTAAACACAAGATTTATGGAATGGTTAAAAGTGCATGAAAATGGCCAATTTACTCACTCTGAGTTCTCAAAAAGGGTTTCTTCACCCCGGGAAGTTAATTAAATACCATTTGGAGGCATTTAATGTTCAAGCAAAAACGGCTGATTTTCGACAAAAGAGATAACACCCCCCCATTACGTCATGCTTCAGAAATGTGGAAAATGATCCGTTTTCAAATGTTTTATTTTTGAACGTCAGTTCACATTTGTAGGTGGATCATCAGTGTTAGAGCTAAAATTAGCATGTTTAAAGTGATTTTCATGCTTCCAGGGGCTCGGGAAGTGAATTAAATACTATTTGGAGGCATTTATTGTTCAAGCAAAAACGGCTGATTTTTATCAAAAGAGATAACACCCCCCCATTACGTCATGCTTCAGAAATGTGGAAAATAGTCCGTTTTCAAATGTTTTATTTTTGAACGTCAGTTCACATTTGTAGGTTGATCATCAGTGTTAGAGCTAAAATTAGCATGTTTAAAGTGATTTTCATGCTTCCAGGGGCTCGGGAAGTGAATTAAATACTATTTGGAGGCATTTAATGTTCAAGCAAAAACGGCTGATTTTTGACAAAAGAGATAACACCCCCCCATTACGTCATGCTTCAGAAATGTGGAAAATAGTCTGTTTTCAAATGTTTTATTTTTGAACGTCAGTTCACATTTGTAGGTTGATCATCAGTGTTAGAGCTAAAATTAGCATGTTTAAAGTGATTTTCATGCTTCCAGGGGCCCTAAACACAAGATTTATGGAATGGTTAAAAGTGCATGAAAATGGCCAATTTACTCACTCTGAGTTCTCAAAAAGGGTTTCTTCGCCCCGGGAAGTTAATTAAATACCATTTGGAGGCATTTAATATTCAAGCAAAAACGGCTGATTTTCGACAAAAGAGATAACACCCCCCCCTTACGTCCTGCTTCAGAAATGTGGAAAATGGTCCGTTTTCAAATGTTTTATTTTTGAACAACAGTTCACATTTGTAGGTGGATCATCAGTGTTAGAGCTAAAATTAGCATGTTTAAAGTGATTTTCATGCTTCCAGGGGCTCGGGAAGTGAATTACATACTATTTGGAGGCATTTAATGTTCAAGCAAAAACGGCTGATTTTTGACAAAAGAGATAACACCCCCCCATTACGTCATGCTTCAGAAATGTGGAAAATGGTCCGTTTTCAAATGTTTTATTTTTGAACGTCAGTTCACATTTGTAGGTTGATCATCAGTGTTAGAGCTAAAATTAGCATGTTTAAAGTGATTTTCATGCTTCCAGGGGCCCTAAACACAAGATTTATGGAATGGTTAAAAGTGCATGAAAATGGCCAATTTACTCACTCTGAGTTCTCAAAAAGGGTTTCTTCGCCCCGGGAAGTTAATTAAATACCATTTGGAGGCATTTAATATTCAAGCAAAAACGGCTGATTTTCGACAAAAGAGATAACACCCCCCCCTTACGTCCTGCTTCAGAAATGTGGAAAATGGTCCGTTTTCAAATGTTTTATTTTTGAACAACAGTTCACATTTGTAGGTGGATCATCAGTGTTAGAGCTAAAATTAGCATGTTTAAAGTGATTTTCATGCTTCCAGGGGCTCGGGAAGTGAATTAAATACTATTTGGAGGAATTTAATGTTCAAGCAAAAACAGCTGATTTTTGACAAAAGAGATAACACCCCCCCATTACGTCATGCTTCAGAAATGTGGAAAATGGTCCGTTTTCAAATGTTTTATTTTTGAACGTCAGTTCACATTTGTAGGTGGATCATCAGTGTTAGAGCTAAAATTAGCATGTTTAAAGGGATTTTCATGCTTCCAGGAGCTCGGGAAGTGAATTAAATACTATTTGGAGGCATTTAATGTTCAAGCAAAAACAGCTGATTTTTGACAAAAGAGATAACACCCCCCCATTACGTCATGCTTCAGAAATGTGGAAAATGGTCAGTTTTCAAATGTTTTATTTTTGAACGTCAGTTCACATTTGTAGGTTGATCATCAGTGTTAGAGCTAAAATTAGCATGTTTAAAGTGATTTTCATGCTTCCAGGGGCCCTAAACACAAGATTTATGGAATGGTTAAAAGTGCATGAAAATCGCCAATTTACTCACTCTGAGTTCTCAAAAAGGGTTTCTTCACCCCGGGAAGTTAATTAAATACCATTTGGAGGCATTTAATGTTCAAGCGAAAACGGCTGATTTTCGACAAAAGAGATAACACCCCCCCATTACGTCATGCTTCAGAAATGTGGAGAATGGTCCGTTTTCAAATGTTTTATTTTTGAACGTCAGTTCACATTTGTAGGTGGATCATCAGTGTTAGAGCTAAAATTAGCATGTTTAAAGTGATTTTCATGCTTCCAGGGGCTCGGGAAGTGAATTAAATACTATTTGGAGGCATTTAATGTTCAATCAAAAACGGCTGATTTTTGACAAAAGAGATAACACCCCCCCATTACGTCATGCTTCAGAAATGTGGAAAATGGTCCGTTTTCAAATGTTTTATTTTTGAACGTCAGTTCACATTTGTAGGTTGATCATCAGTGTTAGAGCTAAAATTAGCATGTTTAAAGTGATTTTCATGCTTCCAGGGGCTCGGGAAGTGAATTAAATACTATTTGGAGGCATTTAATGTTCAAGCAAAAATGGCTGATTTTTGACAAAAGAGATAACACCCCCCCATTATGTCATGCTTCAGAAATGTGGAAAATGGTCCGTTTTCAAATGTTTTATTTTTGAACGTCAGTTCACATTTGTAGGTGAATCATCAGTGTTAGAGCTAAAATTAGCATGTTTAAAGTGATTTTCATGCTTCCAGGGGCCCTAAACACAAGATTTATGGAATGGTTAAAAGTGCATGAAAATGGCCAATTTACTCACTCTGAGTTCTCAAAAAGGGTTTCTTCACCCCGGGAAGTTAATTAAATACCATTTGGAGGCATTTAATGTTCAAGCAAAAACGGCTGATTTTTGACAAAAGAGATAACACCCCCCCCCCCCCATTACGTCATGCTTCAGAAATGTTGAAAATGGTCCGTTTTCAAATGTTTTATTTTTGAATGTCAGTTCACATTTGTAGGTGGATCATCAGTGTTAGAGCTAAAATTAGGATGTTTAAAGTGATTTTCATGCTTCCAGGGGCTCGGGAAGGGAATTAAATACTATTTGGAGGCATTTAATGTTCAAGCAAAAACGGCTGATTTTTGACAAAAGAGATAACACCCCCCCATTACGTCATGCTTCAGAAATGTGGAAAATAGTCTGTTTTCAAATGTTTTATTTTTGAACGTCAGTTCACATTTGTAGGTTGATCATCAGTGTTGAAGCTAAAATTAGCATGTTTAAAGTGATTTTCATGCTTCCAGGGGCCCTAAACACAAGATTTATGGAATGGTTAAAAGTGCATGAAAATGGCCAATTTACTCACTCTGAGTTCTCAAAAAGGGTTTCTTCGCCCCGGGAAGTTAATTAAATACCATTTGGAGGCATTTAATGTTCAAGCAAAAACGGCTGATTTTCGACAAACGAGATAACACCCCCCCCCATTACGTCATGCTTCAGAAATGTGGAAAATGGTCCGTTTTCAAATGTTTTATTTTTGAATGTCAGTTCACATTTGTAGGTGGATCATCAGTGTTAGAGCTAAAATTAGCATGTTTAAAGTGATTTTCATGCTTCCAGGGGCTCGGGAAGTGAATTAAATACTATTTGGAGGAATTTAATGGTCAAGCAAAAACGGCTGATTTTTGACAAAAGAGATAACACCCCCCCATTACGTCATGCTTCAGAAATGTGAAAAATGGTCCGTTTTCAAATGTTTTATTTTTGAACGTCAGTTCACATTTGTAGGTTGATCATCAGTGTTAGAGCTAAAATTAGCATGTTTAAAGTGATTTTCATGCTACCAGGGGCCCTAAACACAAGATTTATGGAATGGTTAAAAGTGCATGAAAATCGCCAATTTACTCACTCTGAGTTCTCAAAAAGGGTTTCTTCACCCCGGGAAGTTAATTAAATACCATTTGGAGGCATTTAATGTTCAAGCAAAAACGGCTGATTTTCGACAAAAGAGATAACACCCCCCCATTACGTCATGCTTCAGAAATGTGGAGAATGGTCCGTTTTCAAATGTTTTATTTTTGAACGTCAGTTCACATTTGTAGGTGGATCATCAGTGTTAGAGCTAAAATTAGCATGTTTAAAGTGATTTTCATGCTTCCAGGGGCTCGGGAAGTGAATTAAATACTATTTGGAGGCATTTAATGTTCAATCAAAAACGGCTGATTTTTGACAAAAGAGATAACACCCCCCCATTACGTCATGCTTCAGAAATGTGGAAAATGGTCCGTTTTTAAATGTTTTATTTTTGAACGACAGTTCACATTTGTAGGTTGATCATCAGTGTTAGAGCTAAAATTAGCATGTTTAAAGTGATTTTCATGCTTCCAGGGGCTCGGGAAGTGAATTAAATACTATTTGGAGGCATTTAATGTTCAAGCAAAAATGGCTGATTTTTGACAAAAGAGATAACACCCCCCCATTATGTCATGCTTCAGAAATGTGGAAAATGGTCCGTTTTCAAATGTTTTATTTTTGAACGTCAGTTCACATTTGTAGGTGAATCATCAGTGTTAGAGCTAAAATTAGCATGTTTAAAGTGATTTTCATGCTTCCAGGGGCCCTAAACACAAGATTTATGGAATGGTCAAAAGTGCATGAAAATGGCCAATTTACTCACTCTGAGTTCTCAAAAAGGGTTTCTTCACCCCGGGAAGTTAATTAAATACCATTTGGAGGCATTTAATGTTCAAGCAAAAACAGCTGATTTTTGACAAAAGAGATAACCCCCCCCCCCATTACGTCATGCTTCAGAAATGTGGAAAATGGTCCGTTTTCAAATGTTTTATTTTTGAATGTCAGTTCACATTTGTAGGTGGATCATCAGTGTTAGAGCTAAAATTAGCATGTTTAAAGTGATTTTCATGCTTCCAGGGGCTCGGGAAGTGAATTAAATACTATTTGGAGGCATTTAATGTTCAAGCAAAAACGGCTGATTTTTGACAAAAGAGATAACACCCCCCCATTACGTCATGCTTCAGAAATGTGGAAAATGGTCCGTTTTCAAATGTTTTATTTTTGAACATCAGTTCACATTTGTAGGTGGATCATCAGTGTTAGAGCTAAAATTAGCATGTTTAAAGGGATTTTCATGCTTCCAGGGGCTCGGGAAGTGAATTAAATACTATTTGGAGGCATTTAATGTTCAAGCAAAAACAGCTGATTTTTGACAAAAGAGATAACACCCCCCCATTACGTCATGCTTCAGAAATGTGGAAAATGATCCGTTTTCAAATGTTTTATTTTTGAACGTCAGTTCACATTTGTAGGTGGATCATCAGTGTTAGAGCTAAAATTAGCATGTTTAAAGGGATTTTCATGCTTCCAGGGGCTCGGGAAGTGAATTAAATACTATTTGGAGGCATTTAATGTTCAAGCAAAAACAGCTGATTTTTGACAAAAGAGATAACACCCCCCCATTACGTCATGCTTCAGAAATGTGGAAAATGGTCAGTTTTCAAATGTTTTATTTTTGAACATCAGTTCACATTTGTAGGTTGATCATCAGTGTTAGAGCTAAAATTAGCATGTTTAAAGTGATTTTCATGCTTCCAGGGGCTCGGGAAGTGAATTAAATACTATTTGGAGGCATTTAATGTTGAAGCAAAAACGGCTGATTTTTGACAAAAGAGATAACACCCCCCATTACGTCATGCTTCAGAATTGTGGAAAATAGTCCGTTTTCAAATGTTTTATTTTTGAACGTCAGTTCACATTTGTAGGTTGATCATCAGTGTTAGAGCTAAAATTAGCATGTTTAAAGTGATTTTCATGCTTCCAGGGGCTCGGGAAGTGAATTAAATACTATTTGGAGGCATTTAATGTTCAAGCAAAAACGGCTGATTTTTGACAAAAGAGATAACACCCCCCCATTACGTCATGCTTCAGAAATGTGGAAAATAGTCCGTTTTCAAATGTTTTATTTTTGAACGTCAGTTCACATTTGTAGGTTGATCATCAGTGTTAGAGCTAAAATTAGCATGTTTAAAGTGATTTTCATGCTTCCAGGGGCCCTAAACACAAGATTTATGGAATGGTTAAAAGTGCATGAAAATGGCCAATTTACTCACTCTGAGTTCTCAAAAAGGGTTTCTTCGCCCCGGGAAGTTAATTAAATACCATTTGGAGGCATTTAATATTCAAGCAAAAACGGCTGATTTTCGACAAAAGAGATAACACCCCCCCATTACGTCATGCTTCAGAAATGTGGAAAATGGTCCGTTTTCAAATGTTTTATTTTTGAACAACAGTTCACATTTGTAGGTGGATCATCAGTGTTAGAGCTAAAATTAGCATGTTTAAAGTGATTTTCATGCTTCCAGGGGCTCGGGAAGTGAATTACATACTATTTGGAGGCATTTAATGTTCAAGCAAAAACGGCTGATTTTTGACAAAAGAGATAACACCCCCCCATTACGTCATGCTTCAGAAATGTGGAAAATGGTCCGTTTTCAAATGTTTTATTTTTGGACGTCAGTTCACATTTGTAGGTTGATCATCAGTGTTAGAGCTAAAATTAGCATGTTTAAAGTGATTTTCATGCTTCCAGGGGCTCGGGAAGTGAATTAAATACAATTTGGAGGCATTTAATGTTCAAGCAAAAACGGCTGATTTTTGACAAAAGAGATAACACCCCCCCCATTACGTCATGCTTCAGAAATGTGGAAAATGGTCCGTTTTCAAATGTTTTATTTTTGGACGTCAGTTCACATTTGTAGGTTGATCATCAGTGTTAGAGCTAAAATTAGTATGTTTAAAGTGATTTTCATGCTTCCAGGGGCCCTAAACACAAGATTTACGGAATGGTTAAAAGTGCATGAAAATGGCCAATTTACTCACTCTGAGTTCTCAAAAAGGGTTTCTTCACCCCGGGAAGTTAATTAAATACCACTTGGAGGCATTTAATGTTCAAGCAAAAACGGCTGATTTTCGACAAAAGAGATAACACCCCCCCATTACGTCATGCTTCAGAAATGTGGAAAATGATCCGTTTTCAAATGTTTTATTTTTGAACGTCGGTTCACATTTGTAGGTGGATCATCAGTGTTGGAGCTAAAATTAGCATGTTTAAAGGGATTTTCATGCTTCCAGGGGCTCGGGAAGTGAATTAAATACTATTTGGAGGCATTTAATGTTCAAGCAAAAACGGCTGATTTTTGACAAAAGAGATAACACCCCCCCATTACGTCATGCTTGAGAAATGTGGAAAATGGTCCGTTTTCAAATGTTTTATTTTTGAACGTCAGTTCACATTTGTAGGTGGATCATCAGTGTTAGAGCTAAAATTAGCATGTTTAAAGTGATTTTCATGCTTCCAGGGGCTCGGGAAGTGAATTAAATACTATTTGGAGGCATTTAATGTTCAAGCAAAAACGGCTGATTTTTGACAAAAGAGATAACACCCCCCCATTACGTCATGCTTCAGAAATGTGGAGAATGGTCCGTTTTCAAATGTTTTATATTTGAACGTCAGTTCACATTTGTAGGTGGATCATCAGTGTTAGAGCTAAAATTAGCATGTTTAAAGTGAGTTTCATGCTTCCAGGGGCTCGGGAAGTGAATTAAATACTATTTGGAGGCATTTAATGTTCAATCAAAAACGGCTGATTTTTGACAAAAGAGATAACACCCCCCCATTACGTCATGCTTCAGAAATGTGGAAAATGGTCCGTTTTCAAATGTTTTATTTTTGAACGTCAGTTACATTTGTAGGTTGATCATCAGTGTTAGAGCTAAAATTAGCATGTTTAAAGTGATTTTCATGCTTCCAGGGGCTCGGGAAGTGAATTAAATACTATTTGGAGGCATTTAATGTTCAAGCAAAAATGGCTGATTTTTGACAAAAGAGATAACACCCCCCCATTACGTCATGCTTCAGAAATGTGGAAAATGGTCAGTTTTCAAATGTTTTATTTTTGAACGTCAGTTCACATTTGTAGGTGAATCATCAGTGTTAGAGCTAAAATTAGCATGTTTAAAGTGATTTTCATGCTTCCAGGGGCCCTAAACACAAGATTTATGGAATGGTTAAAAGTGCATGAAAATGGCCAATTTACTCACTCTGAGTTCTCAAAAAGGGTTTCTTCACCCCGGGAAGTTAATTAAATACCATTTGGAGGCATTTAATGTTCAAGCAAAAACGGCTGATTTTTGACAAAAGAGATAACACCCCCCATTACGTCATGCTTCAGAAATGTGGAAAATGGTCCGTTTTCAAATGTTTTATTTTTGAATGTCAGTTCACATTTGTAGGTTGATCATCAGTGTTAGAGCTAAAATTAGCATGTTTAAAGTGATTTTCATGCTTCCAGGGGCCCTAAACACAAGATTTATGGAATGGTTAAAAGTGCATGAAAATGGCCAATTTACTCACTCTGAGTTCTCAAAAAGGGTTTCTTCGCCCCGGGAAGTTAATTAAATACCATTTGGAGGCATTTAATATTCAAGCAAAAACGGCTGATTTTCGACAAAAGAGATAACACCCCCCCATTACGTCATGCTTCAGAAATGTGGAAAATGGTCCGTTTTCAAATGTTTTATTTTTGAACAACAGTTCACATTTGTAGGTGGATCATCAGTGTTAGAGCTAAAATTAGCATGTTTAAAGTGATTTTCATGCTTCCAGGGGCTCGGGAAGTGAATTAAATACTATTTGGAGGCATTTAATGTTCAAGCAAAAACGGCTGATTTTTGACAAAAGAGATAACACCCCCCCATTACGTCATGCTTGAGAAATGTGGAAAATGGTCCGTTTTCAAATGTTTTATTTTTGAACGTCAGTTCACATTTGTAGGTGGATCATCAGTGTTAGAGCTAAAATTAGCATGTTTAAAGTGATTTTCATGCTTCCAGGGGCTCGGGAAGTGAATTAAATACTATTTGGAGGAATTTAATGTTCAAGCAAAAACGGCTGATTTTTGACAAAAGAGATAACACCCCCCCATTACGTCATGCTTCAGAAATGTGGAGAATGGTCCGTTTTCAAATGTTTTATTTTTGAACGTCAGTTCACATTTGTAGGTGGATCATCAGTGTTAGAGCTAAAATTAGCATGTTTAAAGTGAGTTTCATGCTTCCAGGGGCTCGGGAAGTGAATTAAATACTATTTGGAGGCATTTAATGTTCAATCAAAAACGGCTGATTTTTGACAAAAGAGATAACACCCCCCCCATTACGTCATGCTTCAGAAATGTGGAAAATGGTCCGTTTTCAAATGTTTTATTTTTGAACGTCAGTTCACATTTGTAGGTTGATCATCAGTGTTAGAGCTAAAATTAGCATGTTTAAAGTGATTTTCATGCTTCCAGGGGCTCGGGAAGTGAATTAAATACTATTTGGAGGCATTTAATGTTCAAGCAAAAATGGCTGATTTTTGACAAAAGAGATAACACCCCCCCATTACGTCATGCTTCAGAAATGTGGAAAATGGTCCGTTTTCAAATGTTTTATTTTTGAATGTCAGTTCACATTTGTAGGTGAATCATCAGTGTTAGAGCTAAAATTAGCATGTTTAAAGTGATTTTCATGCTTCCAGGGGCCCTAAACACAAGATTTATGGAATGGTTAAAAGTGCATGAAAATGGCCAATTTACTCACTCTGAGTTCTCAAAAAGGGTTTCTTCACCCCGGGAAGTTAATTAAATACCATTTGGAGGCATTTAATGTTCAAGCAAAAACGGCTGATTTTTGACAAAAGAGATAACACCCCCCATTACGTCATGCTTCAGAAATGTGGAAAATGGTCCGTTTTCAAATGTTTTATTTTTGAATGTCAGTTCACATTTGTAGGTTGATCATCAGTGTTAGAGCTAAAATTAGCATGTTTGAAGTGATTTTCATGCTTCCAGGGGCCCTAAACACAAGATTTATGGAATGGTTAAAAGTGCATGAAAATGGCCAATTTACTCACTCTGAGTTCTCAAAAAGGGTTTCTTCACCCCGGGAAGTTAATTAAATACCATTTGGAGGCATTTAATGTTCAAGCAAAAACGGCTGATTTTCGACAAAAGAGATAACACCCCCCCCATTACGTCATGCTTCAGAAATGTGGAAAATGATCCGTTTTCAAATGTTTTATTTTTGAACGTCAGTTCACATTTGTAGGTGGGTCATCAGTGTTAGAGCTAAAATTAGCATGTTTAAAGTGATTTTCATGCTTCCAGGGGCTCGGGAAGTGAATTAAATACTATTTGGAGGCATTTAATGTTCAAGCAAAAACGGCTGATTTTTATCAAAAGAGATAACACCCCCCCATTACGTCATGCTTCAGAAATGTGGAAAATAGTCCGTTTTCAAATGTTTTATTTTTTAACGTCAGTTCACATTTGTAGGTTGATCATCAGTGTTAGAGCTAAAATTAGCATGTTTAAAGTGATTTTCATGCTTCCAGGGGCTCGGGAAGTGAATTAAATACTATTTGGAGGCATTTAATGTTCAAGCAAAAACGGCTGATTTTTGACAAAAGAGATAACACCCCCCCATTACGTCATGCTTCAGAAATGTGGAAAATAGTCTGTTTTCAAATGTTTTATTTTTGAACGTCAGTTCACATTTGTAGGTTGATCATCAGTGTTAGAGCTAAAATTAGCATGTTTAAAGTGATTTTCATGCTTCCAGGGGCCCTAAACACAAGATTTATGGAATGGTTAAAAGTGCATGAAAATGGCCAATTTACTCACTCTGAGTTCTCAAAAAGGGTTTCTTCGCCCCGGGAAGTTAATTAAATACCATTTGGAGGCATTTAATATTCAAGCAAAAACGGCTGATTTTCGACAAAAGAGATAACACCCCCCCTTACGTCCTGCTTCAGAAATGTGGAAAATGGTCCGTTTTCAAATGTTTTATTTTTGAACAACAGTTCACATTTGTAGGTGGATCATCAGTGTTAGAGCTAAAATTAGCATGTTTAAAGTGATTTTCATGCTTCCAGGGGCTCGGGAAGTGAATTACATACTATTTGGAGGCATTTAATGTTCAAGCAAAAACGGCTGATTTTTGACAAAAGAGATAACACCCCCCCATTACGTCATGCTTCAGAAATGTGGAAAATGGTCCGTTTTCAAATGTTTTATTTTTGAACGTCAGTTCACATTTGTAGGTTGATCATCAGTGTTAGAGCTAAAATTAGCATGTTTAAAGTGATTTTCATGCTTCCAGGGGCCCTAAACACAAGATTTATGGAATGGTTAAAAGTGCATGAAAATGGCCAATTTACTCACTCTGAGTTCTCAAAAAGGGTTTCTTCACCCCGGGAAGTTAATTAAATACCATTTGGAGGCATTTAATGTTCAAGCAAAAACGGCTGATTTTCGACAAAAGAGATAACACCCCCCCCCATTACGTCATGCTTCAGAAATGTGGAAAATGGTCCGTTTTCAAATGTTTTATTTTTGAATGTCAGTTCACATTTGTAGGTGGATCATCAGTGTTAGAGCTAAAATTAGCATGTTTAAAGTGATTTTCATGCTTCCAGGGGCTCGGGAAGTGAATTAAATACTATTTGGAGGAATTTAATGTTCAAGCAAAAACAGCTGATTTTTGACAAAAGAGATAACACCCCCCCATTACGTCATGCTTCAGAAATGTGGAAAATGGTCCGTTTTCAAATGTTTTATTTTTGAACGTTAGTTCACATTTGTAGGTGGATCATCAGTGTTAGAGCTAAAATTAGCATGTTTAAAGGGATTTTCATGCTTCCAGGAGCTCGGGAAGTGAATTAAATACTATTTGGAGGCATTTAATGTTCAAGCAAAAACAGCTGATTTTTGACAAAAGAGATAACACCCCCCCATTACGTCATGCTTCAGAAATGTGGAAAATGGTCAGTTTTCAAATGTTTTATTTTTGAACGTCAGTTCACATTTGTAGGTTGATCATCAGTGTTAGAGCTAAAATTAGCATGTTTAAAGTGATTTTCATGCTTCCAGGGGCCCTAAACACAAGATTTATGGAATGGTTAAAAGTGCATGAAAATCGCCAATTTACTCACTCTGAGTTCTCAAAAAGGGTTTCTTCACCCCGGGAAGTTAATTAAATACCATTTGGAGGCATTTAATGTTCAAGCGAAAACGGCTGATTTTCGACAAAAGAGATAACACCCCCCCATTACGTCATGCTTCAGAAATGTGGAGAATGGTCCGTTTTCAAATGTTTTATTTTTGAACGTCAGTTCACATTTGTAGGTGGATCATCAGTGTTAGAGCTAAAATTAGCATGTTTAAAGTGATTTTCATGCTTCCAGGGGCTCGGGAAGTGAATTAAATACTATTTGGAGGCATTTAATGTTCAATCAAAAACGGCTGATTTTTGACAAAAGAGATAACACCCCCCCATTACGTCATGCTTCAGAAATGTGGAAAATGGTCCGTTTTCAAATGTTTTATTTTTGAACGTCAGTTCACATTTGTAGGTTGATCATCAGTGTTAGAGCTAAAATTAGCATGTTTAAAGTGATTTTCATGCTTCCAGGGGCTCGGGAAGTGAATTAAATACTATTTGGAGGCATTTAATGTTCAAGCAAAAATGGCTGATTTTTGACAAAAGAGATAACACCCCCCCATTATGTCATGCTTCAGAAATGTGGAAAATGGTCCGTTTTCAAATGTTTTATTTTTGAACGTCAGTTCACATTTGTAGGTGAATCATCAGTGTTAGAGCTAAAATTAGCATGTTTAAAGTGATTTTCATGCTTCCAGGGGCCCTAAACACAAGATTTATGGAATGGTTAAAAGTGCATGAAAATGGCCAATTTACTCACTCTGAGTTCTCAAAAAGGGTTTCTTCACCCCGGGAAGTTAATTAAATACCATTTGGAGGCATTTAATGTTCAAGCAAAAACGGCTGATTTTTGACAAAAGAGATAACACCCCCCCCCCATTACGTCATGCTTCAGAAATGTGGAAAATGTTCCTTTTTCAAATGTTTTATTTTTGAATGTCAGTTCACATTTGTAGGTGGATCATCAGTGTTAGAGCTAAAATTAGCATGTTTAAAGTGATTTTAATGCTTCCAGGGGCTCTGGAAGTGAATTAAATACTATTTGGAGGCATTTAATGTTCAAGCAAAAACGGCTGATTTTTGACAAAAGAGATAACACCCCCCCATTACGTCATGCTTCAGAAATGTGGAAAATGGTCCGTTTTCAAATGTTTTATTTTTGAACGTCAGTTCACATTTGTAGGTGGATCATCAGTGTTAGAGCTAAAATTAGCATGTTTAAAGTGATTTTCATGCTTCCAGGGGCCCTAAACACAAGATTTATGGAATGGTTAAAAGTGCATGAAAATCGCCAATTTACTCACTCTGAGTTCTCAAAAAGGGTTTCTTCACCCCGGGAAGTTAATTAAATACCATTTGGAGGCATTTAATGTTCAAGCGAAAACGGCTGATTTTCGACAAAAGAGATAACACCCCCCCATTACGTCATGCTTCAGAAATGTGGAAAATGAGCCGTTTTCAAAAGTTTTATTTTTGAACGTCAGTTCACATTTGTAGGTGGATCATCAGTGTTAGAGCTAAAATTAGCATGTTTAAAGTGATTTTCATGCTTCCAGGGGCTCGGGAAGTGAATTAAATACTATTTGGAGTCATTTAATGTTCAATCAAAAACGGCTGATTTTTGACAAAAGAGATAACACCCCCCCATTACGTCATGCTTCAGAAATGTGGAAAATGGTCCGTTTTTAAATGTTTTATTTTTGAACGTCAGTTCACATTTGTAGGTTGATCATCAGTGTTAGAGCTAAAATTAGCATGTTTAAAGTGATTTTCATGCTTCCAGGGGCTCGGGAAGTGAATTAAATACTATTTGGAGGCATTTAATGTTCAAGCAAAAATGGCTGATTTTTGACAAAAGAGATAACACCCCCCCATTATGTCATGCTTCAGAAATGTGGAAAATGGTCCGTTTTCAAATGTTTTATTTTTGAACGTCAGTTCACATTTGTAGGTGAATCATCAGTGTTAGAGCTAAAATTAGCATGTTTAAAGTGATTTTCATGCTTCCAGGGGCCCTAAACACAAGATTTATGGAATGGTTAAAAGTGCATGAAAATGGCCAATTTACTCACTCTGAGTTCTCAAAAAGGGTTTCTTCACCCCGGGAAGTTAATTAAATACCATTTGGAGGCATTTAATGTTCAAGCAAAAACAGCTGATTTTTGACAAAAGAGATAACCCCCCCCCCCATTACGTCATGCTTCAGAAATGTGGAAAATGGTCCGTTTTCAAATGTTTTATTTTTGAATGTCAGTTCACATTTGTAGGTGGATCATCAGTGTTAGAGCTAAAATTAGCATGTTTAAAGTGATTTTCATGCTTCCAGGGGCTCGGGAAGTGAATTAAATACTATTTGGAGGCATTTAATGTTCAAGCAAAAACGGCTGATTTTTGACAAAAGAGATAACACCCCCCCATTACGTCATGCTTCAGAAATGTGGAAAATGGTCCGTTTTCAAATGTTTTATTTTTGAACATCAGTTCACATTTGTAGGTGGATCATCAGTGTTAGAGCTAAAATTAGCATGTTTAAAGGGATTTTCATGCTTCCAGGGGCTCGGGAAGTGAATTAAATACTATTTGGAGGCATTTAATGTTCAAGCAAAAACAGCTGATTTTTGACAAAAGAGATAACACCCCCCCATTACGTCATGCTTCAGAAATGTGGAAAATGATCCGTTTTCAAATGTTTTATTTTTGAACGTCAGTTCACATTTGTAGGTGGATCATCAGTGTTAGAGCTAAAATTAGCATGTTTAAAGGGATTTTCATGCTTCCAGGGGCTCGGGAAGTGAATTAAATACTATTTGGAGGCATTTAATGTTCAAGCAAAAACAGCTGATTTTTGACAAAAGAGATAACACCCCCCCATTACGTCATGCTTCAGAAATGTGGAAAATGGTCAGTTTTCAAATGTTTTATTTTTGAACATCAGTTCACATTTGTAGGTTGATCATCAGTGTTAGAGCTAAAATTAGCATGTTTAAAGTGATTTTCATGCTTCCAGGGGCTCGGGAAGTGAATTAAATACTATTTGGAGGCATTTAATGTTGAAGCAAAAACGGCTGATTTTTGACAAAAGAGATAACACCCCCCATTACGTCATGCTTCAGAATTGTGGAAAATAGTCCGTTTTCAAATGTTTTATTTTTGAACGTCAGTTCACATTTGTAGGTTGATCATCAGTGTTAGAGCTAAAATTAGCATGTTTAAAGTGATTTTCATGCTTCCAGGGGCTCGGGAAGTGAATTAAATACTATTTGGAGGCATTTAATGTTCAAGCAAAAACGGCTGATTTTTGACAAAAGAGATAACACCCCCCCATTACGTCATGCTTCAGAAATGTGGAAAATAGTCCGTTTTCAAATGTTTTATTTTTGAACGTCAGTTCACATTTGTAGGTTGATCATCAGTGTTAGAGCTAAAATTAGCATGTTTAAAGTGATTTTCATGCTTCCAGGGGCCCTAAACACAAGATTTATGGAATGGTTAAAAGTGCATGAAAATGGCCAATTTACTCACTCTGAGTTCTCAAAAAGGGTTTCTTCGCCCCGGGAAGTTAATTAAATACCATTTGGAGGCATTTAATATTCAAGCAAAAACGGCTGATTTTCGACAAAAGAGATAACACCCCCCCATTACGTCATGCTTCAGAAATGTGGAAAATGGTCCGTTTTCAAATGTTTTATTTTTGAACAACAGTTCACATTTGTAGGTGGATCATCAGTGTTAGAGCTAAAATTAGCATGTTTAAAGTGATTTTCATGCTTCCAGGGGCTCGGGAAGTGAATTACATACTATTTGGAGGCATTTAATGTTCAAGCAAAAACGGCTGATTTTTGACAAAAGAGATAACACCCCCCCATTACGTCATGCTTCAGAAATGTGGAAAATGGTCCGTTTTCAAATGTTTTATTTTTGGACGTCAGTTCACATTTGTAGGTTGATCATCAGTGTTAGAGCTAAAATTAGCATGTTTAAAGTGATTTTCATGCTTCCAGGGGCTCGGGAAGTGAATTAAATACAATTTGGAGGCATTTAATGTTCAAGCAAAAACGGCTGATTTTTGACAAAAGAGATAACACCCCCCCATTACGTCATGCTTCAGAAATGTGGAAAATGGTCCGTTTTCAAATGTTTTATTTTTGGACGTCAGTTCACATTTGTAGGTTGATCATCAGTGTTAGAGCTAAAATTAGTATGTTTAAAGTGATTTTCATGCTTCCAGGGGCCCTAAACACAAGATTTACGGAATGGTTAAAAGTGCATGAAAATGGCCAATTTACTCACTCTGAGTTCTCAAAAAGGGTTTCTTCACCCCGGGAAGTTAATTAAATACCACTTGGAGGCATTTAATGTTCAAGCAAAAACGGCTGATTTTCGACAAAAGAGATAACACCCCCCCATTACGTCATGCTTCAGAAATGTGGAAAATGATCCGTTTTCAAATGTTTTATTTTTGAACGTCAGTTCACATTTGTAGGTGGATCATCAGTGTTGGAGCTAAAATTAGCATGTTTAAAGGGATTTTCATGCTTCCAGGGGCTCGGGAAGTGAATTAAATACTATTTGGAGGCATTTAATGTTCAAGCAAAAACGGCTGATTTTTGACAAAAGAGATAACACCCCCCCATTACGTCATGCTTGAGAAATGTGGAAAATGGTCCGTTTTCAAATGTTTTATTTTTGAACGTCAGTTCACATTTGTAGGTGGATCATCAGTGTTAGAGCTAAAATTAGCATGTTTAAAGTGATTTTCATGCTTCCAGGGGCTCGGGAAGTGAATTAAATACTATTTGGAGGCATTTAATGTTCAAGCAAAAACGGCTGATTTTTGACAAAAGAGATAACACCCCCCCATTACGTCATGCTTCAGAAATGTGGAGAATGGTCCGTTTTCAAATGTTTTATTTTTGAACGTCAGTTCACATTTGTAGGTGGATCATCAGTGTTAGAGCTAAAATTAGCATGTTTAAAGTGAGTTTCATGCTTCCAGGGGCTCGGGAAGTGAATTAAATACTATTTGGAGGCATTTAATGTTCAATCAAAAACGGCTGATTTTTGACAAAAGAGATAACACCCCCCCATTACGTCATGCTTCAGAAATGTGGAAAATGGTCCGTTTTCAAATGTTTTATTTTTGAACGTCAGTTCACATTTGTAGGTTGATCATCAGTGTTAGAGCTAAAATTAGCATGTTTAAAGTGATTTTCATGCTTCCAGGGGCTCGGGAAGTGAATTAAATACTATTTGGAGGCATTTAATGTTCAAGCAAAAATGGCTGATTTTTGACAAAAGAGATAACACCCCCCCATTACGTCATGCTTCAGAAATGTGGAAAATGGTCAGTTTTCAAATGTTTTATTTTTGAACATCAGTTCACATTTGTAGGTGGATCATCAGTGTTAGAGCTAAAATTAGCATGTTTAAAGTGATTTTCATGCTTCCAGGGGCTCGGGAAGTGAATTAAATACTATTTGGAGGCATTTAATGTTCAAGCAAAAACAGCTGATTTTTGACAAAAGAGATAACACCCCCCCATTACGTCATGCTTCAGAAATGTGGAAAATGGTCAGTTTTCAAATGTTTTATTTTTGAACATCAGTTCACATTTGTAGGTTGATCATCAGTGTTAGAGCTAAAATTAGCATGTTTAAAGTGATTTTCATGCTTCCAGGGGCTCGGGAAGTGAATTAAATACTATTTGGAGGCATTTAATGTTGAAGCAAAAACGGCTGATTTTTGACAAAAGAGATAACACCCCCCATTACGTCATGCTTCAGAATTGTGGAAAATAGTCCGTTTTCAAATGTTTTATTTTTGAACGTCAGTTCACATTTGTAGGTTGATCATCAGTGTTAGAGCTAAAATTAGCATGTTTAAAGTGATTTTCATGCTTCCAGGGGCTCGGGAAGTGAATTAAATACTATTTGGAGGCATTTAATGTTCAAGCAAAAACGGCTGATTTTTGACAAAAGAGATAACACCCCCCCATTACGTCATGCTTCAGAAATGTGGAAAATAGTCCGTTTTCAAATGTTTTATTTTTGAACGTCAGTTCACATTTGTAGGTTGATCATCAGTGTTAGAGCTAAAATTAGCATGTTTAAAGTGATTTTCATGCTTCCAGGGGCCCTAAACACAAGATTTATGGAATGGTTAAAAGTGCATGAAAATGGCCAATTTACTCACTCTGAGTTCTCAAAAAGGGTTTCTTCGCCCCGGGAAGTTAATTAAATACCATTTGGAGGCATTTAATATTCAAGCAAAAACGGCTGATTTTCGACAAAAGAGATAACACCCCCCCATTACGTCATGCTTCAGAAATGTGGAAAATGGTCCGTTTTCAAATGTTTTATTTTTGAACAACAGTTCACATTTGTAGGTGGATCATCAGTGTTAGAGCTAAAATTAGCATGTTTAAAGTGATTTTCATGCTTCCAGGGGCTCGGGAAGTGAATTACATACTATTTGGAGGCATTTAATGTTCAAGCAAAAACGGCTGATTTTTGACAAAAGAGATAACACCCCCCCATTACGTCATGCTTCAGAAATGTGGAAAATGGTCCGTTTTCAAATGTTTTATTTTTGGACGTCAGTTCACATTTGTAGGTTGATCATCAGTGTTAGAGCTAAAATTAGCATGTTTAAAGTGATTTTCATGCTTCCAGGGGCTCGGGAAGTGAATTAAATACAATTTGGAGGCATTTAATGTTCAAGCAAAAACGGCTGATTTTTGACAAAAGAGATAACACCCCCCCATTACGTCATGCTTCAGAAATGTGGAAAATGGTCCGTTTTCAAATGTTTTATTTTTGGACGTCAGTTCACATTTGTAGGTTGATCATCAGTGTTAGAGCTAAAATTAGTATGTTTAAAGTGATTTTCATGCTTCCAGGGGCCCTAAACACAAGATTTACGGAATGGTTAAAAGTGCATGAAAATGGCCAATTTACTCACTCTGAGTTCTCAAAAAGGGTTTCTTCACCCCGGGAAGTTAATTAAATACCACTTGGAGGCATTTAATGTTCAAGCAAAAACGGCTGATTTTCGACAAAAGAGATAACACCCCCCCATTACGTCATGCTTCAGAAATGTGGAAAATGATCCGTTTTCAAATGTTTTATTTTTGAACGTCAGTTCACATTTGTAGGTGGATCATCAGTGTTGGAGCTAAAATTAGCATGTTTAAAGGGATTTTCATGCTTCCAGGGGCTCGGGAAGTGAATTAAATACTATTTGGAGGCATTTAATGTTCAAGCAAAAACGGCTGATTTTTGACAAAAGAGATAACACCCCCCCATTACGTCATGCTTGAGAAATGTGGAAAATGGTCCGTTTTCAAATGTTTTATTTTTGAACGTCAGTTCACATTTGTAGGTGGATCATCAGTGTTAGAGCTAAAATTAGCATGTTTAAAGTGATTTTCATGCTTCCAGGGGCTCGGGAAGTGAATTAAATACTATTTGGAGGCATTTAATGTTCAAGCAAAAACGGCTGATTTTTGACAAAAGAGATAACACCCCCCCATTACGTCATGCTTCAGAAATGTGGAGAATGGTCCGTTTTCAAATGTTTTATTTTTGAACGTCAGTTCACATTTGTAGGTGGATCATCAGTGTTAGAGCTAAAATTAGCATGTTTAAAGTGAGTTTCATGCTTCCAGGGGCTCGGGAAGTGAATTAAATACTATTTGGAGGCATTTAATGTTCAATCAAAAACGGCTGATTTTTGACAAAAGAGATAACACCCCCCCATTACGTCATGCTTCAGAAATGTGGAAAATGGTCCGTTTTCAAATGTTTTATTTTTGAACGTCAGTTCACATTTGTAGGTTGATCATCAGTGTTAGAGCTAAAATTAGCATGTTTAAAGTGATTTTCATGCTTCCAGGGGCTCGGGAAGTGAATTAAATACTATTTGGAGGCATTTAATGTTCAAGCAAAAATGGCTGATTTTTGACAAAAGAGATAACACCCCCCCATTACGTCATGCTTCAGAAATGTGGAAAATGGTCAGTTTTCAAATGTTTTATTTTTGAACGTCAGTTCACATTTGTAGGTGAATCATCAGTGTTAGAGCTAAAATTAGCATGTTTAAAGTGATTTTCATGCTTCCAGGGGCTCGGGAAGTGAATTAAATACTATTTGGAGGCATTTAATGTTCAAGCAAAAACGGCTGATTTTTGACAAAAGAGATAACACCCCCCCATTACGTCATGCTTCAGAAATGTGGAAAATAGTCCGTTTTCAAATGTTTTATTTTTGAACGTCAGTTCACATTTGTAGGTTGATCATCAGTGTTAGAGCTAAAATTAGCATGTTTAAAGTGATTTTCATGCTTCCAGGGGCCCTAAACACAAGATTTATGGAATGGTTAAAAGTGCATGAAAATGGCCAATTTACTCACTCTGAGTTCTCAAAAAGGGTTTCTTCGCCCCGGGAAGTTAATTAAATACCATTTGGAGGCATTTAATATTCAAGCAAAAACGGCTGATTTTCGACAAAAGAGATAACACCCCCCCATTACGTCATGCTTCAGAAATGTGGAAAATGGTCCGTTTTCAAATGTTTTATTTTTGAACAACAGTTCACATTTGTAGGTGGATCATCAGTGTTAGAGCTAAAATTAGCATGTTTAAAGTGATTTTCATGCTTCCAGGGGCTCGGGAAGTGAATTACATACTATTTGGAGGCATTTAATGTTCAAGCAAAAACGGCGGATTTTTGACAAAAGAGATAACACCCCCCCATTACGTCATGCTTCAGAAATGTGGAAAATGGTCCGTTTTCAAATGTTTTATTTTTGGACGTCAGTTCACATTTGTAGGTTGATCATCAGTGTTAGAGCTAAAATTAGCATGTTTAAAGTGATTTTCATGCTTCCAGGGGCTCGGGAAGTGAATTAAATACAATTTGGAGGCATTTAATGTTCAAGCAAAAACGGCTGATTTTTGACAAAAGAGATAACACCCCCCCCATTACGTCATGCTTCAGAAATGTGGAAAATGGTCCGTTTTCAAATGTTTTATTTTTGGACGTCAGTTCACATTTGTAGGTTGATCATCAGTGTTAGAGCTAAAATTAGTATGTTTAAAGTGATTTTCATGCTTCCAGGGGCCCTAAACACAAGATTTACGGAATGGTTAAACGTGCATGAAAATGGCCAATTTACTCACTCTGAGTTCTCAAAAAGGGTTTCTTCACCCCGGGAAGTTAATTAAATACCACTTGGAGGTATTTAATGTTCAAGCAAAAACGGCTGATTTTCGACAAAAGAGATAACACCCCCCCATTACGTCATGCTTCAGAAATGTGGAAAATGATCCGTTTTCAAATGTTTTATTTTTGAACGTCAGTTCACATTTGTAGGTGGATCATCAGTGTTAGAGCTAAAATTAGCATGTTTAAAGTGATTTTCATGCTTCCAGGGGCTCGGGAAGTGAATTACATACTATTTGGAGGCATTTAATGTTCAAGCAAAAACGGCTGATTTTTGACAAAAGAGATAACACCCCCCCATTACGTCACCCCCATTACGTCATGCTTCAGAAATGTGGAAAATGGTCCGTTTTCAAATGTTTTATTTTTGGACGTCAGTTCACATTTGTAGGTTGATCATCAGTGTTAGAGCTAAAATTAGCATGTTTAAAGTGATTTTCATGCTTCCAGGGGCTCGGGAAGTGAATTAAATACAATTTGGAGGCATTTAATGTTCAAGCAAAAACGGCTGATTTTTGACAAAAGAGATAACACCCCCCCATTACGTCATGCTTCAGAAATGTGGAAAATGGTCCGTTTTCAAATGTTTTATTTTTGGACGTCAGTTCACATTTGTAGGTTGATCATCAGTGTTAGAGCTAAAATTAGTATGTTTAAAGTGATTTTCATGCTTCCAGGGGCCCTAAACACAAGATTTACGGAATGGTTAAAAGTGCATGAAAATGGCCAATTTACTCACTCTGAGTTCTCAAAAAGGGTTTCTTCACCCCGGGAAGTTAATTAAATACCACTTGGAGGCATTTAATGTTCAAGCAAAAACGGCTGATTTTCGACAAAAGAGATAACACCCCCCCATTACGTCATGCTTCAGAAATGTGGAAAATGATCCGTTTTCAAATGTTTTATTTTTGAACGTCAGTTCACATTTGTAGGTGGATCATCAGTGTTGGAGCTAAAATTAGCATGTTTAAAGGGATTTTCATGCTTCCAGGGGCTCGGGAAGTGAATTAAATACTATTTGGAGGCATTTAATGTTCAAGCAAAAACGGCTGATTTTTGACAAAAGAGATAACACCCCCCCATTACGTCATGCTTGAGAAATGTGGAAAATGGTCCGTTTTCAAATGTTTTATTTTTGAACGTCAGTTCACATTTGTAGGTGGATCATCAGTGTTAGAGCTAAAATTAGCATGTTTAAAGTGATTTTCATGCTTCCAGGGGCTCGGGAAGTGAATTAAATACTATTTGGAGGCATTTAATGTTCAAGCAAAAACGGCTGATTTTTGACAAAAGAGATAACACCCCCCCATTACGTCATGCTTCAGAAATGTGGAGAATGGTCCGTTTTCAAATGTTTTATTTTTGAACGTCAGTTCACATTTGTAGGTGGATCATCAGTGTTAGAGCTAAAATTAGCATGTTTAAAGTGAGTTTCATGCTTCCAGGGGCTCGGGAAGTGAATTAAATACTATTTGGAGGCATTTAATGTTCAATCAAAAACGGCTGATTTTTGACAAAAGAGATAACACCCCCCCATTACGTCATGCTTCAGAAATGTGGAAAATGGTCCGTTTTCAAATGTTTTATTTTTGAACGTCAGTTCACATTTGTAGGTTGATCATCAGTGTTAGAGCTAAAATTAGCATGTTTAAAGTGATTTTCATGCTTCCAGGGGCTCGGGAAGTGAATTAAATACTATTTGGAGGCATTTAATGTTCAAGCAAAAATGGCTGATTTTTGACAAAAGAGATAACACCCCCCCATTACGTCATGCTTCAGAAATGTGGAAAATGGTCAGTTTTCAAATGTTTTATTTTTGAACGTCAGTTCACATTTGTAGGTGAATCATCAGTGTTAGAGCTAAAATTAGCATGTTTAAAGTGATTTTCATGCTTCCAGGGGCTCGGGAAGTGAATTAAATACTATTTGGAGGCATTTAATGTTCAAGCAAAAACGGCTGATTTTTGACAAAAGAGATAACACCCCCCCATTACGTCATGCTTCAGAAATGTGGAAAATAGTCCGTTTTCAAATGTTTTATTTTTGAACGTCAGTTCACATTTGTAGGTTGATCATCAGTGTTAGAGCTAAAATTAGCATGTTTAAAGTGATTTTCATGCTTCCAGGGGCCCTAAACACAAGATTTATGGAATGGTTAAAAGTGCATGAAAATGGCCAATTTACTCACTCTGAGTTCTCAAAAAGGGTTTCTTCGCCCCGGGAAGTTAATTAAATACCATTTGGAGGCATTTAATATTCAAGCAAAAACGGCTGATTTTCGACAAAAGAGATAACACCCCCCCATTACGTCATGCTTCAGAAATGTGGAAAATGGTCCGTTTTCAAATGTTTTATTTTTGAACAACAGTTCACATTTGTAGGTGGATCATCAGTGTTAGAGCTAAAATTAGCATGTTTAAAGTGATTTTCATGCTTCCAGGGGCTCGGGAAGTGAATTACATACTATTTGGAGGCATTTAATGTTCAAGCAAAAACGGCGGATTTTTGACAAAAGAGATAACACCCCCCCATTACGTCATGCTTCAGAAATGTGGAAAA
Organism: Lissotriton vulgaris; assembly: GCF_964263255.1. NCBI lineage: Eukaryota > Metazoa > Chordata > Amphibia > Caudata > Salamandridae > Lissotriton > Lissotriton vulgaris. The sequence goes on along the minus strand of NW_028251597.1, from coordinate 1,119,566 downwards.
TGGTCCGTTTTCAAATGTTTTATTTTTGGACGTCAGTTCACATTTGTAGGTTGATCATCAGTGTTAGAGCTAAAATTAGCATGTTTAAAGTGATTTTCATGCTTCCAGGGGCTCGGGAAGTGAATTAAATACAATTTGGAGGCATTTAATGTTCAAGCAAAAACGGCTGATTTTTGACAAAAGAGATAACACCCCCCCCATTACGTCATGCTTCAGAAATGTGGAAAATGGTCCGTTTTCAAATGTTTTATTTTTGGACGTCAGTTCACATTTGTAGGTTGATCATCAGTGTTAGAGCTAAAATTAGTATGTTTAAAGTGATTTTCATGCTTCCAGGGGCCCTAAACACAAGATTTACGGAATGGTTAAACGTGCATGAAAATGGCCAATTTACTCACTCTGAGTTCTCAAAAAGGGGTTCTTCACCCCGGGAAGTTAATTAAATACCACTTGGAGGCATTTAATGTTCAAGCAAAAACGGCTGATTTTCGACAAAAGAGATAACACCCCCCCATTACGTCATGCTTCAGAAATGTGGAAAATGATCCGTTTTCAAATGTTTTATTTTTGAACGTCAGTTCACATTTGTAGGTGGATCATCAGTGTTGGAGCTAAAATTAGCATGTTTAAAGGGATTTTCATGCTTCCAGGGGCTCGGGAAGTGAATTAAATACTATTTGGAGGCATTTAATGTTCAAGCAAAAACGGCTGATTTTTGACAAAAGAGATAACACCCCCCCATTACGTCATGCTTGAGAAATGTGGAAAATGGTCCGTTTTCAAATGTTTTATTTTTGAACGTCAGTTCACATTTGTAGGTGGATCATCAGTGTTAGAGCTAAAATTAGCATGTTTAAAGTGATTTTCATGCTTCCAGGGGCTCGGGAAGTGAATTAAATACTATTTGGAGGCATTTAATGTTCAAGCAAAAACGGCTGATTTTTGACAAAAGAGATAACACCCCCCCATTACGTCATGCTTCAGAAATGTGGAGAATGGTCCGTTTTCAAATGTTTTATTTTTGAACATCAGTTCACATTTGTAGGTGGATCATCAGTGTTAGAGCTAAAATTAGCATGTTTAAAGTGAGTTTCATGCTTCCAGGGGCTCGGGAAGTGAATTAAATACTATTTGGAGGCATTTAATGTTCAATCAAAAACGGCTGATTTTTGACAAAAGAGATAACACCCCCCCATTACGTCATGCTTCAGAAATGTGGAAAATGGTCCGTTTTCAAATGTTTTATTTTTGAACGTCAGTTACATTTGTAGGTTGATCATCAGTGTTAGAGCTAAAATTAGCATGTTTAAAGTGATTTTCATGCTTCCAGGGGCTCGGGAAGTGAATTAAATACTATTTGGAGGCATTTAATGTTCAAGCAAAAATGGCTGATTTTTGACAAAAGAGATAACACCCCCCCATTACGTCATGCTTCAGAAATGTGGAAAATGGTCAGTTTTCAAATGTTTTATTTTTGAACGTCAGTTCACATTTGTAGGTGAATCATCAGTGTTAGAGCTAAAATTAGCATGTTTAAAGTGATTTTCATGCTTCCAGGGGCCCTAAACACAAGATTTATGGAATGGTTAAAAGTGCATGAAAATGGCCAATTTACTCACTCTGAGTTCTCAAAAAGGGTTTCTTCACCCCGGGAAGTTAATTAAATACCATTTGGAGGCATTTAATGTTCAAGCAAAAACGGCTGATTTTTGACAAAAGAGATAACACCCCCCATTACGTCATGCTTCAGAAATGTGGAAAATGGTCCGTTTTCAAATGTTTTATTTTTGAATGTCAGTTCACATTTGTAGGTTGATCATCAGTGTTAGAGCTAAAATTAGCATGTTTAAAGTGATTTTCATGCTTCCAGGGGCCCTAAACACAAGATTTATGGAATGGTTAAAAGTGCATGAAAATGGCCAATTTACTCACTCTGAGTTCTCAAAAAGGGTTTCTTAGCCCCGGGAAGTTAATTAAATACCATTTGGAGGCATTTAATATTCAAGCAAAAACGGCTGATTTTCGACAAAAGAGATAACACCCCCCCATTACGTCATGCTTCAGAAATGTGGAAAATGGTCCGTTTTCAAATGTTTTATTTTTGAACAACAGTTCACATTTGTAGGTGGATCATCAGTGTTAGAGCTAAAATTAGCATGTTTAAAGTGATTTTCATGCTTCCAGGGGCTCGGGAAGTGAATTAAATACTATTTGGAGGCATTTAATGTTCAAGCAAAAACGGCTGATTTTTGACAAAAGAGATAACACCCCCCCATTACGTCATGCTTGAGAAATGTGGAAAATGGTCCGTTTTCAAATGTTTTATTTTTGAACGTCAGTTCACATTTGTAGGTGGATCATCAGTGTTAGAGCTAAAATTAGCATGTTTAAAGTGATTTTCATGCTTCCAGGGGCTCGGGAAGTGAATTAAATACTATTTGGAGGAATTTAATGTTCAAGCAAAAACGGCTGATTTTTGACAAAAGAGATAACACCCCCCCATTACGTCATGCTTCAGAAATGTGGAGAATGGTCCGTTTTCAAATGTTTTATTTTTGAACGTCAGTTCACATTTGTAGGTGGATCATCAGTGTTAGAGCTAAAATTAGCATGTTTAAAGTGAGTTTCATGCTTCCAGGGGCTCGGGAAGTGAATTAAATACTATTTGGAGGCATTTAATGTTCAATCAAAAACGGCTGATTTTTGACAAAAGAGATAACACCCCCCCCATTACGTCATGCTTCAGAAATGTGGAAAATGGTCCGTTTTCAAATGTTTTATTTTTGAACGTCAGTTCACATTTGTAGGTTGATCATCAGTGTTAGAGCTAAAATTAGCATGTTTAAAGTGATTTTCATGCTTCCAGGGGCTCGGGAAGTGAATTAAATACTATTTGGAGGCATTTAATGTTCAAGCAAAAATGGCTGATTTTTGACAAAAGAGATAACACCCCCCCATTACGTCATGCTTCAGAAATGTGGAAAATGGTCCGTTTTCAAATGTTTTATTTTTGAACGTCAGTTCACATTTGTAGGTGAATCATCAGTGTTAGAGCTAAAATTAGCATGTTTAAAGTGATTTTCATGCTTCCAGGGGCCCTAAACACAAGATTTATGGAATGGTTAAAAGTGCATGAAAATGGCCAATTTACTCACTCTGAGTTCTCAAAAAGGGTTTCTTCACCCCGGGAAGTTAATTAAATACCATTTGGAGGCATTTAATGTTCAAGCAAAAACGGCTGATTTTTGACAAAAGAGATAACACCCCCCATTACGTCATGCTTCAGAAATGTGGAAAATGGTCCGTTTTCAAATGTTTTATTTTTGAATGTCAGTTCACATTTGTAGGTTGATCATCAGTGTTAGAGCTAAAATTAGCATGTTTGAAGTGATTTTCATGCTTCCAGGGGCCCTAAACACAAGATTTATGGAATGGTTAAAAGTGCATGAAAATGGCCAATTTACTCACTCTGAGTTCTCAAAAAGGGTTTCTTCACCCCGGGGAGTTAATTAAATACCATTTGGAGGCATTTAATGTTCAAGCAAAAACGGCTGATTTTCGACAAAAGAGATAACACCCCCCCCCATTACGTCATGCTTCAGAAATGTGGAAAATGATCCGTTTTCAAATGTTTTATTTTTGAACGTCAGTTCACATTTGTAGGTGGATCATCAGTGTTAGAGCTAAAATTAGCATGTTTAAAGTGATTTTCATGCTTCCAGGGGCTCGGGAAGTGAATTAAATACTATTTGGAGGCATTTAATGTTCAAGCAAAAACGGCTGATTTTTATCAAAAGAGATAACACCCCCCCATTACGTCATGCTTCAGAAATGTGGAAAATAGTCCGTTTTCAAATGTTTTATTTTTGAACGTCAGTTCACATTTGTAGGTTGATCATCAGTGTTAGAGCTAAAATTAGCATGTTTAAAGTGATTTTCATGCTTCCAGGGGCTCGGGAAGTGAATTAAATACTATTTGGAGGCATTTAATGTTCAAGCAAAAACGGCTGATTTTTGACAAAAGAGATAACACCCCCCCATTACGTCATGCTTCAGAAATGTGGAAAATAGTCTGTTTTCAAATGTTTTATTTTTGAACGTCAGTTCACATTTGTAGGTTGATCATCAGTGTTAGAGCTAAAATTAGCATGTTTAAAGTGATTTTCATGCTTCCAGGGGCCCTAAACACAAGATTTATGGAATGGTTAAAAGTGCATGAAAATGGCCAATTTACTCACTCTGAGTTCTCAAAAAGGGTTTCTTCACCCCGGGAAGTTAATTAAATACCATTTGGAGGCATTTAATGTTCAAGCAAAAACGGCTGATTTTCGACAAAAGAGATAACACCCCCCCCCATTACGTCATGCTTCAGAAATGTGGAAAATGGTCCGTTTTCAAATGTTTTATTTTTGAATGTCAGTTCACATTTGTAGGTGGATCATCAGTGTTAGAGCTAAAATTAGCATGTTTAAAGTGATTTTCATGCTTCCAGGGGCTCGGGAAGTGAATTAAATACTATTTGGAGGAATTTAATGTTCAAGCAAAAACAGCTGATTTTTGACAAAAGAGATAACACCCCCCCATTACGTCATGCTTCAGAAATGTGGAAAATGGTCCGTTTTCAAATGTTTTATTTTTGAACGTCAGTTCACATTTGTAGGTGGATCATCAGTGTTAGAGCTAAAATTAGCATGTTTAAAGGGATTTTCATGCTTCCAGGAGCTCGGGAAGTGAATTAAATACTATTTGGAGGCATTTAATGTTCAAGCAAAAACAGCTGATTTTTGACAAAAGAGATAACACCCCCCCATTGCGTCATGCTTCAGAAATGTGGAAAATGGTCAGTTTTCAAATGTTTTATTTTTGAACGTCAGTTCACATTTGTAGGTTGATCATCAGTGTTAGAGCTAAAATTAGCATGTTTAAATTGATTTTCATGCTTCCAGGGGCCCTAAACACAAGATTTATGGAATGGTTAAAAGTGCATGAAAATCGCCAATTTACTCACTCTGAGTTCTCAAAAAGGGTTTCTTCACCCCGGGAAGTTAATTAAATACCATTTGGAGGCATTTAATGTTCAAGCGAAAACGGCTGATTTTCGACAAAAGAGATAACACCCCCCCATTACGTCATGCTTCAGAAATGTGGAGAATGGTCCGTTTTCAAATGTTTTATTTTTGAACGTCAGTTCACATTTGTAGGTGGATCATCAGTGTTAGAGCTAAAATTAGCATGTTTAAAGTGATTTTCATGCTTCCAGGGGCTCGGGAAGTGAATTAAATACTATTTGGAGGCATTTAATGTTCAATCAAAAACGGCTGATTTTTGACAAAAGAGATAACACCCCCCCATTACGTCATGCTTCAGAAATGTGGAAAATGGTCCGTTTTCAAATGTTTTATTTTTGAACGTCAGTTCACATTTGTAGGTTGATCATCAGTGTTAGAGCTAAAATTAGCATGTTTAAAGTGATTTTCATGCTTCCAGGGGCTCGGGAAGTGAATTAAATACTATTTGGAGGCATTTAATGTTCAAGCAAAAATGGCTGATTTTTGACAAAAGAGATAACACCCCCCCATTATGTCATGCTTCAGAAATGTGGAAAATGGTCCGTTTTCAAATGTTTTATTTTTGAACGTCAGTTCACATTTGTAGGTGAATCATCAGTGTTAGAGCTAAAATTAGCATGTTTAAAGTGATTTTCATGCTTCCAGGGGCCCTAAACACAAGATTTATGGAATGGTTAAAAGTGCATGAAAATGGCCAATTTACTCACTCTGAGTTCTCAAAAAGGGTTTCTTCACCCCGGGAAGTTAATTAAATACCATTTGGAGGCATTTAATGTTCAAGCAAAAACGGCTGATTTTTGACAAAAGAGATAACACCCCCCCCCCATTACGTCATGCTTCAGAAATGTGGAAAATGGTCCGTTTTCAAATGTTTTATTTTTGAATGTCAGTTCACATTTGTAGGTGGATCATCAGTGTTAGAGCTAAAATTAGCATGTTTAAAGTGATTTTAATGCTTCCAGGGGCTCGGGAAGTGAATTAAATACTATTTGGAGGCATTTAATGTTCAAGCGAAAACGGCTGATTTTCGACAAAAGAGATAACACCCCCCCATTACGTCATGCTTCAGAAATGTGGAAAATGATCCGTTTTCAAAAGTTTTATTTTTGAACGTCAGTTCACATTTGTAGGTGGATCATCAGTGTTAGAGCTAAAATTAGCATGTTTAAAGTGATTTTCATGCTTCCAGGGGCTCGGGAAGTGAATTAAATACTATTTGGAGGCATTTAATGTTCAATCAAAAACGGCTGATTTTTGACAAAAGAGATAACACCCCCCCATTACGTCATGCTTCAGAAATGTGGAAAATGGTCCGTTTTTAAATGTTTTATTTTTGAACGTCAGTTCACATTTGTAGGTTGATCATCAGTGTTAGAGCTAAAATTAGCATGTTTAAAGTGATTTTCATGCTTCCAGGGGCTCGGGAAGTGAATTAAATACTATTTGGAGGCATTTAATGTTCAAGCAAAAATGGCTGATTTTTGACAAAAGAGATAACACCCCCCCATTATGTCATGCTTCAGAAATGTGGAAAATGGTCCGTTTTCAAATGTTTTATTTTTGAACGTCAGTTCACATTTGTAGGTGAATCATCAGTGTTAGAGCTAAAATTAGCATGTTTAAGGTGATTTTCATGCTTCCAGGGGCCCTAAACACAAGATTTATGGAATGGTTAAAAGTGCATGAAAATGGCCAATTTACTCACTCTGAGTTCTCAAAAAGGGTTTCTTCACCCCGGGAAGTTAATTAAATACCATTTGGAGGCATTTAATGTTCAAGCAAAAACAGCTGATTTTTGACAAAAGAGATAACCCCCCCCCCCATTACGTCATGCTTCAGAAATGTGGAAAATGGTCCGTTTTCAAATGTTTTATTTTTGAATGTCAGTTCACATTTGTAGGTGGATCATCAGTGTTAGAGCTAAAATTAGCATGTTTAAAGTGATTTTCATGCTTCCAGGGGCTCGGGAAGTGAATTAAATACTATTTGGAGGCATTTAATGTTCAAGCAAAAACGGCTGATTTTTGACAAAAGAGATAACACCCCCCCATTACGTCATGCTTCAGAAATGTGGAAAATGGTCCGTTTTCAAATGTTTTATTTTTGAACATCAGTTCACATTTGTAGGTGGATCATCAGTGTTAGAGCTAAAATTAGCATGTTTAAAGGGATTTTCATGCTTCCAGGGGCTCGGGAAGTGAATTAAATACTATTTGGAGGCATTTAATGTTCAAGCAAAAACAGCTGATTTTTGACAAAAGAGATAACACCCCCCCATTACGTCATGCTTCAGAAATGTGGAAAATGATCCGTTTTCAAATGTTTTATTTTTGAACGTCAGTTCACATTTGTAGGTGGATCATCAGTGTTAGAGCTAAAATTAGCATGTTTAAAGGGATTTTCATGCTTCCAGGGGCTCGGGAAGTGAATTAAATACTATTTGGAGGCATTTAATGTTCAAGCAAAAACAGCTGATTTTTGACAAAAGAGATAACACCCCCCCATTACGTCATGCTTCAGAAATGTGGAAAATGATCCGTTTTCAAATGTTTTATTTTTGAACGTCAGTTCACATTTGTAGGTGGATCATCAGTGTTGGAGCTAAAATTAGCATGTTTAAAGGGATTTTCATGCTTCCAGGGGCTCGGGAAGTGAATTAAATACTATTTGGAGGCATTTAATGTTCAAGCAAAAACGGCTGATTTTTGACAAAAGAGATAACACCCCCCCATTACGTCATGCTTGAGAAATGTGGAAAATGGTCCGTTTTCAAATGTTTTATTTTTGAACGTCAGTTCACATTTGTAGGTGGATCATCAGTGTTAGAGCTAAAATTAGCATGTTTAAAGTGATTTTCATGCTTCCAGGGGCTCGGGAAGTGAATTAAATACTATTTGGAGGCATTTAATGTTCAAGCAAAAACGGCTGATTTTTGACAAAAGAGATAACACCCCCCCATTACGTCATGCTTCAGAAATGTGGAGAATGGTCCGTTTTCAAATGTTTTATTTTTGAACGTCAGTTCACATTTGTAGGTGGATCATCAGTGTTAGAGCTAAAATTAGCATGTTTAAAGTGAGTTTCATGCTTCCAGGGGCTCGGGAAGTGAATTAAATACTATTTGGAGGCATTTAATGTTCAATCAAAAACGGCTGATTTTTGACAAAAGAGATAACACCCCCCCATTACGTCATGCTTCAGAAATGTGGAAAATGGTCCGTTTTCAAATGTTTTATTTTTGAACGTCAGTTACATTTGTAGGTTGATCATCAGTGTTAGAGCTAAAATTAGCATGTTTAAAGTGATTTTCATGCTTCCAGGGGCTCGGGAAGTGAATTAAATACTATTTGGAGGCATTTAATGTTCAAGCAAAAATGGCTGATTTTTGACAAAAGAGATAACACCCCCCCATTACGTCATGCTTCAGAAATGTGGAAAATGGTCAGTTTTCAAATGTTTTATTTTTGAACGTCAGTTCACATTTGTAGGTGAATCATCAGTGTTAGAGCTAAAATTAGCATGTTTAAAGTGATTTTCATGCTTCCAGGGGCCCTAAACACAAGATTTATGGAATGGTTAAAAGTGCATGAAAATGGCCAATTTACTCACTCTGAGTTCTCAAAAAGGGTTTCTTCACCCCGGGAAGTTAATTAAATACCATTTGGAGGCATTTAATGTTCAAGCAAAAACGGCTGATTTTTGACAAAAGAGATAACACCCCCCATTACGTCATGCTTCAGAAATGTGGAAAATGGTCCGTTTTCAAATGTTTTATTTTTGAATGTCAGTTCACATTTGTAGGTTGATCATCAGTGTTAGAGCTAAAATTAGCATGTTTAAAGTGATTGTCATGCTTCCAGGGGCCCTAAACACAAGATTTATGGAATGGTTAAAAGTGCATGAAAATGGCCAATTTACTCACTCTGAGTTCTCAAAAAGGGTTTCTTCGCCCCGGGAAGTTAATTAAATACCATTTGGAGGCATTTAATATTCAAGCAAAAACGGCTGATTTTCGACAAAAGAGATAACACCCCCCCATTACGTCATGCTTCAGAAATGTGGAAAATGGTCCGTTTTCAAATGTTTTATTTTTGAACAACAGTTCACATTTGTAGGTGGATCATCAGTGTTAGAGCTAAAATTAGCATGTTTAAAGTGATTTTCATGCTTCCAGGGGCTCGGGAAGTGAATTAAATACTATTTGGAGGCATTTAATGTTCAAGCAAAAACGGCTGATTTTTGACAAAAGAGATAACACCCCCCCATTACGTCATGCTTGAGAAATGTGGAAAATGGTCCGTTTTCAAATGTTTTATTTTTGAACGTCAGTTCACATTTGTAGGTGGATCATCAGTGTTAGAGCTAAAATTAGCATGTTTAAAGTGATTTTCATGCTTCCAGGGGCTCGGGAAGTGAATTAAATACTATTTGGAGGAATTTAATGTTCAAGCAAAAACGGCTGATTTTTGACAAAAGAGATAACACCCCCCCATTACGTCATGCTTCAGAAATGTGGAGAATGGTCCGTTTTCAAATGTTTTATTTTTGAACGTCAGTTCACATTTGTAGGTGGATCATCAGTGTTAGAGCTAAAATTAGCATGTTTAAAGTGAGTTTCATGCTTCCAGGGGCTCGGGAAGTGAATTAAATACTATTTGGAGGCATTTAATGTTCAATCAAAAACGGCTGATTTTTGACAAAAGAGATAACACCCCCCCCATTACGTCATGCTTCAGAAATGTGGAAAATGGTCCGTTTTCAAATGTTTTATTTTTGAACGTCAGTTCACATTTGTAGGTTGATCATCAGTGTTAGAGCTAAAATTAGCATGTTTAAAGTGATTTTCATGCTTCCAGGGGCTCGGGAAGTGAATTAAATACTATTTGGAGGCATTTAATGTTCAAGCAAAAATGGCTGATTTTTGACAAAAGAGATAACACCCCCCCATTACGTCATGCTTCAGAAATGTGGAAAATGGTCCGTTTTCAAATGTTTTATTTTTGAATGTCAGTTCACATTTGTAGGTGAATCATCAGTGTTAGAGCTAAAATTAGCATGTTTAAAGTGATTTTCATGCTTCCAGGGGCCCTAAACACAAGATTTATGGAATGGTTAAAAGTGCATGAAAATGGCCAATTTACTCACTCTGAGTTCTCAAAAAGGGTTTCTTCACCCCGGGAAGTTAATTAAATACCATTTGGAGGCATTTAATGTTCAAGCAAAAACGGCTGATTTTTGACAAAAGAGATAACACCCCCCATTACGTCATGCTTCAGAAATGTGGAAAATGGTCCGTTTTCAAATGTTTTATTTTTGAATGTCAGTTCACATTTGTAGGTTGATCATCAGTGTTAGAGCTAAAATTAGCATGTTTAAAGTGATTGTCATGCTTCCAGGGGCCCTAAACACAAGATTTATGGAATGGTTAAAAGTGCATGAAAATGGCCAATTTACTCACTCTGAGTTCTCAAAAAGGGTTTCTTCGCCCCGGGAAGTTAATTAAATACCATTTGGAGGCATTTAATATTCAAGCAAAAACGGCTGATTTTCGACAAAAGAGATAACACCCCCCCATTACGTCATGCTTCAGAAATGTGGAAAATGGTCCGTTTTCAAATGTTTTATTTTTGAACAACAGTTCACATTTGTAGGTGGATCATCAGTGTTAGAGCTAAAATTAGCATGTTTAAAGTGATTTTCATGCTTCCAGGGGCTCGGGAAGTGAATTAAATACTATTTGGAGGCATTTAATGTTCAAGCAAAAACGGCTGATTTTTGACAAAAGAGATAACACCCCCCCATTACGTCATGCTTGAGAAATGTGGAAAATGGTCCGTTTTCAAATGTTTTATTTTTGAACGTCAGTTCACATTTGTAGGTGGATCATCAGTGTTAGAGCTAAAATTAGCATGTTTAAAGTGATTTTCATGCTTCCAGGGGCTCGGGAAGTGAATTAAATACTATTTGGAGGAATTTAATGTTCAAGCAAAAACGGCTGATTTTTGACAAAAGAGATAACACCCCCCCATTACGTCATGCTTCAGAAATGTGGAGAATGGTCCGTTTTCAAATGTTTTATTTTTGAACGTCAGTTCACATTTGTAGGTGGATCATCAGTGTTAGAGCTAAAATTAGCATGTTTAAAGTGAGTTTCATGCTTCCAGGGGCTCGGGAAGTGAATTAAATACTATTTGGAGGCATTTAATGTTCAATCAAAAACGGCTGATTTTTGACAAAAGAGATAACACCCCCCCCATTACGTCATGCTTCAGAAATGTGGAAAATGGTCCGTTTTCAAATGTTTTATTTTTGAACGTCAGTTCACATTTGTAGGTTGATCATCAGTGTTAGAGCTAAAATTAGCATGTTTAAAGTGATTTTCATGCTTCCAGGGGCTCGGGAAGTGAATTAAATACTATTTGGAGGCATTTAATGTTCAAGCAAAAATGGCTGATTTTTGACAAAAGAGATAACACCCCCCCATTACGTCATGCTTCAGAAATGTGGAAAATGGTCCGTTTTCAAATGTTTTATTTTTGAATGTCAGTTCACATTTGTAGGTGAATCATCAGTGTTAGAGCTAAAATTAGCATGTTTAAAGTGATTTTCATGCTTCCAGGGGCCCTAAACACAAGATTTATGGAATGGTTAAAAGTGCATGAAAATGGCCAATTTACTCACTCTGAGTTCTCAAAAAGGGTTTCTTCACCCCGGGAAGTTAATTAAATACCATTTGGAGGCATTTAATGTTCAAGCAAAAACGGCTGATTTTTGACAAAAGAGATAACACCCCCCATTACGTCATGCTTCAGAAATGTGGAAAATGGTCCGTTTTCAAATGTTTTATTTTTGAATGTCAGTTCACATTTGTAGGTTGATCATCAGTGTTAGAGCTAAAATTAGCATGTTTGAAGTGATTTTCATGCTTCCAGGGGCCCTAAACACAAGATTTATGGAATGGTTAAAAGTGCATGAAAATGGCCAATTTACTCACTCTGAGTTCTCAAAAAGGGTTTCTTCACCCCGGGAAGTTAATTAAATACCATTTGGAGGCATTTAATGTTCAAGCAAAAACGGCTGATTTTCGACAAAAGAGATAACACCCCCCCCATTACGTCATGCTTCAGAAATGTGGAAAATGATCCGTTTTCAAATGTTTTATTTTTGAACGTCAGTTCACATTTGTAGGTGGATCATCAGTGTTAGAGCTAAAATTAGCATGTTTAAAGTGATTTTCATGCTTCCAGGGGCTCGGGAAGTGAATTAAATACTATTTGGAGGCATTTAATGTTCAAGCAAAAACGGCTGATTTTTATCAAAAGAGATAACACCCCCCCATTACGTCATGCTTCAGAAATGTGGAAAATAGTCCGTTTTCAAATGTTTTATTTTTGAACGTCAGTTCACATTTGTAGGTTGATCATCAGTGTTAGAGCTAAAATTAGCATGTTTAAAGTGATTTTCATGCTTCCAGGGGCTCGGGAAGTGAATTAAATACTATTTGGAGGCATTTAATGTTCAAGCAAAAACGGCTGATTTTTGACAAAAGAGATAACACCCCCCCATTACGTCATGCTTCAGAAATGTGGAAAATAGTCTGTTTTCAAATGTTTTATTTTTGAACGTCAGTTCACATTTGTAGGTTGATCATCAGTGTTAGAGCTAAAATTAGCATGTTTAAAGTGATTTTCATGCTTCCAGGGGCCCTAAACACAAGATTTATGGAATGGTTAAAAGTGCATGAAAATGGCCAATTTACTCACTCTGAGTTCTCAAAAAGGGTTTCTTCGCCCCGGGAAGTTAATTAAATACCATTTGGAGGCATTTAATATTCAAGCAAAAACGGCTGATTTTCGACAAAAGAGATAACACCCCCCCTTACGTCCTGCTTCAGAAATGTGGAAAATGGTCCGTTTTCAAATGTTTTATTTTTGAACAACAGTTCACATTTGTAGGTGGATCATCAGTGTTAGAGCTAAAATTAGCATGTTTAAAGTGATTTTCATGCTTCCAGGGGCTCGGGAAGTGAATTACATACTATTTGGAGGCATTTAATGTTCAAGCAAAAACGGCTGATTTTTGACAAAAGAGATAACACCCCCCCATTACGTCATGCTTCAGAAATGTGGAAAATGGTCCGTTTTCAAATGTTTTATTTTTGAACGTCAGTTCACATTTGTAGGTTGATCATCAGTGTTAGAGCTAAAATTAGCATGTTTAAAGTGATTTTCATGCTTCCAGGGGCCCTAAACACAAGATTTATGGAATGGTTAAAAGTGCATGAAAATGGCCAATTTACTCACTCTGAGTTCTCAAAAAGGGTTTCTTCACCCCGGGAAGTTAATTAAATACCATTTGGAGGCATTTAATGTTCAAGCAAAAACGGCTGATTTTCGACAAAAGAGATAACACCCCCCCCCATTACGTCATGCTTCAGAAATGTGGAAAATGGTCCGTTTTCAAATGTTTTATTTTTGAATGTCAGTTCACATTTGTAGGTGGATCATCAGTGTTAGAGCTAAAATTAGCATGTTTAAAGTGATTTTCATGCTTCCAGGGGCTCGGGAAGTGAATTAAATACTATTTGGAGGAATTTAATGTTCAAGCAAAAACAGCTGATTTTTGACAAAAGAGATAACACCCCCCCATTACGTCATGCTTCAGAAATGTGGAAAATGGTCCGTTTTCAAATGTTTTATTTTTGAACGTTAGTTCACATTTGTAGGTGGATCATCAGTGTTAGAGCTAAAATTAGCATGTTTAAAGGGATTTTCATGCTTCCAGGAGCTCGGGAAGTGAATTAAATACTATTTGGAGGCATTTAATGTTCAAGCAAAAACAGCTGATTTTTGACAAAAGAGATAACACCCCCCCATTACGTCATGCTTCAGAAATGTGGAAAATGGTCAGTTTTCAAATGTTTTATTTTTGAACGTCAGTTCACATTTGTAGGTTGATCATCAGTGTTAGAGCTAAAATTAGCATGTTTAAAGTGATTTTCATGCTTCCAGGGGCCCTAAACACAAGATTTATGGAATGGTTAAAAGTGCATGAAAATCGCCAATTTACTCACTCTGAGTTCTCAAAAAGGGTTTCTTCACCCCGGGAAGTTAATTAAATACCATTTGGAGGCATTTAATGTTCAAGCGAAAACGGCTGATTTTCGACAAAAGAGATAACACCCCCCCATTACGTCATGCTTCAGAAATGTGGAGAATGGTCCGTTTTCAAATGTTTTATTTTTGAACGTCAGTTCACATTTGTAGGTGGATCATCAGTGTTAGAGCTAAAATTAGCATGTTTAAAGTGATTTTCATGCTTCCAGGGGCTCGGGAAGTGAATTAAATACTATTTGGAGGCATTTAATGTTCAATCAAAAACGGCTGATTTTTGACAAAAGAGATAACACCCCCCCATTACGTCATGCTTCAGAAATGTGGAAAATGGTCCGTTTTCAAATGTTTTATTTTTGAACGTCAGTTCACATTTGTAGGTTGATCATCAGTGTTAGAGCTAAAATTAGCATGTTTAAAGTGATTTTCATGCTTCCAGGGGCTCGGGAAGTGAATTAAATACTATTTGGAGGCATTTAATGTTCAAGCAAAAATGGCTGATTTTTGACAAAAGAGATAACACCCCCCCATTATGTCATGCTTCAGAAATGTGGAAAATGGTCCGTTTTCAAATGTTTTATTTTTGAACGTCAGTTCACATTTGTAGGTGAATCATCAGTGTTAGAGCTAAAATTAGCATGTTTAAAGTGATTTTCATGCTTCCAGGGGCCCTAAACACAAGATTTATGGAATGGTTAAAAGTGCATGAAAATGGCCAATTTACTCACTCTGAGTTCTCAAAAAGGGTTTCTTCACCCCGGGAAGTTAATTAAATACCATTTGGAGGCATTTAATGTTCAAGCAAAAACGGCTGATTTTTGACAAAAGAGATAACACCCCCCCCCCATTACGTCATGCTTCAGAAATGTGGAAAATGGTCCGTTTTCAAATGTTTTATTTTTGAATGTCAGTTCACATTTGTAGGTGGATCATCAGTGTTAGAGCTAAAATTAGCATGTTTAAAGTGATTTTAATGCTTCCAGGGGCTCGGGAAGTGAATTAAATACTATTTGGAGGCATTTAATGTTCAAGCAAAAACGGCTGATTTTTGACAAAAGAGATAACACCCCCCCATTACGTCATGCTTCAGAAATGTGGAAAATGGTCCGTTTTCAAATGTTTTATTTTTGAACGTCAGTTCACATTTGTAGGTGGATCATCAGTGTTAGAGCTAAAATTAGCATGTTTAAAGTGATTTTCATGCTTCCAGGGGCCCTAAACACAAGATTTATGGAATGGTTAAAAGTGCATGAAAATCGCCAATTTACTCACTCTGAGTTCTCAAAAAGGGTTTCTTCACCCCGGGAAGTTAATTAAATACCATTTGGAGGCATTTAATGTTCAAGCGAAAACGGCTGATTTTCGACAAAAGAGATAACACCCCCCCATTACGTCATGCTTCAGAAATGTGGAAAATGAGCCGTTTTCAAAAGTTTTATTTTTGAACGTCAGTTCACATTTGTAGGTGGATCATCAGTGTTAGAGCTAAAATTAGCATGTTTAAAGTGATTTTCATGCTTCCAGGGGCTCGGGAAGTGAATTAAATACTATTTGGAGTCATTTAATGTTCAATCAAAAACGGCTGATTTTTGACAAAAGAGATAACACCCCCCCATTACGTCATGCTTCAGAAATGTGGAAAATGGTCCGTTTTTAAATGTTTTATTTTTGAACGTCAGTTCACATTTGTAGGTTGATCATCAGTGTTAGAGCTAAAATTAGCATGTTTAAAGTGATTTTCATGCTTCCAGGGGCTCGGGAAGTGAATTAAATACTATTTGGAGGCATTTAATGTTCAAGCAAAAATGGCTGATTTTTGACAAAAGAGATAACACCCCCCCATTATGTCATGCTTCAGAAATGTGGAAAATGGTCCGTTTTCAAATGTTTTATTTTTGAACGTCAGTTCACATTTGTAGGTGAATCATCAGTGTTAGAGCTAAAATTAGCATGTTTAAAGTGATTTTCATGCTTCCAGGGGCCCTAAACACAAGATTTATGGAATGGTTAAAAGTGCATGAAAATGGCCAATTTACTCACTCTGAGTTCTCAAAAAGGGTTTCTTCACCCCGGGAAGTTAATTAAATACCATTTGGAGGCATTTAATGTTCAAGCAAAAACAGCTGATTTTTGACAAAAGAGATAACCCCCCCCCATTACGTCATGCTTCAGAAATGTGGAAAATGGTCCGTTTTCAAATGTTTTATTTTTGAATGTCAGTTCACATTTGTAGGTGGATCATCAGTGTTAGAGCTAAAATTAGCATGTTTAAAGTGATTTTCATGCTTCCAGGGGCTCGGGAAGTGAATTAAATACTATTTGGAGGCATTTAATGTTCAAGCAAAAACGGCTGATTTTTGACAAAAGAGATAACACCCCCCCATTACGTCATGCTTCAGAAATGTGGAAAATGGTCCGTTTTCAAATGTTTTATTTTTGAACATCAGTTCACATTTGTAGGTGGATCATCAGTGTTAGAGCTAAAATTAGCATGTTTAAAGGGATTTTCATGCTGCCAGGGGCTCGGGAAGTGAATTAAATACTATTTGGAGGCATTTAATGTTCAAGCAAAAACAGCTGATTTTTGACAAAAGAGATAACACCCCCCCATTACGTCATGCTTCAGAAATGTGGAAAATGATCCGTTTTCAAATGTTTTATTTTTGAACGTCAGTTCACATTTGTAGGTGGATCATCAGTGTTAGAGCTAAAATTAGCATGTTTAAAGGGATTTTCATGCTTCCAGGGGCTCGGGAAGTGAATTAAATACTATTTGGAGGCATTTAATGTTCAAGCAAAAACAGCTGATTTTTGACAAAAGAGATAACACCCCCCCATTACGTCATGCTTCAGAAATGTGGAAAATGGTCAGTTTTCAAATGTTTTATTTTTGAACATCAGTTCACATTTGTAGGTTGATCATCAGTGTTAGAGCTAAAATTAGCATGTTTAAAGTGATTTTCATGCTTCCAGGGGCTCGGGAAGTGAATTAAATACTATTTGGAGGCATTTAATGTTGAAGCAAAAACGGCTGATTTTTGACAAAAGAGATAACACCCCCCATTACGTCATGCTTCAGAATTGTGGAAAATAGTCCGTTTTCAAATGTTTTATTTTTGAACGTCAGTTCACATTTGTAGGTTGATCATCAGTGTTAGAGCTAAAATTAGCATGTTTAAAGTGATTTTCATGCTTCCAGGGGCTCGGGAAGTGAATTAAATACTATTTGGAGGCATTTAATGTTCAAGCAAAAACGGCTGATTTTTGACAAAAGAGATAACACCCCCCCATTACGTCATGCTTCAGAAATGTGGAAAATAGTCCGTTTTCAAATGTTTTATTTTTGAACGTCAGTTCACATTTGTAGGTTGATCATCAGTGTTAGAGCTAAAATTAGCATGTTTAAAGTGATTTTCATGCTTCCAGGGGCCCTAAACACAAGATTTATGGAATGGTTAAAAGTGCATGAAAATGGCCAATTTACTCACTCTGAGTTCTCAAAAAGGGTTTCTTCGCCCCGGGAAGTTAATTAAATACCATTTGGAGGCATTTAATATTCAAGCAAAAACGGCTGATTTTCGACAAAAGAGATAACACCCCCCCATTACGTCATGCTTCAGAAATGTGGAAAATGGTCCGTTTTCAAATGTTTTATTTTTGAACAACAGTTCACATTTGTAGGTGGATCATCAGTGTTAGAGCTAAAATTAGCATGTTTAAAGTGATTTTCATGCTTCCAGGGGCTCGGGAAGTGAATTACATACTATTTGGAGGCATTTAATGTTCAAGCAAAAACGGCTGATTTTTGACAAAAGAGATAACACCCCCCCATTACGTCATGCTTCAGAAATGTGGAAAATGGTCCGTTTTCAAATGTTTTATTTTTGGACGTCAGTTCACATTTGTAGGTTGATCATCAGTGTTAGAGCTAAAATTAGCATGTTTAAAGTGATTTTCATGCTTCCAGGGGCTCGGGAAGTGAATTAAATACAATTTGGAGGCATTTAATGTTCAAGCAAAAACGGCTGATTTTTGACAAAAGAGATAACACCCCCCCATTACGTCATGCTTCAGAAATGTGGAAAATGGTCCGTTTTCAAATGTTTTATTTTTGGACGTCAGTTCACATTTGTAGGTTGATCATCAGTGTTAGAGCTAAAATTAGTATGTTTAAAGTGATTTTCATGCTTCCAGGGGCCCTAAACACAAGATTTACGGAATGGTTAAAAGTGCATGAAAATGGCCAATTTACTCACTCTGAGTTCTCAAAAAGGGTTTCTTCACCCCGGGAAGTTAATTAAATACCACTTGGAGGCATTTAATGTTCAAGCAAAAACGGCTGATTTTCGACAAAAGAGATAACACCCCCCCATTACGTCATGCTTCAGAAATGTGGAAAATGATCCGTTTTCAAATGTTTTATTTTTGAACGTCAGTTCACATTTGTAGGTGGATCATCAGTGTTGGAGCTAAAATTAGCATGTTTAAAGGGATTTTCATGCTTCCAGGGGCTCGGGAAGTGAATTAAATACTATTTGGAGGCATTTAATGTTCAAGCAAAAACGGCTGATTTTTGACAAAAGAGATAACACCCCCCCATTACGTCATGCTTGAGAAATGTGGAAAATGGTCCGTTTTCAAATGTTTTATTTTTGAACGTCAGTTCACATTTGTAGGTGGATCATCAGTGTTAGAGCTAAAATTAGCATGTTTAAAGTGATTTTCATGCTTCCAGGGGCTCGGGAAGTGAATGAAATACTATTTGGAGGCATTTAATGTTCAAGCAAAAACGGCTGATTTTTGACAAAAGAGATAACACCCCCCCATTACGTCATGCTTCAGAAATGTGGAGAATGGTCCGTTTTCAAATGTTTTATTTTTGAACGTCAGTTCACATTTGTAGGTGGATCATCAGTGTTAGAGCTAAAATTAGCATGTTTAAAGTGAGTTTCATGCTTCCAGGGGCTCGGGAAGTGAATTAAATACTATTTGGAGGCATTTAATGGTCAATCAAAAACGGCTGATTTTTGACAAAAGAGATAACACCCCCCCATTACGTCATGCTTCAGAAATGTGGAAAATGGTCCGTTTTCAAATGTTTTATTTTTGAACGTCAGTTCACATTTGTAGGTTGATCATCAGTGTTAGAGCTAAAATTAGCATGTTTAAAGTGATTTTCATGCTTCCAGGGGCTCGGGAAGTGAATTAAATACTATTTGGAGGCATTTAATGTTCAAGCAAAAATGGCTGATTTTTGACAAAAGAGATAACACCCCCCATTACGTCATGCTTCAGAAATGTGGAAAATGGTCAGTTTTCAAATGTTTTATTTTTGAACATCAGTTCACATTTGTAGGTGGATCATCAGTGTTAGAGCTAAAATTAGCATGTTTAAAGTGATTTTCATGCTTCCAGGGGCTCGGGAAGTGAATTAAATACTATTTGGAGGCATTTAATGTTCAAGCAAAAACAGCTGATTTTTGACAAAAGAGATAACACCCCCCCATTACGTCATGCTTCAGAAATGTGGAAAATGGTCAGTTTTCAAATGTTTTATTTTTGAACATCAGTTCACATTTGTAGGTTGATCATCAGTGTTAGAGCTAAAATTAGCATGTTTAAAGTGATTTTCATGCTTCCAGGGGCTCGGGAAGTGAATTAAATACTATTTGGAGGCATTTAATGTTGAAGCAAAAACGGCTGATTTTTGACAAAAGAGATAACACCCCCCATTACGTCATGCTTCAGAATTGTGGAAAATAGTCCGTTTTCAAATGTTTTATTTTTGAACGTCAGTTCACATTTGTAGGTTGATCATCAGTGTTAGAGCTAAAATTAGCATGTTTAAAGTGATTTTCATGCTTCCAGGGGCTCGGGAAGTGAATTAAATACTATTTGGAGGCATTTAATGTTCAAGCAAAAACGGCTGATTTTTGACAAAAGAGATAACACCCCCCCATTACGTCATGCTTCAGAAATGTGGAAAATAGTCCGTTTTCAAATGTTTTATTTTTGAACGTCAGTTCACATTTGTAGGTTGATCATCAGTGTTAGAGCTAAAATTAGCATGTTTAAAGTGATTTTCATGCTTCCAGGGGCCCTAAACACAAGATTTATGGAATGGTTAAAAGTGCATGAAAATGGCCAATTTACTCACTCTGAGTTCTCAAAAAGGGTTTCTTCGCCCCGGGAAGTTAATTAAATACCATTTGGAGGCATTTAATATTCAAGCAAAAACGGCTGATTTTCGACAAAAGAGATAACACCCCCCCATTACGTCATGCTTCAGAAATGTGGAAAATGGTCCGTTTTCAAATGTTTTATTTTTGAACAACAGTTCACATTTGTAGGTGGATCATCAGTGTTAGAGCTAAAATTAGCATGTTTAAAGTGATTTTCATGCTTCCAGGGGCTCGGGAAGTGAATTACATACTATTTGGAGGCATTTAATGTTCAAGCAAAAACGGCTGATTTTTGACAAAAGAGATAACACCCCCCCATTACGTCATGCTTCAGAAATGTGGAAAATGGTCCGTTTTCAAATGTTTTATTTTTGGACGTCAGTTCACATTTGTAGGTTGATCATCAGTGTTAGAGCTAAAATTAGCATGTTTAAAGTGATTTTCATGCTTCCAGGGGCTCGGGAAGTGAATTAAATACAATTTGGAGGCATTTAATGTTCAAGCAAAAACGGCTGATTTTTGACAAAAGAGATAACACCCCCCCATTACGTCATGCTTCAGAAATGTGGAAAATGGTCCGTTTTCAAATGTTTTATTTTTGGACGTCAGTTCACATTTGTAGGTTGATCATCAGTGTTAGAGCTAAAATTAGTATGTTTAAAGTGATTTTCATGCTTCCAGGGGCCCTAAACACAAGATTTACGGAATGGTTAAAAGTGCATGAAAATGGCCAATTTACTCACTCTGAGTTCTCAAAAAGGGTTTCTTCACCCCGGGAAGTTAATTAAATACCACTTGGAGGCATTTAATGTTCAAGCAAAAACGGCTGATTTTCGACAAAAGAGATAACACCCCCCCATTACGTCATGCTTCAGAAATGTGGAAAATGATCCGTTTTCAAATGTTTTATTTTTGAACGTCAGTTCACATTTGTAGGTGGATCATCAGTGTTGGAGCTAAAATTAGCATGTTTAAAGGGATTTTCATGCTTCCAGGGGCTCGGGAAGTGAATTAAATACTATTTGGAGGCATTTAATGTTCAAGCAAAAACGGCTGATTTTTGACAAAAGAGATAACACCCCCCCATTACGTCATGCTTGAGAAATGTGGAAAATGGTCCGTTTTCAAATGTTTTATTTTTGAACGTCAGTTCACATTTGTAGGTGGATCATCAGTGTTAGAGCTAAAATTAGCATGTTTAAAGTGATTTTCATGCTTCCAGGGGCTCGGGAAGTGAATTAAATACTATTTGGAGGCATTTAATGTTCAAGCAAAAACGGCTGATTTTTGACAAAAGAGATAACACCCCCCCATTACGTCATGCTTCAGAAATGTGGAAAATAGTCCGTTTTCAAATGTTTTATTTTTGAACGTCAGTTCACATTTGTAGGTTGATCATCAGTGTTAGAGCTAAAATTAGCATGTTTAAAGTGATTTTCATGCTTCCAGGGGCCCTAAACACAAGATTTATGGAATGGTTAAAAGTGCATGAAAATGGCCAATTTACTCACTCTGAGTTCTCAAAAAGGGTTTCTTCGCCCCGGGAAGTTAATTAAATACCATTTGGAGGCATTTAATATTCAAGCAAAAACGGCTGATTTTCGACAAAAGAGATAACACCCCCCCATTACGTCATGCTTCAGAAATGTGGAAAATGGTCCGTTTTCAAATGTTTTATTTTTGAACAACAGTTCACATTTGTAGGTGGATCATCAGTGTTAGAGCTAAAATTAGCATGTTTAAAGTGATTTTCATGCTTCCAGGGGCTCGGGAAGTGAATTACATACTATTTGGAGGCATTTAATGTTCAAGCAAAAACGGCTGATTTTTGACAAAAGAGATAACACCCCCCCATTACGTCATGCTTCAGAAATGTGGAAAATGGTCCGTTTTCAAATGTTTTATTTTTGGACGTCAGTTCACATTTGTAGGTTGATCATCAGTGTTAGAGCTAAAATTAGCATGTTTAAAGTGATTTTCATGCTTCCAGGGGCTCGGGAAGTGAATTAAATACAATTTGGAGGCATTTAATGTTCAAGCAAAAACGGCTGATTTTTGACAAAAGAGATAACACCCCCCCCATTACGTCATGCTTCAGAAATGTGGAAAATGGTCCGTTTTCAAATGTTTTATTTTTGGACGTCAGTTCACATTTGTAGGTTGATCATCAGTGTTAGAGCTAAAATTAGTATGTTTAAAGTGATTTTCATGCTTCCAGGGGCCCTAAACACAAGATTTACGGAATGGTTAAAAGTGCATGAAAATGGCCAATTTACTCACTCTGAGTTCTCAAAAAGGGTTTCTTCACCCCGGGAAGTTAATTAAATACCACTTGGAGGCATTTAATGTTCAAGCAAAAACGGCTGATTTTCGACAAAAGAGATAACACCCCCCCATTACGTCATGCTTCAGAAATGTGGAAAATGATCCGTTTTCAAATGTTTTATTTTTGAACGTCAGTTCACATTTGTAGGTGGATCATCAGTGTTGGAGCTAAAATTAGCATGTTTAAAGGGATTTTCATGCTTCCAGGGGCTCGGGAAGTGAATTAAATACTATTTGGAGGCATTTAATGTTCAAGCAAAAACGGCTGATTTTTGACAAAAGAGATAACACCCCCCCATTACGTCATGCTTGAGAAATGTGGAAAATGGTCCGTTTTCAAATGTTTTATTTTTGAACGTCAGTTCACATTTGTAGGTGGATCATCAGTGTTAGAGCTAAAATTAGCATGTTTAAAGTGATTTTCATGCTTCCAGGGGCTCGGGAAGTGAATTAAATACTATTTGGAGGCATTTAATGTTCAAGCAAAAACGGCTGATTTTTGACAAAAGAGATAACACCCCCCCATTACGTCATGCTTCAGAAATGTGGAGAATGGTCCGTTTTCAAATGTTTTATTTTTGAACATCAGTTCACATTTGTAGGTTGATCATCAGTGTTAGAGCTAAAATTAGTATGTTTAAAGTGATTTTCATGCTTCCAGGGGCCCTAAACACAAGATTTACGGAATGGTTAAAAGTGCATGAAAATGGCCAATTTACTCACTCTGAGTTCTCAAAAAGGGTTTCTTCACCCCGGGAAGTTAATTAAATACCACTTGGAGGCATTTAATGTTCAAGCAAAAACGGCTGATTTTCGACAAAAGAGATAACACCCCCCCATTACGTCATGCTTCAGAAATGTGGAAAATGATCCGTTTTCAAATGTTTTATTTTTGAACGTCAGTTCACATTTGTAGGTGGATCATCAGTGTTGGAGCTAAAATTAGCATGTTTAAAGGGATTTTCATGCTTCCAGGGGCTCGGGAAGTGAATTAAATACTATTTGGAGGCATTTAATGTTCAAGCAAAAACGGCTGATTTTTGACAAAAGAGATAACACCCCCCCATTACGTCATGCTTGAGAAATGTGGAAAATGGTCCGTTTTCAAATGTTTTATTTTTGAACGTCAGTTCACATTTGTAGGTGGATCATCAGTGTTAGAGCTAAAATTAGCATGTTTAAAGTGATTTTCATGCTTCCAGGGGCTCGGGAAGTGAATTAAATACTATTTGGAGGCATTTAATGTTCAAGCAAAAACGGCTGATTTTTGACAAAAGAGATAACACCCCCCCATTACGTCATGCTTCAGAAATGTGGAGAATGGTCCGTTTTCAAATGTTTTATTTTTGAACGTCAGTTCACATTTGTAGGTGGATCATCAGTGTTAGAGCTAAAATTAGCATGTTTAAAGTGAGTTTCATGCTTCCAGGGGCTCGGGAAGTGAATTAAATACTATTTGGAGGCATTTAATGTTCAATCAAAAACGGCTGATTTTTGACAAAAGAGATAACACCCCCCCATTACGTCATGCTTCAGAAATGTGGAAAATGGTCCGTTTTCAAATGTTTTATTTTTGAACGTCAGTTCACATTTGTAGGTTGATCATCAGTGTTAGAGCTAAAATTAGCATGTTTAAAGTGATTTTCATGCTTCCAGGGGCTCGGGAAGTGAATTAAATACTATTTGGAGGCATTTAATGTTCAAGCAAAAATGGCTGATTTTTGACAAAAGAGATAACACCCCCCCATTACGTCATGCTTCAGAAATGTGGAAAATGGTCAGTTTTCAAATGTTTTATTTTTGAACATCAGTTCACATTTGTAGGTGGATCATCAGTGTTAGAGCTAAAATTAGCATGTTTAAAGTGATTTTCATGCTTCCAGGGGCTCGGGAAGTGAATTAAATACTATTTGGAGGCATTTAATGTTCAAGCAAAAACAGCTGATTTTTGACAAAAGAGATAACACCCCCCCATTACGTCATGCTTCAGAAATGTGGAAAATGGTCAGTTTTCAAATGTTTTATTTTTGAACATCAGTTCACATTTGTAGGTTGATCATCAGTGTTAGAGCTAAAATTAGCATGTTTAAAGTGATTTTCATGCTTCCAGGGGCTCGGGAAGTGAATTAAATACTATTTGGAGGCATTTAATGTTGAAGCAAAAACGGCTGATTTTTGACAAAAGAGATAACACCCCCCATTACGTCATGCTTCAGAATTGTGGAAAATAGTCCGTTTTCAAATGTTTTATTTTTGAACGTCAGTTCACATTTGTAGGTTGATCATCAGTGTTAGAGCTAAAATTAGCATGTTTAAAGTGATTTTCATGCTTCCAGGGGCTCGGGAAGTGAATTAAATACTATTTGGAGGCATTTAATGTTCAAGCAAAAACGGCTGATTTTTGACAAAAGAGATAACACCCCCCCATTACGTCATGCTTCAGAAATGTGGAAAATAGTCCGTTTTCAAATGTTTTATTTTTGAACGTCAGTTCACATTTGTAGGTTGATCATCAGTGTTAGAGCTAAAATTAGCATGTTTAAAGTGATTTTCATGCTTCCAGGGGCCTTAAACACAAGATTTATGGAATGGTTAAAAGTGCATGAAAATGGCCAATTTACTCACTCTGAGTTCTCAAAAAGGGTTTCTCCGCCCCGGGAAGTTAATTAAATACCATTTGGAGGCATTTAATATTCAAGCAAAAACGGCTGATTTTCGACAAAAGAGATAACACCCCCCCATTACGTCATGCTTCAGAAATGTGGAAAATGGTCCGTTTTCAAATGTTTTATTTTTGAACAACAGTTCACATTTGTAGGTGGATCATCAGTGTTAGAGCTAAAATTAGCATGTTTAAAGTGATTTTCATGCTTCCAGGGGCTCGGGAAGTGAATTACATACTATTTGGAGGCATTTAATGTTCAAGCAAAAACGGCTGATTTTTGACAAAAGAGATAACACCCCCCCATTACGTCATGCTTCAGAAATGTGGAAAATGGTCCGTTTTCAAATGTTTTATTTTTGGACGTCAGTTCACATTTGTAGGTTGATCATCAGTGTTAGAGCTAAAATTAGCATGTTTAAAGTGATTTTCATGCTTCCAGGGGCTCGGGAAGTGAATTAAATACAATTTGGAGGCATTTAATGTTCAAGCAAAAACGGCTGATTTTTGACAAAAGAGATAACACCCCCCCATTACGTCATGCTTCAGAAATGTGGAAAATGGTCCGTTTTCAAATGTTTTATTTTTGGACGTCAGTTCACATTTGTAGGTTGATCATCAGTGTTAGAGCTAAAATTAGTATGTTTAAAGTGATTTTCATGCTTCCAGGGGCCCTAAACACAAGATTTACGGAATGGTTAAAAGTGCATGAAAATGGCCAATTTACTCACTCTGAGTTCTCAAAAAGGGTTTCTTCACCCCGGGAAGTTAATTAAATACCACTTGGAGGCATTTAATGTTCAAGCAAAAACGGCTGATTTTCGACAAAAGAGATAACACCCCCCCATTACGTCATGCTTCAGAAATGTGGAAAATGATCCGTTTTCAAATGTTTTATTTTTGAACGTCAGTTCACATTTGTAGGTGGATCATCAGTGTTGGAGCTAAAATTAGCATGTTTAAAGGGATTTTCATGCTTCCAGGGGCTCGGGAAGTGAATTAAATACTATTTGGAGGCATTTAATGTTCAAGCAAAAACGGCTGATTTTTGACAAAAGAGATAACACCCCCCCATTACGTCATGCTTGAGAAATGTGGAAAATGGTCCGTTTTCAAATGTTTTATTTTTGAACGTCAGTTCACATTTGTAGGTGGATCATCAGTGTTAGAGCTAAAATTAGCATGTTTAAAGTGATTTTCATGCTTCCAGGGGCTCGGGAAGTGAATTAAATACTATTTGGAGGCATTTAATGTTCAAGCAAAAACGGCTGATTTTTGACAAAAGAGATAACACCCCCCCATTACGTCATGCTTCAGAAATGTGGAGAATGGTCCGTTTTCAAATGTTTTATTTTTGAACGTCAGTTCACATTTGTAGGTGGATCATCAGTGTTAGAGCTAAAATTAGCATGTTTAAAGTGAGTTTCATGCTTCCAGGGGCTCGGGAAGTGAATTAAATACTATTTGGAGGCATTTAATGTTCAATCAAAAACGGCTGATTTTTGACAAAAGAGATAACACCCCCCCATTACGTCATGCTTCAGAAATGTGGAAAATGGTCCGTTTTCAAATGTTTTATTTTTGAACGTCAGTTCACATTTGTAGGTTGATCATCAGTGTTAGAGCTAAAATTAGCATGTTTAAAGTGATTTTCATGCTTCCAGGGGCTCGGGAAGTGAATTAAATACTATTTGGAGGCATTTAATGTTCAAGCAAAAATGGCTGATTTTTGACAAAAGAGATAACACCCCCCCATTACGTCATGCTTCAGAAATGTGGAAAATGGTCAGTTTTCAAATGTTTTATTTTTGAACGTCAGTTCACATTTGTAGGTGAATCATCAGTGTTAGAGCTAAAATTAGCATGTTTAAAGTGATTTTCATGCTTCCAGGGGCTCGGGAAGTGAATTAAATACTATTTGGAGGCATTTAATGTTCAAGCAAAAACGGCTGATTTTTGACAAAAGAGATAACACCCCCCCATTACGTCATGCTTCAGAAATGTGGAAAATAGTCCGTTTTCAAATGTTTTATTTTTGAACGTCAGTTCACATTTGTAGGTTGATCATCAGTGTTAGAGCTAAAATTAGCATGTTTAAAGTGATTTTCATGCTTCCAGGGGCCCTAAACACAAGATTTATGGAATGGTTAAAAGTGCATGAAAATGGCCAATTTACTCACTCTGAGTTCTCAAAAAGGGTTTCTTCGCCCCGGGAAGTTAATTAAATACCATTTGGAGGCATTTAATATTCAAGCAAAAACGGCTGATTTTCGACAAAAGAGATAACACCCCCCCATTACGTCATGCTTCAGAAATGTGGAAAATGGTCCGTTTTCAAATGTTTTATTTTTGAACAACAGTTCACATTTGTAGGTGGATCATCAGTGTTAGAGCTAAAATTAGCATGTTTAAAGTGATTTTCATGCTTCCAGGGGCTCGGGAAGTGAATTACATACTATTTGGAGGCATTTAATGTTCAAGCAAAAACGGCTGATTTTTGACAAAAGAGATAACACCCCCCCATTACGTCATGCTTCAGAAATGTGGAAAATGGTCCGTTTTCAAATGTTTTATTTTTGGACGTCAGTTCACATTTGTAGGTTGATCATCAGTGTTAGAGCTAAAATTAGCATGTTTAAAGTGATTTTCATGCTTCCAGGGGCTCGGGAAGTGAATTAAATACAATTTGGAGGCATTTAATGTTCATGCAAAAACGGCTGATTTTTGACAAAAGAGATAACACCCCCCCCATTACGTCATGCTTCAGAAATGTGGAAAATGGTCCGTTTTCAAATGTTTTATTTTTGGACGTCAGTTCACATTTGTAGGTTGATCATCAGTGTTAGAGCTAAAATTAGTATGTTTAAAGTGATTTTCATGCTTCCAGGGGCCCTAAACACAAGATTTACGGAATGGTTAAAAGTGCATGAAAATGGCCAATTTACTCACTCTGAGTTCTCAAAAAGGGTTTCTTCACCCCGGGAAGTTAATTAAATACCACTTGGAGGCATTTAATGTTCAAGCAAAAACGGCTGATTTTCGACAAAAGAGATAACACCCCCCCATTACGTCATGCTTCAGAAATGTGGAAAATGATCCGTTTTCAAATGTTTTATTTTTGAACGTCAGTTCACATTTGTAGGTGGATCATCAGTGTTGGAGCTAAAATTAGCATGTTTAAAGGGATTTTCATGCTTCCAGGGGCTCGGGAAGTGAATTAAATACTATTTGGAGGCATTTAATGTTCAAGCAAAAACGGCTGATTTTTGACAAAAGAGATAACACCCCCCCATTACGTCATGCTTGAGAAATGTGGAAAATGGTCCATTTTCAAATGTTTTATTTTTGAACGTCAGTTCACATTTGTAGGTGGATCATCAGTGTTAGAGCTAAAATTAGCATGTTTAAAGTGATTTTCATGCTTCCAGGGGCTCGGGAAGTGAATTAAATACTATTTGGAGGCATTTAATGTTCAAGCAAAAACGGCTGATTTTTGACAAAAGAGATAACACCCCCCCATTACGTCATGCTTCAGAAATGTGGAGAATGGTCCGTTTTCAAATGTTTTATTTTTGAACATCAGTTCACATTTGTAGGTGGATCATCAGTGTTAGAGCTAAAATTAGCATGTTTAAAGTGAGTTTCATGCTTCCAGGGGCTCGGGAAGTGAATTAAATACTATTTGGAGGCATTTAATGTTCAATCAAAAACGGCTGATTTTTGACAAAAGAGATAACACCCCCCCATTACGTCATGCTTCAGAAATGTGGAAAATGGTCCGTTTTCAAATGTTTTATTTTTGAACGTCAGTTACATTTGTAGGTTGATCATCAGTGTTAGAGCTAAAATTAGCATGTTTAAAGTGATTTTCATGCTTCCAGGGGCTCGGGAAGTGAATTAAATACTATTTGGAGGCATTTAATGTTCAAGCAAAAATGGCTGATTTTTGACAAAAGAGATAACACCCCCCCATTACGTCATGCTTCAGAAATGTGGAAAATGGTCAGTTTTCAAATGTTTTATTTTTGAACGTCAGTTCACATTTGTAGGTGAATCATCAGTGTTAGAGCTAAAATTAGCATGTTTAACGTGATTTTCATGCTTCCAGGGGCCCTAAACACAAGATTTATGGAATGGTTAAAAGTGCATGAAAATGGCCAATTTACTCACTCTGAGTTCTCAAAAAGGGTTTCTTCACCCCGGGAAGTTAATTAAATACCATTTGGAGGCATTTAATGTTCAAGCAAAAACGGCTGATTTTTGACAAAAGAGATAACACCCCCCATTACGTCATGCTTCAGAAATGTGGAAAATGGTCCGTTTTCAAATGTTTTATTTTTGAATGTCAGTTCACATTTGTAGGTTGATCATCAGTGTTAGAGCTAAAATTAG
Source organism: Lissotriton vulgaris (assembly GCF_964263255.1). Classification (NCBI taxonomy): domain Eukaryota; kingdom Metazoa; phylum Chordata; class Amphibia; order Caudata; family Salamandridae; genus Lissotriton; species Lissotriton vulgaris. The sequence continues at coordinate 1,089,823 of NW_028251597.1, read as the reverse complement.
CATGTTTAAAGTGATTTTCATGCTTCCAGGGGCCCTAAACACAAGATTTATGGAATGGTTAAAAGTGCATGAAAATGGCCAATTTACTCACTCTGAGTTCTCAAAAAGGGTTTCTTAGCCCCGGGAAGTTAATTAAATACCATTTGGAGGCATTTAATATTCAAGCAAAAACGGCTGATTTTCGACAAAAGAGATAACACCCCCCCATTACGTCATGCTTCAGAAATGTGGAAAATGGTCCGTTTTCAAATGTTTTATTTTTGAACAACAGTTCACATTTGTAGGTGGATCATCAGTGTTAGAGCTAAAATTAGCATGTTTAAAGTGATTTTCATGCTTCCAGGGGCTCGGGAAGTGAATTAAATACTATTTGGAGGCATTTAATGTTCAAGCAAAAACGGCTGATTTTTGACAAAAGAGATAACACCCCCCCATTACGTCATGCTTGAGAAATGTGGAAAATGGTCCGTTTTCAAATGTTTTATTTTTGAACGTCAGTTCACATTTGTAGGTGGATCATCAGTGTTAGAGCTAAAATTAGCATGTTTAAAGTGATTTTCATGCTTCCAGGGGCTCGGGAAGTGAATTAAATACTATTTGGAGGAATTTAATGTTCAAGCAAAAACGGCTGATTTTTGACAAAAGAGATAACACCCCCCCATTACGTCATGCTTCAGAAATGTGGAGAATGGTCCGTTTTCAAATGTTTTATTTTTGAACGTCAGTTCACATTTGTAGGTGGATCATCAGTGTTAGAGCTAAAATTAGCATGTTTAAAGTGAGTTTCATGCTTCCAGGGGCTCGGGAAGTGAATTAAATACTATTTGGAGGCATTTAATGTTCAATCAAAAACGGCTGATTTTTGACAAAAGAGATAACACCCCCCCCATTACGTCATGCTTCAGAAATGTGGAAAATGGTCCGTTTTCAAATGTTTTATTTTTGAACGTCAGTTCACATTTGTAGGTTGATCATCAGTGTTAGAGCTAAAATTAGCATGTTTAAAGTGATTTTCATGCTTCCAGGGGCTCGGGAAGTGAATTAAATACTATTTGGAGGCATTTAATGTTCAAGCAAAAATGGCTGATTTTTGACAAAAGAGATAACACCCCCCCATTACGTCATGCTTCAGAAATGTGGAAAATGGTCCGTTTTCAAATGTTTTATTTTTGAACGTCAGTTCACATTTGTAGGTGAATCATCAGTGTTAGAGCTAAAATTAGCATGTTTAAAGTGATTTTCATGCTTCCAGGGGCCCTAAACACAAGATTTATGGAATGGTTAAAAGTGCATGAAAATGGCCAATTTACTCACTCTGAGTTCTCAAAAAGGGTTTCTTCACCCCGGGAAGTTAATTAAATACCATTTGGAGGCATTTAATGTTCAAGCAAAAACGGCTGATTTTTTACAAAAGAGATAACACCCCCCATTACGTCATGCTTCAGAAATGTGGAAAATGGTCCGTTTTCAAATGTTTTATTTTTGAATGTCAGTTCACATTTGTAGGTTGATCATCAGTGTTAGAGCTAAAATTAGCATGTTTGAAGTGATTTTCATGCTTCCAGGGGCCCTAAACACAAGATTTATGGAATGGTTAAAAGTGCATGAAAATGGCCAATTTACTCACTCTGAGTTCTCAAAAAGGGTTTCTTCACCCCGGGGAGTTAATTAAATACCATTTGGAGGCATTTAATGTTCAAGCAAAAACGGCTGATTTTCGACAAAAGAGATAACACCCCCCCCATTACGTCATGCTTCAGAAATGTGGAAAATGATCCGTTTTCAAATGTTTTATTTTTGAACGTCAGTTCACATTTGTAGGTGGATCATCAGTGTTAGAGCTAAAATTAGCATGTTTAAAGTGATTTTCATGCTTCCAGGGGCTCGGGAAGTGAATTAAATACTATTTGGAGGCATTTAATGTTCAAGCAAAAACGGCTGATTTTTATCAAAAGAGATAACACCCCCCCATTACGTCATGCTTCAGAAATGTGGAAAATAGTCCGTTTTCAAATGTTTTATTTTTGAACGTCAGTTCACATTTGTAGGTTGATCATCAGTGTTAGAGCTAAAATTAGCATGTTTAAAGTGATTTTCATGCTTCCAGGGGCTCGGGAAGTGAATTAAATACTATTTGGAGGCATTTAATGTTCAAGCAAAAACGGCTGATTTTTGACAAAAGAGATAACACCCCCCCATTACGTCATGCTTCAGAAATGTGGAAAATAGTCTGTTTTCAAATGTTTTATTTTTGAACGTCAGTTCACATTTGTAGGTTGATCATCAGTGTTAGAGCTAAAATTAGCATGTTTAAAGTGATTTTCATGCTTCCAGGGGCCCTAAACACAAGATTTATGGAATGGTTAAAAGTGCATGAAAATGGCCAATTTACTCACTCTGAGTTCTCAAAAAGGGTTTCTTCACCCCGGGAAGTTAATTAAATACCATTTGGAGGCATTTAATGTTCAAGCAAAAACGGCTGATTTTCGACAAAAGAGATAACACCCCCCCCCATTACGTCATGCTTCAGAAATGTGGAAAATGGTCCGTTTTCAAATGTTTTATTTTTGAATGTCAGTTCACATTTGTAGGTGGATCATCAGTGTTAGAGCTAAAATTAGCATGTTTAAAGTGATTTTCATGCTTCCAGGGGCTCGGGAAGTGAATTAAATACTATTTGGAGGAATTTAATGTTCAAGCAAAAACAGCTGATTTTTGACAAAAGAGATAACACCCCCCCATTACGTCATGCTTCAGAAATGTGGAAAATGGTCCGTTTTCAAATGTTTTATTTTTGAACGTCAGTTCACATTTGTAGGTGGATCATCAGTGTTAGAGCTAAAATTAGCATGTTTAAAGGGATTTTCATGCTTCCAGGAGCTCGGGAAGTGAATTAAATACTATTTGGAGGCATTTAATGTTCAAGCAAAAACAGCTGATTTTTGACAAAAGAGATAACACCCCCCCATTACGTCATGCTTCAGAAATGTGGAAAATGGTCAGTTTTCAAATGTTTTATTTTTGAACGTCAGTTCACATTTGTAGGTTGATCATCAGTGTTAGAGCTAAAATTAGCATGTTTAAATTGATTTTCATGCTTCCAGGGGCCCTAAACACAAGATTTATGGAATGGTTAAAAGTGCATGAAAATCGCCAATTTACTCACTCTGAGTTCTCAAAAAGGGTTTCTTCACCCCGGGAAGTTAATTAAATACCATTTGGAGGCATTTAATGTTCAAGCGAAAACGGCTGATTTTCGACAAAAGAGATAACACCCCCCCATTACGTCATGCTTCAGAAATGTGGAGAATGGTCCGTTTTCAAATGTTTTATTTTTGAACGTCAGTTCACATTTGTAGGTGGATCATCAGTGTTAGAGCTAAAATTAGCATGTTTAAAGTGATTTTCATGCTTCCAGGGGCTCGGGAAGTGAATTAAATACTATTTGGAGGCATTTAATGTTCAATCAAAAACGGCTGATTTTTGACAAAAGAGATAACACCCCCCCATTACGTCATGCTTCAGAAATGTGGAAAATGGTCCGTTTTCAAATGTTTTATTTTTGAACGTCAGTTCACATTTGTAGGTTGATCATCAGTGTTAGAGCTAAAATTAGCATGTTTAAAGTGATTTTCATGCTTCCAGGGGCTCGGGAAGTGAATTAAATACTATTTGGAGGCATTTAATGTTCAAGCAAAAAAGGCTGATTTTTGACAAAAGAGATAACACCCCCCCATTATGTCATGCTTCAGAAATGTGGAAAATGGTCCGTTTTCAAATGTTTTATTTTTGAACGTCAGTTCACATTTGTAGGTGAATCATCAGTGTTAGAGCTAAAATTAGCATGTTTAAAGTGATTTTCATGCTTCCAGGGGCCCTAAACACAAGATTTATGGAATGGTTAAAAGTGCATGAAAATGGCCAATTTACTCACTCTGAGTTCTCAAAAAGGGTTTCTTCACCCCGGGAAGTTAATTAAATACCATTTGGAGGCATTTAATGTTCAAGCAAAAACGGCTGATTTTTGACAAAAGAGATAACACCCCCCCCCCATTACGTCATGCTTCAGAAATGTGGAAAATGGTCCGTTTTCAAATGTTTTATTTTTGAATGTCAGTTCACATTTGTAGGTGGATCATCAGTGTTAGAGCTAAAATTAGCATGTTTAAAGTGATTTTAATGCTTCCAGGGGCTCGGGAAGTGAATTAAATACTATTTGGAGGCATTTAATGTTCAAGCAAAAACGGCTGATTTTTGACAAAAGAGATAACACCCCCCCATTACGTCATGCTTCAGAAATGTGGAAAATGGTCCGTTTTCAAATGTTTTATTTTTGAACGTCAGTTCACATTTGTAGGTGGATCATCAGTGTTAGAGCTAAAATTAGCATGTTTAAAGTGATTTTCATGCTTCCAGGGGCCCTAAACACAAGATTTATGGAATGGTTAAAAGTGCATGAAAATCGCCAATTTACTCACTCTGAGTTCTCAAAAAGGGTTTCTTCACCCCGGGAAGTTAATTAAATACCATTTGGAGGCATTTAATGTTCAAGCGAAAACGGCTGATTTTCGACAAAAGAGATAACACCCCCCCATTACGTCATGCTTCAGAAATGTGGAAAATGATCCGTTTTCAAAAGTTTTATTTTTGAACGTCAGTTCACATTTGTAGGTGGATCATCAGTGTTAGAGCTAAAATTAGCATGTTTAAAGTGATTTTCATGCTTCCAGGGGCTCGGGAAGTGAATTAAATACTATTTGGAGGCATTTAATGTTCAATCAAAAACGGCTGATTTTTGACAAAAGAGATAACACCCCCCCATTACGTCATGCTTCAGAAATGTGGAAAATGGTCCGTTTTTAAATGTTTTATTTTTGAACGTCAGTTCACATTTGTAGGTTGATCATCAGTGTTAGAGCTAAAATTAGCATGTTTAAAGTGATTTTCATGCTTCCAGGGGCTCGGGAAGTGAATTAAATACTATTTGGAGGCATTTAATGTTCAAGCAAAAATGGCTGATTTTTGACAAAAGAGATAACACCCCCCCATTATGTCATGCTTCAGAAATGTGGAAAATGGTCCGTTTTCAAATGTTTTATTTTTGAACGTCAGTTCACATTTGTAGGTGAATCATCAGTGTTAGAGCTAAAATTAGCATGTTTAAAGTGATTTTCATGCTTCCAGGGGCCCTAAACACAAGATTTATGGAATGGTTAAAAGTGCATGAAAATGGCCAATTTACTCACTCTGAGTTCTCAAAAAGGGTTTCTTCACCCCGGGAAGTTAATTAAATACCATTTGGAGGCATTTAATGTTCAAGCAAAAACAGCTGATTTTTGACAAAAGAGATAACCCCCCCCCCATTACGTCATGCTTCAGAAATGTGGAAAATGGTCCGTTTTCAAATGTTTTATTTTTGAATGTCAGTTCACATTTGTAGGTGGATCATCAGTGTTAGAGCTAAAATTAGCATGTTTAAAGTGATTTTCATGCTTCCAGGGGCTCGGGAAGTGAATTAAATACTATTTGGAGGCATTTAATGTTCAAGCAAAAACGGCTGATTTTTGACAAAAGAGATAACACCCCCCCATTACGTCATGCTTCAGAAATGTGGAAAATGGTCCGTTTTCAAATGTTTTATTTTTGAACATCAGTTCACATTTGTAGGTGGATCATCAGTGTTAGAGCTAAAATTAGCATGTTTAAAGGGATTTTCATGCTTCCAGGGGCTCGGGAAGTGAATTAAATACTATTTGGAGGCATTTAATGTTCAAGCAAAAACAGCTGATTTTTGACAAAAGAGATAACACCCCCCCATTACGTCATGCTTCAGAAATGTGGAAAATGATCCGTTTTCAAATGTTTTATTTTTGAACGTCAGTTCACATTTGTAGGTGGATCATCAGTGTTAGAGCTAAAATTAGCATGTTTAAAGGGATTTTCATGCTTCCAGGGGCTCGGGAAGTGAATTAAATACTATTTGGAGGCATTTAATGTTCAAGCAAAAACAGCTGATTTTTGACAAAAGAGATAACACCCCCCCATTACGTCATGCTTCAGAAATGTGGAAAATGGTCAGTTTTCAAATGTTTTATTTTTGAACATCAGTTCACATTTGTAGGTTGATCATCAGTGTTAGAGCTAAAATTAGCATGTTTAAAGTGATTTTCATGCTTCCAGGGGCTCGGGAAGTGAATTAAATACTATTTGGAGGCATTTAATGTTGAAGCAAAAACGGCTGATTTTTGACAAAAGAGATAACACCCCCCATTACGTCATGCTTCAGAATTGTGGAAAATAGTCCGTTTTCAAATGTTTTATTTTTGAACGTCAGTTCACATTTGTAGGTTGATCATCAGTGTTAGAGCTAAAATTAGCATGTTTAAAGTGATTTTCATGCTTCCAGGGGCTCGGGAAGTGAATTAAATACTATTTGGAGGCATTTAATGTTCAAGCAAAAACGGCTGATTTTTGACAAAAGAGATAACACCCCCCCATTACGTCATGCTTCAGAAATGTGGAAAATAGTCCGTTTTCAAATGTTTTATTTTTGAACGTCAGTTCACATTTGTAGGTTGATCATCAGTGTTAGAGCTAAAATTAGCATGTTTAAAGTGATTTTCATGCTTCCAGGGGCCCTAAACACAAGATTTATGGAATGGTTAAAAGTGCATGAAAATGGCCAATTTACTCACTCTGAGTTCTCAAAAAGGGTTTCTTCGCCCCGGGAAGTTAATTAAATACCATTTGGAGGCATTTAATATTCAAGCAAAAACGGCTGATTTTCGACAAAAGAGATAACACCCCCCCCATTACGTCATGCTTCAGAAATGTGGAAAATGGTCCGTTTTCAAATGTTTTATTTTTGAACAACAGTTCACATTTGTAGGTGGATCATCAGTGTTAGAGCTAAAATTAGCATGTTTAAAGTGATTTTCAAGCTTCCAGGGGCTCGGGAAGTGAATTACATACTATTTGGAGGCATTTAATGTTCAAGCAAAAACGGCTGATTTTTGACAAAAGAGATAACACCCCCCCATTACGTCATGCTTCAGAAATGTGGAAAATGGTCCGTTTTCAAATGTTTTATTTTTGGACGTCAGTTCACATTTGTAGGTTGATCATCAGTGTTAGAGCTAAAATTAGCATGTTTAAAGTGATTTTCATGCTTCCAGGGGCTCGGGAAGTGAATTAAATACAATTTGGAGGCATTTAATGTTCAAGCAAAAACGGCTGATTTTTGACAAAAGAGATAACACCCCCCCCATTACGTCATGCTTCAGAAATGTGGAAAATGGTCCGTTTTCAAATGTTTTATTTTTGGACGTCAGTTCACATTTGTAGGTTGATCATCAGTGTTAGAGCTAAAATTAGTATGTTTAAAGTGATTTTCATGCTTCCAGGGGCCCTAAACACAAGATTTACGGAATGGTTAAAAGTGCATGAAAATGGCCAATTTACTCACTCTGAGTTCTCAAAAAGGGTTTCTTCACCCCGGGAAGTTAATTAAATACCACTTGGAGGCATTTAATGTTCAAGCAAAAACGGCTGATTTTCGACAAAAGAGATAACACCCCCCCATTACGTCATGCTTCAGAAATGTGGAAAATGATCCGTTTTCAAATGTTTTATTTTTGAACGTCAGTTTACATTTGTAGGTGGATCATCAGTGTTGGAGCTAAAATTAGCATGTTTAAAGGGATTTTCATGCTTCCAGGGGCTCGGGAAGTGAATTAAATACTATTTGGAGGCATTTAATGTTCAAGCAAAAACGGCTGATTTTTGACAAAAGAGATAACACCCCCCCATTATGGCTGAGATACCCGCCACCCCCTCTCAACACAATCCCCAAAAGGAGGGAAACCGGAAACAGTTCTTAAAGTTTTTGGATGTGGGAGGGAGTGACCCTCCCGGCCGTATTTATTAAAACAAAAAATTAAAACATTAAACGTTTCATGTTATGTACAATTTCATTATCACATTGCGATGTTTGGCTAACCTTAACATATTCTCTAATACAGAGGTTCTCCTAGCCGAACTAGCATCCTACAAAACATTCTCTAGAAACACTGAAATTGTACATCCTAACGTTTAAGGGCCAACGGCAAGGTCATAACCGGTGTCAAGATCCCTAACCAGACTTACCCCTCCCACTTGGGAGGGGCGACAGCACAGAGGCTTACCTCAAGTGCAACTACTAACAATTTCCCTTGACTTGACGGGGGCACTTAAGACTCGACGCCATTTAAAGGTCGTTCGAAGACTTGTGTGTGGTATCTGGAAGGTATCGTGGACCTCCCCCCACCCCACACAACTTACCGCATCTGCCGTCGCAGATGACACTGGCCCCGGGAAATTCCCCAGGAGGGGGCTGTAACCCCTCCTACAAAGGAAGGGGCCTTGACCGCCTTTCCTTTACTTCCGGCGACCCGCCCTTAGACGGGACCGCCTCCCCCTTGAGGGGCCAATGGCCACCTCTCCCGAGCGCTCCCATCCGTGTTGGGTGACGCCCACTCATAGGGATCTACCAATTAGTGCTCACCGATCATGACCTTACCGCCTACCAAAAATAAATACGACAATTCTTATTCAAACCCAGGAAAACTTTGGTCGCTACGACCCAAAGAACATGCTTAAAATGCAACACTACATCAAATCATTTTAATCGTAACAACTTACACGATATTCACCATACTTTATTATGATCAACAACAAACTGATACTTTCACAGCCTGTAAACGAAACGGGAAACATACTTATAACATTCACTTTATTGCACGATGACTTGCTGTCCTCAGGGGCTGGTGGGTGGGTCAAAATTGGCTCTTCGTTCTGTCCCGAGCTCACGGGTAGCGAGGAGGTGCAGCTTCGGAGCACAAGAACAAGAGGACGTCTTCTGGTCTTGCGTCTCTCTTTATCCGTCTTCAGGGCGGGCGAGAACCCGCCCCTGCCTGCCCCTAGGGCGGGGCTGGCTACGTCGGTGTCTAGGCCAGCCCACTCTAGGGCGGGAAAAAGCGCGCCCTGGCTACGCCGCTTCGGGCATACCAGCCGAGACGCGCCTCCCGCCCAAAAAATGGCTTCCCGGGGGGATCGAGGCACTCCGCCATACGTTCGGGGGGACCGAGTGGTCGCCCCTTTTCATATGGCTGAGATACCCGCCACCCCCTCTCAACACAATCCCCAAAAGGAGGGAAACCGGAAACAGTTCTTAAAGTTTTTGGATGTGGGAGGGAGTGACCCTCCCGGCCGTATTTATTAAAACAAAAAATTAAAACATTAAACGTTTCATGTTATGTACAATTTCATTATCACATTGCGATGTTTGGCTAACCTTAACATATTCTCTAATACAGAGGTTCTCCTAGCCGAACTAGCATCCTACAAAACATTCTCTAGAAACACTGAAATTGTACATCCTAACGTTTAAGGGCCAACGGCAAGGTCATAACCGGTGTCAAGATCCCTAACCAGACTTACCCCTCCCACTTGGGAGGGGCGACAGCACAGAGGCTTACCTCAAGTGCAACTACTAACAATTTCCCTTGACTTGACGGGGGCACTTAAGACTCGACGCCATTTAAAGGTCGTTCGAAGACTTGTGTGTGGTATCTGGAAGGTATCGTGGACCTCCCCCCACCCCACACAACTTACCGCATCTGCCGTCGCAGATGACACTGGCCCCGGGAAATTCCCCAGGAGGGGGCTGTAACCCCTCCTACAAAGGAAGGGGCCTTGACCGCCTTTCCTTTACTTCCGGCGACCCGCCCTTAGACGGGACCGCCTCCCCCTTGAGGGGCCAATGGCCACCTCTCCCGAGCGCTCCCATCCGTGTTGGGTGACGCCCACTCATAGGGATCTACCAATTAGTGCTCACCGATCATGACCTTACCGCCACAGGTCCGGATAGTTGACCGGCTATCCGGACCCCCCACAAAACTCCTACCTAAAGGTCATGTTTTAACGACTTTAACCAAGCTAAGAAGTCTCCTATGAGTAACTCGTTCCCCACCCTCGACAAATGCACACCATCCCCCAGATACATACTGTCCTCATTAATACAACTATGCGAGATCGAATGCAATGTCTTGGCACGGAACAACCTACTCACTTTGTTATTCAATTTTCTAACAGAATGATTCAAAGCAGGGATCGAGATAGCCCCCCGCCACACTTTTCGTGGGATCATATGAGACCACGCAATTATGCACCCCGGAACTCTCCTCGCTAACCAACTTACCGTGGAAAGCATAGCCTCCAGGAGAAGTCGTCTACCGGTGGTGACCAAATCATTGCCCCCCAAATGCACTATGACTATGGACGGCGGTGACCTTGTCCGCTCTAACAGACCCTCAAAGAATGCCTGAAACTGGTCAATACAGAGACCGCCCCTTCCGTAGAAGGACACTCTGTACCCGTATTCCCCAGGTACGTGAATCATGTCACCTGCTTTGAATACGTCTGCGGCCCGTCTCACGTATGAGTGGCCCACGACCCACACCTCCTTCTTCACAGCCGGTGACGTGCGACCGCTGGCCTGGTGTTGGGTCGACTGCGCAGTCCGCCCTGCCGCGTAGGCTTGCGCAACTGAAAACAAACAAAAGACAAGAAGCGTGAGTACATGATTACCGCTTCACAACATGTGCAATCGCACGTACCTCTTATAACAATTGGAGGACCAGCGCCCCACACGTTTCACTTGTTCTACATTAAGACCCCTGGCTGTAGCTTCTGTGGCAGCCCCTATTCGAAAGGAATGGGTCCCAAATTCGCCCGGGTCTAAGCCCGCTGCGGCAATGGCCATTGCAAGCACCCGCTGAAACTGAAACCTCGTCAGCGGGGTGGCGTCTGCATGCCTCAACAATGTCCCCCCCATGATGCCACCCTTCGTGCTAGGTAATCTTCGAAGCACTGTACCGGACACATGGATGACCCGGGGATCCTGCGAATGATCGTGCAGTCCCCCCTCCCATCTTGGTCGGTCTTGGACCTGAGAAAGGAGACAATCATCGCATCGCCCCTGATCTGAACATGTTCCCTGCACAAGCCCCCCGCCACATCCCGTTTGTTCCTTGCAACCAGCTCACTAACTCTCATAGCCCCGTGAAATGCTAGCGTAAATGCAGTCCGGAACAAACAGGTCTCGAAAGGAGACGAGCATGTGTCAGGGAGTGAGGCCAGTAACTGGAACAACCTATCCAGACCTATCGGTCGTCTTACGTCAACTCTGCGACCCTCTAGGCGTTGCCACCCACGCAGCGCCCTTCGTACTGTAAAAGACGCTGTCGGGTCCTGGATGCCATGGGCCCTGGCAACAAAGGAAATGGTGGCACGATGCCTTTGGGCCGTAGCCACCGATTTCCCAGCCCTCCGTAAAGACATCAGAAAAAGTACTACCCACTCTTCCTGACCCCAAAGTCCCCCTCTCTCTGCTCCCAAAAAGGCTAAATAGGCCTGAAACGCCCCTTCATATGCCTTCCTTGTCCTGGGTGCTAGACTCTCTCCCACGAGGTGACGAAGTTCGGGGCACCGAGAGACCAGAGAGCTTCGGGGAAGGGTGCCGGCTCTGGGTCCGCTGAAGGAAGGAAACCCGAGAAAGCCTGCATGTAAAAACGAGACAGTGCATCAGCCGCCTGATTCATCACCCCTGGGACATGTTGTGCTCTGAATATCACGTTCAGTTGCATACACAGTAAGACAATTTCTTTGAGCAGCCTCAAAATCAATTTACAACGGGCCGCCTGACTATTGATGCATTCTACCACGGTCATATTGTCGGACCAGAACACGACAGAATGATCTCTGAACCCTTCTGGCCAGGTTCTCAGGGCCACCAGAATGGGAAATAGTTCAAGGAAAGCAATATTACTCGTCAGCCCCTCCTCGTGCCACCATAGGGGCCACCTTTGTGCAGACCATTTTGTGCCGAAGATGGCGCCAAAGCCTATGCTTCCTGCTGAATCCGTCCATAGCCCGAGCTCTTCGGAGGACACGGCTGGCTTGTTCCAGACGACTCGGCCATTGAAGTCCGCCAGAAATGCTAACCAAATCCGCATGTCCTGGCGGACCTCAGCCGATAACCTTGTGCGATGATGACCCTCCTTTAGGCCGACCATCGATTGGGCAATTGAGCGGGAAAAGGGGCGAGCCATTGGGATCACCCTCAAGGCAAAGTTCAACTTTCCCACTAATTGTTGCAACTGATGCAGTGTAACCTTAGATGCCTTTAAACATACTTGGAGGGCTGTCCTGAATTTCAACACTTTGCTGGCTGGTAAACGGAAACACCCCTCCCTTGAGTCCAACTCGATCCCCAAAAACTCGAGGCAAGTCGTGGGACCCATAGTTTTACCCGGTGCCAATGGCACGCCAAAATGACCCATCAACACACAAAATTCAGCTAAGGCCTGGGCACATTCGGGATTTCCGGCTGGGCCAAGGAACAAAAAATCGTCAAGGTAGTGCATTACATTTCGGAAACCCGTTTTCTTCGTAAACACCCATTGCAGGAAAGTACTGAATTGCTCAAAATAAGCACATGATATAGAGCATCCCATTGGCATGCACCTATCCATGTAAAATAACCCCTGGAACCCGAATCCCAGAAGACGCTGATCGTCTGGGTGTACCGGGAGCAACCGGAACGCTGACTCGATATCTGATTTCGCCATCAACGTCCCGGGCCCCAGGCGATTCAAGATGGCTACTGCCTCATCAAACGATGCGTATCGCACCGAACAAACTTCTGGATCAATTGCGTCGTTCACCGAAAGACCATGTGGAGCAGACAGATTATGGATCAAACGAAACTCACCTGGGTCCTTCTTGGGGACCACCCCTAACGGAGAACAAACAAAATCCGGTACCGGGGGTACACAAAACGGGCCGGCGACCCGTCCCCGGCTAACCTCTTTCTGAATTTTCTCTTGCACTACAGATGTATGTTGTAAAACGGAAAGTTGATTTTTGCGAATCCCTACACCCTGAAAGTCCCCCACCGGGATGCGGAAACCATGTGTAAAACCGTTCCGCAGCACCCCGGCAGAGGTACGATCCGGGTATTCATTGAGCCAGGGAATCATTGCCAAGGTATCAATCGGGGTTGGTAAAGGCGCCCCTCGGACTAGTTCAGACCTGTTTGGCGCCTCCCTTACCCCCATTCTCACCCGTTCTGGCTCTGCACGATGACTCAGGATGGGACGACCCACACGTACTACACTCGTGCTTGAATTTACACGATCCCGGAGGCCTGGTACATTTCCCTTTGTTGTAATTAAAGCAGAAACCCTTTCTCCCTGTATTGCCTGCGGGCCTCGACTGATCGTCGGTGCTCGTACTTGGTCGAAAGGGCGTCCCCACATTTTGGCGGGAGTAATCAACAACATTGCTCCCAACCAATGGCATTTTTAACATTCCCGATTCTTTCATTTTATCCCATGTTACAGAATCGTAACAATCCCAGGTCAAACCCTTGTTATGTTCCTTTTCTTTCCTGAACAAATTGTCATAACAAAACCAATGGTTACCTTGATACGCTGTCGAGTAACCCATAATTCGTGATTGATAAATGGGAAACTCAGGAAGCAACTCGGGCCTACGTTCCCCCAAAATCGATGTAAAAATACCCCACGCATTGCCCCAGTTGCCAATATTCTCATTTACCTTAAAGGCGGCCATTTTTGCGCGCCAAACACTCGGATGCATTAGGTCCTTCTGACTTCTAACATGCTCCACCTCATAATGATCAACAAGCAAGGAGAAAATATTCACGTACTCCCCAGCCCAGATCTTTTCCTTTATAGCTAAAGGTACATGTTGTCCCAATCTCTCTCTACGAGAGGGTGCTGACTCGTCCCTTGCAATCGGCAATGGCCGCTTACCTGCACCGGACGCAGCTTCCGCCGCTTGCGGCTTGTCTATTCCGGCCAACGGCGCAGTCACTTTAGCTGCATCTCTCTTCTCACGAAGCCCTCTTATCAGCGCCTGTGCCTCGGCAGCCGTGGCGCTATCACAACTATCCCCCAACCAAGCTGCTAGCTGTGCTGCCAGCTCGGGGGGCATGTCTTCCTTGGATGTCGGGGTGACGACAACGGGGATTGGATTCCCCTCCATCGGTACTGGTGTCGGTGCCTCGAGCGGGGCAGAGGGAACCGGGACATCTCCACCGGCTGGAACCCTTCTCGGCCTCTTAGGTCTCCCTCCAGCCGGCGCAGAGCCCGAACCCTCCTCCCCGTCTCGCTCCGCCAACCGTTTCTTTATGTCGGACACCTCTTTGCAAAGGGCCCGCACCATCTGTTCGGTCGTCATTCTCTTTGCGCCTTTCTTGGGCATCTCTCCGACGAGGTATCTAGAAGACAAAGAAAAAGATCAAAAACGCTCAAAATTGGCTCTTCGTTCTGTCCCGAGCTCACGGGTAGCGAGGAGGTGCAGCTTCGGAGCACAAGAACAAGAGGACGTCTTCTGGTCTTGCGTCTCTCTTTATCCGTCTTCAGGGCGGGCGAGAACCCGCCCCTGCCTGCCCCTAGGGCGGGGCTGGCTACGTCGGTGTCTAGGCCAGCCCACTCTAGGGCGGGAAAAAGCGCGCCCTGGCTACGCCGCTTCGGGCATACCAGCCGAGACGCGCCTCCCGCCCAAAAAATGGCTTCCCGGGGGGATCGAGGCACTCCGCCATACGTTCGGGGGGACCGAGTGGTCGCCCCTTTTCATACGTCATGCTTCAGAAATGTGGAGAATGGTCCGTTTTCAAATGTTTTATTTTTGAACGTCAGTTCACATTTGTAGGTGGATCATCAGTGTTAGAGCTAAAATTAGCATGTTTAAAGTGAGTTTCATGCTTCCAGGGGCTCGGGAAGTGAATTAAATACTATTTGGAGGCATTTAATGTTCAATCAAAAACGGCTGATTTTTGACAAAAGAGATAACACCCCCCCATTACGTCATGCTTCAGAAATGTGGAAAATGGTCCGTTTTCAAATGTTTTATTTTTGAACGTCAGTTCACATTTGTAGGTTGATCATCAGTGTTAGAGCTAAAATTAGCATGTTTAAAGTGATTTTCATGCTTCCAGGGGCTCGGGAAGTGAATTAAATACTATTTGGAGGCATTTAATGTTCAAGCAAAAATGGCTGATTTTTGACAAAAGAGATAACACCCCCCCATTACGTCATGCTTCAGAAATGTGGAAAATGGTCAGTTTTCAAATGTTTTATTTTTGAACGTCAGTTCACATTTGTAGGTGAATCATCAGTGTTAGAGCTAAAATTAGCATGTTTAAAGTGATTTTCATGCTTCCAGGGGACCTAAACACAAGATTTATGGAATGGTTAAAAGTGCATGAAAATGGCCAATTTACTCACTCTGAGTTCTCAAAAAGGGTTTCTTCACCCCGGGAAGTTAATTAAATACCATTTGGAGGCATTTAATGTTCAAGCAAAAACGGCTGATTTTTGACAAAAGAGATAACACCCCCCATTACGTCATGCTTCAGAAATGTGGAAAATGGTCCGTTTTCAAATGTTTTATTTTTGAATGTCAGTTCACATTTGTAGGTTGATCATCAGTGTTAGAGCTAAAATTAGCATGTTTAAAGTGATTTTCATGCTTCCAGGGGCCCTAAACACAAGATTTATGGAATGGTTAAAAGTGCATGAAAATGGCCAATTTACTCACTCTGAGTTCTCAAAAAGGGTTTCTTCGCCCCGGGAAGTTAATTAAATACCATTTGGAGGCATTTAATATTCAAGCAAAAACGGCTGATTTTCGACAAAAGAGATAACACCCCCCCATTACGTCATGCTTCAGAAATGTGGAAAATGGTCCGTTTTCAAATGTTTTATTTTTGAACAACAGTTCACATTTGTAGGTGGATCATCAGTGTTAGAGCTAAAATTAGCATGTTTAAAGTGATTTTCATGCTTCCAGGGGCTCGGGAAGTGAATTAAATACTATTTGGAGGCATTTAATGTTCAAGCAAAAACGGCTGATTTTTGACAAAAGAGATAACACCCCCCCATTACGTCATGCTTGAGAAATGTGGAAAATGGTCCGTTTTCAAATGTTTTATTTTTGAACGTCAGTTCACATTTGTAGGTGGATCATCAGTGTTAGAGCTAAAATTAGCATGTTTAAAGTGATTTTCATGCTTCCAGGGGCTCGGGAAGTGAATTAAATACTATTTGGAGGAATTTAATGTTCAAGCAAAAACGGCTGATTTTTGACAAAAGAGATAACACCCCCCCATTACGTCATGCTTCAGAAATGTGGAGAATGGTCCATTTTCAAATGTTTTATTTTTGAACGTCAGTTCACATTTGTAGGTGGATCATCAGTGTTAGAGCTAAAATTAGCATGTTTAAAGTGAGTTTCATGCTTCCAGGGGCTCGGGAAGTGAATTAAATACTATTTGGAGGCATTTAATGTTCAATCAAAAACGGCTGATTTTTGACAAAAGAGATAACACCCCCCCCATTACGTCATGCTTCAGAAATGTGGAAAATGGTCCGTTTTCAAATGTTTTATTTTTGAACGTCAGTTCACATTTGTAGGTTGATCATCAGTGTTAGAGCTAAAATTAGCATGTTTAAAGTGATTTTCATGCTTCCAGGGGCTCGGGAAGTGAATTAAATACTATTTGGAGGCATTTAATGTTCAAGCAAAAATGGCTGATTTTTGACAAAAGAGATAACACCCCCCCATTACGTCATGCTTCAGAAATGTGGAAAATGGTCCGTTTTCAAATGTTTTATTTTTGAACGTCAGTTCACATTTGTAGGTGAATCATCAGTGTTAGAGCTAAAATTAGCATGTTTAAAGTGATTTTCATGCTTCCAGGGGCCCTAAATACAAGATTTATGGAATGGTTAAAAGTGCATGAAAATGGCCAATTTACTCACTCTGAGTTCTCAAAAAGGGTTTCTTCACCCCGGGAAGTTAATTAAATACCATTTGGAGGCATTTAATGTTCAAGCAAAAACGGCTGATTTTTGACAAAAGAGATAACACCCCCCATTACGTCATGCTTCAGAAATGTGGAAAATGGTCCGTTTTCAAATGTTTTATTTTTGAATGTCAGTTCACATTTGTAGGTTGATCATCAGTGTTAGAGCTAAAATTAGCATGTTTGAAGTGATTTTCATGCTTCCAGGGGCCCTAAACACAAGATTTATGGAATGGTTAAAAGTGCATGAAAATGGCCAATTTACTCACTCTGAGTTCTCAAAAAGGGTTTCTTCACCCCGGGAAGTTAATTAAATACCATTTGGAGGCATTTAATGTTCAAGCAAAAACAGCTGATTTTCGACAAAAGAGATAACACCCCCCCCATTACGTCATGCTTCAGAAATGTGGAAAATGATCCGTTTTCAAATGTTTTATTTTTGAACGTCAGTTCACATTTGTAGGTGGATCATCAGTGTTAGAGCTAAAATTAGCATGTTTAAAGTGATTTTCATGCTTCCAGGGGCTCGGGAAGTGAATTAAATACTATTTGGAGGCATTTAATGTTCAAGCAAAAACGGCTGATTTTTATCAAAAGAGATAACACCCCCCCATTACGTCATGCTTCAGAAATGTGGAAAATAGTCCGTTTTCAAATGTTTTATTTTTGAACGTCAGTTCACATTTGTAGGTTGATCATCAGTGTTAGAGCTAAAATTAGCATGTTTAAAGTGATTTTCATGCTTCCAGGGGCTCGGGAAGTGAATTAAATACTATTTGGAGGCATTTAATGTTCAAGCAAAAACGGCTGATTTTTGACAAAAGAGATAACACCCCCCCATTACGTCATGCTTCAGAAATGTGGAAAATAGTCTGTTTTCAAATGTTTTATTTTTGAACGTCAGTTCACATTTGTAGGTTGATCATCAGTGTTAGAGCTAAAATTAGCATGTTTAAAGTGATTTTCATGCTTCCAGGGGCCCTAAACACAAGATTTATGGAATGGTTAAAAGTGCATGAAAATGGCCAATTTACTCACTCTGAGTTCTCAAAAAGGGTTTCTTCGCCCCGGGAAGTTAAATAAATACCATTTGGAGGCATTTAATATTCAAGCAAAAACGGCTGATTTTCGACAAAAGAGATAACACCCCCCCCTTACGTCCTGCTTCAGAAATGTGGAAAATGGTCCGTTTTCAAATGTTTTATTTTTGAACAACAGTTCACATTTGTAGGTGGATCATCAGTGTTAGAGCTAAAATTAGCATGTTTAAAGTGATTTTCATGCTTCCAGGGGCTCGGGAAGTGAATTAAATACTATTTGGAGGCATTTAATGTTCAAGCAAAAACGGCTGATTTTTGACAAAAGAGATAACACCCCCCCATTACGTCATGCTTGAGAAATGTGGAAAATGGTCCGTTTTCAAATGTTTTATTTTTGAACGTCAGTTCACATTTGTAGGTGGATCATCAGTGTTAGAGCTAAAATTAGCATGTTTAAAGTGATTTTCATGCTTCCAGGGGCTCGGGAAGTGAATTAAATACTATTTGGAGGAATTTAATGTTCAAGCAAAAACGGCTGATTTTTGACAAAAGAGATAACACCCCCCCATTACGTCATGCTTCAGAAATGTGGAGAATGGTCCATTTTCAAATGTTTTATTTTTGAACGTCAGTTCACATTTGTAGGTGGATCATCAGTGTTAGAGCTAAAATTAGCATGTTTAAAGTGAGTTTCATGCTTCCAGGGGCTCGGGAAGTGAATTAAATACTATTTGGAGGCATTTAATGTTCAATCAAAAACGGCTGATTTTTGACAAAAGAGATAACACCCCCCCCATTACGTCATGCTTCAGAAATGTGGAAAATGGTCCGTTTTCAAATGTTTTATTTTTGAACGTCAGTTCACATTTGTAGGTTGATCATCAGTGTTAGAGCTAAAATTAGCATGTTTAAAGTGATTTTCATGCTTCCAGGGGCTCGGGAAGTGAATTAAATACTATTTGGAGGCATTTAATGTTCAAGCAAAAATGGCTGATTTTTGACAAAAGAGATAACACCCCCCCATTACGTCATGCTTCAGAAATGTGGAAAATGGTCCGTTTTCAAATGTTTTATTTTTGAACGTCAGTTCACATTTGTAGGTGAATCATCAGTGTTAGAGCTAAAATTAGCATGTTTAAAGTGATTTTCATGCTTCCAGGGGCCCTAAATACAAGATTTATGGAATGGTTAAAAGTGCATGAAAATGGCCAATTTACTCACTCTGAGTTCTCAAAAAGGGTTTCTTCACCCCGGGAAGTTAATTAAATACCATTTGGAGGCATTTAATGTTCAAGCAAAAACGGCTGATTTTTGACAAAAGAGATAACACCCCCCATTACGTCATGCTTCAGAAATGTGGAAAATGGTCCGTTTTCAAATGTTTTATTTTTGAATGTCAGTTCACATTTGTAGGTTGATCATCAGTGTTAGAGCTAAAATTAGCATGTTTGAAGTGATTTTCATGCTTCCAGGGGCCCTAAACACAAGATTTATGGAATGGTTAAAAGTGCATGAAAATGGCCAATTTACTCACTCTGAGTTCTCAAAAAGGGTTTCTTCACCCCGGGAAGTTAATTAAATACCATTTGGAGGCATTTAATGTTCAAGCAAAAACAGCTGATTTTCGACAAAAGAGATAACACCCCCCCCATTACGTCATGCTTCAGAAATGTGGAAAATGATCCGTTTTCAAATGTTTTATTTTTGAACGTCAGTTCACATTTGTAGGTGGATCATCAGTGTTAGAGCTAAAATTAGCATGTTTAAAGTGATTTTCATGCTTCCAGGGGCTCGGGAAGTGAATTAAATACTATTTGGAGGCATTTAATGTTCAAGCAAAAACGGCTGATTTTTATCAAAAGAGATAACACCCCCCCATTACGTCATGCTTCAGAAATGTGGAAAATAGTCCGTTTTCAAATGTTTTATTTTTGAACGTCAGTTCACATTTGTAGGTTGATCATCAGTGTTAGAGCTAAAATTAGCATGTTTAAAGTGATTTTCATGCTTCCAGGGGCTCGGGAAGTGAATTAAATACTATTTGGAGGCATTTAATGTTCAAGCAAAAACGGCTGATTTTTGACAAAAGAGATAACACCCCCCCATTACGTCATGCTTCAGAAATGTGGAAAATAGTCTGTTTTCAAATGTTTTATTTTTGAACGTCAGTTCACATTTGTAGGTTGATCATCAGTGTTAGAGCTAAAATTAGCATGTTTAAAGTGATTTTCATGCTTCCAGGGGCCCTAAACACAAGATTTATGGAATGGTTAAAAGTGCATGAAAATGGCCAATTTACTCACTCTGAGTTCTCAAAAAGGGTTTCTTCGCCCCGGGAAGTTAAATAAATACCATTTGGAGGCATTTAATATTCAAGCAAAAACGGCTGATTTTCGACAAAAGAGATAACACCCCCCCTTACGTCCTGCTTCAGAAATGTGGAAAATGGTCCGTTTTCAAATGTTTTATTTTTGAACAACAGTTCACATTTGTAGGTGGATCATCAGTGTTAGAGCTAAAATTAGCATGTTTAAAGTGATTTTCATGCTTCCAGGGGCTCGGGAAGTGAATTACATACTATTTGGAGGCATTTAATGTTCAAGCAAAAACGGCTGATTTTTGACAAAAGAGATAACACCCCCCCATTACGTCATGCTTCAGAAATGTGGAAAATGGTCCGTTTTCAAATGTTTTATTTTTGAACGTCAGTTCACATTTGTAGGTTGATCATCAGTGTTAGAGCTAAAATTAGCATGTTTAAAGTGATTTTCATGCTTCCAGGGGCCCTAAACACAAGATTTATGGAATGGTTAAAAGTGCATGAAAATGGCCAATTTACTCACTCTGAGTTCTCAAAAAGGGTTTCTTCACCCCGGGAAGTTAATTAAATACCATTTGGAGGCATTTAATGTTCAAGCAAAAACGGCTGATTTTCGACAAAAGAGATAACACCCCCCCCATTACGTCATGCTTCAGAAATGTGGAAAATGGTCCGTTTTCAAATGTTTTATTTTTGAATGTCAGTTCACATTTGTAGGTGGATCATCAGTGTTAGAGCTAAAATTAGCATGTTTAAAGTGATTTTCATGCTTCCAGGGGCTCGGGAAGTGAATTAAATACTATTTGGAGGAATTTAATGTTCAAGCAAAAACAGCTGATTTTTGACAAAAGAGATAACACCCCCCCATTACGTCATGCTTCAGAAATGTGGAAAATGGTCCGTTTTCAAATGTTTTATTTTTGAACGTCAGTTCACATTTGTAGGTGGATCATCAGTGTTAGAGCTAAAATTAGCATGTTTAAAGGGATTTTCATGCTTCCAGGAGCTCGGGAAGTGAATTAAATACTATTTGGAGGCATTTAATGTTCAAGCAAAAACAGCTGATTTTTGACAAAAGAGATAACACCCCCCCATTACGTCATGCTTCAGAAATGTGGAAAATGGTCAGTTTTCAAATGTTTTATTTTTGAACGTCAGTTCACATTTGTAGGTTGATCATCAGTGTTAGAGCTAAAATTAGCATGTTTAAAGTGATTTTCATGCTTCCAGGGGCCCTAAACACAAGATTTATGGAATGGTTAAAAGTGCATGAAAATCGCCAATTTACTCACTCTGAGTTCTCAAAAAGGGTTTCTTCACCCCGGGAAGTTAATTAAATACCATTTGGAGGCATTTAATGTTCAAGCGAAAACGGCTGATTTTCGACAAAAGAGATAACACCCCCCCATTACGTCATGCTTCAGAAATGTGGAGAATGGTCCGTTTTCAAATGTTTTATTTTTGAACGTCAGTTCACATTTGTAGGTGGATCATCAGTGTTAGAGCTAAAATTAGCATGTTTAAAGTGATTTTCATGCTTCCAGGGGCTCGGGAAGTGAATTAAATACTATTTGGAGGCATTTAATGTTCAATCAAAAACGGCTGATTTTTGACAAAAGAGATAACACCCCCCCATTACGTCATGCTTCAGAAATGTGGAAAATGGTCCGTTTTCAAATGTTTTATTTTTGAACGTCAGTTCACATTTGTAGGTTGATCATCAGTGTTAGAGCTAAAATTAGCATGTTTAAAGTGATTTTCATGCTTCCAGGGGCTCGGGAAGTGAATTAAATACTATTTGGAGGCATTTAATGTTCAAGCAAAAATGGCTGATTTTTGACAAAAGAGATAACACCCCCCCATTATGTCATGCTTCAGAAATGTGGAAAATGGTCCGTTTTCAAATGTTTTATTTTTGAACGTCAGTTCACATTTGTAGGTGAGTCATCAGTGTTAGAGCTAAAATTAGCATGTTTAAAGTGATTTTCATGCTTCCAGGGGCCCTAAACACAAGATTTATGGAATGGTTAAAAGTGCATGAAAATGGCCAATTTACTCACTCTGAGTTCTCAAAAAGGGTTTCTTCACCCCGGGAAGTTAATTAAATACCATTTGGAGGCATTTAATGTTCAAGCAAAAACGGCTGATTTTTGACAAAAGAGATAACACCCCCCCCCCCATTACGTCATGCTTCAGAAATGTGGAAAATGGTCCGTTTTCAAATGTTTTATTTTTGAATGTCAGTTAACATTTGTAGGTGGATCATCAGTGTTAGAGCTAAAATTAGCATGTTTAAAGTGATTTTAATGCTTCCAGGGGCTCGGGAAGTGAATTAAATACTATTTGGAGGCATTTAATGTTCAAGCAAAAACGGCTGATTTTTGACAAAAGAGATAACACCCCCCCATTACGTCATGCTTCAGAAATGTGGAAAATGGTCCGTTTTCAAATGTTTTATTTTTGAACGTCAGTTCACATTTGTAGGTGGATCATCAGTGTTAGAGCTAAAATTAGCATGTTTAAAGTGATTTTCATGCTTCCAGGGGCCCTAAACACAAGATTTATGGAATGGTTAAAAGTGCATGAAAATCGCCAATTTACTCACTCTGAGTTCTCAAAAAGGGTTTCTTCACCCCGGGAAGTTAATTAAATACCATTTGGAGGCATTTAATGTTCAAGCGAAAACGGCTGATTTTCGACAAAAGAGATAACACCCCCCCATTACGTCATGCTTCAGAAATGTGGAGAATGGTCCGTTTTCAAATGTTTTATTTTTGAACGTCAGTTCACATTTGTAGGTGGATCATCAGTGTTAGAGCTAAAATTAGCATGTTTAAAGTGATTTTCATGCTTCCAGGGGCTCGGGAAGTGAATTAAATACTATTTGGAGGCATTTAATGTTCAATCAAAAACGGCTGATTTTTGACAAAAGAGATAACACCCCCCCATTACGTCATGCTTCAGAAATGTGGAAAATGGTCCGTTTTCAAATGTTTTATTTTTGAACGTCAGTTCACATTTGTAGGTTGATCATCAGTGTTAGAGCTAAAATTAGCATGTTTAAAGTGATTTTCATGCTTCCAGGGGCTCGGGAAGTGAATTAAATACTATTTGGAGGCATTTAATGTTCAAGCAAAAATGGCTGATTTTTGACAAAAGAGATAACACCCCCCCATTATGTCATGCTTCAGAAATGTGGAAAATGGTCCGTTTTCAAATGTTTTATTTTTGAACGTCAGTTCACATTTGTAGGTGAATCATCAGTGTTAGAGCTAAAATTAGCATGTTTAAAGTGATTTTCATGCTTCCAGGGGCCCTAAACACAAGATTTATGGAATGGTTAAAAGTGCATGAAAATGGCCAATTTACTCACTCTGAGTTCTCAAAAAGGGTTTCTTCACCCCGGGAAGTTAATTAAATACCATTTGGAGGCATTTAATGTTCAAGCGAAAACGGCTGATTTTCGACAAAAGAGATAACACCCCCCCATTACGTCATGCTTCAGAAATGTGGAGAATGGTCCGTTTTCAAATGTTTTATTTTTGAACGTCAGTTCACATTTGTAGGTGGATCATCAGTGTTAGAGCTAAAATTAGCATGTTTAAAGTGATTTTCATGCTTCCAGGGGCTCGGGAAGTGAATTAAATACTATTTGGAGGCATTTAATGTTCAATCAAAAACGGCTGATTTTTGACAAAAGAGATAACACCCCCCCATTACGTCATGCTTCAGAAATGTGGAAAATGGTCCGTTTTCAAATGTTTTATTTTTGAACGTCAGTTCACATTTGTAGGTTGATCATCAGTGTTAGAGCTAAAATTAGCATGTTTAAAGTGATTTTCATGCTTCCAGGGGCTCGGGAAGTGAATTAAATACTATTTGGAGGCATTTAATGTTCAAGCAAAAATGGCTGATTTTTGACAAAAGAGATAACACCCCCCCATTATGTCATGCTTCAGAAATGTGGAAAATGGTCCGTTTTCAAATGTTTTATTTTTGAACGTCAGTTCACATTTGTAGGTGAATCATCAGTGTTAGAGCTAAAATTAGCATGTTTAAAGTGATTTTCATGCTTCCAGGGGCCCTAAACACAAGATTTATGGAATGGTTAAAAGTGCATGAAAATGGCCAATTTACTCACTCTGAGTTCTCAAAAAGGGTTTCTTCACCCCGGGAAGTTAATTAAATACCATTTGGAGGCATTTAATGTTCAAGCAAAAACGGCTGATTTTTGACAAAAGAGATAACACCCCCCCCCCATTACGTCATGCTTCAGAAATGTGGAAAATGGTCCGTTTTCAAATGTTTTATTTTTTAATGTCAGTTCACATTTGTAGGTGGATCATCAGTGTTAGAGCTAAAATTAGCATGTTTAAAGTGATTTTAATGCTTCCAGGGGCTCGGGAAGTGAATTAAATACTATTTGGAGGCATTTAATGTTCAAGCAAAAACGGCTGATTTTTGACAAAAGAGATAACACCCCCCCATTACGTCATGCTTCAGAAATGTGGAAAATGGTCCGTTTTCAAATGTTTTATTTTTGGACGTCAGTTCACATTTGTAGGTTGATCATCAGTGTTAGAGCTAAAATTAGCATGTTTAAAGTGATTTTCATGCTTCCAGGGGCTCGGGAAGTGAATTAAATACAATTTGGAGGCATTTAATGTTCAAGCAAAAACGGCTGATTTTTGACAAAAGAGATAACACCCCCCCCATTACGTCATGCTTCAGAAATGTGGAAAATGGTCCGTTTTCAAATGTTTTATTTTTGGACGTCAGTTCACATTTGTAGGTTGATCATCAGTGTTAGAGCTAAAATTAGTATGTTTAAAGTGATTTTCATGCTTCCAGGGGCCCTAAACACAAGATTTACGGAATGGTTAAAAGTGCATGAAAATGGCCAATTTACTCACTCTGAGTTCTCAAAAAGGGTTTCTTCACCCCGGGAAGTTAATTAAATACCACTTGGAGGCATTTAATGTTCAAGCAAAAACGGCTGATTTTCGACAAAAGAGATAACACCCCCCCATTACGTCATGCTTCAGAAATGTGGAAAATGATCCGTTTTCAAATGTTTTATTTTTGAACGTCAGTTCACATTTGTAGGTGGATCATCAGTGTTGGAGCTAAAATTAGCATGTTTAAAGGGATTTTCATGCTTCCAGGGGCTCGGGAAGTGAATTAAATACTATTTGGAGGCATTTAATGTTCAAGCAAAAACGGCTGATTTTTGACAAAAGAGATAACACCCCCCCCATTACGTCATGCTTCAGAAATGTGGAGAATGGTCCGTTTTCAAATGTTTTATTTTTGAACGTCAGTTCACATTTGTAGGTGGATCATCAGTGTTAGAGCTAAAATTAGCATGTTTAAAGTGAGTTTCATGCTTCCAGGGGCTCGGGAAGTGAATTAAATACTATTTGGAGGCATTTAATGTTCAATCAAAAACGGCTGATTTTTGACAAAAGAGATAACACCCCCCCATTACGTCATGCTTCAGAAATGTGGAAAATGGTCCGTTTTCAAATGTTTTATTTTTGAACGTCAGTTCACATTTGTAGGTTGATCATCAGTGTTAGAGCTAAAATTAGCATGTTTAAAGTGATTTTCATGCTTCCAGGGGCTCGGGAAGTGAATTAAATACTATTTGGAGGCATTTAATGTTCAAGCAAAAATGGCTGATTTTTGACAAAAGAGATAACACCCCCCCATTACGTCATGCTTCAGAAATGTGGAAAATGGTCAGTTTTCAAATGTTTTATTTTTGAACGTCAGTTCACATTTGTAGGTGAATCATCAGTGTTAGAGCTAAAATTAGCATGTTTAAAGTGATTTTCATGCTTCCAGGGGACCTAAACACAAGATTTATGGAATGGTTAAAAGTGCATGAAAATGGCCAATTTACTCACTCTGAGTTCTCAAAAAGGGTTTCTTCACCCCGGGAAGTTAATTAAATACCATTTGGAGGCATTTAATGTTCAAGCAAAAACGGCTGATTTTTGACAAAAGAGATAACACCCCCCATTACGTCATGCTTCAGAAATGTGGAAAATGGTCCGTTTTCAAATGTTTTATTTTTGAATGTCAGTTCACATTTGTAGGTTGATCATCAGTGTTAGAGCTAAAATTAGCATGTTTAAAGTGATTTTCATGCTTCCAGGGGCCCTAAACACAAGATTTATGGAATGGTTAAAAGTGCATGAAAATGGCCAATTTACTCACTCTGAGTTCTCAAAAAGGGTTTCTTCGCCCCGGGAAGTTAATTAAATACCATTTGGAGGCATTTAATATTCAAGCAAAAACGGCTGATTTTCGACAAAAGAGATAACACCCCCCCATTACGTCATGCTTCAGAAATGTGGAAAATGGTCCGTTTTCAAATGTTTTCTTTTTGAACAACAGTTCACATTTGTAGGTGGATCATCAGTGTTAGAGCTAAAATTAGCATGTTTAAAGTGATTTTCATGCTTCCAGGGGCTCGGGAAGTGAATTAAATACTATTTGGAGGCATTTAATGTTCAAGCAAAAACGGCTGATTTTTGACAAAAGAGATAACACCCCCCCATTACGTCATGCTTGAGAAATGTGGAAAATGGTCCGTTTTCAAATGTTTTATTTTTGAACGTCAGTTCACATTTGTAGGTGGATCATCAGTGTTAGAGCTAAAATTAGCATGTTTAAAGTGATTTTCATGCTTCCAGGGGCTCGGGAAGTGAATTAAATACTATTTGGAGGAATTTAATGTTCAAGCAAAAACGGCTGATTTTTGACAAAAGAGATAACACCCCCCCATTACGTCATGCTTCAGAAATGTGGAGAATGGTCCATTTTCAAATGTTTTATTTTTGAACGTCAGTTCACATTTGTAGGTGGATCATCAGTGTTAGAGCTAAAATTAGCATGTTTAAAGTGAGTTTCATGCTTCCAGGGGCTCGGGAAGTGAATTAAATACTATTTGGAGGCATTTAATGTTCAATCAAAAACGGCTGATTTTTGACAAAAGAGATAACACCCCCCCCATTACGTCATGCTTCAGAAATGTGGAAAATGGTCCGTTTTCAAATGTTTTATTTTTGAACGTCAGTTCACATTTGTAGGTTGATCATCAGTGTTAGAGCTAAAATTAGCATGTTTAAAGTGATTTTCATGCTTCCAGGGGCTCGGGAAGTGAATTAAATACTATTTGGAGGCATTTAATGTTCAAGCAAAAATGGCTGATTTTTGACAAAAGAGATAACACCCCCCCATTACGTCATGCTTCAGAAATGTGGAAAATGGTCCGTTTTCAAATGTTTTATTTTTGAACGTCAGTTCACATTTGTAGGTGAATCATCAGTGTTAGAGCTAAAATTAGCATGTTTAAAGTGATTTTCATGCTTCCAGGGGCCCTAAATACAAGATTTATGGAATGGTTAAAAGTGCATGAAAATGGCCAATTTACTCACTCTGAGTTCTCAAAAAGGGTTTCTTCACCCCGGGAAGTTAATTAAATACCATTTGGAGGCATTTAATGTTCAAGCAAAAACGGCTGATTTTTGACAAAAGAGATAACACCCCCCATTACGTCATGCTTCAGAAATGTGGAAAATGGTCCGTTTTCAAATGTTTTATTTTTGAATGTCAGTTCACATTTGTAGGTTGATCATCAGTGTTAGAGCTAAAATTAGCATGTTTGAAGTGATTTTCATGCTTCCAGGGGCCCTAAACACAAGATTTATGGAATGGTTAAAAGTGCATGAAAATGGCCAATTTACTCACTCTGAGTTCTCAAAAAGGGTTTCTTCACCCCGGGAAGTTAATTAAATACCATTTGGAGGCATTTAATGTTCAAGCAAAAACAGCTGATTTTCGACAAAAGAGATAACACCCCCCCCATTACGTCATGCTTCAGAAATGTGGAAAATGATCCGTTTTCAAATGTTTTATTTTTGAACGTGAGTTCACATTTGTAGGTGGATCATCAGTGTTAGAGCTAAAATTAGCATGTTTAAAGTGATTTTCATGCTTCCAGGGGCTCGGGAAGTGAATTAAATACTATTTGGAGGCATTTAATGTTCAAGCAAAAACGGCTGATTTTTATCAAAAGAGATAACACCCCCCCATTACGTCATGCTTCAGAAATGTGGAAAATAGTCCGTTTTCAAATGTTTTATTTTTGAACGTCAGTTCACATTTGTAGGTTGATCATCAGTGTTAGAGCTAAAATTAGCATGTTTAAAGTGATTTTCATGCTTCCAGGGGCTCGGGAAGTGAATTAAATACTATTTGGAGGCATTTAATGTTCAAGCAAAAACGGCTGATTTTTGACAAAAGAGATAACACCCCCCCATTACGTCATGCTTCAGAAATGTGGAAAATAGTCTGTTTTCAAATGTTTTATTTTTGAACGTCAGTTCACATTTGTAGGTTGATCATCAGTGTTAGAGCTAAAATTAGCATGTTTAAAGTGATTTTCATGCTTCCAGGGGCCCTAAACACAAGATTTATGGAATGGTTAAAAGTGCATGAAAATGGCCAATTTACTCACTCTGAGTTCTCAAAAAGGGTTTCTTCGCCCCGGGAAGTTAATTAAATACCATTTGGAGGCATTTAATATTCAAGCAAAAACGGCTGATTTTCGACAAAAGAGATAACACCCCCCCCTTACGTCCTGCTTCAGAAATGTGGAAAATGGTCCGTTTTCAAATGTTTTATTTTTGAACAACAGTTCACATTTGTAGGTGGATCATCAGTGTTAGAGCTAAAATTAGCATGTTTAAAGTGATTTTCATGCTTCCAGGGGCTCGGGAAGTGAATTACATACTATTTGGAGGCATTTAATGTTCAAGCAAAAACGGCTGATTTTTGACAAAAGAGATAACACCCCCCCATTACGTCATGCTTCAGAAATGTGGAAAATGGTCCGTTTTCAAATGTTTTATTTTTGAACGTCAGTTCACATTTGTAGGTTGATCATCAGTGTTAGAGCTAAAATTAGCATGTTTAAAGTGATTTTCATGCTTCCAGGGGCCCTAAACACAAGATTTATGGAATGGTTAAAAGTGCATGAAAATGGCCAATTTACTCACTCTGAGTTCTCAAAAAGGGTTTCTTCACCCCGGGAAGTTAATTAAATACCATTTGGAGGCATTTAATGTTCAAGCAAAAACGGCTGATTTTCGACAAAAGAGATAACACCCCCCCCATTACGTCATGCTTCAGAAATGTGGAAAATGGTCCGTTTTCAAATGTTTTATTTTTGAATGTCAGTTCACATTTGTAGGTGGATCATCAGTGTTAGAGCTAAAATTAGCATGTTTAAAGTGATTTTCATGCTTCCAGGGGCTCGGGAAGTGAATTAAATACTATTTGGAGGAATTTAATGTTCAAGCAAAAACAGCTGATTTTTGACAAAAGAGATAACACCCCCCCATTACGTCATGCTTCAGAAATGTGGAAAATGGTCCGTTTTCAAATGTTTTATTTTTGAACGTCAGTTCACATTTGTAGGTGGATCATCAGTGTTAGAGCTAAAATTAGCATGTTTAAAGGGATTTTCATGCTTCCAGGAGCTCGGGAAGTGAATTAAATACTATTTGGAGGCATTTAATGTTCAAGCAAAAACAGCTGATTTTTGACAAAAGAGATAACACCCCCCCATTACGTCATGCTTCAGAAATGTGGAAAATGGTCAGTTTTCAAATGTTTTATTTTTGAACGTCAGTTCACATTTGTAGGTTGATCATCAGTGTTAGAGCTAAAATTAGCATGTTTAAAGTGATTTTCATGCTTCCAGGGGCCCTAAACACAAGATTTATGGAATGGTTAAAAGTGCATGAAAATCGCCAATTTACTCACTCTGAGTTCTCAAAAAGGGTTTCTTCACCCCGGGAAGTTAATTAAATACCATTTGGAGGCATTTAATGTTCAAGCGAAAACGGCTGATTTTCGACAAAAGAGATAACACCCCCCCATTACGTCATGCTTCAGAAATGTGGAGAATGGTCCGTTTTCAAATGTTTTATTTTTGAACGTCAGTTCACATTTGTAGGTGGATCATCAGTGTTAGAGCTAAAATTAGCATGTTTAAAGTGATTTTCATGCTTCCAGGGGCTCGGGAAGTGAATTAAATACTATTTGGAGGCATTTAATGTTCAATCAAAAACGGCTGATTTTTGACAAAAGAGATAACACCCCCCCATTACGTCATGCTTCAGAAATGTGGAAAATGGTCCGTTTTCAAATGTTTTATTTTTGAACGTCAGTTCACATTTGTAGGTTGATCATCAGTGTTAGAGCTAAAATTAGCATGTTTAAAGTGATTTTCATGCTTCCAGGGGCTCGGGAAGTGAATTAAATACTATTTGGAGGCATTTAATGTTCAAGCAAAAATGGCTGATTTTTGACAAAAGAGATAACACCCCCCCATTATGTCATGCTTCAGAAATGTGGAAAATGGTCCGTTTTCAAATGTTTTATTTTTGAACGTCAGTTCACATTTGTAGGTGAGTCATCAGTGTTAGAGCTAAAATTAGCATGTTTAAAGTGATTTTCATGCTTCCAGGGGCCCTAAACACAAGATTTATGGAATGGTTAAAAGTGCATGAAAATGGCCAATTTACTCACTCTGAGTTCTCAAAAGGGTTTCTTCACCCCGGGAAGTTAATTAAATACCATTTGGAGGCATTTAATGTTCAAGCAAAAACGGCTGATTTTTGACAAAAGAGATAACACCCCCCCCCCATTACGTCATGCTTCAGAAATGTGGAAAATGGTCCGTTTTCAAATGTTTTATTTTTGAATGTCAGTTAACATTTGTAGGTGGATCATCAGTGTTAGAGCTAAAATTAGGATGTTTAAAGTGATTTTAATGCTTCCAGGGGCTCGGGAAGTGAATTAAATACTATTTGGAGGCATTTAATGTTCAAGCAAAAACGGCTGATTTTTGACAAAAGAGATAACACCCCCCCATTACGTCATGCTTCAGAAATGTGGAAAATGGTCCGTTTTCAAATGTTTTATTTTTGAACGTCAGTTCACATTTGTAGGTGGATCATCAGTGTTAGAGCTAAAATTAGCATGTTTAAAGTGATTTTCATGCTTCCAGGGGCCCTAAACACAAGATTTATGGAATGGTTAAAAGTGCATGAAAATCGCCAATTTACTCACTCTGAGTTCTCAAAAAGGGTTTCTTCACCCCGGGAAGTTAATTAAATACCATTTGGAGGCATTTAATGTTCAAGCGAAAACGGCTGATTTTCGACAAAAGAGATAACACCCCCCCATTACGTCATGCTTCAGAAATGTGGAGAATGGTCCGTTTTCAAATGTTTTATTTTTGAACGTCAGTTCACATTTGTAGGTGGATCATCAGTGTTAGAGCTAAAATTAGCATGTTTAAAGTGATTTTCATGCTTCCAGGGGCTCGGGAAGTGAATTAAATACTATTTGGAGGCATTTAATGTTCAATCAAAAACGGCTGATTTTTGACAAAAGAGATAACACCCCCCCATTACGTCATGCTTCAGAAATGTGGAAAATGGTCCGTTTTCAAATGTTTTATTTTTGAACGTCAGTTCACATTTGTAGGTTGATCATCAGTGTTAGAGCTAAAATTAGCATGTTTAAAGTGATTTTCATGCTTCCAGGGGCTCGGGAAGTGAATTAAATACTATTTGGAGGCATTTAATGTTCAAGCAAAAATGGCTGATTTTTGACAAAAGAGATAACACCCCCCCATTATGTCATGCTTCAGAAATGTGGAAAATGGTCCGTTTTCAAATGTTTTATTTTTGAACGTCAGTTCACATTTGTAGGTGAATCATCAGTGTTAGAGCTAAAATTAGCATGTTTAAAGTGATTTTCATGCTTCCAGGGGCCCTAAACACAAGATTTATGGAATGGTTAAAAGTGTATGAAAATGGCCAATTTACTCACTCTGAGTTCTCAAAAAGGGTTTCTTCACCCCGGGAAGTTAATTAAATACCATTTGGAGGCATTTAATGTTCAAGCGAAAACGGCTGATTTTCGACAAAAGAGATAACACCCCCCCATTACGTCATGCTTCAGAAATGTGGAGAATGGTCCGTTTTCAAATGTTTTATTTTTGAACGTCAGTTCACATTTGTAGGTGGATCATCAGTGTTAGAGCTAAAATTAGCATGTTTAAAGTGATTTTCATGCTTCCAGGGGCTCGGGAAGTGAATTAAATACTATTTGGAGGCATTTAATGTTCAATCAAAAACGGCTGATTTTTGACAAAAGAGATAACACCCCCCCATTACGTCATGCTTCAGAAATGTGGAAAATGGTCCGTTTTCAAATGTTTTATTTTTGAACGTCAGTTCACATTTGTAGGTTGATCATCAGTGTTAGAGCTAAAATTAGCATGTTTAAAGTGATTTTCATGCTTCCAGGGGCTCGGGAAGTGAATTAAATACTATTTGGAGGCATTTAATGTTCAAGCAAAAATGGCTGATTTTTGACAAAAGAGATAACACCCCCCCATTATGTCATGCTTCAGAAATGTGGAAAATGGTCCGTTTTCAAATGTTTTATTTTTGAACGTCAGTTCACATTTGTAGGTGAATCATCAGTGTTAGAGCTAAAATTAGCATGTTTAAAGTGATTTTCATGCTTCCAGGGGCCCTAAACACAAGATTTATGGAATGGTTAAAAGTGCATGAAAATGGCCAATTTACTCACTCTGAGTTCTCAAAAAGGGTTTCTTCACCCCGGGAAGTTAATTAAATACCATTTGGAGGCATTTAATGTTCAAGCAAAAACGGCTGATTTTTGACAAAAGAGATAACACCCCCCCCCCATTACGTCATGCTTCAGAAATGTGGAAAATGGTCCGTTTTCAAATGTTTTATTTTTTAATGTCAGTTCACATTTGTAGGTGGATCATCAGTGTTAGAGCTAAAATTAGCATGTTTAAAGTGATTTTAATGCTTCCAGGGGCTCGGGAAGTGAATTAAATACTATTTGGAGGCATTTAATGTTCAAGCAAAAACGGCTGATTTTTGACAAAAGAGATAACACCCCCCCATTACGTCATGCTTCAGAAATGTGGAAAATGGTCCGTTTTCAAATGTTTTATTTTTGAACGTCAGTTCACATTTGTAGGTGGATCATCAGTGTTAGAGCTAAAATTAGCATGTTTAAAGTGATTTTCATGCTTCCAGGGGCCCTAAACACAAGATTTATGGAATGGTTAAAAGTGCATGAAAATCGCCAATTTACTCACTCTGAGTTCTCAAAAAGGGTTTCTTCACCCCGGGAAGTTAATTAAATACCATTTGGAGGCATTTAATGTTCAAGCGAAAACGGCTGATTTTCGACAAAAGAGATAACACCCCCCCATTACGTCATGCTTCAGAAATGTGGAAAATGATCCGTTTTCAAAAGTTTTATTTTTGAACGTCAGTTCACATTTGTAGGTGGATCATCAGTGTTAGAGCTAAAATTAGCATGTTTAAAGTGATTTTCATGCTTCCAGGGGCTCGGGAAGTGAATTAAATACTATTTGGAGGCATTTAATGTTCAATCAAAAACGGCTGATTTTTGACAAAAGAGATAACACCCCCCCATTACGTCATGCTTCAGAAATGTGGAAAATGGTCCGTTTTTAAATGTTTTATTTTTGAACGTCAGTTCACATTTGTAGGTTGATCATCAGTGTTAGAGCTAAAATTAGCATGTTTAAAGTGATTTTCATGCTTCCAGGGGCTCGGGAAGTGAATTAAATACTATTTGGAGGCATTTAATGTTCAAGCAAAAATGGCTGATTTTTGACAAAAGAGATAACACCCCCCCATTATGTCATGCTTCAGAAATGTGGAAAATGGTCCGTTTTCAAATGTTTTATTTTTGAACGTCAGTTCACATTTGTAGGTGAATCATCAGTGTTAGAGCTAAAATTAGCATGTTTAAAGTGATTTTCATGCTTCCAGGGGCCCTAAACACAAGATTTATGGAATGGTTAAAAGTGCATGAAAATGGCCAATTTACTCACTCTGAGTTCTCAAAAAGGGTTTCTTCACCCCGGGAAGTTAATTAAATACCATTTGGAGGCATTTAATGTTCAAGCGAAAACGGCTGATTTTCGACAAAAGAGATAACACCCCCCATTACGTCATGCTTCAGAAATGTGGAGAATGGTCCGTTTTCAAATGTTTTATTTTTGAACGTCAGTTCACATTTGTAGGTGGATCATCAGTGTTAGAGCTAAAATTAGCATGTTTAAAGTGATTTTCATGCTTCCAGGGGCTCGGGAAGTGAATTAAATACTATTTGGAGGCATTTAATGTTCAATCAAAAACGGCTGATTTTTGACAAAAGAGATAACACCCCCCCATTACGTCATGCTTCAGAAATGTGGAAAATGGTCCGTTTTCAAATGTTTTATTTTTGAACGTCAGTTCACATTTGTAGGTTGATCATCAGTGTTAGAGCTAAAATTAGCATGTTTAAAGTGATTTTCATGCTTCCAGGGGCTCGGGAAGTGAATTAAATACTATTTGGAGGCATTTAATGTTCAAGCAAAAATGGCTGATTTTTGACAAAAGAGATAACACCCCCCCATTATGTCATGCTTCAGAAATGTGGAAAATGGTCCGTTTTCAAATGTTTTATTTTTGAACGTCAGTTCACATTTGTAGGTGAATCATCAGTGTTAGAGCTAAAATTAGCATGTTTAAAGTGATTTTCATGCTTCCAGGGGCCCTAAACACAAGATTTATGGAATGGTTAAAAGTGCATGAAAATGGCCAATTTACTCACTCTGAGTTCTCAAAAAGGGTTTCTTCACCCCGGGAAGTTAATTAAATACCATTTGGAGGCATTTAATGTTCAAGCAAAAACAGCTGATTTTTGACAAAAGAGATAACCCCCCCCCCCCATTACGTCATGCTTCAGAAATGTGGAAAATGGTCCGTTTTCAAATGTTTTATTTTTGAATGTCAGTTCACATTTGTAGGTGGATCATCAGTGTTAGAGCTAAAATTAGCATGTTTAAAGTGATTTTCATGCTTCCAGGGGCTCGGGAAGTGAATTAAATACTATTTGGAGGCATTTAATGTTCAAGCAAAAACGGCTGATTTTTGACAAAAGAGATAACACCCCCCCATTACGTCATGCTTCAGAAATGTGGAAAATGGTCCGTTTTCAAATGTTTTATTTTTGAACATCAGTTCACATTTGTAGGTGGATCATCAGTGTTAGAGCTAAAATTAGCATGTTTAAAGGGATTTTCATGCTTCCAGGGGCTCGGGAAGTGAATTAAATACTATTTGGAGGCATTTAATGTTTAAGCAAAAACAGCTGATTTTTGACAAAAGAGATAACACCCCCCCATTACGTCATGCTTCAGAAATGTGGAAAATGATCCGTTTTCAAATGTTTTATTTTTGAACGTCAGTTCACATTTGTAGGTGGATCATCAGTGTTAGAGCTAAAATTAGCATGTTTAAAGGGATTTTCATGCTTCCAGGGGCTCGGGAAGTGAATTAAATACTATTTGGAGGCATTTAATGTTCAAGCAAAAACAGCTGATTTTTGACAAAAGAGATAACACCCCCCCATTACGTCATGCTTCAGAAATGTGGAAAATGGTCAGTTTTCAAATGTTTTATTTTTGAAAATCAGTTCACATTTGTAGGTTGATCATCAGTGTTAGAGCTAAAATTAGCATGTTTAAAGTGATTTTCATGCTTCCAGGGGCTCGGGAAGTGAATTAAATACTATTTGGAGGCATTTAATGTTGAAGCAAAAACGGCTGATTTTTGACAAAAGAGATAACACCCCCCATTACGTCATGCTTCAGAATTGTGGAAAATAGTCCGTTTTCAAATGTTTTATTTTTGAACGTCAGTTCACATTTGTAGGTTGATCATCAGTGTTAGAGCTAAAATTAGCATGTTTAAAGTGATTTTCATGCTTCCAGGGGCTCGGGAAGTGAATTAAATACTATTTGGAGGCATTTAATGTTCAAGCAAAAACGGCTGATTTTTGACAAAAGAGATAACACCCCCCCATTACGTCATGCTTCAGAAATGTGGAAAATAGTCCGTTTTCAAATGTTTTATTTTTGAACGTCAGTTCACATTTGTAGGTTGATCATCAGTGTTAGAGCTAAAATTAGCATGTTTAAAGTGATTTTCATGCTTCCAGGGGCCCTAAACACAAGATTTATGGAATGGTTAAAAGTGCATGAAAATGGCCAATTTACTCACTCTGAGTTCTCAAAAAGGGTTTCTTCGCCCCGGGAAGTTAATTAAATACCATTTGGAGGCATTTAATATTCAAGCAAAAACGGCTGATTTTCGACAAAAGAGATAACACCCCCCCCATTACGTCATGCTTCAGAAATGTGGAAAATGGTCCGTTTTCAAATGTTTTATTTTTGAACAACAGTTCACATTTGTAGGTGGATCATCAGTGTTAGAGCTAAAATTAGCATGTTTAAAGTGATTTTCAAGCTTCCAGGGGCTCGGGAAGTGAATTACATACTATTTGGAGGCATTTAATGTTCAAGCAAAAACGGCTGATTTTTGACAAAAGAGATAACACCCCCCCATTACGTCATGCTTCAGAAATGTGGAAAATGGTCCGTTTTCAAATGTTTTATTTTTGGACGTCAGTTCACATTTGTAGGTTGATCATCAGTGTTAGAGCTAAAATTAGCATGTTTAAAGTGATTTTCATGCTTCCAGGGGCTCGGGAAGTGAATTAAATACTATTTGGAGGCATTTAATGTTCAATCAAAAACGGCTGATTTTTGACAAAAGAGATAACACCCCCCCATTACGTCATGCTTCAGAAATGTGGAAAATGGTCCGTTTTCAAATGTTTTATTTTTGAACGTCAGTTCACATTTGTAGGTTGATCATCAGTGTTAGAGCTAAAATTAGCATGTTTAAAGTGATTTTCATGCTTCCAGGGGCTCGGGAAGTGAATTAAATACTATTTGGAGGCATTTAATGTTCAAGCAAAAATGGCTGATTTTTGACAAAAGAGATAACACCCCCCCATTATGTCATGCTTCAGAAATGTGGAAAATGGTCCGTTTTCAAATGTTTTATTTTTGAACGTCAGTTCACATTTGTAGGTGAGTCATCAGTGTTAGAGCTAAAATTAGCATGTTTAAAGTGATTTTCATGCTTCCAGGGGCCCTAAACACAAGATTTATGGAATGGTTAAAAGTGCATGAAAATGGCCAATTTACTCACTCTGAGTTCTCAAAAAGGGTTTCTTCACCCCGGGAAGTTAATTAAATACCATTTGGAGGCATTTAATGTTCAAGCAAAAACGGCTGATTTTTGACAAAAGAGATAACACCCCCCCCCCCCATTACGTCATGCTTCAGAAATGTGGAAAATGGTCTGTTTTCAAATGTTTTATTTTTGAATGTCAGTTCACATTTGTAGGTGGATCATCAGTGTTAGAGCTAAAATTAGCATGTTTAAAGTGATTTTAATGCTTCCAGGGGCTCGGGAAGTGAATTAAATACTATTTGGAGGCATTTAATGTTCAAGCAAAAACGGCTGATTTTTGACAAAAGAGATAACACCCCCCATTACGTCATGCTTCAGAAATGTGGAAAATGGTCCGTTTTCAAATGTTTTATTTTTGAACGTCAGTTCACATTTGTAGGTGGATCATCAGTGTTAGAGCTAAAATTAGCATGTTTAAAGTGATTTTCATGCTTCCAGGGGCCCTAAACACAAGATTTATGGAATGGTTAAAAGTGCATGAAAATCGCCAATTTACTCACTCTGAGTTCTCAAAAAGGGTTTCTTCACCCCGGGAAGTTAATTAAATACCATTTGGAGGCATTTAATGTTCAAGCGAAAACGGCTGATTTTCGACAAAAGAGATAACACCCCCCATTACGTCATGCTTCAGAAATGTGGAAAATGGTCCGTTTTCAAATGTTTTATTTTTGAACGTCAGTTCACATTTGTAGGTTGATCATCAGTGTTAGAGCTAAAATTAGCATGTTTAAAGTGATTTTCATGCTTCCAGGGGCTCGGGAAGTGAATTAAATACTATTTGGAGGCATTTAATGTTCAAGCAAAAATGGCTGATTTTTGACAAAAGAGATAACACCCCCCCATTATGTCATGCTTCAGAAATGTGGAAAATGGTCCGTTTTCAAATGTTTTATTTTTGAACGTCAGTTCACATTTGTAGGTGAATCATCAGTGTTAGAGCTAAAATTAGCATGTTTAAAGTGATTTTCATGCTTCCAGGGGCCCTAAACACAAGATTTATGGAATGGTTAAAAGTGCATGAAAATGGCCAATTTACTCACTCTGAGTTCTCAAAAAGGGTTTCTTCACCCCGGGAAGTTAATTAAATACCATTTGGAGGCATTTAATGTTCAAGCGAAAACGGCTGATTTTCGACAAAAGAGATAACACCCCCCCATTACGTCATGCTTCAGAAATGTGGAGAATGGTCCGTTTTCAAATGTTTTATTTTTGAACGTCAGTTCACATTTGTAGGTGGATCATCAGTGTTAGAGCTAAAATTAGCATGTTTAAAGTGATTTTCATGCTTCCAGGGGCTCGGGAAGTGAATTAAATACTATTTGGAGGCATTTAATGTTCAATCAAAAACGGCTGATTTTTGACAAAAGAGATAACACCCCCCCATTACGTCATGCTTCAGAAATGTGGAAAATGGTCCGTTTTCAAATGTTTTATTTTTGAACGTCAGTTCACATTTGTAGGTTGATCATCAGTGTTAGAGCTAAAATTAGCATGTTTAAAGTGATTTTCATGCTTCCAGGGGCTCGGGAAGTGAATTAAATACTATTTGGAGGCATTTAATGTTCAAGCAAAAATGGCTGATTTTTGACAAAAGAGATAACACCCCCCCATTATGTCATGCTTCAGAAATGTGGAAAATGGTCCGTTTTCAAATGTTTTATTTTTGAACGTCAGTTCACATTTGTAGGTGAATCATCAGTGTTAGAGCTAAAATTAGCATGTTTAAAGTGATTTTCATGCTTCCAGGGGCCCTAAACACAAGATTTATGGAATGGTTAAAAGTGCATGAAAATGGCCAATTTACTCACTCTGAGTTCTCAAAAAGGGTTTCTTCACCCCGGGAAGTTAATTAAATACCATTTGGAGGCATTTAATGTTCAAGCAAAAACGGCTGATTTTTGACAAAAGAGATAACACCCCCCCCCCCATTACGTCATGCTTCAGAAATGTGGAAAATGGTCCGTTTTCAAATGTTTTATTTTTGAATGTCAGTTCACATTTGTAGGTGGATCATCAGTGTTAGAGCTAAAATTAGCATGTTTAAAGTGATTTTAATGCTTCCAGGGGCTCGGGAAGTGAATTGTAAAAAAATGTAATGTAATGTAATTTGACTTATATAGCGCACAAATCACCCGAAGGTCTCAGGGCGCTTGCTTAGGGAACCCGTCCTGGTATTCCCCTGTGAGATACCCCGGCAGGGTATCCACAAGGTGAAAGCCAGGCATCCCGCCGCGAGGGGCCGTAGTGGAGATTAAGCAAGCTATTGCCCAGAGTCGCAGAGTGTGACCCCGTGAGTTGAGTAGGCACCGGCGCGAGAATTATCGAGTCCGTGGAATTTTGAGCCCGAGACCCTGCCGCGTCGGGAATCGAACCCTGGTCCACGGCCGCTCTCAGCCTCCGGGTCTGCCGCCTCTAACCACTGAGCCACACTTCTCCACAAATTAAATACTATTTGGAGGCATTTAATGTTCAAGCAAAAACGGCTGATTTTTGACAAAAGAGATAACACCCCCCCATTACGTCATGCTTCAGAAATGTGGAAAATGGTCCGTTTTCAAATGTTTTATTTTTGAACGTCAGTTCACATTTGTAGGTGGATCATCAGTGTTAGAGCTAAAATTAGCATGTTTAAAGTGATTTTCATGCTTCCAGGGGCCCTAAACACAAGATTTATGGAATGGTTAAAAGTGCATGAAAATCGCCAATTTACTCACTCTGAGTTCTCAAAAAGGGGTTTTTCACCCCGGGAAGTTAATTAAATACCATTTGGAGGCATTTAATGTTCAAGCGAAAACGGCTGATTTTCGACAAAAGAGATAACACCCCCCCATTACGTCATGCTTCAGAAATGTGGAAAATGATCCGTTTTCAAAAGTTTTATTTTTGAACGTCAGTTCACATTTGTAGGTGGATCATCAGTGTTAGAGCTAAAATTAGCATGTTTAAAGTGATTTTCATGCTTCCAGGGGCTCGGGAAGTGAATTAAATACTATTTGGAGGCATTTAATGTTCAATCAAAAACGGCTGATTTTTGACAAAAGAGATAACACCCCCCCATTACGTCATGCTTCAGAAATGTGGAAAATGGTCCGTTTTTAAATGTTTTATTTTTGAACGTCAGTTCACATTTGTAGGTTGATCATCAGTGTTAGAGCTAAAATTAGCATGTTTAAAGTGATTTTCATGCTTCCAGGGGCTCGGGAAGTGAATTAAATACTATTTGGAGGCATTTAATGTTCAAGCAAAAATGGCTGATTTTTGACAAAAGAGATAACACCCCCCCATTATGTCATGCTTCAGAAATGTGGAAAATGGTCCGTTTTCAAATGTTTTATTTTTGAACGTCAGTTCACATTTGTAGGTGAATCATCAGTGTTAGAGCTAAAATTAGCATGTTTAAAGTGATTTTCATGCTTCCAGGGGCCCTAAACACAAGATTTATGGAATGGTTAAAAGTGCATGAAAATGGCCAATTTACTCACTCTGAGTTCTCAAAAAGGGTTTCTTCACCCCGGGAAGTTAATTAAATACCATTTGGAGGCATTTAATGTTCAAGCAAAAACAGCTGATTTTTGACAAAAGAGATAACCCCCCCCCCCATTACGTCATGCTTCAGAAATGTGGAAAATGGTCCGTTTTCAAATGTTTTATTTTTGAATGTCAGTTCACATTTGTAGGTGGATCATCAGTGTTAGAGCTAAAATTAGCATGTTTAAAGTGATTTTCATGCTTCCAGGGGCTCGGGAAGTGAATTAAATACTATTTGGAGGCATTTAATGTTCAAGCAAAAACGGCTGATTTTTGACAAAAGAGATAACACCCCCCCATTACGTCATGCTTCAGAAATGTGGAAAATGGTCCGTTTTCAAATGTTTTATTTTTGAACATCAGTTCACATTTGTAGGTGGATCATCAGTGTTAGAGCTAAAATTAGCATGTTTAAAGGGATTTTCATGCTTCCAGGGGCTCGGGAAGTGAATTAAATACTATTTGGAGGCATTTAATGTTCAAGCAAAAACAGCTGATTTTTGACAAAAGAGATAACACCCCCCCATTACGTCATGCTTCAGAAATGTGGAAAATGATCCGTTTTCAAATGTTTTATTTTTGAACGTCAGTTCACATTTGTAGGTGGATCATCAGTGTTAGAGCTAAAATTAGCATGTTTAAAGGGATTTTCATGCTTCCAGGGGCTCGGGAAGTTAATTAAATACCATTTGGAGGCATTTAATGTTCAAGCGAAAACGGCTGATTTTCGACAAAAGAGATAACACCCCCCCATTACGTCATGCTTCAGAAATGTGGAAAATGATCCGTTTTCAAAAGTTTTATTTTTGAACGTCAGTTCACATTTGTAGGTGGATCATCAGTGTTAGAGCTAAAATTAGCATGTTTAAAGTGATTTTCATGCTTCCAGGGGCTCGGGAAGTGAATTAAATACTATTTGGAGGCATTTAATGTTCAATCAAAAACGGCTGATTTTTGACAAAAGAGATAACACCCCCCCATTACGTCATGCTTCAGAAATGTGGAAAATGGTCCGTTTTTAAATGTTTTATTTTTGAACGTCAGTTCACATTTGTAGGTTGATCATCAGTGTTAGAGCTAAAATTAGCATGTTTAAAGTGATTTTCATGCTTCCAGGGGCTCGGGAAGTGAATTAAATACTATTTGGAGGCATTTAATGTTCAAGCAAAAATGGCTGATTTTTGACAAAAGAGATAACACCCCCCCATTATGTCATGCTTCAGAAATGTGGAAAATGGTCCGTTTTCAAATGTTTTATTTTTGAACGTCAGTTCACATTTGTTGGTGAATCATCAGTGTTAGAGCTAAAATTAGCATGTTTAAAGTGATTTTCATGCTTCCAGGGGCCCTAAACACAAGATTTATGGAATGGTTAAAAGTGCATGAAAATGGCCAATTTACTCACTCTGAGTTCTCAAAAAGGGTTTCTTCACCCCGGGAAGTTAATTAAATACCATTTGGAGGCATTTAATGTTCAAGCAAAAACAGCTGATTTTTGACAAAAGAGATAACCCCCCCCCCCATTACGTCATGCTTCAGAAATGTGGAAAATGGTCCGTTTTCAAATGTTTTATTTTTGAATGTCAGTTCACATTTGTAGGTGGATCATCAGTGTTAGAGCTAAAATTAGCATGTTTAAAGTGATTTTCATGCTTCCAGGGGCTCGGGAAGTGAATTAAATACTATTTGGAGGCATTTAATGTTCAAGCAAAAACGGCTGATTTTTGACAAAAGAGATAACACCCCCCCATTACGTCATGCTTCAGAAATGTGGAAAATGGTCCGTTTTCAAATGTTTTATTTTTGAACATCAGTTCACATTTGTAGGTGGATCATCAGTGTTAGAGCTAAAATTAGCATGTTTAAAGGGATTTTCATGCTTCCAGGGGCTCGGGAAGTGAATTAAATACTATTTGGAGGCATTTAATGTTCAAGCAAAAACAGCTGATTTTTGACAAAAGAGATAACACCCCCCCATTACGTCATGCTTCAGAAATGTGGAAAATGATCCGTTTTCAAATGTTTTATTTTTGAACGTCAGTTCACATTTGTAGGTGGATCATCAGTGTTAGAGCTAAAATTAGCATGTTTAAAGGGATTTTCATGCTTCCAGGGGCTCGGGAAGTGAATTAAATACTATTTGGAGGCATTTAATGTTCAAGCAAAAACAGCTGATTTTTGACAAAAGAGATAACACCCCCCCATTACGTCATGCTTCAGAAATGTGGAAAATGGTCAGTTTTCAAATGTTTTATTTTTGAACATCAGTTCACATTTGTAGGTTGATCATCAGTGTTAGAGCTAAAATTAGCATGTTTAAAGTGATTTTCATGCTTCCAGGGGCTCGGGAAGTGAATTAAATACTATTTGGAGGCATTTAATGTTGAAGCAAAAACGGCTGATTTTTGACAAAAGAGATAACACCCCCCATTACGTCATGCTTCAGAATTGTGGAAAATAGTCCGTTTTCAAATGTTTTATTTTTGAACGTCAGTTCACATTTGTAGGTTGATCATCAGTGTTAGAGCTAAAATTAGCATGTTTAAAGTGATTTTCATGCTTCCAGGGGCTCGGGAAGTGAATTAAATACAATTTGGAGGCATTTAATGTTCAAGCAAAAACGGCTGATTTTTGACAAAAGAGATAACACCCCCCCATTACGTCATGCTTCAGAAATGTGGAAAATGGTCCGTTTTCAAATGTTTTATTTTTGAACGTCAGTTCACATTTGTAGGTTGATCATCAGTGTTAGAGCTAAAATTAGCATGTTTAAAGTGATTTTCATGCTTCCAGGGGCCCTAAACACAAGATTTATGGAATGGTTAAA
This sequence comes from Lissotriton vulgaris, assembly GCF_964263255.1. Classification (NCBI taxonomy): domain Eukaryota; kingdom Metazoa; phylum Chordata; class Amphibia; order Caudata; family Salamandridae; genus Lissotriton; species Lissotriton vulgaris. Next base: position 1,045,920 of record NW_028251597.1, on the reverse strand, counting down.
AGTGCATGAAAATGGCCAATTTACTCACTCTGAGTTCTCAAAAAGGATTTCTTCACCCCGGGAAGTTAATTAAATACCATTTGGAGGCATTTAATGTTCAAGCAAAAACGGCTGATTTTCGACAAAAGAGATAACACCCCCCCATTTCGTCATGCTTCAGAAATGTGGAAAATGGTCCGTTTTCAAATGTTTTATTTTTGAACAACAGTTCACATTTGTAGGTGGATCATCAGTGTTAGAGCTAAAATTAGCATGTTTAAAGTTATTTTCATGCTTCCAGGGGCTCGGGAAGTGAATTACATACTATTTGGATGCATTTAATGTTCAAGCAAAAACGGCTGATTTTTGACAAAAGAGATAACACCCCCCCATTACGTCATGCTTCCGAAATGTGGAAAATGGTCCGTTTTCAAATGTTTTATTTTGAACGTCAGTTCACATTTGTAGGTTGATCATCAGTGTTAGAGCTAAAATTAGCATGTTTAAAGTGATTTTCATGCTTCCAGGGGCCCTAAACACAAGATTTATGGAATGGTTAAAAGTGCATGAAAATGGCCAATTTACTCACTCTGAGTTCTCAAAAAGGGTTTCTTCACCCCGGGAAGTTAATTAAATACCATTTGGAGGCATTTAATGTTCAAGCAAAAACGGCTGATTTTCGACAAAAGAGATAACACCCCCCCCCCATTACGTCATGCTTCAGAAATGTGGAAAATGGTCCGTTTTCAAATGTTTTATTTTTGAACGTCAGTTCACATTTGTAGGTGGATCATCAGTGTTAGAGCTAAAATTAGCATGTTTAAAGGGATTTTCATGCTTCCAGGAGCTCGGGAAGTGAATTAAATACTATTTGGAGGCATTTAATGTTCAAGCAAAAACAGCTGATTTTTGACAAAAGAGATAACACCCCCCCATTACGTCATGCTTCAGAAATGTGGAAAATGGTCCGTTTTCAAATGTTTTATTTTTGAACGTCAGTTCACATTTGTAGGTTGATCATCAGTGTTAGAGCTAAAATTAGCATGTTTAAAGTGATTTTCATGCTTCCAGGGGCTCGGGAAGTGAATTAAATACTATTTGGAGGCATTTAATGTTCAATCAAAAACGGCTGATTTTTGACAAAAGAGATAACACCCCCCATTACGTCATGCTTCAGAAATGTGGAAAATGGTCCGTTTTCAAATGTTTTATTTTTGAACGTCAGTTCACATTTGTAGGTTGATCATCAGTGTTAGAGCTAAAATTAGCATGTTTAAAGTGATTTTCATGCTTCCACGGGCTCGGGAAGTGAATTAAATACTATTTGGAGGCATTTAATGTTCAAGCAAAAATGGCTGATTTTTGACAAAAGAGATAACACCCCCCCATTATGTCATGCTTCAGAAATGTGGAAAATGGTCCGTTTTCAAATGTTTTATTTTTGAACGTCAGTTCACATTTGTAGGTGAATCATCAGTGTTAGAGCTAAAATTAGCATGTTTAAAGTCATTTTCATGCTTCCAGGGGCCCTAAACACAAGATTTATGGAATGGTTAAAAGTGCATGAAAATGGCCAATTTACTCACTCTGAGTTCTCAAAAAGGGTTTCTTCACCCCGGGAAGTTAATTAAATACCATTTGGAGGCATTTAATGTTCAAGCAAAAACGGCTGATTTTTGACAACAGAGATAACACCCCCCCCCATTACGTCATGCTTCAGAAATCTGGAAAATGGTCCGTTTTCAAATGTTTTATTTTTGAATGTCAGTTCACATTTGTAGGTGGATCATCAGTGTTAGAGCTAAAATTAGCATGTTTAAAGTGATTTTAATGCTTCCAGGGGCTCGGGAAGTGAATTAAATACTATTTGGAGGCATTTAATGTTCAAGCAAAAACGGCTGATTTTTGACAAAAGAGATAACACCCCCCCATTACGTCATGCTTCAGAAATGTGGAAAATGGTCCGTTTTCAAATGTTTTATTTTTGAACGTCAGTTCACATTTGTAGGTGGATCATCAGTGTTAGAGCTAAAATTAGCATGTTTAAAGGGGTTTTCATGCTTCCAGGGGCTCGGGAAGTGAATTAAATACTATTTGGAGGCATTTAATGTTCAAGCAAAAACAGCAGATTTTTGACAAAAGAGATAACACCCCCCCATTACGTCATGCTTCAGAAATGTGGAAAATGATCCGTTTTCAAATGTTTTATTTTTGAACGTCAGTTCACATTTGTAGGTGGATCATCAGTGTTAGAGCTAAAATTAGCATGTTTAAAGGGATTTTCATGCTTCCAGGGGCTCGGGAAGTGAATTAAATACTATTTGGAGGCATTTAATGTTCAAGCAAAAACAGCTGATTTTTGACAAAAGAGATAACACCCCCCCATTACGTCATGCTTCAGAAATGTGGAAAATGGTCAGTTTTCAAATGTTTTATTTTTGAACATCAGTTCACATTTGTAGGTTGATCATCAGTGTTAGAGCTAAAATTAGCATGTTTAAAGTGATTTTCATGCTTCCAGGGGCCCTAAACACAAGATTTATGGAATGGTTAAAAGTGCATGAAAATGGCCAATTTACTCACTCTGAGTTCTCAAAAAGGGTTTCTTCACCCCGGGAAGTTAATTAAATACCATTTGGAGGCATTTAATGTTCAAGCAAAAACGGCTGATTTTCGACAAAAGAGATAACACCCCCCCATTACGTCATGCTTCAGAAATGTGGAAAATGGTCCGTTTTCAAATGTTTTATTTTTGAACGTCAGTTCACATTTGTAGGTTGATCATCAGTGTTAGAGCTAAAATTAGCATGTTTAAAGTGATTTTCATGCTTCCAGGGGTTCGGGAAGTGAATTAAATACAATTTGGAGGCATTTAATGTTCAAGCAAAAACGGCTGATTTTGACAAAAGAGATAACACCCCCCCATTACGTCATGCTTCAGAAATGTGGAAAATGGTCCGTTTTCAAATGTTTTATTTTTGAACGTCAGTTCACATTTGTAGGTTGATCATCAGTGTTAGAGCTAACATTAGTATGTTTAAAGTGATTTTCATGCTTCCAGGGGCCCTAAACACAAGATTTACGGAATGGTTAAAAGTGCATGAAAATGGCCAATTTAGTCACTCTGAGTTCTCAAAAAGGGTTTCTTCACCCCGGGAAGTTAAATAAATACCATTTGGAGGCATTTAATGTTCAAGCAAAAACGGCTGATTCTCGACAAAAGAGATAACACCCCCCCATTACGTCATGCTTCAGAAATGTGGAAAATGATCCGTTTTCAAATGTTTTATTTTTGAACTTCAGTTCACATTTGTAGGTGGATCATCAGTGTTAGAGCTAAAATTAGCATGTTTAAAGGGATTTTCATGCTTCCAGGGGCTCGGGAAGTGAATTAAATACTATTTGGAGGCATTTAATGTTCAAGCAAAAACAGCTGATTTTTGACAAAAAGGATAACACCCCCCCATTACGTCATGCTTCAGAAATGTGGCAAATGGTCCGTTTTCAAATGTTTTATTTTTGAACGTCAGTTCACATTTGTAGGTTGATCATCAGTGTTAGAGCTAAAATTAGCATGTTTAAAGTGATTTTCATGCTTCCAGGGGCCCTAAACACAAGATTTATGGAATGGTTAAAAGTGCATGAAAATGGCCAATTTACTCACTCTGAGTTCTCAAAAAGGATTTCTTCACCCCGGGAAGTTAATTAAATACCATTTGGAGGCATTTAATGTTCAAGCAAAAACGGCTGATTTTCGACAAAAGAGATAACACCCCCCCATTACGTCATGCTTCAGAAATGTGGAAAATGGTCCGTTTTCAAATGTTTTATTTTTGAACAACAGTTCACATTTGTAGGTGGATCATCAGTGTTAGAGCTAAAATTAGCATGTTTAACCCTTTCGATGCTGATGACGAGCTCAGCTCGTCATCACCCACGGGTGTCGTGTGCTGATGACGAGCTGAGCTCGTCATAGTGCCACTAAAATGGCATTTTCCAGCACTGGGGGGGAAACGCCCAGCAGCCATGTGGTTAAAGTGATTTTCATGCTTCCAGGGGCTCGGGAAGTGAATTAAATACTATTTGGAGGAATTTAATGTTCAAGCAAAAACGGCTGATTTTTGACAAAAGAGATAACACCCCCCCATTACGTCATGCTTCAGAAATGTGAAAAATGGTCCGTTTTCAAATGTTTTATTTTTGAACGTCAGTTCACATTTGTAGGTTGATCATCAGTGTTAGAGCTAAAATTAGCATGTTTAAAGTGATTTTCATGCTAACAGGGGCCCTAAACACAAGATTTATGGAATGGTTAAAAGTGCATGAAAATGGCCAATTTACTCACTCTGAGTTCTCAAAAAGGATTTCTTCACCCCGGGAAGTTAATTAAATACCATTTGGAGGCTTTTAATGTTCAAGCAAAAACGGCTGATTTTCGACAAAAGAGATAACACCCCCCATTACGTCATGCTTCAGAAATGTGGAAAATGGTCCGTTTTCAAATGTTTTATTTTTGAACGTCAGTTCACATTTGTAGGTGGATCATCAGTGTTAGAGCTAAAATTTGCATGTTTAAAGTGATTTTCATGCTTCCAGGGGCTCGGGAAGTGAATTAAATACTATTTGGAGGAATTTAATGTTCAAGCAAAAACGGCTGATTTTTGACAAAAGAGATAACACCCCCCCTATTACGTCATGCTTCAGAAATGTGAAAAATGGTCCGTTTTCAAATGTTTTATTTTTGAATGTCAGTTCACATTTGTAGGTTGATCATCAGTGTTAGAGCTAAAATTAGTATGTTTAAAGTGATTTTCATGCTTCCAGGGGCCCTAAACACAAGATTTACGGAATGGTTAAAAGTGCATGAAAATGGCCAATTTACTCACTCTGAGTTCTCAAAAAGGGTTTCTTCACCCCGGGAAGTTAATTAAATACCATTTGGAGGCATTTAATGTTCAAGCAAAAACGGCTGATTTTCGACAAAAGAGATAACACCCCCCCATTACGTCATGCTTCAGAAATGTGGAAAATGATCCGTTTTCAAATGTTTTATTTTTGAACGTCAGTTCACATTTGTAGGTGGATCATCAGTGTTAGAGCTAAAATTAGCATGTTTAAAGGGATTTTCATGCTTCCAGGAGCTCGGGAAGTGAATTAAATACTATTTGGAGGCATTTAATGTTCAAGCAAAAACAGCTGATTTTTGACAAAAGAGATAACACCCCCCCATTACGTCATGCTTCAGAAATGTGGAGAATGGTCAGTTTTCAAATGTTTTATTTTTGAACGTCAGTTCACATTTGTAGGTGGATCATCAGTGTTAAAGCTAAAATTAGCATGTTTAAAGTGATTTTCATGCTTCCAGGGGCTCGGGAAGTGAATTAAATACTATTTGGAGGCATTTAATGTTCAATCAAAAACGGCTGATTTTTGACAAAAGAGATAACACCCCCCCATTACGTCATGCTTCAGAAATGTGGAAAATGGTTCGTTTTCAAATGTTTTATTTTTGAACGTTAGTTCACATTTGTAGGTTGATCATCAGTGTTAGAGCTAAAATTAGCATGTTTAAAGTGATTTTCATGCTTCCAGGGGCTCGGGAAGTGAATTAAATACTATTTGGAGGCATTTAATGTTCAAGCAAAAATGGCTGATTTTTGACAAAAGAGATAACACCCCCCCCATTACGTCATGCTTCAGAAATGTGGAAAATGGTCCGTTTTCAAATGTTTTATTTTTGAACGTCAGTTCACATTTGTAGGTGAATCATCAGTGTTAGAGCTAAAATTAGCATGTTTAAAGTGATTTTCATGCTTCCAGGGGCCCTAAACACAAGATTTATGGAATGGTTAAAAGTGCATGAAAATGGCCAATTTACTCACTCTGAGTTCTCAAAAAGGGTTTCTTCACCCCGGGAAGTTAATTAAATACCATTTGGAGGCATTTAATGTTCAAGCAAAAACGGCTGATTTTTGACAAAAGAGATAACACCCCCCCATTACGTCATGCTTCAGAAATGTGGAAAATGGTCCGTTTTCAAAAGTTTTATTTTTGAACGTCAGTTCACATTTGTAGGTGGATCATCAGTGTTAGAGCTAAAATTAGCATGTTTAAAGTAATTTTCATGCTTCCAGGGGCTCGGGAAGTGAATTAAATACTATTTGGAGGCATTTAATGTTCAAGCAAAAACGGCTGATTTTTGACAAAAGAGATAACACCCCCCCATTACGTCATGCTTCAGAAATGTGGAAAATGGTCCGTTTTCAAATGTTTTATTTTTGAACGTCAGTTCACATTTGTAGGTTGATCATCAGTGTTAGAGCTAAAATTAGCATGTTTAAAGTGATTTTCATGCTTCCAGGGGCCCTAAACACAAGATTAATGGAATGGTTAAAAGTGCATGAAAATGGCCAATTTACTCACTCTGAGTTCTCAAAAAGGGTTTCTTCGCCCCGGGAAGTTAATTAAATACCATTTGGAGGCATTTAATATTCAAGCAAAAACTGCTGATTTTCGACAAAAGAGATAACACCCCCCCATTACATCATGCTTCAGAAATGTGGAAAATGGTCCGTTTTCAAATGTTTTATTTTTGAACGTCAGTTCACATTTGTAGGTGGATCATCAGTGTTAGAGCTAAAATTAGCATGTTTAAAGTGATTTTCATGCTTCCAAAGGCTCGGGAAGTGAATTACATACTATTTGGAGGCATTTAATGTTCAAGCAAAAACGGCTGATTTTTGACAAAAGAGATAACACCCCCCCATTACGTCATGCTTCAGAAATGTGGAAAATGGTCCGTTTTCAAATGTTTTATTTTTGAACGTCAGTTCACATTTGTAGGTTGATCATCAGTGTTAGAGCTAAAATTAGCATGTTTAAAGTGATTTTCATGCTTCCAGGGGCCCTAAACACAAGATTTATGGAATGGTTAAAAGTGCATGAAAATGGCCAATTTACTCACTCTGAGTTCTCAAAAAGGGTTTCTTCACCCCGGGAAGTTAATTAAATACCATTTGAAGGCATTTAATGTTCAAGCAAAAACGGCTGATTTTCGACAAAAGAGATAACACCCCCCCATTACGTCATGCTTCAGAAATGTGGAAAATGGTCCGTTTTCAAATGTTTTATTTTTGAATGTAAGTTCACATTTGTAGGTTGATCATCAGTGTTAGAGCTAAAATTAGCATGTTTAAAGTGATTTTCATGCTTCCAGGGGCCCTAAACACAAGATTAATGGAATGGTTAAAAGTGCATGAAAATGGCCAATTTACTCACTCTGAGTTCTCAAAAAGGGTTTCTTCGCCCCGGGAAGTTAATTAAATACCATTTGGAGGCATTTAATATTCAAGCAAAAACGGCTGATTTTCGACAAAAGAGATAACACCCCCCCATTACATCATGCTTCAGAAATGTGGAAAATGGTCCGTTTTCAAATGTTTTATTTTTGAACGTCAGTTCACATTTGTAGGTGGATCATCAGTGTTAGAGCTAAAATTAGCATGTTTAAAGTGATTTTCATGCTTCCAGGGGCTCGGGAAGTGAATTAAATACTATTTGGAGGCATTTAATGTTCAAGCAAAAACAGCTGATTTTTGACAAAAGAGATAACACCCCCCCATTACTTCATGCTTCAGAAATGTGGAAAATGGTCCGTTTTCAAATGTTTTATTTTTGAACGTCAGTTCACATTTGTAGGTTGATCATCAGTGTTAGAGCTAAAATTAGCATGTTTAAAGTGATTTTCATGCTTCCAGGGGCCCTAAACACAAGATTTATGGAATGGTTAAAAGTGCATGAAAATCGCCAATTTACTCACTCTGAGTTCTCAAAAAGGGTTTCTTCACCCCGGGAAGTTAATTAAATACCATTTGGAGGCATTTAATGTTCAAGCAAAAACGGCTGATTTTCGACAAAAGAGATAACACCCCCCCATTACGTCATGCTTCAGAAATGTGGAGAATGGTCCGTTTTCAAATGTTTTATTTTTGAACGTCAGTTCACATTTGTAGGTGGATCATCAGTGTTAGAGCTAAAATTAGCATGTTTAAAGTGATTTTCATGCTGCCAGGGGCTCGGGAAGTGAATTAAATACTATTTGGAGGCATTTAATGTTCAAGCAAAAATGGCTGATTTTTGACAAAAGAGATAACACCCCCCCATTATGTCATGCTTCAGAAATGTGGAAAATGGTCCGTTTTCAAATGTTTTATTTTTGAACGTCAGTTCACATTTGTAGGTGAATCATCAGTGTTAGAGCTAAAATTAGCATGTTTAAAGTGATTTTCATGCTTCCAGGGGCCCTAAACACAAGATTTATGGAATGGTTAAAAGTGCATGAAAATGGCCAATTTACTCACTCTGAGTTCTCAAAAAGGGTTTCTTCACCCCGGGAAGTTAATTAAATACCATTTGGAGGCATTTATTGTTCAAGCAAAAACGGCTGATTTTTGACAAAAGAGATAACACCCCCCCCCATTACGTCATGCTTCAGAAATGTGGAAAATGGTCCGTTTTCAAATGTTTTATTTTTGAATGTCAGTTCACATTTGTAGGTGGATCATCAGTGTTAGAGCTAAAATTAGCATGTTTAAAGTGATTTTCATGCTTCCAGGGGCCCTAAACACAAGATTTATGGAATGGTTAAAAGTGCATGAAAATGGCCAATTTACTCACTCTGAGTTCTCAAAAAGGGTTTCTTCACCCCGGGAAGTTAATTAAATACCATTTGGTGGCATTTAATGTTCAAGCAAAAACGGCTGATTTTCGACAAAAGAGATAACACCCCCCCCCCGTTACGTCATGCTTCAGAAATGTGGAAAATGGTCCGTTTTCAAATGTTTTATTTTTGAATGTCAGTTCACATTTGTAGGTGGATCATCAGTGTTAGAGCTAAAATTAGCATGTTTAAAGTGATTTTCATGCTTCCAGGGGCTCGGGAAGTGAATTAAATACTATTTGGAGGAATTTAATGTTCAAGCAAAAACGGCTGATTTTTGACAAAAGAGATAACACCCCCCCATTACGTCATGCTTCAGAAATGTGAAAAATGGTCCGTTTTCAAATGTTTTATTTTTGAACGTCAGTTCACATTTGTAGGTTGATCATCAGTGTTAGAGCTAAAATTAGCATGTTTAAAGTGATTTTCATGCTACCAGGGGCCCTAAACACAAGATTTATGGAATGGTTAAAAGTGCATGAAAATCGCCAATTTACTCACTCTGAGTTCTCAAAAAGGGTTTCTTCACCCCGGGAAGTTAATTAAATACCATTTGGAGGCATTTAATGTTCAAGCAAAAACGGCTGATTTTCGACAAAAGAGATAACACCCCCCCATTACGTCATGCTTCAGAAATGTGGAGAATGGTCCGTTTTCAAATGTTTTATTTTTGAACGTCAGTTCACATTTGTAGGTGGATCATCAGTGTTAGAGCTAAAATTAGCATGTTTAAAGTGATTTTCATGCTTCCAGGGGCTCGGGAAGTGAATTAAATACTATTTGGAGGCATTTAATGTTCAATCAAAAACGGCTGATTTTTGACAAAAGAGATAACACCCCCCCATTACGTCATGCTTCAGAAATGTGGAAAATGGTCCGTTTTTAAATGTTTTATTTTTGAACGTCAGTTCACATTTGTAGGTTGATCATCAGTGTTAGAGCTAAAATTAGCATGTTTAAAGTGATTTTCATGCTTCCAGGGGCTCGGGAAGTGAATTAAATACTATTTGGAGGCATTTAATGTTCAAGCAAAAATGGCTGATTTTTGACAAAAGAGATAACACCCCCCCATTATGTCATGCTTCAGAAATGTGGAAAATGGTCCGTTTTCAAATGTTTTATTTTTGAACGTCAGTTCACATTTGTAGGTGAATAATCAGTGTTAGAGCTAAAATTAGCATGTTTAAAGTGATTTTCATGCTTCCAGGGGCCCTAAACACAAGATTTATGGAATGGTTAAAAGTGCATGAAAATGGCCAATTTACTCACTCTGAGTTCTCAAAAAGGGTTTCTTCACCCCGGGAAGTTAATTAAATACCATTTGGAGGCATTTAATGTTCAAGCAAAAACGGCTAATTTTTTACAAAAGAGATAACACCCCCCCCCCATTACGTCATGCTTCAGAAATGTGGAAAATGGTCCGTTTTCAAATGTTTTATTTTTGAATGTCAGTTCACATTTGTAGGTGGATCATCAGTGTTAGAGCTAAAATTAGCATGTTTAAAGTGATTTTCATGCTTCCAGGGGCTCGGGAAGTGAATTAAATACTATTTGGAGGCATTTAATGTTCAAGCAAAAACGGCTGATTTTTGACAAAAGAGATAACACCCCCCCATTACGTCATGCTTCAGAAATGTGGAAAATGATCCGTTTTCAAATGTTTTATTTTTGAACGTCAGTTCACATTTGTAGGTGGATCATCAGTGTTAGAGCTAAAATTAGCATGTTTAAAGGGATTTTCATGCTTCCAGGGGCTCGGGAAGTGAATTAAATACTATTTGGAGGCATTTAATGTTCAAGCAAAAACAGCTGATTTTTGACAAAAGAGATAACACCCCCCCATTACGTCATGCTTCAGAAATGTGGAAAATGGTCAGTTTTCAAATGTTTTATTTTTGAACATCAGTTCACATTTGTAGGTTGATCATCAGTGTTAGAGCTAAAATTAGCATGTTTAAAGTGATTTTCATGCTTCCAGGGGCTCGGGAAGTGAATTAAATACTATTTGGAGGCATTTAATGTTGAAGCAAAAACGGCTGATTTTTGACAAAAGAGATAACACCCCCCATTACGTCATGCTTCAGAATTGTGGAAAATAGTCCATTTTCAAATGTTTTATTTTTGAACGTCAGTTCACATTTGTAGGTTGATCATCAGTGTTAGAGCTAAAATTAGCATGTTTAAAGTGATTTTCATGCTTCCAGGGGCCCTAAACACAAGATTTATGGAATGGTTAAAAGTGCATGAAAATGGCCAATTTACTCACTCTGAGTTCTCAAAAAGGGTTTCTTCGCCCCGGGAAGTTAATTAAATACCATTTGGAGGCATTTAATATTCAAGCAAAAACGGCTGATTTTCGACAAAAGAGATAACACCCCCCCATTACGTCATGCTTCAGAAATGTGGAAAATGGTCCGTTTTCAAATGTTTTATTTTTGAACAACAGTTCACATTTGTAGGTGGATCATCAGTGTTAGAGCTAAAATTAGCATGTTTAAAGTGATTTTCATGCTTCCAGTGGCTCGGGAAGTGAATTACATACTATTTGGAGGCATTTAATGTTCAAGCAAAAACGGCTGATTTTTGACAAAAGAGATAACACCCCCCCATTACGTCATGCTTCAGAAATGTGGAAAATGGTCCGTTTTCAAATGTTTTATTTTTGGACGTCAGTTCACATTTGTAGGTTGATCATCAGTGTTAGAGCTAAAATTAGCATGTTTAAAGTGATTTTCATGCTTCCAGGGGCTCGGGAAGTGAATTAAATACAATTTGGAGGCATTTAATGTTCAAGCAAAAACGGCTGATTTTTGACAAAAGAGATAACACCCCCCCCATTACGTCATGCTTCAGAAATGTGGAAAATGGTCCGTTTTCGAATGTTTTATTTTTGGACGTCAGTTCACATTTGTAGGTTGATCATCAGTGTTAGAGCTAAAATTAGTATGTTTAAAGTGATTTTCATGCTTCCAGGGGCCCTAAACACAAGATTTACGGAATGGTTAAAAGTGCATGAAAATGGCCAATTTACTCACTCTGAGTTCTCAAAAAGGGTTTCTTCACCCCGGGAAGTTAATTAAATACCACTTGGAGGCATTTAATGTTCAAGCAAAAACGGCTGATTTTCGACAAAAGAGATAACACCCCCCCATTACGTCATGCTTCAGAAATGTGGAAAATGATCCGTTTTCAAATGTTTTATTTTTGAACGTCAGTTCACATTTGTAGGTGGATCATCAGTGTTGGAGCTAAAATTAGCATGTTTAAAGGGATTTTCATGCTTCCAGGGGCTCGGGAAGTGAATTAAATACTATTTGGAGGCATTTAATGTTCAAGCAAAAACGGCTGATTTTTGACAAAAGAGATAACACCCCCCCATTACGTCATGCTTGAGAAATGTGGAAAATGGTCCGTTTTCAAATGTTTTATTTTTGAACGTCAGTTCACATTTGTAGGTGGATCATCAGTGTTAGAGCTAAAATTAGCATGTTTAAAGTGATTTTCATGCTTCCAGGGGCTCGGGAAGTGAATTAAATACTATTTGGAGGCATTTAATGTTCAAGCAAAAACATCTGATTTTTGACAAAAGAGATAACACCCCCCCATTACTTCATGCTTCAGAAATGTGGAAAATGGTCCGTTTTCAAATGTTTTATTTTTGAACGTCAGTTCACATTTGTAGGTTGATCATCAGTGTTAGAGCTAAAATTAGCATGTTTAAAGTGATTTTCATGCTTCCAGGGGCCCTAAACACAAGATTTATGGAATGGTTAAAAGTGCATGAAAATCGCCAATTTACTCACTCTGAGTTCTCAAAAAGGGTTTCTTCACCCCGGGAAGTTAATTAAATACCATTTGGAGGCATTTAATGTTCAAGCAAAAACGGCTGATTTTCGACAAAAGAGATAACACCCCCCCATTACGTCATGCTTCAGAAATGTGGAGAATGGTCCGTTTTCAAATGTTTTATTTTTGAACGTCAGTTCACATTTGTAGGTGGATCATCAGTGTTAGAGCTAAAATTAGCATGTTTAAAGTGATTTTCATGCTGCCAGGGGCTCGGGAAGTGAATTAAATACTATTTGGAGGCATTTAATGTTCAAGCAAAAATGGCTGATTTTTGACAAAAGAGATAACACCCCCCCATTATGTCATGCTTCAGAAATGTGGAAAATGGTCCGTTTTCAAATGTTTTATTTTTGAACGTCAGTTCACATTTGTAGGTGAATCATCAGTGTTAGAGCTAAAATTAGCATGTTTAAAGTGATTTTCATGCTTCCAGGGGCCCTAAACACAAGATTTATGGAATGGTTAAAAGTGCATGAAAATGGCCAATTTACTCACTCTGAGTTCTCAAAAAGGGTTTCTTCACCCCGGAAAGTTAATTAAATACCATTTGGAGGCATTTATTGTTCAAGCAAAAACGGCTGATTTTTGACAAAAGAGATAACACCCCCCCCCATTACGTCATGCTTCAGAAATGTGGAAAATGGTCCGTTTTCAAATGTTTTATTTTTGAATGTCAGTTCACATTTGTAGGTGGATCATCAGTGTTAGAGCTAAAATTAGCATGTTTAAAGTGATTTTCATGCTTCCAGGGGCCCTAAACACAAGATTTATGGAATGGTTAAAAGTGCATGAAAATGGCCAATTTACTCACTCTGAGTTCTCAAAAAGGGTTTCTTCACCCCGGGAAGTTAATTAAATACCATTTGGTGGCATTTAATGTTCAAGCAAAAACGGCTGATTTTCGACAAAAGAGATAACACCCCCCCCCCCGTTACGTCATGCTTCAGAAATGTGGAAAATGGTCCGTTTTCAAATGTTTTATTTTTGAATGTCAGTTCACATTTGTAGGTGGATCATCAGTGTTAGAGCTAAAATTAGCATGTTTAAAGTGATTTTCATGCTTCCAGGGGCTCGGGAAGTGAATTAAATACTATTTGGAGGAATTTAATGTTCAAGCAAAAACGGCTGATTTTTGACAAAAGAGATAACACCCCCCATTACGTCATGCTTCAGAAATGTGAAAAATGGTCCGTTTTCAAATGTTTTATTTTTGAACGTCAGTTCACATTTGTAGGTTGATCATCAGTGTTAGAGCTAAAATTAGCATGTTTAAAGTGATTTTCATGCTACCAGGGGCCCTAAACACAAGATTTATGGAATGGTTAAAAGTGCATGAAAATCGCCAATTTACTCACTCTGAGTTCTCAAAAAGGGTTTCTTCACCCCGGGAAGTTAATTAAATACCATTTGGAGGCATTTAATGTTCAAGCAAAAACGGCTGATTTTCGACAAAAGAGATAACACCCCCCCATTACGTCATGCTTCAGAAATGTGGAGAATGGTCCGTTTTCAAATGTTTTATTTTTGAACGTCAGTTCACATTTGTAGGTGGATCATCAGTGTTAGAGCTAAAATTAGCATGTTTAAAGTGATTTTCATGCTTCCAGGGGCTCGGGAAGTGAATTAAATACTATTTGGAGGCATTTAATGTTCAATCAAAAACGGCTGATTTTTGACAAAAGAGATAACACCCCCCCATTACGTCATGCTTCAGAAATGTGGAAAATGGTCCGTTTTTAAATGTTTTATTTTTGAACGTCAGTTCACATTTGTAGGTTGATCATCAGTGTTAGAGCTAAAATTAGCATGTTTAAAGTGATTTTCATGCTTCCAGGGGCTCGGGAAGTGAATTAAATACTATTTGGAGGCATTTAATGTTCAAGCAAAAATGGCTGATTTTTGACAAAAGAGATAACACCCCCCCATTATGTCATGCTTCAGAAATGTGGAAAATGGTCCGTTTTCAAATGTTTTATTTTTGAACGTCAGTTCACATTTGTAGGTGAATAATCAGTGTTAGAGCTAAAATTAGCATGTTTAAAGTGATTTTCATGCTTCCAGGGGCCCTAAACACAAGATTTATGGAATGGTTAAAAGTGCATGAAAATGGCCAATTTACTCACTCTGAGTTCTCAAAAAGGGTTTCTTCACCCCGGGAAGTTAATTAAATACCATTTGGAGGCATTTAATGTTCAAGCAAAAACGGCTAATTTTTTACAAAAGAGATAACACCCCCCCCCCATTACGTCATGCTTCAGAAATGTGGAAAATGGTCCGTTTTCAAATGTTTTATTTTTGAATGTCAGTTCACATTTGTAGGTGGATCATCAGTGTTAGAGCTAAAATTAGCATGTTTAAAGTGATTTTCATGCTTCCAGGGGCTCGGGAAGTGAATTAAATACTATTTGGAGGCATTTAATGTTCAAGCAAAAACGGCTGATTTTTGACAAAAGAGATAACACCCCCCCATTACGTCATGCTTCAGAAATGTGGAAAATGATCCGTTTTCAAATGTTTTATTTTTGAACGTCAGTTCACATTTGTAGGTGGATCATCAGTGTTAGAGCTAAAATTAGCATGTTTAAAGGGATTTTCATGCTTCCAGGGGCTCGGGAAGTGAATTAAATACTATTTGGAGGCATTTAATGTTCAAGCAAAAACAGCTGATTTTTGACAAAAGAGATAACACCCCCCCATTACGTCATGCTTCAGAAATGTGGAAAATGGTCAGTTTTCAAATGTTTTATTTTTGAACATCAGTTCACATTTGTAGGTTGATCATCAGTGTTAGAGCTAAAATTAGCATGTTTAAAGTGATTTTCATGCTTCCAGGGGCTCGGGAAGTGAATTAAATACTATTTGGAGGCATTTAATGTTGAAGCAAAAACGGCTGATTTTTGACAAAAGAGATAACACCCCCCATTACGTCATGCTTCAGAATTGTGGAAAATAGTCCATTTTCAAATGTTTTATTTTTGAACGTCAGTTCACATTTGTAGGTTGATCATCAGTGTTAGAGCTAAAATTAGCATGTTTAAAGTGATTTTCATGCTTCCAGGGGCCCTAAACACAAGATTTATGGAATGGTTAAAAGTGCATGAAAATGGCCAATTTACTCACTCTGAGTTCTCAAAAAGGGTTTCTTCGCCCCGGGAAGTTAATTAAATACCATTTGGAGGCATTTAATATTCAAGCAAAAACGGCTGATTTTCGACAAAAGAGATAACACCCCCCCATTACGTCATGCTTCAGAAATGTGGAAAATGGTCCGTTTTCAAATGTTTTATTTTTGAACAACAGTTCACATTTGTAGGTGGATCATCAGTGTTAGAGCTAAAATTAGCATGTTTAAAGTGATTTTCATGCTTCCAGTGGCTCGGGAAGTGAATTACATACTATTTGGAGGCATTTAATGTTCAAGCAAAAACGGCTGATTTTTGACAAAAGAGATAACACCCCCCCATTACGTCATGCTTCAGAAATGTGGAAAATGGTCCGTTTTCAAATGTTTTATTTTTGGACGTCAGTTCACATTTGTAGGTTGATCATCAGTGTTAGAGCTAAAATTAGCATGTTTAAAGTGATTTTCATGCTTCCAGGGGCTCGGGAAGTGAATTAAATACAATTTGGAGGCATTTAATGTTCAAGCAAAAACGGCTGATTTTTGACAAAAGAGATAACACCCCCCCCATTACGTCATGCTTCAGAAATGTGGAAAATGGTCCGTTTTCGAATGTTTTATTTTTGGACGTCAGTTCACATTTGTAGGTTGATCATCAGTGTTAGAGCTAAAATTAGTATGTTTAAAGTGATTTTCATGCTTCCAGGGGCCCTAAACACAAGATTTACGGAATGGTTAAAAGTGCATGAAAATGGCCAATTTACTCACTCTGAGTTCTCAAAAAGGGTTTCTTCACCCCGGGAAGTTAATTAAATACCACTTGGAGGCATTTAATGTTCAAGCAAAAACGGCTGATTTTCGACAAAAGAGATAACACCCCCCCATTACGTCATGCTTCAGAAATGTGGAAAATGATCCGTTTTCAAATGTTTTATTTTTGAACGTCAGTTCACATTTGTAGGTGGATCATCAGTGTTGGAGCTAAAATTAGCATGTTTAAAGGGATTTTCATGCTTCCAGGGGCTCGGGAAGTGAATTAAATACTATTTGGAGGCATTTAATGTTCAAGCAAAAACGGCTGATTTTTGACAAAAGAGATAACACCCCCCCATTACGTCATGCTTGAGAAATGTGGAAAATGGTCCGTTTTCAAATGTTTTATTTTTGAACGTCAGTTCACATTTGTAGGTGGATCATCAGTGTTAGAGCTAAAATTAGCATGTTTAAAGTGATTTTCATGCTTCCAGGGGCTCGGGAAGTGAATTAAATACTATTTGGAGGAATTTAATGTTCAAGCAAAAACGGCTGATTTTTGACAAAAGAGATAACACCCCCCCATTACGTCATGCTTCAGAAATGTGGAGAATGGTCCGTTTTCAAATGTTTTATTTTTGAACGTCAGTTCACATTTGTAGGTGGATCATCAGTGTTAGAGCTAAAATTAGCATGTTTAAAGTGAGTTTCATGCTTCCAGGGGCTCGGGAAGTGAATTAAATACTATTTGGAGGCATTTAATGTTCAATCAAAAACGGCTGATTTTTGACAAAAGAGATAACACCCCCCCATTACGTCATGCTTCAGAAATGTGGAAAATGGTCCGTTTTCAAATGTTTTATTTTTGAACGTCAGTTCACATTTGTAGGTTGATCATCAGTGTTAGAGCTAAAATTAGCATGTTTAAAGTGATTTTCATGCTTTCAGGGGCTCGGAAGTGAATTAAATACTATTTGGAGGCATTTAATGTTCAAGCAAAAATGGCTGATTTTTGACAAAAGAGATAACACCCCCCCATTACGTCATGCTTCAGAAATGTGGAAAATGGTCAGTTTTCAAATGTTTTATTTTTGAACGTCAGTTCACATTTGTAGGTGAATCATCAGTGTTAGAGCTAAAATTAGCATGTTTAAAGTGATTTTCATGCTTCCAGGGGCCCTAAACACAAGATTTATGGAATGGTTAAAAGTGCATGAAAATGGCCAATTTACTCACTCTGAGTTCTCAAAAAGGGTTTCTTCACCCCGGGAAGTTAATTAAATACCATTTGGAGGCATTTAATGTTCAAGCAAAAACGGCTGATTTTTGACAAAAGAGATAACACCCCCCATTACGTCATGCTTCAGAAATGTGGAAAATGGTCCGTTTTCAAATGTTTTATTTTTGAATGTCAGTTCACATTTGTAGGTTGATCATCAGTGTTAGAGCTAAAATTAGCATGTTTAAAGTGATTTTCATGCTTCCAGGGGCCCTAAACACAAGATTTATGGAATGGTTAAAAGTGCATGAAAATGGCCAATTTACTCACTCTGAGTTCTCAAAAAGGGTTTCTTCGCCCCGGGAAGTTAATTAAATACCATTTGGAGGCATTTAATATTCAAGCAAAAACGGCTGATTTTCGACAAAAGAGATAACACCCCCCCATTACGTCATGCTTCAGAAATGTGGAAAATGGTCCGTTTTCAAATGTTTTATTTTTGAACAACAGTTCACATTTGTAGGTGGATCATCAGTGTTAGAGCTAAAATTAGCATGTTTAAAGTGATTTTCATGCTTCCAGGGGCTCGGGAAGTGAATTACATACTATTTGGAGGCATTTAATGTTCAAGCAAAAACGGCTGATTTTTGACAAAAGAGATAACACCCCCCCATTACGTCATGCTTCAGAAATGTGGAAAATGGTCCGTTTTCAAATGTTTTATTTTTGGACGTCAGTTCACATTTGTAGGTTGATCATCAGTGTTAGAGCTAAAATTAGCATGTTTAAAGTGATTTTCATGCTTCCAGGGGCTCGGGAAGTGAATTAAATACAATTTGGAGGCATTTAATGTTCAAGCAAAAACGGCTGATTTTTGACAAAAGAGATAACACCCCCCCCATTACGTCATGCTTCAGAAATGTGGAAAATGGTCCGTTTTCAAATGTTTTATTTTTGGACGTCAGTTCACATTTGTAGGTTGATCATCAGTGTTAGAGCTAAAATTAGTATGTTTAAAGTGATTTTCATGCTTCCAGGGGCCCTAAACACAAGATTTACGGAATGGTTAAAAGTGCATGAAAATGGCCAATTTACTCACTCTGAGTTCTCAAAAAGGGTTTCTTCACCCCGGGAAGTTAATTAAATACCACTTGGAGGCATTTAATGTTCAAGCAAAAACGGCTGATTTTCGACAAAAGAGATAACACCCCCCCATTACGTCATGCTTCAGAAATGTGGAAAATGATCCGTTTTCAAATGTTTTATTTTTGAACGTCAGTTCACATTTGTAGGTGGATCATCAGTGTTGGAGCTAAAATTAGCATTTTTAAAGGGATTTTCATGCTTCCAGGGGCTCGGGAAGTGAATTAAATACTATTTGGAGGCATTTAATGTTCAAGCAAAAACGGCTGATTTTTGACAAAAGAGATAACACCCCCCCATTACGTCATGCTTGAGAAATGTGGAAAATGGTCCGTTTTCAAATGTTTTATTTTTGAACGTCAGTTCACATTTGTAGGTGGATCATCAGTGTTAGAGCTAAAATTAGCATGTTTAAAGTGATTTTCATGCTTCCAGGGGCTCGGGAAGTGAATTAAATACTATTTGGAGGAATTTAATGTTCAAGCAAAAACGGCTGATTTTTGACAAAAGAGATAACACCCCCCCATTACGTCATGCTTCAGAAATGTGGAGAATGGTCCGTTTTCAAATGTTTTATTTTTGAACGTCAGTTCACATTTGTAGGTGGATCATCAGTGTTAGAGCTAAAATTAGCATGTTTAAAGTGAGTTTCATGCTTCCAGGGGCTCGGGAAGTGAATTAAATACTATTTGGAGGCATTTAATGTTCAATCAAAAACGGCTGATTTTTGACAAAAGAGATAACACCCCCCCATTACGTCATGCTTCAGAAATGTGGAAAATGGTCCGTTTTCAAATGTTTTATTTTTGAACGTCAGTTCACATTTGTAGGTTGATCATCAGTGTTAGAGCTAAAATTAGCATGTTTAAAGTGATTTTCATGCTTCCAGGGGCTCGGGAAGTGAATTAAATACTATTTGGAGGCATTTAATGTTCAAGCAAAAATGGCTGATTTTTGACAAAAGAGATAACACCCCCCCATTACGTCATGCTTCAGAAATGTGGAAAATGGTCCGTTTTCAAATGTTTTATTTTTGAACGTCAGTTCACATTTGTAGGTGAATCATCAGTGTTAGAGCTAAAATTAGCATGTTTAAAGTGATTTTCATGCTTCCAGGGGCCCTAAACACAAGATTTATGGAATGGTTAAAAGTGCATGAAAATGGCCAATTTACTCACTCTGAGTTCTCAAAAAGGGTTTCTTCACCCCGGGAAGTTAATTAAATACCATTTGGAGGCATTTAATGTTCAAGCAAAAACGGCTGATTTTTGACAAAAGAGATAACACCCTCCATTACGTCATGCTTCAGAAATGTGGAAAATGGTCCGTTTTCAAATGTTTTATTTTTGAATGTCAGTTCACATTTGTAGGTTGATCATCGGTGTTAGAGCTAAAATTAGCATGTTTGAAGTGATTTTCATGCTTCCAGGGGCCCTAAACACAAGATTTATGGAATGGTTAAAAGTGCATGAAAATGGCCAATTTACTCACTCTGAGTTCTCAAAAAGGGTTTCTTCACCCCGGGAAGTTAATTAAATACCATTTGGAGGCATTTAATGTTCAAGCAAAAACGGCTGATTTTTGACAAAAGAGATAACACCCCCCATTACGTCATGCTTCAGAAATGTGGAAAATAGTCCGTTTTCAAATGTTTTATTTTTGAACATCAGTTCACATTTGTAGGTTGATCATCAGTGTTAGAGCTAAAATTAGCATGTTTAAAGTGATTTTCATGCTTCCAGGGGCTCGGGAAGTGAATTAAATACTATTTGGAGGCATTTAATGTTCAAGCAAAAACGGCTGATTTTTGACAAAAGAGATAACACCCCCCCATTACGTCATGCTTCAGAAATGTGGAAAATAGTCTGTTTTCAAATGTTTTATTTTTGAACGTCAGTTCACATTTGTAGGTTGATCATCAGTGTTAGAGCTAAAATTAGCATGTTTAAAGTGATTTTCATGCTTCCAGGGGCCCTAAACACAAGATTTATGGAATGGTTAAAAGTGCATGAAAATGGCCAATTTACTCACTCTGAGTTCTCAAAAAGGGTTTCTTCGCCCCGGGAAGTTAATTAAATACCATTTGGAGGCATTTAATATTCAAGCAAAAACGGCTGATTTTCGACAAAAGAGATAACACCCCCCCCTTACGTCCTGCTTCAGAAATGTGGAAAATGGTCCGTTTTCAAATGTTTTATTTTTGAACAACAGTTCACATTTGTAGGTGGATCATCAGTGTTAGAGCTAAAATTAGCATGTTTAAAGTGATTTTCATGCTTCCAGGGGCTCGGGAAGTGAATTACATACTATTTGGAGGCATTTAATGTTCAAGCAAAAACGGCTGATTTTTGACAAAAGAGATAACACCCCCCCATTACGTCATGCTTCAGAAATGTGGAAAATGGTCCGTTTTCAAATGTTTTATTTTTGAACGTCAGTTCACATTTGTAGGTTGATCATCAGTGTTAGAGCTAAAATTAGCATGTTTAAAGTGATTTTCATGCTTCCAGGGGCCCTAAACACAAGATTTATGGAATGGTTAAAAGTGCATGAAAATGGCCAATTTACTCACTCTGAGTTCTCAAAAAGGGTTTCTTCACCCCGGGAAGTTAATTAAATACCATTTGGAGGCATTTAATGTTCAAGCAAAAACGGCTGATTTTCGACAAAAGAGATAACACCCCCCCCCCATTACGTCATGCTTCAGAAATGTGGAAAATGGTCCGTTTTCAAATGTTTTATTTTTGAATGTCAGTTCACATTTGTAGGTGGATCATCAGTGTTAGAGCTAAAATTAGCATGTTTAAAGTGAGTTTCATGCTTCCAGGGGCTCGGGAAGTGAATTAAATACTATTTGGAGGCATTTAATGTTCAATCAAAAACGGCTGATTTTTGACAAAAGAGATAACACCCCCCCATTACGTCATGCTTCAGAAATGTGGAAAATGGTCCGTTTTCAAATGTTTTATTTTTGAACGTCAGTTCACATTTGTAGGTTGATCATCAGTGTTAGAGCTAAAATTAGCATGTTTAAAGTGATTTTCATGCTTCCAGGGGCTCGGGAAGTGAATTAAATACTATTTGGAGGCATTTAATGTTCAAGCAAAAATGGCTGATTTTTGACAAAAGAGATAACACCCCCCCATTACGTCATGCTTCAGAAATGTGGAAAATGGTCCGTTTTCAAATGTTTTATTTTTGAACGTCAGTTCACATTTGTAGGTGAATCATCAGTGTTAGAGCTAAAATTAGCATGTTTAAAGTGATTTTCATGCTTCCAGGGGCCCTAAACACAAGATTTATGGAATGGTTAAAAGTGCATGAAAATGGCCAATTTACTCACTCTGAGTTCTCAAAAAGGGTTTCTTCACCCCGGGAAGTTAATTAAATACCATTTGGAGGCATTTAATGTTCAAGCAAAAACGGCTGATTTTTGACAAAAGAGATAACACCCTCCATTACGTCATGCTTCAGAAATGTGGAAAATGGTCCGTTTTCAAATGTTTTATTTTTGAATGTCAGTTCACATTTGTAGGTTGATCATCGGTGTTAGAGCTAAAATTAGCATGTTTGAAGTGATTTTCATGCTTCCAGGGGCCCTAAACACAAGATTTATGGAATGGTTAAAAGTGCATGAAAATGGCCAATTTACTCACTCTGAGTTCTCAAAAAGGGTTTCTTCACCCCGGGAAGTTAATTAAATACCATTTGGAGGCATTTAATGTTCAAGCAAAAACGGCTGATTTTTGACAAAAGAGATAACACCCCCCATTACGTCATGCTTCAGAAATGTGGAAAATAGTCCGTTTTCAAATGTTTTATTTTTGAACATCAGTTCACATTTGTAGGTTGATCATCAGTGTTAGAGCTAAAATTAGCATGTTTAAAGTGATTTTCATGCTTCCAGGGGCTCGGGAAGTGAATTAAATACTATTTGGAGGCATTTAATGTTCAAGCAAAAACGGCTGATTTTTGACAAAAGAGATAACACCCCCCCATTACGTCATGCTTCAGAAATGTGGAAAATAGTCTGTTTTCAAATGTTTTATTTTTGAACGTCAGTTCACATTTGTAGGTTGATCATCAGTGTTAGAGCTAAAATTAGCATGTTTAAAGTGATTTTCATGCTTCCAGGGGCCCTAAACACAAGATTTATGGAATGGTTAAAAGTGCATGAAAATGGCCAATTTACTCACTCTGAGTTCTCAAAAAGGGTTTCTTCGCCCCGGGAAGTTAATTAAATACCATTTGGAGGCATTTAATATTCAAGCAAAAACGGCTGATTTTCGACAAAAGAGATAACACCCCCCCCTTACGTCCTGCTTCAGAAATGTGGAAAATGGTCCGTTTTCAAATGTTTTATTTTTGAACAACAGTTCACATTTGTAGGTGGATCATCAGTGTTAGAGCTAAAATTAGCATGTTTAAAGTGATTTTCATGCTTCCAGGGGCTCGGGAAGTGAATTACATACTATTTGGAGGCATTTAATGTTCAAGCAAAAACGGCTGATTTTTGACAAAAGAGATAACACCCCCCCATTACGTCATGCTTCAGAAATGTGGAAAATGGTCCGTTTTCAAATGTTTTATTTTTGAACGTCAGTTCACATTTGTAGGTTGATCATCAGTGTTAGAGCTAAAATTAGCATGTTTAAAGTGATTTTCATGCTTCCAGGGGCCCTAAACACAAGATTTATGGAATGGTTAAAAGTGCATGAAAATGGCCAATTTACTCACTCTGAGTTCTCAAAAAGGGTTTCTTCACCCCGGGAAGTTAATTAAATACCATTTGGAGGCATTTAATGTTCAAGCAAAAACGGCTGATTTTCGACAAAAGAGATAACACCCCCCCCCATTACGTCATGCTTCAGAAATGTGGAAAATGGTCCGTTTTCAAATGTTTTATTTTTGAATGTCAGTTCACATTTGTAGGTGGATCATCAGTGTTAGAGCTAAAATTAGCATGTTTAAAGTGATTTTCATGCTTCCAGGGGCTCGGGAAGTGAATTAAATACTATTTGGAGGAATTTAATGTTCAAGCAAAAACAGCTGATTTTTGACAAAAGAGATAACACCCCCCCATTACGTCATGCTTCAGAAATGTGGAAAATGGTCCGTTTTCAAATGTTTTATTTTTGAACGTCAGTTCACATTTGTAGGTGGATCATCAGTGTTAGAGCTAAAATTAGCATGTTTAAAGGGATTTTCATGCTTCCAGGAGCTCGGGAAGTGAATTAAATACTATTTGGAGGCATTTAATGTTCAAGCAAAAACAGCTGATTTTTGACAAAAGAGATAACACCCCCCCATTACGTCATGCTTCCGAAATGTGGAAAATGGTCAGTTTTCAAATGTTTTATTTTTGAACGTCAGTTCACATTTGTAGGTTGATCATCAGTGTTAGAGCTAAAATTAGCATGTTTAAAGTGATTTTCATGCTTCCAGGGGCCCTAAACACAAGATTTATGGAATGGTTAAAAGTGCATGAAAATCGCCAATTTACTCACTCTGAGTTCTCAAAAAAGGGTTTCTTCACCCCGGGAAGTTAATTAAATACCATTTGGAGGCATTTAATGTTCAAGCGAAAACGGCTGATTTTCGACAAAAGAGATAACACCCCCCCATTACGTCATGCTTCAGAAATGTGGAGAATGGTCCGTTTTCAAATGTTTTATTTTTGAACGTCAGTTCACATTTGTAGGTGGATCATCAGTGTTAGAGCTAAAATTAGCATGTTTAAAGTGATTTTCATGCTTCCAGGGGCTCGGGAAGTGAATTAAATACTATTTGGAGGCATTTAATGTTCAATCAAAAACGGCTGATTTTTGACAAAAGAGATAACACCCCCCCATTACGTCATGCTTCAGAAATGTGGAAAATGGTCCGTTTTCAAATGTTTTATTTTTGAACGTCAGTTCACATTTGTAGGTTGATCATCAGTGTTAGAGCTAAAATTAGCATGTTTAAAGTGATTTTCATGCTTCCAGGGGCTCGGGAAGTGAATTAAATACTATTTGGAGGCATTTAATGTTCAAGCAAAAATGGCTGATTTTTGACAAAAGAGATAACACCCCCCCATTATGTCATGCTTCAGAAATGTGGAAAATGGTCCGTTTTCAAATGTTTTATTTTTGAACGTCAGTTCACATTTGTAGGTGAATCATCAGTGTTAGAGCTAAAATTAGCATGTTTAAAGTGATTTTCATGCTTCCAGGGGCCCTAAACACAAGATTTATGGAATGGTTAAAAGTGCATGAAAATGGCCAATTTACTCACTCTGAGTTCTCAAAAAGGGTTTCTTCACCCCGGGAAGTTAATTAAATACCATTTGGAGGCATTTAATGTTCAAGCAAAAACGGCTGATTTTTGACAAAAGAGATAACACCCTCCATTACGTCATGCTTCAGAAATGTGGAAAATGGTCCGTTTTCAAATGTTTTATTTTTGAATGTCAGTTCACATTTGTAGGTTGATCATCGGTGTTAGAGCTAAAATTAGCATGTTTGAAGTGATTTTCATGCTTCCAGGGGCTCGGGAAGTGAATTAAATACTATTTGGAGGCATTTAATGTTCAAGCAAAAACAGCAGATTTTTGACAAAAGAGATAACACCCCCCCATTACGTCATGCTTCAGAAATGTGGAAAATGATCCGTTTTCAAATGTTTTATTTTTGAACGTCAGTTCACATTTGTAGGTGGATCATCAGTGTTAGAGCTAAAATTAGCATGTTTAAAGGGATTTTCATGCTTCCAGGGGCTCGGGAAGTGAATTAAATACTATTTGGAGGCATTTAATGTTCAAGCAAAAACAGCTGATTTTTGACAAAAGAGATAACACCCCCCCATTACGTCATGCTTCAGAAATGTGGAAAATGGTCAGTTTTCAAATGTTTTATTTTTGAACATCAGTTCACATTTGTAGGTTGATCATCAGTGTTAGAGCTAAAATTAGCATGTTTAAAGTGATTTTCATGCTTCCAGGGACCCTAAACACAAGATTTATGGAATGGTTAAAAGTGCATGAAAATGGCCAATTTACTCACTCTGAGTTCTCAAAAAGGGTTTCTTCACCCCGGGAAGTTAATTAAATACCATTTGGAGGCATTTAATGTTCAAGCAAAAACGGCTGATTTTCGACAAAAGAGATAACATCCCCCCATTACGTCATGCTTCAGAAATGTGGAAAATGGTCCGTTTTCAAATGTTTTATTTTTGAACGTCAGTTCACATTTGTAGGTTGATCATCAGTGTTAGAGCTAAAATTAGCATGTTTAAAGTGATTTTCATGCTTCCAGGGGCTCGGGAAGTGAATTAAATACAATTTGGAGGCATTTAATGTTCAAGCAAAAACGGCTGATTTTTGACAAAAGAGATAACACCCCCCCATTACGTCATGCTTCAGAAATGTGGAAAATGGTCCGTTTTCAAATGTTTTATTTTTGAACGTCAGTTCACATTTGTAGGTTGATCATCAGTGTTAGAGCTAAAATTAGCATGTTTAAAGTGATTTTCATGCTTCCAGGGGCCCTAAACACAAGATTTATGGAATGGTTAAAAGTGCATGAAAATGGCCAATTTACTCACTCTGAGTTCTCAAAAAGGATTTCTTCACCCCGGGAAGTTAATTAAATACCATTTGGAGGCATTTAATGTTCAAGCAAAAACGGCTGATTTTCGACAAAAGAGATAACACCCCCCCATTACGTCATGCTTCAGAAATGTGGAAAATGGTCCGTTTTCAAATGTTTTATTTTTGAACAACAGTTCACATTTGTAGGTGGATCATCAGTGTTAGAGCTAAAATTAGCATGTTTAAAGTGATTTTCATGCTTCCAGGGGCTCGGGAAGTGAATTACATACTATTTGGAGGCATTTAATGTTCAAGCAAAAACGGCTGATTTTTGACAAAAGAGATAACACCCCCCCATTACGTCATGCTTCCGAAATGTGGAAAATGGTCCGTTTTCAAATGTTTTATTTTTGAACGTCAGTTCACATTTGTAGGTTGATCATCAGTGTTAGAGCTAAAATTAGCATGTTTAAAGTGATTTTCATGTTTCCAGGGGCCCTAAACACAAGATTTATGGAATGGTTAAAAGTGCATGAAAATGGCCAATTTACTCACTCTGAGTTCTCAAAAAGGGTTTCTTCACCCCGGGAAGTTAATTAAATACCATTTGGAGGCATTTAATGTTCAAGCAAAAACGGCTGATTTTCGACAAAAGAGATAACACCCCCCCCCATTACGTCATGCTTCAGAAATGTGGAAAATGGTCCGTTTTCAAATGTTTTATTTTTGAATGTCAGTTCACATTTGTAGGTGGATCATCAGTGTTAGAGCTAAAATTAGCATGTTTAAAGTGATTTTCATGCTTCCAGGGGCTCGGGAAGTGAATTAAATACTATTTGGAGGAATTTAATGTTCAAGCAAAAACAGCTGATTTTTGACAAAAGAGATAACACCCCCCCATTACGTCATGCTTCAGAAATGTGGAAAATGGTCCGTTTTCAAATGTTTTATTTTTGAACGTCAGTTCACATTTGTAGGTGGATCATCAGTGTTAGAGCTAAAATTAGCATGTTTAAAGGGATTTTCATGCTTCCAGGAGCTCGGGAAGTGAATTAAATACTATTTGGAGGCATTTAATGTTCAAGCAAAAACAGCTGATTTTTGACAAAAGAGATAACACGCCCCCATTACGTCATGCTTCAGAAATGTGGAAAATGGTCCGTTTTCAAATGTTTTATTTTTGAACGTCAGTTCACATTTGTAGGTTGATCATCAGTGTTAGAGCTAAAATTAGCATGTTTAAAGTGATTTTCATGCTTCCAGGGGCTCGGGAAGTGAATTAAATACTATTTGGAGGCATTTAATGTTCAATCAAAAACGGCTGATTTTTGACAAAAGAGATAACACCCCCCCATTACGTCATGCTTCAGAAATGTGGAAAATGGTCCGTTTTCAAATGTTTTATTTTTGAACGTCAGTTCACATTTGTAGGTTGATCATCAGTGTTAGAGCTAAAATTAGCATGTTTAAAGGGATTTTCATGCTTCCAGGAGCTCGGGAAGTGAATTAAATACAATTTGGAGGCATTTAATGTTCAAGCAAAAACGGCTGATTTTTGACAAAAGAGATAACACCCCCCCATTACGTCATGCTTCAGAAATGTGGAAAATGGTCCGTTTTCAAATGTTTTATTTTTGAACGTCAGTTCACATTTGTAGGTTGATCATCAGTGTTAGAGCTAACATTAGTATGTTTAAAGTGATTTTCATGCTTCCAGGGGCCCTAAACACAAGATTTACGGAATGGTTAAAAGTGCATGAAAATGGCCAATTTAGTCACTCTGAGTTCTCAAAAAGGGTTTCTTCACCCCGGGAAGTTAAATAAATACCATTTGGAGGCATTTAATGTTCAAGCAAAAACAGCTGATTTTTGACAAAAGAGATAACACGCCCCCATTACGTCATGCTTCAGAAATGTGGAAAATGATCCGTTTTCAAATGTTTTATTTTTGAACGTCAGTTCACATTTGTAGGTGGATCATCAGTGTTAGAGCTAAAATTAGCATGTTTAAAGGGATTTTCATGCTTCCAGGGGCTCGGGAAGTGAATTAAATACTATTTGGAGGCATTTAATGTTCAAGCAAAAACAGCTGATTTTTGACAAAAGAGATAACACCCCCCCATTACGTCATGCTTCAGAAATGTGGAAAATGGTCAGTTTTCAAATGTTTTATTTTTGAACATCAGTTCACATTTGTAGGTTGATCATCAGTGTTAGAGCTAAAATTAGCATGTTTAAAGTGATTTTCATGCTTCCAGGGGCTCGGGAAGTGAATTAAATACTATTTGGAGGCATTTAATGTTCAAGCAAAAATGGCTGATTTTTGACAAAAGAGATAACACCCCCCCATTATGTCATGCTTCAGAAATGTGGAAAATGGTCCGTTTTCAAATGTTTTATTTTTGAACGTCAGTTCACATTTGTAGGTGAATCATCAGTGTTAGAGCTAAAATTAGCATGTTTAAAGTGATTTTCATGCTTCCAGGGGCCCTAAACACAAGATTTATGGAATGGTTAAAAGTGCATGAAAATGGCCAATTTACTCACTCTGAGTTCTCAAAAAGGGTTTCTTCACCCCGGGAAGTTAATTAAATACCATTTGGAGGCATTTAATGTTCAAGCGAAAACGGCTGATTTTCGACAAAAGAGATAACACCCCCCCATTACGTCATGCTTCAGAAATGTGGAGAATGGTCCGTTTTCAAATGTTTTATTTTTGAACGTCAGTTCACATTTGTAGGTGGATCATCAGTGTTAGAGCTAAAATTAGCATGTTTAAAGTGATTTTCATGCTTCCAGGGGCTCGGGAAGTGAATTAAATACTATTTGGAGGCATTTAATGTTCAATCAAAAACGGCTGATTTTTGACAAAAGAGATAACACCCCCCCATTACGTCATGCTTCAGAAATGTGGAAAATGGTCCGTTTTCAAATGTTTTATTTTTGAACGTCAGTTCACATTTGTAGGTTGATCATCAGTGTTAGAGCTAAAATTAGCATGTTTAAAGTGATTTTCATGCTTCCAGGGGCTCGGGAAGTGAATTAAATACTATTTGGAGGCATTTAATGTTCAAGCAAAAATGGCTGATTTTTGACAAAAGAGATAACACCCCCCCATTATGTCATGCTTCAGAAATGTGGAAAATGGTCCGTTTTCAAATGTTTTATTTTTGAACGTCAGTTCACATTTGTAGGTGAATCATCAGTGTTAGAGCTAAAATTAGCATGTTTAAAGTGATTTTCATGCTTCCAGGGGCCCTAAACACAAGATTTATGGAATGGTTAAAAGTGCATGAAAATGGCCAATTTACTCACTCTGAGTTCTCAAAAAGGGTTTCTTCACCCCGGGAAGTTAATTAAATACCATTTGGAGGCATTTAATGTTCAAGCAAAAACGGCTGATTTTTGACAAAAGAGATAACACCCCCCCCCCCATTACGTCATGCTTCAGAAATGTGGAAAATGGTCCGTTTTCAAATGTTTTATTTTTGAATGTCAGTTCACATTTGTAGGTGGATCATCAGTGTTAGAGCTAAAATTAGCATGTTTAAAGTGATTTTAATGCTTCCAGGGGCTCGGGAAGTGAATTGTAAAAAAATGTAATGTAATGTAATTTGACTTATATAGCGCACAAATCACCCGAAGGTCTCAGGGCGCTTGCTTAGGGAACCCGTCCTGGTATTCCCCTGTGAGATACCCCGGCAGGGTATCCACAAGGTGAAAGCCAGGCATCCCGCCGCGAGGGGCCGTAGTGGAGATTAAGCAAGCTATTGCCCAGAGTCGCAGAGTGTGACCCCGTGAGTTGAGTAGGCACCGGCGCGAGAATTATCGAGTCCGTGGAATTTTGAGCCCGAGACCCTGCCGCGTCGGGAATCGAACCCTGGTCCACGGCCGCTCTCAGCCTCCGGGTCTGCCGCCTCTAACCACTGAGCCACACTTCTCCACAAATTAAATACTATTTGGAGGCATTTAATGTTCAAGCAAAAACGGCTGATTTTTGACAAAAGAGATAACACCCCCCCATTACGTCATGCTTCAGAAATGTGGAAAATGGTCCGTTTTCAAATGTTTTATTTTTGAACGTCAGTTCACATTTGTAGGTGGATCATCAGTGTTAGAGCTAAAATTAGCATGTTTAAAGTGATTTTCATGCTTCCAGGGGCCCTAAACACAAGATTTATGGAATGGTTAAAAGTGCATGAAAATCGCCAATTTACTCACTCTGAGTTCTCAAAAAGGGGTTTTTCACCCCGGGAAGTTAATTAAATACCATTTGGAGGCATTTAATGTTCAAGCGAAAACGGCTGATTTTCGACAAAAGAGATAACACCCCCCATTACGTCATGCTTCAGAAATGGGGAAAATGGCCCGTTTTCAAATGTTTTATTTTTGAACGTCAGTTCACATTTGTCGGTTGATCATCAGTGTTAGAGCTAAAATTAGCATGTTTAAAGTGATTTTCATGCTTCCAGGGGCCCTAAACACAAGATTTATGGAATGGTTAAAAGTGCATGAAAATGGCCAATTTACTCACTCTGAGTTCTCAAAAAGGGTTTCTTCACCCCGGGAAGTTAATTAAATACCATTTGGAGGCATTTAATGTTCAAGCAAAAACAGCTGATTTTTGACAAAAGAGATAACCCCCCCCCCATTACGTCATGCTTCAGAAATGTGGAAAATGGTCCGTTTTCAAATGTTTTATTTTTGAATGTCAGTTCACATTTGTAGGTGGATCATCAGTGTTAGAGCTAAAATTAGCATGTTTAAAGTGATTTTCATGCTTCCAGGGGCTCGGGAAGTGAATTAAATACTATTTGGAGGCATTTAATGTTCAAGCAAAAACGGCTGATTTTTGACAAAAGAGATAACACCCCCCCATTACGTCATGCTTCAGAAATGTGGAAAATGGTCCGTTTTCAAATGTTTTATTTTTGAACATCAGTTCACATTTGTAGGTGGATCATCAGTGTTAGAGCTAAAATTAGCATGTTTAAAGGGATTTTCATGCTTCCAGGGGCTCGGGAAGTGAATTAAATACTATTTGGAGGCATTTAATGTTCAAGCAAAAACAGCTGATTTTTGACAAAAGAGATAACACCCCCCCATTACGTCATGCTTCAGAAATGTGGAAAATGATCCGTTTTCAAATGTTTTATTTTTGAACATCAGTTCACATTTGTAGGTGGATCATCAGTGTTAGAGCTAAAATTAGCATGTTTAAAGGGATTTTCATGCTTCCAGGGGCTCGGGAAGTTAATTAAATACCATTTGGAGGCATTTAATGTTCAAGCGAAAACGGCTGATTTTCGACAAAAGAGATAACACCCCCCCATTACGTCATGCTTCAGAAATGTGGAAAATGATCCGTTTTCAAAAGTTTTATTTTTGAATGTCAGTTCACATTTGTAGGTGGATCATCAGTGTTAGAGCTAAAATTAGCATGTTTAAAGTGATTTTCATGCTTCCAGGGGCTCGGGAAGTGAATTAAATTACTATTTGGAGGCATTTAATGTTCAATCAAAAACGGCTGATTTTTGACAAAAGAGATAACACCCCCCCATTACGTCATGCTTCAGAAATGTGGAAAATGGTCCGTTTTAAATGTTTTATTTTTGAACGTCAGTTCACATTTGTAGGTTGATCATCAGTGTTAGAGCTAAAATTAGCATGTTTAAAGTGATTTTCATGCTTCCAGGGGCTCGGGAAGTGAATTAAATACTATTTGGAGGCATTTAATGTTCAAGCAAAAATGGCTGATTTTTGACAAAAGAGATAACACCCCCCCATTATGTCATGCTTCAGAAATGTGGAAAATGGTCCGTTTTCAAATGTTTTATTTTTTGAACGTCAGTTCACATTTGTTGGTGAATCATCAGTGTTAGAGCTAAAATTAGCATGTTTAAAGTGATTTTCATGCTTCCAGGGGCCCTAAACACAAGATTTATGGAATGGTTAAAAAGTGCATGAAAATGGCCAATTTACTCACTCTGAGTTCTCAAAAAGGGTTTCTTCACCCCGGGAAGTTAATTAAATACCATTTGGAGGCATTTAATGTTCAAGCAAAAACAGCTGATTTTTGACAAAAGAGATAACCCCCCCCCCCATTACGTCATGCTTCAGAAATGTGGAAAATGGTCCGTTTTCAAATGTTTTATTTTTGAATGTCAGTTCACATTTGTAGGTGGATCATCAGTGTTAGAGCTAAAATTAGCATGTTTAAAGTGATTTTCATGCTTCCAGGGGCTCGGGAAGTGAATTAAATACTATTTGGAGGCATTTAATGTTCAAGCAAAAACGGCTGATTTTTGACAAAAGAGATAACACCCCCCCATTACGTCATGCTTCAGAAATGTGGAAAATGGTCCGTTTTCAAATGTTTTATTTTTGAACATCAGTTCACATTTGTAGGTGGATCATCAGTGTTAGAGCTAAAATTAGCATGTTTAAAGGGATTTTCATGCTTCCAGGGGCTCGGGAAGTGAATTAAATACTATTTGGAGGCATTTAATGTTCAAGCAAAAACAGCTGATTTTTGACAAAAGAGATAACACCCCCCCATTACGTCATGCTTCAGAAATGTGGAAAATGATCCGTTTTCAAATGTTTTATTTTTGAACGTCAGTTCACATTTGTAGGTGGATCATCAGTGTTAGAGCTAAAATTAGCATGTTTAAAGGGATTTTCATGCTTCCAGGGGCTCGGGAAGTGAATTAAATACTATTTGGAGGCATTTAATGTTCAAGCAAAAACAGCTGATTTTGACAAAAGAGATAACACCCCCCCATTACGTCATGCTTCAGAAATGTGGAAAATGGTCAGTTTTCAAATGTTTTATTTTTGAACATCAGTTCACATTTGTAGGTTGATCATCAGTGTTAGAGCTAAAATTAGCATGTTTAAAGTGATTTTCATGCTTCCAGGGGCTCGGGAAGTGAATTAAATACTATTTGGAGGCATTTAATGTTGAAGCAAAAACGGCTGATTTTTGACAAAAGAGATAACACCCCCCATTACGTCATGCTTCAGAATTGTGGAAAATAGTCCGTTTTCAAATGTTTTATTTTTGAACGTCAGTTCACATTTGTAGGTTGATCATCAGTGTTAGAGCTAAAATTAGCATGTTTAGTGATTTTCATGCTTCCAGGGGCCCTAAACACAAGATTTATGGAATGGTTAAAAGTGCATGAAAATGGCCAATTTACTCACTCTGAGTTCTCAAAAAGGATTTCTTCACCCCGGGAAGTTAATTAAATACCATTTGGAGGCATTTAATGTTCAAGCAAAAACGGCTGATTTTCGACAAAAGAGATAACACCCCCCCATTTCGTCATGCTTCAGAAATGTGGAAAATGGTCCGTTTTCAAATGTTTTATTTTTGAACAACAGTTCACATTTGTAGGTGGATCATCAGTGTTAGAGCTAAAATTAGCATGTTTAAAGTTATTTTCATGCTTCCAGGGGCTCGGGAAGTGAATTACATACTATTTGGAGGCATTTAATGTTCAAGCAAAAACGGCTGATTTTTGACAAAAGAGATAACACCCCCCCATTACGTCATGCTTCCGAAATGTAGAAAATGGTCCGTTTTCAAATGTTTTATTTTTGAACGTCAGTTCACATTTGTAGGTTGATCATCAGTGTTAGAGCTAAAATTAGCATGTTTAAAGTGATTTTCATGCTTCCAGGGGCCCTAAACACAAGATTTATGGAATGGTTAAAAGTGCATGAAAATGGCCAATTTACTCACTCTGAGTTCTCAAAAAGGGTTTCTTCACCCCGGGAAGTTAATTAAATACCATTTGGAGGCATTTAATGTTCAAGCAAAAACGGCTGATTTTCGACAAAAGAGATAACACCCCCCCCCCATTACGTCATGCTTCAGAAATGTGGAAAATGGTCCGTTTTCAAATGTTTTATTTTTGAATGTCAGTTCACATTTGTAGGTGGATCATCAGTGTTAGAGCTAAAATTAGCATGTTTAAAGTGATTTTCATGCTTCCAGGGGCTCGGGAAGTGAATTAAATACTATTTGGAGGAATTTAATGTTCAAGCAAAAACAGCTGATTTTTGACAAAAGAGATAACACCCCCCCCATTACGTCATGCTTCAGAAATGTGGAAAATGGTCCGTTTTCAAATGTTTTATTTTTGAACGTCAGTTCACATTTGTAGGTGGATCATCAGTGTTAGAGCTAAAATTAGCATGTTTAAAGGGATTTTCATGCTTCCAGGAGCTCGGGAAGTGAATTAAATACTATTTGGAGGCATTTAATGTTCAAGCAAAAACAGCTGATTTTTGACAAAAGAGATAACACCCCCCCATTACGTCATGCTTCAGAAATGTGGAAAATGGTCCGTTTTCAAATGTTTTATTTTTGAACGTCAGTTCACATTTGTAGGTTGATCATCAGTGTTAGAGCTAAAATTAGCATGTTTAAAGTGATTTTCATGCTTCCAGGGGCTCGGGAAGTGAATTAAATACTATTTGGAGGCATTTAATGTTCAATCAAAAACGGCTGATTTTTGACAAAAGAGATAACACCCCCCATTACGTCATGCTTCAGAAATGTGGAAAATGGTCCGTTTTCAAATGTTTTATTTTTGAACGTCAGTTCACATTTGTAGGTTGATCATCAGTGTTAGAGCTAAAATTAGCATGTTTAAAGTGATTTTCATGCTTCCACGGGCTCGGGAAGTGAATTAAATACTATTTGGAGGCATTTAATGTTCAAGCAAAAATGGCTGATTTTTGACAAAAGAGATAACACCCCCCCATTATGTCATGCTTCAGAAATGTGGAAAATGGTCCGTTTTCAAATGTTTTATTTTTGAACGTCAGTTCACATTTGTAGGTGAATCATCAGTGTTAGAGCTAAAATTAGCATGTTTAAAGTCATTTTCATGCTTCCAGGGGCCCTAAACACAAGATTTATGGAATGGTTAAAAGTGCATGAAAATGGCCAATTTACTCACTCTGAGTTCTCAAAAAGGGTTTCTTCACCCCGGGAAGTTAATTAAATACCATTTGGAGGCATTTAATGTTCAAGCAAAAACGGCTGATTTTTGACAACAGAGATAACACCCCCCCCCATTACGTCATGCTTCAGAAATCTGGAAAATGGTCCGTTTTCAAATGTTTTATTTTTGAATGTCAGTTCACATTTGTAGGTGGATCATCAGTGTTAGAGCTAAAATTAGCATGTTTAAAGTGATTTTAATGCTTCCAGGGGCTCGGGAAGTGAATTAAATACTATTTGGAGGCATTTAATGTTCAAGCAAAAACGGCTGATTTTTGACAAAAGAGATAACACCCCCCCATTACGTCATGCTTCAGAAATGTGGAAAATGGTCCGTTTTCAAATGTTTTATTTTTGAACGTCAGTTCACATTTGTAGGTGGATCATCAGTGTTAGAGCTAAAATTAGCATGTTTAAAGGGGTTTTCATGCTTCCAGGGGCTCGGGAAGTGAATTAAATACTATTTGGAGGCATTTAATGTTCAAGCAAAAACAGCAGATTTTTGACAAAAGAGATAACACCCCCCCATTACGTCATGCTTCAGAAATGTGGAAAATGATCCGTTTTCAAATGTTTTATTTTTGAACGTCAGTTCACATTTGTAGGTGGATCATCAGTGTTAGAGCTAAAATTAGCATGTTTAAAGGGATTTTCATGCTTCCAGGGGCTCGGGAAGTGAATTAAATACTATTTGGAGGCATTTAATGTTCAAGCAAAAACAGCTGATTTTTGACAAAAGAGATAACACCCCCCCATTACGTCATGCTTCAGAAATGTGGAAAATGGTCAGTTTTCAAATGTTTTATTTTTGAACATCAGTTCACATTTGTAGGTTGATCATCAGTGTTAGAGCTAAAATTAGCATGTTTAAAGTGATTTTCATGCTTCCAGGGGCCCTAAACACAAGATTTATGGAATGGTTAAAAGTGCATGAAAATGGCCAATTTACTCACTCTGAGTTCTCAAAAAGGGTTTCTTCACCCCGGGAAGTTAATTAAATACCATTTGGAGGCATTTAATGTTCAAGCAAAAACGGCTGATTTTCGACAAAAGAGATAACACCCCCCCATTACGTCATGCTTCAGAAATGTGGAAAATGGTCCGTTTTCAAATGTTTTATTTTTGAACGTCAGTTCACATTTGTAGGTTGATCATCAGTGTTAGAGCTAAAATTAGCATGTTTAAAGTGATTTTCATGCTTCCAGGGGTTCGGGAAGTGAATTAAATACAATTTGGAGGCATTTAATGTTCAAGCAAAAACGGCTGATTTTGACAAAAGAGATAACACCCCCCCATTACGTCATGCTTCAGAAATGTGGAAAATGGTCCGTTTTCAAATGTTTTATTTTTGAACGTCAGTTCACATTTGTAGGTTGATCATCAGTGTTAGAGCTAACATTAGTATGTTTAAAGTGATTTTCATGCTTCCAGGGGCCCTAAACACAAGATTTACGGAATGGTTAAAAGTGCATGAAAATGGCCAATTTAGTCACTCTGAGTTCTCAAAAAGGGTTTCTTCACCCCGGGAAGTTAAATAAATACCATTTGGAGGCATTTAATGTTCAAGCAAAAACGGCTGATTCTCGACAAAAGAGATAACACCCCC
This sequence comes from Lissotriton vulgaris, assembly GCF_964263255.1. Taxonomy (NCBI): domain Eukaryota; kingdom Metazoa; phylum Chordata; class Amphibia; order Caudata; family Salamandridae; genus Lissotriton; species Lissotriton vulgaris. The sequence goes on along the minus strand of NW_028251597.1, from coordinate 1,008,945 downwards.
CCATTACGTCATGCTTCAGAAATGTGGAAAATGATCCGTTTTCAAATGTTTTATTTTTGAACTTCAGTTCACATTTGTAGGTGGATCATCAGTGTTAGAGCTAAAATTAGCATGTTTAAAGGGATTTTCATGCTTCCAGGGGCTCGGGAAGTGAATTAAATACTATTTGGAGGCATTTAATGTTCAAGCAAAAACAGCTGATTTTTGACAAAAAGGATAACACCCCCCCATTACGTCATGCTTCAGAAATGTGGCAAATGGTCCGTTTTCAAATGTTTTATTTTTGAACGTCAGTTCACATTTGTAGGTTGATCATCAGTGTTAGAGCTAAAATTAGCATGTTTAAAGTGATTTTCATGCTTCCAGGGGCCCTAAACACAAGATTTATGGAATGGTTAAAAGTGCATGAAAATGGCCAATTTACTCACTCTGAGTTCTCAAAAAGGATTTCTTCACCCCGGGAAGTTAATTAAATACCATTTGGAGGCATTTAATGTTCAAGCAAAAACGGCTGATTTTCGACAAAAGAGATAACACCCCCCCATTACGTCATGCTTCAGAAATGTGGAAAATGGTCCGTTTTCAAATGTTTTATTTTTGAACAACAGTTCACATTTGTAGGTGGATCATCAGTGTTAGAGCTAAAATTAGCATGTTTAACCCTTTCGATGCTGATGACGAGCTCAGCTCGTCATCACCCACGGGTGTCGTGTGCTGATGACGAGCTGAGCTCGTCATAGTGCCACTAAAATGGCATTTTCCAGCACTGGGGGGGAAACGCCCAGCAGCCATGTGGTTAAAGTGATTTTCATGCTTCCAGGGGCTCGGGAAGTGAATTAAATACTATTTGGAGGAATTTAATGTTCAAGCAAAAACGGCTGATTTTTGACAAAAGAGATAACACCCCCCCATTACGTCATGCTTCAGAAATGTGAAAAATGGTCCGTTTTCAAATGTTTTATTTTTGAACGTCAGTTCACATTTGTAGGTTGATCATCAGTGTTAGAGCTAAAATTAGCATGTTTAAAGTGATTTTCATGCTAACAGGGGCCCTAAACACAAGATTTATGGAATGGTTAAAAGTGCATGAAAATGGCCAATTTACTCACTCTGAGTTCTCAAAAAGGATTTCTTCACCCCGGGAAGTTAATTAAATACCATTTGGAGGCTTTTAATGTTCAAGCAAAAACGGCTGATTTTCGACAAAAGAGATAACACCCCCCATTACGTCATGCTTCAGAAATGTGGAAAATGGTCCGTTTTCAAATGTTTTATTTTTGAACGTCAGTTCACATTTGTAGGTGGATCATCAGTGTTAGAGCTAAAATTTGCATGTTTAAAGTGATTTTCATGCTTCCAGGGGCTCGGGAAGTGAATTAAATACTATTTGGAGGAATTTAATGTTCAAGCAAAAACGGCTGATTTTTGACAAAAGAGATAACACCCCCCCTATTACGTCATGCTTCAGAAATGTGAAAAATGGTCCGTTTTCAAATGTTTTATTTTTGAATGTCAGTTCACATTTGTAGGTTGATCATCAGTGTTAGAGCTAAAATTAGTATGTTTAAAGTGATTTTCATGCTTCCAGGGGCCCTAAACACAAGATTTACGGAATGGTTAAAAGTGCATGAAAATGGCCAATTTACTCACTCTGAGTTCTCAAAAAGGGTTTCTTCACCCCGGGAAGTTAATTAAATACCATTTGGAGGCATTTAATGTTCAAGCAAAAACGGCTGATTTTCGACAAAAGAGATAACACCCCCCCATTACGTCATGCTTCAGAAATGTGGAAAATGATCCGTTTTCAAATGTTTTATTTTTGAACGTCAGTTCACATTTGTAGGTGGATCATCAGTGTTAGAGCTAAAATTAGCATGTTTAAAGGGATTTTCATGCTTCCAGGAGCTCGGGAAGTGAATTAAATACTATTTGGAGGCATTTAATGTTCAAGCAAAAACAGCTGATTTTTGACAAAAGAGATAACACCCCCCCATTACGTCATGCTTCAGAAATGTGGAGAATGGTCAGTTTTCAAATGTTTTATTTTTGAACGTCAGTTCACATTTGTAGGTGGATCATCAGTGTTAAAGCTAAAATTAGCATGTTTAAAGTGATTTTCATGCTTCCAGGGGCTCGGGAAGTGAATTAAATACTATTTGGAGGCATTTAATGTTCAATCAAAAACGGCTGATTTTTGACAAAAGAGATAACACCCCCCCATTACGTCATGCTTCAGAAATGTGGAAAATGGTTCGTTTTCAAATGTTTTATTTTTGAACGTTAGTTCACATTTGTAGGTTGATCATCAGTGTTAGAGCTAAAATTAGCATGTTTAAAGTGATTTTCATGCTTCCAGGGGCTCGGGAAGTGAATTAAATACTATTTGGAGGCATTTAATGTTCAAGCAAAAATGGCTGATTTTTGACAAAAGAGATAACACCCCCCCCATTACGTCATGCTTCAGAAATGTGGAAAATGGTCCGTTTTCAAATGTTTTATTTTTGAACGTCAGTTCACATTTGTAGGTGAATCATCAGTGTTAGAGCTAAAATTAGCATGTTTAAAGTGATTTTCATGCTTCCAGGGGCCCTAAACACAAGATTTATGGAATGGTTAAAAGTGCATGAAAATGGCCAATTTACTCACTCTGAGTTCTCAAAAAGGGTTTCTTCACCCCGGGAAGTTAATTAAATACCATTTGGAGGCATTTAATGTTCAAGCAAAAACGGCTGATTTTTGACAAAAGAGATAACACCCCCCCATTACGTCATGCTTCAGAAATGTGGAAAATGGTCCGTTTTCAAAAGTTTTATTTTTGAACGTCAGTTCACATTTGTAGGTGGATCATCAGTGTTAGAGCTAAAATTAGCATGTTTAAAGTAATTTTCATGCTTCCAGGGGCTCGGGAAGTGAATTAAATACTATTTGGAGGCATTTAATGTTCAAGCAAAAACGGCTGATTTTTGACAAAAGAGATAACACCCCCCCATTACGTCATGCTTCAGAAATGTGGAAAATGGTCCGTTTTCAAATGTTTTATTTTTGAACGTCAGTTCACATTTGTAGGTTGATCATCAGTGTTAGAGCTAAAATTAGCATGTTTAAAGTGATTTTCATGCTTCCAGGGGCCCTAAACACAAGATTAATGGAATGGTTAAAAGTGCATGAAAATGGCCAATTTACTCACTCTGAGTTCTCAAAAAGGGTTTCTTCGCCCCGGGAAGTTAATTAAATACCATTTGGAGGCATTTAATATTCAAGCAAAAACTGCTGATTTTCGACAAAAGAGATAACACCCCCCCATTACATCATGCTTCAGAAATGTGGAAAATGGTCCGTTTTCAAATGTTTTATTTTTGAACGTCAGTTCACATTTGTAGGTGGATCATCAGTGTTAGAGCTAAAATTAGCATGTTTAAAGTGATTTTCATGCTTCCAAAGGCTCGGGAAGTGAATTACATACTATTTGGAGGCATTTAATGTTCAAGCAAAAACGGCTGATTTTTGACAAAAGAGATAACACCCCCCCATTACGTCATGCTTCAGAAATGTGGAAAATGGTCCGTTTTCAAATGTTTTATTTTTGAACGTCAGTTCACATTTGTAGGTTGATCATCAGTGTTAGAGCTAAAATTAGCATGTTTAAAGTGATTTTCATGCTTCCAGGGGCCCTAAACACAAGATTTATGGAATGGTTAAAAGTGCATGAAAATGGCCAATTTACTCACTCTGAGTTCTCAAAAAGGGTTTCTTCACCCCGGGAAGTTAATTAAATACCATTTGAAGGCATTTAATGTTCAAGCAAAAACGGCTGATTTTCGACAAAAGAGATAACACCCCCCCATTACGTCATGCTTCAGAAATGTGGAAAATGGTCCGTTTTCAAATGTTTTATTTTTGAATGTAAGTTCACATTTGTAGGTTGATCATCAGTGTTAGAGCTAAAATTAGCATGTTTAAAGTGATTTTCATGCTTCCAGGGGCCCTAAACACAAGATTAATGGAATGGTTAAAAGTGCATGAAAATGGCCAATTTACTCACTCTGAGTTCTCAAAAAGGGTTTCTTCGCCCCGGGAAGTTAATTAAATACCATTTGGAGGCATTTAATATTCAAGCAAAAACGGCTGATTTTCGACAAAAGAGATAACACCCCCCCATTACATCATGCTTCAGAAATGTGGAAAATGGTCCGTTTTCAAATGTTTTATTTTTGAACGTCAGTTCACATTTGTAGGTGGATCATCAGTGTTAGAGCTAAAATTAGCATGTTTAAAGTGATTTTCATGCTTCCAGGGGCTCGGGAAGTGAATTAAATACTATTTGGAGGCATTTAATGTTCAAGCAAAAACAGCTGATTTTTGACAAAAGAGATAACACCCCCCCATTACTTCATGCTTCAGAAATGTGGAAAATGGTCCGTTTTCAAATGTTTTATTTTTGAACGTCAGTTCACATTTGTAGGTTGATCATCAGTGTTAGAGCTAAAATTAGCATGTTTAAAGTGATTTTCATGCTTCCAGGGGCCCTAAACACAAGATTTATGGAATGGTTAAAAGTGCATGAAAATCGCCAATTTACTCACTCTGAGTTCTCAAAAAGGGTTTCTTCACCCCGGGAAGTTAATTAAATACCATTTGGAGGCATTTAATGTTCAAGCAAAAACGGCTGATTTTCGACAAAAGAGATAACACCCCCCCATTACGTCATGCTTCAGAAATGTGGAGAATGGTCCGTTTTCAAATGTTTTATTTTTGAACGTCAGTTCACATTTGTAGGTGGATCATCAGTGTTAGAGCTAAAATTAGCATGTTTAAAGTGATTTTCATGCTGCCAGGGGCTCGGGAAGTGAATTAAATACTATTTGGAGGCATTTAATGTTCAAGCAAAAATGGCTGATTTTTGACAAAAGAGATAACACCCCCCCATTATGTCATGCTTCAGAAATGTGGAAAATGGTCCGTTTTCAAATGTTTTATTTTTGAACGTCAGTTCACATTTGTAGGTGAATCATCAGTGTTAGAGCTAAAATTAGCATGTTTAAAGTGATTTTCATGCTTCCAGGGGCCCTAAACACAAGATTTATGGAATGGTTAAAAGTGCATGAAAATGGCCAATTTACTCACTCTGAGTTCTCAAAAAGGGTTTCTTCACCCCGGGAAGTTAATTAAATACCATTTGGAGGCATTTATTGTTCAAGCAAAAACGGCTGATTTTTGACAAAAGAGATAACACCCCCCCCCATTACGTCATGCTTCAGAAATGTGGAAAATGGTCCGTTTTCAAATGTTTTATTTTTGAATGTCAGTTCACATTTGTAGGTGGATCATCAGTGTTAGAGCTAAAATTAGCATGTTTAAAGTGATTTTCATGCTTCCAGGGGCCCTAAACACAAGATTTATGGAATGGTTAAAAGTGCATGAAAATGGCCAATTTACTCACTCTGAGTTCTCAAAAAGGGTTTCTTCACCCCGGGAAGTTAATTAAATACCATTTGGTGGCATTTAATGTTCAAGCAAAAACGGCTGATTTTCGACAAAAGAGATAACACCCCCCCCCCGTTACGTCATGCTTCAGAAATGTGGAAAATGGTCCGTTTTCAAATGTTTTATTTTTGAATGTCAGTTCACATTTGTAGGTGGATCATCAGTGTTAGAGCTAAAATTAGCATGTTTAAAGTGATTTTCATGCTTCCAGGGGCTCGGGAAGTGAATTAAATACTATTTGGAGGAATTTAATGTTCAAGCAAAAACGGCTGATTTTTGACAAAAGAGATAACACCCCCCCATTACGTCATGCTTCAGAAATGTGAAAAATGGTCCGTTTTCAAATGTTTTATTTTTGAACGTCAGTTCACATTTGTAGGTTGATCATCAGTGTTAGAGCTAAAATTAGCATGTTTAAAGTGATTTTCATGCTACCAGGGGCCCTAAACACAAGATTTATGGAATGGTTAAAAGTGCATGAAAATCGCCAATTTACTCACTCTGAGTTCTCAAAAAGGGTTTCTTCACCCCGGGAAGTTAATTAAATACCATTTGGAGGCATTTAATGTTCAAGCAAAAACGGCTGATTTTCGACAAAAGAGATAACACCCCCCCATTACGTCATGCTTCAGAAATGTGGAGAATGGTCCGTTTTCAAATGTTTTATTTTTGAACGTCAGTTCACATTTGTAGGTGGATCATCAGTGTTAGAGCTAAAATTAGCATGTTTAAAGTGATTTTCATGCTTCCAGGGGCTCGGGAAGTGAATTAAATACTATTTGGAGGCATTTAATGTTCAATCAAAAACGGCTGATTTTTGACAAAAGAGATAACACCCCCCCATTACGTCATGCTTCAGAAATGTGGAAAATGGTCCGTTTTTAAATGTTTTATTTTTGAACGTCAGTTCACATTTGTAGGTTGATCATCAGTGTTAGAGCTAAAATTAGCATGTTTAAAGTGATTTTCATGCTTCCAGGGGCCCTAAACACAAGATTAATGGAATGGTTAAAAGTGCATGAAAATGGCCAATTTACTCACTCTGAGTTCTCAAAAAGGGTTTCTTCGCCCCGGGAAGTTAATTAAATACCATTTGGAGGCATTTAATATTCAAGCAAAAACTGCTGATTTTCGACAAAAGAGATAACACCCCCCCATTACATCATGCTTCAGAAATGTGGAAAATGGTCCGTTTTCAAATGTTTTATTTTTGAACGTCAGTTCACATTTGTAGGTGGATCATCAGTGTTAGAGCTAAAATTAGCATGTTTAAAGTGATTTTCATGCTTCCAAAGGCTCGGGAAGTGAATTACATACTATTTGGAGGCATTTAATGTTCAAGCAAAAACGGCTGATTTTTGACAAAAGAGATAACACCCCCCCATTACGTCATGCTTCAGAAATGTGGAAAATGGTCCGTTTTCAAATGTTTTATTTTTGAACGTCAGTTCACATTTGTAGGTTGATCATCAGTGTTAGAGCTAAAATTAGCATGTTTAAAGTGATTTTCATGCTTCCAGGGGCCCTAAACACAAGATTTATGGAATGGTTAAAAGTGCATGAAAATGGCCAATTTACTCACTCTGAGTTCTCAAAAAGGGTTTCTTCACCCCGGGAAGTTAATTAAATACCATTTGAAGGCATTTAATGTTCAAGCAAAAACGGCTGATTTTCGACAAAAGAGATAACACCCCCCCATTACGTCATGCTTCAGAAATGTGGAAAATGGTCCGTTTTCAAATGTTTTATTTTTGAATGTAAGTTCACATTTGTAGGTTGATCATCAGTGTTAGAGCTAAAATTAGCATGTTTAAAGTGATTTTCATGCTTCCAGGGGCCCTAAACACAAGATTAATGGAATGGTTAAAAGTGCATGAAAATGGCCAATTTACTCACTCTGAGTTCTCAAAAAGGGTTTCTTCGCCCCGGGAAGTTAATTAAATACCATTTGGAGGCATTTAATATTCAAGCAAAAACGGCTGATTTTCGACAAAAGAGATAACACCCCCCCATTACATCATGCTTCAGAAATGTGGAAAATGGTCCGTTTTCAAATGTTTTATTTTTGAACGTCAGTTCACATTTGTAGGTGGATCATCAGTGTTAGAGCTAAAATTAGCATGTTTAAAGTGATTTTCATGCTTCCAGGGGCTCGGGAAGTGAATTAAATACTATTTGGAGGCATTTAATGTTCAAGCAAAAACAGCTGATTTTTGACAAAAGAGATAACACCCCCCCATTACTTCATGCTTCAGAAATGTGGAAAATGGTCCGTTTTCAAATGTTTTATTTTTGAACGTCAGTTCACATTTGTAGGTTGATCATCAGTGTTAGAGCTAAAATTAGCATGTTTAAAGTGATTTTCATGCTTCCAGGGGCCCTAAACACAAGATTTATGGAATGGTTAAAAGTGCATGAAAATCGCCAATTTACTCACTCTGAGTTCTCAAAAAGGGTTTCTTCACCCCGGGAAGTTAATTAAATACCATTTGGAGGCATTTAATGTTCAAGCAAAAACGGCTGATTTTCGACAAAAGAGATAACACCCCCCCATTACGTCATGCTTCAGAAATGTGGAGAATGGTCCGTTTTCAAATGTTTTATTTTTGAACGTCAGTTCACATTTGTAGGTGGATCATCAGTGTTAGAGCTAAAATTAGCATGTTTAAAGTGATTTTCATGCTGCCAGGGGCTCGGGAAGTGAATTAAATACTATTTGGAGGCATTTAATGTTCAAGCAAAAATGGCTGATTTTTGACAAAAGAGATAACACCCCCCCATTATGTCATGCTTCAGAAATGTGGAAAATGGTCCGTTTTCAAATGTTTTATTTTTGAACGTCAGTTCACATTTGTAGGTGAATCATCAGTGTTAGAGCTAAAATTAGCATGTTTAAAGTGATTTTCATGCTTCCAGGGGCCCTAAACACAAGATTTATGGAATGGTTAAAAGTGCATGAAAATGGCCAATTTACTCACTCTGAGTTCTCAAAAAGGGTTTCTTCACCCCGGGAAGTTAATTAAATACCATTTGGAGGCATTTATTGTTCAAGCAAAAACGGCTGATTTTTGACAAAAGAGATAACACCCCCCCCCATTACGTCATGCTTCAGAAATGTGGAAAATGGTCCGTTTTCAAATGTTTTATTTTTGAATGTCAGTTCACATTTGTAGGTGGATCATCAGTGTTAGAGCTAAAATTAGCATGTTTAAAGTGATTTTCATGCTTCCAGGGGCCCTAAACACAAGATTTATGGAATGGTTAAAAGTGCATGAAAATGGCCAATTTACTCACTCTGAGTTCTCAAAAAGGGTTTCTTCACCCCGGGAAGTTAATTAAATACCATTTGGTGGCATTTAATGTTCAAGCAAAAACGGCTGATTTTCGACAAAAGAGATAACACCCCCCCCCCGTTACGTCATGCTTCAGAAATGTGGAAAATGGTCCGTTTTCAAATGTTTTATTTTTGAATGTCAGTTCACATTTGTAGGTGGATCATCAGTGTTAGAGCTAAAATTAGCATGTTTAAAGTGATTTTCATGCTTCCAGGGGCTCGGGAAGTGAATTAAATACTATTTGGAGGAATTTAATGTTCAAGCAAAAACGGCTGATTTTTGACAAAAGAGATAACACCCCCCCATTACGTCATGCTTCAGAAATGTGAAAAATGGTCCGTTTTCAAATGTTTTATTTTTGAACGTCAGTTCACATTTGTAGGTTGATCATCAGTGTTAGAGCTAAAATTAGCATGTTTAAAGTGATTTTCATGCTACCAGGGGCCCTAAACACAAGATTTATGGAATGGTTAAAAGTGCATGAAAATCGCCAATTTACTCACTCTGAGTTCTCAAAAAGGGTTTCTTCACCCCGGGAAGTTAATTAAATACCATTTGGAGGCATTTAATGTTCAAGCAAAAACGGCTGATTTTCGACAAAAGAGATAACACCCCCCCATTACGTCATGCTTCAGAAATGTGGAGAATGGTCCGTTTTCAAATGTTTTATTTTTGAACGTCAGTTCACATTTGTAGGTGGATCATCAGTGTTAGAGCTAAAATTAGCATGTTTAAAGTGATTTTCATGCTTCCAGGGGCTCGGGAAGTGAATTAAATACTATTTGGAGGCATTTAATGTTCAATCAAAAACGGCTGATTTTTGACAAAAGAGATAACACCCCCCCATTACGTCATGCTTCAGAAATGTGGAAAATGGTCCGTTTTTAAATGTTTTATTTTTGAACGTCAGTTCACATTTGTAGGTTGATCATCAGTGTTAGAGCTAAAATTAGCATGTTTAAAGTGATTTTCATGCTTCCAGGGGCTCGGGAAGTGAATTAAATACTATTTGGAGGCATTTAATGTTCAAGCAAAAATGGCTGATTTTTGACAAAAGAGATAACACCCCCCCATTATGTCATGCTTCAGAAATGTGGAAAATGGTCCGTTTTCAAATGTTTTATTTTTGAACGTCAGTTCACATTTGTAGGTGAATCATCAGTGTTAGAGCTAAAATTAGCATGTTTAAAGTGATTTTCATGCTTCCAGGGGCCCTAAACACAAGATTTATGGAATGGTTAAAAGTGCATGAAAATGGCCAATTTACTCACTCTGAGTTCTCAAAAAGGGTTTCTTCACCCCGGGAAGTTAATTAAATACCATTTGGAGGCATTTATTGTTCAAGCAAAAACGGCTGATTTTTGACAAAAGAGATAACACCCCCCCCCATTACGTCATGCTTCAGAAATGTGGAAAATGGTCCGTTTTCAAATGTTTTATTTTTGAATGTCAGTTCACATTTGTAGGTGGATCATCAGTGTTAGAGCTAAAATTAGCATGTTTAAAGTGATTTTCATGCTTCCAGGGGCCCTAAACACAAGATTTATGGAATGGTTAAAAGTGCATGAAAATGGCCAATTTACTCACTCTGAGTTCTCAAAAAGGGTTTCTTCACCCCGGGAAGTTAATTAAATACCATTTGGTGGCATTTAATGTTCAAGCAAAAACGGCTGATTTTCGACAAAAGAGATAACACCCCCCCCCCGTTACGTCATGCTTCAGAAATGTGGAAAATGGTCCGTTTTCAAATGTTTTATTTTTGAATGTCAGTTCACATTTGTAGGTGGATCATCAGTGTTAGAGCTAAAATTAGCATGTTTAAAGTGATTTTCATGCTTCCAGGGGCTCGGGAAGTGAATTAAATACTATTTGGAGGAATTTAATGTTCAAGCAAAAACGGCTGATTTTTGACAAAAGAGATAACACCCCCCCATTACGTCATGCTTCAGAAATGTGAAAAATGGTCCGTTTTCAAATGTTTTATTTTTGAACGTCAGTTCACATTTGTAGGTTGATCATCAGTGTTAGAGCTAAAATTAGCATGTTTAAAGTGATTTTCATGCTACCAGGGGCCCTAAACACAAGATTTATGGAATGGTTAAAAGTGCATGAAAATCGCCAATTTACTCACTCTGAGTTCTCAAAAAGGGTTTCTTCACCCCGGGAAGTTAATTAAATACCATTTGGAGGCATTTAATGTTCAAGCAAAAACGGCTGATTTTCGACAAAAGAGATAACACCCCCCCATTACGTCATGCTTCAGAAATGTGGAGAATGGTCCGTTTTCAAATGTTTTATTTTTGAACGTCAGTTCACATTTGTAGGTGGATCATCAGTGTTAGAGCTAAAATTAGCATGTTTAAAGTGATTTTCATGCTTCCAGGGGCTCGGGAAGTGAATTAAATACTATTTGGAGGCATTTAATGTTCAATCAAAAACGGCTGATTTTTGACAAAAGAGATAACACCCCCCCATTACGTCATGCTTCAGAAATGTGGAAAATGGTCCGTTTTTAAATGTTTTATTTTTGAACGTCAGTTCACATTTGTAGGTTGATCATCAGTGTTAGAGCTAAAATTAGCATGTTTAAAGTGATTTTCATGCTTCCAGGGGCTCGGGAAGTGAATTAAATACTATTTGGAGGCATTTAATGTTCAAGCAAAAATGGCTGATTTTTGACAAAAGAGATAACACCCCCCCATTATGTCATGCTTCAGAAATGTGGAAAATGGTCCGTTTTCAAATGTTTTATTTTTGAACGTCAGTTCACATTTGTAGGTGAATAATCAGTGTTAGAGCTAAAATTAGCATGTTTAAAGTGATTTTCATGCTTCCAGGGGCCCTAAACACAAGATTTATGGAATGGTTAAAAGTGCATGAAAATGGCCAATTTACTCACTCTGAGTTCTCAAAAAGGGTTTCTTCACCCCGGGAAGTTAATTAAATACCATTTGGAGGCATTTAATGTTCAAGCAAAAACGGCTAATTTTTTACAAAAGAGATAACACCCCCCCCCCATTACGTCATGCTTCAGAAATGTGGAAAATGGTCCGTTTTCAAATGTTTTATTTTTGAATGTCAGTTCACATTTGTAGGTGGATCATCAGTGTTAGAGCTAAAATTAGCATGTTTAAAGTGATTTTCATGCTTCCAGGGGCTCGGGAAGTGAATTAAATACTATTTGGAGGCATTTAATGTTCAAGCAAAAACGGCTGATTTTTGACAAAAGAGATAACACCCCCCCATTACGTCATGCTTCAGAAATGTGGAAAATGATCCGTTTTCAAATGTTTTATTTTTGAACGTCAGTTCACATTTGTAGGTGGATCATCAGTGTTAGAGCTAAAATTAGCATGTTTAAAGGGATTTTCATGCTTCCAGGGGCTCGGGAAGTGAATTAAATACTATTTGGAGGCATTTAATGTTCAAGCAAAAACAGCTGATTTTTGACAAAAGAGATAACACCCCCCCCATTACGTCATGCTTCAGAAATGTGGAAAATGGTCAGTTTTCAAATGTTTTATTTTTGAACATCAGTTCACATTTGTAGGTTGATCATCAGTGTTAGAGCTAAAATTAGCATGTTTAAAGTGATTTTCATGCTTCCAGGGGCTCGGGAAGTGAATTAAATACTATTTGGAGGCATTTAATGTTGAAGCAAAAACGGCTGATTTTTGACAAAAGAGATAACACCCCCCATTACGTCATGCTTCAGAATTGTGGAAAATAGTCCATTTTCAAATGTTTTATTTTTGAACGTCAGTTCACATTTGTAGGTTGATCATCAGTGTTAGAGCTAAAATTAGCATGTTTAAAGTGATTTTCATGCTTCCAGGGGCCCTAAACACAAGATTTATGGAATGGTTAAAAGTGCATGAAAATGGCCAATTTACTCACTCTGAGTTCTCAAAAAGGGTTTCTTCGCCCCGGGAAGTTAATTAAATACCATTTGGAGGCATTTAATATTCAAGCAAAAACGGCTGATTTTCGACAAAAGAGATAACACCCCCCCATTACGTCATGCTTCAGAAATGTGGAAAATGGTCCGTTTTCAAATGTTTTATTTTTGAACAACAGTTCACATTTGTAGGTGGATCATCAGTGTTAGAGCTAAAATTAGCATGTTTAAAGTGATTTTCATGCTTCCAGTGGCTCGGGAAGTGAATTACATACTATTTGGAGGCATTTAATGTTCAAGCAAAAACGGCTGATTTTTGACAAAAGAGATAACACCCCCCCATTACGTCATGCTTCAGAAATGTGGAAAATGGTCCGTTTTCAAATGTTTTATTTTTGGACGTCAGTTCACATTTGTAGGTTGATCATCAGTGTTAGAGCTAAAATTAGCATGTTTAAAGTGATTTTCATGCTTCCAGGGGCTCGGGAAGTGAATTAAATACAATTTGGAGGCATTTAATGTTCAAGCAAAAACGGCTGATTTTTGACAAAAGAGATAACACCCCCCCCATTACGTCATGCTTCAGAAATGTGGAAAATGGTCCGTTTTCGAATGTTTTATTTTTGGACGTCAGTTCACATTTGTAGGTTGATCATCAGTGTTAGAGCTAAAATTAGTATGTTTAAAGTGATTTTCATGCTTCCAGGGGCCCTAAACACAAGATTTACGGAATGGTTAAAAGTGCATGAAAATGGCCAATTTACTCACTCTGAGTTCTCAAAAAGGGTTTCTTCACCCCGGGAAGTTAATTAAATACCACTTGGAGGCATTTAATGTTCAAGCAAAAATGGCTGATTTTCGACAAAAGAGATAACACCCCCCCATTACGTCATGCTTCAGAAATGTGGAAAATGATCCGTTTTCAAATGTTTTATTTTTGAACGTCAGTTCACATTTGTAGGTGGATCATCAGTGTTGGAGCTAAAATTAGCATGTTTAAAGGGATTTTCATGCTTCCAGGGGCTCGGGAAGTGAATTAAATACTATTTGGAGGCATTTAATGTTCAAGCAAAAACGGCTGATTTTTGACAAAAGAGATAACACCCCCCCATTACGTCATGCTTGAGAAATGTGGAAAATGGTCCGTTTTCAAATGTTTTATTTTTGAACGTCAGTTCACATTTGTAGGTGGATCATCAGTGTTAGAGCTAAAATTAGCATGTTTAAAGTGATTTTCATGCTTCCAGGGGCTCGGGAAGTGAATTAAATACTATTTGGAGGAATTTAATGTTCAAGCAAAAACGGCTGATTTTTGACAAAAGAGATAACACCCCCCCATTACGTCATGCTTCAGAAATGTGGAGAATGGTCCGTTTTCAAATGTTTTATTTTTGAACGTCAGTTCACATTTGTAGGTGGATCATCAGTGTTAGAGCTAAAATTAGCATGTTTAAAGTGAGTTTCATGCTTCCAGGGGCTCGGGAAGTGAATTAAATACTATTTGGAGGCATTTAATGTTCAATCAAAAACGGCTGATTTTTGACAAAAGAGATAACACCCCCCCATTACGTCATGCTTCAGAAATGTGGAAAATGGTCCGTTTTCAAATGTTTTATTTTTGAACGTCAGTTCACATTTGTAGGTTGATCATCAGTGTTAGAGCTAAAATTAGCATGTTTAAAGTGATTTTCATGCTTTCAGGGGCTCGGAAGTGAATTAAATACTATTTGGAGGCATTTAATGTTCAAGCAAAAATGGCTGATTTTTGACAAAAGAGATAACACCCCCCCATTACGTCATGCTTCAGAAATGTGGAAAATGGTCAGTTTTCAAATGTTTTATTTTTGAACGTCATTTCACATTTGTAGGTGAATCATCAGTGTTAGAGCTAAAATTAGCATGTTTAAAGTGATTTTCATGCTTCCAGGGGCCCTAAACACAAGATTTATGGAATGGTTAAAAGTGCATGAAAATGGCCAATTTACTCACTCTGAGTTCTCAAAAAGGGTTTCTTCACCCCGGGAAGTTAATTAAATACCATTTGGAGGCATTTAATGTTCAAGCAAAAACGGCTGATTTTTGACAAAAGAGATAACACCCCCCATTACGTCATGCTTCAGAAATGTGGAAAATGGTCCGTTTTCAAATGTTTTATTTTTGAATGTCAGTTCACATTTGTAGGTTGATCATCAGTGTTAGAGCTAAAATTAGCATGTTTAAAGTGATTTTCATGCTTCCAGGGGCCCTAAACACAAGATTTATGGAATGGTTAAAAGTGCATGAAAATGGCCAATTTACTCACTCTGAGTTCTCAAAAAGGGTTTCTTCGCCCCGGGAAGTTAATTAAATACCATTTGGAGGCATTTAATATTCAAGCAAAAACGGCTGATTTTCGACAAAAGAGATAACACCCCCCCATTACGTCATGCTTCAGAAATGTGGAAAATGGTCCGTTTTCAAATGTTTTATTTTTGAACAACAGTTCACATTTGTAGGTGGATCATCAGTGTTAGAGCTAAAATTAGCATGTTTAAAGTGATTTTCATGCTTCCAGGGGCTCGGGAAGTGAATTAAATACAATTTGGAGGCATTTAATGTTCAAGCAAAAACGGCTGATTTTTGACAAAAGAGATAACACCCCCCCCATTACGTCATGCTTCAGAAATGTGGAAAATGGTCCGTTTTCAAATGTTTTATTTTTGGACGTCAGTTCACATTTGTAGGTTGATCATCAGTGTTAGAGCTAAAATTAGTATGTTTAAAGTGATTTTCATGCTTCCAGGGGCCCTAAACACAAGATTTACGGAATGGTTAAAAGTGCATGAAAATGGCCAATTTACTCACTCTGAGTTCTCAAAAAGGGTTTCTTCACCCCGGGAAGTTAATTAAATACCACTTGGAGGCATTTAATGTTCAAGCAAAAACGGCTGATTTTCGACAAAAGAGATAACACCCCCCCATTACGTCATGCTTCAGAAATGTGGAAAATGATCCGTTTTCAAATGTTTTATTTTTGAACGTCAGTTCACATTTGTAGGTGGATCATCAGTGTTGGAGCTAAAATTAGCATTTTTAAAGGGATTTTCATGCTTCCAGGGGCTCGGGAAGTGAATTAAATACTATTTGGAGGCATTTAATGTTGAAGCAAAAACGGCTGATTTTTGACAAAAGAGATAACACCCCCCATTACGTCATGCTTCAGAATTGTGGAAAATAGTCCATTTTCAAATGTTTTATTTTTGAACGTCAGTTCACATTTGTAGGTTGATCATCAGTGTTAGAGCTAAAATTAGCATGTTTAAAGTGATTTTCATGCTTCCAGGGGCTCGGGAAGTGAATTAAATACTATTTGGAGGCATTTAATGTTCAAGCAAAAACGGCTGATTTTTGACAAAAGAGATAACACCCCCCCATTACGTCATGCTTCAGAAATGTGGAAAATAGTCCGTTTTCAAATGTTTTATTTTTGAACCTCAGTTCACATTTGTAGGTTGATCATCAGTGTTAGAGCTAAAATTAGCATGTTTAAAGTGATTTTCATGCTTCCAGGGGCCCTAAACACAAGATTTATGGAATGGTTAAAAGTGCATGAAAATGGCCAATTTACTCACTCTGAGTTCTCAAAAAGGGTTTCTTCGCCCCGGGAAGTTAATTAAATACCATTTGGAGGCATTTAATATTCAAGCAAAAACGGCTGATTTTCGACAAAAGAGATAACACCCCCCCATTACATCATGCTTCAGAAATGTGGAAAATGGTCCGTTTTCAAATGTTTTATTTTTGAACAACAGTTCACATTTGTAGGTGGATCATCAGTGTTAGAGCTAAAATTAGCATGTTTAAAGTGATTTTCATGCTTCCAGTGGCTCGGGAAGTGAATTACATACTATTTGGAGGCATTTAATGTTCAAGCAAAAACGGCTGATTTTTGACAAAAGAGATAACACCCCCCCATTACGTCATGCTTCAGAAATGTGGAAAATGGTCCGTTTTCAAATGTTTTATTTTTGGACGTCAGTTCACATTTGTAGGTTGATCATCAGTGTTAGAGCTAAAATTAGCATGTTTAAAGTGATTTTCATGCTTCCAGGGGCTCGGGAAGTGAATTAAATACAATTTGGAGGCATTTAATGTTCAAGCAAAAACGGCTGATTTTTGACAAAAGAGATAACACCCCCCCCATTACGTCATGCTTCAGAAATGTGGAAAATGGTCCGTTTTCGAATGTTTTATTTTTGGACGTCAGTTCACATTTGTAGGTTGATCATCAGTGTTAGAGCTAAAATTAGTATGTTTAAAGTGATTTTCATGCTTCCAGGGGCCCTAAACACAAGATTTACGGAATGGTTAAAAGTGCATGAAAATGGCCAATTTACTCACTCTGAGTTCTCAAAAAGGGTTTCTTCACCCCGGGAAGTTAATTAAATACCACTTGGAGGCATTTAATGTTCAAGCAAAAACGGCTGATTTTCGACAAAAGAGATAACACCCCCCCATTACGTCATGCTTCAGAAATGTGGAAAATGATCCGTTTTCAAATGTTTTATTTTTGAACGTCAGTTCACATTTGTAGGTGGATCATCAGTGTTGGAGCTAAAATTAGCATGTTTAAAGGGATTTTCATGCTTCCAGGGGCTCGGGAAGTGAATTAAATACTATTTGGAGGCATTTAATGTTCAAGCAAAAACGGCTGATTTTTGACAAAAGAGATAACACCCCCCCATTACGTCATGCTTGAGAAATGTGGAAAATGGTCCGTTTTCAAATGTTTTATTTTTGAACGTCAGTTCACATTTGTAGGTGGATCATCAGTGTTAGAGCTGAAATTAGCATGTTTAAAGTGATTTTCATGCTTCCAGGGGCTCGGGAAGTGAATTAAATACTATTTGGAGGAATTTAATGTTCAAGCAAAAACGGCTGATTTTTGACAAAAGAGATAACACCCCCCCATTACGTCATGCTTCAGAAATGTGGAGAATGGTCCGTTTTCAAATGTTTTATTTTTGAACGTCAGTTCACATTTGTAGGTGGATCATCAGTGTTAGAGCTAAAATTAGCATGTTTAAAGTGAGTTTCATGCTTCCAGGGGCTCGGGAAGTGAATTAAATACTATTTGGAGGCATTTAATGTTCAATCAAAAACGGCTGATTTTTGACAAAAGAGATAACACCCCCCCATTACGTCATGCTTCAGAAATGTGGAAAATGGTCCGTTTTCAAATGTTTTATTTTTGAACGTCAGTTCACATTTGTAGGTTGATCATCAGTGTTAGAGCTAAAATTAGCATGTTTAAAGTGATTTTCATGCTTCCAGGGGCTCGGAAGTGAATTAAATACTATTTGGAGGCATTTAATGTTCAAGCAAAAATGGCTGATTTTTGACAAAAGAGATAACACCCCCCCATTACGTCATGCTTCAGAAATGTGGAAAATGGTCAGTTTTCAAATGTTTTATTTTTGAACGTCAGTTCACATTTGTAGGTGAATCATCAGTGTTAGAGCTAAAATTAGCATGTTTAAAGTGATTTTCATGCTTCCAGGGGCCCTAAACACAAGATTTATGGAATGGTTAAAAGTGCATGAAAATGGCCAATTTACTCACTCTGAGTTCTCAAAAAGGGTTTCTTCACCCCGGGAAGTTAATTAAATACCATTTGGAGGCATTTAATTTTCAAGCAAAAACGGCTGATTTTTGACAAAAGAGATAACACCCCCCATTACGTCATGCTTCAGAAATGTGGAAAATGGTCCGTTTTCAAATGTTTTATTTTTGAATGTCAGTTCACATTTGTAGGTTGATCATCAGTGTTAGAGCTAAAATTAGCATGTTTAAAGTGATTTTCATGCTTCCAGGGGCCCTAAACACAAGATTTATGGAATGGTTAAAAGTGCATGAAAATGGCCAATTTACTCACTCTGAGTTCTCAAAAAGGGTTTCTTCGCCCCGGGAAGTTAATTAAATACCATTTGGAGGCATTTAATATTCAAGCAAAAACGGCTGATTTTCGACAAAAGAGATAACACCCCCCCATTACGTCATGCTTCAGAAATGTGGAAAATGGTCCGTTTTCAAATGTTTTATTTTTGAACAACAGTTCACATTTGTAGGTGGATCATCAGTGTTAGAGCTAAAATTAGCATGTTTAAAGTGATTTTCATGCTTCCAGGGGCTCGGGAAGTGAATTACATACTATTTGGAGGCATTTAATGTTCAAGCAAAAACGGCTGATTTTTGACAAAAGAGATAACACCCCCCCATTACGTCATGCTTCAGAAATGTGGAAAATGGTCCGTTTTCAAATGTTTTATTTTTGGACGTCAGTTCACATTTGTAGGTTGATCATCAGTGTTAGAGCTAAAATTAGCATGTTTAAAGTGATTTTCATGCTTCCAGGGGCTCGGGAAGTGAATTAAATACAATTTGGAGGCATTTAATGTTCAAGCAAAAACGGCTGATTTTTGACAAAAGAGATAACACCCCCCCCATTACGTCATGCTTCAGAAATGTGGAAAATGGTCCGTTTTCAAATGTTTTATTTTTGGACGTCAGTTCACATTTGTAGGTTGATCATCAGTGTTAGAGCTAAAATTAGTATGTTTAAAGTGATTTTCATGCTTCCAGGGGCCCTAAACACAAGATTTACGGAATGGTTAAAAGTGCATGAAAATGGCCAATTTACTCACTCTGAGTTCTCAAAAAGGGTTTCTTCACCCCGGGAAGTTAATTAAATACCACTTGGAGGCATTTAATGTTCAAGCAAAAACGGCTGATTTTCGACAAAAGAGATAACACCCCCCCATTACGTCATGCTTCAGAAATGTGGAAAATGATCCGTTTTCAAATGTTTTATTTTTGAACGTCAGTTCACATTTGTAGGTGGATCATCAGTGTTGGAGCTAAAATTAGCATTTTTAAAGGGATTTTCATGCTTCCAGGGGCTCGGGAAGTGAATTAAATACTATTTGGAGGCATTTAATGTTCAAGCAAAAACGGCTGATTTTTGACAAAAGAGATAACACCCCCCCATTACGTCATGCTTGAGAAATGTGGAAAATGGTCCGTTTTCAAATGTTTTATTTTTGAACGTCAGTTCACATTTGTAGGTGGATCATCAGTGTTAGAGCTAAAATTAGCATGTTTAAAGTGAGTTTCATGCTTCCAGGGGCTCGGGAAGTGAATTAAATACTATTTGGAGGCATTTAATGTTCAATCAAAAACGGCTGATTTTTGACAAAAGAGATAACACCCCCCCATTACGTCATGCTTCAGAAATGTGGAAAATGGTCCGTTTTCAAATGTTTTATTTTTGAACGTCAGTTCACATTTGTAGGTTGATCATCAGTGTTAGAGCTAAAATTAGCATGTTTAAAGTGATTTTCATGCTTCCAGGGGCTCGGGAAGTGAATTAAATACTATTTGGAGGCATTTAATGTTCAAGCAAAAATGGCTGATTTTTGACAAAAGAGATAACACCCCCCCATTACGTCATGCTTCAGAAATGTGGAAAATGGTCCGTTTTCAAATGTTTTATTTTTGAACGTCAGTTCACATTTGTAGGTGAATCATCAGTGTTAGAGCTAAAATTAGCATGTTTAAAGTGATTTTCATGCTTCCAGGGGCCCTAAACACAAGATTTATGGAATGGTTAAAAGTGCATGAAAATGGCCAATTTACTCACTCTGAGTTCTCAAAAAGGGTTTCTTCACCCCGGGAAGTTAATTAAATACCATTTGGAGGCATTTAATGTTCAAGCAAAAACGGCTGATTTTTGACAAAAGAGATAAGACCTCCATTACGTCATGCTTCAGAAATGTGGAAAATGGTCCGTTTTCAAATGTTTTATTTTTGAATGTCAGTTCACATTTGTAGGTTGATCATCGGTGTTAGAGCTAAAATTAGCATGTTTGAAGTGATTTTCATGCTTCCAGGGGCCCTAAACACAAGATTTATGGAATGGTTAAAAGTGCATGAAAATGGCCAATTTACTCACTCTGAGTTCTCAAAAAGGGTTTCTTCACCCCGGGAAGTTAATTAAATACCATTTGGAGGCATTTAATGTTCAAGCAAAAACGGCTGATTTTTGACAAAAGAGATAACACCCCCCATTACGTCATGCTTCAGAAATGTGGAAAATAGTCCGTTTTCAAATGTTTTATTTTTGAACATCAGTTCACATTTGTAGGTTGATCATCAGTGTTAGAGCTAAAATTAGCATGTTTAAAGTGATTTTCATGCTTCCAGGGGCTCGGGAAGTGAATTAAATACTATTTGGAGGCATTTAATGTTCAAGCAAAAACGGCTGATTTTTGACAAAAGAGATAACACCCCCCCATTACGTCATGCTTCAGAAATGTGGAAAATAGTCTGTTTTCAAATGTTTTATTTTTGAACGTCAGTTCACATTTGTAGGTTGATCATCAGTGTTAGAGCTAAAATTAGCATGTTTAAAGTGATTTTCATGCTTCCAGGGGCCCTAAACACAAGATTTATGGAATGGTTAAAAGTGCATGAAAATGGCCAATTTACTCACTCTGAGTTCTCAAAAAGGGTTTCTTCGCCCCGGGAAGTTAATTAAATACCATTTGGAGGCATTTAATATTCAAGCAAAAACGGCTGATTTTCGACAAAAGAGATAACACCCCCCCCTTACGTCCTGCTTCAGAAATGTGGAAAATGGTCCGTTTTCAAATGTTTTATTTTTGAACAACAGTTCACATTTGTAGGTGGATCATCAGTGTTAGAGCTAAAATTAGCATGTTTAAAGTGATTTTCATGCTTCCAGGGGCTCGGGAAGTGAATTACATACTATTTGGAGGCATTTAATGTTCAAGCAAAAACGGCTGATTTTTGACAAAAGAGATAACACCCCCCCATTACGTCATGCTTCAGAAATGTGGAAAATGGTCCGTTTTCAAATGTTTTATTTTTGAACGTCAGTTCACATTTGTAGGTTGATCATCAGTGTTAGAGCTAAAATTAG
The DNA here is from genome assembly GCF_964263255.1 of Lissotriton vulgaris. NCBI lineage: Eukaryota > Metazoa > Chordata > Amphibia > Caudata > Salamandridae > Lissotriton > Lissotriton vulgaris. The sequence continues at coordinate 987,248 of NW_028251597.1, read as the reverse complement.
CATGTTTAAAGTGATTTTCATGCTTCCAGGGGCCCTAAACACAAGATTTATGGAATGGTTAAAAGTGCATGAAAATGGCCAATTTACTCACTCTGAGTTCTCAAAAAGGGTTTCTTCACCCCGGGAAGTTAATTAAATACCATTTGGAGGCATTTAATGTTCAAGCAAAAACGGCTGATTTTCGACAAAAGAGATAACACCCCCCCCCCATTACGTCATGCTTCAGAAATGTGGAAAATGGTCCGTTTTCAAATGTTTTATTTTTGAATGTCAGTTCACATTTGTAGGTGGATCATCAGTGTTAGAGCTAAAATTAGCATGTTTAAAGTGAGTTTCATGCTTCCAGGGGCTCGGGAAGTGAATTAAATACTATTTGGAGGCATTTAATGTTCAATCAAAAACGGCTGATTTTTGACAAAAGAGATAACACCCCCCCATTACGTCATGCTTCAGAAATGTGGAAAATGGTCCGTTTTCAAATGTTTTATTTTTGAACGTCAGTTCACATTTGTAGGTTGATCATCAGTGTTAGAGCTAAAATTAGCATGTTTAAAGTGATTTTCATGCTTCCAGGGGCTCGGGAAGTGAATTAAATACTATTTGGAGGCATTTAATGTTCAAGCAAAAATGGCTGATTTTTGACAAAAGAGATAACACCCCCCCATTACGTCATGCTTCAGAAATGTGGAAAATGGTCCGTTTTCAAATGTTTTATTTTTGAACGTCAGTTCACATTTGTAGGTGAATCATCAGTGTTAGAGCTAAAATTAGCATGTTTAAAGTGATTTTCATGCTTCCAGGGGCCCTAAACACAAGATTTATGGAATGGTTAAAAGTGCATGAAAATGGCCAATTTACTCACTCTGAGTTCTCAAAAAGGGTTTCTTCACCCCGGGAAGTTAATTAAATACCATTTGGAGGCATTTAATGTTCAAGCAAAAATGGCTGATTTTTGACAAAAGAGATAACACCCTCCATTACGTCATGCTTCAGAAATGTGGAAAATGGTCCGTTTTCAAATGTTTTATTTTTGAATGTCAGTTCACATTTGTAGGTTGATCATCGGTGTTAGAGCTAAAATTAGCATGTTTGAAGTGATTTTCATGCTTCCAGGGGCCCTAAACACAAGATTTATGGAATGGTTAAAAGTGCATGAAAATGGCCAATTTACTCACTCTGAGTTCTCAAAAAGGGTTTCTTCACCCCGGGAAGTTAATTAAATACCATTTGGAGGCATTTAATGTTCAAGCAAAAACGGCTGATTTTTGACAAAAGAGATAACACCCCCCATTACGTCATGCTTCAGAAATGTGGAAAATAGTCCGTTTTCAAATGTTTTATTTTTGAACATCAGTTCACATTTGTAGGTTGATCATCAGTGTTAGAGCTAAAATTAGCATGTTTAAAGTGATTTTCATGCTTCCAGGGGCTCGGGAAGTGAATTAAATACTATTTGGAGGCATTTAATGTTCAAGCAAAAACGGCTGATTTTTGACAAAAGAGATAACACCCCCCCATTACGTCATGCTTCAGAAATGTGGAAAATAGTCTGTTTTCAAATGTTTTATTTTTGAACGTCAGTTCACATTTGTAGGTTGATCATCAGTGTTAGAGCTAAAATTAGCATGTTTAAAGTGATTTTCATGCTTCCAGGGGCCCTAAACACAAGATTTATGGAATGGTTAAAAGTGCATGAAAATGGCCAATTTACTCACTCTGAGTTCTCAAAAAGGGTTTCTTCGCCCCGGGAAGTTAATTAAATACCATTTGGAGGCATTTAATATTCAAGCAAAAACGGCTGATTTTCGACAAAAGAGATAACACCCCCCCCTTACGTCCTGCTTCAGAAATGTGGAAAATGGTCCGTTTTCAAATGTTTTATTTTTGAACAACAGTTCACATTTGTAGGTGGATCATCAGTGTTAGAGCTAAAATTAGCATGTTTAAAGTGATTTTCATGCTTCCAGGGGCTCGGGAAGTGAATTACATACTATTTGGAGGCATTTAATGTTCAAGCAAAAACGGCTGATTTTTGACAAAAGAGATAACACCCCCCCATTACGTCATGCTTCAGAAATGTGGAAAATGGTCCGTTTTCAAATGTTTTATTTTTGAACGTCAGTTCACATTTGTAGGTTGATCATCAGTGTTAGAGCTAAAATTAGCATGTTTAAAGTGATTTTCATGCTTCCAGGGGCCCTAAACACAAGATTTATGGAATGGTTAAAAGTGCATGAAAATGGCCAATTTACTCACTCTGAGTTCTCAAAAAGGGTTTCTTCACCCCGGGAAGTTAATTAAATACCATTTGGAGGCATTTAATGTTCAAGCAAAAACGGCTGATTTTCGACAAAAGAGATAACACCCCCCCCCATTACGTCATGCTTCAGAAATGTGGAAAATGGTCCGTTTTCAAATGTTTTATTTTTGAATGTCAGTTCACATTTGTAGGTGGATCATCAGTGTTAGAGCTAAAATTAGCATGTTTAAAGTGATTTTCATGCTTCCAGGGGCTCGGGAAGTGAATTAAATACTATTTGGAGGAATTTAATGTTCAAGCAAAAACAGCTGATTTTTGACAAAAGAGATAACACCCCCCCATTACGTCATGCTTCAGAAATGTGGAAAATGGTCCGTTTTCAAATGTTTTATTTTTGAACGTCAGTTCACATTTGTAGGTGGATCATCAGTGTTAGAGCTAAAATTAGCATGTTTAAAGGGATTTTCATGCTTCCAGGAGCTCGGGAAGTGAATTAAATACTATTTGGAGGCATTTAATGTTCAAGCAAAAACAGCTGATTTTTGACAAAAGAGATAACACCCCCCCATTACGTCATGCTTCCGAAATGTGGAAAATGGTCAGTTTTCAAATGTTTTATTTTTGAACGTCAGTTCACATTTGTAGGTTGATCATCAGTGTTAGAGCTAAAATTAGCATGTTTTAAAGTGATTTTCATGCTTCCAGGGGCCCTAAACACAAGATTTATGGAATGGTTAAAAGTGCATGAAAATCGCCAATTTACTCACTCTGAGTTCTCAAAAAAGGGTTTCTTCACCCCGGGAAGTTAATTAAATACCATTTGGAGGCATTTAATGTTCAAGCGAAAACGGCTGATTTTCGACAAAAGAGATAACACCCCCCCATTACGTCATGCTTCAGAAATGTGGAGAATGGTCCGTTTTCAAATGTTTTATTTTTGAACGTCAGTTCACATTTGTAGGTGGATCATCAGTGTTAGAGCTAAAATTAGCATGTTTAAAGTGATTTTCATGCTTCCAGGGGCTCGGGAAGTGAATTAAATACTATTTGGAGGCATTTAATGTTCAATCAAAAACGGCTGATTTTTGACAAAAGAGATAACACCCCCCCATTACGTCATGCTTCAGAAATGTGGAAAATGGTCCGTTTTCAAATGTTTTATTTTTGAACGTCAGTTCACATTTGTAGGTTGATCATCAGTGTTAGAGCTAAAATTAGCATGTTTAAAGTGATTTTCATGCTTCCAGGGGCTCGGGAAGTGAATTAAATACTATTTGGAGGCATTTAATGTTCAAGCAAAAATGGCTGATTTTTGACAAAAGAGATAACACCCCCCCATTATGTCATGCTTCAGAAATGTGGAAAATGGTCCGTTTTCAAATGTTTTATTTTTGAACGTCAGTTCACATTTGTAGGTGAATCATCAGTGTTAGAGCTAAAATTAGCATGTTTAAAGTGATTTTCATGCTTCCAGGGGCCCTAAACACAAGATTTATGGAATGGTTAAAAGTGCATGAAAATGGCCAATTTACTCACTCTGAGTTCTCAAAAAGGGTTTCTTCACCCCGGGAAGTTAATTAAATACCATTTGGAGGCATTTAATGTTCAAGCAAAAACGGCTGATTTTTGACAAAAGAGATAACACCCTCCATTACGTCATGCTTCAGAAATGTGGAAAATGGTCCGTTTTCAAATGTTTTATTTTTGAATGTCAGTTCACATTTGTAGGTTGATCATCGGTGTTAGAGCTAAAATTAGCATGTTTGAAGTGATTTTCATGCTTCCAGGGGCTCGGGAAGTGAATTAAATACTATTTGGAGGCATTTAATGTTCAAGCAAAAACAGCAGATTTTTGACAAAAGAGATAACACCCCCCCATTACGTCATGCTTCAGAAATGTGGAAAATGATCCGTTTTCAAATGTTTTATTTTTGAACGTCAGTTCACATTTGTAGGTGGATCATCAGTGTTAGAGCTAAAATTAGCATGTTTAAAGGGATTTTCATGCTTCCAGGGGCTCGGGAAGTGAATTAAATACTATTTGGAGGCATTTAATGTTCAAGCAAAAACAGCTGATTTTTGACAAAAGAGATAACACCCCCCCATTACGTCATGCTTCAGAAATGTGGAAAATGGTCAGTTTTCAAATGTTTTATTTTTGAACATCAGTTCACATTTGTAGGTTGATCATCAGTGTTAGAGCTAAAATTAGCATGTTTAAAGTGATTTTCATGCTTCCAGGGACCCTAAACACAAGATTTATGGAATGGTTAAAAGTGCATGAAAATGGCCAATTTACTCACTCTGAGTTCTCAAAAAGGGTTTCTTCACCCCGGGAAGTTAATTAAATACCATTTGGAGGCATTTAATGTTCAAGCAAAAACGGCTGATTTTCGACAAAAGAGATAACATCCCCCCATTACGTCATGCTTCAGAAATGTGGAAAATGGTCCGTTTTCAAATGTTTTATTTTTGAACGTCAGTTCACATTTGTAGGTTGATCATCAGTGTTAGAGCTAAAATTAGCATGTTTAAAGTGATTTTCATGCTTCCAGGGGCTCGGGAAGTGAATTAAATACAATTTGGAGGCATTTAATGTTCAAGCAAAAACGGCTGATTTTTGACAAAAGAGATAACACCCCCCCATTACGTCATGCTTCAGAAATGTGGAAAATGGTCCGTTTTCAAATGTTTTATTTTTGAACGTCAGTTCACATTTGTAGGTTGATCATCAGTGTTAGAGCTAAAATTAGCATGTTTAAAGTGATTTTCATGCTTCCAGGGGCCCTAAACACAAGATTTATGGAATGGTTAAAAGTGCATGAAAATGGCCAATTTACTCACTCTGAGTTCTCAAAAAGGATTTCTTCACCCCGGGAAGTTAATTAAATACCATTTGGAGGCATTTAATGTTCAAGCAAAAACGGCTGATTTTCGACAAAAGAGATAACACCCCCCCATTACGTCATGCTTCAGAAATGTGGAAAATGGTCCGTTTTCAAATGTTTTATTTTTGAACAACAGTTCACATTTGTAGGTGGATCATCAGTGTTAGAGCTAAAATTAGCATGTTTAAAGTGATTTTCATGCTTCCAGGGGCTCGGGAAGTGAATTACATACTATTTGGAGGCATTTAATGTTCAAGCAAAAACGGCTGATTTTTGACAAAAGAGATAACACCCCCCCATTACGTCATGCTTCCGAAATGTGGAAAATGGTCCGTTTTCAAATGTTTTATTTTTGAACGTCAGTTCACATTTGTAGGTTGATCATCAGTGTTAGAGCTAAAATTAGCATGTTTAAAGTGATTTTCATGTTTCCAGGGGCCCTAAACACAAGATTTATGGAATGGTTAAAAGTGCATGAAAATGGCCAATTTACTCACTCTGAGTTCTCAAAAAGGGTTTCTTCACCCCGGGAAGTTAATTAAATACCATTTGGAGGCATTTAATGTTCAAGCAAAAACGGCTGATTTTCGACAAAAGAGATAACACCCCCCCCCCATTACGTCATGCTTCAGAAATGTGGAAAATGGTCCGTTTTCAAATGTTTTATTTTTGAATGTCAGTTCACATTTGTAGGTGGATCATCAGTGTTAGAGCTAAAATTAGCATGTTTAAAGTGATTTTCATGCTTCCAGGGGCTCGGGAAGTGAATTAAATACTATTTGGAGGAATTTAATGTTCAAGCAAAAACAGCTGATTTTTGACAAAAGAGATAACACCCCCCCATTACGTCATGCTTCAGAAATGTGGAAAATGGTCCGTTTTCAAATGTTTTATTTTTGAACGTCAGTTCACATTTGTAGGTGGATCATCAGTGTTAGAGCTAAAATTAGCATGTTTAAAGGGATTTTCATGCTTCCAGGAGCTCGGGAAGTGAATTAAATACTATTTGGAGGCATTTAATGTTCAAGCAAAAACAGCTGATTTTTGACAAAAGAGATAACACGCCCCCATTACGTCATGCTTCAGAAATGTGGAAAATGGTCCGTTTTCAAATGTTTTATTTTTGAACGTCAGTTCACATTTGTAGGTTGATCATCAGTGTTAGAGCTAAAATTAGCATGTTTAAAGTGATTTTCATGCTTCCAGGGGCTCGGGAAGTGAATTAAATACTATTTGGAGGCATTTAATGTTCAATCAAAAACGGCTGATTTTTGACAAAAGAGATAACACCCCCCCATTACGTCATGCTTCAGAAATGTGGAAAATGGTCCGTTTTCAAATGTTTTATTTTTGAACGTCAGTTCACATTTGTAGGTTGATCATCAGTGTTAGAGCTAAAATTAGCATGTTTAAAGGGATTTTCATGCTTCCAGGAGCTCGGGAAGTGAATTAAATACAATTTGGAGGCATTTAATGTTCAAGCAAAAACGGCTGATTTTTGACAAAAGAGATAACACCCCCCCATTACGTCATGCTTCAGAAATGTGGAAAATGGTCCGTTTTCAAATGTTTTATTTTTGAACGTCAGTTCACATTTGTAGGTTGATCATCAGTGTTAGAGCTAACATTAGTATGTTTAAAGTGATTTTCATGCTTCCAGGGGCCCTAAACACAAGATTTACGGAATGGTTAAAAGTGCATGAAAATGGCCAATTTAGTCACTCTGAGTTCTCAAAAAGGGTTTCTTCACCCCGGGAAGTTAAATAAATACCATTTGGAGGCATTTAATGTTCAAGCAAAAACAGCTGATTTTTGACAAAAGAGATAACACGCCCCCATTACGTCATGCTTCAGAAATGTGGAAAATGATCCGTTTTCAAATGTTTTATTTTTGAACGTCAGTTCACATTTGTAGGTGGATCATCAGTGTTAGAGCTAAAATTAGCATGTTTAAAGGGATTTTCATGCTTCCAGGGGCTCGGGAAGTGAATTAAATACTATTTGGAGGCATTTAATGTTCAAGCAAAAACAGCTGATTTTTGACAAAAGAGATAACACCCCCCCATTACGTCATGCTTCAGAAATGTGGAAAATGGTCAGTTTTCAAATGTTTTATTTTTGAACATCAGTTCACATTTGTAGGTTGATCATCAGTGTTAGAGCTAAAATTAGCATGTTTAAAGTGATTTTCATGCTTCCAGGGGCCCTAAACACAAGATTTATGGAATGGTTAAAAGTGCATGAAAATGGCCAATTTACTCACTCTGAGTTCTCAAAAAGGGTTTCTTCACCCCAGGAAGTTAATTAAATACCATTTGGAGGCATTTAATGTTCAAGCAAAAACGGCTGATTTTCGACAAAAGAGATAACACCCCCCCATTACGTCATGCTTCAGAAATGTGGAAAATGGTCCGTTTTCAAATGTTTTATTTTTGAACGTCAGTTCACATTTGTAGGTTGATCATCAGTGTTAGAGCTAAAATTAGCATGTTTAAAGTGATTTTCATGCTTCCAGGGACTCGGGAAGTGAATTAAATACAATTTGGAGGCATTTAATGTTCAAGCAAAAACGGCTGATTTTTGACAAAAGAGATAACACCCCCCCATTACGTCATGCTTCAGAAATGTGGAAAATGGTCCGTTTTCAAATGTTTTATTTTTGAACGTCAGTTCACATTTGTAGGTTGATCATCAGTGTTAGAGCTAACATTAGTATGTTTAAAGTGATTTTCATGCTTCCAGGGGCCCTAAACACAAGATTTACGGAATGGTTAAAAGTGCATGAAAATGGCCAATTTAGTCACTCTGAGTTCTCAAAAAGGGTTTCTTCACCCCGGGAAGTTAAATAAATACCATTTGGAGGCATTTAATGTTCAAGCAAAAACGGCTGATTCTCGACAAAAGAGATAACACCCCCCCATTACGTCATGCTTCAGAAATGTGGAAAATGATCCGTTTTCAAATGTTTTATTTTTGAACTTCAGTTCACATTTGTAGGTGGATCATCAGTGTTAGAGCTAAAATTAGCATGTTTAAAGGGATTTTCATGCTTCCAGGGGCTCGGGAAGTGAATTAAATACTATTTGGAGGCATTTAATGTTCAAGCAAAAACAGCTGATTTTTGACAAAAGAGATAACACCCCCCCATTACGTCATGCTTCAGAAATGTGGCAAATGGTCCGTTTTCAAATGTTTTATTTTTGAACGTCAGTTCACATTTGTAGGTTGATCATCAGTGTTAGAGCTAAAATTAGCATGTTTAAAGTGATTTTCATGCTTCCAGGGGCCCTAAACACAAGATTTATGGAATGGTTAAAAGTGCATGAAAATGGCCAATTTACTCACTCTGAGTTCTCAAAAAGGATTTCTTCACCCCGGGAAGTTAATTAAATACCATTTGGAGGCATTTAATGTTCAAGCGAAAACGGCTGATTTTCGACAAAAGAGATAACACCCCCCCATTACGTCATGCTTCAGAAATGTGGAGAATGGTCAGTTTTCAAATGTTTTATTTTTGAACGTCAGTTCACATTTGTAGGTGGATCATCAGTGTTAAAACTAAAATTAGCATGTTTAAAGTGATTTTCATGCTTCCAGGGGCTCGGGAAGTGAATTAAATACTATTTGGAGGCATTTAATGTTCAATCAAAAACGGCTGATTTTTGACAAAAGAGATAACACCCCCCCATTACGTCATGCTTCAGAAATGTGGAAAATGGTCAGTTTTCAAATGTTTTATTTTTGAACGTCAGTTCACATTTGTAGGTTGATCATCAGTGTTAGAGCTAAAATTAGCATGTTTAAAGTGATTTTCATGCTTCCAGGGGCCCTAAACACAAGATTTATGGAATGGTTAAAAGTGCATGAAAATGGCCAATTTACTCACTCTGAGTTCTCAAAAAGGGTTTCTTCACCCCGGGAAGTTAATTATATACCATTTGAAGGCATTTAATGTTCAAGCAAAAACGGCCGATTTTCGACAAAAGAGATAACACCCCCCCATTACGTCATGCTTCAGAAATGTGGAAAATGGTCTGTTTTCAAATGTTTTATTTTTGAATGTCAGTTCACATTTGTAGGTTGATCATCAGTGTTAGAGCTAAAATTAGCATGTTTAAAGTGATTTTCATGCTTCCAGGGGCCCTAAACACAAGATTAATGGAATGGTTAAAAGTGCATGAAAATGGCCAATTTACTCACTCTGAGTTCTCAAAAAGGGTTTCTTCGCCCCGGGAAGTTAATTAAATACCATTTGGAGGCATTTAATATTCAAGCAAAAACGGCTGATTTTCGACAAAAGAGATAACACCCCCCCATTACATCATGCTTCAGAAATGTGGAAAATGGTCCGTTTTCAAATGTTTTATTTTTGAACGTCAGTTCACATTTGTAGGTGGATCATCAGTGTTAGAGCTAAAATTAGCATGTTTAAAGTGATTTTCATGCTTCCAGGGGCTCGGGAAGTGAATTAAATACTATTTGGAGGCATTTAATGTTCAAGCAAAAACAGCTGATTTTTGACAAAAGAGATAACACCCCCCCATTACTTCATGCTTCAGAAATGTGGAAAATGGTCCGTTTTCAAATGTTTTATTTTTGAACGTCAGTTCACATTTGTAGGTTGATCATCAGTGTTAGAGCTAAAATTAGCATGTTTAAAGTGATTTTCATGCTTCCAGGGGCCCTAAACACAAGATTTATGGAATGGTTAAAAGTGCATGAAAATCGCCAATTTACTCACTCTGAGTTCTCAAAAAGGGTTTCTTCACCCCGGGAAGTTAATTAAATACCATTTGGAGGCATTTAATGTTCAAGCAAAAACGGCTGATTTTCGACAAAAGAGATAACACCCCCCCATTACGTCATGCTTCAGAAATGTGGAGAATGGTCCGTTTTCAAATGTTTTATTTTTGAACGTCAGTTCACATTTGTAGGTGGATCATCAGTGTTAGAGCTAAAATTAGCATGTTTAAAGTGATTTTCATGCTGCCAGGGGCTCGGGAAGTGAATTAAATACTATTTGGAGGCATTTAATGTTCAAGCAAAAATGGCTGATTTTTGACAAAAGAGATAACACCCCCCCATTATGTCATGCTTCAGAAATGTGGAAAATGGTCCGTTTTCAAATGTTTTATTTTTGAACGTCAGTTCACATTTGTAGGTGAATCATCAGTGTTAGAGCTAAAATTAGCATGTTTAAAGTGATTTTCATGCTTCCAGGGGCCCTAAACACAAGATTTATGGAATGGTTAAAAGTGCATGAAAATGGCCAATTTACTCACTCTGAGTTCTCAAAAAGGGTTTCTTCACCCCGGGAAGTTAATTAAATACCATTTGGAGGCATTTATTGTTCAAGCAAAAACGGCTGATTTTTGACAAAAGAGATAACACCCCCCCCCATTACGTCATGCTTCAGAAATGTGGAAAATGGTCCGTTTTCAAATGTTTTATTTTTGAATGTCAGTTCACATTTGTAGGTGGATCATCAGTGTTAGAGCTAAAATTAGCATGTTTAAAGTGATTTTCATGCTTCCAGGGGCCCTAAACACAAGATTTATGGAATGGTTAAAAGTGCATGAAAATGGCCAATTTACTCACTCTGAGTTCTCAAAAAGGGTTTCTTCACCCCGGGAAGTTAATTAAATACCATTTGGTGGCATTTAATGTTCAAGCAAAAACGGCTGATTTTCGACAAAAGAGATAACACCCCCCCCCCCGTTACGTCATGCTTCAGAAATGTGGAAAATGGTCCGTTTTCAAATGTTTTATTTTTGAATGTCAGTTCACATTTGTAGGTGGATCATCAGTGTTAGAGCTAAAATTAGCATGTTTAAAGTGATTTTCATGCTTCCAGGGGCTCGGGAAGTGAATTAAATACTATTTGGAGGAATTTAATGTTCAAGCAAAAACGGCTGATTTTTGACAAAAGAGATAACACCCCCCCATTACGTCATGCTTCAGAAATGTGAAAAATGGTCCGTTTTCAAATGTTTTATTTTTGAACGTCAGTTCACATTTGTAGGTTGATCATCAGTGTTAGAGCTAAAATTAGCATGTTTAAAGTGATTTTCATGCTACCAGGGGCCCTAAACACAAGATTTATGGAATGGTTAAAAGTGCATGAAAATCGCCAATTTACTCACTCTGAGTTCTCAAAAAGGGTTTCTTCACCCCGGGAAGTTAATTAAATACCATTTGGAGGCATTTAATGTTCAAGCAAAAACGGCTGATTTTCGACAAAAGAGATAACACCCCCCCCATTACGTCATGCTTCAGAAATGTGGAGAATGGTCCGTTTTCAAATGTTTTATTTTTGAACGTCAGTTCACATTTGTAGGTGGATCATCAGTGTTAGAGCTAAAATTAGCATGTTTAAAGTGATTTTCATGCTTCCAGGGGCTCGGGAAGTGAATTAAATACTATTTGGAGGCATTTAATGTTCAATCAAAAACGGCTGATTTTTGACAAAAGAGATAACACCCCCCCATTACGTCATGCTTCAGAAATGTGGAAAATGGTCCGTTTTTAAATGTTTTATTTTTGAACGTCAGTTCACATTTGTAGGTTGATCATCAGTGTTAGAGCTAAAATTAGCATGTTTAAAGTGATTTTCATGCTTCCAGGGGCTCGGGAAGTGAATTAAATACTATTTGGAGGCATTTAATGTTCAAGCAAAAATGGCTGATTTTTGACAAAAGAGATAACACCCCCCCATTATGTCATGCTTCAAAAATGTGGAAAATGGTCCGTTTTCAAATGTTTTATTTTTGAACGTCAGTTCACATTTGTAGGTGAATAATCAGTGTTAGAGCTAAAATTAGCATGTTTAAAGTGATTTTCATGCTTCCAGGGGCCCTAAACACAAGATTTATGGAATGGTTAAAAGTGCATGAAAATGGCCAATTTACTCACTCTGAGTTCTCAAAAAGGGTTTCTTCACCCCGGGAAGTTAATTAAATACCATTTGGAGGCATTTAATGTTCAAGCAAAAACGGCTAATTTTTTACAAAAGAGATAACACCCCCCCCCCCATTACGTCATGCTTCAGAAATGTGGAAAATGGTCCGTTTTCAAATGTTTTATTTTTGAATGTCAGTTCACATTTGTAGGTGGATCATCAGTGTTAGAGCTAAAATTAGCATGTTTAAAGTGATTTTCATGCTTCCAGGGGCTCGGGAAGTGAATTAAATACTATTTGGAGGCATTTAATGTTCAAGCAAAAACGGCTGATTTTTGACAAAAGAGATAACACCCCCCCATTACGTCATGCTTCAGAAATGTGGAAAATGATCCGTTTTCAAATGTTTTATTTTTGAACGTCAGTTCACATTTGTAGGTGGATCATCAGTGTTAGAGCTAAAATTAGCATGTTTAAAGGGATTTTCATGCTTCCAGGGGCTCGGGAAGTGAATTAAATACTATTTGGAGGCATTTAATGTTCAAGCAAAAACAGCTGATTTTTGACAAAAGAGATAACACCCCCCCATTACGTCATGCTTCAGAAATGTGGAAAATGGTCAGTTTTCAAATGTTTTATTTTTGAACATCAGTTCACATTTGTAGGTTGATCATCAGTGTTAGAGCTAAAATTAGCATGTTTAAAGTGATTTTCATGCTTCCAGGGGCTCGGGAAGTGAATTAAATACTATTTGGAGGCATTTAATGTTGAAGCAAAAACGGCTGATTTTTGACAAAAGAGATAACACCCCCCATTACGTCATGCTTCAGAATTGTGGAAAATAGTCCATTTTCAAATGTTTTATTTTTGAACGTCAGTTCACATTTGTAGGTTGATCATCAGTGTTAGAGCTAAAATTAGCATGTTTAAAGTGATTTTCATGCTTCCAGGGGCTCGGGAAGTGAATTAAATATTATTTGGAGGCATTTAATGTTCAAGCAAAAACGGCTGATTTTTGACAAAAGAGATAACACCCCCCCATTACGTCATGCTTCAGAAATGTGGAAAATAGTCCGTTTTCAAATGTTTTATTTTTGAACGTCAGTTCACATTTGTAGGTTGATCATCAGTGTTAGAGCTAAAATTAGCATGTTTAAAGTGATTTTCATGCTTCCAGGGGCCCTAAACACAAGATTTATGGAATGGTTAAAAGTGCATGAAAATGGCCAATTTACTCACTCTGAGTTCTCAAAAAGGGTTTCTTCGCCCCGGGAAGTTAATTAAATACCATTTGGAGGCATTTAATATTCAAGCAAAAACGGCTGATTTTCGACAAAAGAGATAACACCCCCCCATTACGTCATGCTTCAGAAATGTGGAAAATGGTCCGTTTTCAAATGTTTTATTTTTGAACAACAGTTCACATTGGTAGGTGGATCATCAGTGTTAGAGCTAAAATTAGCATGTTTAAAGTGATTTTCATGCTTCCAGTGGCTCGGGAAGTGAATTACATACTATTTGGAGGCATTTAATGTTCAAGCAAAAACGGCTGATTTTTGACAAAAGAGATAACACCCCCCCATTACGTCATGCTTCAGAAATGTGGAAAATGGTCCGTTTTCAAATGTTTTATTTTTGGACGTCAGTTCACATTTGTAGGTTGATCATCAGTGTTAGAGCTAAAATTAGCATGTTTAAAGTGATTTTCATGCTTCCAGGGGCTCGGGAAGTGAATTAAATACAATTTGGAGGCATTTAATGTTCAAGCAAAAACGGCTGATTTTTGACAAAAGAGATAACACCCCCCCCATTACGTCATGCTTCAGAAATGTGGAAAATGGTCCGTTTTCGAATGTTTTATTTTTGGACGTCAGTTCACATTTGTAGGTTGATCATCAGTGTTAGAGCTAAAATTAGTATGTTTAAAGTGATTTTCATGCTTCCAGGGGCCCTAAACACAAGATTTACGGAATGGTTAAAAGTGCATGAAAATGGCCAATTTACTCACTCTGAGTTCTCAAAAAGGGTTTCTTCACCCCGGGAAGTTAATTAAATACCACTTGGAGGCATTTAATGTTCAAGCAAAAACGGCTGATTTTCGACAAAAGAGATAACACCCCCCCATTACGTCATGCTTCAGAAATGTGGAAAATGATCCGTTTTCAAATGTTTTATTTTTGAACGTCAGTTCACATTTGTAGGTGGATCATCAGTGTTGGAGCTAAAATTAGCATGTTTAAAGGGATTTTCATGCTTCCAGGGGCTCGGGAAGTGAATTAAATACTATTTGGAGGCATTTAATGTTCAAGCAAAAACGGCTGATTTTTGACAAAAGAGATAACACCCCCCCATTACGTCATGCTTGAGAAATGTGGAAAATGGTCCGTTTTCAAATGTTTTATTTTTGAACGTCAGTTCACATTTGTAGGTGGATCATCAGTGTTAGAGCTAAAATTAGCATGTTTAAATTGATTTTCATGCTTCCAGGGGCTCGGGAAGTGAATTAAATACTATTTGGAGGAATTTAATGTTCAAGCAAAAACGGCTGATTTTTGACAAAAGAGATAACACCCCCCCATTACGTCATGCTTCAGAAATGTGGAGAATGGTCCGTTTTCAAATGTTTTATTTTTGAACGTCAGTTCACATTTGTAGGTGGATCATCAGTGTTAGAGCTAAAATTAGCATGTTTAAAGTGAGTTTCATGCTTCCAGGGGCTCGGGAAGTGAATTAAATACTATTTGGAGGCATTTAATGTTCAATCAAAAACGGCTGATTTTTGACAAAAGAGATAACACCCCCCCATTACGTCATGCTTCAGAAATGTGGAAAATGGTCCGTTTTCAAATGTTTTATTTTTGAACGTCAGTTCACATTTGTAGGTTGATCATCAGTGTTAGAGCTAAAATTAGCATGTTTAAAGTGATTTTCATGCTTTCAGGGGCTCGGAAGTGAATTAAATACTATTTGGAGGCATTTAATGTTCAAGCAAAAATGGCTGATTTTTGACAAAAGAGATAACACCCCCCCATTACGTCATGCTTCAGAAATGTGGAAAATGGTCAGTTTTCAAATGTTTTATTTTTGAACGTCAGTTCACATTTGTAGGTGAATCATCAGTGTTAGAGCTAAAATTAGCATGTTTAAAGTGATTTTCATGCTTCCAGGGGCCCTAAACACAAGATTTATGGAATGGTTAAAAGTGCATGAAAATGGCCAATTTACTCACTCTGAGTTCTCAAAAAGGGTTTCTTCACCCCGGGAAGTTAATTAAATACCATTTGGAGGCATTTAATGTTCAAGCAAAAACGGCTGATTTTTGACAAAAGAGATAACACCCCCCATTACGTCATGCTTCAGAAATGTGGAAAATGGTCCGTTTTCAAATGTTTTATTTTTGAATGTCAGTTCACATTTGTAGGTTGATCATCAGTGTTAGAGCTAAAATTAGCATGTTTAAAGTGATTTTCATGCTTCCAGGGGCCCTAAACACAAGATTTATGGAATGGTTAAAAGTGCATGAAAATGGCCAATTTACTCACTCTGAGTTCTCAAAAAGGGTTTCTTCGCCCCGGGAAGTTAATTAAATACCATTTGGAGGCATTTAATATTCAAGCAAAAACGGCTGATTTTCGACAAAAGAGATAACACCCCCCCATTACGTCATGCTTCAGAAATGTGGAAAATGGTCCGTTTTCAAATGTTTTATTTTTGAACAACAGTTCACATTTGTAGGTGGATCATCAGTGTTAGAGCTAAAATTAGCATGTTTAAAGTGATTTTCATGCTTCCAGGGGCTCGGGAAGTGAATTACATACTATTTGGAGGCATTTAATGTTCAAGCAAAAACGGCTGATTTTTGACAAAAGAGATAACACCCCCCCATTACGTCATGCTTCAGAAATGTGGAAAATGGTCCGTTTTCAAATGTTTTATTTTTGGACGTCAGTTCACATTTGTAGGTTGATCATCAGTGTTAGAGCTAAAATTAGCATGTTTAAAGTGATTTTCATGCTTCCAGGGGCTCGGGAAGTGAATTAAATACAATTTGGAGGCATTTAATGTTCAAGCAAAAACGGCTGATTTTTGACAAAAGAGATAACACCCCCCCCATTACGTCATGCTTCAGAAATGTGGAAAATGGTCCGTTTTCAAATGTTTTATTTTTGGACGTCAGTTCACATTTGTAGGTTGATCATCAGTGTTAGAGCTAAAATTAGTATGTTTAAAGTGATTTTCATGCTTCCAGGGGCCCTAAACACAAGATTTACGGAATGGTTAAAAGTGCATGAAAATGGCCAATTTACTCACTCTGAGTTCTCAAAAAGGGTTTCTTCACCCCGGGAAGTTAATTAAATACCACTTGGAGGCATTTAATGTTCAAGCAAAAACGGCTGATTTTCGACAAAAGAGATAACACCCCCCCATTACGTCATGCTTCAGAAATGTGGAAAATGATCCGTTTTCAAATGTTTTATTTTTGAACGTCACTTCACATTTGTAGGTGGATCATCAGTGTTGGAGCTAAAATTAGCATTTTTAAAGGGATTTTCATGCTTCCAGGGGCTCGGGAAGTGAATTAAATACTATTTGGAGGCATTTAATGTTGAAGCAAAAACGGCTGATTTTTGACAAAAGAGATAACACCCCCCATTACGTCATGCTTCAGAATTGTGGAAAATAGTCCATTTTCAAATGTTTTATTTTTGAACGTCAGTTCACATTTGTAGGTTGATCATCAGTGTTAGAGCTAAAATTAGCATGTTTAAAGTGATTTTCATGCTTCCAGGGGCTCGGGAAGTGAATTAAATACTATTTGGAGGCATTTAATGTTCAAGCAAAAACGGCTGATTTTTGACAAAAGAGATAACACCCCCCCATTACGTCATGCTTCAGAAATGTGGAAAATAGTCCGTTTTCAAATGTTTTATTTTTGAACCTCAGTTCACATTTGTAGGTTGATCATCAGTGTTAGAGCTAAAATTAGCATGTTTAAAGTGATTTTCATGCTTCCAGGGGCCCTAAACACAAGATTTATGGAATGGTTAAAAGTGCATGAAAATGGCCAATTTACTCACTCTGAGTTCTCAAAAAGGGTTTCTTCGCCCCGGGAAGTTAATTAAATACCATTTGGAGGCATTTAATATTCAAGCAAAAACGGCTGATTTTCGACAAAAGAGATAACACCCCCCCATTACATCATGCTTCAGAAATGTGGAAAATGGTCCGTTTTCAAATGTTTTATTTTTGAACAACAGTTCACATTTGTAGGTGGATCATCAGTGTTAGAGCTAAAATTAGCATGTTTAAAGTGATTTTCATGCTTCCAGTGGCTCGGGAAGTGAATTACATACTATTTGGAGGCATTTAATGTTCAAGCAAAAACGGCTGATTTTTGACAAAAGAGATAACACCCCCCCATTACGTCATGCTTCAGAAATGTGGAAAATGGTCCGTTTTCAAATGTTTTATTTTTGGACGTCAGTTCACATTTGTAGGTTGATCATCAGTGTTAGAGCTAAAATTAGCATGTTTAAAGTGATTTTCATGCTTCCAGGGGCTCGGGAAGTGAATTAAATACAATTTGGAGGCATTTAATGTTCAAGCAAAAACGGCTGATTTTTGACAAAAGAGATAACACCCCCCATTACGTCATGCTTCAGAAATGTGGAAAATGGTCCGTTTTCGAATGTTTTATTTTTGGACGTCAGTTCACATTTGTAGGTTGATCATCAGTGTTAGAGCTAAAATTAGTATGTTTAAAGTGATTTTCATGCTTCCAGGGGCCCTAAACACAAGATTTACGGAATGGTTAAAAGTGCATGAAAATGGCCAATTTACTCACTCTGAGTTCTCAAAAAGGGTTTCTTCACCCCGGGAAGTTAATTAAATACCACTTGGAGGCATTTAATGTTCAAGCAAAAACGGCTGATTTTCGACAAAAGAGATAACACCCCCCCATTACGTCATGCTTCAGAAATGTGGAAAATGATCCGTTTTCAAATGTTTTATTTTTGAACGTCAGTTCACATTTGTAGGTGGATCATCAGTGTTGGAGCTAAAATTAGCATGTTTAAAGGGATTTTCATGCTTCCAGGGGCTCGGGAAGTGAATTAAATACTATTTGGAGGCATTTAATGTTCAAGCAAAAACGGCTGATTTTTGACAAAAGAGATAACACCCCCCCATTACGTCATGCTTGAGAAATGTGGAAAATGGTCCGTTTTCAAATGTTTTATTTTTGAACGTCAGTTCACATTTGTAGGTGGATCATCAGTGTTAGAGCTAAAATTAGCATGTTTAAAGTGATTTTCATGCTTCCAGGGGCTCGGGAAGTGAATTAAATACTATTTGGAGGAATTTAATGTTCAAGCAAAAACGGCTGATTTTTGACAAAAGAGATAACACCCCCCCATTACGTCATGCTTCAGAAATGTGGAAAATGGTCCGTTTTCAAATGTTTTATTTTTGAACGTCAGTTCACATTTGTAGGTTGATCATCAGTGTTAGAGCTAAAATTAGCATGTTTAAAGTGATTTTCATGCTTCCAGGGGCTCGGAAGTGAATTAAATACTATTTGGAGGCATTTAATGTTCAAGCAAAAATGGCTGATTTTTGACAAAAGAGATAACACCCCCCCATTACGTCATGCTTCAGAAATGTGGAAAATGATCCGTTTTCAAATGTTTTATTTTTGAACGTCAGTTCACATTTGTAGGTGGATCATCAGTGTTGGAGCTAAAATTAGCATTTTTAAAGGGATTTTCATGCTTCCAGGGGCTCGGGAAGTGAATTAAATACTATTTGGAGGCATTTAATGTTGAAGCAAAAACGGCTGATTTTTGACAAAAGAGATAACACCCCCCATTACGTCATGCTTCAGAATTGTGGAAAATAGTCCATTTTCAAATGTTTTATTTTTGAACGTCAGTTCACATTTGTAGGTTGATCATCAGTGTTAGAGCTAAAATTAGCATGTTTAAAGTGATTTTCATGCTTCCAGGGGCTCGGGAAGTGAATTAAATACTATTTGGAGGCATTTAATGTTCAAGCAAAAACGGCTGATTTTTGACAAAAGAGATAACACCCCCCATTACGTCATGCTTCAGAAATGTGGAAAATAGTCCGTTTTCAAATGTTTTATTTTTGAACCTCAGTTCACATTTGTAGGTTGATCATCAGTGTTAGAGCTAAAATTAGCATGTTTAAAGTGATTTTCATGCTTCCAGGGGCCCTAAACACAAGATTTATGGAATGGTTAAAAGTGCATGAAAATGGCCAATTTACTCACTCTGAGTTCTCAAAAAGGGTTTCTTCGCCCCGGGAAGTTAATTAAATACCATTTGGAGGCATTTAATATTCAAGCAAAAACGGCTGATTTTCGACAAAAGAGATAACACCCCCCCATTACATCATGCTTCAGAAATGTGGAAAATGGTCCGTTTTCAAATGTTTTATTTTTGAACAACAGTTCACATTTGTAGGTGGATCATCAGTGTTAGAGCTAAAATTAGCATGTTTAAAGTGATTTTCATGCTTCCAGTGGCTCGGGAAGTGAATTACATACTATTTGGAGGCATTTAATGTTCAAGCAAAAACGGCTGATTTTTGACAAAAGAGATAACACCCCCCCATTACGTCATGCTTCAGAAATGTGGAAAATGGTCCGTTTTCAAATGTTTTATTTTTGGACGTCAGTTCACATTTGTAGGTTGATCATCAGTGTTAGAGCTAAAATTAGCATGTTTAAAGTGATTTTCATGCTTCCAGGGGCTCGGGAAGTGAATTAAATACAATTTGGAGGCATTTAATGTTCAAGCAAAAACGGCTGATTTTTGACAAAAGAGATAACACCCCCCCCATTACGTCATGCTTCAGAAATGTGGAAAATGGTCCGTTTTCGAATGTTTTATTTTTGGACGTCAGTTCACATTTGTAGGTTGATCATCAGTGTTAGAGCTAAAATTAGTATGTTTAAAGTGATTTTCATGCTTCCAGGGGCCCTAAACACAAGATTTACGGAATGGTTAAAAGTGCATGAAAATGGCCAATTTACTCACTCTGAGTTCTCAAAAAGGGTTTCTTCACCCCGGGAAGTTAATTAAATACCACTTGGAGGCATTTAATGTTCAAGCAAAAACGGCTGATTTTCGACAAAAGAGATAACACCCCCCCATTACGTCATGCTTCAGAAATGTGGAAAATGATCCGTTTTCAAATGTTTTATTTTTGAACGTCAGTTCACATTTGTAGGTGGATCATCAGTGTTGGAGCTAAAATTAGCATGTTTAAAGGGATTTTCATGCTTCCAGGGGCTCGGGAAGTGAATTAAATACTATTTGGAGGCATTTAATGTTCAAGCAAAAACGGCTGATTTTTGACAAAAGAGATAACACCCCCCCATTACGTCATGCTTGAGAAATGTGGAAAATGGTCCGTTTTCAAATGTTTTATTTTTGAACGTCAGTTCACATTTGTAGGTGGATCATCAGTGTTAGAGCTAAAATTAGCATGTTTAAAGTGATTTTCATGCTTCCAGGGGCTCGGGAAGTGAATTAAATACTATTTGGAGGAATTTAATGTTCAAGCAAAAACGGCTGATTTTTGACAAAAGAGATAACACCCCCCATTACGTCATGCTTCAGAAATGTGGAGAATGGTCCGTTTTCAAATGTTTTATTTTTGAACGTCAGTTCACATTTGTAGGTGGATCATCAGTGTTAGAGCTAAAATTAGCATGTTTAAAGTGAGTTTCATGCTTCCAGGGGCTCGGGAAGTGAATTAAATACTATTTGGAGGCATTTAATGTTCAATCAAAAACGGCTGATTTTTGACAAAAGAGATAACACCCCCCCATTACGTCATGCTTCAGAAATGTGGAAAATGGTCCGTTTTCAAATGTTTTATTTTTGAACGTCAGTTCACATTTGTAGGTTGATCATCAGTGTTAGAGCTAAAATTAGCATGTTTAAAGTGATTTTCATGCTTCCAGGGGCTCGGAAGTGAATTAAATACTATTTGGAGGCATTTAATGTTCAAGCAAAAATGGCTGATTTTTGACAAAAGAGATAACACCCCCCCATTACGTCATGCTTCAGAAATGTGGAAAATGGTCAGTTTTCAAATGTTTTATTTTTGAACGTCAGTTCACATTTGTAGGTGAATCATCAGTGTTAGAGCTAAAATTAGCATGTTTAAAGTGATTTTCATGCTTCCAGGGGCCCTAAACACAAGATTTATGGAATGGTTAAAAGTGCATGAAAATGGCCAATTTACTCACTCTGAGTTCTCAAAAAGGGTTTCTTCACCCCGGGAAGTTAATTAAATACCATTTGGAGGCATTTAATGTTCAAGCAAAAACGGCTGATTTTTGACAAAAGAGATAACACCCCCCATTACGTCATGCTTCAGAAATGTGGAAAATGGTCCGTTTTCAAATGTTTTATTTTTGAATGTCAGTTCACATTTGTAGGTTGATCATCAGTGTTAGAGCTAAAATTAGCATGTTTAAAGTGATTTTCATGCTTCCAGGGGCCCTAAACACAAGATTTATGGAATGGTTAAAAGTGCATGAAAATGGCCAATTTACTCACTCTGAGTTCTCAAAAAGGGTTTCTTCGCCCCGGGAAGTTAATTAAATACCATTTGGAGGCATTTAATATTCAAGCAAAAACGGCTGATTTTCGACAAAAGAGATAACACCCCCCCATTACGTCATGCTTCAGAAATGTGGAAAATGGTCCGTTTTCAAATGTTTTATTTTTGAACAACAGTTCACATTTGTAGGTGGATCATCAGTGTTAGAGCTAAAATTAGCATGTTTAAAGTGATTTTCATGCTTCCAGGGGCTCGGGAAGTGAATTACATACTATTTGGAGGCATTTAATGTTCAAGCAAAAACGGCTGATTTTTGACAAAAGAGATAACACCCCCCCATTACGTCATGCTTCAGAAATGTGGAAAATGGTCCGTTTTCAAATGTTTTATTTTTGGACGTCAGTTCACATTTGTAGGTTGATCATCAGTGTTAGAGCTAAAATTAGCATGTTTAAAGTGATTTTCATGCTTCCAGGGGCTCGGGAAGTGAATTAAATACAATTTGGAGGCATTTAATGTTCAAGCAAAAACGGCTGATTTTTGACAAAAGAGATAACACCCCCCCCATTACGTCATGCTTCAGAAATGTGGAAAATGGTCCGTTTTCAAATGTTTTATTTTTGGACGTCAGTTCACATTTGTAGGTTGATCATCAGTGTTAGAGCTAAAATTAGTATGTTTAAAGTGATTTTCATGCTTCCAGGGGCCCTAAACACAAGATTTACGGAATTGTTAAAAGTGCATGAAAATGGCCAATTTACTCACTCTGAGTTCTCAAAAAGGGTTTCTTCACCCCGGGAAGTTAATTAAATACCACTTGGAGGCATTTAATGTTCAAGCAAAAACGGCTGATTTTCGACAAAAGAGATAACACCCCCCCATTACGTCATGCTTCAGAAATGTGGAAAATGATCCGTTTTCAAATGTTTTATTTTTGAACGTCAGTTCACATTTGTAGGTGGATCATCAGTGTTGGAGCTAAAATTAGCATTTTTAAAGGGATTTTCATGCTTCCAGGGGCTCGGGAAGTGAATTAAATACTATTTGGAGGCATTTAATGTTCAAGCAAAAACGGCTGATTTTTGACAAAAGAGATAACACCCCCCCATTACGTCATGCTTGAGAAATGTGGAAAATGGTCCGTTTTCAAATGTTTTATTTTTGAACGTCAGTTCACATTTGTAGGTGGATCATCAGTGTTAGAGCTAAAATTAGCATGTTTAAAGTGATTTTCATGCTTCCAGGGGCTCGGGAAGTGAATTAAATACTATTTGGAGGAATTTAATGTTCAAGCAAAAACGGCTGATTTTTGACAAAAGAGATAACACCCCCCCATTACGTCATGCTTCAGAAATGTGGAGAATGGTCCGTTTTCAAATGTTTTATTTTTGAACGTCAGTTCACATTTGTAGGTGGATCATCAGTGTTAGAGCTAAAATTAGCATGTTTAAAGTGAGTTTCATGCTTCCAGGGGCTCGGGAAGTGAATTAAATACTATTTGGAGGCATTTAATGTTCAATCAAAAACGGCTGATTTTTGACAAAAGAGATAACACCCCCCCATTACGTCATGCTTCAGAAATGTGGAAAATGGTCCGTTTTCAAATGTTTTATTTTTGAACGTCAGTTCACATTTGTAGGTTGATCATCAGTGTTAGAGCTAAAATTAGCATGTTTAAAGTGATTTTCATGCTTCCAGGGGCTCGGGAAGTGAATTAAATACTATTTGGAGGCATTTAATGTTCAAGCAAAAATGGCTGATTTTTGACAAAAGAGATAACACCCCCCCATTACGTCATGCTTCAGAAATGTGGAAAATGGTCCGTTTTCAAATGTTTTATTTTTGAACGTCAGTTCACATTTGTAGGTGAATCATCAGTGTTAGAGCTAAAATTAGCATGTTTAAAGTGATTTTCATGCTTCCAGGGGCCCTAAACACAAGATTTATGGAATGGTTAAAAGTGCATGAAAATGGCCAATTTACTCACTCTGAGTTCTCAAAAAGGGTTTCTTCACCCCGGGAAGTTAATTAAATACCATTTGGAGGCATTTAATGTTCAAGCAAAAACGGCTGATTTTTGACAAAAGAGATAACACCCTCCATTACGTCATGCTTCAGAAATGTGGAAAATGGTCCGTTTTCAAATGTTTTATTTTTGAATGTCAGTTCACATTTGTAGGTTGATCATCGGTGTTAGAGCTAAAATTAGCATGTTTGAAGTGATTTTCATGCTTCCAGGGGCCCTAAACACAAGATTTATGGAATGGTTAAAAGTGCATGAAAATGGCCAATTTACTCACTCTGAGTTCTCAAAAAGGGTTTCTTCACCCCGGGAAGTTAATTAAATACCATTTGGAGGCATTTAATGTTCAAGCAAAAACGGCTGATTTTTGACAAAAGAGATAACACCCCCCATTACGTCATGCTTCAGAAATGTGGAAAATAGTCCGTTTTCAAATGTTTTATTTTTGAACGTCAGTTCACATTTGTAGGTTGATCATCAGTGTTAGAGCTAAAATTAGCATGTTTAAAGTGATTTTCATGCTTCCAGGGGCTCGGGAAGTGAATTAAATACTATTTGGAGGCATTTAATGTTCAAGCAAAAACGGCTGATTTTTGACAAAAGAGATAACACCCCCCCATTACGTCATGCTTCAGAAATGTGGAAAATAGTCTGTTTTCAAATGTTTTATTTTTGAACGTCAGTTCACATTTGTAGGTTGATCATCAGTGTTAGAGCTAAAATTAGCATGTTTAAAGTGATTTTCATGCTTCCAGGGGCCCTAAACACAAGATTTATGGAATGGTTAAAAGTGCATGAAAATGGCCAATTTACTCACTCTGAGTTCTCAAAAAGGGTTTCTTCGCCCCGGGAAGTTAATTAAATACCATTTGGAGGCATTTAATATTCAAGCAAAAACGGCTGATTTTCGACAAAAGAGATAACACCCCCCCCTTACGTCCTGCTTCAGAAATGTGGAAAATGGTCCGTTTTCAAATGTTTTATTTTTGAACAACAGTTCACATTTGTAGGTGGATCATCAGTGTTAGAGCTAAAATTAGCATGTTTAAAGTGATTTTCATGCTTCCAGGGGCTCGGGAAGTGAATTACATACTATTTGGAGGCATTTAATGTTCAAGCAAAAACGGCTGATTTTTGACAAAAGAGATAACACCCCCCCATTACGTCATGCTTCAGAAATGTGGAAAATGGTCCGTTTTCAAATGTTTTATTTTTGAACGTCAGTTCACATTTGTAGGTTGATCATCAGTGTTAGAGCTAAAATTAGCATGTTTAAA
The DNA here is from genome assembly GCF_964263255.1 of Lissotriton vulgaris. Classification (NCBI taxonomy): domain Eukaryota; kingdom Metazoa; phylum Chordata; class Amphibia; order Caudata; family Salamandridae; genus Lissotriton; species Lissotriton vulgaris. Next base: position 962,305 of record NW_028251597.1, on the reverse strand, counting down.
GTGATTTTCATGCTTCCAGGGGCCCTAAACACAAGATTTATGGAATGGTTAAAAGTGCATGAAAATGGCCAATTTACTCACTCTGAGTTCTCAAAAAGGGTTTCTTCACCCCGGGAAGTTAATTAAATACCATTTGGAGGCATTTAATGTTCAAGCAAAAACGGCTGATTTTCGACAAAAGAGATAACACCCCCCCCCATTACGTCATGCTTCAGAAATGTGGAAAATGGTCCGTTTTCAAATGTTTTATTTTTGAATGTCAGTTCACATTTGTAGGTGGATCATCAGTGTTAGAGCTAAAATTAGCATGTTTAAAGTGATTTTCATGCTTCCAGGGGCTCGGGAAGTGAATTAAATACTATTTGGAGGAATTTAATGTTCAAGCAAAAACAGCTGATTTTTGACAAAAGAGATAACACCCCCCCATTACGTCATGCTTCAGAAATGTGGAAAATGGTCCGTTTTCAAATGTTTTATTTTTGAACGTCAGTTCACATTTGTAGGTGGATCATCAGTGTTAGAGCTAAAATTAGCATGTTTAAAGGGATTTTCATGCTTCCAGGAGCTCGGGAAGTGAATTAAATACTATTTGGAGGCATTTAATGTTCAAGCAAAAACAGCTGATTTTTGACAAAAGAGATAACACCCCCCCATTACGTCATGCTTCAGAAATGTGGAAAATGGTCAGTTTTCAAATGTTTTATTTTTGAACGTCAGTTCACATTTGTAGGTTGATCATCAGTGTTAGAGCTAAAATTAGCATGTTTAAAGTGATTTTCATGCTTCCAGGGGCCCTAAACACAAGATTTATGGAATGGTTAAAAGTGCATGAAAATCGCCAATTTACTCACTCTGAGTTCTCAAAAAAGGGTTTCTTCACCCCGGGAAGTTAATTAAATACCATTTGGAGGCATTTAATGTTCAAGCGAAAACGGCTGATTTTCGACAAAAGAGATAACACCCCCCCATTACGTCATGCTTCAGAAATGTGGAGAATGGTCCGTTTTCAAATGTTTTATTTTTGAACGTCAGTTCACATTTGTAGGTGGATCATCAGTGTTAGAGCTAAAATTAGCATGTTTAAAGTGATTTTCATGCTTCCAGGGGCTCGGGAAGTGAATTAAATACTATTTGGAGGCATTTAATGTTCAATCAAAAACGGCTGATTTTTGACAAAAGAGATAACACCCCCCCATTACGTCATGCTTCAGAAATGTGGAAAATGGTCCGTTTTCAAATGTTTTATTTTTGAACGTCAGTTCACATTTGTAGGTTGATCATCAGTGTTAGAGCTAAAATTAGCATGTTTAAAGTGATTTTCATGCTTCCAGGGGCTCGGGAAGTGAATTAAATACTATTTGGAGGCATTTAATGTTCAAGCAAAAATGGCTGATTTTTGACAAAAGAGATAACACCCCCCCATTATGTCATGCTTCAGAAATGTGGAAAATGGTCCGTTTTCAAATGTTTTATTTTTGAACGTCAGTTCACATTTGTAGGTGAATCATCAGTGTTAGAGCTAAAATTAGCATGTTTAAAGTGATTTTCATGCTTCCAGGGGCCCTAAACACAAGATTTATGGAATGGTTAAAAGTGCATGAAAATGGCCAATTTACTCACTCTGAGTTCTCAAAAAGGGTTTCTTCACCCCGGGAAGTTAATTAAATACCATTTGGAGGCATTTAATGTTCAAGCAAAAACGGCTGATTTTTGACAAAAGAGATAACACCCCCCCCCCATTACGTCATGCTTCAGAAATGTGGAAAATGGTCCGTTTTCAAATGTTTTATTTTTGAATGTCAGTATGGCTGAGATACCCGCCACCCCCTCTCAACACAATCCCCGAAAGGAGGGAAACCGGAAACAGTTCTTGAAGTTTTTGGAAGTGGGAGGGAGTGACCCCCCCGGCCGTATTTATTAAACAAAATTAAAACATTAAACGTTTCATGTTATGTACAATTTCATTACCACATTGCGATGTTTGGCTAACCTTAACATATTCTCTAATACAGAGGTCTCCTAGCCGAACTAGCATCCTACAAAACATTTTCAGAACTATTGAAATTGTACATCCTAACGTTTAAGGGCCAACGGCAAGGTCATAACCGGTGTCAAGATCCCTAACCAGACTTACCCCTCCCACTTGGGAGGGGCGACCGCACGGAGGCTTACCTCAAGTGCAACTACTATCAATTTCCCTTGACTTGACGGGGGCACTAAAGAACTCGACGCCAGTTAAAGGTCGTTCGAATACTCGTGTGAGGTATCTAGAAGGTATCGTAGACCTCCCCCCAACCCCACACAACTTACCGCATCTGCCGTCGCAGATGTCACTGGCCCCGGGAAATACCACAGGAGGGGGCTGTAACCCCTCCTACACAGGAAGGGGCCTTGACCGCCTTTCCTTTACTTCCGGCGACCCATCCTTAGAAGGGACCGCCTCCCCATTGAGGGGCCAATGGCCACCTCACCCGAGCGCTCCCATCCGTGTTGGGTGACGCCCACTCATAGGAATCTACTAATTAGTGCTCACCGATCATGACCTTACCGCCTACCAAAATAAATACGACAATGCTAACCAAAGCTATGAAAACATTGGTCACTTATGACCGAAAAGAGCATGCTTAAAAATTCAACACTAAATCGAATCACTTTTAATCGCCAAAACCTACAACATACACCATTCTTTATTACAATTAACATCAACATGATACCATCACAAACCTGTAAACGAAAACAGAAACATAAGTCTAAATTAACTTTATTACAAAACAACTGGCTGTCCTCAGGGGCTGGTGGGTGGGTCAAAATTGGCTCTTGGTTCTGTCCCGAGCTCACGTGTAGCGAGGAGGTGCAGCTTCAGAGCACAAGAACAAGAGGACGTCTTCTGGTCTTGCGTCCCTTTTATCCGTCTTCAGGGCGGGTGAAAACCCGCCCCTGCCTGCCCCGAGGGCGTGGCTGGCTGCGTCAGTGTCTAGGCCAGCCCACTCTGGGGCGGGAAAAAGCGCGCCCCGGCTACGCCACTTCGGGCATACCAGCCGAGACGCGCCTCCCGCCCCAAAATGGCTTCCCGGGGGGATCGAGGTACTCTGCCATACGTTCGGGGGGACCGAGTGGTCGCCCCTTTCCATATGGCTGAGATACCCGCCACCCCCTCTCAACACAATCCCCGAAAGGAGGGAAACCGGAAACAGTTCTTGAAGTTTTTGGAAGTGGGAGGGAGTGACCCCCCCGGCCGTATTTATTAAACAAAATTAAAACATTAAACGTTTCATGTTATGTACAATTTCATTACCACATTGCGATGTTTGGCTAACCTTAACATATTCTCTAATACAGAGGTCTCCTAGCCGAACTAGCATCCTACAAAACATTTTCAGAACTATTGAAATTGTACATCCTAACGTTTAAGGGCCAACGGCAAGGTCATAACCGGTGTCAAGATCCCTAACCAGACTTACCCCTCCCACTTGGGAGGGGCGACCGCACGGAGGCTTACCTCAAGTGCAACTACTATCAATTTCCCTTGACTTGACGGGGGCACTAAAGAACTCGACGCCAGTTAAAGGTCGTTCGAATACTCGTGTGAGGTATCTAGAAGGTATCGTAGACCTCCCCCCAACCCCACACAACTTACCGCATCTGCCGTCGCAGATGTCACTGGCCCCGGGAAATACCACAGGAGGGGGCTGTAACCCCTCCTACACAGGAAGGGGCCTTGACCGCCTTTCCTTTACTTCCGGCGACCCATCCTTAGAAGGGACCGCCTCCCCATTGAGGGGCCAATGGCCACCTCACCCGAGCGCTCCCATCCGTGTTGGGTGACGCCCACTCATAGGGATCTACTAATTAGTGCTCACCGATCATGACCTTACCGCCACAGGTCCGGATAGTTGACCGGCTATCCGGACCCCCCACAAAAAATTCCTACCTAAAGGTCATGTTTTAAAGTTTTTAACCAAGCTAAGAAGTCCCCTATGAGTAACTCATTCCCCACCCGCGACAAATGCACACCATCCCCCAAATACATACTGTCATCGTTAATACAACTATGCGAGATAGAATGCAATGTCTTGGAACGGAACAACCTACTCACTTTGTTATTAAGTTTTCTAACAGAATGATTCAAAGCAGGAATCGAAATAGCCCCCCGCCACACTTTTCGTGGGATCATATGAGACCACGCAATTATGCACCCCGGAACTCTCCTCGCTAACCAACTTACAGTGGAAAGCATTGCCTCTAGGAGAAGTCGTCGACCGGTGGTGACCAAATCATTGCCCCCTAAATGTACTATGACTATAGACGGCGGTGACCTCGTCCGCCCTAACAAACCCTCAAAGAATGCTTGAAACTGGTCAATACAGAGACCGCCTCTTCCGTAGAAGGACACTCTGTACCCGTATTCCCCAGGTACATGAATCATATCACCTGCTTCGAATACGTCTGCGGCACGCCTCACGTATGAGTGGCCCACGACCCACACCTCCTTTTTCACAGCCGGTGATGTCTGACCGCTGGCCTGGTGTTGGGTCGACTGCATAGTCCGCCCTGCCTCGTAGGCTTGCGCAACTGAAAACCAAACAAAAGACAAGAAGCGTGAGTACATCATTACAGCTTCACAACATGTGCAATCGCACATATCTCTTATAACAATTGGAGGACCAACGCCCCACTCGTTTTACTTGCTCAACATTAAGACCCCTGGCTGTAGCTTCAGTGGCAGCCCCTATTCGAAAGGAATGGGTCCCGAATTCGCCCGGGTCCAAGCCCGCTGCGGCAATGGACATCGCAAGCACCCGCTGAAACTGAAACCTCGTCAGTGGGGTGGCGTCTGCGTGTCTCAACAATGTCCCCCCCCATGATGCCACCCTTCGTGCTAGGTAATCTTCTAAACACTGTACCGGACACATGGAGGACCCGGGGATCCTGTGGATGATCGTGCAGTCTCCCATCCCATCTTGATCGGTCTTGGACCTGACAAAGGAGACAATCATCGCTTCACCCCTGATCTGAACGTGCCCCCGGCACAAACCCCCCACCACATCCTGTTTATTCCTCGCAACCAGCTCACTTATCCTCATCGCCCCGTGAAATGCCAGCGTAAATGCAGCTCGGAACAAACACGTCTCGAACTGAGACGAGCATGTGGTAGGGAGTGTGGCCAGCAACTGGGACAATCTATCCAGACCTATCGGGCGCCTTTCGTCTACTCTGCGACCCTCAAGGCGTTGCCACCCGCGCAGCGCCTTCTGTACCACAAAAGACGCTGTGGGGTCCTGGATATTATGGGCCCTGGCGACGAAGGAAATGGCAGCACGATGCCTCTGGGCCGTCGCCACCGACTTCCCAGCCCTACGCAAGGACATCAGAAAATGCACTACCCATTCCTCCTGCCCCCAAAGCCCCTCTCTTTCCAACCCCAAAAAGGCTAAATAGGCCCGGAACGCCCCTTCATATGCCTTCCTCGTCCTTGGCGCTAGACTCTCTCCCACGAGGTGACGAAGTTCGGGGCACCGAGAGACCAGAGAGCTTCGGGGAAGGGGGCCGGGTCTAGGTCCGCAGAGGGAAGGAAACCCCAGAAAGCCTGCATTTGAAAACGAGACAGTGCATCAGCCGCCTGATTCATCACCCCTGGGACATGTTTTGCTCTGAATATTACGTTCAGTTGCATACACAGTAAGACAATTTCTTTGAGCAGTCTTAAAATCATTTTACAACGTGCTGCCTGACTATTGATGCATTCTACAACGGTCATGTTGTCAGACCAAAACACCACGGAATGATCTTTGAACCCTTCGGGGCAGGTTCTGAGGGCCACCAGGATGGGAAACAGTTCAAGGAAAGCAATATTCCTCGTCAGCCCCCCATCATGCCACCACGGGGGCCACCTTTGTGCCGACCATCTCGTGCCGAAGATGGCGCCAAAACCCATGCTTCCTGCTGAATCTGTCCATAGACCCAGCTCTTCAGAGGACACGGCTGGTTTGTTCCAAAAGACTCGACCATTGAAGTCGGCCAAGAATGCTAACCAAATACGCATGTCTTGGCGGACCTCAGCCGATAGTCTCGTGCGATGATGACCCTCCTTTAGGCCAACCATCGCTTGGGCAATTGAACGGGAAAAGGGGCGGGCCATTGGGATCACCCTCAGGGCAAAATTCAACTTCCCCACCAATCGTTGCAATTGATTCAGCGTAACTTTAGATGCGTTTATACATACTTGCAGGGCTGCCCTGAATTTCGACACTTTAGCAGCTGGTAAACGAAAACAACCTTCACTAGAGTCCAACTCGATCCCCAGAAACTCGAGACAAGTCGTAGGACCCACAGTTTTTCCTGGTGCCAATGGCACGCCAAATTGCCCCATTAACATACAAAAGTCAGACAAGGCCTGGCGGCATTCGTGATTTCCGGCGGGCCCAAGGAACAGAAAGTCATCAAGGTAATGCATTACATTTCGGAAACCCGTTGTCTTCGTGAATACCCATTGCAGAAAAGTACTGAATTTCTCAAAATATGCACAGGATATAGAGCATCCCATTGGCATACACCTATCCATGTAATACGATCCCTGAAACATGAATCCCAGAAGACGCTGGTCGTCTGGGTGTACCGGGAGCAACCGGAACGCCGACTCGATATCTGATTTCGCCATCAACATCCCGGGCCCCAGGCGATTCAAAATGGCCACTGCCTCATCAAATGATGCGTACCGCACCGAACATACCTCTGGATTAATTGCATCGTTCACCGAAAGGCCATGCGGAGCTGACAGATTATGAATTAATCGAAACTCACCTGGTTCCTTCTTGGGGACCACCCCTAACGGAGAACAGACAAAATACGGTACCGGGGGTTCACTATACGGGCCGGCGACCCGTCCCCGGCTAACCTCTTTCTGAATCTTATCTTGTACTACAGATGTATGCTGAAAAATGGAAAGTTGATTTTTGCACGTCCCGACACCCTGAAAGTCTCCTACCGGGATGCGGAAACCACATGAGAAACCGTTCCGCAGCACCCCAGCAGAAGTACGATCTGGGTATTCACTGAGCCAGGGAATCATCGCCAAGGTATCAATCGGGGTTGGCAGAGGCGCCCCTCGGCCTGTGTTAGACCTGTTTAGCGCCTCCTCTACCCCCGTTCTCACCCGTTCTGGCTCTGCACGAGGACTCAGGATGGGACGACCCGCAAGTACTACATTCGTGTTTGAATTTACACGATCCCGGAGGCCTGTTACATTTACCTTTGTTGAAATTGAAGCAGAAACCCCTTTTCCCTGTATTGCCGGCAGGTCTCGAGTAATCGTCGGTGCCCGTACCTGACCGAAAGGACGTCCCCGCATTTTGGCGGGAGTATTCAACAACATTGCTACCTACCAACGGCACTTTTAACATTCCTGACTCCTTCATTTTATCCCATGTCAAAGAATCATAACAGTCCCAAGTTAAATTTTTGTTATGCTCCTTCTCCTTCCTGAAAAGGTTGTCATAACAGAACCAATGGTTACCCTGATACGCAGTCGAGTAACCCATAATTCGTGACTGGTAAATTGGAAACTCAGGAAGCAACTCGGGCCTACGTTCCCCCAAAATAGATGTAAAGATACCCCACGCATTGCCCCAGTTGCCAATATTCTCATTCACCTTAAAGGCGGCCATTTTTGCGCGCCAAACACTCGGATGCATTAGGTCTTTCTGACTCTTAACATGCTCCACCTCATAATGATCGACAAGCAAGGAGAAAATATTCACATACTCCCCCGCCCAAATCTTTTCCTTTACCGCCAACGGAACATGTTGCCCCAATTTCTCTCTACGAGAGGGTGCTGACTCATCCCTTGCGATCGGCAATGGCCGCTTACCTGAACCGGAGGCTGTTTCCGCCACTTGTGGCTTGTCTATCACCGCAGCCGGCGCGGGCACCTTGGCTGCAACTCTTTTTTCCCTCAGCTGTTTCATCAGAGCCTGTGCCTCGGCAGCCATGGCGCCCTCACTACTATCACCCAACCATGCTGCTAGCTGTGCTGCCAGCTCAAGGGGCATGTCCTCCTTGGATGTCGGTGTGACGACAACGGGGATCGGATTCCCCTCCATCGGCACCGGGGTCGGCGCCTCGAGCGGGGGAGCGGGAACCGGGACGTCTCCCCCGGCTGGAACCCTTCGTGGCCTCTTTGGTCTCCCTCCAGCCGGTGGACGCCCCGATCCCTCCCCCCCGTCTCGCTCCGCCAGCCGCTTCTTAATGTCGGACATCTCTTTAAAGAGGACCCGAACCATCTGATCAGTCGTCATTCTCTTTGCGCCTTTCTTGGGCATCTCTTGACGAATTATCTAGAAGACAAAGAAAAAGATCAAAACGCTCAAAATTGGCTCTTGGTTCTGTCCCGAGCTCACGTGTAGCGAGGAGGTGCAGCTTCAGAGCACAAGAACAAGAGGACGTCTTCTGGTCTTGCGTCCCTTTTATCCGTCTTCAGGGCGGGCGAAAACCCGCCCCTGCCTGCCCCGAGGGCGTGGCTGGCTGCGTCAGTGTCTAGGCCAGCCCACTCTGGGGCGGGAAAAAGCGCGCCCCGGCTACGCCACTTCGGGCATACCAGCCGAGACGCGCCTCCCGCCCCAAAATGGCTTCCCGGGGGGATCGAGGTACTCTGCCATACGTTCGGGGGGACCGAGTGGTCGCCCCTTTCCATTCACATTTGTAGGTGGATCATCAGTGTTAGAGCTAAAATTAGCATGTTTAAAGGGATTTTCATGCTTCCAGGGGCTCGGGAAGTGAATTAAATACTATTTGGAGGCATTTAATGTTCAAGCAAAAACAGCAGATTTTTGACAAAAGAGATAACACCCCCCCATTACGTCATGCTTCAGAAATGTGGAAAATGATCCGTTTTCAAATGTTTTATTTTTGAACGTCAGTTCACATTTGTAGGTGGATCATCAGTGTTAGAGCTAAAATTAGCATGTTTAAAGGGATTTTCATGCTTCCAGGGGCTCGGGAAGTGAATTAAATACTATTTGGAGGCATTTAATGTTCAAGCAAAAACAGCTGATTTTTGACAAAAGAGATAACACCCCCCCATTACGTCATGCTTCAGAAATGTGGAAAATGGTCAGTTTTCAAATGTTTTATTTTTGAACATCAGTTCACATTTGTAGGTTGATCATCAGTGTTAAAGCTAAAATTAGCATGTTTAAAGTGATTTTCATGCTTCCAGGGACCCTAAACACAAGATTTATGGAATGGTTAAAAGTGCATGAAAATGGCCAATTTACTCACTCTGAGTTCTCAAAAAGGGTTTCTTCACCCCGGGAAGTTAATTAAATACCATTTGGAGGCATTTAATGTTCAAGCAAAAACGGCTGATTTTCGACAAAAGAGATAACACCCCCCCATTACGTCATGCTTCAGAAATGTGGAAAATGGTCCGTTTTCAAATGTTTTATTTTTGAACGTCAGTTCACATTTGTAGGTTGATCATCAGTGTTAGAGCTAAAATTAGCATGTTTAAAGTGATTTTCATGCTTCCAGGGGCTCGGGAAGTGAATTAAATACAATTTGGAGGCATTTAATGTTCAAGCAAAAACGGCTGATTTTTGACAAAAGAGATAACACCCCCCCATTACGTCATGCTTCAGAAATGTGGAAAATGGTCCGTTTTCAAATGTTTTATTTTTGAACGTCAGTTCACATTTGTAGGTTGATCATCAGTGTTAGAGCTAAAATTAGCATGTTTAAAGTGATTTTCATGCTTCCAGGGGCCCTAAACACAAGATTTATGGAATGGTTAAAAGTGCATGAAAATGGCCAATTTACTCACTCTGAGTTCTCAAAAAGGATTTCTTCACCCCGGGAAGTTAATTAAATACCATTTGGAGGCATTTAATGTTCAAGCAAAAACGGCTGATTTTCGACAAAAGAGATAACACCCCCCCATTACGTCATGCTTCAGAAATGTGGAAAATGGTCCGTTTTCAAATGTTTTATTTTTGAACAACAGTTCACATTTGTAGGTGGATCATCAGTGTTAGAGCTAAAATTAGCATGTTTAAAGTGATTTTCATGCTTCCAGGGGCTCGGGAAGTGAATTACATACTATTTGGAGGCATTTAATGTTCAAGCAAAAACGGCTGATTTTTGACAAAAGAGATAACACCCCCCCATTACGTCATGCTTCCGAAATGTGGAAAATGGTCCGTTTTCAAATGTTTTATTTTTGAACGTCAGTTCACATTTGTAGGTTGATCATCAGTGTTAGAGCTAAAATTAGCATGTTTAAAGTGATTTTCATGTTTCCAGGGGCCCTAAACACAAGATTTATGGAATGGTTAAAAGTGCATGAAAATGGCCAATTTACTCACTCTGAGTTCTCAAAAAGGGTTTCTTCACCCCGGGAAGTTAATTAAATACCATTTGGAGGCATTTAATGTTCAAGCAAAAACGGCTGATTTTCGACAAAAGAGATAACACCCCCCCCCATTACGTCATGCTTCAGAAATGTGGAAAATGGTCCGTTTTCAAATGTTTTATTTTTGAATGTCAGTTCACATTTGTAGGTGGATCATCAGTGTTAGAGCTAAAATTAGCATGTTTAAAGTGATTTTCATGCTTCCAGGGGCTCGGGAAGTGAATTAAATACTATTTGGAGGAATTTAATGTTCAAGCAAAAACAGCTGATTTTTGACAAAAGAGATAACACCCCCCCATTACGTCATGCTTCAGAAATGTGGAAAATGGTCCGTTTTCAAATGTTTTATTTTTGAACGTCAGTTCACATTTGTAGGTGGATCATCAGTGTTAGAGCTAAAATTAGCATGTTTAAAGGGATTTTCATGCTTCCAGGAGCTCGGGAAGTGAATTAAATACTATTTGGAGGCATTTAATGTTCAAGCAAAAACAGCTGATTTTTGACAAAAGAGATAACACGCCCCCATTACGTCATGCTTCAGAAATGTGGAAAATGGTCCGTTTTCAAATGTTTTATTTTTGAACGTCAGTTCACATTTGTAGGTTGATCATCAGTGTTAGAGCTAAAATTAGCATGTTTAAAGTGATTTTCATGCTTCCAGGGGCTCGGGAAGTGAATTAAATACTATTTGGAGGCATTTAATGTTCAATCAAAAACGGCTGATTTTTGACAAAAGAGATAACACCCCCCCATTACGTCATGCTTCAGAAATGTGGAAAATGGTCCGTTTTCAAATGTTTTATTTTTGAACGTCAGTTCACATTTGTAGGTTGATCATCAGTGTTAGAGCTAAAATTAGCATGTTTAAAGTGATTTTCATGCTTCCACGGGCTCGGGAAGTGAATTAAATACTATTTGGAGGCATTTAATGTTCAAGCAAAAATGGCTGATTTTTGACAAAAGAGATAACACCCCCCCATTATGTCATGCTTCAGAAATGTGGAAAATGGTCCGTTTTCAAATGTTTTATTTTTGAACGTCAGTTCACATTTGTAGGTGAATCATCAGTGTTAGAGCTAAAATTAGCATGTTTAAAGTCATTTTCATGCTTCCAGGGGCCCTAAACACAAGATTTATGGAATGGTTAAAAGTGCATGAAAATGGCCAATTTACTCACTCTGAGTTCTCAAAAAGGGTTTCTTCACCCCGGGAAGTTAATTAAATACCATTTGGAGGCATTTAATGTTCAAGCAAAAACGGCTCATTTTTGACAACAGAGATAACACCCCCCCCCCATTACGTCATGCTTCAGAAATCTGGAAAATGGTCCGTTTTCAAATGTTTTATTTTTGAATGTCAGTTCACATTTGTAGGTGGATCATCAGTGTTAGAGCTAAAATTAGCATGTTTAAAGTGATTTTAATGCTTCCAGGGGCTCGGGAAGTGAATTAAATACTATTTGGAGGCATTTAATGTACAAGCAAAAACGGCTGATTTTTGACAAAAGAGATAACACCCCCCCATTACGTCATGCTTCAGAAATGTGGAAAATGGTCCGTTTTCAAATGTTTTATTTTTGAACGTCAGTTCACATTTGTAGGTGGATCATCAGTGTTAGAGCTAAAATTAGCATGTTTAAAGGGATTTTCATGCTTCCAGGGGCTCGGGAAGTGAATTAAATACTATTTGGAGGCATTTAATGTTCAAGCAAAAACAGCAGATTTTTGACAAAAGAGATAACACCCCCCCATTACGTCATGCTTCAGAAATGTGGAAAATGATCCGTTTTCAAATGTTTTATTTTTGAACGTCAGTTCACATTTGTAGGTGGATCATCAGTGTTAGAGCTAAAATTAGCATGTTTAAAGGGATTTTCATGCTTCCAGGGGCTCGGGAAGTGAATTAAATACTATTTGGAGGCATTTAATGTTCAAGCAAAAACAGCTGATTTTTGACAAAAGAGATAACACCCCCCCATTACGTCATGCTTCAGAAATGTGGAAAATGGTCAGTTTTCAAATGTTTTATTTTTGAACATCAGTTCACATTTGTAGGTTGATCATCAGTGTTAGAGCTAAAATTAGCATGTTTAAAGTGATTTTCATGCTTCCAGGGGCCCTAAACACAAGATTTATGGAATGGTTAAAAGTGCATGAAAATGGCCAATTTACTCACTCTGAGTTCTCAAAAAGGGTTTCTTCACCCCAGGAAGTTAATTAAATACCATTTGGAGGCATTTAATGTTCAAGCAAAAACGGCTGATTTTCGACAAAAGAGATAACACCCCCCCATTACGTCATGCTTCAGAAATGTGGAAAATGGTCCGTTTTCAAATGTTTTATTTTTGAACGTCAGTTCACATTTGTAGGTTGATCATCAGTGATAGAGCTAAAATTAGCATGTTTAAAGTGATTTTCATGCTTCCAGGGGCTCGGGAAGTGAATTAAATACAATTTGGAGGCATTTAATGTTCAAGCAAAAACGGCTGATTTTTGACAAAAGAGATAACACCCCCCCATTACGTCATGCTTCAGAAATGTGGAAAATGGTCCGTTTTCAAATGTTTTATTTTTGAACGTCAGTTCACATTTGTAGGTTGATCATCAGTGTTAGAGCTAACATTAGTATGTTTAAAGTGATTTTCATGCTTCCAGGGGCCCTAAACACAAGATTTACGGAATGGTTAAAAGTGCATGAAAATGGCCAATTTAGTCACTCTGAGTTCTCAAAAAGGGTTTCTTCACCCCGGGAAGTTAAATAAATACCATTTGGAGGCATTTAATGTTCAAGCAAAAACGGCTGATTCTCGACAAAAGAGATAACACCCCCCCATTACGTCATGCTTCAGAAATGTGGAAAATGATCCGTTTTCAAATGTTTTATTTTTGAACTTCAGTTCACATTTGTAGGTGGATCATCAGTGTTAGAGCTAAAATTAGCATGTTTAAAGGGATTTTCATGCTTCCAGGGGCTCGGGAAGTGAATTAAATACTATTTGGAGGCATTTAATGTTCAAGCAAAAACGGCTGATTTTTGACAAAAGAGATAACACCCCCCCATTACGTCATGCTTCAGAAATGTGGAAAATGGTCAGTTTTCAAATGTTTTATTTTTGAACGTCAGTTCACATTTGTAGGTTGATCATCAGTGTTAGAGCTAAAATTAGCATGTTTAAAGTGATTTTCATGCTTCCAGGGGCTCGGGAAGTGAATTAAATACTATTTGGAGGCATTTAATGTTCAAGCAAAAATGGCTGATTTTTGACAAAAGAGATAACACCCCCCCATTACGTCATGCTTCAGAAATGTGGAAAATGGTCCGTTTTCAAATGTTTTATTTTTGAACGTCAGTTCACATTTGTAGGTGAATCATCAGTGTTAGAGCTAAAATTAGCATGTTTAAAGTGATTTTCATGCTTCCAGGGGCCCTAAACACAAGATATATGGAATGGTTAAAAGTGCATGAAAATGGCCAATTTACTCACTCTGAGTTCTCAAAAAGGGTTTCTTCACCCCGGGAAGTTAATTAAATACCATTTGGAGGCATTTAATGTTCAAGCAAAAACGGCTGATTTTTGACAAAAGAGATAACACCCCCCCATTACGTCATGCTTCAGAAATGTGGAAAATGGTCCGTTTTCAAAAGTTTTATTTTTGAACGTCAGTTCACATTTGTAGGTGGATCATCAGTGTTAGAGCTAAAATTAGCATGTTTGAAGTGATTTTCATGCTTCCAGGGGCTCGGGAAGTGAATTAAATACTATTTGGAGGCATTTAATGTTCAAGCAAAAACGGCTGATTTTTGACAAAAGAGATAACACCCCCCCATTACGTCATGCTTCAGAAATGTGGAAAATGGTCCGTTTTCAAATGTTTTATTTTTGAACGTCAGTTCACATTTGTAGGTTGATCATCAGTGTTAGAGCTAAAATTAGCATGTTTAAAGTGATTTTCATGCTTCCAGGGGCCCTAAACACAAGATTAATGGAATGGTTAAAAGTGCATGAAAATGGCCAATTTACTCACTCTGAGTTCTCAAAAAGGGTTTCTTCGCCCCGGGAAGTTAATTAAATACCATTTGGAGGCATTTAATATTCAAGCAAAAACGGCTGATTTTCGACAAAAGAGATAACACCCCCCAATTACATCATGCTTCAGAAATGTGGAAAATGGTCCGTTTTCAAATGTTTTATTTTTGAACGTCAGTTCACATTTGTAGGTGGATCATCAGTGTTAGAGCTAAAATTAGCATGTTTAAAGTGATTTTCATGCTTCCAAAGGCTCGGGAAGTGAATTACATACTATTTGGAGGCATTTAATGTTCAAGCAAAAACGGCTGATTTTTGACAAAAGAGATAACACCCCCCCATTACGTCATGCTTCAGAAATGTGGAAAATGGTCCGTTTTCAAATGTTTTATTTTTGAACGTCAGTTCACATTTGTAGGTTGATCATCAGTGTTAGAGCTAAAATTAGCATGTTTAAAGTGATTTTCATGCTTCCAGGGGCCCTAAACACAAGATTTATGGAATGGTTAAAAGTGCATGAAAATGGCCAATTTACTCACTCTGAGTTCTCAAAAAGGGTTTCTTCACCCCGGGAAGTTAATTAAATACCATTTGAAGGCATTTAATGTTCAAGCAAAAACGGCCGATTTTCGACAAAAGAGATAACACCCCCCCATTACGTCATGCTTCAGAAATGTGGAAAATGGTCTGTTTTCAAATGTTTTATTTTTGAATGTCAGTTCACATTTGTAGGTTGATCATCAGTGTTAGAGCTAAAATTAGCATGTTTAAAGTGATTTTCATGCTTCCAGGGGCCCTAAACACAAGATTAATGGAATGGTTAAAAGTGCATGAAAATGGCCAATTTACTCACTCTGAGTTCTCAAAAAGGGTTTCTTCGCCCCGGGAAGTTAATTAAATACCATTTGGAGGCATTTAATATTCAAGCAAAAACGGCTGATTTTCGACAAAAGAGATAACACCCCCCCATTACATCATGCTTCAGAAATGTCGAAAATGGTCCGTTTTCAAATGTTTTATTTTTGAACGTCAGTTCACATTTGTAGGTGGATCATCAGTGTTAGAGCTAAAATTAGCATGTTTAAAGTGATTTTCATGCTTCCAGGGGCTCAGGAAGTGAATTACATACTATTTGGAGGCATTTAATGTTCAAGCAAAAACGGCTGATTTTTGACAAAAGAGATAACACCCCCCCATTACGTCATGCTTCAGAAATGTGGAAAATGGTCCGTTTTCAAATGTTTTATTTTTGAACGTCAGTTCACATTTGTAGGTTGATCATCAGTGTTAGAGCTAAAATTAGCATGTTTAAAGTGATTTTCATGCTTCCAGGGGCCCTAAACACAAGATTTATGGAATGGTTAAAAGTGCATGAAAATGGCCAATTTACTCACTCTGAGTTCTCAAAAAGGGTTTCTTCACCCCGGGAAGTTAATTAAATACCATTTGAAGGCATTTAATGTTCAAGCAAAAACGGCTGATTTTCGACAAAAGAGATAACACCCCCCCATTACGTCATACTTCAGAAATGTGGAAAATGGTCAGTTTTCAAATGTTTTATTTTTGAACGTCAGTTCACATTTGTAGGTTGATCATCAGTGTTAGAGCTAAAATTAGCATGTTTAAAGTGATTTTCATGCTTCCAGGGGCCCTAAACACAAGATTTATGGAATGGTTAAAAGTGCATGAAAATGGCCAATTTACTCACTCTGAGTTCTCAAAAAGGGTTTCTTCACCCCGGGAAGTTAATTAAATACCATTTGGAGGCATTTAATGTTCAAGCAAAAACGGCTGATTTTCGACAAAAGAGATAACACCCCCCCCCATTACGTCATGCTTCAGAAATGTGGAGAATGGTCCGTTTTCAAATGTTTTATTTTTGAACGTCAGTTCACATTTGTAGGTGGATCATCAGTGTTAGAGCTAAAATTAGAATGTTTAAAGTGATTTTCATGCTTCCGGGGGCTCGGGAAGTGAATTAAATACTATTTGGAGGCATTTAATGTTCAATCAAAAACGGCTGATTTTTGACAAAAGAGATAACACCCCCCCATTACGTCATGCTTCAGAAATGTGGAAAATGGTCCGTTTTCAAATGTTTTATTTTTGAACGTCAGTTCACATTTGTAGGTTGATCATCAGTGTTAGAGCTAAAATTAGCATGTTTAAAGTGATTTTCATGCTTCCAGGGGCCCTAAACACAAGATTTATGGAATGGTTAAAAGTGCATGAAAATGGCCAATTTACTCACTCTGAGTTCTCAAAAAGGGTTTCTTCACCCCGGGAAGTTAATTAAATACCATTTGGAGGCATTTAATGTTCAAGCAAAAACGGCTGATTTTCGACAAAAGAGATAACACCCCCCCATTACGTCATGCTTCAGAAATGTGGAAAATGGTCCGTTTTCAAATGTTTTATTTTTGAACGTCAGTTCACATTTGTAGGTGGATCATCAGTGTTAGAGCTAAAATTAGCATGTTTAAAGTGATTTTCATGCTTCCAGGGGCTCGGAAGTGAATTAAATACTATTTGGAGGAATTTAATATTCAAGCAAAAACGGCTGATTTTTGACAAAAGAGATAACACCCCCCCATTACGTCATGCTTCAGAAATGTGAAAAATGGTCCATTTTCAAATGTTTTATTTTTGAACGTCAGTTCACATTTCTAGGTTGATCATCAGTGTTAGAGCTAAAATTAGCATGTTTAAAGTGATTTTCATGCTTCCAGGGGCCCTAAACACAAGATTTATGGAATGGTTAAAAGTGCATGAAAATGGCCAATTTACTCACTCTGAGTTCTCAAAAAGGGTTTCTTCGCCCCGGGAAGTTAATTAAATACCATTTGGAGGCATTTATTATTCAAGCAAAAACGGCTGATTTTCGACAAAAGAGATAACACCCCCCCATTACGTCATGCTTCAGAAATGTGGAAAATGGTCCGTTTTCAAATGTTTTATTTTTGAACAACAGTTCACATTTGTAGGTGGATCATCAGTGTTAGAGCTAAAATTAGCATGTTTAACCCTTTCGATGCTGATGACGAGCTCAGCTCGTCATCACCCACGGGTGTCGTGTGCTGATGACGAGCTGAGCTCGTCATAGTGCCACTAAAATTGCATTTTCCAGCACTGGGGGGGGAAACGCCCAGCAGCCATGTGGTTAAAGTGATTTTCATGCTTCCAGGGGCTCGGGAAGTGAATTAAATACTATTTGGAGGAATTTAATGTTCAAGCAAAAACGGCTGATTTTTGACAAAAGAGATAACACCCCCCCATTACGTCATGCTTCAGAAATGTGAAAAATGGTCCGTTTTCAAATGTTTTATTTTTGAACGTCAGTTCACATTTGTAGGTTGATCATCAGTGTTAGAGCTAAAATTAGCATGTTTAAAGTGATTTTCATGCTAACAGGGGCCCTAAACACAAGATTTATGGAATGGTTAAAAGTGCATGAAAATGGCCAATTTACTCACTCTGAGTTCTCAAAAAGGGTTTCTTCACCCGGGAAGTTAATTAAATACCATTTGGAGGCATTTAATGTTCAAGCAAAAACGGCTGATTTTCGACAAAAGAGATAACACCCCCCCATTACGTCATGCTTCAGAAATGTGGAAAATGATCCGTTTTCAAATGTTTTATTTTTGAACGTCAGTTCACATTTGTAGGTGGATCATCAGTGTTAGAGCTAAAATTAGCATGTTTAAAGGGATTTTCATGCTTCCAGGAGCTCGGGAAGTGAATTAAATACTATTTGGAGGCATTTAATGTTCAAGCAAAAACAGCTGATTTTTGACAAAAGAGATAACACCCCCCATTACGTCATGCTTCAGAAATGTGGAGAATGGTCAGTTTTCAAATGTTTTATTTTTGAACGTCAGTTCACATTTGTAGGTGGATCATCAGTGTTAAAGCTAAAATTAGCATGTTTAAAGTGATTTTCATGCTTCCAGGGGCTGGGGAAGTGAATTAAATACTATTTGGAGGCATTTAATGTTCAATCAAAAACGGCTGATTTTTGACAAAAGAGATAACACCCCCCCATTACGTCATGCTTCAGAAATGTGGAAAATGGTTCGTTTTCAAATGTTTTATTTTTGAACGTTAGTTCACATTTGTAGGTTGATCATCAGTGTTAGAGCTAAAATTAGCATGTTTAAAGTGATTTTCATGCTTCCAGGGGCTCGGGAAGTGAATTAAATACTATTTGGAGGCATTTAATGTTCAAGCAAAAATGGCTGATTTTTGACAAAAGAGATAACACCCCCCCCCATTACGTCATGCTTCAGAAATGTGGAAAATGGTCCGTTTTCAAATGTTTTATTTTTGAACGTCAGTTCACATTTGTAGGTGAATCATCAGTGTTAGAGCTAAAATTAGCATGTTTAAAGTGATTTTCATGCTTCCAGGGGCCCTAAACACAAGATTTATGGAATGGTTAAAAGTGCATGAAAATGGCCAATTTACTCACTCTGAGTTCTCAAAAAGGGTTTCTTCACCCCGGGAAGTTAATTAAATACCATTTGAAGGCATTTAATGTTCAAGCAAAAACGGCTGATTTTCGACAAAAGAGATAACACCCCCCCATTACGTCATGCTTCAGAAATGTGGAAAATGGTCAGTTTTCAAATGTTTTATTTTTGAACGTCAGTTCACATTTGTAGGTTGATCATCAGTGTTAGAGCTAAAATTAGCATGTTTAAAGTGATTTTCATGCTTCCAGGGGCCCTAAACACAAGATTAATGGAATGGTTAAAAGTGCATGAAAATGGCCAATTTACTCACTCTGAGTTCTCAAAAAGGGTTTCTTCGCCCCGGGAAGTTAATTAAATACCATTTGGAGGCATTTAATGTTCAAGCAAAAACGGCTGATTTTCGACAAAAGAGATAACACCCTCCCATTACGTCATGCTTCAGAAATGTGGAGAATGGTCCGTTTTCAAATGTTTTATTTTTGAACGTCAGTTCACATTTGTAGGTGGATCATCAGTGTTAGAGCTAAAATTAGAATGTTTAAAGTGATTTTCATGCTTCCGGGGGCTCGGGAAGTGAATTAAATACTATTTGGAGGCATTTAATGTTCAATCAAAAACGGCTGATTTTTGACAAAAGAGATAACACCCCCCCATTACGTCATGCTTCAGAAATGTGGAAAATGGTCCGTTTTCAAATGTTTTATTTTTGAACGTCAGTTCACATTTGTAGGTTGATCATCAGTGTTAGAGCTAAAATTAGCATGTTTAAAGTGATTTTCATGCTTCCAGGGGCCCTAAACACAAGATTTATGGAATGGTTAAAAGTGCATGAAAATGGCCAATGTACTCACTCTGAGTTCTCAAAAAGGGTTTCTTCACCCCGGGAAGTTAATTAAATACCATTTGGAGGCATTTAATGTTCAAGCAAAAACGGCTGATTTTCGACAAAAGAGATAACACCCCCCCATTACGTCATGCTTCAGAAATGTGGAAAATGGTCCGTTTTCAAATGTTTTATTTTTGAACGTCAGTTCACATTTGTAGGTGGATCATCAGTGTTAGAGCTAAAATTAGCATGTTTAAAGTGATTTTCATGCTTCCAGGGGCTCGGAAGTGAATTAAATACTATTTGGAGGAATTTAATATTCAAGCAAAAACGGCTGATTTTTGACAAAAGAGATAACACCCCCCCATTACGTCATGCTTCAGAAATGTGAAAAATGGTCCATTTTCAAATGTTTTATTTTTGAACGTCAGTTCACATTTGTAGGTTGATCATCAGTGTTAGAGCTAAAATTAGCATGTTTAAAGTGATTTTCATGCTTCCAGGGGCCCTAAACACAAGATTTATGGAATGGTTAAAAGTGCATGAAAATGGCCAATTTACTCACTCTGAGTTCTCAAAAAGGGTTTCTTCGCCCCGGGAAGTTAATTAAATACCATTTGGAGGCATTTATTATTCAAGCAAAAACGGCTGATTTTCGACAAAAGAGATAACAC
Organism: Lissotriton vulgaris; assembly: GCF_964263255.1. Lineage (NCBI taxonomy): Eukaryota > Metazoa > Chordata > Amphibia > Caudata > Salamandridae > Lissotriton > Lissotriton vulgaris. Next base: position 941,901 of record NW_028251597.1, on the reverse strand, counting down.
CCCCCCATTACGTCATGCTTCAGAAATGTGGAAAATGGTCCGTTTTCAAATGTTTTATTTTTGAACAACAGTTCACATTTGTAGGTGGATCATCAGTGTTAGAGCTAAAATTAGCATGTTTAACCCTTTCGATGCTGATGACGAGCTCAGCTCGTCATCACCCACGGGTGTCGTGTGCTGATGACGAGCTGAGCTCGTCATAGTGCCACTAAAATGGCATTTTCCAGCACTGGGGGGGGAAACGCCCAGCAGCCATGTGGTTAAAGTGATTTTCATGCTTCCAGGGGCTCGGGAAGTGAATTAAATACTATTTGGAGGAATTTAATGTTCAAGCAAAAACGGCTGATTTTTGACAAAAGAGATAACACCCCCCCATTACGTCATGCTTCAGAAATGTGAAAAATGGTCCGTTTTCAAATGTTTTATTTTTGAACGTCAGTTCACATTTGTAGGTTGATCATCAGTGTTAGAGCTAAAATTAGCATGTTTAAAGTGATTTTCATGCTAACAGGGGCCCTAAACACAAGATTTATGGAATGGTTAAAAGTGCATGAAAATGGCCAATTTACTCACTCTGAGTTCTCAAAAAGGATTTCTTCACCCCGGGAAGTTAATTAAATACCATTTGGAGGCTTTTAATGTTCAAGCAAAAACGGCTGATTTTCGACAAAAGAGATAACACCCCCCATTACGTCATGCTTCAGAAATGTGGAAAATGGTCCGTTTTCAAATGTTTTATTTTTGAACGTCAGTTCACATTTGTAGGTGGATCATCAGTGTTAGAGCTAAAATTAGCATGTTTAAAGTGATTTTCATGCTTCCAGGGGCTCGGGAAGTGAATTAAATACTATTTGGAGGAATTTAATGTTCAAGCAAAAACGGCTGATTTTTGACAAAAGAGATAACACCCCCCCTATTACGTCATGCTTCAGAAATGTGAAAAATGGTCCGTTTTCAAATGTTTTATTTTTGAACGTCAGTTCACATTTGTAGGTTGATCATCAGTGTTAGAGCTAAAATTAGTAAGTTTAAAGTGATTTTGATGCTTCCAGGGGCCCTAAACACAAGATTTACGGAATGGTTAAAATTGCATGAAAATGGCCAATTTACTCACTCTGAGTTCTCAAAAAGGGTTTCTTCACCCGGGAAGTTAATTAAATACCATTTGGAGGCATTTAATGTTCAAGCAAAAACGGCTGATTTTCAACAAAAGAGATAACACCCCCCCATTACGTCATGCTTCAGAAATGTGGAAAATGATCCGTTTTCAAATGTTTTATTTTTGAACGTCAGTTCACATTTGTAGGTGGATCATCAGTGTTAGAGCTAAAATTAGCATGTTTAAAGGGATTTTCATGCTTCCAGGAGCTCGGGAAGTGAATTAAATACTATTTGGAGGCATTTAATGTTCAAGCAAAAACAGCTGATTTTTGACAAAAGAGATAACACCCCCCATTACGTCATGCTTCAGAAATGTGGAGAATGGTCAGTTTTCAAATGTTTTATTTTTGAACGTCAGTTCACATTTGTAGGTGGATCATCAGTGTTAAAGCTAAAATTAGCATGTTTAAAGTGATTTTCATGCTTCCAGGGGCTCGGGAAGTGAATTAAATACTATTTGGAGGCATTTAATGTTCAATCAAAAACGGCTGATTTTTGACAAAAGAGATAACACCCCCCCATTACGTCATGCTTCAGAAATGTGGAAAATGGTTCGTTTTCAAATGTTTTATTTTTGAACGTTAGTTCACATTTGTAGGTTGATCATCAGTGTTAGAGCTAAAATTAGCATGTTTAAAGTGATTTTCATGCTTCCAGGGGCTCGGGAAGTGAATTAAATACTATTTGGAGGCATTTAATGTTCAAGCAAAAATGGCTGATTTTTGACAAAAGAGATAACACCCCCCCCATTACGTCATGCTTCAGAAATGTGGAAAATGGTCCGTTTTCAAATGTTTTATTTTTGAACGTCAGTTCACATTTGTAGGTGAATCATCAGTGTTAGAGCTAAAATTAGCATGTTTAAAGTGATTTTCATGCTTCCAGGGGCCCTAAACACAAGATTTATGGAATGGTTAAAAGTGCATGAAAATGGCCAATTTACTCACTCTGAGTTCTCAAAAAGGGTTTCTTCACCCCGGGAAGTTAATTAAATACCATTTGGAGGCATTTAATATTCAAGCAAAAACTGCTGATTTTCGACAAAAGAGATAACACCCCCCCATTACATCATGCTTCAGAAATGTGGAAAATGGTCCGTTTTCAAATGTTTTATTTTTGAACGTCAGTTCACATTTGTAGGTGGATCATCAGTGTTAGAGCTAAAATTAGCATGTTTAAAGTGATTTTCATGCTTCCAAAGGCTCGGGAAGTGAATTACATACTATTTGGAGGCATTTAATGTTCAAGCAAAAACGGCTGATTTTTGACAAAAGAGATAACACCCCCCCATTACGTCATGCTTCAGAAATGTGGAAAATGGTCCGTTTTCAAATGTTTTATTTTTGAACGTCAGTTCACATTTGTAGGTTGATCATCAGTGTTAGAGCTAAAATTAGCATGTTTAAAGTGATTTTCATGCTTCCAGGGGCCCTAAACACAAGATTTATGGAATGGTTAAAAGTGCATGAAAATGGCCAATTTACTCACTCTGAGTTCTCAAAAAGGGTTTCTTCACCCCGGGAAGTTAATTAAATACCATTTGAAGGCATTTAATGTTCAAGCAAAAACGGCTGATTTTCGACAAAAGAGATAACACCTCCCCATTACGTCATGCTTCAGAAATGTGGAAAATGGTCCGTTTTCAAATGTTTTATTTTTGAACGTCAGTTCACATTTGTAGGTGGATCATCAGTGTTAGAGCTAAAATTAGCATGTTTAAAGTGATTTTCATGCTTCCAGGGGCTCGGAAGTGAATTAAATACTATTTGGAGGAATTTAATATTCAAGCAAAAACGGCTGATTTTTGACAAAAGAGATAACACCCCCCCATTACGTCATGCTTCAGAAATGTGAAAAATGGTCCATTTTCAAATGTTTTATTTTTGAACGTCAGTTCACATTTGTAGGTTGATCATCAGTGTTAGAGCTAAAATTAGCATGTTTAAAGTGATTTTCATGCTTCCAGGGGCCCTAAACACAAGATTTATGGAATGGTTAAAAGTGCATGAAAATGGCCAATTTACTCACTCTGAGTTCTCAAAAAGGGTTTCTTCGCCCCGGGAAGTTAATTAAATACCATTTGGAGGCATTTATTATTCAAGCAAAAACGGCTGATTTTCGACAAAAGAGATAACACCCCCCCATTACGTCATGCTTCAGAAATGTGGAAAATGGTCCGTTTTCAAATGTTTTATTTTTGAACAACAGTTCACATTTGTAGGTGGATCATCAGTGTTAGAGCTAAAATTAGCATGTTTAACCCTTTCGATGCTGATGACGAGCTCAGCTCGTCATCACCCACGGGTGTCGTGTGCTGATGACGAGCTGAGCTCGTCATAGTGCCACTAAAATGGCATTTTCCAGCACTGGGGGGGGAAACGCCCAGCAGCCATGTGGTTAAAGTGATTTTCATGCTTCCAGGGGCTCAGGAAGTGAATTAAATACTATTTGGAGGAATTTAATGTTCAAGCAAAAACGGCTGATTTTTGACAAAAGAGATAACACCCCCCCATTACGTCATGCTTCAGAAATGTGAAAAATGGTCCGTTTTCAAATGTTTTATTTTTGAACGTCAGTTCACATTTGTAGGTTGATCATCAGTGTTAGAGCTAAAATTAGCATGTTTAAAGTGATTTTCATGCTAACAGGGGCCCTAAACACAAGATTTATGGAATGGTTAAAAGTGCATGAAAATGGCCAATTTACTCACTCTGAGTTCTCAAAAAGGATTTCTTCACCCCGGGAAGTTAATTAAATACCATTTGGAGGCTTTTAATGTTCAAGCAAAAACGGCTGATTTTCGACAAAAGAGATAACACCCCCCATTACGTCATGCTTCAGAAATGTGGAAAATGGTCCGTTTTCAAATGTTTTATTTTTGAACGTCAGTTCACATTTGTAGGTGGATCATCAGTGTTAGAGCTAAAATTAGCATGTTTAAAGTGATTTTCATGCTTCCAGGGGCTCGGGAAGTGAATTAAATACTATTTGGAGGAATTTAATGTTCAAGCAAAAACGGCTGATTTTTGACAAAAGAGATAACACCCCCCCTATTACGTCATGCTTCAGAAATGTGAAAAATGGTCCGTTTTCAAATGTTTTATTTTTGAACGTCAGTTCACATTTGTAGGTTGATCATCAGTGTTAGAGCTAAAATTAGTAAGTTTAAAGTGATTTTGATGCTTCCAGGGGCCCTAAACACAAGATTTATGGAATTGTTAAAAGTGCATGAAAATGGCCAATTTACTCACTCTGAGTTCTCAAAAAGGGTTTCTTCACCCCGGGAAGTTAATTAAATACCATTTGAAGGCATTTAATGTTCAAGCAAAAACGGCTGATTTTCGACAAAAGAGATAACACCCCCCCATTACGTCATACTTCAGAAATGTGGAAAATGGTCAGTTTTCAAATGTTTTATTTTTGAACGTCAGTTCACATTTGTAGGTTGATCATCAGTGTTAGAGCTAAAATTAGCATGTTTAAAGTGATTTTCATGCTTCCGGGGGCTCGGGAAGTGAATTAAATACTATTTGGAGGCATTTAATGTTCAATCAAAAACGGCTGATTTTTGACAAAAGAGATAACACCCCCCCATTACGTCATGCTTCAGAAATGTGGAAAATGGTCCGTTTTCAAATGTTTTATTTTTGAACGTCAGTTCACATTTGTAGGTTGATCATCAGTGTTAGAGCTAAAATTAGCATGTTTAAAGTGATTTTCATGCTTCCAGGGGCCCTAAACACAAGATTTATGGAATGGTTAAAAGTGCATGAAAATGGCCAATTTACTCACTCTGAGTTCTCAAAAAGGGTTTCTTCACCCCGGGAAGTTAATTAAATACCATTTGGAGGCATTTAATGTTCAAGCAAAAACGGCTGATTTTCGACAAAAGAGATAACACCCCCCCATTACGTCATGCTTCAGAAATGTGGAAAATGGTCCGTTTTCAAATGTTTTATTTTTGAACGTCAGTTCACATTTGTAGGTGGATCATCAGTGTTAGAGCTAAAATTAGCATGTTTAAAGTGATTTTCATGCTTCCAGGGGCTCGGAAGTGAATTAAATACTATTTGGAGGAATTTAATATTCAAGCAAAAACGGCTGATTTTTGACAAAAGAGATAACACCCCCCCATTACGTCATGCTTCAGAAATGTGAAAAATGGTCCATTTTCAAATGTTTTATTTTTGAACGTCAGTTCACATTTGTAGGTTGATCATCAGTGTTAGAGCTAAAATTAGCATGTTTAAAGTGATTTTCATGCTTCCAGGGGCTCGGGAAGTGAATTAAATACTATTTGGAGGAATTTAATGTTCAAGCAAAAACGGCTGATTTTTGACAAAACAGATAACACCCCCCCTATTACGTCATGCTTCAGAAATGTGAAAAATGGTCCGTTTTCAAATGTTTTATTTTTGAACGTCAGTTTACATTTGTAGGTTGATCATCAGTGTTAGAGCTAAAATTAGTAAGTTTAAAGTGATTTTGATGCTTCCAGGGGCCCTAAACACAAGATTTATGGAATTGTTAAAAGTGCATGAAAATGGCCAATTTACTCACTCTGAGTTCTCAAAAAGGGTTTCTTCACCCCGGGAAGTTAATTAAATACCATTTGAAGGCATTTAATGTTCAAGCAAAAACGGCTGATTTTCGACAAAAGAGATAACACCCCCCCATTACGTCATTCTTCAGAAATGTGGAAAATGGTCAGTTTTCAAATGTTTTATTTTTGAACGTCAGTTCACATTTGTAGGTTGATCATCAGTGTTAGAGCTAAAATTAGCATGTTTAAAGTGATTTTCATGCTTCCAGGGGTCCTAAACACAAGATTTATGGAATGGTTAAAAGTGCATGAAAATGGCCAATTTACTCACTCTGAGTTCTCAAAAAGGGTTTCTTCACCCCGGGAAGTTAATTAAATACCATTTGGAGGCATTTAATGTTCAAGCAAAAACGGCTGATTTTCGACAAAAGAGATAACACCCCCCCCATTACGTCATGCTTCAGAAATGTGGAGAATGGTCCGTTTTCAAATGTTTTATTTTTGAACGTCAGTTCACATTTGTAGGTGGATCATCAGTGTTAGAGCTAAAATTAGAATGTTTAAAGTGATTTTCATGCTTCCGGGGGCTCGGGAAGTGAATTAAATACTATTTGGAGGCATTTAATGTTCAATCAAAAACGGCTGATTTTTGACAAAAGAGATAACACCCCCCCATTACGTCATGCTTCAGAAATGTGGAAAATGGTCCGTTTTCAAATGTTTTATTTTTGAACGTCAGTTCACATTTGTAGGTTGATCATCAGTGTTAGAGCTAAAATTAGCATGTTTAAAGTGATTTTCATGCTTCCAGGGGCCCTAAACACAAGATTTATGGAATGGTTAAAAGTGCATGAAAATGGCCAATTTACTCACTCTGAGTTCTCAAAAAGGGTTTCTTCACCCCGGGAAGTTAATTAAATACCATTTGGAGGCATTTAATGTTCAAGCAAAAACGGCTGATTTTCGACAAAAGAGATAACACCCCCCCATTACGTCATGCTTCAGAAATGTGGAAAATGGTCCGTTTTCAAATGTTTTATTTTTGAACGTCAGTTCACATTTGTAGGTGGATCATCAGTGTTAGAGCTAAAATTAGCATGTTTAAAGTGATTTTCATGCTTCCAGGGGCTCGGAAGTGAATTAAATACTATTTGGAGGAATTTAATATTCAAGCAAAAACGGCTGATTTTTGACAAAAGAGATAACACCCCCCCATTACGTCATGCTTCAGAAATGTGAAAAATGGTCCATTTTCAAATGTTTTATTTTTGAACGTCAGTTCACATTTGTAGGTTGATCATCAGTGTTAGAGCTAAAATTAGCATGTTTAAAGTGATTTTCATGCTTCCAGGGGCCCTAAACACAAGATTTATGGAATGGTTAAAAGTGCATGAAAATGGCCAATTTACTCACTCTGAGTTCTCAAAAAGGGTTTCTTCGCCCCGGGAAGTTAATTAAATACCATTTGGAGGCATTTATTATTCAAGCAAAAACGGCTGATTTTCGACAAAAGAGATAACACCCCCCCATTACGTCATGCTTCAGAAATGTGGAAAATGGTCCGTTTTCAAATGTTTTATTTTTGAACAACAGTTCACATTTGTAGGTGGATCATCAGTGTTAGAGCTAAAATTAGCATGTTTAACCCTTTCGATGCTGATGACGAGCTCAGCTCGTCATCACCCACGGGTGTCGTGTGCTGATGACGAGCTGAGCTCGTCATAGTGCCACTAAAATGGCATTTTCCAGCACTGGGGGGGGAAACGCCCAGCAGCCATGTGGTTAAAGTGATTTTCATGCTTCCAGGGGCTCGGGAAGTGAATTAAATACTATTTGGAGGAATTTAATGTTCAAGCAAAAACGGCTGATTTTTGACAAAAGAGATAACACCCCCCCATTACGTCATGCTTCAGAAATGTGAAAAATGGTCCGTTTTCAAATGTTTTATTTTTGAACGTCAGTTCACATTTGTAGGTTGATCATCAGTGTTAGAGCTAAAATTAGCATGTTTAAAGTGATTTTCATGCTAACAGGGGCCCTAAACACAAGATTTATGGAATGGTTAAAAGTGCATGAAAATGGCCAATTTACTCACTCTGAGTTCTCAAAAAGGATTTCTTCACCCCGGGAAGTTAATTAAATACCATTTGGAGGCTTTTAATGTTCAAGCAAAAACGGCTGATTTTCGACAAAAGAGATAACACCCCCCATTACGTCATGCTTCAGAAATGTGGAAAATGGTCCGTTTTCAAATGTTTTATTTTTGAACGTCAGTTCACATTTGTAGGTTGATCATCAGTGTTAGAGCTAAAATTAGTAAGTTTAAAGTGATTTTGATGCTTCCAGGGGCCCTAAACACAAGATTTACGGAATGGTTAAAAGTGCATGAAAATGGCCAATTTACTCACTCTGAGTTCTCAAAAAGGGTTTCTTCACCCGGGAAGTTAATTAAATACCATTTGGAGGCATTTAATGTTCAAGCAAAAACGGCTGATTTTCGACAAAAGAGATAACACCCCCCCATTACGTCATGCTTCAGAAATGTGGAAAATGATCCGTTTTCAAATGTTTTATTTTTGAACGTCAGTTCACATTTGTAGGTGGATCATCAGTGTTAGAGCTAAAATTAGCATGTTTAAAGGGATTTTCATGCTTCCAGGAGCTCGGGAAGTGAATTAAATACTATTTGGAGGCATTTAATGTTCAAGCAAAAACAGCTGATTTTTGACAAAAGAGATAACACCCCCCATTACGTCATGCTTCAGAAATGTGGAGAATGGTCAGTTTTCAAATGTTTTATTTTTGAACGTCAGTTCACATTTGTAGGTGGATCATCAGTGTTAAAGCTAAAATTAGCATGTTTAAAGTGATTTTCATGCTTCCAGGGGCTCGGGAAGTGAATTAAATACTATTTGGAGGCATTTAATGTTCAATCAAAAACGGCTGATTTTTGACAAAAGAGATAACACCCCCCCATTACGTCATGCTTCAGAAATGTGGAAAATGGTTCGTTTTCAAATGTTTTATTTTTGAACGTTAGTTCACATTTGTAGGTTGATCATCAGTGTTAGAGCTAAAATTAGCATGTTTAAAGTGATTTTCATGCTTCCAGGGGCTCGGGAAGTGAATTAAATAATATTTGGAGGCATTTAATGTTCAAGCAAAAATGGCTGATTTTTGACAAAAGAGATAACACCCCCCCCCATTACGTCATGCTTCAGAAATGTGGAAAATGGTCCGTTTTCAAATGTTTTATTTTTGAACGTCAGTTCACATTTGTAGGTGAATCATCAGTGTTAGAGCTAAAATTAGCATGTTTAAAGTGATTTTCATGCTTCCAGGGGCCCTAAACACAAGATTTATGGAATGGTTAAAAGTGCATGAAAATGGCCAATTTACTCACTCTGAGTTCTCAAAAAGGGTTTCTTCACCCCGGGAAGTTAATTAAATACCATTTGAAGGCATTTAATGTTCAAGCAAAAACGGCTGATTTTCGACAGAAGAGATAACACCCCCCCATTACGTCATGCTTCAGAAATGTGGAAAATGGTCAGTTTTCAAATGTTTTATTTTTGAACGTCAGTTCACATTTGTAGGTTGATCATCAGTGTTAGAGCTAAAATTAGCATGTTTAAAGTGATTTTCATGCTTCCAGGGGCCCTAAACACAAGATTAATGGAATGGTTAAAAGTGCATGAAAATGGCCAATTTACTCACTCTGAGTTCTCAAAAAGGGTTTCTTCGCCCCGGGAAGTTAATTAAATACCATTTGGAGGCATTTAATGTTCAAGCAAAAACGGCTGATTTTCGACAAAAGAGATAACACCCCCCCCATTACGTCATGCTTCAGAAATGTGGAGAATGGTCCGTTTTCAAATGTTTTATTTTTGAACGTCAGTTCACATTTGTAGGTGGATCATCAGTGTTAGAGCTAAAATTAGAATGTTTAAAGTGATTTTCATGCTTCCGGGGGCTCGGGAAGTGAATTAAATACTATTTGGAGGCATTTAATGTTCAATCAAAAACGGCTGATTTTTGACAAAAGAGATAACACCCCCCCATTACGTCATGCTTCAGAAATGTGGAAAATGGTCCGTTTTCAAATGTTTTATTTTTGAACATCAGTTCACATTTGTAGGTTGATCATCAGTGTTAGAGCTAAAATTAGCATGTTTAAAGTGATTTTCATGCTTCCAGGGGCCCTAAACACAAGATTTATGGAATGGTTAAAAGTGCATGAAAATGGCCAATTTACTCACTCTGAGTTCTCAAAAAGGGTTTCTTCACCCCGGGAAGTTAATTAAATACCATTTGGAGGCATTTAATGTTCAAGCAAAAACGGCTGATTTTCGACAAAAGAGATAACACCCCCCCATTACGTCATGCTTCAGAAATGTGGAAAATGGTCCGTTTTCAAATGTTTTATTTTTGAACGTCAGTTCACATTTGTAGGTGGATCATCAGTGTTAGAGCTAAAATTAGCATGTTTAAAGTGATTTTCATGCTTCCAGGGGCTCGGAAGTGAATTAAATACTATTTGGAGGAATTTAATATTCAAGCAAAAACGGCTGATTTTTGACAAAAGAGATAACACCCCCCCATTACGTCATGCTTCAGAAATGTGAAAAATGGTCCATTTTCAAATGTTTTATTTTTGAACGTCAGTTCACATTTGTAGGTTGATCATCAGTGTTAGAGCTAAAATTAGCATGTTTAAAGTGATTTTCATGCTTCCAGGGGCCCTAAACACAAGATTTATGGAATGGTTAAAAGTGCATGAAAATGGCCAATTTACTCACTCTGAGTTCTCAAAAAGGGTTTCTTCGCCCCGGGAAGTTAATTAAATACCATTTGGAGGCATTTATTATTCAAGCAAAAACGGCTGATTTTCGACAAAAGAGATAACACCCCCCCATTACGTCATGCTTCAGAAATGTGGAAAATGGTCCGTTTTCAAATGTTTTATTTTTGAACAACAGTTCACATTTGTAGGTGGATCATCAGTGTTAGAGCTAAAATTAGCATGTTTAACCCTTTCGATGCTGATGACGAGCTCAGCTCGTCATCACCCACGGGTGTCGTGTGCTGATGACGAGCTGAGCTCGTCATAGTGCCACTAAAATGGCATTTTCCAGCACTGGGGGGGAAACGCCCAGCAGCCATGTGGTTAAAGTGATTTTCATGCTTCCAGGGGCTCGGGAAGTGAATTAAATACTATTTGGAGGAATTTAATGTTCAAGCAAAAACGGCTGATTTTTGACAAAAGAGATAACACCCCCCCATTACGTCATGCTTCAGAAATGTGAAAAATGGTCCGTTTTCAAATGTTTTATTTTTGAACGTCAGTTCACATTTGTAGGTTGATCATCAGTGTTAGAGCTAAAATTAGCATGTTTAAAGTGATTTTCATGCTAACAGGGGCCCTAAACACAAGATTTATGGAATGGTTAAAAGTGCATGAAAATGGCCAATTTACTCACTCTGAGTTCTCAAAAAGGATTTCTTCACCCCGGGAAGTTAATTAAATACCATTTGGAGGCTTTTAATGTTCAAGCAAAAACGGCTGATTTTCGACAAAAGAGATAACACCCCCCATTACGTCATGCTTCAGAAATGTGGAAAATGGTCCGTTTTCAAATGTTTTATTTTTGAACGTCAGTTCACATTTGTAGGTGGATCATCAGTGTTAGAGCTAAAATTAGCATGTTTAAAGTGATTTTCATGCTTCCAGGGGCTCGGGAAGTGAATTAAATACTATTTGGAGGAATTTAATGTTCAAGCAAAAACGGCTGATTTTTGACAAAAGAGATAACACCCCCCCTATTACGTCATGCTTCAGAAATGTGAAAAATGGTCCGTTTTCAAATGTTTTATTTTTGAACGTCAGTTCACATTTGTAGGTTGATCATCAGTGTTAGAGCTAAAATTAGTAAGTTTAAAGTGATTTTGATGCTTCCAGGGGCCCTAAACACAAGATTTACGGAATGGTTAAAAGTGCATGAAAATGGCCAATTTACTCACTCTGAGTTCTCAAAAAGGGTTTCTTCACCCGGGAAGTTAATTAAATACCATTTGGAGGCATTTAATGTTCAAGCAAAAACGGCTGATTTTCAACAAAAGAGATAACACCCCCCCATTACGTCATGCTTCAGAAATGTGGAAAATGATCCGTTTTCAAATGTTTTATTTTTGAACGTCAGTTCACATTTGTAGGTGGATCATCAGTGTTAGAGCTAAAATTAGCATGTTTAAAGGGATTTTCATGCTTCCAGGAGCTCGGGAAGTGAATTAAATACTATTTGGAGGCATTTAATGTTCAAGCAAAAACAGCTGATTTTTGACAAAAGAGATAACACCCCCCATTACGTCATGCTTCAGAAATGTGGAGAATGGTCAGTTTTCAAATGTTTTATTTTTGAACGTCAGTTCACATTTGTAGGTGGATCATCAGTGTTAAAGCTAAAATTAGCATGTTTAAAGTGATTTTCATGCTTCCAGGGGCTCGGGAAGTGAATTAAATACTATTTGGAGGCATTTAATGTTCAACCAAAAACGGCTGATTTTTGACAAAAGAGATAACACCCCCCCATTACGTCATGCTTCAGAAATGTGGAAAATGGTTCGTTTTCAAATGTTTTATTTTTGAACGTTAGTTCACATTTGTAGGTTGATCATCAGTGTTAGAGCTAAAATTAGCATGTTTAAAGTGATTTTCATGCTTCCAGGGGCTCGGGAAGTGAATTAAATACTATTTGGAGGCATTTAATGTTCAAGCAAAAATGGCTGATTTTTGACAAAAGAGATAACACCCCCCCATTACGTCATGCTTCAGAAATGTGGAAAATGGTCCGTTTTCAAATGTTTTATTTTTGAACGTCAGTTCACATTTGTAGGTGAATCATCAGTGTTAGAGCTAAAATTAGCATGTTTAAAGTGATTTTCATGCTTCCAGGGGCCCTAAACACAAGATTTATGGAATGGTTAAAAGTGCATGAAAATGGCCAATTTACTCACTCTGAGTTCTCAAAAAGGGTTTCTTCACCCCGGGAAGTTAATTAAATACCATTTGGAGGCATTTAATGTTCAAGCAAAAACGGCTGATTTTTGACAAAAGAGATAACACCCCCCCATTATGTCATGCTTCAGAAATGTGGAAAATGGTCCGTTTTCAAAAGTTTTATTTTTGAACGTCAGTTCACATTTGTAGGTGGATCATCAGTGTTAGAGCTAAAATTAGCATGTTTAAAGTGATTTTCATGCTTCCAGGGGCTCGGGAAGTGAATTAAATACTATTTGGAGGCATTTAATGTTCAAGCAAAAACGGCTGATTTTTGACAAAAGAGATAACACCCCCCCATTACGTCATGCTTCAGAAATGTGGAAAATGGTCCGTTTTCAAATGTTTTATTTTTGAACGTCAGTTCACATTTGTAGGTTGATCATCAGTGTTAGAGCTAAAATTAGCATGTTTAAAGTGATTTTCATGCTTCCAGGGGCCCTAAACACAAGATTAATGGAATGGTTAAAAGTGCATGAAAATGGCCAATTTACTCACTCTGAGTTCTCAAAAAGGGTTTCTTCGCCCCGGGAAGTTAATTAAATACCATTTGGAGGCATTTAATATTCAAGCAAAAACTGCTGATTTTCGACAAAAGAGATAACACCCCCCCATTACATCATGCTTCAGAAATGTGGAAAATGGTCCGTTTTCAAATGTTTTATTTTTGAACGTCAGTTCACATTTGTAGGTGGATCATCAGTGTTAGAGCTAAAATTAGCATGTTTAAAGTGATTTTCATGCTTCCAAAGGCTCGGGAAGTGAATTACATACTATTTGGAGGCATTTAATGTTCAAGCAAAAACGGCTGATTTTTGACAAAAGAGATAACACCCCCCCATTACGTCATGCTTCAGAAATGTGGAAAATGGTCCGTTTTCAAATGTTTTATTTTTGAACGTCAGTTCACATTTGTAGGTTGATCATCAGTGTTAGAGCTAAAATTAGCATGTTTAAAGTGATTTTCATGCTTCCAGGGGCCCTAAACACAAGATTTATGGAATGGTTAAAAGTGCATGAAAATGGCCAATTTACTCACTCTGAGTTCTCAAAAAGGGTTTCTTCACCCCGGGAAGTTAATTAAATACCATTTGGAGGCATTTAATGTTCAAGCAAAAACGGCTGATTTTCGACAAAAGAGATAACACCCCCCCATTACGTCATGCTTCAGAAATGTGGAAAATGGTCCGTTTTCAAATGTTTTATTTTTGAACGTCAGTTCACATTTGTAGGTGGATCATCAGTGTTAGAGCTAAAATTAGCATGTTTAAAGTGATTTTCATGCTTCCAGGGGCTCGGAAGTGAATTAAATACTATTTGGAGGAATTTAATATTCAAGCAAAAACGGCTGATTTTTGACAAAAGAGATAACACCCCCCCCATTACGTCATGCTTCAGAAATGTGAAAAATGGTCCATTTTCAAATGTTTTATTTTTGAACGTCAGTTCACATTTGTAGGTTGATCATCAGTGTTAGAGCTAAAATTAGCATGTTTAAAGTGATTTTCATGCTTCCAGGGGCCCTAAACACAAGATTTATGGAATGGTTAAAAGTGCATGAAAATGGCCAATTTACTCACTCTGAGTTCTCAAAAAGGGTTTCTTCGCCCCGGGAAGTTAATTAAATACCATTTGGAGGCATTTATTATTCAAGCAAAAACGGCTGATTTTCGACAAAAGAGATAACACCCCCCCATTACGTCATGCTTCAGAAATGTGGAAAATGGTCCGTTTTCAAATGTTTTATTTTTGAACAACAGTTCACATTTGTAGGTGGATCATCAGTGTTAGAGCTAAAATTAGCATGTTTAACCCTTTCGATGCTGATAACGAGCTCAGCTCGTCATCACCCACGGGTGTCGTGTGCTGATGACGAGCTGAGCTCGTCATAGTGCCACTAAAATGGCATTTTCCAGCACTGGGGGGGGAAACGCCCAGCAGCCATGTGGTTAAAGTGATTTTCATGCTTCCAGGGGCTCGGGAAGTGAATTAAATACTATTTGGAGGAATTTAATGTTCAAGCAAAAACGGCTGATTTTTGACAAAAGCGATAACACCCCCCCATTACGTCATGCTTCAGAAATGTGAAAAATGGTCCGTTTTCAAATGTTTTATTTTTGAACGTCAGTTCACATTTGTAGGTTGATCATCAATGTTAGAGCTAAAATTAGCATGTTTAAAGTGATTTTCATGCTAACAGGGGCCCTAAACACAAGATTTATGGAATGGTTAAAAGTGCATGAAAATGGCCAATTTACTCACTCTGAGTTCTCAAAAAGGATTTCTTCACCCCGGGAAGTTAATTAAATACCATTTGGAGGCTTTTAATGTTCAAGCAAAAACGGCTGATTTTCGACAAAAGAGATAACACCCCCCATTACGTCATGCTTCAGAAATGTGGAAAATGGTCCGTTTTCAAATGTTTTATTTTTGAACGTCAGTTCACATTTGTAGGTGGATCATCAGTGTTAGAGCTAAAATTAGCATGTTTAAAGTGATTTTCATGCTTCCAGGGGCTCGGGAAGTGAATTAAATACTATTTGGAGGAATTTAATGTTCAAGCAAAAACGGCTGATTTTTGACAAAAGAGATAACACCCCCCCTATTACGTCATGCTTCAGAAATGTGAAAAATAGTCCGTTTTCAAATGTTTTATTTTTGAACGTCAGTTCACATTTGTAGGTTGATCATCAGTGTTAGAGCTAAAATTAGTAAGTTTAAAGTGATTTTGATGCTTCCAGGGGCCCTAAACACAAGATTTACGGAATGGTTAAAAGTGCATGAAAATGGCCAATTTACTCACTCTGAGTTCTCAAAAAGGGTTTCTTCACCCGGGAAGTTAATTAAATACCATTTGGAGGCATTTAATGTTCAAGCAAAAACGGCTGATTTTCAACAAAAGAGATAACACCCCCCCATTACGTCATGCTTCAGAAATGTGGAAAATGATCCGTTTTCAAATGTTTTATTTTTGAACGTCAGTTCACATTTGTAGGTGGATCATCAGTGTTAGAGCTAAAATTAGCATGTTTAAAGGGATTTTCATGCTTCCAGGAGCTCGGGAAGTGAATTAAAGACTATTTGGAGGCATTTAATGTTCAAGCAAAAACAGCTGATTTTTGACAAAAGAGATAACACCCCCCATTACGTCATGCTTCAGAAATGTGGAGAATGGTCAGTTTTCAAATGTTTTATTTTTGAACGTCAGTTCACATTTGTAGGTGGATCATCAGTGTTAAAGCTAAAATTAGCATGTTTAAAGTGATTTTCATGCTTCCAGGGGCTCGGGAAGTGAATTAAATACTATTTGGAGGCATTTAATGTTCAATCAAAAACGGCTGATTTTTGACAAAAGAGATAACACCCCCCCATTACGTCATGCTTCAGAAATGTGGAAAATGGTTCGTTTTCAAATGTTTTATTTTTGAACGTTAGTTCACATTTGTAGGTTGATCATCAGTGTTAGAGCTAAAATTAGCATGTTTAAAGTGATTTTCATGCTTCCAGGGGCTCGGGAAGTGAATTAAATACTATTTGGAGGCATTCAATGTTCAAGCAAAAATGGCTGATTTTTGACAAAAGAGATAACACCCCCCCCCATTACGTCATGCTTCAGAAATGTGGAAAATGGTCCGTTTTCAAATGTTTTATTTTTGAACGTCAGTTCACATTTGTAGGTGAATCATCAGTGTTAGAGCTAAAATTAGCATGTTTAAAGTGATTTTCATGCTTCCAGGGGCCCTAAACACAAGATTTATGGAATGGTTAAAAGTGCATGAAAATG
The DNA here is from genome assembly GCF_964263255.1 of Lissotriton vulgaris. Taxonomy (NCBI): domain Eukaryota; kingdom Metazoa; phylum Chordata; class Amphibia; order Caudata; family Salamandridae; genus Lissotriton; species Lissotriton vulgaris. The sequence continues at coordinate 925,356 of NW_028251597.1, read as the reverse complement.
GCCAATTTACTCACTCTGAGTTCTCAAAAAGGGTTTCTTCACCCCGGGAAGTTAATTAAATACCATTTGGAGGCATTTAATGTTCAAGCAAAAACGGCTGATTTTTGACAAAAGAGATAACACCCCCCCATTATGTCATGCTTCAGAAATGTGGAAAATGGTCCGTTTTCAAAAGTTTTATTTTTGAACGTCAGTTCACATTTGTAGGTGGATCATCAGTGTTAGAGCTAAAATTAGCATGTTTAAAGTGATTTTCATGCTTCCAGGGGCTCGGGAAGTGAATTAAATACTATTTGGAGGCATTTAATGTTCAAGCAAAAACGGCTGATTTTTGACAAAAGAGATAACACCCCCCCATTACGTCATGCTTCAGAAATGTGGAAAATGGTCCGTTTTCAAATGTTTTATTTTTGAACGTCAGTTCACATTTGTAGGTTGATCATCAGTGTTAGAGCTAAAATTAGCATGTTTAAAGTGATTTTCATGCTTCCAGGGGCCCTAAACACAAGATTAATGGAATGGTTAAAAGTGCATGAAAATGGCCAATTTACTCACTCTGAGTTCTCAAAAAGGGTTTCTTCGCCCCGGGAAGTTAATTAAATACCATTTGGAGGCATTTAATATTCAAGCAAAAACTGCTGATTTTCGACAAAAGAGATAACACCCCCCCATTACATCATGCTTCAGAAATGTGGAAAATGGTCCGTTTTCAAATGTTTTATTTTTGAACGTCAGTTCACATTTGTAGGTGGATCATCAGTGTTAGAGCTAAAATTAGCATGTTTAAAGTGATTTTCATGCTTCCAAAGGCTCGGGAAGTGAATTACATACTATTTGGAGGCATTTAATGTTCAAGCAAAAACGGCTGATTTTTGACAAAAGAGATAACACCCCCCCATTACGTCATGCTTCAGAAATGTGGAAAATGGTCCGTTTTCAAATGTTTTATTTTTGAACGTCAGTTCACATTTGTAGGTTGATCATCAGTGTTAGAGCTAAAATTAGCATGTTTATAGTGATTTTCATGCTTCCAGGGGCCCTAAACACAAGATTTATGGAATGGTTAAAAGTGCATGAAAATGGCCAATTTACTCACTCTGAGTTCTCAAAAAGGGTTTCTTCACCCCGGGAAGTTAATTAAATACCATTTGAAGGCATTTAATGTTCAAGCAAAAACGGCTGATTTTCGACAAAAGAGATAACACCCCCCCATTACGTCATGCTTCAGAAATGTGGAAAATGGTCCGTTTTCAAATGTTTTATTTTTGAATGTCAGTTCACATTTGTAGGTTGATCATCAGTGTTAGAGCTAAAATTAGCATGTTTAAAGTGATTTTCATGCTTCCAGGGGCCCTAAACACAAGATTAATGGAATGGTTAAAAGTGCATGAAAATGGCCAATTTACTCACTCTGAGTTCTCAAAAAGGGTTTCTTCGCCCCGGGAAGTTAATTAAATACCATTTGGAGGCATTTAATATTCAAGCAAAAACGGCTGATTTTCGACAAAAGAGATAACACCCCCCCATTACATCATGCTTCAGAAATGTGGAAAATGGTCCGTTTTCAAATGTTTTATTTTTGAACGTCAGTTCACATTTGTAGGTGGATCATCAGTGTTAGAGCTAAAATTAGCATGTTTAAAGTGATTTTCATGCTTCCAGGGGCTCGGGAAGTGAATTACATACTATTTGGAGGCATTTAATGTTCAAGCAAAAACGGCTGATTTTTGACAAAAGAGATAACACCCCCCCATTACGTCATGCTTCAGAAATGTGGAAAATGGTCCGTTTTCAAATGTTTTATTTTTGAACGTCAGTTCACATTTGTAGGTTGATCATCAGTGTTAGAGCTAAAATTAGCATGTTTAAAGTGATTTTCATGCTTCCAGGGGCCCTAAACACAAGATTTATGGAATGGTTAAAAGTGCATGAAAATGGCCAATTTACTCACTCTGAGTTCTCAAAAAGGGTTTCTTCACCCCGGGAAGTTAATTAAATACCATTTGAAGGCATTTAATGTTCAAGCAAAAACGGCTGATTTTCGACAAAAGAGATAACACCCCCCCATTACGTCATGCTTCAGAAATGTGGAAAATGGTCAGTTTTCAAATGTTTTATTTTTGAACGTCAGTTCACATTTGTAGGTTGATCATCAGTGTTAGAGCTAAAATTAGCATGTTTAAAGTGATTTTCATGCTTCCAGGGGCCCTAAACACAAGATTTATGGAATGGTTAAAAGTGCATGAAAATGGCCAATTTACTCACTCTGAGTTCTCAAAAAGGGTTTCTTCACCCCGGGAAGTTAATTAAATACCATTTGGAGGCATTTAATGTTCAAGCAAAAACGGCTGATTTTCGACAAAAGAGATAACACCCCCCCATTACGTCATGCTTCAGAAATGTGGAAAATGATCCGTTTTCAAATGTTTTATTTTTGAACGTCAGTTCACATTTGTAGGTGGATCATCAGTGTTAGAGCTAAAATTAGCATGTTTAAAGGGATTTTCATGCTTCCAGGAGCTCGGGAAGTGATTTAAATACTATTTGGAGGCATTTAATGTTCAAGCAAAAACAGCTGATTTTTGACAAAAGAGATAACACCCCCCCATTACGTCATGCTTCAGAAATGTGGAGAATGGTCAGTTTTCAAATGTTTTATTTTTGAACGTCAGTTCACATTTGTAGGTGGATCATCAGTGTTAAAGCTAAAATTAGCATGTTTAAAGTGATTTTCATGCTTCCAGGGGCTCGGGAAGTGAATTAAATACTATTTGGAGGCATTTAATGTTCAATCAAAAACGGCTGATTTTTGACAAAAGAGATAACACCCCCCCATTACGTCATGCTTCAGAAATGTGGAAAATGGTTCGTTTTCAAATGTTTTATTTTTGAACGTTAGTTCACATTTGTAGGTTGATCATCAGTGTTAGAGCTAAAATTAGCATGTTTAAAGTGATTTTCATGCTTCCAGGGGCTCGGGAAGTGAATTAAATACTATTTGGAGGCATTTAATGTTCAAGCAAAAATGGCTGATTTTTGACAAAAGAGATAACACCCCCCCCATTACGTCATGCTTCAGAAATGTGGAAAATGGTCCGTTTTCAAATGTTTTATTTTTGAACGTCAGTTCACATTTGTAGGTGAATCATCAGTGTTAGAGCTAAAATTAGCATGTTTAAAGTGATTTTCATGCTTCCAGGGGCCCTAAACACAAGATTTATGGAATGGTTAAAAGTGCATGAAAATGGCCAATTTACTCACTCTGAGTTCTCAAAAAGGGTTTCTTCACCCCGGGAAGTTAATTAAATACCATTTGGAGGCATTTAATGTTCAAGCAAAAACGGCTGATTTTTGACAAAAGAGATAACACCCCCCCATTACGTCATGCTTCAGAAATGTGGAAAATGGTCCGTTTTCAAAAGTTTTATTTTTGAACGTCAGTTCACATTTGTAGGTGGATCATCAGTGTTAGAGCTAAAATTAGCATGTTTAAAGTGATTTTCATGCTTCCAGGGGCTGGGGAAGTGAATTAAATACTATTTGGAGGCATTTAATGTTCAAGCAAAAACGGCTGATTTTTGACAAAAGAGATAACACCCCCCCATTACGTCATGCTTCAGAAATGTGGAAAATGGTCCGTTTTCAAATGTTTTATTTTTGAACGTCAGTTCACATTTGTAGGTTGATCATCAGTGTTAGAGCTAAAATTAGCATGTTTAAAGTGATTTTCATGCTTCCAGGGGCCCTAAACACAAGATTAATGGAATGGTTAAAAGTGCATGAAAATGGCCAATTTACTCACTCTGAGTTCTCAAAAAGGGTTTCTTCGCCCCGGGAAGTTAATTAAATACCATTTGGAGGCATTTAATATTCAAGCAAAAACGGCTGATTTTCGACAAAAGAGATAACACCCCCCATTACATCATGCTTCAGAAATGTGGAAAATGGTCCGTTTTCAAATGTTTTATTTTTGAACGTCAGTTCACATTTGTAGGTGGATCATCAGTGTTAGAGCTAAAATTAGCATGTTTAAAGTGATTTTCATGCTTCCAAAGGCTCGGGAAGTGAATTACATACTATTTGGAGGCATTTAATGTTCAAGCAAAAACGGCTGATTTTTGACAAAAGAGATAACACCCCCCCATTACGTCATGCTTCAGAAATGTGGAAAATGGTCCGTTTTCAAATGTTTTATTTTTGAACGTCAGTTCACATTTGTAGGTTGATCATCAGTGTTAGAGCTAAAATTAGCATGTTTAAAGTGATTTTCATGCTTCCAGGGGCCCTAAAAACAAGATTTATGGAATGGTTAAAAGTGCATGAAAATGGCCAATTTACTCACTCTGAGTTCTCAAAAAGGGTTTCTTCACCCCGGGAAGTTAATTAAATACCATTTGAAGGCATTTAATGTTCAAGCAAAAACGGCTGATTTTCGACAAAAGAGATAACACCCCCCCATTACGTCATGCTTCAGAAATGTGGAAAATGGTCCGTTTTCAAATGTTTTATTTTTGAATGTCAGTTCACATTTGTAGGTTGATCATCAGTGTTAGAGCTAAAATTAGCATGTTTAAAGTGATTTTCATGCTTCCAGGGGCCCTAAACACAAGATTAATGGAATGGTTAAAAGTGCATGAAAATGGCCAATTTACTCACTCTGAGTTCTCAAAAAGGGTTTCTTCGCCCCGGGAAGTTAATTAAATACCATTTGGAGGCATTTAATATTCAAGCAAAAACGGCTGATTTTCGACAAAAGAGATAACACCCCCCCATTACATCATGCTTCAGAAATGTGGAAAATGGTCCGTTTTCAAATGTTTTATTTTTGAACGTCAGTTCACATTTGTAGGTGGATCATCAGTGTTAGAGCTAAAATTAGCATGTTTAAAGTGATTTTCATGCTTCCAGGGGCTCGGGAAGTGAATTACATACTATTTGGAGGCATTTAATGTTCAAGCAAAAACGGCTGATTTTTGACAAAAGAGATAACACCCCCCCATTACGTCATGCTTCAGAAATGTGGAAAATGGTCCGTTTTCAAATGTTTTATTTTTGAACGTCAGTTCACATTTGTAGGTTGATCATCAGTGTTAGAGCTAAAATTAGCATGTTTAAAGTGATTTTCATGCTTCCAGGGGCCCTAAAAACAAGATTTATGGAATGGTTAAAAGTGCATGAAAATGGCCAATTTACTCACTCTGAGTTCTCAAAAAGGGTTTCTTCACCCCGGGAAGTTAATTAAATACCATTTGAAGGCATTTAATGTTCAAGCAAAAACGGCTGATTTTCGACAAAAGAGATAACACCCCCCCATTACGTCATGCTTCAGAAATGTGGAAAATGGTCAGTTTTCAAATGTTTTATTTTTGAACGTCAGTTCACATTTGTAGGTTGATCATCAGTGTTAGAGCTAAAATTAGCATGTTTAAAGTGATTTTCATGCTTCCAGGGGCCCTAAACACAAGATTTATGGAATGGTTAAAAGTGCATGAAAATGGCCAATTTACTCACTCTGAGTTCTCAAAAAGGGTTTCTTCACCCCGGGAAGTTAATTAAATACCATTTGGAGGCATTTAATGTTCAAGCAAAAACGGCTGATTTTCGACAAAAGAGATAACACCCCCCCATTACGTCATGCTTCAGAAATGTGGAGAATGGTCCGTTTTCAAATGTTTTATTTTTGAACGTCAGTTCACATTTGTAGGTGGATCATCAGTGTTAGAGCTAAAATTAGCATGTTTAAAGTGATTTTCATGCTTCCGGGGGCTCGGGAAGTGAATTAAATACTATTTGGAGGCATTTAATGTTCAATCAAAAAAGGCTGATTTTTGACAAAAGAGATAACACCCCCCCATTACGTCATGCTTCAGAAATGTGGAAAATGGTCCGTTTTCAAATGTTTTATTTTTGAACGTCAGTTCACATTTGTAGGTTGATCATCAGTGTTAGAGCTAAAATTAGCATGTTTAAAGTGATTTTCATGCTTCCAGGGTCCCTAAACACAAGATTTATGGAATGGTTAAAAGTGCATGAAAATGGCCAATTTACTCACTCTGAGTTCTCAAAAAGGGTTTCTTCACCCCGGGAAGTTAATTAAATACCATTTGGAGGCATTTAATGTTCAAGCAAAAACGGCTGATTTTCGACAAAAGAGATAACACCCCCCCATTACGTCATGCTTCAGAAATGTGGAAAATGGTCCGTTTTCAAATGTTTTATTTTTGAACGTCAGTTCACATTTGTAGGTGGATCATCAGTGTTAGAGCTAAAATTAGCATGTTTAAAGTGATTTTCGTGCTTCCAGGGGCTCGGAAGTGAATTAAATACTATTTGGAGGAATTTAATATTCAAGCAAAAACGGCTGATTTTTGACAAAAAAAGGGATAACACCCCCCCATTACGTCATGCTTCAGAAATGTGAAAAATGGTCCATTTTCAAATGTTTTATTTTTGAACGTCAGTTCACATTTGTAGGTTGATCATCAGTGTTAGAGCTAAAATTGGCATGTTTAAAGTGATTTTCATGCTTCCAGGGGCCCTAAACACAAGATTTATGGAATGGTTAAAAGTGCATGAAAATGGCCAATTTACTCACTCTGAGTTCTCAAAAAGGGTTTCTTCGCCCCGGGAAGTTAATTAAATACCATTTGGAGGCATTTAATATTCAAGCAAAAACGGCTGATTTTCGACAAAAGAGATAACACCCCCCCATTACGTCATGCTTCAGAAATGTGGAAAATGGTCCGTTTTCAAATGTTTTATTTTTGAACAACAGTTCACATTTGTAGGTGGATCATCAGTGTTAGAGCTAAAATTAGCATGTTTAACCCTTTCGATGCTGATGACGAGCTCAGCTCGTCATCACCCACGGGTGTCGTGTGCTGATGACGAGCTGAGCTCGTCATAGTGCCACTAAAATGGCATTTTCCAGCACTGGGGGGGGAAACGCCCAGCAGCCATGTGGTTAAAGTGATTTTCATGCTTCCAGGGGCTCGGGAAGTGAATTAAATACTATTTGGAGGAATTTAATGTTCAAGCAAAAACGGCTGATTTTTGACAAAAGAGATAACACCCCCCCATTACGTCATGCTTCAGAAATGTGAAAAATGGTCCGTTTTCAAATGTTTTATTTTTGAACGTCAGTTCACATTTATAGGTTGATCATCAGTGTTAGAGCTAAAATTAGCATGTTTAAAGTGATTTTCATGCTACCAGGGGCCCTAAACACAAGATTTATGGAATGGTTAAAAGTGCATGAAAATGGCCAATTTACTCACTCTGAGTTCTCAAAAAGGATTTCTTCACCCCGGGAAGTTAATTAAATGCCATTTGGAGGCTTTTAATGTTCAAGCAAAAACGGCTGATTTTCGACAAAAGAGATAACACCCCCCCATTACGTCATGCTTCAGAAATGTGGGAAATGGTCCGTTTTCAAATGTTTTATTTTTGAACGTCAGTTCACATTTGTAGGTGGATCATCAGTGTTAGAGCTAAAATTAGCATGTTTAAAGTGATTTTCATGCTTCCAGGGGCTCGGGAAGTGAATTAAATACTATTTGGAGGAATTTAATGTTCAAGCAAAAACGGCTGATTTTTGACAAAAGAGAAAACACCCCCCCATTACGTCATGCTTCAGAAATGTGAAAAATGGTCCGTTTTCAAATGTTTTATTTTTGAACGTCAGTTCACATTTGTAGGTTGATCATCAGTGTTAGAGCTAAAATTAGTATGTTTAAAGTGATTTTCATGCTTCCAGGGGCCCTAAACACAAGATTTACGGAATGGTTAAAAGTGCATGAAAATGGCCAATTTACTCACTCTGAGTTCTCAAAAAGGGTTTCTTCACCCCGGGAAGTTAATTAAATACAATTTGGAGGCATTTAATGTTCAAGCAAAAACGGCTGATTTTCGACAAAAGAGATAACACCCCCCCATTACGTCATGCTTCAGAAATGTGGAAAATGGTCCAGTTTCAAATGTTTTATTTTTGAACGTCAGTTCACATTTGTAGGTTGATCATCAGTGTTAGAGCTAAAATTAGCTTGTTTAAAGGGATTTTCATGCTTCCAGGGGCTCGGGAAGTGAATTAAATACTATTTGGAGGCATTTAATGTTCAAGCAAAAACAGCTGATTTTTGACAAAAGAGATAACACCCCCCATTACGTCATGCTTCAGAAATGTGGAAAATGGTCCGTTTTCAAATGTTTTATTTTTGAACGTCAGTTCACATTTGTAGGTTGATCATCAGTGTTAGAGCTAAAATTAGCATGTTTAAAGTGATTTTCATGCTTCCAGGGGCCCTAAACACAAGAATTATGGAATGGTTAAAAGTGCATGAAAATGGCCAATTTACTCACTCTGAGTTCTCAAAAAGGATTTCTTCACCCCGGGAAGTTAATTAAATACCATTTGGAGGCATTTAATGTTCAAGCAAAAACGGCTGATTTTCGACAAAAGAGATAACAACCCCCCATTACGTCATGCTTCAGAAATGTGGAGAATGGTCCGTTTTCAAATGTTTTATTTTTAAACGTCAGTTCACATTTGTAGGTGGATCATCAGTGTTAGAGCTAAAATTAGCATGTTTAAAGTGATTTTCATGCTTCCAGGGGCTCAGGAAGTGAATTAAATACTATTTGGAGGCATTTAATGTTCAATCAAAAACGGCTGATTTTTGACAAAAGAGATAACACCCCCCCATTACGTCATGCTTCAGAAATGTGGAGAATGGTCCGTTTTCCAAATGTTTTATTTTTGAACGTCAGTTCACATTTGTAGGTGGATCATAAGTGTTAGAGCTAAAATTAGCATGTTTAAAGTGATTTTCATGCTTCCGGGGGCTCGGGAAGTGAATTAAATACTATTTGGAGGCATTTAATGTTCAATCAAAAATGGCTGATTTTTGACAAAAGAGATAACACTCCCCATTACGTCATGCTTCAGAAATGTGGAAAATGGTCCGTTTTCAAATGTTTTATTTTTGAACGTCAGTTCACATTTGTAGGTTGATCATCAGTGTTAGAGCTAAAATTAGCATGTTTAAAGTGATTTTCATGCTTCCAGGGGCCCTAAACACAAGATTTATGGAATGGTTAAAAGTGCATGAAAATGGCCAATTTACTCACTCTGAGTTCTCAAAAAGGGTTTCTTCACCCCGGGAAGTTAATTAAATACCATTTGGAGGCATTTAATGTTCAAGCAAAAACGGCTGATTATCGACAAAAGAGATAACACCCCCCCTTAACGTCATGCTTCAGAAATGTGGAAAATGGTCCGTTTTCAAATGTTTTATTTTTGAACGTCAGTTCACATTTGTAGGTTGATCATCAGTGTTAGAGCTAAAATTAGCATGTTTAAAGTGATTTTCATGCTTCCAGGGGCTCGGGAAGTGAATTAAATACAATTTGGAGGCATTTAATGTTCAAGCAAAAACGGCTGATTTTTGACAAAAGAGATAACACCCCCCCCCCATTACGTCATGCTACAGAAATGTGGAAAATGGTCCGTTTTCAAATGTTTTATTTTTGGACGTCAGTTCACATTTGTAGGTTGATCATCAGTGTTAGAGCTAAAATTAGTATGTTTAAAGTGATTTTCATGCTTCCAGGGGCCCTAAACACAAGATTTACGGAATGGTTAAAAGTGCATGAAAATGGCCAATTTACTCACTCTGAGTTCTCAAAAAGGGTTTCTTCACCCCGGGAAGTTAATTAAATACCATTTGGAGGCATTTAATGTTCAAGCAAAAACGGCTGATTTTCGACAAAAGAGATAACACCCCCCCATTACGTCATGCTTCAGAAATGTGGAAAATGATCCGTTTTCAAATGTTTTATTTTTGAACGTCAGTTCACATTTGTAGGTGGATCATCAGTGTTGGAGCTAAAATTAGCATGTTTAAAGGGATTTTCATGCTTCCAGGGGCTCGGGAAGTGAATTAAATACTATTTGGAGGCATTTATGTTCAAGCAAAAACAGCTGATTTTTGACAAAAGAGATAACACCCCCCCATTACGTCATGCTTCAGAAATGTGGAAAATGGTCCGTTTTCAAATGTTTTATTTTTGAACGTCAGTTCACATTTGTAGGTTGATCATCAGTGTTAGAGCTAAAATTAGCATGTTTAAAGTGATTTTCATGCTTCCAGGGGCTCGGGAAGTGAATTAAATACAATTTGGAGGCATTTAATGTTCAAGCAAAAATGGCTGATTTTTGACAAAAGAGATAACACCCCCCCATTACGTCATGCTTCAAAAATGTGGAAAATGGTCCGTTTTCAAATGTTTTATTTTTGAACGTCAGTTCACATTTGTAGGTGAATCATCAGTGTTAGAGCTAAAATTAGCATGTTTAAAGTGATTTTCATGCTTCCAGGGGCCCTAAACACAAGATTTATGGAATGCTTAAAAGTGCATGAAAATGGCCAATTTACTCACTCTGAGTTCTCAAAAAGGGTTTCTTCACCCCGGGAAGTTAATTAAATACCATTTGGAGGCATTTAATGTTCAAGCAAAAACAGCTGATTTTTGACAAAAGAGATAACACCCCCCATTACGTCATGCTTCAGAAATGTGGAAAATGGTCCGTTTTCAAATGTTTTATTTTTGAATGTCAGTTCACATTTGTAGGTTGATCATCAGTGTTAGAGCTAAAATTAGCATGTTTGAAGTGATTTTCATGCTTCCAGGGGCCCTAAACACAAGATTTATGGAATGGTTAAAAGTGCATGAAAACGGCCAATTTACTCACTCTGAGTTCTCAAAAAGGGTTTCTTCACCCCGGGAAGTTAATTAAATACCATTTGGAGGCATTTAATGTTCAAGCAAAAACGGCTGATTTTCGACAAAAGAGATAACACTCCCCCATTACGTCATGCTTCAGAAATGTGGAAAATGATCCGTTTTCAAATGTTTTATTTTTGAACGTCAGTTCACATTTGTAGGTGGATCATCAGTGTTAGAGCTAAAATTAGCATGTTTAAAGTGATTTTCATGCTTCCAGGGGCTCGGGAAGTGAATTAAATACTATTTGGAGGCATTTAATGTTCAAGCAAAAACGGCTGATTTTTTACAAAAGAGATAACACCCCCCCATTACGTCATGCTTTAGAAATGTGGAAAATGGTCCGTTTTCAAATGTTTTATTTTTGAACATCAGTTCACATTTGTAGGTGGATCATCAGTGTTAGAGCTAAAATTAGCATGTTTAAAGTGATTTTCATGCTTCCAGGGGCTCGGGAAGTGAATTACATACTTTTTGGAGGCATTTAATGTTCAAGCAAAAACAGCTGATTTTTGACAAAAGAGATAACACCCCCCCATTACGTCATGCTTCAGAAATGTGGAAAATGGTCCGTTTTCAAATGTTTTATTTTTGAACGTCAGTTCACATTTGTAGGTTGATCATCAGTGTTAGAGCTAAAATTAGCATGTTTAAAGTGATTTTCATGCTTCCAGGGGCCCTAAACACAAGATTTATGGAATGGTTAAAAGTGCATGAAAATGGCCAATTTACTCACTCTGAGTTCTCAAAAAGGGTTTCTTCACCCCGGGAAGTTAATTAAATACCATTTGGAGGCATTTAATGTTCAAGCAAAAACGGCTGATTTTCGACAAAAGAGATAACACCCCCCCCATTACGTCATGCTTCAGAAATGTGGAAAATGGTCCGTTTTCAAATGTTTTATTTTTGAACGTCAGTTCACATTTGTAGGTGGATCATCAGTGTTAGAGCTAAAATTAGCATGTTTAAAGTGATTTTCATGCTTCCAGGGGCTCGGAAGTGAATTAAATACTATTTGGAGGAATTTAATATTCAAGCAAAAACGGCTGATTTTTGACAAAAGAGATAACACCCCCCCCATTACATCATGCTTCAGAAATGTGAAAAATGGTCCGTTTTCAAATGTTTTATTTTTGAAAGTCAGTTCACATTTGTAGGTTGATCATCAGTGTTAGAGCTAAAATTAGCATGTTTAAAGTGATTTTCATGCTACCTGGGGCCCTAAACACAAGATTTATGGAATGGTTAAAAGTGCATGAAAATGGCCAATTTACTCACTCTGAGTTCTCAAAAAGGATTTCTTCACCCCGGGAAGTTAATTAAATACCATTTGGAGGCATTTAATGTTCAAGCAAAAACGGCTGATTTTCGACAAAAGAGATAACACCCCCCCATTACGTCATGCTTCAGAAATGTGGAAAATGGTCCGTTTTCAAATGTTTTATTTTTGAACGTCAGTTCACATTTGTAGGTTGATCATCAGTGTTAGAGCTAAAATTAGCATGTTTAAAGTGATTTTCATGCTTCCAGGGGCTCGGGAAGTGAATTAAATACTATTTGGAGGCATTTAATGTTCTAGAAAATACGGCTGATTTTTGACAAAAGAGATAACACCCCCCCCATTACGTCATGCTTCAGAAATGTGGAAAATGGTCCGTTTTCAAATGTTTTATTTTTGAACGTCAGTTCACATTTGTAGGTTGATCATCAGTGTTAGAGCTAAAATTAGTATGTTTAAAGTGATTTTCATGCTTCCAGGGGCCCTAAACACAAGATTTACGGAATGGTTAAAAGTGCATGAAAATGGCCAATTTACTCACTCTGAGTTCTCAAAAAGGGTTTCTTCACCCCGGGAAGTTAATTAAATACCATTTGGAGGCATTTAATGTTCAAGCAAAAACGGATGATTTTCGACAAAAGAGATAACACCCCCCCATTACGTCATGCTTCAGAAATGTGGAAAATGATCCGTTTTCAAATGTTTTATTTTTGAACGTCAGTTCACATTTGTAGGTGGATCATCAGTGTTAGAGCTAAAATTAGCATGTTTAAAGGGATTTTCATGCTTCCAGGGGCTCGGGAAGTGAATTAAATACTATTTGGAGGCATTTAATGTTCAAGCAAAAACAGCTGATTTTTGACAAAAGAGATAACACCCCCCCATTACGTCATGCTTCAGAAATGTGGAAAATGGTCAGTTTTCAAATGTTTTATTTTTGAACGTCAGTTCACATTTGTAGGTTGATCATCAGTGTTAGAGCTAAAATTAGCATGTTTAAAGTGATTTTCATGCTTCCAGGGGCCCTAAACACAAGATTTATGGAATGGTTAAAAGTGCATGAAAATGGCCAATTTACTCACTCTGAGTTCTCAAAAAGGGTTTCTTCACCCCGGGAAGTTAATTAAATACCATTTGGAGGCATTTAATGTTCAAGCAAAAACGGCTGATTTTCGACAAAAGAGATAACACCCCCCCATTACGTCATGCTTCAGAAATGTGGAGAATGGTCCGTTTTCAAATGTTTTATTTTTGAACGTCAGTTCACATTTGTAGGTGGATCATCAGTGTTAGAGCTAAAATTAGCATGTTTAAAGTGATTTTCATGCTTCCGGGGGCTCGGAAGTGAATTAAATACTATTTGGAGGAATTTAATATTCAAGCAAAAACGGCTGATTTTTGACAAAAGAGATAACACCCCCCCATTACGTCATGCTTCAGAAATGTGAAAAATGGTCCGTTTTCAAATGTTTTATTTTTGAACGTCAGTTCACATTTGTAGGTTGATCATCAGTGTTAGAGCTAAAATTAGCATGTTTAAAGTGATTTTCATACTACCAGGGGCCCTAAACACAAGATTTATGGAATGGTTAAAAGTGCATGAAAATGGCCAATTTACTCACTCTGAGTTCTCAAAAAGGATTTCTTCACCCCGGGAAGTTAATTAAATACCATTTGGAGGCATTTAATGTTCAAGCAAAAACGGCTGATTATCGACAAAAGAGATAACACCCCCCCATTACGTCATGCTTCAGAAATGTGGAAAATGGTCAATTTTCAAATGTTTTATTTTTGAACGTCAGTTCACATTTGTAGGTTGATCATCAGTGTTAGAGCTAAAATTAGCATGTTTAAAGTGATTTTCATGCTTCCAGGGGCTCGGGAAGTGAATTAAATACAATTTGGAGGCATTTAATGTTCAAGCAAAAACGGCTGATTTTTGACAAAAGAGATAACACCCCCCCATTACGTCATGCTTCAGAAATGTGGAAAATGGTCCGTTTTCAAATGTTTTATTTTTGGACGTCAGTTCACATTTGTAGGTTGATCATCAGTGTTAGAGCTAAAATTAGTATGTTTAAAGTGATTTTCATGCTTCCAGGGGCCCTAAACACAAGATTTACGGAATGGTTAAAAGTGCATGAAAATGGCCAATTTACTCACTCTGAGTTCTCAAAAAGGGTTTCTTCACCCCGGGAAGTTAATTAAATACCATTTGGAGGCATTTAATGTTCAAGCAAAAACGGCTGATTTTTGACAAAAGAGATAACAACCCCCCATTACGTCATGCTTCAGAAATGTGGAGAATGGTCCATTTTCAAATGTTTTATTTTTGAACGTCAGTTCACATTTGTAGGTGGATCATCAGTGTTAGAGCTAAAATTAGCATGTTTAAAGTGATTTTCATGCTTCCAGGGGCTCGGGAAGTGAATTAAATACTATTTGGAGCATTTAATGTTCAATCAAAAACGGCTGATTTTTGACAAAAGAGATAACACCCCCCCATTACGTCATGCTTCAGAAATGTGGAAAATGGTCCGTTTTCAAATGTTTTATTTTTGAACGTCAGTTCACATTTGTAGGTTGATCATCAGTGTTAGAGCTAAAATTAGCATGTTTAAAGTGATTTTCATGCTTCCAGGGGCTCGGGAAGTGAATTAAATACTATTTGGAGGCATTTAATGTTCAAGCAAAAATGGCTGATTTTTGACAAAAGAGATAACACCCCCCCCCATTACGTCATGCTTCAGAAATGTGGAAAATGATCCGTTTTCAAATGTTTTATTTTTGAACGTCAGTTCACATTTGTAGGTGAATCATCAGTGTTAGAGCTAAAATTAGCATGTTTAACGTGATTTTCATGCTTCCAGGGGCCCTAAACACAAGATTTATGGAATGGTTAAAAGTGCATGAAAATGGTCAATTTACTCACTCTGAGTTCTCAAAAAGGGTTTCTTCACCCCGGGAAGTTAATTAAATACCATTTGGAGGCATTTAATGTTCAAGCAAAAACGGCTGATTTTTGACAAAAGAGATAACACCCCCCCATTACGTCATGCTTCAGAAATGTGGAAAATGGTCCGTTTTCAAATGTTTTATTTTTGAATGTCAGTTCACATTTGTAGGTTGATCATCAGTGTTAGAGCTAAAATTAGCATGTTTAAAGTGATTTTCATGCTTCCAGGGGCCCTAAACACAAGATTTATGGAATGGTTAAAAGTGCATGAAAATGGCCAATTTACTCACTCTGAGTTCTCAAAAAGGGTTTCTTCACCCCGGGAAGTTAATTAAATACCATTTGGAGGCATTTAATGTTCAAGCAAAAACGGCTGATTTTTGACAAAAGAGATAACACCCCCCCATTACGTCATGCTTCAGAAATGTGGAAAATGATCCGTTTTCAAATGTTTTATTTTTGAACGTCAGTTCACATTTGTAGGTGGATCATCAGTGTTAGAGCTAAAATTAGCATGTTTAAAGTGATGTTCATGCTTCCAGGGGCTCGGGAAGTGAATTAAATACTATTTGGAGGCATTTAATGTTCAAGCAAAAATGGCTGATTTTTGACAAAAGAGATAACACCCCCCCATTACGTCATGCTTGAGAAATGTGGAAAATGGTCAGTTTTCAAATGTTTTATTTTTGAACGTCAGTTCACATTTGTAGGTTGATCATCAGTGTTAGAGCTAAAATTAGCATGTTTAAAGTGATTTTCATGCTTCCAGGGGCCCTAAACACAAGATTTATGGAATGGTTAAAAGTGCATGAAAATGGCCAATTTACTCACTCTGAGTTCTCAAAAAGGGTTTCTTCACCCCGGGAAGTTAAATAAATACCATTTGGAGGCATTTAATGTTCAAGCAAAAACGGCTGATTTTCGACAAAAGAGATAACACCCCCCCATTACGTCATGCTTCAGAAATGTGGAAAATGGTCCGTTTTCAAATGTTTTATTTTTGAACGTCAGTTCACATTTTTAGGTGGATCATCAGTGTTAGAGCTAAAATTAGCATGTTTAAAGTGGTTTTCATGCTTCCAGGGGCTCGGAAGTGAATTAAATACCATTTGGAGGCATTTAATGTTCAAGCAAAAACTGCTGATTTTTGACAAAAGAGATAACCCCCCCCATTACGTCATGCTTCAGAAATGTGGAAAATGGTCAGTTTTCAAATGTTTTATTTTTGAATGTCAGTTCACATTTGTAGGTGGATCATCAGTGTTAGAGCTAAAATTAGCATGTTTAAAGTGATTTTCATGCTTCCAGGGGCTCGGGAAGTGAATTAAATACTATTTGGAGGAATTTAATGTTCAAGCAAAAACGGCTGATTTTTGACAAAAGAGATAACACCCCCCCATTACGTCATGCTTCAGAAATGTGAAAAATGGTCCGTTTTCAAATGTTTTATTTTTGAACGTCAGTTCACATTTGTAGGTTGATCATCAGTGTTAGAGCTAAAATTAGCATGTTTAAAGTGATTTTCATGCTACCAGGGGCCCTAAACACAAGATTTATGGAATGGTTAAAAGTGCATGAAAATGGCCAATTTACTCACTCTGAGTTCTCAAAAAGGATTTCTTCACCCCGGGAAGTTAATTAAATACCATTTGGAGGCTTTTAATGTTCAAGCAAAAACGGCTGATTTTCGACAAAAGAGATAACACCCCCCCCCATTACGTCATGCTTCAGAAATGTGGAAAATGGTCCGTTTTCAAATGTTTTATTTTTGAACATCAGTTCACATTTGTAGGTTGATCATCAGTGTTAGAGCTAAAATTAGCATGTTTAAAGTGATTTTCATGCTTCCAGGGGCTCGGGAAGTGAATTAAATACTATTTGGAGGCATTTAATGATCAAGCAAAAACGGCTGATTTTTGACAAAAGAGATAACACCCCCCCATTACGTCATGCTTCAGAAATGTGGAAAATGGTCAGTTTTCAAATGTTTTATTTTTGAACGTCAGTTCACATTTGTAGGTTGATCATCAGTGTTAGAGCTAAAATTAGCATGTTTAAAGTGATTTTCATGCTTCCAGGGGCCCTAAACACAAGATTTATGGAATGGTTAAAAGTGCATGAAAATGGCCAATTTACTCACTCTGAGTTCTCAAAAAGGGTTTCTTCACCCCGGGAAGTTAATTAAATACCATTTGGAGGCATTTAATGTTCAAGCAAAAACGGCTGATTTTCGACAAAAGAGATAACACCCCCCCATTACGTCATGCTTCAGAAATGTGGAGAATGGTCCGTTTTCAAATGTTTTATTTTTGAACGTCAGTTCACATTTGTAGGTGGATCATCAGTGTTAGAGCTAAAATTAGCATGTTTAAAGTGATTTTCATGCTTCCGGGGGCTCGGAAGTGAATTAAATACTATTTGGAGGAATTTAATATTCAAGCAAAAACGGCTGATTTTTGACAAAAGAGATAACACCCCCCATTACGTCATGCTTCAGAAATGTGAAAAATGGTCCGTTTTCAAATGTTTTATTTTTGAACGTCAGTTCACATTTGTAGGTTGATTATCAGTGTTAGAGCTAAAATTAGCATGTTTAAAGTGATTTTCATACTACCAGGGGCCCTAAACACAAGATTTATGGAATGGTTAAAAGTGCATGAAAATGGCCAATTTACTCACTCTGAGTTCTCAAAAAGGATTTCTTCACCCCGGGAAGTTAATTAAATACCATTTGGAGGCATTTAATGTTCAAGCAAAAACGGCTGATTATCGACAAAAGAGATAACACCCCCCCATTACGTCATGCTTCAGAAATGTGGAAAATGGTCAATTTTCAAATGTTTTATTTTTGAACGTCAGTTCACATTTGTAGGTTGATCATCAGTGTTAGAGCTAAAATTAGCATGTTTAAAGTGATTTTCATGCTTCCAGGGGCTCGGGAAGTGAATTAAATACAATTTGGAGGCATTTAATGTTCAAGCAAAAACGGCTGATTTTTGACAAAAGAGATAACACCCCCCCATTACGTCATGCTTCAGAAATGTGGAAAATGGTCCGTTTTCAAATGTTTTATTTTTGGACGTCAGTTCACATTTGTAGGTTGATCATCAGTGTTAGAGCTAAAATTAGTATGTTTAAAGTGATTTTCATGCTTCCAGGGGCCCTAAACACAAGATTTACGGAATGGTTAAAAGTGCATGAAAATGGCCAATTTACTCACTCTGAGTTCTCAAAAAGGGTTTCTTCACCCCGGGAAGTTAATTAAATACCATTTGGAGGCATTTAATGTTCAAGCAAAAACGGCTGATTTTTGACAAAAGAGATAACACCCCCCCATTACGTCATGCTTCAGAAATGTGGAGAATGATCTGTTTTCAAATGTTTTATTTTTGAACGTCAGTTCACATTTGTAGGTGGATCATCAGTGTTAGAGCTAAAATTAGCATGTTTAAAGGGATTTTCATGCTTCCAGGGGCTCGGGAAGTGAATTAAATACTATTTGGAGGCATTTAATGTTCAAGCAAAAACAGGTGATTTTTGACAAAAGAGATAACACCCCCCCATTACGTCATGCTTCAGAAATGTGGAAAATGGTCAGTTTTCAAATGTTTTATTTTTGAACGTCAGTTCACATTTGTAGGTTGATCATCAGTGTTAGAGCTAAAATTAGCATGTTTAAAGTGAGTTTCATGCTTCCAGGGGCTCGGGAAGTGAATTAAATACTATTTGGAGGCATTTAATGTTCAATCAAAAACGGCTGATTTTTGACAAAAGAGATAACACCCCCCCATTACGTCATGCTTCAGAAATGTGGAAAATGGTCCGTTTTCAAATGTTTTATTTTTGAACGTCAGTTCACATTTGTAGGTTGATCATCAGTGTTAGAGCTAAAATTAGCATGTTTAAAGTGATTTTCATGCTTCCAGGGGCTCGGGAAGTGAATTAAATACTATTTGGAGGCATTTAATGTTCAAGCAAAAATGGCTGATTTTTGACAAAAGAGATAACACCCCCCCCATTATGTCATGCTTCAGAAATGTGGAAAATGGTCCGTTTTCAAATGTTTTATTTTTGAACGTCAGTTCACATTTGTAGGTAAATCATCAGTGTTAGAGCTAAAATTAGCATGTTTAAAGTGATTTTCATGCTTCCAGGGGCCCTAAACACAAGATTTATGGAATGGTTAAAAGTGCATGAAAATGGCCAATTTACTCACTCTGAGTTCTCAAAAAGGGTTTCTTCACCCCGGGAAGTTAATTAAATACCATTTGGAGGCATTTAATGTTCAAGCAAAAACGGCTGATTTTTGACAAAAGAGATAACACCCCCCATTACGTCATGCTTCAGAAATGTGGAAAATGGTCCGTTTTCAAATGTTTTATTTTTGAATGTCAGTTCACATTTGTAGGTTGATCATCAGTGTTAGAGCTAAAATTAGCATGTTTAAAGTGATTTTCATGCTTCCAGGAGCCCTACACACAAGATTTATGGAATGGTTAAAAGTGCATGAAAATGGCCAATTTACTCACTCTGAGTTCTCAAAAAGGGTTTCTTCACCCCGGGAAGTTAATTAAATACCATTTGGAGGCATTTAATGTTCAAGCAAAAACGGCTGATTTTCGACAAAAGAGATAACACCCCCCCATTACGTCATGCTTCAGAAATGTGGAAAATGGTCCGTTTTCAAATGTTTTATTTTTGAACGTCAGTTCACATTTGTAGGTTGATCATCAGTGTTAGAGCTAAAATTAGCATGTTTAAAGTGATTTTCATGCTTCCAGGGGCTCGGGAAGTGAATTAAATACTATTTGGAGGAATTTAATGTTCAAGCAAAAACGGCTGATTTTTGACAAAAGAGATAACACCCCCCCATTACGTCATGCTTCAGAAATGTGGAAAATAGTCAGTTTTCAAATGTTTTATTTTTGAACGTCAGTTCACATTTGTATGTTGATCATCAGTGTTAGAGCTAAAATTAGCATGTTTAAAGTGATTTTCATGCTTCCAGGGGCCCTAAACACAAGATTTATGGAATGGTTAAAAGTGCATGAAAATGGCCAATTTACTCACTCTGAGTTCTCAAAAAGGGTTTCTTCACCCCAGGAAGTTAATTAAATACCATTTGGAGGCATTTAATGTTCAAGCAAAAACGGCTGATTTTTGACAAAAGAGATAACACCCCCCCATTACATCATGCTTAAGAAATGTGGAGACTGGTCCGTTTTCAAATGTTTTATTTTTGAAAGTCAGTTCACATTTGTAGGTGGATCATCAGTGTTAGAGCTAAAATTAGCATGTTTAAAGTGATTTTCATGCTTCCAGGGGCCCTAAACACAAGATTTATGGAATGGGTAAAAGTGCATGAAAATGGCCAATTTACTCACTCTGAGTTCTCAAAAAGGGTTTCTTCACCCTGGGAAGTTAATTAAATACCATTTGGAGGCATTTAATGTTCAAGCAAAAACGGCTGATTTTTGACAAAAGAGATAACACCCCCCCATTACGTCATGCTTCAGAAATGTGGAAAATGGTCCGTTTTCAAATGTTTTATTTTTGAATGTCAGTTCACATTTGTAGGTTGATCATCAGTGTTAGAGCTAAAATTAGCATGTTTAAAGTGATTTTCATGCTTCCAGGGGCCCTACACACAAGATTTATGGAATGGTTAAAAGTGCATGAAAATGGCCAATTTACTCACTCTGAGTTCTCAAAAAGGGTTTCTTCACCCGGGGAAGTTAATTAAGTACCATTTGGAGGCATTTAATGTTCAAGCAAAAACGGCTGATTTTCGACAAAAGAGATAACACCCCCCCATTACGTCATGCTTCAGAAATGTGGAAAATGATCCGTTTTCAAATGTTTTATTTTTGAACGTCAGTTCACATTTGTAGGTGGATCATCATTGTTAGAGCTAAAATTAGCATGTTTAAAGTGATTTTCATGCTTCCAGGGGCTCGGGAAGTGAATGAAATACTATTTGGAGGCATTTAATGTTCAAGCAAAAACGGCTGATTTTTTACAAAAGAGATAACACCCCCCCCATTACGTCATGCTTCAGAAATGTGGAAAATGGTCCGTTTTCAAATGTTTTATTTTTTAACGTCAGTTCACATTTGTAGGTGAATCATCAGTGTTAGAGCTAAAAATTAGCATGTTTAAAGTGATTTTCATGCTTCCAGGGGCCCTAAACACAAGATTTATGGAAAGGTTTAAAGTGCATGAAAATGGCCAATTTACTCACTCTGAGTTCTCAAAAAAGGTTTCTTCACCCTGGGAAGTTAATTAAATACCATTTGGAAGCATTTAATGTTCAAGCAAAAACGGCTGATTTTTGACAAAAGAGATAACACCCCCCCATTACGTCATGCTTCAGAAATGTGGAAAATGGTCCGTTTTCAAATGTTTTATTTTTGAATGTCAGTTCACATTTGTAGGTTGATCATCAGTGTTAGAGCTAAAATTAGCATGTTTAAAGTGATTTTCATGCTTCCAGGGGCCCTACACACAAGATTTATGGAATGGTTAAAAGTGCATTAAAATGGCCAATTTACTCACTCTGAGTTCTCAAAAAGGGTTTCTTCACCCCGGGAAGTTAATTAAATACCATTTGGAGGCATTTAATGTTCAAGCAAAAACGGCTGATTTTCGACAAAAGAGATAACACCCCCCCATTACGTCATGCTTCAGAAATGTGGAAAATGATCCGTTTTCAAATGTTTTATTTTTGAACGTCAGTTCACATTTGTAGGTTGATCATCATTGTTAGAGCTAAAATTAGCATGTTTAAAGTGATTTTCATGCTTCCAGGGGCTCGGGAAGTGAATTAAATACTATTTGGAGGCATTTAATGTTCAAGCAAAAACGGCTGATTTTTTACAAAAGAGATAACACCCCCCCATTACGTCATGCTTCAGAAATGTGGAAAATGATCCATTTTCAAACGTTTTATTTTTGAACGTCAGTTCACATTTGTAGGTGGATCATCGGTGTTAGAGCTAAAATTAGTATGTTTAAAGTGATTTTCATGCTTCCAGGGGCTCGAGAAGTGAATTAAATACCATTTGGAGGCATTTAATGTTCAAGCAAAAACGGCTGATTTTTGACAAAAGAGATAACACCCCCTTCATTACGTCATGCTTCAGAAATGTGGAAAATGGTCCGTTTTCAAATGTTTTATTTTTGAACGTCAGTTCACATTTGTAGGTTGATCATCAGTGTTAGAGCTAAAATTAGCATGTTTAAAGTGATTTTCATGCTTCCAGGGGCTCGGGAAGTGAATTAAATACTATTTGGAGGAATTTAATGTTCAAGCAAAAACGGCTGATTTTTGACAAAAGAGATAACACCCCCCCATTACGTCATGCTTCTGAAATGTGGAAAATAGTCAGTTTTCAAATGTTTTCTTTTTGAACGTCAGTTCACATTTGTAGGTTGATCATCAGTGTTAGAGCTAAAATTAGCATGTTTAAAGTGATTTTCATGCTTCCAGGGGCCCTAAACACAAGATTTATGGAATGGTTAAAAGTGCATGAAAATGGCCAATTTACTCACTCTGAGTTCTCATAAAGGGTTTCTTCACCCCAGGAAGTTAATTAAATACCATTTGGAGGCATTTAATGTTCAAGCAAAAACGGCTGATTTTTGACAAAAGAGATAACACCCCCCTTTACGTCATGCTTCAGAAATGTGGAAAATGGTCCGTTTTCAAATGTTTTATTTTTGAATGTCAGTTCACATTTGTAGGTTGATCATCAGTGTTAGAGCTAAAATTAGCATGTTTAAAGTGATTTTCATGCTTCCAGGGGCTCGGGAAGTGAATTAAATACTATTTGGAGGCATTTAATGTTCAAGCAAAAACGGCTGATTTTTGACAAAAGAGATAACACCCCCCCATTACGTCATGCTTCAGAAATGTGGAAAATGGTCCGTTTTCAAATGTTTTATTTTCAAACGTCAGTTCACATTTGTAGGTTGATCATCAGTGTTAGAGCTAAAATTAGCATGTTTAAAGTGATTTTCATGCTTCCAGGGGCCCTAAACACAAGATTTATGGAATGGTTAAAAGTGTATGAAAATGGCCAATTTACTCACTCTGAGTTCTCAAAAAGAGTTTCTTCACCCCGGGAAGTTAATTAAATACCATTTGGAGGCATTTAATGTTCAAGCAAAAACGGCTGATTTTCGACAAAAGAGATAACACCCCCCCATTATGTCATGCTTCAGAAATGTGGAAAATGGTCAGTTTTCAAATGTTTTATTTTTGAACGTCAGTTCACATTTGTAGGTGGATCATCAGTGTTAGAGCTAAAATTAGCATGTTTAAAGTGATTTTCATGCTTCCAGGGGCTCGGGAAGTGAATTAAATACTATTTGGAGGAATTTAATGTTCAAGCAAAAACGGCTGATTTTTGACAAAAGAGATAACACCCCCCCATTACATCATGCTTAAGAAATGTGGAGACTGGTCCGTTTTCAAATGTTTTATTTTTGAACGTCAGTTCACATTTGTAGGTGGATCATCAGTGTTAGAGCTAAAATTAGCATGTTTAAAGTGATTTTCATGCTTCCAGGGGCCCTAAACACAAGATTTATGGAATGGTTAAAAGTGCATGAAAATGGCCAATTTACTCACTCTGAGTTCTCAAAAAGGGTTTCTTCACCCCGGGAAGTTAATTAAATACCATTTGGAGGCATTTAATGTTCAAGCAATGTTCAAAATGTTCTAAAGAAAGCCAATGTGGATGTTTGCAATCCTGCCAACTTTAGGCCCATTTCTCTGCTTCCCTGCCTCTCGAAGGTGTTGGAGAAGCATGTTAACCGTCACCTCACCAGCCACATTGAATCGGCGAACGTTCTCCACCCTTCCCAGTCAGGTTTTCGGGCGGGCTTCTCTACGGAGTCCACCCTTTTGGGAGTCTCGGAGACAGTCAGGCGCCAGGTAGATAGTGGGGAGACAGTGGCACTCATCCTTCTGGATTTGAGTGCCGCTTTTGACACCGTCTCCCACAACATCCTTCTCTCTGCCTTAAAGTCTGTTGGTATCTGCGGCTCCGCCCTTGCCTGGATTTCTAATTTTCTTTCCAATCGTACTTTTCAGGTTTTCTCCCCCTCTTCTGTGTCCACTGTTCACAATTCTCCATATGGGGTTCCCCAAGGTTCTATTCTTAGTCCGTTATTTTTCAACCTTTATGTTAGACCTCTTGCTTTTCTTGCGGAACAGGCTGGACTTTCTGTTTTTTCTTATGCTGATGATACTCAAATTATTTTCTCCCTTTCTTCTAATCAGCACTCCCCCTCCTCTTCTCTTCGTTCTGGACTCACTGACATCGCCAATTGGATGCTGACGAACAAACTAAAGCTAAATGGCGATAAAACAGAGCTTCTTCTGTTTGGGCCGGACTCTGCTCTCTGGGGCCCCCAACATTGGCCTCAGCAAATGGGCCCATTGCCGACCCCAGTTACTACAGCACGCAATCTCGGGGTCCTCTTTGATAATCAGCTATCTATGAAACATCATGTGGTCAAAGTCTCAGCCACCTGTACCACCATCATCAGGTGGTTGAGGAAAATCACATGGATGCTTCCTCCAGACACCCAGAAGTCAGTGGTCCAGGCCTTAGTGACATCTCGCCTGGACTACGGTAATGTACTTCTTCTGGGTGCCTGCAAAGAGGTCACCCGGAAGCTCCTAGTGGTTCAGAACATGGCTGCCCGTCTTCTCTGTAATTTGCCAAGAACTTCCTCTGTTTCTTCGACCCTGCGTAGCCTGCATTGGCTGCGCATAGAATCCAGGTCCAAATTCAAAGCTCTTTGCTTTATGCACCGTATCAAAGCTGGAAAATCCCCTCACTATCTATCCACTTTAGTTCAACAATATTGTCCCTTGCGCACCCTTAGATCGTCCACCCACTGCAGATTCTCTGTCCCCCGTTTCAAGCGTGCTAGAGTTGGAGGGCGCTCTTTCTCTTACCTGGCACCCATGCTTTGGAACTCGCTCCCCATTCCTTTGCGGTCTGAAACATGTTATTTCAAGTTCCGCAAAGGAGTGAAAACCTGGCTGTTTTCCCTATAATCTGTTCTCTACAATTCCGTTTGCCTTCTACTACTTCTGTTTTCCTAGCACCGGGAAACCCACGGGTAGCTGTGCGCTCTACAAAATCAGATATAATAATAATAATAATAATAAAAATAATAATAATAAGCAAAAACGGCAGATTTTTGACAAAAGAGATAACACCCCCCCCATTACGTCATGCTTCAGAAATGTGGAAAATGGTCCGTTTTCAAATGTTTTATTTTTGAATGTCAGTTCACATTTGTAGGTTGATCATCAGTGTTAGAGCTAAAATTAGCATGTTTAAAGTGATTTTCATGCTTCCAGGGGCCCTAAACACAAGATTTATGGAATGGTTAAAAGTGCATGAAAATGGCAGATTTACTCACTCTGAGTTATCAAAAAGGGTTTCTTCACCCCGGGAAGTTAATTAAATACCATTTGGAGGCATTTAATGTTCAAGCAAAAACGGCTGATTTTCGACAAAAGAGATAACCCCCCCCATTACGTCATGCTTCAGAAATGTGGAAACTGATCCGTTTTCAAATGTTTTATTTTTGAACGTCAGTTCACATTTGTAGGTGGATCATCATTGTTAGAGCTAAAATTAGCATGTTTAAAGTGATTTTCATGCTTCCAGGGGCTCGGGAAGTGAATTAAATACTATTTGGAGGCATTTAATGTTCAAGCAAAAACGGCTGATTTTTTACAAAAGAGATAACACCCCCCCATTACGTCATGCTTCAGAAATGTGGAAAATGGTCCGTTTTCAAATGTTTTATTTTTTAACGTCAGTTCACATTTGTAGGTGAATCATCAGTGTTAGAGCTAAAAATTAGCATGTTTAAAGTGATTTTCATGCTTCCAGGGGCCCTAAACACAAGATTTATGGAAAGGTTTAAAGTGCATGAAAATGGCCAATTTACTCACTCTGAGTTCTCAAAAAAGGTTTCTTCACCCTGGGAAGTTAATTAAATACCATTTGGAAGCATTTAATGTTCAAGCAAAAACGGCTGATTTTCGACAAAAGAGATAACACCCCCCCATTACGTCATGCTTCAGAAATGTGGAAAATGATCAGTTTTCAAATGTTTTATTTTTGAACGTCAGTTCACATTTGTAGGTGGATCATCATTGTTAGAGCTAAAATTAGCATGTTTAAAGTGATTTTCATGCTTCCAGGGGCTCGGGAAGTGAATTAAATACCATTTGGAGGCATTTAATGTTCAAGCAAAAATGGCTGATTTTTGACAAAAGAGATAACACCCCCCCATTACGTCATGCTTCAGAAATGTGGAAAATGGTCCGTTTTCAAATGTTTTATTTTTGAACGTCAGTTAACATTTGTAGGTTGATCATCAGTGTTAGAGCTAAAATTAGCATGTTTAAAGTGATTTTCATGCTTCCAGGGGCCCTAAACACAAGATTTATGGAATGGTTAAAAGTGCATGAAAATGGCCAATTTACTCACTCTGAGTTCTAAAAAAGAGTTTCTTCACCCCGGGAAGTTAATTAAATACCATTTGGAGGCATTTAATGTTCAAGCAAAAACGGCTGATTTTCGACAAAAGAGATAACACCCCCCATTACGTCATGCTTCAGAAATGTGGAAAATGGTCCGTTTTCAAATGTTTTATTTTTGAACGTCAGTTCACATTTGTATGTGGATCATCAGTGTTAGAGCTAAAATTAGCATGTTTAAAGTGATTTTCATGCTTCCAGGGGCTCGGGAAGTGAATTAAATACTATTTGGAGGAATTTAATGTTCAAGCAAAAACGGCTGATTTTTGACAAAAGAGATAACACCCCCCATTACGTCATGCTTCAGAAATGTGGAAAATAGTCAGTTTTCAAATGTTTTATTTTTGAACGTCAGTTCACATTTGTAGGTTGATCATCAGTGTTAGAGCTAAAATTAGCATGTTTAAAGTGATTTTCATGCTTCCAGGGGCCCTAAACACAAGATTTATGGAATGGTTAAAAGTGCTTGAAAATGGCCAATTTACTCACTCTGAGTTCTCAAAAAGGGTTTCTTCACCCCAGGAAGTTAATTAAATACCATTTGGAGGCATTTAATGTTCAAGCAAAAACAGCTGATTTTTGACAAAAGAGATAACACCCCCCATTACGTCATGCTTCAGAAATGTGGAAAATGGTCCGTTTTCAAATGTTTTATTTTTGAATGTCAGTTCACATTTGTAGGTTGATCATCAGTGTTAGAGCTAAAATTAGCATGTTTAAAGTGATTTTCATGCTTCCAGGAGCCCTAAACACAAGATTTATGGAATGGTTAAAAGTGCATGAAAATGGCCAATTTACTCACTCTGAGTTCTCAAAAAGGGTTTCTTCACCCCGGGAAGTTAATTAAATACCATTTGGAGGCATTTAATGTTCAAGCAAAAACGGCTGATTTTCGACAAAAGAGATAACACCCCCCCCATTACGTCATGCTTCAGAAATGTGGAAAATGGTCCGTTTTCAAATGTTTTATTTTTGAACGTCAGTTCACATTTGTAGGTGGATCATCAGTGTTAGAGCTAAAATTAGCATGTTTAAAGTGATTTTCATGCTTCCAGGGGCTCGGAAGTGAATTAAATACCATTTGGAGGCATTTAATGTTCAAGCAAAAATGGCTGATTTTTGACAAAAGAGATAACACCCCCCCATTACGTCATGCTTCAGAAATGTGGAAAATGGTCCGTTTTCAAATGTTTTATTTTTGAACGTCAGTTAACATTTGTAGGTTGATCATCAGTGTTAGAGCTAAAATTAGCATGTTTAAAGTGATTTTCATGCTTCCAGGGGCCCTAAACACAAGATTTATGGAATGGTTAAAAGTGCATGAAAATGGCCAATTTACTCACTCTGAGTTCTAAAAAAGAGTTTCTTCACCCCGGGAAGTTAATTAAATACCATTTGGAGGCATTTAATGTTCAAGCAAAAACGGCTGATTTTCGACAAAAGAGATAACACCCCCCATTACGTCATGCTTCAGAAATGTGGAAAATGGTCCGTTTTCAAATGTTTTATTTTTGAACGTCAGTTCACATTTGTATGTGGATCATCAGTGTTAGAGCTAAAATTAGCATGTTTAAAGTGATTTTCATGCTTCCAGGGGCTCGGGAAGTGAATTAAATACTATTTGGAGGAATTTAATGTTCAAGCAAAAACGGCTGATTTTTGACAAAAGAGATAACACCCCCCATTACGTCATGCTTCAGAAATGTGGAAAATAGTCAGTTTTCAAATGTTTTATTTTTGAACGTCAGTTCACATTTGTAGGTTGATCATCAGTGTTAGAGCTAAAATTAGCATGTTTAAAGTGATTTTCATGCTTCCAGGGGCCCTAAACACAAGATTTATGGAATGGTTAAAAGTGCTTGAAAATGGCCAATTTACTCACTCTGAGTTCTCAAAAAGGGTTTCTTCACCCCAGGAAGTTAATTAAATACCATTTGGAGGCATTTAATGTTCAAGCAAAAACAGCTGATTTTTGACAAAAGAGATAACACCCCCCATTACGTCATGCTTCAGAAATGTGGAAAATGGTCCGTTTTCAAATGTTTTATTTTTGAATGTCAGTTCACATTTGTAGGTTGATCATCAGTGTTAGAGCTAAAATTAGCATGTTTAAAGTGATTTTCATGCTTCCAGGAGCCCTAAACACAAGATTTATGGAATGGTTAAAAGTGCATGAAAATGGCCAATTTACTCACTCTGAGTTCTCAAAAAGGGTTTCTTCACCCCGGGAAGTTAATTAAATACCATTTGGAGGCATTTAATGTTCAAGCAAAAACGGCTGATTTTCGACAAAAGAGATAACACCCCCCCCATTACGTCATGCTTCAGAAATGTGGAAAATGGTCCGTTTTCAAATGTTTTATTTTTGAACGTCAGTTCACATTTGTAGGTGGATCATCAGTGTTAGAGCTAAAATTAGCATGTTTAAAGTGATTTTCATGCTTCCAGGGGCTCGGAAGTGAATTAAATACTATTTGGAGGAATTTAATATTCAAGCAAAAACGGCTGATTTTTGACAAAAGAGATAACACCCCCCCATTACGTCATGCTTCAGAAATGTGAAAAATGGTCCGTTTTCAAATGTTTTATTTTTGAACGTCAGTTCACATTTGTAGGTTGATCATCAGTGTTAGAGCTAAAATTAGCATGTTTAAAGTGATTTTCATGCTACCAGGGGCCCTAAACACAAGATTTATGGAATGCTTAAAAGTGCATGAAAATGGCCAATTTACTCACTGAGTTCTCAAAAAGGATTTCTTCACCCCGGGAAGTTAATTAAATACCATTTGGAGGCATTTAATGTTCAAGCAAAAACGGCTGATTATCGACAAAAGAGATAACACCCCCCATTACGTCATGCTTCAGAAATGTGGAAAATGGTCCGTTTTCAAATGTTTTATTTTTGAACGTCAGTTCACATTTGTAGGTTGATCATCAGTGTTAGAGCTAAAATTAGCATGTTTAAAGTGATTTTCATGCTTCCAGGGGCTCGGGAAGTGAATTAAATACAATTTGGAGGCATTTAATGTTCAAGCAAAAACGGCTGATTTTTGACAAAAGAAATAACACCCCCCCCATTACGTCATGCTTCAGAAATGTGGAAAATGGTCCGTTTTCAAATGTTTTATTTTTGGACGTCAGTTCACATTTGTAGGTTGATCATCAGTGTTAGAGCTAAAATTAGTATGTTTAAAGTGATTTTCATGCTTCCAGGGGCCCTAAACACAAGATTTACGGAATGGTTATAAGTGCATGAAAATGGCCAATTTACTCACTCTGAGTTCTCAAAAAGGGTTTCTTCACCCCGGGAAGTTAATTAAATACCATTTGGAGGCATTTAATGTTCAAGCAAAAACGGCTGATTTTCGACAAAAGAGATAACACCCCCCCATTACGTCATGCTTCAGAAATGTGGAAAATGATCCGTTTTCAAATGTTTTATTTTTGAACGTCAGTTCACATTTGTAGGTGGATCATCAGTGTTGGAGCTAAAATTAGCATGTTTAAAGGGATTTTCATGCTTCCAGGGGCTCGGGAAGTGAATTAAATACTGTTTGGAGGCATTTAATGTTCAAGCAAAAACGGCTGATTTTTGACAAAAGAGATAACACCCCCCCATTACGTCATGCTTGAGAAATGTGGAAAATGGTCCGTTTTCAAATGTTTTATTTTTGAACGTCAGTTCACATTTGTAGGTGGATCATCAGTGTTAGAGCTAAAATTAGCATGTTTAAAGTGATTTTCATGCTTCCAGGGGCTCGGGAAGTGAATTAAATACTATTTGGAGGAATTTAATGTTCAAGCAAAAACGGCTGATTTTTGACAAAAGAGATAACACCCCCCCATTACGTCATGCTTCAGAAATGTGGAGAATGGTCCGTTTTCAAATGTTTTATTTTTGAACGTCAGTTCACATTTGTAGGTGGATCATCAGTGTTAGAGCTAAAATTAGCATGTTTAAAGTGAGTTTCATGCTTCAAGGGGCTCGGGAAGTGAATTAAATACTATTTGGAGGCATTTAATGTTCAATCAAAAACGGCTGATTTTTGACAAAATAGATAACACCCCCCCATTACGTCATGCTTCAGAAATGTGGAAAATGGTCCGTTTTCAAATGTTTTATTTTTGAACGTCAGTTCACATTTGTAGGTTGATCATCAGTGTTAGAGCTAAAATTAGCATGTTTAAAGTGATTTTCATGCTTCCAGGGGCTCGGGAAGTGAATTAAATACTATTTGGAGGCATTTAATGTTCAAGCAAAAATGGCTGATTTTTGACAAAAGAGATAACACCCCCCCCCCATTACGTCATGCTTCAGAAATGTGGAAAATGGTCCGTTTTCAAATGTTTTATTTTTGAACGTCAGTTCACATTTGTAGGTAAATCATCAGTGTTAGAGCTAAAATTAGCATGTTTAAAGTGATTTTCATGCTTCCAGGGGCCCTAAACACAAGATTTATGGAATGGTTAAAAGTGCATGAAAATGGCCAATTTACTCACTCTGAGTTCTCAAAAAGGGTTTCTTCACCCCGGGAAGTTAATTAAATACCATTTGGAGGCATTTAATGTTCAAGCAAAAACGGCTGATTTTTGACAAAAGAGATAACACCCCCCATTACGTCATGCTTCAGAAATGTGGAAAATGGTCCGTTTTCAAATGTTTTATTTTTGAATGTCAGTTCACATTTGTAGGATGATCATCAGTGTTAGAGCTAAAATTAGCATGTTTGAAGTGATTTTCATGCTTCCAGGGGCCCTAAACACAAGATTTATGGAATGGTTAAAAGTGCATGAAAATGGCCAATTTACTCACTCTGAGTTCTCAAAAAGGGTTTCTTCACCCCGGGAAGTTAATTAAATACCATTTGGAGGCATTTAATGTTCAAGCAAAAACGGCTGATTTTCGACAAAAGAGATAACACCCCCCCATTACGTCATGCTTCAGAAATGTGGAAAAAGATCCGTTTTCAAATGTTTTATTTTTGAACGTCAGTTCACATTTGTAGGTGGATCATCAGTGTTGGAGCTAAAATTAGCATGTTTAAAGGGATTTTCATGCTTCCAGGGGCTCGGGAAGTGAATTAAATACTATTTGGAGGCATTTAATGTTCAAGCAAAAACGGCTGATTTTTGACAAAAGAGATAACACCCCCCCCATTACGTCATGCTTGAGAAATGTGGAAAATGGTCCGTTTTCAAATGTTTTATTTTTGAACGTCAGTTCACATTTGTAGGTGGATCATCAGTGTTAGAGCTAAAATTAGCATGTTTAAAGTGATTTTCATGCTTCCAGGGGCTCGGGAAGTGAATTAAATACTATTTGGAGGAATTTAATGTTCAAGCAAAAACGGCTGATTTTTGACAAAAGAGATAACACCCCCCCCTTACGTCATGCTTCAGAAATGTGGAGAATGGTCCGTTTTCAAATGTTTTATTTTTGAACGTCAGTTCACATTTGTAGGTGGATCATCAGTGTTAGAGCTAAAATTAGCATGTTTAAAGTGAGTTTCATGCTTCCAGGGGCTCGGGAAGTGAATTAAATACTATTTGGAGGCATTTAATGTTCAATCAAAAACGGCTGATTTTTGACAAAAGAGATAACACCCCCCCATTACGTCATGCTTCAGAAATGTGGAAAATGGTCTGTTTTCAAATGTTTTATTTTTGAACGTCAGTTCACATTTGTAGGTTGATCATCAGTGTTAGAGCTAAAATTAGCATGTTTAAAGTGATTTTCATGCTTCCAGGGGCTCGGGAAGTGAATTAAATACTATTTGGAGGCATTTAATGTTCAAGCAAAAACGGCTGATTTTCGACAAAAGAGATAACCCCCCCATTACGTCATGCTTCAGAAATGTGGAAACTGATCCGTTTTCAAATGTTTTATTTTTGAACGTCAGTTCACATTTGTAGGTGGATCATCATTGTTAGAGCTAAAATTAGCATGTTTAAAGTGATTTTCATGCTTCCAGGGGCTCAGGAAGTGAATTAAATACTATTTGGAGGCATTTAATGTTCAAGCAAAAACGGCTGATTTTTTACAAAAGAGATAACACCCCCCCATTACGTCATGCTTCAGAAATGTGGAAAATGGTCCGTTTTCAAATGTTTTATTTTTTTAACGTCAGTTCACATTTGTAGGTGAATCATCAGTGTTAGAGCTAAAAATTAGCATGTTTAAAGTGATTTTCATGCTTCCAGGGGCCCTAAACACAAGATTTATGGAAAGGTTTAAAGTGCATGAAAATGGCCAATTTACTCACTCTGAGTTCTCAAAAAAGGTTTCTTCACCCTGGGAAGTTAATTAAATACCATTTGGAAGCATTTAATGTTCAAGCAAAAACGGCTGATTTTCGACAAAAGAGATAACACCCCCCCATTACGTCATGCTTCAGAAATGTGGAAAATGATCACTTTTCAAATGTTTTATTTTTGAACGTCAGTTCACATTTGTAGGTGGATCATCATTGTTAGAGCTAAAATTAGCATGTTTAAAGTGATTTTCATGCTTCCAGGGGCTCGGGAAGTGAATTAAATACCATTTGGAGGCATTTAATGTTCAAGCAAAAACGGCTGATTTTTGACAAAAGAGATAACACCCCCCCATTACGTCATGCTTCAGAAATGTGGAAAATGGTCCGTTTTCAAATGTTTTATTTTTGAACGTCAGTTCACATTTGTAGGTTGATCATCAGTGTTAGAGCTAAAATTAGCATGTTTAAAGTGATTTTCATGCTTCCAGGGGCCCTAAACACAAGATTTATGGAATGGTTAAAAGTGCATGAAAATGGCCAATTTACTCACTCTGAGTTCTAAAAAAGAGTTTCTTCACCCCGGGAAGTTAATTAAATACCATTTGGAGGCATTTAATGTTCAAGCAAAAACGGCTGATTTTCGACAAAAGAGATAACACCCCCCATTACGTCATGCTTCAGAAATGTGGAAAATGGTCCGTTTTCAAATGTTTTATTTTTGAAGTCAGTTCACATTTGTATGTGGATCATCAGTGTTAGAGCTAAAATTAGCATGTTTAAAGTGATTTTCATGCTTCCAGGGGCTCGGGAAGTGAATTAAATACTATATGGAGGAATTTAATGTTGAAGCAAAAACGGCTGATTTTTGACAAAAGAGATAACACCCCCCATTACGTCATGCTTCAGAAATGTGGAAAATAGTCCGTTTTCAAATGTTTTATTTTTGAACGTCAGTTCACATTTGTAGGTTGATCATCAGTGTTAGAGCTAAAATTAGCATGTTTAAAGTGATTTTCATGCTTCCAGGGGCCCTAAACACAAGATTTATGGAATGGTTAAAAGTGCTTGAAAATGGCCAATTTACTCACTCTGAGTTCTCAAAAAGGGTTTCTTCACCCCAGGAAGTTAATTAAATACCATTTGGAGGCATTTAATGTTCAAGCAAAAACAGCTGATTTTTGACAAAAGAGATAACACCCCCCATTACGTCATGCTTCAGAAATGTGGAAAATGGTCCGTTTTCAAATGTTTTATTTTTGAATGTCAGTTCACATTTGTAGGTTGATCATCAGTGTTAGAGCTAAAATTAGCATGTTTAAAGTGATTTTCATGCTTCCAGGAGCCCTAAACACAAGATTTATGGAATGGTTAAAAGTGCATGAAAATGGCCAATTTACTCACTCTGAGTTCTCAAAAAGGGTTTCTTCACCCCGGGAAGTTAATTAAATACCATTTGGAGGCATTTAATGTTCAAGCAAAAACTGCTGATTTTCGACAAAAGAGATAACACCCCCCCATTACGTCATGCTTCAGAAATGTGGAAAATGGTCCGTTTTCAAATGTTTTATTTTTGAACGTCAGTTCACATTTGTAGGTGGATCATCAGTGTTAGAGCTAAAATTAGCATGTTTAAAGTGATTTTCATGCTTCCAGGGGCTCGGAAGTGAATTAAATACTATTTGGAGGAATTTAATATTCAAGCAAAAACGGCTGATTTTTGACAAAAGAGATAACACCCCCCCATTACGTCATGCTTCAGAAATGTGAAAAATGGTCCGTTTTCAAATGTTTTATTTTTGAACGTCAGTTCACATTTGTAGGTTGATCATCAGTGTTAGAGCTAAAATTAGCATGTTTAAAGTGATTTTCATGCTACCAGGGGCCCTAAACACAAGATTTATGGAATGGTTAAAAGTGCATGAAAATGGCCAATTTACTCACTGAGTTCTCAAAAAGGATTTCTTCACCCCGGGAAGTTAATTAAATACCATTTGGAGGCATTTAATGTTCAAGCAAAAACGGCTGATTATCGACAAAAGAGATAACACCCCCCCATTACGTCATGCTTCAGAAATGTGGAA
Organism: Lissotriton vulgaris; assembly: GCF_964263255.1. Taxonomy (NCBI): domain Eukaryota; kingdom Metazoa; phylum Chordata; class Amphibia; order Caudata; family Salamandridae; genus Lissotriton; species Lissotriton vulgaris. The sequence goes on along the minus strand of NW_028251597.1, from coordinate 890,429 downwards.
AATGGTCCGTTTTCAAATGTTTTATTTTTGAACGTCAGTTCACATTTGTAGGTTGATCATCAGTGTTAGAGCTAAAATTAGCATGTTTAAAGTGATTTTCATGCTTCCAGGGGCTCGGGAAGTGAATTAAATACAATTTGGAGGCATTTAATGTTCAAGCAAAAACGGCTGATTTTTGACAAAAGAGATAACACCCCCCCATTATGTCATGCTTCAGAAATGTGGAAAATGGTCCGTTTTCAAATGTTTTATTTTTGGACGTCAGTTCACATTTGTAGGTTGATCATCAGTGTTAGAGCTAAAATTAGTATGTTTAAAGTGATTTTCATGCTTCCAGGGGCCCTAAACACAAGATTTACGGAATGGTTATAAGTGCATGAAAATGGCCAATTTACTCACTCTGAGTTCTCAAAAAGGGTTTCTTCACCCCGGGAAGTTAATTAAATACCATTTGGAGGCATTTAATGTTCAAGCAAAAACGGCTGATTTTCGACAAAAGAGATAACACCCCCCCATTACGTCATGCTTCAGAAATGTGGAAAATGATCCGTTTTCAAATGTTTTATTTTTGAACGTCAGTTCACATTTGTAGGTGGATCATCAGTGTTGGAGCTAAAATTAGCATGTTTAAAGGGATTTTCATGCTTCCAGGGGCTCGGGAAGTGAATTAAATACTATTTGGAGGCATTTAATGTTCAAGCAAAAACGGCTGATTTTTGACAAAAGAGATAACACCCCCCCATTACGTCATGCTTGAGAAATGTGGAAAATGGTCCGTTTTCAAATGTTTTATTTTTGAACGTCAGTTCACATTTGTAGGTGGATCATCAGTGTTAGAGCTAAAATTAGCATGTTTAAAGTGATTTTCATGCTTCCAGGGGCTCGGGAAGTGAATTAAATACTATTTGGAGGAATTTAATGTTCAAGCAAAAACGGCTGATTTTTGACAAAAGAGATAACACCCCCCCATTACGTCATGCTTCAGAAATGTGGAGAATGGTCCGTTTTCAAATGTTTTATTTTTGAACGTCAGTTCACATTTGTAGGTGGATCATCAGTGTTAGAGCTAAAATTAGCATGTTTAAAGTGAGTTTCATGCTTCCAGGGGCTCGGGAAGTGAATTAAATACTATTTGGAGGCATTTAATGTTCAATCAAAAACGGCTGATTTTTGACAAAAGAGATAACACCCCCCCATTACGTCATGCTTCAGAAATGTGGAAAATGGTCCGTTTTCAAATGTTTTATTTTTGAACGTCAGTTCACATTTGTAGGTTGATCATCAGTGTTAGAGCTAAAATTAGCATGTTTAAAGTGATTTTCATGCTTCCAGGGGCTCGGGAAGTGAATTAAATACTATTTGGAGGCATTTAATGTTCAAGCAAAAACGGCTGATTTTTGACAAAAGAGATAACACCCCCCCATTACGTCATGCTTCAGAAATGTGGAAAATGGTCCGTTTTCAAATGTTTTATTTTTGGACGTCAGTTCACATTTGTAGGTTGATCATCAGTGTTAGAGCTAAAATTAGTATGTTTAAAGTGATTTTCATGCTTCCAGGGGGCCTAAACACAAGATTTACGGAATGGTTATAAGTGCATGAAAATGGCCAATTTACTCACTCTGAGTTCTCAAAAAGGGTTTCTTCACCCGGGAAGTTAATTAAATACCATTTGGAGGCATTTAATGTTCAAGCAAAAACGGCTGATTTTCGACAAAAGAGATAACACCCCCCCATTACGTCATGCTTCAGAAATGTGGAAAATGATCCGTTTTCAAATGTTTTATTTTTGAACGTCAGTTCACATTTGTAGGTGGATCATCAGTGTTGGAGCTAAAATTAGCATGTTTAAAGGGATTTTCATGCTTCCAGGGGCTCGGGAAGTGAATTAAATACTATTTGGAGGCATTTAATGTTCAAGCAAAAACGGCTGATTTTTGACAAAAGAGATAACACCCCCCCATTACGTCATGCTTGAGAAATGTGGAAAATGGTCCGTTTTCAAATGTTTTATTTTTGAACGTCAGTTCACATTTGTAGGTGGATCATCAGTGTTAGAGCTAAAATTAGCATGTTTAAAGTGATTTTCATGCTTCCAGGGGCTCGGGAAGTGAATTAAATACTATTTGGAGGAATTTAATGTTCAAGCAAAAACGGCTGATTTTTGACAAAAGAGATAACACCCCCCCATTACGTCATGCTTCAGAAATGTGGAGAATGGTCCGTTTTCAAATGTTTTATTTTTGAACGTCAGTTCACATTTGTAGGTGGATCATCAGTGTTAGAGCTAAAATTAGCATGTTTAAAGTGAGTTTCATGCTTCCAGGGGCTCGGGAAGTGAATTAAATACTATTTGGAGGCATTTAATGTTCAATCAAAAACGGCTGATTTTTGACAAAAGAGATAACACCCCCCCATTACGTCATGCTTCAGAAATGTGGAAAATGGTCCGTTTTCAAATGTTTTATTTTTGAACGTCAGTTCACATTTGTAGGTTGATCATCAGTGTTAGAGCTAAAATTAGCATGTTTAAAGTGATTTTCATGCTTCCAGGGGCTCGGGAAGTGAATTAAATACTATTTGGAGGCATTTAATGTTCAAGCAAAAATGGCTGATTTTTGACAAAAGAGATAACACCCCCCCCATTACGTCATGCTTCAGAAATGTGGAAAATGGTCCGTTTTCAAATGTTTTATTTTTGAACGTCAGTTCACATTTGTAGGTAAATCATCAGTGTTAGAGCTAAAATTAGCATGTTTAAAGTGATTTTCATGCTTCCAGGGGCCCTAAACACAAGATTTATGGAATGGTTAAAAGTGCATGAAAATGGCCAATTTACTCACTCTGAGTTCTCAAAAAGGGTTTCTTCACCCCGGGAAGTTAATTAAATACCATTTGGAGGCATTTAATGTTCAAGCAAAAACGGCTGATTTTTGACAAAAGAGATAACACCCCCCATTACGTCATGCTTCAGAAATGTGGAAAATGGTCCGTTTTCAAATGTTTTATTTTTGAATGTCAGTTCACATTTGTAGGTTGATCATCAGTGTTAAAGCTAAAATTAGCATGTTTGAAGTGATTTTCATGCTTCCAGGGGCCCTAAACACAAGATTTATGGAATGGTTAAAAGTGCATGAAAATGGCCAATTTACTCACTCTGAGTTCTCAAAAAGGGTTTCTTCACCCCGGGAAGTTAATTAAATACCATTTGGAGGCATTTAATGTTCAAGCAAAAACGGCTGATTTTCGACAAAAGAGATAACACCCCCCCATTACGTCATGCTTCAGAAATGTGGAAAATGATCCGTTTTCAAATGTTTTATTTTTGAACGTCAGTTCACATTTGTAGGTGGATCATCAGTGTTGGAGCTAAAATTAGCATGTTTAAAGGGATTTTCATGCTTCCAGGGGCTCGGGAAGTGAATTAAATACTATTTGGAGGCATTTAATGTTCAAGCAAAAACGGCTGATTTTTGACAAAAGAGATAACACCCCCCCATACGTCATGCTTGAGAAATGTGGAAAATGGTCCGTTTTCAAATGTTTTATTTTTGAACGTCAGTTCACATTTGTAGGTGGATCATCAGTGTTAGAGCTAAAATTAGCATGTTTAAAGTGATTTTCATGCTTCCAGGGGCTCGGGAAGTGAATTAAATACTATTTGGAGGAATTTAATGTTCAAGCAAAAACGGCTGATTTTTGACAAAAGAGATAACACCCCCCCATTACGTCATGCTTCAGAAATATGGAGAATGGTCCGTTTTCAAATGTTTTATTTTTGAACGTCAGTTCACATTTGTAGGTTGATCATCAGTGTTAGAGCTAAAATTAGCATGTTTAAAGTGATTTTCATGCTTCCAGGGGCTCGGGAAGTGAATTAAATACTATTTGGAGGCATTTAATGTTCAAGCAAAAACGGCTGATTTTTGACAAAAGAGATAACACCCCCCCATTACGTCATGCTTCAGAAATGTGGAAAATGGTCCGTTTTCAAATGTTTTATTTTTGAACGTCAGTTCACATTTGTAGGTTAATCATCAGTGTTAGAGCTAAAATTAGCATGTTTAAAGTGATTTTCATGCTTCCAGGGGCCCTAAACACAAGATTTATGGAATGGTTAAAAGTGCATGAAAATGGCCAATTTACTCACTCTGAGTTCTCAAAAAGGGTTTCTTCACCCCGGGAAGTTAATTAAATACCATTTGGAGGCATTTAATGTTCAAGCAAAAACGGCTGATTTTCGACAAAAGAGATAACACCCCCCCCCATTACGTCATGCTTCAGAAATGTGGAAAATGGTCCGTTTTCAAATGTTTTATTTTTGAACGTCAGTTCACATTTGTAGGTGGATCATCAGTGTTAGAGCTAAAATTAGCATGTTTAAAGTGATTTTCATGCTTCCAGGGGCTCGGGAAGTGAATTAAATACTATTTGGAGGAATTTAATGTTCAAGCAAAAACGGCTGATTTTTGACAAAAGAGATAACACCCCCCCATTACGTCATGCTTCAGAAATGTGAAAAATGGTCCGTTTTCAAATGTTTTATTTTTGAACGTCAGTTCACATTTGTAGGTTGATCATCAGTGTTAGAGCTAAAATTAGCATGTTTAAAGTGATTTTCATGCTACCAGGGGCCCTAAACACAAGATTTATGGAATGGTTAAAAGTGCATGAAAATGGCCAATTTACTCACTCTGAGTTCTCAAAAAGGATTTCTTCACCCCGGGAAGTTAATTAAATACCATTTGGAGGCTTTTAATGTTCAAGCAAAAATGGCTGATTTTCGACAAAAGAGATAACACCCCCCCATTACGTCATGCTTCAGAAATGTGGAAAATGGTCCGTTTTCAAATGTTTTATTTTTGAACGTCAGTTCACATTTGTAGGTGGATCATCAGTGTTAGAGCTAAAATTAGCATGTTTAAAGTGATTTTCATGCTTCCAGGGGCTCGGGAAGTGAATTAAATACTATTTGGAGGAATTTAATGTTCAAGCAAAAACGGCTGATTTTTGACAAAAGAGATAACACCCCCCCATTACGTCATGCTTCAGAAATGTGAAAAATGGTCCGTTTTCAAATGTTTTATTTTTGAACGTCAGTTCACATTTGTAGGTTGATCATCAGTGTTAGAGCTAAAATTAGTATGTTTAAAGTGATTTTCATGCTTCCAGGGGCCCTAAACACAAGATTTACGGAATGGTTAAAAGTGCATGAAAATGGCCAATTTACTCACTCTGAGTTCTCAAAAAGGGTTTCTTCACCCCGGGAAGTTAATTAAATACCATTTGGAGGCATTTAATGTTCAAGCAAAAACGGCTGATTTTCGACAAAAGAGATAACACCCCCCCATTACGTCATGCTTCAGAAATGTGGAAAATGATCCGTTTTCAAATGTTTTATTTTTGAACGTCAGTTCACATTTGTAGGTGGATCATCAGTGTTAGAGCTAAAATTAGCATGTTTAAAGGGATTTTCATGCTTCCAGGAGCTCGGGAAGTGAATTAAATACTATTTGGAGGCATTTAATGTTCAAGCAAAAACAGCTGATTTTTGACAAAAGAGATAACACCCCCCCATTACGTCATGCTTCAGAAATGTGGAAAATGGTCAGTTTTCAAATGTTTTATTTTTGAACGTCAGTTCACATTTGTAGGTTGATCATCAGTGTTAGAGCTAAAATTAGCATGTTTAAAGTGATTTTCATGCTTCCAGGGGCTCGGGAAGTGAATTATATACTATTTGGAGGCATTTAATGTTCAAGCAAAAACGGCTGATTTTTGACAAAAGAGATAACACCCCCCCATTACGTCATGCTTCAGAAATGTGGAAAATGGTCCGTTTTCAAATGTTTTATTTTTGAACGTCAGTTCACATTTGTAGGTTGATCATCAGTGTTAGAGCTAAAATTAGCATGTTTAAAGTGATTTTCATGCTTCCAGGGGCCCTAAACACAAGATTTATGGAATGGTTAAAAGTGCATGAAAATGGCCAATTTACTCACTCTGAGTTCTCAAAAAGGGTTTCTTCACCCCGGGAAGTTAATTAAATACCATTTGGAGGCATTTAATGTTCAAGCAAAAACGGCTGATTTTCGACAAAAGAGATAACACCCCCCCCCATTACGTCATGCTTCAGAAATGTGGAAAATGGTCCGTTTTCAAATGTTTTATTTTTGAATGTCAGTTCACATTTGTAGGTGGATCATCAGTGTTAGAGCTAAAATTAGCATGTTTAAAGTGATTTTCATGCTTCCAGGGGCTCGGGAAGTGAATTAAATATTATTTGGAGGCATTTAATGTTCAAGCAAAAACAGCTGATTTTTGACAAAAGAGATAACACCCCCCCATTACGTCATGCTTCAGAAATGTGGAAAATGGTCCGTTTTCAAATGTTTTATTTTTGAACGTCAGTTCACATTTTTAGGTTGATCATCAGTGTTAGAGCTAAAATTAGCATGTTTAAAGTGATTTTCATGCTTCCAGGGGCCCTAAACACAAGATTTATGGAATGGTTAAAAGTGCATGAAAATCGCCAATTTACTCACTCTGAGTTCTCAAAAAGGGTTTCTTCACCCCGGGAAGTTAATTAAATACCATTTGGAGGCATTTAATGTTCAAGCAAAAACGGCTGATTTTCGACAAAAGAGATAACACCCCCCCATTACGTCATGCTTCAGAAATGTGGAGAATGGTCCGTTTTCAAATGTTTTATTTTTGAATGTCAGTTCACATTTGTAGGTGGATCATCAGTGTTAGAGCTAAAATTAGCATGTTTAAAGTGATTTTAATGCTTCCAGGGGCTCGGGAAGTGAATTAAATACTATTTGGAGAAATTTAATGTTCAAGCAAAAACGGCAGATTTTTGACAAAAGAGATAACACCCCCCCATTACGTCATGCTTCAGAAATGTGGAAAATGGTCCGTTTTCAAATGTTTTATTTTTGAACATCAGTTCACATTTGTAGGTGGATCATCAGTGTTAGAGCTAAAATTAGCATGTTTAAAGGGATTTTCATGCTTCCAGGGGCTCGGGAAGTGAATTAAATACTATTTGGAGGCATTTAATGTTCAAGCAAAAACGGCTGATTTTTGACAAAAGAGATAACACCCCCCCATTACGTCATGCTTCAGAAATGTGGAAAATGGTCCGTTTTCAAATGTTTTATTTTTGAACGTCAGTTCACATTTGTAGGTTGATCATCAGTGTTAGAGCTAAAATTAGCATGTTTAAAGTGATTTTCATGCTTCCAGGGGCTCGGGAAGTGAATTAAATACTATTTGGAGGCATTTAATGTTCAAGCAAAAATGGCTGATTTTTGACAAAAGAGATAACACCCCCCCATTACGTCATGCTTCAGAAATGTGGAAAATGGTCCATTTTCAAATGTTTTATTTTTGAACGTCAGTTCACATTTGTAGGTGAATCATCAGTGTTAGAGCTAAAATTAGCATGTTTAAAGTGATTTTCATGCTTCCAGGGGCCCTAAACACAAGATTTATGGAATGGTTAAAAGTGCATGAAAATGGCCAATTTACTCACTCTGAGTTCTCAAAAAGTGTTTCTTCACCCCGGGAAGTTAATTAAATACCATTTGGAGGCATTTAATGTTCAAGTAAAAACGGCTGATTTTCGACAAAAGAGATAACACCCCCCCATTACGTCATGCTTCAGCAATGTGGAAAATGATCCGTTTTCAAATGTTTTATTTTTGAACGTCAGTTCACATTTGTAGGTGGATCATCAGTGTTAGAGCTAAAATTAGCATGCTTAAAGTGATTTTCATGCTTCCAGGGGCTCGGGAAGTGAATTAAATACTATTTGGAGGCATTTAATGTTCAAGCAAAAACGGCTGATTTTTGACAAAAGAGATAACACCCCCCCATTACGTCATGCTTCAGAAATGTGGAAAATAGTCCGTTTTCAAATGTTTTATTTTTGAACATCAGTTCACATTTGTAGGTTGATCATCAGTGTTAGAGCTAAAATTAGCATGTTTAAAGTGATTTTCATGCTTCCAGGGGCTCGGGAAGTGAATTAAATACTATTTGGAGGCATTTAATGTTCAAGCAAAAACGGCTGATTTTTGACAAAAGAGATAACACCCCCCCATTACATCATGCTTCAGAAATGTGGAAAATAGTCTGTTTTCAAATGTTTTATTTTTGAACGTCAGTTCACATTTGTAGGTTGATCATCAGTGTTGAAGCTAAAATTAGCATGTTTAAAGTGATTTTCATGCTTCCAGGGGCCCTAAACACAAGATTTATGGAATGGTTAAAAGTGCATGAAAATGGCCAATTTACTCACTCTGAGTTCTCAAAAAGGGTTTCTTCGCCCCGGGAAGTTAATTAAATACCATTTGGAGGCATTTAATATTCAAGCAAAAACGGCTGATTTTCGACAAAAGAGATAACACCCCCCCATTACGTCATGCTTCAGAAATGTGGAAAATGGTCCGTTTTCAAATGTTTTGTTTTTGAACAACAGTTCGCATTTGTAGGTGGATCATCAGTGTTAGAGCTAAAATTAGCATGTTTAAAGTGATTTTCATGCTTCCAGGGGCTCGGGAAGTGAATTACATACTATTTGGAGGCATTTAATGTTCAAGCAAAAACGGCTGATTTTTGACAAAAGAGATAACACCCCCCCATTACGTCATGCTTCAGAAATGTGGAAAATGGTCCGTTTTCAAATGTTTTCTTTTTGAACGTCAGTTCACATTTGTAGGTTGATCATCAGTGTTAGAGCTAAAATTAGCATGTTTAAAGTGATTTTCATGCTTCCAGGGGCCCTAAACACAAGATTTATGGAATGGTTAAAAGTGCATGAAAATGGCCAATTTACTCACTCTGAGTTCTCAAAAAGGGTTTCTTCACCCCGGGAAGTTAATTAAATACCATTTGGAGGCATTTAATGTTCAAGCAAAAACGGCTGATTTTCGACAAAAGAGATAACACCCCCCCCCCATTACGTCATGCTTCAGAAATGTGGAAAATGGTCCGTTTTCAAATGTTTTATTTTTGAATGTCAGTTCACATTTGTAGGTGGATCATCAGTGTTAGAGCTAAAATTAGCATGTTTAAAGTGATTTTCATGCTTCCAGGGGCTCGGGAAGTGAATTAAATACTATTTGGAGGAATTTAATGTTCAAGCAAAAACGGCTGATTTTTGACAAAAGAGATAACACCCCCCCATTACGTCATGCTTCAGAAATGTGAAAAATGGTCCGTTTTCAAATGTTTTATTTTTGAACGTCAGTTCACATTTGTAGGTTGATCATCAGTGTTAGAGCTAAAATTAGCATGTTTAAAGTGATTTTCATGCTACCAGGGGCCCTAAACACAAGATTTATGGAATGGTTAAAAGTGCATGAAAATCGCCAATTTACTCACTCTGAGTTCTCAAAAAGGGTTTCTTCACCCCGGGAAGTTAATTAAATACCATTTGGAGGCATTTAATGTTCAAGCAAAAACGGCTGATTTTCGACAAAAGAGATAACACCCCCCCATTACGTCATGCTTCAGAAATGTGGAGAATGGTCCGTTTTCAAATGTTTTATTTTTGAACGTCAGTTCACATTTGTAGGTGGATCATCAGTGTTAGAGCTAAAATTAGCATGTTTAAAGTGATTTTCATGCTTCCAGGGGCTCGGGAAGTGAATTAAATACTATTTGGAGGCATTTAATGTTCAATCAAAAACGGCTGATTTTTGACAAAAGAGATAACACCCCCCCATTACGTCATGCTTCAGAAATGTGGAAAATGGTCCGTTTTTAAATGTTTTATTTTTGAACGTCAGTTCACATTTGTAGGTTGATCATCAGTGTTAGAGCTAAAATTAGCATGTTTAAAGTGATTTTCATGCTTCCAGGGGCTCAGGAAGTGAATTAAATACTATTTGGAGGCATTTAATGTTCAAGCAAAAATGGCTGATTTTTGACAAAAGAGATAACACCCCCCCATTATGTCATGCTTCAGAAATGTGGAAAATGGTCCGTTTTCAAATGTTTTATTTTTGAACGTCAGTTCACATTTGTAGGTGAATCATCAGTGTTAGAGCTAAAATTAGCATGTTTAAAGTGATTTTCATGCTTCCAGGGGCCCTAAACACAAGATTTATGGAATGGTTAAAAGTGCATGAAAATGGCCAATTTACTCACTCTGAGTTCTCAAAAAGGGTTTCTTCACCCCGGGAAGTTAATTAAATACCATTTGGAGGCATTTAGTGTTCAAGCAAAAACAGCTGATTTTTGACAAAAGAGATAACACCCCCCCCCCCATTACGTCATGCTTCAGAAATGTGGAAAATGGTCCGTTTTCAAATGTTTTATTTTTGAATGTCAGTTCACATTTGTAGGTGGATCATCAGTGTTAGAGCTAAAATTAGCATGTTTAAAGTGATTTTCATGCTTCCAGGGGCTCGGGAAGTGAATTAAATACTATTTGGAGGCATTTAATGTTCAAGCAAAAACGGCTGATTTTTGACAAAAGAGATAACACCCCCCCATTACGTCATGCTTCAGAAATGTGGAAAATGGTCCGTTTTCAAATGTTTTATTTTTGAACATCAGTTCACATTTGTAGGTTGATCATCAGTGTTAGAGCTAAAATTAGCATGTTTAAAGTGATTTTCATGCTTCCAGGGGCTCGGGAAGTGAATTAAATACTATTTGGAGGCATTTAATGTTCAAGCAAAAACGGCTGATTTTTGACAAAAGAGATAACACCCCCCCATTACATCATGCTTCAGAAATGTGGAAAATAGTCTGTTTTCAAATGTTTTATTTTTGAACGTCAGTTCACATTTGTAGGTTGATCATCAGTGTTGAAGCTAAAATTAGCATGTTTAAAGTGATTTTCATGCTTCCAGGGGCCCTAAACACAAGATTTATGGAATGGTTAAAAGTGCATGAAAATGGCCAATTTACTCACTCTGAGTTCTCAAAAAGGGTTTCTTCGCCCCGGGAAGTTAATTAAATACCATTTGGAGGCATTTAATATTCAAGCAAAAACGGCTGATTTTCGACAAAAGAGATAACACCCCCCCATTACGTCATGCTTCAGAAATGTGGAAAATGGTCCGTTTTCAAATGTTTTGTTTTTGAACAACAGTTCGCATTTGTAGGTGGATCATCAGTGTTAGAGCTAAAATTAGCATGTTTAAAGTGATTTTCATGCTTCCAGGGGCTCGGGAAGTGAATTACATACTATTTGGAGGCATTTAATGTTCAAGCAAAAACGGCTGATTTTTGACAAAAGAGATAACACCCCCCCATTACGTCATGCTTCAGAAATGTGGAAAATGGTCCGTTTTCAAATGTTTTCTTTTTGAACGTCAGTTCACATTTGTAGGTTGATCATCAGTGTTAGAGCTAAAATTAGCATGTTTAAAGTGATTTTCATGCTTCCAGGGGCCCTAAACACAAGATTTATGGAATGGTTAAAAGTGCATGAAAATGGCCAATTTACTCACTCTGAGTTCTCAAAAAGGGTTTCTTCACCCCGGGAAGTTAATTAAATACCATTTGGAGGCATTTAATGTTCAAGCAAAAACGGCTGATTTTCGACAAAAGAGATAACACCCCCCCCCCATTACGTCATGCTTCAGAAATGTGGAAAATGGTCCGTTTTCAAATGTTTTATTTTTGAATGTCAGTTCACATTTGTAGGTGGATCATCAGTGTTAGAGCTAAAATTAGCATGTTTAAAGTGATTTTCATGCTTCCAGGGGCTCGGGAAGTGAATTAAATACTATTTGGAGGAATTTAATGTTCAAGCAAAAACGGCTGATTTTTGACAAAAGAGATAACACCCCCCCATTACGTCATGCTTCAGAAATGTGAAAAATGGTCCGTTTTCAAATGTTTTATTTTTGAACGTCAGTTCACATTTGTAGGTTGATCATCAGTGTTAGAGCTAAAATTAGCATGTTTAAAGTGATTTTCATGCTACCAGGGGCCCTAAACACAAGATTTATGGAATGGTTAAAAGTGCATGAAAATCGCCAATTTACTCACTCTGAGTTCTCAAAAAGGGTTTCTTCACCCCGGGAAGTTAATTAAATACCATTTGGAGGCATTTAATGTTCAAGCAAAAACGGCTGATTTTCGACAAAAGAGATAACACCCCCCCATTACGTCATGCTTCAGAAATGTGGAGAATGGTCCGTTTTCAAATGTTTTATTTTTGAACGTCAGTTCACATTTGTAGGTGGATCATCAGTGTTAGAGCTAAAATTAGCATGTTTAAAGTGATTTTCATGCTTCCAGGGGCTCGGGAAGTGAATTAAATACTATTTGGAGGCATTTAATGTTCAATCAAAAACGGCTGATTTTTGACAAAAGAGATAACACCCCCCCATTACGTCATGCTTCAGAAATGTGGAAAATGGTCCGTTTTTAAATGTTTTATTTTTGAACGTCAGTTCACATTTGTAGGTTGATCATCAGTGTTAGAGCTAAAATTAGCATGTTTAAAGTGATTTTCATGCTTCCAGGGGCTCAGGAAGTGAATTAAATACTATTTGGAGGCATTTAATGTTCAAGCAAAAATGGCTGATTTTTGACAAAAGAGATAACACCCCCCCATTATGTCATGCTTCAGAAATGTGGAAAATGGTCCGTTTTCAAATGTTTTATTTTTGAACGTCAGTTCACATTTGTAGGTGAATCATCAGTGTTAGAGCTAAAATTAGCATGTTTAAAGTGATTTTCATGCTTCCAGGGGCCCTAAACACAAGATTTATGGAATGGTTAAAAGTGCATGAAAATGGCCAATTTACTCACTCTGAGTTCTCAAAAAGGGTTTCTTCACCCCGGGAAGTTAATTAAATACCATTTGGAGGCATTTAGTGTTCAAGCAAAAACAGCTGATTTTTGACAAAAGAGATAACACCCCCCCCCCCATTACGTCATGCTTCAGAAATGTGGAAAATGGTCCGTTTTCAAATGTTTTATTTTTGAATGTCAGTTCACATTTGTAGGTGGATCATCAGTGTTAGAGCTAAAATTAGCATGTTTAAAGTGATTTTCATGCTTCCAGGGGCTCGGGAAGTGAATTAAATACTATTTGGAGGCATTTAATGTTCAAGCAAAAACGGCTGATTTTTGACAAAAGAGATAACACCCCCCCATTACGTCATGCTTCAGAAATGTGGAAAATGGTCCGTTTTCAAATGTTTTATTTTTGAACATCAGTTCACATTTGTATGTGGATCATCAGTGTTAGAGCTAAAATTAGCATGTTTAAAGGGATTTTCATGCTTCCAGGGGCTCGGGAAGTGAATTAAATACTATTTGGAGGCATTTAATGTTCAAGCAAAAACAGCTGATTTTTGACAAAAGAGATAACACCCCCCATTACGTCATGCTTCAGAAATGTGGAAAATGATCCGTTTTCAAATGTTTTATTTTTGAACGTCAGTTCACATTTGTAGGTGGATCATCAGTGTTAGAGCTAAAATTAGCATGTTTAAAGGGATTTTCATGCTTCCAGGGGCTCGGGAAGTGAATTAAATACTATTTGGAGGCATTTAATGTTCAAGCAAAAACAGCTGATTTTTGACAAAAGAGATAACACCCCCCCATTACGTCATGCTTCAGAAATGTGGAAAATGGTCAGTTTTCAAATGTTTTATTTTTGAACATCAGTTCACATTTGTAGGTTGATCATCAGTGTTAGAGCTAAAATTAGCATGTTTAAAGTGATTTTCATGCTTCCAGGGGCTCGGGAAGTGAATTAAATACTATTTGGAGGCATTTAATGTTAAAGCAAAAACGGCTGATTTTTGACAAAAGAGATAACACCCCCCATTACGTCATGCTTCAGAATTGTGGAAAATAGTCCGTTTTCAAATGTTTTATTTTTGAACGTCAGTTCACATTTGTAGGTTGATCATCAGTGTTAGAGCTAAAATTAGCATGTTTAAAGTGATTTTCATGCTTCCAGGGGCTCGGGAAGTGAATTAAATACTATTTGGAGGCATTTAATGTTCAAGCAAAAACGGCTGATTTTTGACAAAAGAGATAACACCCCCCCATTACGTCATGCTTCAGAAATGTGGAAAATAGTCCGTTTTCAAATGTTTTATTTTTGAACGTCAGTTCACATTTGTAGGTTGATCATCAGTGTTAGAGCTAAAATTAGCATGTTTAAAGTGATTTTCATGCTTCCAGGGGCCCTAAACACAAGATTTATGGAATGGTTAAAAGTGCATGAAAATGGCCAATTTACTCACTCTGAGTTCTCAAAAAGGGTTTCTTCGCCCCGGGAAGTTAATTAAATACCATTTGGAGGCATTTAATATTCAAGCAAAAACGGCTGATTTTCGACAAAAGAGATAACACCCCCCCATTACGTCATGCTTCAGAAATGTGGAAAATGGTCCGTTTTCAAATGTTTTATTTTTGAACAACAGTTCACATTTGTAGGTGGATCATCAGTGTTAGAGCTAAAATTAGCATGTTTAAAGTGATTTTCATGCTTCCAGGGGCTCGGGAAGTGAATTACATACTATTTGGAGGCATTTAATGTTCAAGCAAAAACGGCTGATTTTTGACAAAAGAGATAACACCCCCCCCATTACGTCATGCTTCAGAAATGTGGAAAATGGTCCGTTTTCAAATGTTTTATTTTTGGACGTCAGTTCACATTTGTAGGTTGATCATCAGTGTTAGAGCTAAAATTAGCATGTTTAAAGTGATTTTCATGCTTCCAGGGGCTCGGGAAGTGAATTAAATACAATTTGGAGGCATTTAATGTTCAAGCAAAAACGGCTGATTTTTGACAAAAGAGATAACACCCCCCCATTACGTCATGCTTCAGAAATGTGGAAAATGGTCCGTTTTCAAATGTTTTATTTTTGGACGTCAGTTCACATTTGTAGGTTGATCATCAGTGTTAGAGCTAAAATTAGTATGTTTAAAGTGATTTTCATGCTTCCAGGGGCCCTAAACACAAGATTTACGGAATGGTTAAAAGTGCATGAAAATGGCCAATTTACTCACTCTGAGTTCTCAAAAAGGGTTTCTTCACCCCGGGAAGTTAATTAAATACCACTTGGAGGCATTTAATGTTCAAGCAAAAACGGCTGATTTTCGACAAAAGAGATAACACCCCCCCATTACGTCATGCTTCAGAAATGTGGAAAATGATCCGTTTTCAAATGTTTTATTTTTGAACGTCAGTTCACATTTGTAGGTGGATCATCAGTGTTAGAGCTAAAATTAGCATGTTTAAAGTGAGTTTCATGCTTCCAGGGGCTCGGGAAGTGAATTAAATACTATTTGGAGGCATTTAATGTTCAATCAAAAACGGCTGATTTTTGACAAAAGAGATAACACCCCCCCATTACGTCATGCTTCAGAAATGTGGAAAATGGTCCGTTTTCAAATGTTTTATTTTTGAACGTCAGTTCACATTTGTAGGTTGATCATCAGTGTTAGAGCTAAAATTAGCATGTTTAAAGTGATTTTCATGCTTCCAGGGGCTCGGGAAGTGAATTAAATACTATTTGGAGGCATTTAATGTTCAAGCAAAAATGGCTGATTTTTGACAAAAGAGATAACACCCCCCCATTACGTCATGCTTCAGAAATGTGGAAAATGGTCAGTTTTCAAATGTTTTATTTTTGAACGTCAGTTCACATTTGTAGGTGAATCATCAGTGTTAGAGCTAAAATTAGCATGTTTAAAGTGATTTTCATGCTTCCAGGGGCCCTAAACACAAGATTTATGGAATGGTTAAAAGTGCATGAAAATGGCCAATTTACTCACTCTGAGTTCTCAAAAAGGGTTTCTTCGCCCCGGGAAGTTAATTAAATACCATTTGGAGGCATTTAATGTTCAAGCAAAAACGGCTGATTTTTGACAAAAGAGATAACACCCCCCATTACGTCATGCTTCAGAAATGTGGAAAATGGTCCGTTTTCAAATGTTTTATTTTTGAATGTCAGTTCACATTTGTAGGTTGATCATCAGTGTTAGAGCTAAAATTAGCATGTTTAAAGTGATTTTCATGCTTCCAGGGGCCCTAAACACAAGATTTATGGAATGGTTAAAAGTGCATGAAAATGGCCAATTTACTCACTCTGAGTTCTCAAAAAGGGTTTCTTCGCCCCGGGAAGTTAATTAAATACCATTTGGAGGCATTTAATATTCAAGCAAAAACGGCTGATTTTCGACAAAAGAGATAACACCCCCCCATTACGTCATGCTTCAGAAATGTGGAAAATGGTCCGTTTTCAAATGTTTTATTTTTGAACAACAGTTCACATTTGTAGGTGGATCATCAGTGTTAGAGCTAAAATTAGCATGTTTAAAGTGAGTTTCATGCTTCCAGGGGCTCGGGAAGTGAATTAAATACTATTTGGAGGCATTTAATGTTCAATCAAAAACGGCTGATTTTTGACAAGAGAGATAACACCCCCCCCATTACGTCATGCTTCAGAAATGTGGAAAATGGTCCGTTTTCAAATGTTTTATTTTTGAACGTCAGTTCACATTTGTAGGTTGATCATCAGTGTTAGAGCTAAAATTAGCATGTTTAAAGTGATTTTCATGCTTCCAGGGGCTCGGGAAGTGAATTAAATACTATTTGGAGGCATTTAATGTTCAAGCAAAAATGGCTGATTTTTGACAAAAGAGATAACACCCCCCCATTACGTCATGCTTCAGAAATGTGGAAAATGGTCCGTTTTCAAATGTTTTATTTTTGAACGTCAGTTCACATTTGTAGGTAAATCATCAGTGTTAGAGCTAAAATTAGCATGTTTAAAGTGATTTTCATGCTTCCAGGGGCCCTAAACACAAGATTTATGGAATGGTTAAAAGTGCATGAAAATGGCCAATTTACTCACTCTGAGTTCTCAAAAAGCGTTTCTTCAACCCGGGAAGTTAATTAAATACCATTTGGAGGCATTTAATGTTCAAGCAAAAACGGCTGATTTTTGACAAAAGAGATAACACCCCCCATTACGACATGCTTCAGAAATGTGGAAAATGGTCCGTTTTCAAATGTTTTATTTTTGAATGTCAGTTCACATTTGTAGGTTGATCATCAGTGTTAGAGCTAAAATTAGCATGTTTGAAGTGATTTTCATGCTTCCAGGGGCCCTAAACACAAGATTTATGGAATGGTTAAAAGTGCATGAAAATGGCCAATTTACTCACTCTGAGTTCTCAAAAAGGGTTTCTTCACCCCGGGAAGTTAATTAAATACCATTTGGAGGCATTTAATGTTCAAGCAAAAACGGCTGATTTTCGACAAAAGAGATTACACCCCCCCATTACGTCATGCTTCAGAAATGTGGAAAATGATCCGTTTTCAAATGTTTTATTTTTGAACGTCAGTTCACATTTGTAGGTGGATCATCAGTGTTAGAGCTAAAATTAGCATGTTTAAAGTGATTTTCATGCTTCCAGGGGCTCGGGAAGTGAATTAAATACTATTTGGAGGCATTTAATGTTCAAGCAAAAACGGCTGATTTTTGACAAAAGAGATAACACCCCCCCATTACGTCATGCTTCAGAAATGTGGAAAATAGTCCGTTTTCAAATGTTTTATTTTTGAACGTCAGTTCACATTTGTAGGTTGATCATCAGTGTTAGAGCTAAAATTAGCATGTTTAAAGTGATTTTCATGCTTCCAGGGACTCGGGAAGTGAATTAAATACTATTTGGAGGCATTTAATGTTCAAGCAAAAACGGCTGATTTTTGACAAAAGAGATAACATCCCCCATTACGTCATGCTTCAGAAATGTGGAAAATAGTCCGTTTTCAAATGTTTTATTTTTGAACGTCAGTTCACATTTGTAGGTTGATCATCAGTGTTAGAGCTAAAATTAGCATGTTTAAAGTGATTTTCATGCTTCCAGGGGCTCGGGAAGTGAATTAAATACTATTTGGAGGCATTTAATGTTCAAGCAAAAATGGCTGATTTTTGACAAAAGATAACACCCCCCCATTACGTCATGCTTCAGAAATGTGGAGAATGGTCCGTTTTCAAATGTTTTATTTTTGAACGTCAGTTCACATTTGTAGGTGGATCATCAGTGTTAGAGCTAAAATCAGCATGTTTAAAGTGAGTTTCATGCTTCCAGGGGCTCGGGAAGTGAATTAAATACTATTTGGAGGCATTTAATGTTCAATCAAAAACGGCTGATTTTTGACAAAAGAGATAACACCCCCCCATTACGTCATGCTTCAGAAATGTGGAAAATGGTCCGTTTTCAAATGTTTTATTTTTGAACGTCAGTTCACATTTGTAGGTTGATCATCAGTGTTAGAGCTAAAATTAGCATGTTTAAAGTGATTTTCATGCTTCCAGGGGCTCGGGAAGTGAATTAAATACTATTTGGAGGCATTTAATGTTCAAGCAAAAACGGCTGATTTTTGACAAAAGAGATAACACCCCCCCATTACGTCATGCTTCAGAAATGTGGAAAATGGTCCGTTTTCAAATGTTTTATTTTTGAACGTCAGTTCACATTTGTAGGTTAATCATCAGTGTTAGAGCTAAAATTAGCATGTTTAAAGTGATTTTCATGCTTCCAGGGGCCCTAAACACAAGATTTATGGAATGGTTAAAAGTGCATGAAAATGGCCAATTTACTCACTCTGAGTTCTCAAAAAGGGTTTCTTCACCCCGGGAAGTTAATTAAATACCATTTGGAGGCATTTAATGTTCAAGCAAAAACGGCTGATTTTCGACAAAAGAGATAACACCCCCCCCCATTACGTCATGCTTCAGAAATGTGGAAAATGGTCCGTTTTCAAATGTTTTATTTTTGAACGTCAGTTCACATTTGTAGGTGGATCATCAGTGTTAGAGCTAAAATTAGCATGTTTAAAGTGATTTTCATGCTTCCAGGGGCTCGGGAAGTGAATTAAATACTATTTGGAGGAATTTAATGTTCAAGCAAAAACGGCTGATTTTTGACAAAAGAGATAACACCCCCCCATTACGTCATGCTTCAGAAATGTGAAAAATGGTCAGTTTTCAAATGTTTTATTTTTGAACGTCAGTTCACATTTGTAGGTTGATCATCAGTGTTAGAGCTAAAATTAGCATGTTTAAAGTGATTTTCATGCTACCAGGGGCCCTAAACACAAGATTTATGGAATGGTTAAAAGTGCATGAAAATGGCCAATTTACTCACTCTGAGTTCTCAAAAAGGATTTCTTCACCCCGGGAAGTTAATTAAATACCATTTGGAGGCTTTTAATGTTCAAGCAAAAATGGCTGATTTTCGACAAAAGAGATAACACCCCCCCCATTACGTCATGCTTCAGAAATGTGGAAAATGGTCCGTTTTCAAATGTTTTATTTTTGAACGTCAGTTCACATTTGTAGGTGGATCATCAGTGTTAGAGCTAAAATTAGCATGTTTAAAGTGATTTTCATGCTTCCAGGGGCTCGGGAAGTGAATTAAATACTATTTGGAGGAATTTAATGTTCAAGCAAAAACGGCTGATTTTTGACAAAAGAGATAACACCCCCCCATTACGTCATGCTTCAGAAATGTGAAAAATGGTCCGTTTTCAAATGTTTTATTTTTGAACGTCAGTTCACATTTGTAGGTTGATCATCAGTGTTAGAGCTAAAATTAGTATGTTTAAAGTGATTTTCATGCTTCCAGGGGCCCTAAACACAAGATTTACGGAATGGTTAAAAGTGCATGAAAATGGCCAATTTACTCACTCTGAGTTCTCAAAAAGGGTTTCTTCACCCCGGGAAGTTAATTAAATACCATTTGGAGGCATTTAATGTTCAAGCAAAAACGGCTGATTTTCGACAAAAGAGATAACACCCCCCCATTACGTCATGCTTCAGAAATGTGGAAAATGATCCGTTTTCAAATGTTTTATTTTTGAACGTCAGTTCACATTTGTAGGTGGATCATCAGTGTTAGAGCTAAAATTAGCATGTTTAAAGGGATTTTCATGCTTCCAGGAGCTCGGGAAGTGAATTAAATACTATTTGGAGGCATTTAATGTTCAAGCAAAAACAGCTGATTTTTGACAAAAGAGATAACACCCCCCCATTACGTCATGCTTCAGAAATGTGGAAAATGGTCAGTTTTCAAATGTTTTATTTTTGAACGTCAGTTCACATTTGTAGGTTGATCATCAGTGTTAGAGCTAAAATTAGCATGTTTAAAGTGATTTTCATGCTTCCAGGGGCCCTAAACACAAGATTTATGGAATGGTTAAAAGTGCATGAAAATCGCCAATTTACTCACTCTGAGTTCTCAAAAAGGGTTTCTTCACCCCGGGAAGTTAATTAAATACCATTTGGAGGCATTTAATGTTCAAGCAAAAATGGCAGATTTTTGACAAAAGAGATAACACCCCCCCATTACGTCATGCTTCAGAAATGTGGAAAATGGTCCGTTTTCAAATGTTTTATTTTTGAACATCAGTTCACATTTGTAGGTGGATCATTAGTGTTAGAGCTAAAATTAGCATGTTTAAAGGGATTTTCATGCTTCCAGGGGCTCGGGAAGTGAATTAAATACTATTTGGAGGCATTTAATGTTCAAGCAAAAACGGCTGATTTTTGACAAAAGAGATAACACCCCCCCATTACGTCATGCTTCAGAAATGTGGAAAATGGTCCGTTTTCAAATGTTTTATTTTTGAACGTCAGTTCACATTTGTAGGTTGATCATCAGTGTTAGAGCTAAAATTAGCATGTTTAAAGTGATTTTCATGCTTCCAGGGGCTCGGGAAGTGAATTAAATACTATTTGGAGGCATTTAATGTTCAAGCAAAAATGGCTGATTTTTGACAAAAGAGATAACACCCCCCCATTACGTCATGCTTCAGAAATGTGGAAAATGGTCCGTTTTCAAATGTTTTATTTTTGAACGTCAGTTCACATTTGTA
Organism: Lissotriton vulgaris; assembly: GCF_964263255.1. Classification (NCBI taxonomy): domain Eukaryota; kingdom Metazoa; phylum Chordata; class Amphibia; order Caudata; family Salamandridae; genus Lissotriton; species Lissotriton vulgaris. The sequence continues at coordinate 869,542 of NW_028251597.1, read as the reverse complement.
GGTGAATCATCAGTGTTAGAGCTAAAATTAGCATGTTTAAAGTGATTTTCATGCTTCCAGGGGCCCTAAACACAAGATTTATGGAATGGTTAAAAGTGCATGAAAATGGCCAATTTACTCACTCTGAGTTCTCAAAAAGGGTTTCTTCACCCCGGGAAGTTAATTAAATACCATTTGGAGGCATTTAATGTTCAAGCAAAAACGGCTGATTTTCGACAAAAGAGATAACACCCCCCCATTACGTCATGCTTCAGAAATGTGGAAAATGATCCGTTTTCAAATGTTTTATTTTTGAACGTCAGTTCACATTTGTAGGTGGATCATCAGTGTTAGAGCTAAAATTAGCATGCTTAAAGTGATTTTCATGCTTCCAGGGGCTCGGGAAGTGAATTAAATACTATTTGGAGGCATTTAATGTTCAAGCAAAAACGGCTGATTTTTGACAAAAGAGATAACACCCCCCCATTACGTCATGCTTCAGAAATGTGGAAAATAGTCCGTTTTCAAATGTTTTATTTTTTAACATCAGTTCACATTTGTAGGTTGATCATCAGTGTTAGAGCTAAAATTAGCATGTTTAAAGTGATTTTCATGCTTCCAGGGGCTCGGGAAGTGAATTAAATACTATTTGGAGGCATTTAATGTTCAAGCAAAAACGGCTGATTTTTGACAAAAGAGATAACACCCCCCCATTACGTCATGCTTCAGAAATGTGGAAAATAGTCTGTTTTCAAATGTTTTATTTTTGAACGTCAGTTCACATTTGTAGGTTGATCATCAGTGTTGAAGCTAAAATTAGCATGTTTAAAGTGATTTTCATGCTTCCAGGGGCCCTAAACACAAGATTTATGGAATGGTTAAAAGTGCATGAAAATGGCCAATTTACTCACTCTGAGTTCTCAAAAAGGGTTTCTTCGCCCCGGGAAGTTAATTAAATACCATTTGGAGGCATTTAATATTCAAGCAAAAACGGCTGATTTTCGACAAAAGAGATAACACCCCCCCATTACGTCATGCTTCAGAAATGTGGAAAATGGTCCGTTTTCAAATGTTTTGTTTTTGAACAACAGTTCGCATTTGTAGGTGGATCATCAGTGTTAGAGCTAAAATTAGCATGTTTAAAGTGATTTTCATGCTTCCAGGGGCTCGGGAAGTGAATTATATACTATTTGGAGGCATTTAATGTTCAAGCAAAAACGGCTGATTTTTGACAAAAGAGATAACACCCCCCCATTACGTCATGCTTCAGAAATGTGGAAAATGGTCCGTTTTCAAATGTTTTATTTTTGAACGTCAGTTCACATTTGTAGGTTGATCATCAGTGTTAGAGCTAAAATTAGCATGTTTAAAGTGATTTTCATGCTTCCAGGGGCCCTAAACACAAGATTTATGGAATGGTTAAAAGTGCATGAAAATGGACAATTTACTCACTCTGAGTTCTCAAAAAGGGTTTCTTCACCCCGGGAAGTTAATTAAATACCATTTGGAGGCATTTAATGTTCAAGCAAAAACGGCTGATTTTCGACAAAAGAGATAACACCCCCCCCATTACGTCATGCTTCAGAAATGTGGAAAATGGTCCGTTTTCAAATGTTTTATTTTTGAATGTCAGTTCACATTTGTAGGTGGATCATCAGTGTTAGAGCTAAAATTAGCATGTTTAAAGTGATTTTCATGCTTCCAGGGGCTCGGGAAGTGAATTAAATACTATTTGGAGGAATTTAATGTTCAAGCAAAAACGGCTGATTTTTGACAAAAGAGATAACACCCCCCCATTACGTCATGCTTCAGAAATGTGAAAAATGGTCCGTTTTCAAATGTTTTATTTTTGAACGTCAGTTCACATTTGTAGGTTGATCATCAGTGTTAGAGCTAAAATTAGCATGTTTAAAGTGATTTTCATGCTACCAGGGGCCCTAAACACAAGATTTATGGAATGGTTAAAAGTGCATGAAAATGGCCAATTTACTCACTCTGAGTTCTCAAAAAGGGTTTCTTCACCCCGGGAAGTTAATTAAATACCATTTGGAGGCATTTAATGTTCAAGCAAAAACGGCTGATTTTCGACAAAAGAGATAACACCCCCCCATTACGTCATGCTTCAGAAATGTGGAAAATGATCCGTTTTCAAATGTTTTATTTTTGAACGTCAGTTCACATTTGTAGGTGGATCATCAGTGTTAGAGCTAAAATTAGCATGTTTAAAGGGATTTTCATGCTTCCAGGAGCTCGGGAAGTGAATTAAATACTATTTGGAGGCATTTAATGTTCAAGCAAAAACAGCTGATTTTTGACAAAAGAGATAACACCCCCCCATTACGTCATGCTTCAGAAATGTGGAAAATGGTCCGTTTTCAAATGTTTTATTTTTGAACGTCAGTTCACATTTGTAGGTTGATCATCAGTGTTAGAGCTAAAATTAGCATGTTTAAAGTGATTTTCATGCTTCCAGGGGCCCTAAACACAAGATTTATGGAATGGTTAAAAGTGCATGAAAATCGCCAATTTACTCACTCTGAGTTCTCAAAAAGGGTTTCTTCACCCCGGGAAGTTAATTAAATACCATTTGGAGGCATTTAATGTTCAAGCAAAAACGGCTGATTTTCGACAAAAGAGATAACACCCCCCCATTACGTCATGCTTCAGAAATGTGGAGAATGGTCCGTTTTCAAATGTTTTATTTTTGAATGTCAGTTCACATTTGTAGGTGGATCATCAGTGTTAGAGCTAAAATTAGCATGTTTAAAGTGATTTTAATGCTTCCAGGGGCTCGGGAAGTGAATTAAATACTATTTGGAGGCATTTAATGTTCAAGCAAAAACGGCAGATTTTTGACAAAAGAGATAACACCCCCCCATTACGTCATGCTTCAGAAATGTGGAAAATGGTCCGTTTTCAAATGTTTTATTTTTGAACATCAGTTCACATTTGTAGGTGGATCATCAGTGTTAGAGCTAAAATTAGCATGTTTAAAGGGATTTTCATGCTTCCAGGGGCTCGGGAAGTGAATTAAATACTATTTGGAGGCATTTAATGTTCAAGCAAAAACGGCTGATTTTTGACAAAAGAGATAACACCCCCCCATTACGTCATGCTTCAGAAATGTGGAAAATGGTCCGTTTTCAAATGTTTTATTTTTGAACGTCAGTTCACATTTGTAGGTTGATCATCAGTGTTAGAGCTAAAATTAGCATGTTTAAAGTGATTTTCATGCTTCCAGGGGCTCGGGAAGTGAATTAAATACTATTTGGAGGCATTTAATGTTCAAGCAAAAATGGCTGATTTTTGACAAAAGAGATAACACCCCCCCATTACGTCATGCTTCAGAAATGTGGAAAATGGTCCGTTTTCAAATGTTTTATTTTTGAACCTCAGTTCACATTTGTAGGTGAATCATCAGTGTTAGAGCTAAAATTAGCATGTTTAAAGTGATTTTCATGCTTCCAGGGGCCCTAAACACAAGATTTATGGAATGGTTAAAAGTGCATGAAAATGGCCAATTTACTCACTCTGAGTTCTCAAAAAGGGTTTCTTCACCCCGGGAAGTTAATTAAATACCATTTGGAGGCATTTAATGTTCAAGCAAAAACGGCTGATTTTCGACAAAAGAGATAACACCCCCCCATTACGTCATGCTTCAGCAATGTGGAAAATGATCCGTTTTCAAATGTTTTATTTTTGAACGTCAGTTCACATTTGTAGGTGGATCATCAGTGTTAGAGCTAAAATTAGCATGCTTAAAGTGATTTTCATGCTTCCAGGGGCTCGGGAAGTGAATTAAATACTATTTGGAGGCATTTAATGTTCAAGCAAAAACGGCTGATTTTTGACAAAAGAGATAACACCCCCCCATTACGTCATGCTTCAGAAATGTGGAAAATAGTCCGTTTTCAAATGTTTTATTTTTGAACATCAGTTCACATTTGTAGGTTGATCATCAGTGTTAGAGCTAAAATTAGCATGTTTAAAGTGATTTTCATGCTTCCAGGGGCTCGGGAAGTGAATTAAATACTATTTGGAGGCATTTAATGTTCAAGCAAAAACGGCTGATTTTTGACAAAAGAGATAACACCCCCCCATTACATCATGCTTCAGAAATGTGGAAAATAGTCTGTTTTCAAATGTTTTATTTTTGAACGTCAGTTCACATTTGTAGGTTGATCATCAGTGTTGAAGCTAAAATTAGCATGTTTAAAGTGATTTTCATGCTTCCAGGGGCCCTAAACACAAGATTTATGGAATGGTTAAAAGTGCATGAAAATGGCCAATGTACTCACTCTGAGTTCTCAAAAAGGGTTTCTTCGCCCCGGGAAGTTAATTAAATACCATTTGGAGGCATTTAATATTCAAGCAAAAACGGCTGATTTTCGACAAAAGAGATAACACCCCCCCATTACGTCATGCTTCAGAAATGTGGAAAATGGTCCGTTTTCAAATGTTTTGTTTTTGAACAACAGTTCGCATTTGTAGGTGGATCATCAGTGTTAGAGCTAAAATTAGCATGTTTAAAGTGATTTTCATGCTTCCAGGGGCTCGGGAAGTGAATTACATACTATTTGGAGGCATTTAATGTTCAAGCAAAAACGGCTGATTTTTGACAAAAGAGATAACACCCCCCCATTACGTCATGCTTCAGAAATGTGGAAAATGGTCCGTTTTCAAATGTTTTATTTTTGAACGTCAGTTCACATTTGTAGGTTGATCATCAGTGTTAGAGCTAAAATTAGCATGTTTAAAGTGATTTTCATGCTTCCAGGGGCCCTAAACACAAGATTTATGGAATGGTTAAAAGTGCATGAAAATGGCCAATTTACTCACTCTGAGTTCTCAAAAAGGGTTTCTTCACCCCGGGAAGTTAATTAAATACCATTTGGAGGCATTTAATGTTCAAGCAAAAACGGCTGATTTTCGACAAAAGAGATAACACCCCCCCCCCCATTACGTCATGCTTCAGAAATGTGGAAAATGGTCCGTTTTCAAATGTTTTATTTTTGAATGTCAGTTCACATTTGTAGGTGGATCATCAGTGTTAGAGCTAAAATTAGCATGTTTAAAGTGATTTTCATGCTTCCAGGGGCTCGGGAAGTGAATTAAATACTATTTGGAGGAATTTAATGTTCAAGCAAAAACGGCTGATTTTTGACAAAAGAGATAACACCCCCCCATTACGTCATGCTTCAGAAATGTGAAAAATGGTCCGTTTTCAAATGTTTTATTTTTGAACGTCAGTTCACATTTGTAGGTTGATCATCAGTGTTAGAGCTAAAATTAGCATGTTTAAAGTGATTTTCATGCTACCAAGGGCCCTAAACACAAGATTTATGGAATGGTTAAAAGTGCATGAAAATCGCCAATTTACTCACTCTGAGTTCTCAAAAAGGGTTTCTTCACCCCGGGAAGTTAATTAAATACCATTTGGAGGCATTTAATGTTCAAGCAAAAACGGCTGATTTTCGACAAAAGAGATAACACCCCCCCATTACGTCATGCTTCAGAAATGTGGAGAATGGTCCGTTTTCAAATGTTTTATTTTTGAACGTCAGTTCACATTTGTAGGTGGATCATCAGTGTTAGAGCTAAAATTAGCATGTTTAAAGTGATTTTCATGCTTCCAGGGGCTCGGGAAGTGAATTAAATACTATTTGGAGGCATTTAATGTTCAATCAAAAACGGCTGATTTTTGACAAAAGAGATAACACCCCCCCATTACGTCATGCTTCAGAAATGTGGAAAATGGTCCGTTTTTAAATGTTTTATTTTTGAACGTCAGTTCACATTTGTAGGTTGATCATCAGTGTTAGAGCTAAAATTAGCATGTTTAAAGTGATTTTCATGCTTCCAGGGGCTCAGGAAGTGAATTAAATACTATTTGGAGGCATTTAATGTTCAAGCAAAAATGGCTGATTTTTGACAAAAGAGATAACACCCCCCCATTATGTCATGCTTCAGAAATGTGGAAAATGGTCCGTTTTCAAATGTTTTATTTTTGAACGTCAGTTCACATTTGTAGGTGAATCATCAGTGTTAGAGCTAAAATTAGCATGCTTAAAGTGATTTTCATGCTTCCAGGGGCCCTAAACACAAGATTTATGGAATGGTTAAAAGTGCATGAAAATGGCCAATTTACTCACTCTGAGTTCTCAAAAAGGGTTTCTTCACCCCGGGAAGTTAATTAAATACCATTTGGAGGCATTTAATGTTCAAGCAAAAACAGCTGATTTTTGACAAAAGAGATAACACCCCCCCCCCCCATTACGTCATGCTTCAGAAATGTGGAAAATGGTCCGTTTTCAAATGTTTTATTTTTGAATGTCAGTTCACATTTGTAGGTGGATCATCAGTGTTAGAGCTAAAATTAGCATGTTTAAAGTGATTTTCATGCTTCCAGGGGCTCGGGAAGTGAATTAAATACTATTTGGAGGCATTTAATGTTCAAGCAAAAACGGCTGATTTTTGACAAAAGAGATAACACCCCCCCATTACGTCATGCTTCAGAAATGTGGAAAATGGTCCGTTTTCAAATGTTTTATTTTTGAACATCAGTTCACATTTGTATGTGGATCATCAGTGTTAGAGCTAAAATTAGCATGTTTAAAGGGATTTTCATGCTTCCAGGGGCTCGGGAAGTGAATTAAATACTATTTGGAGGCATTTAATGTTCAAGCAAAAACAGCTGATTTTTGACAAAAGAGATAACACCCCCCATTACGTCATGCTTCAGAAATGTGGAAAATGATCCGTTTTCAAATGTTTTATTTTTGAACGTCAGTTCACATTTGTAGGTGGATCATCAGTGTTAGAGCTAAAATTAGCATGTTTAAAGGGATTTTCATGCTTCCAGGGGCTCGGGAAGTGAATTAAATACTATTTGGAGGCATTTAATGTTCAAGCAAAAACAGCTGATTTTTGACAAAAGAGATAACACCCCCCCATTACGTCATGCTTCAGAAATGTGGAAAATGGTCAGTTTTCAAATGTTTTATTTTTGAACATCAGTTCACATTTGTAGGTTGATCATCAGTGTTAGAGCTAAAATTAGCATGTTTAAAGTGATTTTCATGCTTCCAGGGGCTCGGGAAGTGAATTAAATACTATTTGGAGGCATTTAATGTTAAAGCAAAAACGGCTGATTTTTGACAAAAGAGATAACACCCCCCATTACGTCATGCTTCAGAATTGTGGAAAATAGTCCGTTTTCAAATGTTTTATTTTTGAACGTCAGTTCACATTTGTAGGTTGATCATCAGTGTTAGAGCTAAAATTAGCATGTTTAAAGTGATTTTCATGCTTCCAGGGGCTCGGGAAGTGAATTAAATACTATTTGGAGGCATTTAATGTTCAAGCAAAAACGGCTGATTTTTGACAAAAGAGATAACACCCCCCCATTACGTCATGCTTCAGAAATGTGGAAAATAGTCCGTTTTCAAATGTTTTATTTTTGAATGTCAGTTCACATTTGTAGGTTGATCATCAGTGTTAGAGCTAAAATTAGCATGTTTAAAGTGATTTTCATGCTTCCAGGGGCCCTAAACACAAGATTTATGGAATGGTTAAAAGTGCATGAAAATGGCCAATTTACTCACTCTGAGTTCTCAAAAAGGGTTTCTTCGCCCCGGGAAGTTAATTAAATACCATTTGGAGGCATTTAATATTCAAGCAAAAACGGCTGATTTTCGACAAAAGAGATAACACCCCCCCATTACGTCATGCTTCAGAAATGTGGAAAATGGTCCGTTTTCAAATGTTTTATTTTTGAACAACAGTTCACATTTGTAGGTGGATCATCAGTGTTAGAGCTAAAATTAGCATGTTTAAAGTGATTTTCATGCTTCCAGGGGCTCGGGAAGTGAATTACATACTATTTGGAGGCATTTAATGTTCAAGCAAAAACGGCTGATTTTTGACAAAAGAGATAACACCCCCCCCATTACGTCATGCTTCAGAAATGTGGAAAATGGTCCGTTTTCAAATGTTTTATTTTTGGACGTCAGTTCACATTTGTAGGTTGATCATCAGTGTTAGAGCTAAAATTAGCATGTTTAAAGTGATTTTCATGCTTCCAGGGGCTCGGGAAGTGAATTAAATACAATTTGGAGGCATTTAATGTTCAAGCAAAAACGGCTGATTTTTGACAAAAGAGATAACACCCCCCCATTACGTCATGCTTCAGAAATGTGGAAAATGGTCCGTTTTCAAATGTTTTATTTTTGGACGTCAGTTCACATTTGTAGGTTGATCATCAGTGTTAGAGCTAAAATTAGTATGTTTAAAGTGATTTTCATGCTTCCAGGGGCCCTAAACACAAGATTTACGGAATGGTTAAAAGTGCATGAAAATGGCCAATTTACTCACTCTGAGTTCTCAAAAAGGGTTTCTTCACCCCGGGAAGTTAATTAAATACCACTTGGAGGCATTTAATGTTCAAGCAAAAACGGCTGATTTTCGACAAAAGAGATAACACCCCCCCATTACGTCATGCTTCAGAAATGTGGAAAATGATCCGTTTTCAAATGTTTTATTTTTGAACGTCAGTTCACATTTGTAGGTGGATCATCAGTGTTGGAGCTAAAATTAGCATGTTTAAAGGGATTTTCATGCTTCCAGGGGCTCGGGAAGTGAATTAAATACTATTTGGAGGCATTTAATGTTCAAGCAAAAACGGCTGATTTTTGACAAAAGAGATAACACCCCCCCATTACGTCATGCTTGAGAAATGTGGAAAATGGTCCGTTTTCAAATGTTTTATTTTTGAACGTCAGTTCACATTTGTAGGTGGATCATCAGTGTTAGAGCTAAAATTAGCATGTTTAAAGTGATTTTCATGCTTCCAGGGGCTCGGGAAGTGAATTAAATACTATTTGGAGGCATTTAATGTTCAAGCAAAAACGGCTGATTTTTGACAAAAGAGATAACACCCCCCATTACGTCATGCTTCAGAAATGTGGAGAATGGTCCGTTTTCAAATGTTTTATTTTTGAACGTCAGTTCACATTTGTAGGTGGATCATCAGTGTTAGAGCTAAAATTAGCATGTTTAAAGTGAGTTTCATGCTTCCAGGGGCTCGGGAAGTGAATTAAATACTATTTGGAGGCATTTAATGTTCAATCAAAAACGGCTGATTTTTGACAAAAGAGATAACACCCCCCCATTACGTCATGCTTCAGAAATGTGGAAAATGGTCCGTTTTCAAATGTTTTATTTTTGAACGTCAGTTCACATTTGTAGGTTGATCATCAGTGTTAGAGCTAAAATTAGCATGTTTAAAGTGATTTTCATGCTTCCAGGGGCTCGGGAAGTGAATTAAATACTATTTGGAGGCATTTAATGTTCAAGCAAAAATGGCTGATTTTTGACAAAAGAGATAACACCCCCCCATTACGTCATGCTTCAGAAATGTGGAAAATGGTCAGTTTTCAAATGTTTTATTTTTGAACGTCAGTTCACATTTGTAGGTGAATCATCAGTGTTAGAGCTAAAATTAGCATGTTTAAAGTGATTTTCATGCTTCCAGGGGCCCTAAACACAAGATTTATGGAATGGTTAAAAGTGCATGAAAATGGCCAATTTACTCACTCTGAGTTCTCAAAAAGGGTTTCTTCGCCCCGGGAAGTTAATTAAATACCATTTGGAGGCATTTAATGTTCAAGCAAAAACGGCTGATTTTTGACAAAAGAGATAACACCCCCCATTACGTCATGCTTCAGAAATGTGGAAAATGGTCCGTTTTCAAATGTTTTATTTTTGAATGTCAGTTCACATTTGTAGGTTGATCATCAGTGTTAGAGCTAAAATTAGCATGTTTAAAGTGATTTTCATGCTTCCAGGGGCCCTAAACACAAGATTTATGGAATGGTTAAAAGTGCATGAAAATGGCCAATTTACTCACTCTGAGTTCTCAAAAAGGGTTTCTTCGCCCCGGGAAGTTAATTAAATACCATTTGGAGGCATTTAATATTCAAGCAAAAACGGCTGATTTTCGACAAAAGAGATAACACCCCCCCATTACGTCATGCTTCAGAAATGTGGAAAATGGTCCGTTTTCAAATGTTTTATTTTTGAACAACAGTTCACATTTGTAGGTGGATCATCAGTGTTAGAGCTAAAATTAGCATGTTTAAAGTGATTTTCATGCTTCCAGGGGCTCGGGAAGTGAATTAAATACTATTTGGAGGCATTTAATGTTCAAGCAAAAACGGCTGATTTTTGACAAAAGAGAAAACACCCCCCCATTACGTCATGCTTGAGAAATGTGGAAAATGGTCCGTTTTCAAATGTTTTATTTTTGAACGTCAGTTCACATTTGTAGGTGGATCATCAGTGTTAGAGCTAAAATTAGCATGTTTAAAGTGATTTTCATGCTTCCAGGGGCTCGGGAAGTGAATTAAATACTATTTGGAGGAATTTAATGTTCAAGCAAAAACGGCTGATTTTTGACAAAAGAGATAACACCCCCCCATTACGTCATGCTTCAGAAATGTGGAGAATGGTCCATTTTCAAATGTTTTATTTTTGAACGTCAGTTCACATTTGTAGGTGGATCATCAGTGTTAGAGCTAAAATTAGCATGTTTAAAGTGAGTTTCATGCTTCCAGGGGCTCGGGAAGTGAATTAAATACTATTTGGAGGCATTTAATGTTCAATCAAAAACGGCTGATTTTTGACAAAAGAGATAACACCCCCCCATTACGTCATGCTTCAGAAATGTGGAAAATGGTCCGTTTTCAAATGTTTTATTTTTGAACGTCAGTTCACATTTGTAGGTTGATCATCAGTGTTAGAGCTAAAATTAGCATGTTTAAAGTGATTTTCATGCTTCCAGGGGCTCGGGAAGTGAATTAAATACTATTTGGAGGCATTTAATGTTCAAGCAAAAATGGCTGATTTTTGACAAAAGAGATAACACCCCCCCATTACGTCATGCTTCAGAAATGTGGAAAATGGTCCGTTTTCAAATGTTTTATTTTTGAATGTCAGTTCACATTTGTAGGTTGATCATCAGTGTTAGAGCTAAAATTAGCATGTTTGAAGTGATTTTCATGCTTCCAGGGGCCCTAAACACAAGATTTATGGAATGGTTAAAAGTGCATGAAAATGGCCAATTTACTCACTCTGAGTTCTCAAAAATGGTTTCTTCACCCCGGGAAGTTAATTAAATACCATTTGGAGGCATTTAATGTTCAAGCAAAAACGGCTGATTTTCGACAAAAGAGATAACACCCCCCCCATTACGTCATGCTTCAGAAATGTGGAAAATGATCCGTTTTCAAATGTTTTATTTTTGAACGTCAGTTCACATTTGTAGGTGGATCATCAGTGTTAGAGCTAAAATTAGCATGTTTAAAGTGATTTTCATGCTTCCAGGGGCTCGGGAAGTGAATTAAATACTATTTGGAGGCATTTAATGTTCAAGCAAAAACGGCTGATTTTTATCAAAAGAGATAACACCCCCCATTACGTCATGCTTCAGAAATGTGGAAAATAGTCCGTTTTCAAATGTTTTATTTTTGAACGTCAGTTCACATTTGTAGGTTGATCATCAGTGTTAGAGCTAAAATTAGCATGTTTAAAGTGATTTTCATGCTTCCAGGGGCTCGGGAAGTGAATTAAATACTATTTGGAGGCATTTAATGTTCAAGCAAAAACGGCTGATTTTTGACAAAAGAGATAACACCCCCCCATTACGTCATGCTTCAGAAATGTGGAAAATAGTCTGTTTTCAAATGTTTTATTTTTGAACGTCAGTTCACATTTGTAGGTTGATCATCAGTGTTGAAGCTAAAATTAGCATGTTTAAAGTGATTTTCATGCTTCCAGGGGCCCTAAACACAAGATTTATGGAATGGTTAAAAGTGCATGAAAATGGCCAATTTACTCACTCTGAGTTCTCAAAAAGGGTTTCTTCGCCCCGGGAAGTTAATTAAATACCATTTGGAGGCATTTAATATTCAAGCAAAAACGGCTGATTTTCGACAAAAGAGATAACACCCCCCCATTACGTCATGCTTCAGAAATGTGGAAAATGGTCCGTTTTCAAATGTTTTGTTTTTGAACAACAGTTCGCATTTGTAGGTGGATCATCAGTGTTAGAGCTAAAATTAGCATGTTTAAAGTGATTTTCATGCTTCCAGGGGCTCGGGAAGTGAATTACATACTATTTGGAGGCATTTAATGTTCAAGCAAAAACGGCTGATTTTTGACAAAAGAGATAACACCCCCCCATTACGTCATGCTTCAGAAATGTGGAAAATGGTCCGTTTTCAAATGTTTTATTTTTGAACGTCAGTTCACATTTGTAGGTTGATCATCAGTGTTAGAGCTAAAATTAGCATGTTTAAAGTGATTTTCATGCTTCCAGTGGCCCTAAACACAAGATTTATGGAATGGTTAAAAGTGCATGAAAATGGCCAATTTACTCACTCTGAGTTCTCAAAAAGGGTTTCTTCACCCCGGGAAGTTAATTAAATACCATTTGGAGGCATTTAATGTTCAAGCAAAAACGGCTGATTTTCGACAAAAGAGATAACACCCCCCCCCATTACGTCATGCTTCAGAAATGTGGAAAATGGTCCGTTTTCAAATGTTTTATTTTTGAATGTCAGTTCACATTTGTAGGTGGATCATCAGTGTTAGAGCTAAAATTAGCATGTTTAAAGTGATTTTCATGCTTCCAGGGGCTCGGGAAGTGAATTAAATACTATTTGGAGGAATTTAATGTTCAAGCAAAAACGGCTGATTTTTGACAAAAGAGATAACACCCCCCCATTACGTCATGCTTCAGAAATGTGAAAAATGGTCCGTTTTCAAATGTTTTATTTTTGAACGTCAGTTCACATTTGTAGGTTGATCATCAGTGTTAGAGCTAAAATTAGCATGTTTAAAGTGATTTTCATGCTACCAGGGGCCCTAAACACAAGATTTATGGAATGGTTAAAAGTGCATGAAAATCGCCAATTTACTCACTCTGAGTTCTCAAAAAGGGTTTCTTCACCCCGGGAAGTTAATTAAATACCATTTGGAGGCATTTAATGTTCAAGCAAAAACGGCTGATTTTCGACAAAAGAGATAACACCCCCCCATTACGTCATGCTTCAGAAATGTGGAGAATGGTCCGTTTTCAAATGTTTTATTTTTGAACGTCAGTTCACATTTGTAGGTGGATCATCAGTGTTAGAGCTAAAATTAGCATGTTTAAAGTGATTTTCATGCTTCCAGGGGCTCGGGAAGTGAATTAAATACTATTTGGAGGCATTTAATGTTCAATCAAAAATGGCTGATTTTTGACAAAAGAGATAACACCCCCCCATTACGTCATGCTTCAGAAATGTGGAAAATGGTCCGTTTTTAAATGTTTTATTTTTGAACGTCAGTTCACATTTGTAGGTTGATCATCAGTGTTAGAGCTAAAATTAGCATGTTTAAAGTGATTTTCATGCTTCCAGGGGCTCGGGAAGTGAATTAAATACTATTTGGAGGCATTTAATGTTCAAGCAAAAATGGCTGATTTTTGACAAAAGAGATAACACCCCCCCATTATGTCATGCTTCAGAAATGTGGAAAATGGTCCGTTTTCAAATGTTTTATTTTTGAACGTCAGTTCACATTTGTAGGTGAATCATCAGTGTTAGAGCTAAAATTAGCATGTTTAAAGTGATTTTCATGCTTCCAGGGGCCCTAAACACAAGATTTATGGAATGGTTAAAAGTGCATGAAAATGGCCAATTTACTCACTCTGAGTTCTCAAAAAGGGTTTCTTCACCCCGGGAAGTTAATTAAATACCATTTGGAGGCATTTAATGTTCAAGCAAAAACAGCTGATTTTTGACAAAAGAGATAACCCCCCCCCCATTATGTCATGCTTCAGAAATGTGGAAAATGGTCCGTTTTCAAATGTTTTATTTTTGAATGTCAGTTCACATTTGTAGGTGGATCATCAGTGTTAGAGCTAAAATTAGCATGTTTAAAGTGATTTTCATGCTTCCAGGGGCTCGGGAAGTGAATTAAATACTATTTGGAGGCATTTAATGTTCAAGCAAAAACGGCTGATTTTTGACAAAAGAGATAACACCCCCCCATTACGTCATGCTTCAGAAATGTGGAAAATGGTCCGTTTTCAAATGTTTTATTTTTGAACATCAGTTCACATTTGTAGGTGGATCATCAGTGTTAGAGCTAAAATTAGCATGTTTAAAGGGATTTTCATGCTTCCAGGGGCTCGGGAAGTGAATTAAATACTATTTGGAGGCATTTAATGTTCAAGCAAAAACAGCTGATTTTTGACAAAAGAGATAACACCCCCCCATTACGTCATGCTTCAGAAATGTGGAAAATGATCCGTTTTCAAATGTTTTATTTTTGAACGTCAGTTCACATTTGTAGGTGGATCATCAGTGTTAGAGCTAAAATTAGCATGTTTAAAGGGATTTTCATGCTTCCAGGGGCTCGGGAAGTGAATTAAATACTATTTGGAGGCATTTAATGTTCAAGCAAAAACAGCTGATTTTTGACAAAAGAGATAACACCCCCCCATTACGTCATGCTTCAGAAATGTGGAAAATGGTCAGTTTTCAAATGTTTTATTTTTGAACATCAGTTCACATTTGTAGGTTGATCATCAGTGTTAGAGCTAAAATTAGCATGTTTAAAGTGATTTTCATGCTTCCAGGGGCTCGGGAAGTGAATTAAATACTATTTGGAGGCATTTAATGTTGAAGCAAAAACGGCTGATTTTTGACAAAAGAGATAACACCCCCCATTACGTCATGCTTCAGAATTGTGGAAAATAGTCCGTTTTCAAATGTTTTATTTTTGAACGTCAGTTCACATTTGTAGGTTGATCATCAGTGTTAGAGCTAAAATTAGCATGTTTAAAGTGATTTTCATGCTTCCAGGGGCTCGGGAAGTGAATTAAATACTATTTGGAGGCATTTAATGTTCAAGCAAAAACGGCTGATTTTTGACAAAAGAGATAACACCCCCCCATTACGTCATGCTTCAGAAATGTGGAAAATAGTCCGTTTTCAAATGTTTTATTTTTGAACGTCAGTTCACATTTGTAGGTTGATCATCAGTGTTAGAGCTAAAATTAGCATGTTTAAAGTGATTTTCATGCTTCCAGGGGCCCTAAACACAAGATTTATGGAATGGTTAAAAGTGCATGAAAATGGCCAATTTACTCACTCTGAGTTCTCAAAAAGGGTTTCTTCGCCCCGGGAAGTTAATTAAATACCATTTGGAGGCATTTAATATTCAAGCAAAAACGGCTGATTTTCGACAAAAGAGATAACACCCCCCCATTACGTCATGCTTCAGAAATGTGGAAAATGGTCCGTTTTCAAATGTTTTATTTTTGAACAACAGTTCACATTTGTAGGTGGATCATCAGTGTTAGAGCTAAAATTAGCATGTTTAAAGTGATTTTCATGCTTCCAGGGGCTCGGGAAGTGAATTACATACTATTTGGAGGCATTTAATGTTCAAGCAAAAACGGCTGATTTTTGACAAAAGAGATAACACCCCCCCATTACGTCATGCTTCAGAAATGTGGAAAATGGTCCGTTTTCAAATGTTTTATTTTTGGACGTCAGTTCACATTTGTAGGTTGATCATCAGTGTTAGAGCTAAAATTAGCATGTTTAAAGTGATTTTCATGCTTCCAGGGGCTCGGGAAGTGAATTAAATACAATTTGGAGGCATTTAATGTTCAAGCAAAAACGGCTGATTTTTGACAAAAGAGATAACACCCCCCCATTACGTCATGCTTCAGAAATGTGGAAAATGGTCCGTTTTCAAATGTTTTATTTTTGGACGTCAGTTCACATTTGTAGGTTGATCATCAGTGTTAGAGCTAAAATTAGTATGTTTAAAGTGATTTTCATGCTTCCAGGGGCCCTAAACACAAGATTTACGGAATGGTTAAAAGTGCATGAAAATGGCCAATTTACTCACTCTGAGTTCTCAAAAAGGGTTTCTTCACCCCGGGAAGTTAATTAAATACCACTTGGAGGCATTTAATGTTCAAGCAAAAACGGCTGATTTTCGACAAAAGAGATAACACCCCCCCATTACGTCATGCTTCAGAAATGTGGAAAATGATCCGTTTTCAAATGTTTTATTTTTGAACGTCAGTTCACATTTGTAGGTGGATCATCAGTGTTGGAGCTAAAATTAGCATGTTTAAAGGGATTTTCATGCTTCCAGGGGCTCGGGAAGTGAATTAAATACTATTTGGAGGCATTTAATGTTCAAGCAAAAACGGCTGATTTTTGACAAAAGAGATAACACCCCCCCATTACGTCATGCTTGAGAAATGTGGAAAATGGTCCGTTTTCAAATGTTTTATTTTTGAACGTCAGTTCACATTTGTAGGTGGATCATCAGTGTTAGAGCTAAAATTAGCATGTTTAAAGTGATTTTCATGCTTCCAGGGGCTCGGGAAGTGAATTAAATACTATTTGGAGGCATTTAATGTTCAAGCAAAAACGGCTGATTTTTGACAAAAGAGATAACACCCCCCCATTACGTCATGCTTCAGAAATGTGGAGAATGGTCCGTTTTCAAATGTTTTATTTTTGAACGTCAGTTCACATTTGTAGGTGGATCATCAGTGTTAGAGCTAAAATTAGCATGTTTAAAGTGAGTTTCATGCTTCCAGGGGCTCGGGAAGTGAATTAAATACTATTTGGAGGCATTTAATGTTCAATCAAAAACGGCTGATTTTTGACAAAAGAGATAACACCCCCCCATTACGTCATGCTTCAGAAATGTGGAAATTGGTCCGTTTTCAAATGTTTTATTTTTAAACGTCAGTTACATTTGTAGGTTGATCATCAGTGTTAGAGCTAAAATTAGCATGTTTAAAGTGATTTTCATGCTTCCAGGGGCTCGGGAAGTGAATTAAATACTATTTGGAGGCATTTAATGTTCAAGCAAAAATGGCTGATTTTTGACAAAAGAGATAACACCCCCCCATTACGTCATGCTTCAGAAATGTGGAAAATGGTCAGTTTTCAAATGTTTTATTTTTGAACGTCAGTTCACATTTGTAGGTGAATCATCAGTGTTAGAGCTAAAATTAGCATGTTTAAAGTGATTTTCATGCTTCCAGGGGCCCTAAACACAAGATTTATGGAATGGTTAAAAGTGCATGAAAATGGCCAATTTACTCATTCTGAGTTCTCAAAAAGGGTTTCTTCACCCCGGGAAGTTAATTAAATACCATTTGGAGGCATTTAATGTTCAAGCAAAAACGGCTGATTTTTGACAAAAGAGATAACACCCCCCATTACGTCATGCTTCAGAAATGTGGAAAATGGTCCGTTTTCAAATGTTTTATTTTTGAATGTCAGTTCACATTTGTAGGTTGATCATCAGTGTTAGAGCTAAAATTAGCATGTTTAAAGTGATTTTCATGCTTCCAGTGGCCCTAAACACAAGATTTATGGAATGGTTAAAAGTGCATGAAAATGGCCAATTTACTCACTCTGAGTTCTCAAAAAGGGTTTCTTCGCCCCGGGAAGTTAATTAAATACCATTTGGAGGCATTTAATATTCAAGCAAAAACGGCTGATTTTCGACAAAAGAGATAACACCCCCCCCATTACGTCATGCTTCAGAAATGTGGAAAATGGTCCGTTTTCAAATGTTTTATTTTTGAACAACAGTTCACATTTGTAGGTGGATCATCAGTGTTAGAGCTAAAATTAGCATGTTTAAAGTGATTTTCATGCTTCCAGGGGCTCGGGAAGTGAATTAAATACTATTTGGAGGCATTTAATGTTCAAGCAAAAACGGCTGATTTTTGACAAAAGAGATAACACCCCCCCATTACGTCATGCTTGAGAAATGTGGAAAATGGTCCGTTTTCAAATGTTTTATTTTTGAACGTCAGTTCACATTTGTAGGTGGATCATCAGTGTTAGAGCTAAAATTAGCATGTTTAAAGTGATTTTCATGCTTCCAGGGGCTCGGGAAGTGAATTAAATACTATTTGGAGGAATTTAATGTTCAAGCAAAAACGGCTGATTTTTGACAAAAGAGATAACACCCCCCCATTACGTCATGCTTCAGAAATGTGGAGAATGGTCCGTTTTCAAATGTTTTATTTTTGAACGTCAGTTCACATTTGTAGGTGGATCATCAGTGTTAGAGCTAAAATTAGCATGTTTAAAGTGAGTTTCATGCTTCCAGGGGCTCGGGAAGTGAATTAAATACTATTTGGAGGCATTTAATGTTCAATCAAAAACGGCTGATTTTTGACAAAAGAGATAACACCCCCCCCATTACGTCATGCTTCAGAAATGTGGAAAATGGTCCGTTTTCAAATGTTTTATTTTTGAACGTCAGTTCACATTTGTAGGTTGATCATCAGTGTTAGAGCTAAAATTAGCATGTTTAAAGTGATTTTCATGCTTCCAGGGGCTCGGGAAGTGAATTAAATACTATTTGGAGGCATTTAATGTTCAAGCAAAAATGGCTGATTTTTGACAAAAGAGATAACACCCCCCCATTACGTCATGCTTCAGAAATGTGGAAAATGGTCAGTTTTCAAATGTTTTATTTTTGAACGTCAGTTCACATTTGTAGGTGAATCATCAGTGTTAGAGCTAAAATTAGCATGTTTAAAGTGATTTTCATGCTTCCAGGGGCCCTAAACACAAGATTTATGGAATGGTTAAAAGTGCATGAAAATGGCCAATTTACTCATTCTGAGTTCTCAAAAAGGGTTTCTTCACCCCGGGAAGTTAATTAAATACCATTTGGAGGCATTTAATGTTCAAGCAAAAACGGCTGATTTTTGACAAAAGAGATAACACCCCCCATTACGTCATGCTTCAGAAATGTGGAAAATGGTCCGTTTTCAAATGTTTTATTTTTGAATGTCAGTTCACATTTGTAGGTTGATCATCAGTGTTAGAGCTAAAATTAGCATGTTTAAAGTGATTTTCATGCTTCCAGTGGCCCTAAACACAAGATTTATGGAATGGTTAAAAGTGCATGAAAATGGCCAATTTACTCACTCTGAGTTCTCAAAAAGGGTTTCTTCGCCCCGGGAAGTTAATTAAATACCATTTGGAGGCATTTAATATTCAAGCAAAAACGGCTGATTTTCGACAAAAGAGATAACACCCCCCCATTACGTCATGCTTCAGAAATGTGGAAAATGGTCCGTTTTCAAATGTTTTATTTTTGAACAACAGTTCACATTTGTAGGTGGATCATCAGTGTTAGAGCTAAAATTAGCATGTTTAAAGTGATTTTCATGCTTCCAGGGGCTCGGGAAGTGAATTAAATACTATTTGGAGGCATTTAATGTTCAAGCAAAAACGGCTGATTTTTGACAAAAGAGATAACACCCCCCCATTACGTCATGCTTGAGAAATGTGGAAAATGGTCCGTTTTCAAATGTTTTATTTTTGAACGTCAGTTCACATTTGTAGGTGGATCATCAGTGTTAGAGCTAAAATTAGCATGTTTAAAGTGATTTTCATGCTTCCAGGGGCTCGGGAAGTGAATTAAATACTATTTGGAGGAATTTAATGTTCAAGCAAAAACGGCTGATTTTTGACAAAAGAGATAACACCCCCCCATTACGTCATGCTTCAGAAATGTGGAGAATGGTCCGTTTTCAAATGTTTTATTTTTGAACGTCAGTTCACATTTGTAGGTGGATCATCAGTGTTAGAGCTAAAATTAGCATGTTTAAAGTGAGTTTCATGCTTCCAGGGGCTCGGGAAGTGAATTAAATACTATTTGGAGGCATTTAATGTTCAATCAAAAACGGCTGATTTTTGACAAAAGAGATAACACCCCCCCCATTACGTCATGCTTCAGAAATGTGGAAAATGGTCCGTTTTCAAATGTTTTATTTTTGAACGTCAGTTCACATTTGTAGGTTGATCATCAGTGTTAGAGCTAAAATTAGCATGTTTAAAGTGATTTTCATGCTTCCAGGGGCTCGGGAAGTGAATTAAATACTATTTGGAGGCATTTAATGTTCAAGCAAAAATGGCTGATTTTTGACAAAAGAGATAACACCCCCCCATTACGTCATGCTTCAGAAATGTGGAAAATGGTCAGTTTTCAAATGTTTTATTTTTGAACGTCAGTTCACATTTGTAGGTGAATCATCAGTGTTAGAGCTAAAATTAGCATGTTTAAAGTGATTTTCATGCTTCCAGGGGCCCTAAACACAAGATTTATGGAATGGTTAAAAGTGCATGAAAATGGCCAATTTACTCACTCTGAGTTCTCAAAAAGGGTTTCTTCACCCCGGGAAGTTAATTAAATACCATTTGGAGGCATTTAATGTTCAAGCAAAAACGGCTGATTTTTGACAAAAGAGATAACACCCCCCATTACGTCATGCTTCAGAAATGTGGAAAATGGTCCGTTTTCAAATGTTTTATTTTTGAATGTCAGTTCACATTTGTAGGTTGATCATCAGTGTTAGAGCTAAAATTAGCATGTTTGAAGTGATTTTCATGCTTCCAGGGGCCCTAAACACAAGATTTATGGAATGGTTAAAAGTGCATGAAAATGGCCAATTTACTCACTCTGAGTTCTCAAAAAGGGTTTCTTCACCCCGGGAAGTTAATTAAATACCATTTGGAGGCATTTAATGTTCAAGCAAAAACGGCTGATTTTCGACAAAAGAGATAACACCCCCCCCATTACGTCATGCTTCAGAAATGTGGAAAATGATCCGTTTTCAAATGTTTTATTTTTGAACGTCAGTTCACATTTGTAGGTGGATCATCAGTGTTAGAGCTAAAATTAGCATGTTTAAAGTGATTTTCATGCTTCCAGGGGCTCGGGAAGTGAATTAAATACTATTTGGAGGCATTTAATGTTCAAGCAAAAACGGCTGATTTTTATCAAAAGAGATAACACCCCCCCATTACGTCATGCTTCAGAAATGTGGAAAATAGTCCGTTTTCAAATGTTTTATTTTTGAACGTCAGTTCACATTTGTAGGTTGATCATCAGTGTTAGAGCTAAAATTAGCATGTTTAAAGTGATTTTCATGCTTCCAGGGGCTCGGGAAGTGAATTAAATACTATTTGGAGGCATTTAATGTTCAAGCAAAAACGGCTGATTTTTGACAAAAGAGATAACACCCCCCCATTACGTCATGCTTCAGAAATGTGGAAAATAGTCTGTTTTCAAATGTTTTATTTTTGAACGTCAGTTCACATTTGTAGGTTGATCATCAGTGTTAGAGCTAAAATTAGCATGTTTAAAGTGATTTTCATGCTTCCAGGGGCCCTAAACACAAGATTTATGGAATGGTTAAAAGTGCATGAAAATGGCCAATTTACTCACTCTGAGTTCTCAAAAAGGGTTTCTTCGCCCCGGGAAGTTAATTAAATACCATTTGGAGGCATTTAATATTCAAGCAAAAACGGCTGATTTTCGACAAAAGAGATAACACCCCCCCCTTACGTCCTGCTTCAGAAATGTGGAAAATGGTCCGTTTTCAAATGTTTTATTTTTGAACAACAGTTCACATTTGTAGGTGGATCATCAGTGTTAGAGCTAAAATTAGCATGTTTAAAGTGATTTTCATGCTTCCAGGGGCTCGGGAAGTGAATTACATACTATTTGGAGGCATTTAATGTTCAAGCAAAAACGGCTGATTTTTGACAAAAGAGATAACACCCCCCCATTACGTCATGCTTGAGAAATGTGGAAAATGGTCCGTTTTCAAATGTTTTATTTTTGAACGTCAGTTCACATTTGTAGGTGGATCATCAGTGTTAGAGCTAAAATTAGCATGTTTAAAGTGATTTTCATGCTTCCAGGGGCTCGGGAAGTGAATTAAATACTATTTGGAGGCATTTAATGTTCAAGCAAAAACGGCTGATTTTTGACAAAAGAGATAACACCCCCCCATTACGTCATGCTTCAGAAATGTTGAGAATGGTCCGTTTTCAAATGTTTTATTTTTGAACGTCAGTTCACATTTGTAGGTGAATCATCAGTGTTAGAGCTAAAATTAGCATGTTTAAAGTGATTTTCATGCTTCCAGGGGCCCTAAACACAAGATTTATGGAATGGTTAAAAGTGCATGAAAATGGCCAATTTACTCACTCTGAGTTCTCAAAAAGGGTTTCTTCACCCCGGGAAGTTAATTAAATACCATTTGGAGGCATTTAATGTTCAAGCAAAAACGGCTGATTTTTGACAAAAGAGATAACACCCCCCATTACGTCATGCTTCAGAAATGTGGAAAATGGTCCGTTTTCAAATGTTTTATTTTTGAATGTCAGTTCACATTTGTAGGTTGATCATCAGTGTTAGAGCTAAAATTAGCATGTTTGAAGTGATTTTCATGCTTCCAGGGGCCCTAAACACAAGATTTATGGAATGGTTAAAAGTGCATGAAAATGGCCAATTTACTCACTCTGAGTTCTCAAAAAGGGTTTCTTCACCCCGGGAAGTTAATTAAATACCATTTGGAGGCATTTAATGTTCAAGCAAAAACGGCTGATTTTCGACAAAAGAGATAACACCCCCCCCATTACGTCATGCTTCAGAAATGTGGAAAATGATCCGTTTTCAAATGTTTTATTTTTGAACGTCAGTTCACATTTGTAGGTGGATCATCAGTGTTAGAGCTAAAATTAGCATGTTTAAAGTGATTTTCATGCTTCCAGGGGCTCGGGAAGTGAATTAAATACTATTTGGAGGCATTTAATGTTCAAGCAAAAACGGCTGATTTTTATCAAAAGAGATAACACCCCCCCATTACGTCATGCTTCAGAAATGTGGAAAATAGTCCGTTTTCAAATGTTTTATTTTTGAACGTCAGTTCACATTTGTAGGTTGATCATCAGTGTTAGAGCTAAAATTAGCATGTTTAAAGTGATTTTCATGCTTCCAGGGGCTCGGGAAGTGAATTAAATACTATTTGGAGGCATTTAATGTTCAAGCAAAAACGGCTGATTTTTGACAAAAGAGATAACACCCCCCCATTACGTCATGCTTCAGAAATGTGGAAAATAGTCTGTTTTCAAATGTTTTATTTTTGAACGTCAGTTCACATTTGTAGGTTGATCATCAGTGTTAGAGCTAAAATTAGCATGTTTAAAGTGATTTTCATGCTTCCAGGGGCCCTAAACACAAGATTTATGGAATGGTTAAAAGTGCATGAAAATGGCCAATTTACTCACTCTGAGTTCTCAAAAAGGGTTTCTTCGCCCCGGGAAGTTAATTAAATACCATTTGGAGGCATTTAATATTCAAGCAAAAACGGCTGATTTTCGACAAAAGAGATAACACCCCCCCCTTACGTCCTGCTTCAGAAATGTGGAAAATGGTCCGTTTTCAAATGTTTTATTTTTGAACAACAGTTCACATTTGTAGGTGGATCATCAGTGTTAGAGCTAAAATTAGCATGTTTAAAGTGATTTTCATGCTTCCAGGGGCTCGGGAAGTGAATTACATACTATTTGGAGGCATTTAATGTTCAAGCAAAAACGGCTGATTTTTGACAAAAGAGATAACACCCCCCCATTACGTCATGCTTCAGAAATGTGGAAAATGGTCCGTTTTCAAATGTTTTATTTTTGAACGTCAGTTCACATTTGTAGGTTGATCATCAGTGTTAGAGCTAAAATTAGCATGTTTAAAGTGATTTTCATGCTTCCAGGGGCCCTAAACACAAGATTTATGGAATGGTTAAAAGTGCATGAAAATGGCCAATTTACTCACTCTGAGTTCTCAAAAAGGGTTTCTTCACCCCGGGAAGTTAATTAAATACCATTTGGAGGCATTTAATGTTCAAGCAAAAATGGCTGATTTTCGACAAAAGAGATAACACCCCCCCATTACGTCATGCTTCAGAAATGTGGAAAATGGTCCGTTTTCAAATGTTTTATTTTTGAACGTCAGTTCACATTTGTAGGTGGATCATCAGTGTTGGAGCTAAAATTAGCATGTTTAAAGGGATTTTCATGCTTCCAGGGGCTCGGGAAGTGAATTAAATACTATTTGGAGGCATTTAATGTTCAAGCAAAAACGGCTGATTTTTGACAAAAGAGATAACACCCCCCCATTACGTCATGCTTGAGAAATGTGGAAAATGGTCCGTTTTCAAATGTTTTATTTTTGAACGTCAGTTCACATTTGTAGGTGGATCATCAGTGTTAGAGCTAAAATTAGCATGTTTAAAGTGATTTTCATGCTTCCAGGGGCTCGGGAAGTGAATTAAATACTATTTGGAGGCATTTAATGTTCAAGCAAAAACGGCTGATTTTTGACAAAAGAGATAACACCCCCCCATTACGTCATGCTTCAGAAATGTTGAGAATGGTCCGTTTTCAAATGTTTTATTTTTGAACGTCAGTTCACATTTGTAGGTGGATCATCAGTGTTAGAGCTAAAATTAGCATGTTTAAAGTGAGTTTCATGCTTCCAGGGGCTCGGGAAGTGAATTAAATACTATTTGGAGGCATTTAATGTTCAATCAAAAACGGCTGATTTTTGACAAAAGAGATAACACCCCCCCATTACGTCATGCTTCAGAAATGTGGAAAATGGTCCGTTTTCAAATGTTTTATTTTTGAACGTCAGTTCACATTTGTAGGTTGATCATCAGTGTTAGAGCTAAAATTAGCATGTTTAAAGTGATTTTCATGCTTCCAGGGGCTCGGGAAGTGAATTAAATACTATTTGGAGGCATTTAATGTTCAAGCAAAAATGGCTGATTTTTGACAAAAGAGATAACACCCCCCCATTACGTCATGCTTCAGAAATGTGGAAAATGGTCAGTTTTCAAATGTTTTATTTTTGAACGTCAGTTCACATTTGTAGGTGAATCATCAGTGTTAGAGCTAAAATTAGCATGTTTAAAGTGATTTTCATGCTTCCAGGGGCCCTAAACACAAGATTTATGGAATGGTTAAAAGTGCATGAAAATGGCCAATTTACTCACTCTGAGTTCTCAAAAAGGGTTTCTTCGCCCCGGGAAGTTAATTAAATACCATTTGGAGGCATTTAATGTTCAAGCAAAAACGGCTGATTTTTGACAAAAGAGATAACACCCCCCATTACGTCATGCTTCAGAAATGTGGAAAATGGTCCGTTTTCAAATGTTTTATTTTTGAATGTCAGTTCACATTTGTAGGTTGATCATCAGTGTTAGAGCTAAAATTAGCATGTTTAAAGTGATTTTCATGCTTCCAGGGGCCCTAAACACAAGATTTATGGAATGGTTAAAAGTGCATGAAAATGGCCAATTTACTCACTCTGAGTTCTCAAAAAGGGTTTCTTCGCCCCGGGAAGTTAATTAAATAGCATTTGGAGGCATTTAATATTCAAGCAAAAACGGCTGATTTTCGACAAAAGAGATAACACCCCCCCATTACGTCATGCTTCAGAAATGTGGAAAATGGTCCGTTTTCAAATGTTTTATTTTTGAACAACAGTTCACATTTGTAGGTGGATCATCAGTGTTAGAGCTAAAATTAGCATGTTTAAAGTGAGTTTCATGCTTCCAGGGGCTCGGGAAGTGAATTAAATACTATTTGGAGGCATTTAATGTTCAATCAAAAACGGCTGATTTTTGACAAAAGAGATAACACCCCCCCATTACGTCATGCTTCAGAAATGTGGAAAATGGTCCGTTTTCAAATGTTTTATTTTTGAACGTCAGTTCACATTTGTAGGTTGATCATCAGTGTTAGAGCTAAAATTAACATGTTTAAAGTGATTTTCATGCTTCCAGGGGCTCGGGAAGTGAATTAAATACTATTTGGAGGCATTTAATGTTCAAGCAAAAATGGCTGATTTTTGACAAAAGAGATAACACCCCCCCATTACGTCATGCTTCAGAAATGTGGAAAATGGTCCGTTTTCAAATGTTTTATTTTTGAACGTCAGTTCACATTTGTAGGTGAATCATCAGTGTTAGAGCTAAAATTAGCATGTTTAAAGTGATTTTCATGCTTCCAGGGGCCCTAAACACAAGATTTATGGAATGGTTAAAAGTGCATGAAAATGGCCAATTTACTCACTCTGAGTTCTCAAAAAGGGTTTCTTCACCCCGGGAAGTTAATTAAATACCATTTGGAGGCATTTAATGTTCAAGCAAAAACGGCTGATTTTTGACAAAAGAGATAACACCCCCCATTACGTCATGCTTCAGAAATGTGGAAAATGGTCCGTTTTCAAATGTTTTATTTTTGAATGTCAGTTCACATTTGTAGGTTGATCATCAGTGTTAGAGCTAAAATTAGCATGTTTGAAGTGATTTTCATGCTTCCAGGGGCCCTAAACACAAGATTTATGGAATGGTTAAAAGTGCATGAAAATGGCCAATTTACTCACTCTGAGTTCTCAAAAAGGGTTTCTTCACCCCGGGAAGTTAATTAAATACCATTTGGAGGCATTTAATGTTCAAGCAAAAACGGCTGATTTTCGACAAAAGAGATAACACCCCCCCCATTACGTCATGCTTCAGAAATGTGGAAAATGATCCGTTTTCAAATGTTTTATTTTTGAACGTCAGTTCACATTTGTAGGTGGATCATCAGTGTTAGAGCTAAAATTAGCATGTTTAAAGTGATTTTCATGCTTCCAGGGGCTTGGGAAGTGAATTAAATACTATTTGGAGGCATTTAATGTTCAAGCAAAAACGGCTGATTTTTATCAAAAGAGATAACACCCCCCCATTACGTCATGCTTCAGAAATGTGGAAAACAGTCCGTTTTCAAATGTTTTATTTTTGAACGTCAGTTCACATTTGTAGGTTGATCATCAGTGTTAGAGCTAAAATTAGCATGTTTAAAGTGATTTTCATGCTTCCAGGGGCTCGGGAAGTGAATTAAATACTATTTGGAGGCATTTAATGTTCAAGCAAAAACGGCTGATTTTTGACAAAAGAGATAACACCCCCCCATTACGTCATGCTTCAGAAATGTGGAAAATAGTCTGTTTTCAAATGTTTTATTTTTGAACGTCAGTTCACATTTGTAGGTTGATCATCAGTGTTGAAGCTAAAATTAGCATGTTTAAAGTGATTTTCATGCTTCCAGGGGCCCTAAACACAAGATTTATGGAATGGTTAAAAGTGCATGAAAATGGCCAATTTACTCACTCTGAGTTCTCAAAAAGGGTTTCTTCACCCCGGGAAGTTAATTAAATACCATTTGGAGGCATTTAATGTTCAAGCAAAAACGGCTGATTTTCGACAAAAGAGATAACACCCCCCCCATTACGTCATGCTTCAGAAATGTGGAAAATGATCCGTTTTCAAATGTTTTATTTTTGAACGTCAGTTCACATTTGTAGGTTGATCATCAGTGTTAGAGCTAAAATTAGCATGTTTAAAGTGATTTTCATGCTTCCAGGGGCTCGGGAAGTGAATTAAATACTATTTGGAGGCATTTAATGTTCAAGCAAAAACGGCTGATTTTTGACAAAAGAGATAACACCCCCCCATTACGTCATGCTTCAGAAATGTGGAAAATAGTCTGTTTTCAAATGTTTTATTTTTGAACGTCAGTTCACATTTGTAGGTTGATCATCAGTGTTGAAGCTAAAATTAGCATGTTTAAAGTGATTTTCATGCTTCCAGGGGCCCTAAACACAAGATTTATGGAATGGTTAAAAGTGCATGAAAATGGCCAATTTACTCACTCTGAGTTCTCAAAAAGGGTTTCTTCGCCCCGGGAAGTTAATTAAATACCATTTGGAGGCATTTAATATTCAAGCAAAAACGGCTGATTTTCGACAAAAGAGATAACACCCCCCCATTACGTCATGCTTCAGAAATGTGGAAAATGGTCCGTTTTCAAATGTTTTGTTTTTGAACAACAGTTCGCATTTGTAGGTGGATCATCAGTGTTAGAGCTAAAATTAGCATGTTTAAAGTGATTTTCATGCTTCCAGGGGCTCGGGAAGTGAATTACATACTATTTGGAGGCATTTAATGTTCAAGCAAAAACGGCTGATTTTTGACAAAAGAGATAACACCCCCCCATTACGTCATGCTTCAGAAATGTGGAAAATGGTCCGTTTTCAAATGTTTTATTTTTGAACGTCAGTTCACATTTGTAGGTTGATCATCAGTGTTAGAGCTAAAATTAGCATGTTTAAAGTGATTTTCATGCTTCCAGTGGCCCTAAACACAAGATTTATGGAATGGTTAAAAGTGCATGAAAATGGCCAATTTACTCACTCTGAGTTCTCAAAAAGGGTTTCTTCACCCCGGGAAGTTAATTAAATACCATTTGGAGGCATTTAATGTTCAAGCAAAAACGGCTGATTTTTGACAAAAGAGATAACACCCCCCATTACGTCATGCTTCAGAAATGTGGAAAATGGTCCGTTTTCAAATGTTTTATTTTTGAATGTCAGTTCACATTTGTAGGTTGATCATCAGTGTTAGAGCTAAAATTAGCATGTTTGAAGTGATTTTCATGCTTCCAGGGGCCCTAAACACAAGATTTATGGAATGGTTAAAAGTGCATGAAAATGGCCAATTTACTCACTCTGAGTTCTCAAAAAGGGTTTCTTCACCCCGGGAAGTTAATTAAATACCATTTGGAGGCATTTAATGTTCAAGCAAAAACGGCTGATTTTCGACAAAAGAGATAACACCCCCCCCATTACGTCATGCTTCAGAAATGTGGAAAATGATCCGTTTTCAAATGTTTTATTTTTGAACGTCAGTTCACATTTGTAGGTGGATCATCAGTGTTAGAGCTAAAATTAGCATGTTTAAAGTGATTTTCATGCTTCCAGGGGCTCGGGAAGTGAATTAAATACTATTTGGAGGCATTTAATGTTCAAGCAAAAACGGCTGATTTTTATCAAAAGAGATAACACCCCCCCATTACGTCATGCTTCAGAAATGTGGAAAACAGTCCGTTTTCAAATGTTTTATTTTTGAACGTCAGTTCACATTTGTAGGTTGATCATCAGTGTTAGAGCTAAAATTAGCATGTTTAAAGTGATTTTCATGCTTCCAGGGGCTCGGGAAGTGAATTAAATACTATTTGGAGGCATTTAATGTTCAAGCAAAAACGGCTGATTTTTGACAAAAGAGATAACACCCCCCCATTACGTCATGCTTCAGAAATGTGGAAAATAGTCTGTTTTCAAATGTTTTATTTTTGAACGTCAGTTCACATTTGTAGGTTGATCATCAGTGTTGAAGCTAAAATTAGCATGTTTAAAGTGATTTTCATGCTTCCAGGGGCCCTAAACACAAGATTTATGGAATGGTTAAAAGTGCATGAAAATGGCCAATTTACTCACTCTGAGTTCTCAAAAAGGGTTTCTTCACCCCGGGAAGTTAATTAAATACCATTTGGAGGCATTTAATGTTCAAGCAAAAACGGCTGATTTTCGACAAAAGAGATAACACCCCCCCCATTACGTCATGCTTCAGAAATGTGGAAAATGATCCGTTTTCAAATGTTTTATTTTTGAACGTCAGTTCACATTTGTAGGTTGATCATCAGTGTTAGAGCTAAAATTAGCATGTTTAAAGTGATTTTCATGCTTCCAGGGGCTCGGGAAGTGAATTAAATACTATTTGGAGGCATTTAATGTTCAAGCAAAAACGGCTGATTTTTGACAAAAGAGATAACACCCCCCCATTACGTCATGCTTCAGAAATGTGGAAAATGGTCCGTTTTCAAATGTTTTATTTTTGAACGTCAGTTCACATTTGTAGGTTGATCATCAGTGTTAGAGCTAAAATTAGCATGTTTAAAGTGATTTTCATGCTTCCAGTGGCCCTAAACACAAGATTTATGGAATGGTTAAAAGTGCATGAAAATGGCCAATTTACTCACTCTGAGTTCTCAAAAAGGGTTTCTTCACCCCGGGAAGTTAATTAAATACCATTTGGAGGCATTTAATGTTCAAGCAAAAACGGCTGATTTTCGACAAAAGAGATAACACCCCCCCCCATTACGTCATGCTTCAGAAATGTGGAAAATGGTCCGTTTTCAAATGTTTTATTTTTGAATGTCAGTTCACATTTGTAGGTGGATCATCAGTGTTAGGGCTAAAATTAGCATGTTTAAAGTGATTTTCATGCTTCCAGGGGCTCGGGAAGTGAATTAAATACTATTTGGAGGAATTTAATGTTCAAGCAAAAACGGCTGATTTTTGACAAAAGAGATAACACCCCCCCATTACGTCATGCTTCAGAAATGTGAAAAATGGTCCGTTTTCAAATGTTTTATTTTTGAACGTCAGTTCACATTTGTAGGTTGATCATCAGTGTTAGAGCTAAAATTAGCATGTTTAAAGTGATTTTCATGCTACCAGGGGCCCTAAACACAAGATTTATGGAATGGTTAAAAGTGCATGAAAATCGCCAATTTACTCACTCTGAGTTCTCAAAAAGGGTTTCTTCACCCCGGGAAGTTAATTAAATACCATTTGGAGGCATTTAATGTTCAAGCAAAAACGGCTGATTTTCGACAAAAGAGATAACACCCCCCCATTACGTCATGCTTCAGAAATGTGGAGAATGGTCCGTTTTCAAATGTTTTATTTTTGAACGTCAGTTCACATTTGTAGGTGGATCATCAGTGTTAGAGCTAAAATTAGCATGTTTAAAGTGATTTTCATGCTTCCAGGGGCTCGGGAAGTGAATTAAATACTATTTGGAGGCATTTAATGTTCAATCAAAAACGGCTGATTTTTGACAAAAGAGATAACACCCCCCCATTATGTCATGCTTCAGAAATGTGGAAAATGGTCCGTTTTTAAATGTTTTATTTTTGAACGTCAGTTCACATTTGTAGGTTGATCATCAGTGTTAGAGCTAAAATTAGCATGTTTAAAGTGATTTTCATGCTTCCAGGGGCTCGGGAAGTGAATTAAATACTATTTGGAGGCATTTAATGTTCAAGCAAAAATGGCTGATTTTTGACAAAAGAGATAACACCCCCCCATTATGTCATGCTTCAGAAATGTGGAAAATGGTCCGTTTTCAAATGTTTTATTTTTGAACGTCAGTTCACATTTGTAGGTGAATCATCAGTGTTAGAGCTAAAATTAGCATGTTTAAAGTGATTTTCATGCTTCCAGGGGCCCTAAACACAAGATTTATGGAATGGTTAAAAGTGCATGAAAATGGCCAATTTACTCACTCTGAGTTCTCAAAAAGGGTTTCTTCACCCCGGGAAGTTAATTAAATACCATTTGGAGGCATTTAATGTTCAAGCAAAAACAGCTGATTTTTGACAAAAGAGATAACCCCCCCCCCCCATTATGTCATGCTTCAGAAATGTGGAAAATGGTCCGTTTTCAAATGTTTTATTTTTGAATGTCAGTTCACATTTGTAGGTGGATCATCAGTGTTAGAGCTAAAATTAGCATGTTTAAAGTGATTTTCATGCTTCCAGGGGCTCGGGAAGTGAATTAAATACTATTTGGAGGCATTTAATGTTCAAGCAAAAACGGCTTATTTTTGACAAAAGAGATAACACCCCCCCATTGCGTCATGCTTCAGAAATGTGGAAAATGGTCCGTTTTCAAATGTTTTATTTTTGAACATCAGTTCACATTTGTAGGTGGATCATCAGTGTTAGAGCTAAAATTAGCATGTTTAAAGGGATTTTCATGCTTCCAGGGGCTCGGGAAGTGAATTAAATACTATTTGGAGGCATTTAATGTTCAAGCAAAAACAGCTGATTTTTGACAAAAGAGATAACACCCCCCCATTACGTCATGCTTCAGAAATGTGGAAAATGATCCGTTTTCAAATGTTTTATTTTTGAACGTCAGTTCACATTTGTAGGTGGATCATCAGTGTTAGAGCTAAAATTAGCATGTTTAAAGGGATTTTCATGCTTCCAGGGGCTCGGGAAGTGAATTAAATACTATTTGGAGGCATTTAATGTTCAAGCAAAAACAGCTGATTTTTGACAAAAGAGATAACACCCCCCCATTACGTCATGCTTCAGAAATGTGGAAAATGGTCAGTTTTCAAATGTTTTATTTTTGAACATCAGTTCACATTTGTAGGTTGATCATCAGTGTTAGAGCTAAAATTAGCATGTTTAAAGTGATTTTCATGCTTCCAG
The DNA here is from genome assembly GCF_964263255.1 of Lissotriton vulgaris. Lineage (NCBI taxonomy): Eukaryota > Metazoa > Chordata > Amphibia > Caudata > Salamandridae > Lissotriton > Lissotriton vulgaris. The sequence continues at coordinate 837,491 of NW_028251597.1, read as the reverse complement.
GGGCTCGGGAAGTGAATTAAATACTATTTGGAGGCATTTAATGTTGAAGCAAAAACGGCTGATTTTTGACAAAAGAGATAACACCCCCCATTACGTCATGCTTCAGAATTGTGGAAAATAGTCCGTTTTCAAATGTTTTATTTTTGAACGTCAGTTCACATTTGTAGGTTGATCATCAGTGTTAGAGCTAAAATTAGCATGTTTAAAGTGATTTTCATGCTTCCAGGGGCTCGGGAAGTGAATTAAATACTATTTGGAGGCATTTAATGTTCAAGCAAAAACGGCTGATTTTTGACAAAAGAGATAACACCCCCCCATTACGTCATGCTTCAGAAATGTGGAAAATAGTCCGTTTTCAAATGTTTTATTTTTGAACGTCAGTTCACATTTGTAGGTTGATCATCAGTGTTAGAGCTAAAATTAGCATGTTTAAAGTGATTTTCATGCTTCCAGGGGCCCTAAACACAAGATTTATGGAATGGTTAAAAGTGCATGAAAATGGCCAATTTACTCACTCTGAGTTCTCAAAAAGGGTTTCTTCGCCCCGGGAAGTTAATTAAATACCATTTGGAGGCATTTAATATTCAAGCAAAAACGGCTGATTTTCGACAAAAGAGATAACACCCCCCCATTACGTCATGCTTCAGAAATGTGGAAAATGGTCCGTTTTCAAATGTTTTATTTTTGAACAACAGTTCACATTTGTAGGTGGATCATCAGTGTTAGAGCTAAAATTAGCATGTTTAAAGTGATTTTCATGCTTCCAGGGGCTCGGGAAGTGAATTACATACTATTTGGAGGCATTTAATGTTCAAGCAAAAACGGCTGATTTTTGACAAAAGAGATAACACCCCCCCATTACGTCATGCTTCAGAAATGTGGAAAATGGTCCGTTTTCAAATGTTTTATTTTTGGACGTCAGTTCACATTTGTAGGTTGATCATCAGTGTTAGAGCTAAAATTAGCATGTTTAAAGTGATTTTCATGCTTCCAGGGGCTCGGGAAGTGAATTAAATACAATTTGGAGGCATTTAATGTTCAAGCAAAAACGGCTGATTTTTGACAAAAGAGATAACACCCCCCCATTACGTCATGCTTCAGAAATGTGGAAAATGGTCCGTTTTCAAATGTTTTATTTTTGGACGTCAGTTCACATTTGTAGGTTGATCATCAGTGTTAGAGCTAAAATTAGTATGTTTAAAGTGATTTTCATGCTTCCAGGGGCCCTAAACACAAGATTTACGGAATGGTTAAAAGTGCATGAAAATGGCCAATTTACTCACTCTGAGTTCTCAAAAAGGGTTTCTTCACCCCGGGAAGTTAATTAAATACCACTTGGAGGCATTTAATGTTCAAGCAAAAACGGCTGATTTTCGACAAAAGAGATAACACCCCCCCATTACGTCATGCTTCAGAAATGTGGAAAATGATCCGTTTTCAAATGTTTTATTTTTGAACGTCAGTTCACATTTGTAGGTGGATCATCAGTGTTGGAGCTAAAATTAGCATGTTTAAAGGGATTTTCATGCTTCCAGGGGCTCGGGAAGTGAATTAAATACTATTTGGAGGCATTTAATGTTCAAGCAAAAACGGCTGATTTTTGACAAAAGAGATAACACCCCCCCATTACGTCATGCTTGAGAAATGTGGAAAATGGTCCGTTTTCAAATGTTTTATTTTTGAACGTCAGTTCACATTTGTAGGTGGATCATCAGTGTTAGAGCTAAAATTAGCATGTTTAAAGTGATTTTCATGCTTCCAGGGGCTCGGGAAGTGAATTAAATACTATTTGGAGGCATTTAATGTTCAAGCAAAAACGGCTGATTTTTGACAAAAGAGATAACACCCCCCCATTACGTCATGCTTCAGAAATGTGGAGAATGGTCCGTTTTCAAATGTTTTATTTTTGAACGTCAGTTCACATTTGTAGGTGGATCATCAGTGTTAGAGCTAAAATTAGCATGTTTAAAGTGAGTTTCATGCTTCCAGGGGCTCGGGAAGTGAATTAAATACTATTTGGAGGCATTTAATGTTCAATCAAAAACGGCTGATTTTTGACAAAAGAGATAACACCCCCCCATTACGTCATGCTTCAGAAATGTGGAAAATGGTCCGTTTTCAAATGTTTTATTTTTGAACGTCAGTTACATTTGTAGGTTGATCATCAGTGTTAGAGCTAAAATTAGCATGTTTAAAGTGATTTTCATGCTTCCAGGGGCTCGGGAAGTGAATTAAATACTATTTGGAGGCATTTAATGTTCAAGCAAAAATGGCTGATTTTTGACAAAAGAGATAACACCCCCCCATTACGTCATGCTTCAGAAATGTGGAAAATGGTCAGTTTTCAAATGTTTTATTTTTGAACGTCAGTTCACATTTGTAGGTGAATCATCAGTGTTAGAGCTAAAATTAGCATGTTTAAAGTGATTTTCATGCTTCCAGGGGCCCTAAACACAAGATTTATGGAATGGTTAAAAGTGCATGAAAATGGCCAATTTACTCACTCTGAGTTCTCAAAAAGGGTTTCTTCACCCCGGGAAGTTAATTAAATACCATTTGGAGGCATTTAATGTTCAAGCAAAAACGGCTGATTTTTGACAAAAGAGATAACACCCCCCATTACGTCATGCTTCAGAAATGTGGAAAATGGTCCGTTTTCAAATGTTTTATTTTTGAATGTCAGTTCACATTTGTAGGTTGATCATCAGTGTTAGAGCTAAAATTAGCATGTTTAAAGTGATTTTCATGCTTCCAGGGGCTCGGGAAGTGAATTAAATACTATTTGGAGGCATTTAATGTTCAAGCAAAAACGGCTGATTTTTGACAAAAGAGATAACACCCCCCCATTACGTCATGCTTGAGAAATGTGGAAAATGGTCCGTTTTCAAATGTTTTATTTTTGAACGTCAGTTCACATTTGTAGGTGGATCATCAGTGTTAGAGCTAAAATTAGCATGTTTAAAGTGATTTTCATGCTTCCAGGGGCTCGGGAAGTGAATTAAATACTATTTGGAGGAATTTAATGTTCAAGCAAAAACGGCTGATTTTTGACAAAAGAGATAACACCCCCCCATTACGTCATGCTTCAGAAATGTGGAGAATGGTCCGTTTTCAAATGTTTTATTTTTGAACGTCAGTTCACATTTGTAGGTGGATCATCAGTGTTAGAGCTAAAATTAGCATGTTTAAAGTGAGTTTCATGCTTCCAGGGGCTCGGGAAGTGAATTAAATACTATTTGGAGGCATTTAATGTTCAATCAAAAACGGCTGATTTTTGACAAAAGAGATAACACCCCCCCCATTACGTCATGCTTCAGAAATGTGGAAAATGGTCCGTTTTCAAATGTTTTATTTTTGAACGTCAGTTCACATTTGTAGGTTGATCATCAGTGTTAGAGCTAAAATTAGCATGTTTAAAGTGATTTTCATGCTTCCAGGGGCTCGGGAAGTGAATTAAATACTATTTGGAGGCATTTAATGTTCAAGCAAAAATGGCTGATTTTTGACAAAAGAGATAACACCCCCCCATTACGTCATGCTTCAGAAATGTGGAAAATGGTCAGTTTTCAAATGTTTTATTTTTGAACGTCAGTTCACATTTGTAGGTGAATCATCAGTGTTAGAGCTAAAATTAGCATGTTTAAAGTGATTTTCATGCTTCCAGGGGCCCTAAACACAAGATTTATGGAATGGTTAAAAGTGCATGAAAATGGCCAATTTACTCACTCTGAGTTCTCAAAAAGGGTTTCTTCACCCCGGGAAGTTAATTAAATACCATTTGGAGGCATTTAATGTTCAAGCAAAAACGGCTGATTTTTGACAAAAGAGATAACACCCCCCATTACGTCATGCTTCAGAAATGTGGAAAATGGTCCGTTTTCAAATGTTTTATTTTTGAATGTCAGTTCACATTTGTAGGTTGATCATCAGTGTTAGAGCTAAAATGAGCATGTTTAAAGTGATTTTCATGCTTCCAGGGGCCCTAAACACAAGATTTATGGAATGGTTAAAAGTGCATGAAAATGGCCAATTTACTCACTCTGAGTTCTCAAAAAGGGTTTCTTCGCCCCGGGAAGTTAATTAAATACCATTTGGAGGCATTTAATATTCAAGCAAAAACGGCTGATTTTCGACAAAAGAGATAACACCCCCCCATTACGTCATGCTTCAGAAATGTGGAAAATGGTCCGTTTTCAAATGTTTTATTTTTGAACAACAGTTCACATTTGTAGGTGGATCATCAGTGTTAGAGCTAAAATTAGCATGTTTAAAGTGATTTTCATGCTTCCAGGGGCTCGGGAAGTGAATTAAATACTATTTGGAGGCATTTAATGTTCAAGCAAAAACGGCTGATTTTTGACAAAAGAGATAACACCCCCCCATTACGTCATGCTTGAGAAATGTGGAAAATGGTCCGTTTTCAAATGTTTTATTTTTGAACGTCAGTTCACATTTGTAGGTGGATCATCAGTGTTAGAGCTAAAATTAGCATGTTTAAAGTGATTTTCATGCTTCCAGGGGCTCGGGAAGTGAATTAAATACTATTTGGAGGAATTTAATGTTCAAGCAAAAACGGCTGATTTTTGACAAAAGAGATAACACCCCCCCATTACGTCATGCTTCAGAAATGTGGAGAATGGTCCGTTTTCAAATGTTTTATTTTTGAACGTCAGTTCACATTTGTAGGTGGATCATCAGTGTTAGAGCTAAAATTAGCATGTTTAAAGTGAGTTTCATGCTTCCAGGGGCTCGGGAAGTGAATTAAATACTATTTGGAGGCATTTAATGTTCAATCAAAAACGGCTGATTTTTGACAAAAGAGATAACACGCCCCCCATTACGTCATGCTTCAGAAATGTGGAAAATGGTCCGTTTTCAAATGTTTTATTTTTGAACGTCAGTTCACATTTGTAGGTTGATCATCAGTGTTAGAGCTAAAATTAGCATGTTTAAAGTGATTTTCATGCTTCCAGGGGCTCGGGAAGTGAATTAAATACTATTTGGAGGCATTTAATGTTCAAGCAAAAATGGCTGATTTTTGACAAAAGAGATAACACCCCCCCATTACGTCATGCTTCAGAAATGTGGAAAATGGTCAGTTTTCAAATGTTTTATTTTTGAACGTCAGTTCACATTTGTAGGTGAATCATCAGTGTTAGAGCTAAAATTAGCATGTTTAAAGTGATTTTCATGCTTCCAGGGGCCCTAAACACAAGATTTATGGAATGGTTAAAAGTGCATGAAAATGGCCAATTTACTCACTCTGAGTTCTCAAAAAGGGTTTCTTCACCCCGGGAAGTTAATTAAATACCATTTGGAGGCATTTAATGTTCAAGCAAAAACGGCTGATTTTTGACAAAAGAGATAACACCCCCCATTACGTCATGCTTCAGAAATGTGGAAAATGGTCCGTTTTCAAATGTTTTATTTTTGAATGTCAGTTCACATTTGTAGGTTGATCATCAGTGTTAGAGCTAAAATTAGCATGTTTGAAGTGATTTTCATGCTTCCAGGGGCCCTAAACACAAGATTTATGGAATGGTTAAAAGTGCATGAAAATGGCCAATTTACTCACTCTGAGTTCTCAAAAAGGGTTTCTTCACCCCGGGAAGTTAATTAAATACCATTTGGAGGCATTTAATGTTCAAGCAAAAACGGCTGATTTTCGACAAAAGAGATAACACCCCCCCATTACGTCATGCTTCAGAAATGTGGAAAATGATCCGTTTTCAAATGTTTTATTTTTGAACGTCAGTTCACATTTGTAGGTGGATCATCAGTGTTAGAGCTAAAATTAGCATGTTTAAAGTGATTTTCATGCTTCCAGGGGCTCGGGAAGTGAATTAAATACTATTTGGAGGCATTTATTGTTCAAGCAAAAACGGCTGATTTTTATCAAAAGAGATAACACCCCCCCATTACGTCATGCTTCAGAAATGTGGAAAATAGTCCGTTTTCAAATGTTTTATTTTTGAACGTCAGTTCACATTTGTAGGTTGATCATCAGTGTTAGAGCTAAAATTAGCATGTTTAAAGTGATTTTCATGCTTCCAGGGGCTCGGGAAGTGAATTAAATACTATTTGGAGGCATTTAATGTTCAAGCAAAAACGGCTGATTTTTGACAAAAGAGATAACACCCCCCCATTACGTCATGCTTCAGAAATGTGGAAAATAGTCTGTTTTCAAATGTTTTATTTTTGAACGTCAGTTCACATTTGTAGGTTGATCATCAGTGTTAGAGCTAAAATTAGCATGTTTAAAGTGATTTTCATGCTTCCAGGGGCCCTAAACACAAGATTTATGGAATGGTTAAAAGTGCATGAAAATGGCCAATTTACTCACTCTGAGTTCTCAAAAAGGGTTTCTTCGCCCCGGGAAGTTAATTAAATACCATTTGGAGGCATTTAATATTCAAGCAAAAACGGCTGATTTTCGACAAAAGAGATAACACCCCCCCCTTACGTCCTGCTTCAGAAATGTGGAAAATGGTCCGTTTTCAAATGTTTTATTTTTGAACAACAGTTCACATTTGTAGGTGGATCATCAGTGTTAGAGCTAAAATTAGCATGTTTAAAGTGATTTTCATGCTTCCAGGGGCTCGGGAAGTGAATTACATACTATTTGGAGGCATTTAATGTTCAAGCAAAAACGGCTGATTTTTGACAAAAGAGATAACACCCCCCCATTACGTCATGCTTCAGAAATGTGGAAAATGGTCCGTTTTCAAATGTTTTATTTTTGAACGTCAGTTCACATTTGTAGGTTGATCATCAGTGTTAGAGCTAAAATTAGCATGTTTAAAGTGATTTTCATGCTTCCAGGGGCCCTAAACACAAGATTTATGGAATGGTTAAAAGTGCATGAAAATGGCCAATTTACTCACTCTGAGTTCTCAAAAAGGGTTTCTTCGCCCCGGGAAGTTAATTAAATACCATTTGGAGGCATTTAATATTCAAGCAAAAACGGCTGATTTTCGACAAAAGAGATAACACCCCCCCCTTACGTCCTGCTTCAGAAATGTGGAAAATGGTCCGTTTTCAAATGTTTTATTTTTGAACAACAGTTCACATTTGTAGGTGGATCATCAGTGTTAGAGCTAAAATTAGCATGTTTAAAGTGATTTTCATGCTTCCAGGGGCTCGGGAAGTGAATTAAATACTATTTGGAGGAATTTAATGTTCAAGCAAAAACAGCTGATTTTTGACAAAAGAGATAACACCCCCCCATTACGTCATGCTTCAGAAATGTGGAAAATGGTCCGTTTTCAAATGTTTTATTTTTGAACGTCAGTTCACATTTGTAGGTGGATCATCAGTGTTAGAGCTAAAATTAGCATGTTTAAAGGGATTTTCATGCTTCCAGGAGCTCGGGAAGTGAATTAAATACTATTTGGAGGCATTTAATGTTCAAGCAAAAACAGCTGATTTTTGACAAAAGAGATAACACCCCCCCATTACGTCATGCTTCAGAAATGTGGAAAATGGTCAGTTTTCAAATGTTTTATTTTTGAACGTCAGTTCACATTTGTAGGTTGATCATCAGTGTTAGAGCTAAAATTAGCATGTTTAAAGTGATTTTCATGCTTCCAGGGGCCCTAAACACAAGATTTATGGAATGGTTAAAAGTGCATGAAAATCGCCAATTTACTCACTCTGAGTTCTCAAAAAGGGTTTCTTCACCCCGGGAAGTTAATTAAATACCATTTGGAGGCATTTAATGTTCAAGCGAAAACGGCTGATTTTCGACAAAAGAGATAACACCCCCCCATTACGTCATGCTTCAGAAATGTGGAGAATGGTCCGTTTTCAAATGTTTTATTTTTGAACGTCAGTTCACATTTGTAGGTGGATCATCAGTGTTAGAGCTAAAATTAGCATGTTTAAAGTGATTTTCATGCTTCCAGGGGCTCGGGAAGTGAATTAAATACTATTTGGAGGCATTTAATGTTCAATCAAAAACGGCTGATTTTTGACAAAAGAGATAACACCCCCCCATTACGTCATGCTTCAGAAATGTGGAAAATGGTCCGTTTTCAAATGTTTTATTTTTGAACGTCAGTTCACATTTGTAGGTTGATCATCAGTGTTAGAGCTAAAATTAGCATGTTTAAAGTGATTTTCATGCTTCCAGGGGCTCGGGAAGTGAATTAAATACTATTTGGAGGCATTTAATGTTCAAGCAAAAATGGCTGATTTTTGACAAAAGAGATAACACCCCCCCATTATGTCATGCTTCAGAAATGTGGAAAATGGTCCGTTTTCAAATGTTTTATTTTTGAACGTCAGTTCACATTTGTAGGTGAATCATCAGTGTTAGAGCTAAAATTAGCATGTTTAAAGTGATTTTCATGCTTCCAGGGGCCCTAAACACAAGATTTATGGAATGGTTAAAAGTGCATGAAAATGGCCAATTTACTCACTCTGAGTTCTCAAAAAGGGTTTCTTCACCCCGGGAAGTTAATTAAATACCATTTGGAGGCATTTAATGTTCAAGCAAAAACGGCTGATTTTTGACAAAAGAGATAACACCCCCCCCCCCCCATTACGTCATGCTTCAGAAATGTTGAAAATGGTCCGTTTTCAAATGTTTTATTTTTGAATGTCAGTTCACATTTGTAGGTGGATCATCAGTGTTAGAGCTAAAATTAGGATGTTTAAAGTGATTTTCATGCTTCCAGGGGCTCGGGAAGGGAATTAAATACTATTTGGAGGCATTTAATGTTCAAGCAAAAACGGCTGATTTTTGACAAAAGAGATAACACCCCCCCATTACGTCATGCTTCAGAAATGTGGAAAATAGTCTGTTTTCAAATGTTTTATTTTTGAACGTCAGTTCACATTTGTAGGTTGATCATCAGTGTTGAAGCTAAAATTAGCATGTTTAAAGTGATTTTCATGCTTCCAGGGGCCCTAAACACAAGATTTATGGAATGGTTAAAAGTGCATGAAAATGGCCAATTTACTCACTCTGAGTTCTCAAAAAGGGTTTCTTCGCCCCGGGAAGTTAATTAAATACCATTTGGAGGCATTTAATGTTCAAGCAAAAACGGCTGATTTTCGACAAACGAGATAACACCCCCCCCCATTACGTCATGCTTCAGAAATGTGGAAAATGGTCCGTTTTCAAATGTTTTATTTTTGAATGTCAGTTCACATTTGTAGGTGGATCATCAGTGTTAGAGCTAAAATTAGCATGTTTAAAGTGATTTTCATGCTTCCAGGGGCTCGGGAAGTGAATTAAATACTATTTGGAGGAATTTAATGGTCAAGCAAAAACGGCTGATTTTTGACAAAAGAGATAACACCCCCCCATTACGTCATGCTTCAGAAATGTGAAAAATGGTCCGTTTTCAAATGTTTTATTTTTGAACGTCAGTTCACATTTGTAGGTTGATCATCAGTGTTAGAGCTAAAATTAGCATGTTTAAAGTGATTTTCATGCTACCAGGGGCCCTAAACACAAGATTTATGGAATGGTTAAAAGTGCATGAAAATCGCCAATTTACTCACTCTGAGTTCTCAAAAAGGGTTTCTTCACCCCGGGAAGTTAATTAAATACCATTTGGAGGCATTTAATGTTCAAGCAAAAACGGCTGATTTTCGACAAAAGAGATAACACCCCCCCATTACGTCATGCTTCAGAAATGTGGAGAATGGTCCGTTTTCAAATGTTTTATTTTTGAACGTCAGTTCACATTTGTAGGTGGATCATCAGTGTTAGAGCTAAAATTAGCATGTTTAAAGTGATTTTCATGCTTCCAGGGGCTCGGGAAGTGAATTAAATACTATTTGGAGGCATTTAATGTTCAATCAAAAACGGCTGATTTTTGACAAAAGAGATAACACCCCCCCATTACGTCATGCTTCAGAAATGTGGAAAATGGTCCGTTTTTAAATGTTTTATTTTTGAACGACAGTTCACATTTGTAGGTTGATCATCAGTGTTAGAGCTAAAATTAGCATGTTTAAAGTGATTTTCATGCTTCCAGGGGCTCGGGAAGTGAATTAAATACTATTTGGAGGCATTTAATGTTCAAGCAAAAATGGCTGATTTTTGACAAAAGAGATAACACCCCCCCATTATGTCATGCTTCAGAAATGTGGAAAATGGTCCGTTTTCAAATGTTTTATTTTTGAACGTCAGTTCACATTTGTAGGTGAATCATCAGTGTTAGAGCTAAAATTAGCATGTTTAAAGTGATTTTCATGCTTCCAGGGGCCCTAAACACAAGATTTATGGAATGGTCAAAAGTGCATGAAAATGGCCAATTTACTCACTCTGAGTTCTCAAAAAGGGTTTCTTCACCCCGGGAAGTTAATTAAATACCATTTGGAGGCATTTAATGTTCAAGCAAAAACAGCTGATTTTTGACAAAAGAGATAACCCCCCCCCCCATTACGTCATGCTTCAGAAATGTGGAAAATGGTCCGTTTTCAAATGTTTTATTTTTGAATGTCAGTTCACATTTGTAGGTGGATCATCAGTGTTAGAGCTAAAATTAGCATGTTTAAAGTGATTTTCATGCTTCCAGGGGCTCGGGAAGTGAATTAAATACTATTTGGAGGCATTTAATGTTCAAGCAAAAACGGCTGATTTTTGACAAAAGAGATAACACCCCCCCATTACGTCATGCTTCAGAAATGTGGAAAATGGTCCGTTTTCAAATGTTTTATTTTTGAACATCAGTTCACATTTGTAGGTGGATCATCAGTGTTAGAGCTAAAATTAGCATGTTTAAAGGGATTTTCATGCTTCCAGGGGCTCGGGAAGTGAATTAAATACTATTTGGAGGCATTTAATGTTCAAGCAAAAACAGCTGATTTTTGACAAAAGAGATAACACCCCCCCATTACGTCATGCTTCAGAAATGTGGAAAATGATCCGTTTTCAAATGTTTTATTTTTGAACGTCAGTTCACATTTGTAGGTGGATCATCAGTGTTAGAGCTAAAATTAGCATGTTTAAAGGGATTTTCATGCTTCCAGGGGCTCGGGAAGTGAATTAAATACTATTTGGAGGCATTTAATGTTCAAGCAAAAACAGCTGATTTTTGACAAAAGAGATAACACCCCCCCATTACGTCATGCTTCAGAAATGTGGAAAATGGTCAGTTTTCAAATGTTTTATTTTTGAACATCAGTTCACATTTGTAGGTTGATCATCAGTGTTAGAGCTAAAATTAGCATGTTTAAAGTGATTTTCATGCTTCCAGGGGCTCGGGAAGTGAATTAAATACTATTTGGAGGCATTTAATGTTGAAGCAAAAACGGCTGATTTTTGACAAAAGAGATAACACCCCCCATTACGTCATGCTTCAGAATTGTGGAAAATAGTCCGTTTTCAAATGTTTTATTTTTGAACGTCAGTTCACATTTGTAGGTTGATCATCAGTGTTAGAGCTAAAATTAGCATGTTTAAAGTGATTTTCATGCTTCCAGGGGCTCGGGAAGTGAATTAAATACTATTTGGAGGCATTTAATGTTCAAGCAAAAACGGCTGATTTTTGACAAAAGAGATAACACCCCCCCATTACGTCATGCTTCAGAAATGTGGAAAATAGTCCGTTTTCAAATGTTTTATTTTTGAACGTCAGTTCACATTTGTAGGTTGATCATCAGTGTTAGAGCTAAAATTAGCATGTTTAAAGTGATTTTCATGCTTCCAGGGGCCCTAAACACAAGATTTATGGAATGGTTAAAAGTGCATGAAAATGGCCAATTTACTCACTCTGAGTTCTCAAAAAGGGTTTCTTCGCCCCGGGAAGTTAATTAAATACCATTTGGAGGCATTTAATATTCAAGCAAAAACGGCTGATTTTCGACAAAAGAGATAACACCCCCCCATTACGTCATGCTTCAGAAATGTGGAAAATGGTCCGTTTTCAAATGTTTTATTTTTGAACAACAGTTCACATTTGTAGGTGGATCATCAGTGTTAGAGCTAAAATTAGCATGTTTAAAGTGATTTTCATGCTTCCAGGGGCTCGGGAAGTGAATTACATACTATTTGGAGGCATTTAATGTTCAAGCAAAAACGGCTGATTTTTGACAAAAGAGATAACACCCCCCCATTACGTCATGCTTCAGAAATGTGGAAAATGGTCCGTTTTCAAATGTTTTATTTTTGGACGTCAGTTCACATTTGTAGGTTGATCATCAGTGTTAGAGCTAAAATTAGCATGTTTAAAGTGATTTTCATGCTTCCAGGGGCTCGGGAAGTGAATTAAATACAATTTGGAGGCATTTAATGTTCAAGCAAAAACGGCTGATTTTTGACAAAAGAGATAACACCCCCCCCATTACGTCATGCTTCAGAAATGTGGAAAATGGTCCGTTTTCAAATGTTTTATTTTTGGACGTCAGTTCACATTTGTAGGTTGATCATCAGTGTTAGAGCTAAAATTAGTATGTTTAAAGTGATTTTCATGCTTCCAGGGGCCCTAAACACAAGATTTACGGAATGGTTAAAAGTGCATGAAAATGGCCAATTTACTCACTCTGAGTTCTCAAAAAGGGTTTCTTCACCCCGGGAAGTTAATTAAATACCACTTGGAGGCATTTAATGTTCAAGCAAAAACGGCTGATTTTCGACAAAAGAGATAACACCCCCCCATTACGTCATGCTTCAGAAATGTGGAAAATGATCCGTTTTCAAATGTTTTATTTTTGAACGTCGGTTCACATTTGTAGGTGGATCATCAGTGTTGGAGCTAAAATTAGCATGTTTAAAGGGATTTTCATGCTTCCAGGGGCTCGGGAAGTGAATTAAATACTATTTGGAGGCATTTAATGTTCAAGCAAAAACGGCTGATTTTTGACAAAAGAGATAACACCCCCCCATTACGTCATGCTTGAGAAATGTGGAAAATGGTCCGTTTTCAAATGTTTTATTTTTGAACGTCAGTTCACATTTGTAGGTGGATCATCAGTGTTAGAGCTAAAATTAGCATGTTTAAAGTGATTTTCATGCTTCCAGGGGCTCGGGAAGTGAATTAAATACTATTTGGAGGCATTTAATGTTCAAGCAAAAACGGCTGATTTTTGACAAAAGAGATAACACCCCCCCATTACGTCATGCTTCAGAAATGTGGAGAATGGTCCGTTTTCAAATGTTTTATATTTGAACGTCAGTTCACATTTGTAGGTGGATCATCAGTGTTAGAGCTAAAATTAGCATGTTTAAAGTGAGTTTCATGCTTCCAGGGGCTCGGGAAGTGAATTAAATACTATTTGGAGGCATTTAATGTTCAATCAAAAACGGCTGATTTTTGACAAAAGAGATAACACCCCCCCATTACGTCATGCTTCAGAAATGTGGAAAATGGTCCGTTTTCAAATGTTTTATTTTTGAACGTCAGTTACATTTGTAGGTTGATCATCAGTGTTAGAGCTAAAATTAGCATGTTTAAAGTGATTTTCATGCTTCCAGGGGCTCGGGAAGTGAATTAAATACTATTTGGAGGCATTTAATGTTCAAGCAAAAATGGCTGATTTTTGACAAAAGAGATAACACCCCCCCATTACGTCATGCTTCAGAAATGTGGAAAATGGTCAGTTTTCAAATGTTTTATTTTTGAACGTCAGTTCACATTTGTAGGTGAATCATCAGTGTTAGAGCTAAAATTAGCATGTTTAAAGTGATTTTCATGCTTCCAGGGGCCCTAAACACAAGATTTATGGAATGGTTAAAAGTGCATGAAAATGGCCAATTTACTCACTCTGAGTTCTCAAAAAGGGTTTCTTCACCCCGGGAAGTTAATTAAATACCATTTGGAGGCATTTAATGTTCAAGCAAAAACGGCTGATTTTTGACAAAAGAGATAACACCCCCCATTACGTCATGCTTCAGAAATGTGGAAAATGGTCCGTTTTCAAATGTTTTATTTTTGAATGTCAGTTCACATTTGTAGGTTGATCATCAGTGTTAGAGCTAAAATTAGCATGTTTAAAGTGATTTTCATGCTTCCAGGGGCCCTAAACACAAGATTTATGGAATGGTTAAAAGTGCATGAAAATGGCCAATTTACTCACTCTGAGTTCTCAAAAAGGGTTTCTTCGCCCCGGGAAGTTAATTAAATACCATTTGGAGGCATTTAATATTCAAGCAAAAACGGCTGATTTTCGACAAAAGAGATAACACCCCCCCATTACGTCATGCTTCAGAAATGTGGAAAATGGTCCGTTTTCAAATGTTTTATTTTTGAACAACAGTTCACATTTGTAGGTGGATCATCAGTGTTAGAGCTAAAATTAGCATGTTTAAAGTGATTTTCATGCTTCCAGGGGCTCGGGAAGTGAATTAAATACTATTTGGAGGCATTTAATGTTCAAGCAAAAACGGCTGATTTTTGACAAAAGAGATAACACCCCCCCATTACGTCATGCTTGAGAAATGTGGAAAATGGTCCGTTTTCAAATGTTTTATTTTTGAACGTCAGTTCACATTTGTAGGTGGATCATCAGTGTTAGAGCTAAAATTAGCATGTTTAAAGTGATTTTCATGCTTCCAGGGGCTCGGGAAGTGAATTAAATACTATTTGGAGGAATTTAATGTTCAAGCAAAAACGGCTGATTTTTGACAAAAGAGATAACACCCCCCCATTACGTCATGCTTCAGAAATGTGGAGAATGGTCCGTTTTCAAATGTTTTATTTTTGAACGTCAGTTCACATTTGTAGGTGGATCATCAGTGTTAGAGCTAAAATTAGCATGTTTAAAGTGAGTTTCATGCTTCCAGGGGCTCGGGAAGTGAATTAAATACTATTTGGAGGCATTTAATGTTCAATCAAAAACGGCTGATTTTTGACAAAAGAGATAACACCCCCCCCATTACGTCATGCTTCAGAAATGTGGAAAATGGTCCGTTTTCAAATGTTTTATTTTTGAACGTCAGTTCACATTTGTAGGTTGATCATCAGTGTTAGAGCTAAAATTAGCATGTTTAAAGTGATTTTCATGCTTCCAGGGGCTCGGGAAGTGAATTAAATACTATTTGGAGGCATTTAATGTTCAAGCAAAAATGGCTGATTTTTGACAAAAGAGATAACACCCCCCCATTACGTCATGCTTCAGAAATGTGGAAAATGGTCCGTTTTCAAATGTTTTATTTTTGAATGTCAGTTCACATTTGTAGGTGAATCATCAGTGTTAGAGCTAAAATTAGCATGTTTAAAGTGATTTTCATGCTTCCAGGGGCCCTAAACACAAGATTTATGGAATGGTTAAAAGTGCATGAAAATGGCCAATTTACTCACTCTGAGTTCTCAAAAAGGGTTTCTTCACCCCGGGAAGTTAATTAAATACCATTTGGAGGCATTTAATGTTCAAGCAAAAACGGCTGATTTTTGACAAAAGAGATAACACCCCCCATTACGTCATGCTTCAGAAATGTGGAAAATGGTCCGTTTTCAAATGTTTTATTTTTGAATGTCAGTTCACATTTGTAGGTTGATCATCAGTGTTAGAGCTAAAATTAGCATGTTTGAAGTGATTTTCATGCTTCCAGGGGCCCTAAACACAAGATTTATGGAATGGTTAAAAGTGCATGAAAATGGCCAATTTACTCACTCTGAGTTCTCAAAAAGGGTTTCTTCACCCCGGGAAGTTAATTAAATACCATTTGGAGGCATTTAATGTTCAAGCAAAAACGGCTGATTTTCGACAAAAGAGATAACACCCCCCCCATTACGTCATGCTTCAGAAATGTGGAAAATGATCCGTTTTCAAATGTTTTATTTTTGAACGTCAGTTCACATTTGTAGGTGGGTCATCAGTGTTAGAGCTAAAATTAGCATGTTTAAAGTGATTTTCATGCTTCCAGGGGCTCGGGAAGTGAATTAAATACTATTTGGAGGCATTTAATGTTCAAGCAAAAACGGCTGATTTTTATCAAAAGAGATAACACCCCCCCATTACGTCATGCTTCAGAAATGTGGAAAATAGTCCGTTTTCAAATGTTTTATTTTTTAACGTCAGTTCACATTTGTAGGTTGATCATCAGTGTTAGAGCTAAAATTAGCATGTTTAAAGTGATTTTCATGCTTCCAGGGGCTCGGGAAGTGAATTAAATACTATTTGGAGGCATTTAATGTTCAAGCAAAAACGGCTGATTTTTGACAAAAGAGATAACACCCCCCCATTACGTCATGCTTCAGAAATGTGGAAAATAGTCTGTTTTCAAATGTTTTATTTTTGAACGTCAGTTCACATTTGTAGGTTGATCATCAGTGTTAGAGCTAAAATTAGCATGTTTAAAGTGATTTTCATGCTTCCAGGGGCCCTAAACACAAGATTTATGGAATGGTTAAAAGTGCATGAAAATGGCCAATTTACTCACTCTGAGTTCTCAAAAAGGGTTTCTTCGCCCCGGGAAGTTAATTAAATACCATTTGGAGGCATTTAATATTCAAGCAAAAACGGCTGATTTTCGACAAAAGAGATAACACCCCCCCTTACGTCCTGCTTCAGAAATGTGGAAAATGGTCCGTTTTCAAATGTTTTATTTTTGAACAACAGTTCACATTTGTAGGTGGATCATCAGTGTTAGAGCTAAAATTAGCATGTTTAAAGTGATTTTCATGCTTCCAGGGGCTCGGGAAGTGAATTACATACTATTTGGAGGCATTTAATGTTCAAGCAAAAACGGCTGATTTTTGACAAAAGAGATAACACCCCCCCATTACGTCATGCTTCAGAAATGTGGAAAATGGTCCGTTTTCAAATGTTTTATTTTTGAACGTCAGTTCACATTTGTAGGTTGATCATCAGTGTTAGAGCTAAAATTAGCATGTTTAAAGTGATTTTCATGCTTCCAGGGGCCCTAAACACAAGATTTATGGAATGGTTAAAAGTGCATGAAAATGGCCAATTTACTCACTCTGAGTTCTCAAAAAGGGTTTCTTCACCCCGGGAAGTTAATTAAATACCATTTGGAGGCATTTAATGTTCAAGCAAAAACGGCTGATTTTCGACAAAAGAGATAACACCCCCCCCCATTACGTCATGCTTCAGAAATGTGGAAAATGGTCCGTTTTCAAATGTTTTATTTTTGAATGTCAGTTCACATTTGTAGGTGGATCATCAGTGTTAGAGCTAAAATTAGCATGTTTAAAGTGATTTTCATGCTTCCAGGGGCTCGGGAAGTGAATTAAATACTATTTGGAGGAATTTAATGTTCAAGCAAAAACAGCTGATTTTTGACAAAAGAGATAACACCCCCCCATTACGTCATGCTTCAGAAATGTGGAAAATGGTCCGTTTTCAAATGTTTTATTTTTGAACGTTAGTTCACATTTGTAGGTGGATCATCAGTGTTAGAGCTAAAATTAGCATGTTTAAAGGGATTTTCATGCTTCCAGGAGCTCGGGAAGTGAATTAAATACTATTTGGAGGCATTTAATGTTCAAGCAAAAACAGCTGATTTTTGACAAAAGAGATAACACCCCCCCATTACGTCATGCTTCAGAAATGTGGAAAATGGTCAGTTTTCAAATGTTTTATTTTTGAACGTCAGTTCACATTTGTAGGTTGATCATCAGTGTTAGAGCTAAAATTAGCATGTTTAAAGTGATTTTCATGCTTCCAGGGGCCCTAAACACAAGATTTATGGAATGGTTAAAAGTGCATGAAAATCGCCAATTTACTCACTCTGAGTTCTCAAAAAGGGTTTCTTCACCCCGGGAAGTTAATTAAATACCATTTGGAGGCATTTAATGTTCAAGCGAAAACGGCTGATTTTCGACAAAAGAGATAACACCCCCCCATTACGTCATGCTTCAGAAATGTGGAGAATGGTCCGTTTTCAAATGTTTTATTTTTGAACGTCAGTTCACATTTGTAGGTGGATCATCAGTGTTAGAGCTAAAATTAGCATGTTTAAAGTGATTTTCATGCTTCCAGGGGCTCGGGAAGTGAATTAAATACTATTTGGAGGCATTTAATGTTCAATCAAAAACGGCTGATTTTTGACAAAAGAGATAACACCCCCCCATTACGTCATGCTTCAGAAATGTGGAAAATGGTCCGTTTTCAAATGTTTTATTTTTGAACGTCAGTTCACATTTGTAGGTTGATCATCAGTGTTAGAGCTAAAATTAGCATGTTTAAAGTGATTTTCATGCTTCCAGGGGCTCGGGAAGTGAATTAAATACTATTTGGAGGCATTTAATGTTCAAGCAAAAATGGCTGATTTTTGACAAAAGAGATAACACCCCCCCATTATGTCATGCTTCAGAAATGTGGAAAATGGTCCGTTTTCAAATGTTTTATTTTTGAACGTCAGTTCACATTTGTAGGTGAATCATCAGTGTTAGAGCTAAAATTAGCATGTTTAAAGTGATTTTCATGCTTCCAGGGGCCCTAAACACAAGATTTATGGAATGGTTAAAAGTGCATGAAAATGGCCAATTTACTCACTCTGAGTTCTCAAAAAGGGTTTCTTCACCCCGGGAAGTTAATTAAATACCATTTGGAGGCATTTAATGTTCAAGCAAAAACGGCTGATTTTTGACAAAAGAGATAACACCCCCCCCCCATTACGTCATGCTTCAGAAATGTGGAAAATGTTCCTTTTTCAAATGTTTTATTTTTGAATGTCAGTTCACATTTGTAGGTGGATCATCAGTGTTAGAGCTAAAATTAGCATGTTTAAAGTGATTTTAATGCTTCCAGGGGCTCTGGAAGTGAATTAAATACTATTTGGAGGCATTTAATGTTCAAGCAAAAACGGCTGATTTTTGACAAAAGAGATAACACCCCCCCATTACGTCATGCTTCAGAAATGTGGAAAATGGTCCGTTTTCAAATGTTTTATTTTTGAACGTCAGTTCACATTTGTAGGTGGATCATCAGTGTTAGAGCTAAAATTAGCATGTTTAAAGTGATTTTCATGCTTCCAGGGGCCCTAAACACAAGATTTATGGAATGGTTAAAAGTGCATGAAAATCGCCAATTTACTCACTCTGAGTTCTCAAAAAGGGTTTCTTCACCCCGGGAAGTTAATTAAATACCATTTGGAGGCATTTAATGTTCAAGCGAAAACGGCTGATTTTCGACAAAAGAGATAACACCCCCCCATTACGTCATGCTTCAGAAATGTGGAAAATGAGCCGTTTTCAAAAGTTTTATTTTTGAACGTCAGTTCACATTTGTAGGTGGATCATCAGTGTTAGAGCTAAAATTAGCATGTTTAAAGTGATTTTCATGCTTCCAGGGGCTCGGGAAGTGAATTAAATACTATTTGGAGTCATTTAATGTTCAATCAAAAACGGCTGATTTTTGACAAAAGAGATAACACCCCCCCATTACGTCATGCTTCAGAAATGTGGAAAATGGTCCGTTTTTAAATGTTTTATTTTTGAACGTCAGTTCACATTTGTAGGTTGATCATCAGTGTTAGAGCTAAAATTAGCATGTTTAAAGTGATTTTCATGCTTCCAGGGGCTCGGGAAGTGAATTAAATACTATTTGGAGGCATTTAATGTTCAAGCAAAAATGGCTGATTTTTGACAAAAGAGATAACACCCCCCCATTATGTCATGCTTCAGAAATGTGGAAAATGGTCCGTTTTCAAATGTTTTATTTTTGAACGTCAGTTCACATTTGTAGGTGAATCATCAGTGTTAGAGCTAAAATTAGCATGTTTAAAGTGATTTTCATGCTTCCAGGGGCCCTAAACACAAGATTTATGGAATGGTTAAAAGTGCATGAAAATGGCCAATTTACTCACTCTGAGTTCTCAAAAAGGGTTTCTTCACCCCGGGAAGTTAATTAAATACCATTTGGAGGCATTTAATGTTCAAGCAAAAACAGCTGATTTTTGACAAAAGAGATAACCCCCCCCCCCATTACGTCATGCTTCAGAAATGTGGAAAATGGTCCGTTTTCAAATGTTTTATTTTTGAATGTCAGTTCACATTTGTAGGTGGATCATCAGTGTTAGAGCTAAAATTAGCATGTTTAAAGTGATTTTCATGCTTCCAGGGGCTCGGGAAGTGAATTAAATACTATTTGGAGGCATTTAATGTTCAAGCAAAAACGGCTGATTTTTGACAAAAGAGATAACACCCCCCCATTACGTCATGCTTCAGAAATGTGGAAAATGGTCCGTTTTCAAATGTTTTATTTTTGAACATCAGTTCACATTTGTAGGTGGATCATCAGTGTTAGAGCTAAAATTAGCATGTTTAAAGGGATTTTCATGCTTCCAGGGGCTCGGGAAGTGAATTAAATACTATTTGGAGGCATTTAATGTTCAAGCAAAAACAGCTGATTTTTGACAAAAGAGATAACACCCCCCCATTACGTCATGCTTCAGAAATGTGGAAAATGATCCGTTTTCAAATGTTTTATTTTTGAACGTCAGTTCACATTTGTAGGTGGATCATCAGTGTTAGAGCTAAAATTAGCATGTTTAAAGGGATTTTCATGCTTCCAGGGGCTCGGGAAGTGAATTAAATACTATTTGGAGGCATTTAATGTTCAAGCAAAAACAGCTGATTTTTGACAAAAGAGATAACACCCCCCCATTACGTCATGCTTCAGAAATGTGGAAAATGGTCAGTTTTCAAATGTTTTATTTTTGAACATCAGTTCACATTTGTAGGTTGATCATCAGTGTTAGAGCTAAAATTAGCATGTTTAAAGTGATTTTCATGCTTCCAGGGGCTCGGGAAGTGAATTAAATACTATTTGGAGGCATTTAATGTTGAAGCAAAAACGGCTGATTTTTGACAAAAGAGATAACACCCCCCATTACGTCATGCTTCAGAATTGTGGAAAATAGTCCGTTTTCAAATGTTTTATTTTTGAACGTCAGTTCACATTTGTAGGTTGATCATCAGTGTTAGAGCTAAAATTAGCATGTTTAAAGTGATTTTCATGCTTCCAGGGGCTCGGGAAGTGAATTAAATACTATTTGGAGGCATTTAATGTTCAAGCAAAAACGGCTGATTTTTGACAAAAGAGATAACACCCCCCCATTACGTCATGCTTCAGAAATGTGGAAAATAGTCCGTTTTCAAATGTTTTATTTTTGAACGTCAGTTCACATTTGTAGGTTGATCATCAGTGTTAGAGCTAAAATTAGCATGTTTAAAGTGATTTTCATGCTTCCAGGGGCCCTAAACACAAGATTTATGGAATGGTTAAAAGTGCATGAAAATGGCCAATTTACTCACTCTGAGTTCTCAAAAAGGGTTTCTTCGCCCCGGGAAGTTAATTAAATACCATTTGGAGGCATTTAATATTCAAGCAAAAACGGCTGATTTTCGACAAAAGAGATAACACCCCCCCATTACGTCATGCTTCAGAAATGTGGAAAATGGTCCGTTTTCAAATGTTTTATTTTTGAACAACAGTTCACATTTGTAGGTGGATCATCAGTGTTAGAGCTAAAATTAGCATGTTTAAAGTGATTTTCATGCTTCCAGGGGCTCGGGAAGTGAATTACATACTATTTGGAGGCATTTAATGTTCAAGCAAAAACGGCTGATTTTTGACAAAAGAGATAACACCCCCCCATTACGTCATGCTTCAGAAATGTGGAAAATGGTCCGTTTTCAAATGTTTTATTTTTGGACGTCAGTTCACATTTGTAGGTTGATCATCAGTGTTAGAGCTAAAATTAGCATGTTTAAAGTGATTTTCATGCTTCCAGGGGCTCGGGAAGTGAATTAAATACAATTTGGAGGCATTTAATGTTCAAGCAAAAACGGCTGATTTTTGACAAAAGAGATAACACCCCCCCATTACGTCATGCTTCAGAAATGTGGAAAATGGTCCGTTTTCAAATGTTTTATTTTTGGACGTCAGTTCACATTTGTAGGTTGATCATCAGTGTTAGAGCTAAAATTAGTATGTTTAAAGTGATTTTCATGCTTCCAGGGGCCCTAAACACAAGATTTACGGAATGGTTAAAAGTGCATGAAAATGGCCAATTTACTCACTCTGAGTTCTCAAAAAGGGTTTCTTCACCCCGGGAAGTTAATTAAATACCACTTGGAGGCATTTAATGTTCAAGCAAAAACGGCTGATTTTCGACAAAAGAGATAACACCCCCCCATTACGTCATGCTTCAGAAATGTGGAAAATGATCCGTTTTCAAATGTTTTATTTTTGAACGTCAGTTCACATTTGTAGGTGGATCATCAGTGTTGGAGCTAAAATTAGCATGTTTAAAGGGATTTTCATGCTTCCAGGGGCTCGGGAAGTGAATTAAATACTATTTGGAGGCATTTAATGTTCAAGCAAAAACGGCTGATTTTTGACAAAAGAGATAACACCCCCCCATTACGTCATGCTTGAGAAATGTGGAAAATGGTCCGTTTTCAAATGTTTTATTTTTGAACGTCAGTTCACATTTGTAGGTGGATCATCAGTGTTAGAGCTAAAATTAGCATGTTTAAAGTGATTTTCATGCTTCCAGGGGCTCGGGAAGTGAATTAAATACTATTTGGAGGCATTTAATGTTCAAGCAAAAACGGCTGATTTTTGACAAAAGAGATAACACCCCCCCATTACGTCATGCTTCAGAAATGTGGAGAATGGTCCGTTTTCAAATGTTTTATTTTTGAACGTCAGTTCACATTTGTAGGTGGATCATCAGTGTTAGAGCTAAAATTAGCATGTTTAAAGTGAGTTTCATGCTTCCAGGGGCTCGGGAAGTGAATTAAATACTATTTGGAGGCATTTAATGTTCAATCAAAAACGGCTGATTTTTGACAAAAGAGATAACACCCCCCCATTACGTCATGCTTCAGAAATGTGGAAAATGGTCCGTTTTCAAATGTTTTATTTTTGAACGTCAGTTCACATTTGTAGGTTGATCATCAGTGTTAGAGCTAAAATTAGCATGTTTAAAGTGATTTTCATGCTTCCAGGGGCTCGGGAAGTGAATTAAATACTATTTGGAGGCATTTAATGTTCAAGCAAAAATGGCTGATTTTTGACAAAAGAGATAACACCCCCCCATTACGTCATGCTTCAGAAATGTGGAAAATGGTCAGTTTTCAAATGTTTTATTTTTGAACATCAGTTCACATTTGTAGGTGGATCATCAGTGTTAGAGCTAAAATTAGCATGTTTAAAGTGATTTTCATGCTTCCAGGGGCTCGGGAAGTGAATTAAATACTATTTGGAGGCATTTAATGTTCAAGCAAAAACAGCTGATTTTTGACAAAAGAGATAACACCCCCCCATTACGTCATGCTTCAGAAATGTGGAAAATGGTCAGTTTTCAAATGTTTTATTTTTGAACATCAGTTCACATTTGTAGGTTGATCATCAGTGTTAGAGCTAAAATTAGCATGTTTAAAGTGATTTTCATGCTTCCAGGGGCTCGGGAAGTGAATTAAATACTATTTGGAGGCATTTAATGTTGAAGCAAAAACGGCTGATTTTTGACAAAAGAGATAACACCCCCCATTACGTCATGCTTCAGAATTGTGGAAAATAGTCCGTTTTCAAATGTTTTATTTTTGAACGTCAGTTCACATTTGTAGGTTGATCATCAGTGTTAGAGCTAAAATTAGCATGTTTAAAGTGATTTTCATGCTTCCAGGGGCTCGGGAAGTGAATTAAATACTATTTGGAGGCATTTAATGTTCAAGCAAAAACGGCTGATTTTTGACAAAAGAGATAACACCCCCCCATTACGTCATGCTTCAGAAATGTGGAAAATAGTCCGTTTTCAAATGTTTTATTTTTGAACGTCAGTTCACATTTGTAGGTTGATCATCAGTGTTAGAGCTAAAATTAGCAT
The DNA here is from genome assembly GCF_964263255.1 of Lissotriton vulgaris. NCBI lineage: Eukaryota > Metazoa > Chordata > Amphibia > Caudata > Salamandridae > Lissotriton > Lissotriton vulgaris. The sequence continues at coordinate 813,733 of NW_028251597.1, read as the reverse complement.
GTTTAAAGTGATTTTCATGCTTCCAGGGGCCCTAAACACAAGATTTATGGAATGGTTAAAAGTGCATGAAAATGGCCAATTTACTCACTCTGAGTTCTCAAAAAGGGTTTCTTCGCCCCGGGAAGTTAATTAAATACCATTTGGAGGCATTTAATATTCAAGCAAAAACGGCTGATTTTCGACAAAAGAGATAACACCCCCCCATTACGTCATGCTTCAGAAATGTGGAAAATGGTCCGTTTTCAAATGTTTTATTTTTGAACAACAGTTCACATTTGTAGGTGGATCATCAGTGTTAGAGCTAAAATTAGCATGTTTAAAGTGATTTTCATGCTTCCAGGGGCTCGGGAAGTGAATTACATACTATTTGGAGGCATTTAATGTTCAAGCAAAAACGGCTGATTTTTGACAAAAGAGATAACACCCCCCCATTACGTCATGCTTCAGAAATGTGGAAAATGGTCCGTTTTCAAATGTTTTATTTTTGGACGTCAGTTCACATTTGTAGGTTGATCATCAGTGTTAGAGCTAAAATTAGCATGTTTAAAGTGATTTTCATGCTTCCAGGGGCTCGGGAAGTGAATTAAATACAATTTGGAGGCATTTAATGTTCAAGCAAAAACGGCTGATTTTTGACAAAAGAGATAACACCCCCCCATTACGTCATGCTTCAGAAATGTGGAAAATGGTCCGTTTTCAAATGTTTTATTTTTGGACGTCAGTTCACATTTGTAGGTTGATCATCAGTGTTAGAGCTAAAATTAGTATGTTTAAAGTGATTTTCATGCTTCCAGGGGCCCTAAACACAAGATTTACGGAATGGTTAAAAGTGCATGAAAATGGCCAATTTACTCACTCTGAGTTCTCAAAAAGGGTTTCTTCACCCCGGGAAGTTAATTAAATACCACTTGGAGGCATTTAATGTTCAAGCAAAAACGGCTGATTTTCGACAAAAGAGATAACACCCCCCCATTACGTCATGCTTCAGAAATGTGGAAAATGATCCGTTTTCAAATGTTTTATTTTTGAACGTCAGTTCACATTTGTAGGTGGATCATCAGTGTTGGAGCTAAAATTAGCATGTTTAAAGGGATTTTCATGCTTCCAGGGGCTCGGGAAGTGAATTAAATACTATTTGGAGGCATTTAATGTTCAAGCAAAAACGGCTGATTTTTGACAAAAGAGATAACACCCCCCCATTACGTCATGCTTGAGAAATGTGGAAAATGGTCCGTTTTCAAATGTTTTATTTTTGAACGTCAGTTCACATTTGTAGGTGGATCATCAGTGTTAGAGCTAAAATTAGCATGTTTAAAGTGATTTTCATGCTTCCAGGGGCTCGGGAAGTGAATTAAATACTATTTGGAGGCATTTAATGTTCAAGCAAAAACGGCTGATTTTTGACAAAAGAGATAACACCCCCCCATTACGTCATGCTTCAGAAATGTGGAGAATGGTCCGTTTTCAAATGTTTTATTTTTGAACGTCAGTTCACATTTGTAGGTGGATCATCAGTGTTAGAGCTAAAATTAGCATGTTTAAAGTGAGTTTCATGCTTCCAGGGGCTCGGGAAGTGAATTAAATACTATTTGGAGGCATTTAATGTTCAATCAAAAACGGCTGATTTTTGACAAAAGAGATAACACCCCCCCATTACGTCATGCTTCAGAAATGTGGAAAATGGTCCGTTTTCAAATGTTTTATTTTTGAACGTCAGTTCACATTTGTAGGTTGATCATCAGTGTTAGAGCTAAAATTAGCATGTTTAAAGTGATTTTCATGCTTCCAGGGGCTCGGGAAGTGAATTAAATACTATTTGGAGGCATTTAATGTTCAAGCAAAAATGGCTGATTTTTGACAAAAGAGATAACACCCCCCCATTACGTCATGCTTCAGAAATGTGGAAAATGGTCAGTTTTCAAATGTTTTATTTTTGAACGTCAGTTCACATTTGTAGGTGAATCATCAGTGTTAGAGCTAAAATTAGCATGTTTAAAGTGATTTTCATGCTTCCAGGGGCTCGGGAAGTGAATTAAATACTATTTGGAGGCATTTAATGTTCAAGCAAAAACGGCTGATTTTTGACAAAAGAGATAACACCCCCCCATTACGTCATGCTTCAGAAATGTGGAAAATAGTCCGTTTTCAAATGTTTTATTTTTGAACGTCAGTTCACATTTGTAGGTTGATCATCAGTGTTAGAGCTAAAATTAGCATGTTTAAAGTGATTTTCATGCTTCCAGGGGCCCTAAACACAAGATTTATGGAATGGTTAAAAGTGCATGAAAATGGCCAATTTACTCACTCTGAGTTCTCAAAAAGGGTTTCTTCGCCCCGGGAAGTTAATTAAATACCATTTGGAGGCATTTAATATTCAAGCAAAAACGGCTGATTTTCGACAAAAGAGATAACACCCCCCCATTACGTCATGCTTCAGAAATGTGGAAAATGGTCCGTTTTCAAATGTTTTATTTTTGAACAACAGTTCACATTTGTAGGTGGATCATCAGTGTTAGAGCTAAAATTAGCATGTTTAAAGTGATTTTCATGCTTCCAGGGGCTCGGGAAGTGAATTACATACTATTTGGAGGCATTTAATGTTCAAGCAAAAACGGCGGATTTTTGACAAAAGAGATAACACCCCCCCATTACGTCATGCTTCAGAAATGTGGAAAATGGTCCGTTTTCAAATGTTTTATTTTTGGACGTCAGTTCACATTTGTAGGTTGATCATCAGTGTTAGAGCTAAAATTAGCATGTTTAAAGTGATTTTCATGCTTCCAGGGGCTCGGGAAGTGAATTAAATACAATTTGGAGGCATTTAATGTTCAAGCAAAAACGGCTGATTTTTGACAAAAGAGATAACACCCCCCCCATTACGTCATGCTTCAGAAATGTGGAAAATGGTCCGTTTTCAAATGTTTTATTTTTGGACGTCAGTTCACATTTGTAGGTTGATCATCAGTGTTAGAGCTAAAATTAGTATGTTTAAAGTGATTTTCATGCTTCCAGGGGCCCTAAACACAAGATTTACGGAATGGTTAAACGTGCATGAAAATGGCCAATTTACTCACTCTGAGTTCTCAAAAAGGGTTTCTTCACCCCGGGAAGTTAATTAAATACCACTTGGAGGTATTTAATGTTCAAGCAAAAACGGCTGATTTTCGACAAAAGAGATAACACCCCCCCATTACGTCATGCTTCAGAAATGTGGAAAATGATCCGTTTTCAAATGTTTTATTTTTGAACGTCAGTTCACATTTGTAGGTGGATCATCAGTGTTAGAGCTAAAATTAGCATGTTTAAAGTGATTTTCATGCTTCCAGGGGCTCGGGAAGTGAATTACATACTATTTGGAGGCATTTAATGTTCAAGCAAAAACGGCTGATTTTTGACAAAAGAGATAACACCCCCCCATTACGTCACCCCCATTACGTCATGCTTCAGAAATGTGGAAAATGGTCCGTTTTCAAATGTTTTATTTTTGGACGTCAGTTCACATTTGTAGGTTGATCATCAGTGTTAGAGCTAAAATTAGCATGTTTAAAGTGATTTTCATGCTTCCAGGGGCTCGGGAAGTGAATTAAATACAATTTGGAGGCATTTAATGTTCAAGCAAAAACGGCTGATTTTTGACAAAAGAGATAACACCCCCCCATTACGTCATGCTTCAGAAATGTGGAAAATGGTCCGTTTTCAAATGTTTTATTTTTGGACGTCAGTTCACATTTGTAGGTTGATCATCAGTGTTAGAGCTAAAATTAGTATGTTTAAAGTGATTTTCATGCTTCCAGGGGCCCTAAACACAAGATTTACGGAATGGTTAAAAGTGCATGAAAATGGCCAATTTACTCACTCTGAGTTCTCAAAAAGGGTTTCTTCACCCCGGGAAGTTAATTAAATACCACTTGGAGGCATTTAATGTTCAAGCAAAAACGGCTGATTTTCGACAAAAGAGATAACACCCCCCCATTACGTCATGCTTCAGAAATGTGGAAAATGATCCGTTTTCAAATGTTTTATTTTTGAACGTCAGTTCACATTTGTAGGTGGATCATCAGTGTTGGAGCTAAAATTAGCATGTTTAAAGGGATTTTCATGCTTCCAGGGGCTCGGGAAGTGAATTAAATACTATTTGGAGGCATTTAATGTTCAAGCAAAAACGGCTGATTTTTGACAAAAGAGATAACACCCCCCCATTACGTCATGCTTGAGAAATGTGGAAAATGGTCCGTTTTCAAATGTTTTATTTTTGAACGTCAGTTCACATTTGTAGGTGGATCATCAGTGTTAGAGCTAAAATTAGCATGTTTAAAGTGATTTTCATGCTTCCAGGGGCTCGGGAAGTGAATTAAATACTATTTGGAGGCATTTAATGTTCAAGCAAAAACGGCTGATTTTTGACAAAAGAGATAACACCCCCCCATTACGTCATGCTTCAGAAATGTGGAGAATGGTCCGTTTTCAAATGTTTTATTTTTGAACGTCAGTTCACATTTGTAGGTGGATCATCAGTGTTAGAGCTAAAATTAGCATGTTTAAAGTGAGTTTCATGCTTCCAGGGGCTCGGGAAGTGAATTAAATACTATTTGGAGGCATTTAATGTTCAATCAAAAACGGCTGATTTTTGACAAAAGAGATAACACCCCCCCATTACGTCATGCTTCAGAAATGTGGAAAATGGTCCGTTTTCAAATGTTTTATTTTTGAACGTCAGTTCACATTTGTAGGTTGATCATCAGTGTTAGAGCTAAAATTAGCATGTTTAAAGTGATTTTCATGCTTCCAGGGGCTCGGGAAGTGAATTAAATACTATTTGGAGGCATTTAATGTTCAAGCAAAAATGGCTGATTTTTGACAAAAGAGATAACACCCCCCCATTACGTCATGCTTCAGAAATGTGGAAAATGGTCAGTTTTCAAATGTTTTATTTTTGAACGTCAGTTCACATTTGTAGGTGAATCATCAGTGTTAGAGCTAAAATTAGCATGTTTAAAGTGATTTTCATGCTTCCAGGGGCTCGGGAAGTGAATTAAATACTATTTGGAGGCATTTAATGTTCAAGCAAAAACGGCTGATTTTTGACAAAAGAGATAACACCCCCCCATTACGTCATGCTTCAGAAATGTGGAAAATAGTCCGTTTTCAAATGTTTTATTTTTGAACGTCAGTTCACATTTGTAGGTTGATCATCAGTGTTAGAGCTAAAATTAGCATGTTTAAAGTGATTTTCATGCTTCCAGGGGCCCTAAACACAAGATTTATGGAATGGTTAAAAGTGCATGAAAATGGCCAATTTACTCACTCTGAGTTCTCAAAAAGGGTTTCTTCGCCCCGGGAAGTTAATTAAATACCATTTGGAGGCATTTAATATTCAAGCAAAAACGGCTGATTTTCGACAAAAGAGATAACACCCCCCCATTACGTCATGCTTCAGAAATGTGGAAAATGGTCCGTTTTCAAATGTTTTATTTTTGAACAACAGTTCACATTTGTAGGTGGATCATCAGTGTTAGAGCTAAAATTAGCATGTTTAAAGTGATTTTCATGCTTCCAGGGGCTCGGGAAGTGAATTACATACTATTTGGAGGCATTTAATGTTCAAGCAAAAACGGCGGATTTTTGACAAAAGAGATAACACCCCCCCATTACGTCATGCTTCAGAAATGTGGAAAATGGTCCGTTTTCAAATGTTTTATTTTTGGACGTCAGTTCACATTTGTAGGTTGATCATCAGTGTTAGAGCTAAAATTAGCATGTTTAAAGTGATTTTCATGCTTCCAGGGGCTCGGGAAGTGAATTAAATACAATTTGGAGGCATTTAATGTTCAAGCAAAAACGGCTGATTTTTGACAAAAGAGATAACACCCCCCCCATTACGTCATGCTTCAGAAATGTGGAAAATGGTCCGTTTTCAAATGTTTTATTTTTGGACGTCAGTTCACATTTGTAGGTTGATCATCAGTGTTAGAGCTAAAATTAGTATGTTTAAAGTGATTTTCATGCTTCCAGGGGCCCTAAACACAAGATTTACGGAATGGTTAAACGTGCATGAAAATGGCCAATTTACTCACTCTGAGTTCTCAAAAAGGGGTTCTTCACCCCGGGAAGTTAATTAAATACCACTTGGAGGCATTTAATGTTCAAGCAAAAACGGCTGATTTTCGACAAAAGAGATAACACCCCCCCATTACGTCATGCTTCAGAAATGTGGAAAATGATCCGTTTTCAAATGTTTTATTTTTGAACGTCAGTTCACATTTGTAGGTGGATCATCAGTGTTGGAGCTAAAATTAGCATGTTTAAAGGGATTTTCATGCTTCCAGGGGCTCGGGAAGTGAATTAAATACTATTTGGAGGCATTTAATGTTCAAGCAAAAACGGCTGATTTTTGACAAAAGAGATAACACCCCCCCATTACGTCATGCTTGAGAAATGTGGAAAATGGTCCGTTTTCAAATGTTTTATTTTTGAACGTCAGTTCACATTTGTAGGTGGATCATCAGTGTTAGAGCTAAAATTAGCATGTTTAAAGTGATTTTCATGCTTCCAGGGGCTCGGGAAGTGAATTAAATACTATTTGGAGGCATTTAATGTTCAAGCAAAAACGGCTGATTTTTGACAAAAGAGATAACACCCCCCCATTACGTCATGCTTCAGAAATGTGGAGAATGGTCCGTTTTCAAATGTTTTATTTTTGAACATCAGTTCACATTTGTAGGTGGATCATCAGTGTTAGAGCTAAAATTAGCATGTTTAAAGTGAGTTTCATGCTTCCAGGGGCTCGGGAAGTGAATTAAATACTATTTGGAGGCATTTAATGTTCAATCAAAAACGGCTGATTTTTGACAAAAGAGATAACACCCCCCCATTACGTCATGCTTCAGAAATGTGGAAAATGGTCCGTTTTCAAATGTTTTATTTTTGAACGTCAGTTACATTTGTAGGTTGATCATCAGTGTTAGAGCTAAAATTAGCATGTTTAAAGTGATTTTCATGCTTCCAGGGGCTCGGGAAGTGAATTAAATACTATTTGGAGGCATTTAATGTTCAAGCAAAAATGGCTGATTTTTGACAAAAGAGATAACACCCCCCCATTACGTCATGCTTCAGAAATGTGGAAAATGGTCAGTTTTCAAATGTTTTATTTTTGAACGTCAGTTCACATTTGTAGGTGAATCATCAGTGTTAGAGCTAAAATTAGCATGTTTAAAGTGATTTTCATGCTTCCAGGGGCCCTAAACACAAGATTTATGGAATGGTTAAAAGTGCATGAAAATGGCCAATTTACTCACTCTGAGTTCTCAAAAAGGGTTTCTTCACCCCGGGAAGTTAATTAAATACCATTTGGAGGCATTTAATGTTCAAGCAAAAACGGCTGATTTTTGACAAAAGAGATAACACCCCCCATTACGTCATGCTTCAGAAATGTGGAAAATGGTCCGTTTTCAAATGTTTTATTTTTGAATGTCAGTTCACATTTGTAGGTTGATCATCAGTGTTAGAGCTAAAATTAGCATGTTTAAAGTGATTTTCATGCTTCCAGGGGCCCTAAACACAAGATTTATGGAATGGTTAAAAGTGCATGAAAATGGCCAATTTACTCACTCTGAGTTCTCAAAAAGGGTTTCTTAGCCCCGGGAAGTTAATTAAATACCATTTGGAGGCATTTAATATTCAAGCAAAAACGGCTGATTTTCGACAAAAGAGATAACACCCCCCCATTACGTCATGCTTCAGAAATGTGGAAAATGGTCCGTTTTCAAATGTTTTATTTTTGAACAACAGTTCACATTTGTAGGTGGATCATCAGTGTTAGAGCTAAAATTAGCATGTTTAAAGTGATTTTCATGCTTCCAGGGGCTCGGGAAGTGAATTAAATACTATTTGGAGGCATTTAATGTTCAAGCAAAAACGGCTGATTTTTGACAAAAGAGATAACACCCCCCCATTACGTCATGCTTGAGAAATGTGGAAAATGGTCCGTTTTCAAATGTTTTATTTTTGAACGTCAGTTCACATTTGTAGGTGGATCATCAGTGTTAGAGCTAAAATTAGCATGTTTAAAGTGATTTTCATGCTTCCAGGGGCTCGGGAAGTGAATTAAATACTATTTGGAGGAATTTAATGTTCAAGCAAAAACGGCTGATTTTTGACAAAAGAGATAACACCCCCCCATTACGTCATGCTTCAGAAATGTGGAGAATGGTCCGTTTTCAAATGTTTTATTTTTGAACGTCAGTTCACATTTGTAGGTGGATCATCAGTGTTAGAGCTAAAATTAGCATGTTTAAAGTGAGTTTCATGCTTCCAGGGGCTCGGGAAGTGAATTAAATACTATTTGGAGGCATTTAATGTTCAATCAAAAACGGCTGATTTTTGACAAAAGAGATAACACCCCCCCCATTACGTCATGCTTCAGAAATGTGGAAAATGGTCCGTTTTCAAATGTTTTATTTTTGAACGTCAGTTCACATTTGTAGGTTGATCATCAGTGTTAGAGCTAAAATTAGCATGTTTAAAGTGATTTTCATGCTTCCAGGGGCTCGGGAAGTGAATTAAATACTATTTGGAGGCATTTAATGTTCAAGCAAAAATGGCTGATTTTTGACAAAAGAGATAACACCCCCCCATTACGTCATGCTTCAGAAATGTGGAAAATGGTCCGTTTTCAAATGTTTTATTTTTGAACGTCAGTTCACATTTGTAGGTGAATCATCAGTGTTAGAGCTAAAATTAGCATGTTTAAAGTGATTTTCATGCTTCCAGGGGCCCTAAACACAAGATTTATGGAATGGTTAAAAGTGCATGAAAATGGCCAATTTACTCACTCTGAGTTCTCAAAAAGGGTTTCTTCACCCCGGGAAGTTAATTAAATACCATTTGGAGGCATTTAATGTTCAAGCAAAAACGGCTGATTTTTGACAAAAGAGATAACACCCCCCATTACGTCATGCTTCAGAAATGTGGAAAATGGTCCGTTTTCAAATGTTTTATTTTTGAATGTCAGTTCACATTTGTAGGTTGATCATCAGTGTTAGAGCTAAAATTAGCATGTTTGAAGTGATTTTCATGCTTCCAGGGGCCCTAAACACAAGATTTATGGAATGGTTAAAAGTGCATGAAAATGGCCAATTTACTCACTCTGAGTTCTCAAAAAGGGTTTCTTCACCCCGGGGAGTTAATTAAATACCATTTGGAGGCATTTAATGTTCAAGCAAAAACGGCTGATTTTCGACAAAAGAGATAACACCCCCCCCCATTACGTCATGCTTCAGAAATGTGGAAAATGATCCGTTTTCAAATGTTTTATTTTTGAACGTCAGTTCACATTTGTAGGTGGATCATCAGTGTTAGAGCTAAAATTAGCATGTTTAAAGTGATTTTCATGCTTCCAGGGGCTCGGGAAGTGAATTAAATACTATTTGGAGGCATTTAATGTTCAAGCAAAAACGGCTGATTTTTATCAAAAGAGATAACACCCCCCCATTACGTCATGCTTCAGAAATGTGGAAAATAGTCCGTTTTCAAATGTTTTATTTTTGAACGTCAGTTCACATTTGTAGGTTGATCATCAGTGTTAGAGCTAAAATTAGCATGTTTAAAGTGATTTTCATGCTTCCAGGGGCTCGGGAAGTGAATTAAATACTATTTGGAGGCATTTAATGTTCAAGCAAAAACGGCTGATTTTTGACAAAAGAGATAACACCCCCCCATTACGTCATGCTTCAGAAATGTGGAAAATAGTCTGTTTTCAAATGTTTTATTTTTGAACGTCAGTTCACATTTGTAGGTTGATCATCAGTGTTAGAGCTAAAATTAGCATGTTTAAAGTGATTTTCATGCTTCCAGGGGCCCTAAACACAAGATTTATGGAATGGTTAAAAGTGCATGAAAATGGCCAATTTACTCACTCTGAGTTCTCAAAAAGGGTTTCTTCACCCCGGGAAGTTAATTAAATACCATTTGGAGGCATTTAATGTTCAAGCAAAAACGGCTGATTTTCGACAAAAGAGATAACACCCCCCCCCATTACGTCATGCTTCAGAAATGTGGAAAATGGTCCGTTTTCAAATGTTTTATTTTTGAATGTCAGTTCACATTTGTAGGTGGATCATCAGTGTTAGAGCTAAAATTAGCATGTTTAAAGTGATTTTCATGCTTCCAGGGGCTCGGGAAGTGAATTAAATACTATTTGGAGGAATTTAATGTTCAAGCAAAAACAGCTGATTTTTGACAAAAGAGATAACACCCCCCCATTACGTCATGCTTCAGAAATGTGGAAAATGGTCCGTTTTCAAATGTTTTATTTTTGAACGTCAGTTCACATTTGTAGGTGGATCATCAGTGTTAGAGCTAAAATTAGCATGTTTAAAGGGATTTTCATGCTTCCAGGAGCTCGGGAAGTGAATTAAATACTATTTGGAGGCATTTAATGTTCAAGCAAAAACAGCTGATTTTTGACAAAAGAGATAACACCCCCCCATTGCGTCATGCTTCAGAAATGTGGAAAATGGTCAGTTTTCAAATGTTTTATTTTTGAACGTCAGTTCACATTTGTAGGTTGATCATCAGTGTTAGAGCTAAAATTAGCATGTTTAAATTGATTTTCATGCTTCCAGGGGCCCTAAACACAAGATTTATGGAATGGTTAAAAGTGCATGAAAATCGCCAATTTACTCACTCTGAGTTCTCAAAAAGGGTTTCTTCACCCCGGGAAGTTAATTAAATACCATTTGGAGGCATTTAATGTTCAAGCGAAAACGGCTGATTTTCGACAAAAGAGATAACACCCCCCCATTACGTCATGCTTCAGAAATGTGGAGAATGGTCCGTTTTCAAATGTTTTATTTTTGAACGTCAGTTCACATTTGTAGGTGGATCATCAGTGTTAGAGCTAAAATTAGCATGTTTAAAGTGATTTTCATGCTTCCAGGGGCTCGGGAAGTGAATTAAATACTATTTGGAGGCATTTAATGTTCAATCAAAAACGGCTGATTTTTGACAAAAGAGATAACACCCCCCCATTACGTCATGCTTCAGAAATGTGGAAAATGGTCCGTTTTCAAATGTTTTATTTTTGAACGTCAGTTCACATTTGTAGGTTGATCATCAGTGTTAGAGCTAAAATTAGCATGTTTAAAGTGATTTTCATGCTTCCAGGGGCTCGGGAAGTGAATTAAATACTATTTGGAGGCATTTAATGTTCAAGCAAAAATGGCTGATTTTTGACAAAAGAGATAACACCCCCCCATTATGTCATGCTTCAGAAATGTGGAAAATGGTCCGTTTTCAAATGTTTTATTTTTGAACGTCAGTTCACATTTGTAGGTGAATCATCAGTGTTAGAGCTAAAATTAGCATGTTTAAAGTGATTTTCATGCTTCCAGGGGCCCTAAACACAAGATTTATGGAATGGTTAAAAGTGCATGAAAATGGCCAATTTACTCACTCTGAGTTCTCAAAAAGGGTTTCTTCACCCCGGGAAGTTAATTAAATACCATTTGGAGGCATTTAATGTTCAAGCAAAAACGGCTGATTTTTGACAAAAGAGATAACACCCCCCCCCCATTACGTCATGCTTCAGAAATGTGGAAAATGGTCCGTTTTCAAATGTTTTATTTTTGAATGTCAGTTCACATTTGTAGGTGGATCATCAGTGTTAGAGCTAAAATTAGCATGTTTAAAGTGATTTTAATGCTTCCAGGGGCTCGGGAAGTGAATTAAATACTATTTGGAGGCATTTAATGTTCAAGCGAAAACGGCTGATTTTCGACAAAAGAGATAACACCCCCCCATTACGTCATGCTTCAGAAATGTGGAAAATGATCCGTTTTCAAAAGTTTTATTTTTGAACGTCAGTTCACATTTGTAGGTGGATCATCAGTGTTAGAGCTAAAATTAGCATGTTTAAAGTGATTTTCATGCTTCCAGGGGCTCGGGAAGTGAATTAAATACTATTTGGAGGCATTTAATGTTCAATCAAAAACGGCTGATTTTTGACAAAAGAGATAACACCCCCCCATTACGTCATGCTTCAGAAATGTGGAAAATGGTCCGTTTTTAAATGTTTTATTTTTGAACGTCAGTTCACATTTGTAGGTTGATCATCAGTGTTAGAGCTAAAATTAGCATGTTTAAAGTGATTTTCATGCTTCCAGGGGCTCGGGAAGTGAATTAAATACTATTTGGAGGCATTTAATGTTCAAGCAAAAATGGCTGATTTTTGACAAAAGAGATAACACCCCCCCATTATGTCATGCTTCAGAAATGTGGAAAATGGTCCGTTTTCAAATGTTTTATTTTTGAACGTCAGTTCACATTTGTAGGTGAATCATCAGTGTTAGAGCTAAAATTAGCATGTTTAAGGTGATTTTCATGCTTCCAGGGGCCCTAAACACAAGATTTATGGAATGGTTAAAAGTGCATGAAAATGGCCAATTTACTCACTCTGAGTTCTCAAAAAGGGTTTCTTCACCCCGGGAAGTTAATTAAATACCATTTGGAGGCATTTAATGTTCAAGCAAAAACAGCTGATTTTTGACAAAAGAGATAACCCCCCCCCCCATTACGTCATGCTTCAGAAATGTGGAAAATGGTCCGTTTTCAAATGTTTTATTTTTGAATGTCAGTTCACATTTGTAGGTGGATCATCAGTGTTAGAGCTAAAATTAGCATGTTTAAAGTGATTTTCATGCTTCCAGGGGCTCGGGAAGTGAATTAAATACTATTTGGAGGCATTTAATGTTCAAGCAAAAACGGCTGATTTTTGACAAAAGAGATAACACCCCCCCATTACGTCATGCTTCAGAAATGTGGAAAATGGTCCGTTTTCAAATGTTTTATTTTTGAACATCAGTTCACATTTGTAGGTGGATCATCAGTGTTAGAGCTAAAATTAGCATGTTTAAAGGGATTTTCATGCTTCCAGGGGCTCGGGAAGTGAATTAAATACTATTTGGAGGCATTTAATGTTCAAGCAAAAACAGCTGATTTTTGACAAAAGAGATAACACCCCCCCATTACGTCATGCTTCAGAAATGTGGAAAATGATCCGTTTTCAAATGTTTTATTTTTGAACGTCAGTTCACATTTGTAGGTGGATCATCAGTGTTAGAGCTAAAATTAGCATGTTTAAAGGGATTTTCATGCTTCCAGGGGCTCGGGAAGTGAATTAAATACTATTTGGAGGCATTTAATGTTCAAGCAAAAACAGCTGATTTTTGACAAAAGAGATAACACCCCCCCATTACGTCATGCTTCAGAAATGTGGAAAATGATCCGTTTTCAAATGTTTTATTTTTGAACGTCAGTTCACATTTGTAGGTGGATCATCAGTGTTGGAGCTAAAATTAGCATGTTTAAAGGGATTTTCATGCTTCCAGGGGCTCGGGAAGTGAATTAAATACTATTTGGAGGCATTTAATGTTCAAGCAAAAACGGCTGATTTTTGACAAAAGAGATAACACCCCCCCATTACGTCATGCTTGAGAAATGTGGAAAATGGTCCGTTTTCAAATGTTTTATTTTTGAACGTCAGTTCACATTTGTAGGTGGATCATCAGTGTTAGAGCTAAAATTAGCATGTTTAAAGTGATTTTCATGCTTCCAGGGGCTCGGGAAGTGAATTAAATACTATTTGGAGGCATTTAATGTTCAAGCAAAAACGGCTGATTTTTGACAAAAGAGATAACACCCCCCCATTACGTCATGCTTCAGAAATGTGGAGAATGGTCCGTTTTCAAATGTTTTATTTTTGAACGTCAGTTCACATTTGTAGGTGGATCATCAGTGTTAGAGCTAAAATTAGCATGTTTAAAGTGAGTTTCATGCTTCCAGGGGCTCGGGAAGTGAATTAAATACTATTTGGAGGCATTTAATGTTCAATCAAAAACGGCTGATTTTTGACAAAAGAGATAACACCCCCCCATTACGTCATGCTTCAGAAATGTGGAAAATGGTCCGTTTTCAAATGTTTTATTTTTGAACGTCAGTTACATTTGTAGGTTGATCATCAGTGTTAGAGCTAAAATTAGCATGTTTAAAGTGATTTTCATGCTTCCAGGGGCTCGGGAAGTGAATTAAATACTATTTGGAGGCATTTAATGTTCAAGCAAAAATGGCTGATTTTTGACAAAAGAGATAACACCCCCCCATTACGTCATGCTTCAGAAATGTGGAAAATGGTCAGTTTTCAAATGTTTTATTTTTGAACGTCAGTTCACATTTGTAGGTGAATCATCAGTGTTAGAGCTAAAATTAGCATGTTTAAAGTGATTTTCATGCTTCCAGGGGCCCTAAACACAAGATTTATGGAATGGTTAAAAGTGCATGAAAATGGCCAATTTACTCACTCTGAGTTCTCAAAAAGGGTTTCTTCACCCCGGGAAGTTAATTAAATACCATTTGGAGGCATTTAATGTTCAAGCAAAAACGGCTGATTTTTGACAAAAGAGATAACACCCCCCATTACGTCATGCTTCAGAAATGTGGAAAATGGTCCGTTTTCAAATGTTTTATTTTTGAATGTCAGTTCACATTTGTAGGTTGATCATCAGTGTTAGAGCTAAAATTAGCATGTTTAAAGTGATTGTCATGCTTCCAGGGGCCCTAAACACAAGATTTATGGAATGGTTAAAAGTGCATGAAAATGGCCAATTTACTCACTCTGAGTTCTCAAAAAGGGTTTCTTCGCCCCGGGAAGTTAATTAAATACCATTTGGAGGCATTTAATATTCAAGCAAAAACGGCTGATTTTCGACAAAAGAGATAACACCCCCCCATTACGTCATGCTTCAGAAATGTGGAAAATGGTCCGTTTTCAAATGTTTTATTTTTGAACAACAGTTCACATTTGTAGGTGGATCATCAGTGTTAGAGCTAAAATTAGCATGTTTAAAGTGATTTTCATGCTTCCAGGGGCTCGGGAAGTGAATTAAATACTATTTGGAGGCATTTAATGTTCAAGCAAAAACGGCTGATTTTTGACAAAAGAGATAACACCCCCCCATTACGTCATGCTTGAGAAATGTGGAAAATGGTCCGTTTTCAAATGTTTTATTTTTGAACGTCAGTTCACATTTGTAGGTGGATCATCAGTGTTAGAGCTAAAATTAGCATGTTTAAAGTGATTTTCATGCTTCCAGGGGCTCGGGAAGTGAATTAAATACTATTTGGAGGAATTTAATGTTCAAGCAAAAACGGCTGATTTTTGACAAAAGAGATAACACCCCCCCATTACGTCATGCTTCAGAAATGTGGAGAATGGTCCGTTTTCAAATGTTTTATTTTTGAACGTCAGTTCACATTTGTAGGTGGATCATCAGTGTTAGAGCTAAAATTAGCATGTTTAAAGTGAGTTTCATGCTTCCAGGGGCTCGGGAAGTGAATTAAATACTATTTGGAGGCATTTAATGTTCAATCAAAAACGGCTGATTTTTGACAAAAGAGATAACACCCCCCCCATTACGTCATGCTTCAGAAATGTGGAAAATGGTCCGTTTTCAAATGTTTTATTTTTGAACGTCAGTTCACATTTGTAGGTTGATCATCAGTGTTAGAGCTAAAATTAGCATGTTTAAAGTGATTTTCATGCTTCCAGGGGCTCGGGAAGTGAATTAAATACTATTTGGAGGCATTTAATGTTCAAGCAAAAATGGCTGATTTTTGACAAAAGAGATAACACCCCCCCATTACGTCATGCTTCAGAAATGTGGAAAATGGTCCGTTTTCAAATGTTTTATTTTTGAATGTCAGTTCACATTTGTAGGTGAATCATCAGTGTTAGAGCTAAAATTAGCATGTTTAAAGTGATTTTCATGCTTCCAGGGGCCCTAAACACAAGATTTATGGAATGGTTAAAAGTGCATGAAAATGGCCAATTTACTCACTCTGAGTTCTCAAAAAGGGTTTCTTCACCCCGGGAAGTTAATTAAATACCATTTGGAGGCATTTAATGTTCAAGCAAAAACGGCTGATTTTTGACAAAAGAGATAACACCCCCCATTACGTCATGCTTCAGAAATGTGGAAAATGGTCCGTTTTCAAATGTTTTATTTTTGAATGTCAGTTCACATTTGTAGGTTGATCATCAGTGTTAGAGCTAAAATTAGCATGTTTAAAGTGATTGTCATGCTTCCAGGGGCCCTAAACACAAGATTTATGGAATGGTTAAAAGTGCATGAAAATGGCCAATTTACTCACTCTGAGTTCTCAAAAAGGGTTTCTTCGCCCCGGGAAGTTAATTAAATACCATTTGGAGGCATTTAATATTCAAGCAAAAACGGCTGATTTTCGACAAAAGAGATAACACCCCCCCATTACGTCATGCTTCAGAAATGTGGAAAATGGTCCGTTTTCAAATGTTTTATTTTTGAACAACAGTTCACATTTGTAGGTGGATCATCAGTGTTAGAGCTAAAATTAGCATGTTTAAAGTGATTTTCATGCTTCCAGGGGCTCGGGAAGTGAATTAAATACTATTTGGAGGCATTTAATGTTCAAGCAAAAACGGCTGATTTTTGACAAAAGAGATAACACCCCCCCATTACGTCATGCTTGAGAAATGTGGAAAATGGTCCGTTTTCAAATGTTTTATTTTTGAACGTCAGTTCACATTTGTAGGTGGATCATCAGTGTTAGAGCTAAAATTAGCATGTTTAAAGTGATTTTCATGCTTCCAGGGGCTCGGGAAGTGAATTAAATACTATTTGGAGGAATTTAATGTTCAAGCAAAAACGGCTGATTTTTGACAAAAGAGATAACACCCCCCCATTACGTCATGCTTCAGAAATGTGGAGAATGGTCCGTTTTCAAATGTTTTATTTTTGAACGTCAGTTCACATTTGTAGGTGGATCATCAGTGTTAGAGCTAAAATTAGCATGTTTAAAGTGAGTTTCATGCTTCCAGGGGCTCGGGAAGTGAATTAAATACTATTTGGAGGCATTTAATGTTCAATCAAAAACGGCTGATTTTTGACAAAAGAGATAACACCCCCCCCATTACGTCATGCTTCAGAAATGTGGAAAATGGTCCGTTTTCAAATGTTTTATTTTTGAACGTCAGTTCACATTTGTAGGTTGATCATCAGTGTTAGAGCTAAAATTAGCATGTTTAAAGTGATTTTCATGCTTCCAGGGGCTCGGGAAGTGAATTAAATACTATTTGGAGGCATTTAATGTTCAAGCAAAAATGGCTGATTTTTGACAAAAGAGATAACACCCCCCCATTACGTCATGCTTCAGAAATGTGGAAAATGGTCCGTTTTCAAATGTTTTATTTTTGAATGTCAGTTCACATTTGTAGGTGAATCATCAGTGTTAGAGCTAAAATTAGCATGTTTAAAGTGATTTTCATGCTTCCAGGGGCCCTAAACACAAGATTTATGGAATGGTTAAAAGTGCATGAAAATGGCCAATTTACTCACTCTGAGTTCTCAAAAAGGGTTTCTTCACCCCGGGAAGTTAATTAAATACCATTTGGAGGCATTTAATGTTCAAGCAAAAACGGCTGATTTTTGACAAAAGAGATAACACCCCCCATTACGTCATGCTTCAGAAATGTGGAAAATGGTCCGTTTTCAAATGTTTTATTTTTGAATGTCAGTTCACATTTGTAGGTTGATCATCAGTGTTAGAGCTAAAATTAGCATGTTTGAAGTGATTTTCATGCTTCCAGGGGCCCTAAACACAAGATTTATGGAATGGTTAAAAGTGCATGAAAATGGCCAATTTACTCACTCTGAGTTCTCAAAAAGGGTTTCTTCACCCCGGGAAGTTAATTAAATACCATTTGGAGGCATTTAATGTTCAAGCAAAAACGGCTGATTTTCGACAAAAGAGATAACACCCCCCCCATTACGTCATGCTTCAGAAATGTGGAAAATGATCCGTTTTCAAATGTTTTATTTTTGAACGTCAGTTCACATTTGTAGGTGGATCATCAGTGTTAGAGCTAAAATTAGCATGTTTAAAGTGATTTTCATGCTTCCAGGGGCTCGGGAAGTGAATTAAATACTATTTGGAGGCATTTAATGTTCAAGCAAAAACGGCTGATTTTTATCAAAAGAGATAACACCCCCCCATTACGTCATGCTTCAGAAATGTGGAAAATAGTCCGTTTTCAAATGTTTTATTTTTGAACGTCAGTTCACATTTGTAGGTTGATCATCAGTGTTAGAGCTAAAATTAGCATGTTTAAAGTGATTTTCATGCTTCCAGGGGCTCGGGAAGTGAATTAAATACTATTTGGAGGCATTTAATGTTCAAGCAAAAACGGCTGATTTTTGACAAAAGAGATAACACCCCCCCATTACGTCATGCTTCAGAAATGTGGAAAATAGTCTGTTTTCAAATGTTTTATTTTTGAACGTCAGTTCACATTTGTAGGTTGATCATCAGTGTTAGAGCTAAAATTAGCATGTTTAAAGTGATTTTCATGCTTCCAGGGGCCCTAAACACAAGATTTATGGAATGGTTAAAAGTGCATGAAAATGGCCAATTTACTCACTCTGAGTTCTCAAAAAGGGTTTCTTCGCCCCGGGAAGTTAATTAAATACCATTTGGAGGCATTTAATATTCAAGCAAAAACGGCTGATTTTCGACAAAAGAGATAACACCCCCCCTTACGTCCTGCTTCAGAAATGTGGAAAATGGTCCGTTTTCAAATGTTTTATTTTTGAACAACAGTTCACATTTGTAGGTGGATCATCAGTGTTAGAGCTAAAATTAGCATGTTTAAAGTGATTTTCATGCTTCCAGGGGCTCGGGAAGTGAATTACATACTATTTGGAGGCATTTAATGTTCAAGCAAAAACGGCTGATTTTTGACAAAAGAGATAACACCCCCCCATTACGTCATGCTTCAGAAATGTGGAAAATGGTCCGTTTTCAAATGTTTTATTTTTGAACGTCAGTTCACATTTGTAGGTTGATCATCAGTGTTAGAGCTAAAATTAGCATGTTTAAAGTGATTTTCATGCTTCCAGGGGCCCTAAACACAAGATTTATGGAATGGTTAAAAGTGCATGAAAATGGCCAATTTACTCACTCTGAGTTCTCAAAAAGGGTTTCTTCACCCCGGGAAGTTAATTAAATACCATTTGGAGGCATTTAATGTTCAAGCAAAAACGGCTGATTTTCGACAAAAGAGATAACACCCCCCCCCATTACGTCATGCTTCAGAAATGTGGAAAATGGTCCGTTTTCAAATGTTTTATTTTTGAATGTCAGTTCACATTTGTAGGTGGATCATCAGTGTTAGAGCTAAAATTAGCATGTTTAAAGTGATTTTCATGCTTCCAGGGGCTCGGGAAGTGAATTAAATACTATTTGGAGGAATTTAATGTTCAAGCAAAAACAGCTGATTTTTGACAAAAGAGATAACACCCCCCCATTACGTCATGCTTCAGAAATGTGGAAAATGGTCCGTTTTCAAATGTTTTATTTTTGAACGTTAGTTCACATTTGTAGGTGGATCATCAGTGTTAGAGCTAAAATTAGCATGTTTAAAGGGATTTTCATGCTTCCAGGAGCTCGGGAAGTGAATTAAATACTATTTGGAGGCATTTAATGTTCAAGCAAAAACAGCTGATTTTTGACAAAAGAGATAACACCCCCCCATTACGTCATGCTTCAGAAATGTGGAAAATGGTCAGTTTTCAAATGTTTTATTTTTGAACGTCAGTTCACATTTGTAGGTTGATCATCAGTGTTAGAGCTAAAATTAGCATGTTTAAAGTGATTTTCATGCTTCCAGGGGCCCTAAACACAAGATTTATGGAATGGTTAAAAGTGCATGAAAATCGCCAATTTACTCACTCTGAGTTCTCAAAAAGGGTTTCTTCACCCCGGGAAGTTAATTAAATACCATTTGGAGGCATTTAATGTTCAAGCGAAAACGGCTGATTTTCGACAAAAGAGATAACACCCCCCCATTACGTCATGCTTCAGAAATGTGGAGAATGGTCCGTTTTCAAATGTTTTATTTTTGAACGTCAGTTCACATTTGTAGGTGGATCATCAGTGTTAGAGCTAAAATTAGCATGTTTAAAGTGATTTTCATGCTTCCAGGGGCTCGGGAAGTGAATTAAATACTATTTGGAGGCATTTAATGTTCAATCAAAAACGGCTGATTTTTG
The DNA here is from genome assembly GCF_964263255.1 of Lissotriton vulgaris. Taxonomy (NCBI): domain Eukaryota; kingdom Metazoa; phylum Chordata; class Amphibia; order Caudata; family Salamandridae; genus Lissotriton; species Lissotriton vulgaris. The sequence goes on along the minus strand of NW_028251597.1, from coordinate 793,595 downwards.
ACAAAAGAGATAACACCCCCCCATTACGTCATGCTTCAGAAATGTGGAAAATGGTCCGTTTTCAAATGTTTTATTTTTGAACGTCAGTTCACATTTGTAGGTTGATCATCAGTGTTAGAGCTAAAATTAGCATGTTTAAAGTGATTTTCATGCTTCCAGGGGCTCGGGAAGTGAATTAAATACTATTTGGAGGCATTTAATGTTCAAGCAAAAATGGCTGATTTTTGACAAAAGAGATAACACCCCCCCATTATGTCATGCTTCAGAAATGTGGAAAATGGTCCGTTTTCAAATGTTTTATTTTTGAACGTCAGTTCACATTTGTAGGTGAATCATCAGTGTTAGAGCTAAAATTAGCATGTTTAAAGTGATTTTCATGCTTCCAGGGGCCCTAAACACAAGATTTATGGAATGGTTAAAAGTGCATGAAAATGGCCAATTTACTCACTCTGAGTTCTCAAAAAGGGTTTCTTCACCCCGGGAAGTTAATTAAATACCATTTGGAGGCATTTAATGTTCAAGCAAAAACGGCTGATTTTTGACAAAAGAGATAACACCCCCCCCCCATTACGTCATGCTTCAGAAATGTGGAAAATGGTCCGTTTTCAAATGTTTTATTTTTGAATGTCAGTTCACATTTGTAGGTGGATCATCAGTGTTAGAGCTAAAATTAGCATGTTTAAAGTGATTTTAATGCTTCCAGGGGCTCGGGAAGTGAATTAAATACTATTTGGAGGCATTTAATGTTCAAGCAAAAACGGCTGATTTTTGACAAAAGAGATAACACCCCCCCATTACGTCATGCTTCAGAAATGTGGAAAATGGTCCGTTTTCAAATGTTTTATTTTTGAACGTCAGTTCACATTTGTAGGTGGATCATCAGTGTTAGAGCTAAAATTAGCATGTTTAAAGTGATTTTCATGCTTCCAGGGGCCCTAAACACAAGATTTATGGAATGGTTAAAAGTGCATGAAAATCGCCAATTTACTCACTCTGAGTTCTCAAAAAGGGTTTCTTCACCCCGGGAAGTTAATTAAATACCATTTGGAGGCATTTAATGTTCAAGCGAAAACGGCTGATTTTCGACAAAAGAGATAACACCCCCCCATTACGTCATGCTTCAGAAATGTGGAAAATGAGCCGTTTTCAAAAGTTTTATTTTTGAACGTCAGTTCACATTTGTAGGTGGATCATCAGTGTTAGAGCTAAAATTAGCATGTTTAAAGTGATTTTCATGCTTCCAGGGGCTCGGGAAGTGAATTAAATACTATTTGGAGTCATTTAATGTTCAATCAAAAACGGCTGATTTTTGACAAAAGAGATAACACCCCCCCATTACGTCATGCTTCAGAAATGTGGAAAATGGTCCGTTTTTAAATGTTTTATTTTTGAACGTCAGTTCACATTTGTAGGTTGATCATCAGTGTTAGAGCTAAAATTAGCATGTTTAAAGTGATTTTCATGCTTCCAGGGGCTCGGGAAGTGAATTAAATACTATTTGGAGGCATTTAATGTTCAAGCAAAAATGGCTGATTTTTGACAAAAGAGATAACACCCCCCCATTATGTCATGCTTCAGAAATGTGGAAAATGGTCCGTTTTCAAATGTTTTATTTTTGAACGTCAGTTCACATTTGTAGGTGAATCATCAGTGTTAGAGCTAAAATTAGCATGTTTAAAGTGATTTTCATGCTTCCAGGGGCCCTAAACACAAGATTTATGGAATGGTTAAAAGTGCATGAAAATGGCCAATTTACTCACTCTGAGTTCTCAAAAAGGGTTTCTTCACCCCGGGAAGTTAATTAAATACCATTTGGAGGCATTTAATGTTCAAGCAAAAACAGCTGATTTTTGACAAAAGAGATAACCCCCCCCCATTACGTCATGCTTCAGAAATGTGGAAAATGGTCCGTTTTCAAATGTTTTATTTTTGAATGTCAGTTCACATTTGTAGGTGGATCATCAGTGTTAGAGCTAAAATTAGCATGTTTAAAGTGATTTTCATGCTTCCAGGGGCTCGGGAAGTGAATTAAATACTATTTGGAGGCATTTAATGTTCAAGCAAAAACGGCTGATTTTTGACAAAAGAGATAACACCCCCCCATTACGTCATGCTTCAGAAATGTGGAAAATGGTCCGTTTTCAAATGTTTTATTTTTGAACATCAGTTCACATTTGTAGGTGGATCATCAGTGTTAGAGCTAAAATTAGCATGTTTAAAGGGATTTTCATGCTGCCAGGGGCTCGGGAAGTGAATTAAATACTATTTGGAGGCATTTAATGTTCAAGCAAAAACAGCTGATTTTTGACAAAAGAGATAACACCCCCCCATTACGTCATGCTTCAGAAATGTGGAAAATGATCCGTTTTCAAATGTTTTATTTTTGAACGTCAGTTCACATTTGTAGGTGGATCATCAGTGTTAGAGCTAAAATTAGCATGTTTAAAGGGATTTTCATGCTTCCAGGGGCTCGGGAAGTGAATTAAATACTATTTGGAGGCATTTAATGTTCAAGCAAAAACAGCTGATTTTTGACAAAAGAGATAACACCCCCCCATTACGTCATGCTTCAGAAATGTGGAAAATGGTCAGTTTTCAAATGTTTTATTTTTGAACATCAGTTCACATTTGTAGGTTGATCATCAGTGTTAGAGCTAAAATTAGCATGTTTAAAGTGATTTTCATGCTTCCAGGGGCTCGGGAAGTGAATTAAATACTATTTGGAGGCATTTAATGTTGAAGCAAAAACGGCTGATTTTTGACAAAAGAGATAACACCCCCCATTACGTCATGCTTCAGAATTGTGGAAAATAGTCCGTTTTCAAATGTTTTATTTTTGAACGTCAGTTCACATTTGTAGGTTGATCATCAGTGTTAGAGCTAAAATTAGCATGTTTAAAGTGATTTTCATGCTTCCAGGGGCTCGGGAAGTGAATTAAATACTATTTGGAGGCATTTAATGTTCAAGCAAAAACGGCTGATTTTTGACAAAAGAGATAACACCCCCCCATTACGTCATGCTTCAGAAATGTGGAAAATAGTCCGTTTTCAAATGTTTTATTTTTGAACGTCAGTTCACATTTGTAGGTTGATCATCAGTGTTAGAGCTAAAATTAGCATGTTTAAAGTGATTTTCATGCTTCCAGGGGCCCTAAACACAAGATTTATGGAATGGTTAAAAGTGCATGAAAATGGCCAATTTACTCACTCTGAGTTCTCAAAAAGGGTTTCTTCGCCCCGGGAAGTTAATTAAATACCATTTGGAGGCATTTAATATTCAAGCAAAAACGGCTGATTTTCGACAAAAGAGATAACACCCCCCCATTACGTCATGCTTCAGAAATGTGGAAAATGGTCCGTTTTCAAATGTTTTATTTTTGAACAACAGTTCACATTTGTAGGTGGATCATCAGTGTTAGAGCTAAAATTAGCATGTTTAAAGTGATTTTCATGCTTCCAGGGGCTCGGGAAGTGAATTACATACTATTTGGAGGCATTTAATGTTCAAGCAAAAACGGCTGATTTTTGACAAAAGAGATAACACCCCCCCATTACGTCATGCTTCAGAAATGTGGAAAATGGTCCGTTTTCAAATGTTTTATTTTTGGACGTCAGTTCACATTTGTAGGTTGATCATCAGTGTTAGAGCTAAAATTAGCATGTTTAAAGTGATTTTCATGCTTCCAGGGGCTCGGGAAGTGAATTAAATACAATTTGGAGGCATTTAATGTTCAAGCAAAAACGGCTGATTTTTGACAAAAGAGATAACACCCCCCCATTACGTCATGCTTCAGAAATGTGGAAAATGGTCCGTTTTCAAATGTTTTATTTTTGGACGTCAGTTCACATTTGTAGGTTGATCATCAGTGTTAGAGCTAAAATTAGTATGTTTAAAGTGATTTTCATGCTTCCAGGGGCCCTAAACACAAGATTTACGGAATGGTTAAAAGTGCATGAAAATGGCCAATTTACTCACTCTGAGTTCTCAAAAAGGGTTTCTTCACCCCGGGAAGTTAATTAAATACCACTTGGAGGCATTTAATGTTCAAGCAAAAACGGCTGATTTTCGACAAAAGAGATAACACCCCCCCATTACGTCATGCTTCAGAAATGTGGAAAATGATCCGTTTTCAAATGTTTTATTTTTGAACGTCAGTTCACATTTGTAGGTGGATCATCAGTGTTGGAGCTAAAATTAGCATGTTTAAAGGGATTTTCATGCTTCCAGGGGCTCGGGAAGTGAATTAAATACTATTTGGAGGCATTTAATGTTCAAGCAAAAACGGCTGATTTTTGACAAAAGAGATAACACCCCCCCATTACGTCATGCTTGAGAAATGTGGAAAATGGTCCGTTTTCAAATGTTTTATTTTTGAACGTCAGTTCACATTTGTAGGTGGATCATCAGTGTTAGAGCTAAAATTAGCATGTTTAAAGTGATTTTCATGCTTCCAGGGGCTCGGGAAGTGAATGAAATACTATTTGGAGGCATTTAATGTTCAAGCAAAAACGGCTGATTTTTGACAAAAGAGATAACACCCCCCCATTACGTCATGCTTCAGAAATGTGGAGAATGGTCCGTTTTCAAATGTTTTATTTTTGAACGTCAGTTCACATTTGTAGGTGGATCATCAGTGTTAGAGCTAAAATTAGCATGTTTAAAGTGAGTTTCATGCTTCCAGGGGCTCGGGAAGTGAATTAAATACTATTTGGAGGCATTTAATGGTCAATCAAAAACGGCTGATTTTTGACAAAAGAGATAACACCCCCCCATTACGTCATGCTTCAGAAATGTGGAAAATGGTCCGTTTTCAAATGTTTTATTTTTGAACGTCAGTTCACATTTGTAGGTTGATCATCAGTGTTAGAGCTAAAATTAGCATGTTTAAAGTGATTTTCATGCTTCCAGGGGCTCGGGAAGTGAATTAAATACTATTTGGAGGCATTTAATGTTCAAGCAAAAATGGCTGATTTTTGACAAAAGAGATAACACCCCCCATTACGTCATGCTTCAGAAATGTGGAAAATGGTCAGTTTTCAAATGTTTTATTTTTGAACATCAGTTCACATTTGTAGGTGGATCATCAGTGTTAGAGCTAAAATTAGCATGTTTAAAGTGATTTTCATGCTTCCAGGGGCTCGGGAAGTGAATTAAATACTATTTGGAGGCATTTAATGTTCAAGCAAAAACAGCTGATTTTTGACAAAAGAGATAACACCCCCCCATTACGTCATGCTTCAGAAATGTGGAAAATGGTCAGTTTTCAAATGTTTTATTTTTGAACATCAGTTCACATTTGTAGGTTGATCATCAGTGTTAGAGCTAAAATTAGCATGTTTAAAGTGATTTTCATGCTTCCAGGGGCTCGGGAAGTGAATTAAATACTATTTGGAGGCATTTAATGTTGAAGCAAAAACGGCTGATTTTTGACAAAAGAGATAACACCCCCCATTACGTCATGCTTCAGAATTGTGGAAAATAGTCCGTTTTCAAATGTTTTATTTTTGAACGTCAGTTCACATTTGTAGGTTGATCATCAGTGTTAGAGCTAAAATTAGCATGTTTAAAGTGATTTTCATGCTTCCAGGGGCTCGGGAAGTGAATTAAATACTATTTGGAGGCATTTAATGTTCAAGCAAAAACGGCTGATTTTTGACAAAAGAGATAACACCCCCCCATTACGTCATGCTTCAGAAATGTGGAAAATAGTCCGTTTTCAAATGTTTTATTTTTGAACGTCAGTTCACATTTGTAGGTTGATCATCAGTGTTAGAGCTAAAATTAGCATGTTTAAAGTGATTTTCATGCTTCCAGGGGCCCTAAACACAAGATTTATGGAATGGTTAAAAGTGCATGAAAATGGCCAATTTACTCACTCTGAGTTCTCAAAAAGGGTTTCTTCGCCCCGGGAAGTTAATTAAATACCATTTGGAGGCATTTAATATTCAAGCAAAAACGGCTGATTTTCGACAAAAGAGATAACACCCCCCCATTACGTCATGCTTCAGAAATGTGGAAAATGGTCCGTTTTCAAATGTTTTATTTTTGAACAACAGTTCACATTTGTAGGTGGATCATCAGTGTTAGAGCTAAAATTAGCATGTTTAAAGTGATTTTCATGCTTCCAGGGGCTCGGGAAGTGAATTACATACTATTTGGAGGCATTTAATGTTCAAGCAAAAACGGCTGATTTTTGACAAAAGAGATAACACCCCCCCATTACGTCATGCTTCAGAAATGTGGAAAATGGTCCGTTTTCAAATGTTTTATTTTTGGACGTCAGTTCACATTTGTAGGTTGATCATCAGTGTTAGAGCTAAAATTAGCATGTTTAAAGTGATTTTCATGCTTCCAGGGGCTCGGGAAGTGAATTAAATACAATTTGGAGGCATTTAATGTTCAAGCAAAAACGGCTGATTTTTGACAAAAGAGATAACACCCCCCCATTACGTCATGCTTCAGAAATGTGGAAAATGGTCCGTTTTCAAATGTTTTATTTTTGGACGTCAGTTCACATTTGTAGGTTGATCATCAGTGTTAGAGCTAAAATTAGTATGTTTAAAGTGATTTTCATGCTTCCAGGGGCCCTAAACACAAGATTTACGGAATGGTTAAAAGTGCATGAAAATGGCCAATTTACTCACTCTGAGTTCTCAAAAAGGGTTTCTTCACCCCGGGAAGTTAATTAAATACCACTTGGAGGCATTTAATGTTCAAGCAAAAACGGCTGATTTTCGACAAAAGAGATAACACCCCCCCATTACGTCATGCTTCAGAAATGTGGAAAATGATCCGTTTTCAAATGTTTTATTTTTGAACGTCAGTTCACATTTGTAGGTGGATCATCAGTGTTGGAGCTAAAATTAGCATGTTTAAAGGGATTTTCATGCTTCCAGGGGCTCGGGAAGTGAATTAAATACTATTTGGAGGCATTTAATGTTCAAGCAAAAACGGCTGATTTTTGACAAAAGAGATAACACCCCCCCATTACGTCATGCTTGAGAAATGTGGAAAATGGTCCGTTTTCAAATGTTTTATTTTTGAACGTCAGTTCACATTTGTAGGTGGATCATCAGTGTTAGAGCTAAAATTAGCATGTTTAAAGTGATTTTCATGCTTCCAGGGGCTCGGGAAGTGAATTAAATACTATTTGGAGGCATTTAATGTTCAAGCAAAAACGGCTGATTTTTGACAAAAGAGATAACACCCCCCCATTACGTCATGCTTCAGAAATGTGGAAAATAGTCCGTTTTCAAATGTTTTATTTTTGAACGTCAGTTCACATTTGTAGGTTGATCATCAGTGTTAGAGCTAAAATTAGCATGTTTAAAGTGATTTTCATGCTTCCAGGGGCCCTAAACACAAGATTTATGGAATGGTTAAAAGTGCATGAAAATGGCCAATTTACTCACTCTGAGTTCTCAAAAAGGGTTTCTTCGCCCCGGGAAGTTAATTAAATACCATTTGGAGGCATTTAATATTCAAGCAAAAACGGCTGATTTTCGACAAAAGAGATAACACCCCCCCATTACGTCATGCTTCAGAAATGTGGAAAATGGTCCGTTTTCAAATGTTTTATTTTTGAACAACAGTTCACATTTGTAGGTGGATCATCAGTGTTAGAGCTAAAATTAGCATGTTTAAAGTGATTTTCATGCTTCCAGGGGCTCGGGAAGTGAATTACATACTATTTGGAGGCATTTAATGTTCAAGCAAAAACGGCTGATTTTTGACAAAAGAGATAACACCCCCCCATTACGTCATGCTTCAGAAATGTGGAAAATGGTCCGTTTTCAAATGTTTTATTTTTGGACGTCAGTTCACATTTGTAGGTTGATCATCAGTGTTAGAGCTAAAATTAGCATGTTTAAAGTGATTTTCATGCTTCCAGGGGCTCGGGAAGTGAATTAAATACAATTTGGAGGCATTTAATGTTCAAGCAAAAACGGCTGATTTTTGACAAAAGAGATAACACCCCCCCCATTACGTCATGCTTCAGAAATGTGGAAAATGGTCCGTTTTCAAATGTTTTATTTTTGGACGTCAGTTCACATTTGTAGGTTGATCATCAGTGTTAGAGCTAAAATTAGTATGTTTAAAGTGATTTTCATGCTTCCAGGGGCCCTAAACACAAGATTTACGGAATGGTTAAAAGTGCATGAAAATGGCCAATTTACTCACTCTGAGTTCTCAAAAAGGGTTTCTTCACCCCGGGAAGTTAATTAAATACCACTTGGAGGCATTTAATGTTCAAGCAAAAACGGCTGATTTTCGACAAAAGAGATAACACCCCCCCATTACGTCATGCTTCAGAAATGTGGAAAATGATCCGTTTTCAAATGTTTTATTTTTGAACGTCAGTTCACATTTGTAGGTGGATCATCAGTGTTGGAGCTAAAATTAGCATGTTTAAAGGGATTTTCATGCTTCCAGGGGCTCGGGAAGTGAATTAAATACTATTTGGAGGCATTTAATGTTCAAGCAAAAACGGCTGATTTTTGACAAAAGAGATAACACCCCCCCATTACGTCATGCTTGAGAAATGTGGAAAATGGTCCGTTTTCAAATGTTTTATTTTTGAACGTCAGTTCACATTTGTAGGTGGATCATCAGTGTTAGAGCTAAAATTAGCATGTTTAAAGTGATTTTCATGCTTCCAGGGGCTCGGGAAGTGAATTAAATACTATTTGGAGGCATTTAATGTTCAAGCAAAAACGGCTGATTTTTGACAAAAGAGATAACACCCCCCCATTACGTCATGCTTCAGAAATGTGGAGAATGGTCCGTTTTCAAATGTTTTATTTTTGAACATCAGTTCACATTTGTAGGTTGATCATCAGTGTTAGAGCTAAAATTAGTATGTTTAAAGTGATTTTCATGCTTCCAGGGGCCCTAAACACAAGATTTACGGAATGGTTAAAAGTGCATGAAAATGGCCAATTTACTCACTCTGAGTTCTCAAAAAGGGTTTCTTCACCCCGGGAAGTTAATTAAATACCACTTGGAGGCATTTAATGTTCAAGCAAAAACGGCTGATTTTCGACAAAAGAGATAACACCCCCCCATTACGTCATGCTTCAGAAATGTGGAAAATGATCCGTTTTCAAATGTTTTATTTTTGAACGTCAGTTCACATTTGTAGGTGGATCATCAGTGTTGGAGCTAAAATTAGCATGTTTAAAGGGATTTTCATGCTTCCAGGGGCTCGGGAAGTGAATTAAATACTATTTGGAGGCATTTAATGTTCAAGCAAAAACGGCTGATTTTTGACAAAAGAGATAACACCCCCCCATTACGTCATGCTTGAGAAATGTGGAAAATGGTCCGTTTTCAAATGTTTTATTTTTGAACGTCAGTTCACATTTGTAGGTGGATCATCAGTGTTAGAGCTAAAATTAGCATGTTTAAAGTGATTTTCATGCTTCCAGGGGCTCGGGAAGTGAATTAAATACTATTTGGAGGCATTTAATGTTCAAGCAAAAACGGCTGATTTTTGACAAAAGAGATAACACCCCCCCATTACGTCATGCTTCAGAAATGTGGAGAATGGTCCGTTTTCAAATGTTTTATTTTTGAACGTCAGTTCACATTTGTAGGTGGATCATCAGTGTTAGAGCTAAAATTAGCATGTTTAAAGTGAGTTTCATGCTTCCAGGGGCTCGGGAAGTGAATTAAATACTATTTGGAGGCATTTAATGTTCAATCAAAAACGGCTGATTTTTGACAAAAGAGATAACACCCCCCCATTACGTCATGCTTCAGAAATGTGGAAAATGGTCCGTTTTCAAATGTTTTATTTTTGAACGTCAGTTCACATTTGTAGGTTGATCATCAGTGTTAGAGCTAAAATTAGCATGTTTAAAGTGATTTTCATGCTTCCAGGGGCTCGGGAAGTGAATTAAATACTATTTGGAGGCATTTAATGTTCAAGCAAAAATGGCTGATTTTTGACAAAAGAGATAACACCCCCCCATTACGTCATGCTTCAGAAATGTGGAAAATGGTCAGTTTTCAAATGTTTTATTTTTGAACATCAGTTCACATTTGTAGGTGGATCATCAGTGTTAGAGCTAAAATTAGCATGTTTAAAGTGATTTTCATGCTTCCAGGGGCTCGGGAAGTGAATTAAATACTATTTGGAGGCATTTAATGTTCAAGCAAAAACAGCTGATTTTTGACAAAAGAGATAACACCCCCCCATTACGTCATGCTTCAGAAATGTGGAAAATGGTCAGTTTTCAAATGTTTTATTTTTGAACATCAGTTCACATTTGTAGGTTGATCATCAGTGTTAGAGCTAAAATTAGCATGTTTAAAGTGATTTTCATGCTTCCAGGGGCTCGGGAAGTGAATTAAATACTATTTGGAGGCATTTAATGTTGAAGCAAAAACGGCTGATTTTTGACAAAAGAGATAACACCCCCCATTACGTCATGCTTCAGAATTGTGGAAAATAGTCCGTTTTCAAATGTTTTATTTTTGAACGTCAGTTCACATTTGTAGGTTGATCATCAGTGTTAGAGCTAAAATTAGCATGTTTAAAGTGATTTTCATGCTTCCAGGGGCTCGGGAAGTGAATTAAATACTATTTGGAGGCATTTAATGTTCAAGCAAAAACGGCTGATTTTTGACAAAAGAGATAACACCCCCCCATTACGTCATGCTTCAGAAATGTGGAAAATAGTCCGTTTTCAAATGTTTTATTTTTGAACGTCAGTTCACATTTGTAGGTTGATCATCAGTGTTAGAGCTAAAATTAGCATGTTTAAAGTGATTTTCATGCTTCCAGGGGCCTTAAACACAAGATTTATGGAATGGTTAAAAGTGCATGAAAATGGCCAATTTACTCACTCTGAGTTCTCAAAAAGGGTTTCTCCGCCCCGGGAAGTTAATTAAATACCATTTGGAGGCATTTAATATTCAAGCAAAAACGGCTGATTTTCGACAAAAGAGATAACACCCCCCCATTACGTCATGCTTCAGAAATGTGGAAAATGGTCCGTTTTCAAATGTTTTATTTTTGAACAACAGTTCACATTTGTAGGTGGATCATCAGTGTTAGAGCTAAAATTAGCATGTTTAAAGTGATTTTCATGCTTCCAGGGGCTCGGGAAGTGAATTACATACTATTTGGAGGCATTTAATGTTCAAGCAAAAACGGCTGATTTTTGACAAAAGAGATAACACCCCCCCATTACGTCATGCTTCAGAAATGTGGAAAATGGTCCGTTTTCAAATGTTTTATTTTTGGACGTCAGTTCACATTTGTAGGTTGATCATCAGTGTTAGAGCTAAAATTAGCATGTTTAAAGTGATTTTCATGCTTCCAGGGGCTCGGGAAGTGAATTAAATACAATTTGGAGGCATTTAATGTTCAAGCAAAAACGGCTGATTTTTGACAAAAGAGATAACACCCCCCCATTACGTCATGCTTCAGAAATGTGGAAAATGGTCCGTTTTCAAATGTTTTATTTTTGGACGTCAGTTCACATTTGTAGGTTGATCATCAGTGTTAGAGCTAAAATTAGTATGTTTAAAGTGATTTTCATGCTTCCAGGGGCCCTAAACACAAGATTTACGGAATGGTTAAAAGTGCATGAAAATGGCCAATTTACTCACTCTGAGTTCTCAAAAAGGGTTTCTTCACCCCGGGAAGTTAATTAAATACCACTTGGAGGCATTTAATGTTCAAGCAAAAACGGCTGATTTTCGACAAAAGAGATAACACCCCCCCATTACGTCATGCTTCAGAAATGTGGAAAATGATCCGTTTTCAAATGTTTTATTTTTGAACGTCAGTTCACATTTGTAGGTGGATCATCAGTGTTGGAGCTAAAATTAGCATGTTTAAAGGGATTTTCATGCTTCCAGGGGCTCGGGAAGTGAATTAAATACTATTTGGAGGCATTTAATGTTCAAGCAAAAACGGCTGATTTTTGACAAAAGAGATAACACCCCCCCATTACGTCATGCTTGAGAAATGTGGAAAATGGTCCGTTTTCAAATGTTTTATTTTTGAACGTCAGTTCACATTTGTAGGTGGATCATCAGTGTTAGAGCTAAAATTAGCATGTTTAAAGTGATTTTCATGCTTCCAGGGGCTCGGGAAGTGAATTAAATACTATTTGGAGGCATTTAATGTTCAAGCAAAAACGGCTGATTTTTGACAAAAGAGATAACACCCCCCCATTACGTCATGCTTCAGAAATGTGGAGAATGGTCCGTTTTCAAATGTTTTATTTTTGAACGTCAGTTCACATTTGTAGGTGGATCATCAGTGTTAGAGCTAAAATTAGCATGTTTAAAGTGAGTTTCATGCTTCCAGGGGCTCGGGAAGTGAATTAAATACTATTTGGAGGCATTTAATGTTCAATCAAAAACGGCTGATTTTTGACAAAAGAGATAACACCCCCCCATTACGTCATGCTTCAGAAATGTGGAAAATGGTCCGTTTTCAAATGTTTTATTTTTGAACGTCAGTTCACATTTGTAGGTTGATCATCAGTGTTAGAGCTAAAATTAGCATGTTTAAAGTGATTTTCATGCTTCCAGGGGCTCGGGAAGTGAATTAAATACTATTTGGAGGCATTTAATGTTCAAGCAAAAATGGCTGATTTTTGACAAAAGAGATAACACCCCCCCATTACGTCATGCTTCAGAAATGTGGAAAATGGTCAGTTTTCAAATGTTTTATTTTTGAACGTCAGTTCACATTTGTAGGTGAATCATCAGTGTTAGAGCTAAAATTAGCATGTTTAAAGTGATTTTCATGCTTCCAGGGGCTCGGGAAGTGAATTAAATACTATTTGGAGGCATTTAATGTTCAAGCAAAAACGGCTGATTTTTGACAAAAGAGATAACACCCCCCCATTACGTCATGCTTCAGAAATGTGGAAAATAGTCCGTTTTCAAATGTTTTATTTTTGAACGTCAGTTCACATTTGTAGGTTGATCATCAGTGTTAGAGCTAAAATTAGCATGTTTAAAGTGATTTTCATGCTTCCAGGGGCCCTAAACACAAGATTTATGGAATGGTTAAAAGTGCATGAAAATGGCCAATTTACTCACTCTGAGTTCTCAAAAAGGGTTTCTTCGCCCCGGGAAGTTAATTAAATACCATTTGGAGGCATTTAATATTCAAGCAAAAACGGCTGATTTTCGACAAAAGAGATAACACCCCCCCATTACGTCATGCTTCAGAAATGTGGAAAATGGTCCGTTTTCAAATGTTTTATTTTTGAACAACAGTTCACATTTGTAGGTGGATCATCAGTGTTAGAGCTAAAATTAGCATGTTTAAAGTGATTTTCATGCTTCCAGGGGCTCGGGAAGTGAATTACATACTATTTGGAGGCATTTAATGTTCAAGCAAAAACGGCTGATTTTTGACAAAAGAGATAACACCCCCCCATTACGTCATGCTTCAGAAATGTGGAAAATGGTCCGTTTTCAAATGTTTTATTTTTGGACGTCAGTTCACATTTGTAGGTTGATCATCAGTGTTAGAGCTAAAATTAGCATGTTTAAAGTGATTTTCATGCTTCCAGGGGCTCGGGAAGTGAATTAAATACAATTTGGAGGCATTTAATGTTCATGCAAAAACGGCTGATTTTTGACAAAAGAGATAACACCCCCCCCATTACGTCATGCTTCAGAAATGTGGAAAATGGTCCGTTTTCAAATGTTTTATTTTTGGACGTCAGTTCACATTTGTAGGTTGATCATCAGTGTTAGAGCTAAAATTAGTATGTTTAAAGTGATTTTCATGCTTCCAGGGGCCCTAAACACAAGATTTACGGAATGGTTAAAAGTGCATGAAAATGGCCAATTTACTCACTCTGAGTTCTCAAAAAGGGTTTCTTCACCCCGGGAAGTTAATTAAATACCACTTGGAGGCATTTAATGTTCAAGCAAAAACGGCTGATTTTCGACAAAAGAGATAACACCCCCCCATTACGTCATGCTTCAGAAATGTGGAAAATGATCCGTTTTCAAATGTTTTATTTTTGAACGTCAGTTCACATTTGTAGGTGGATCATCAGTGTTGGAGCTAAAATTAGCATGTTTAAAGGGATTTTCATGCTTCCAGGGGCTCGGGAAGTGAATTAAATACTATTTGGAGGCATTTAATGTTCAAGCAAAAACGGCTGATTTTTGACAAAAGAGATAACACCCCCCCATTACGTCATGCTTGAGAAATGTGGAAAATGGTCCATTTTCAAATGTTTTATTTTTGAACGTCAGTTCACATTTGTAGGTGGATCATCAGTGTTAGAGCTAAAATTAGCATGTTTAAAGTGATTTTCATGCTTCCAGGGGCTCGGGAAGTGAATTAAATACTATTTGGAGGCATTTAATGTTCAAGCAAAAACGGCTGATTTTTGACAAAAGAGATAACACCCCCCCATTACGTCATGCTTCAGAAATGTGGAGAATGGTCCGTTTTCAAATGTTTTATTTTTGAACATCAGTTCACATTTGTAGGTGGATCATCAGTGTTAGAGCTAAAATTAGCATGTTTAAAGTGAGTTTCATGCTTCCAGGGGCTCGGGAAGTGAATTAAATACTATTTGGAGGCATTTAATGTTCAATCAAAAACGGCTGATTTTTGACAAAAGAGATAACACCCCCCCATTACGTCATGCTTCAGAAATGTGGAAAATGGTCCGTTTTCAAATGTTTTATTTTTGAACGTCAGTTACATTTGTAGGTTGATCATCAGTGTTAGAGCTAAAATTAGCATGTTTAAAGTGATTTTCATGCTTCCAGGGGCTCGGGAAGTGAATTAAATACTATTTGGAGGCATTTAATGTTCAAGCAAAAATGGCTGATTTTTGACAAAAGAGATAACACCCCCCCATTACGTCATGCTTCAGAAATGTGGAAAATGGTCAGTTTTCAAATGTTTTATTTTTGAACGTCAGTTCACATTTGTAGGTGAATCATCAGTGTTAGAGCTAAAATTAGCATGTTTAACGTGATTTTCATGCTTCCAGGGGCCCTAAACACAAGATTTATGGAATGGTTAAAAGTGCATGAAAATGGCCAATTTACTCACTCTGAGTTCTCAAAAAGGGTTTCTTCACCCCGGGAAGTTAATTAAATACCATTTGGAGGCATTTAATGTTCAAGCAAAAACGGCTGATTTTTGACAAAAGAGATAACACCCCCCATTACGTCATGCTTCAGAAATGTGGAAAATGGTCCGTTTTCAAATGTTTTATTTTTGAATGTCAGTTCACATTTGTAGGTTGATCATCAGTGTTAGAGCTAAAATTAGCATGTTTAAAGTGATTTTCATGCTTCCAGGGGCCCTAAACACAAGATTTATGGAATGGTTAAAAGTGCATGAAAATGGCCAATTTACTCACTCTGAGTTCTCAAAAAGGGTTTCTTAGCCCCGGGAAGTTAATTAAATACCATTTGGAGGCATTTAATATTCAAGCAAAAACGGCTGATTTTCGACAAAAGAGATAACACCCCCCCATTACGTCATGCTTCAGAAATGTGGAAAATGGTCCGTTTTCAAATGTTTTATTTTTGAACAACAGTTCACATTTGTAGGTGGATCATCAGTGTTAGAGCTAAAATTAGCATGTTTAAAGTGATTTTCATGCTTCCAGGGGCTCGGGAAGTGAATTAAATACTATTTGGAGGCATTTAATGTTCAAGCAAAAACGGCTGATTTTTGACAAAAGAGATAACACCCCCCCATTACGTCATGCTTGAGAAATGTGGAAAATGGTCCGTTTTCAAATGTTTTATTTTTGAACGTCAGTTCACATTTGTAGGTGGATCATCAGTGTTAGAGCTAAAATTAGCATGTTTAAAGTGATTTTCATGCTTCCAGGGGCTCGGGAAGTGAATTAAATACTATTTGGAGGAATTTAATGTTCAAGCAAAAACGGCTGATTTTTGACAAAAGAGATAACACCCCCCCATTACGTCATGCTTCAGAAATGTGGAGAATGGTCCGTTTTCAAATGTTTTATTTTTGAACGTCAGTTCACATTTGTAGGTGGATCATCAGTGTTAGAGCTAAAATTAGCATGTTTAAAGTGAGTTTCATGCTTCCAGGGGCTCGGGAAGTGAATTAAATACTATTTGGAGGCATTTAATGTTCAATCAAAAACGGCTGATTTTTGACAAAAGAGATAACACCCCCCCCATTACGTCATGCTTCAGAAATGTGGAAAATGGTCCGTTTTCAAATGTTTTATTTTTGAACGTCAGTTCACATTTGTAGGTTGATCATCAGTGTTAGAGCTAAAATTAGCATGTTTAAAGTGATTTTCATGCTTCCAGGGGCTCGGGAAGTGAATTAAATACTATTTGGAGGCATTTAATGTTCAAGCAAAAATGGCTGATTTTTGACAAAAGAGATAACACCCCCCCATTACGTCATGCTTCAGAAATGTGGAAAATGGTCCGTTTTCAAATGTTTTATTTTTGAACGTCAGTTCACATTTGTAGGTGAATCATCAGTGTTAGAGCTAAAATTAGCATGTTTAAAGTGATTTTCATGCTTCCAGGGGCCCTAAACACAAGATTTATGGAATGGTTAAAAGTGCATGAAAATGGCCAATTTACTCACTCTGAGTTCTCAAAAAGGGTTTCTTCACCCCGGGAAGTTAATTAAATACCATTTGGAGGCATTTAATGTTCAAGCAAAAACGGCTGATTTTTTACAAAAGAGATAACACCCCCCATTACGTCATGCTTCAGAAATGTGGAAAATGGTCCGTTTTCAAATGTTTTATTTTTGAATGTCAGTTCACATTTGTAGGTTGATCATCAGTGTTAGAGCTAAAATTAGCATGTTTGAAGTGATTTTCATGCTTCCAGGGGCCCTAAACACAAGATTTATGGAATGGTTAAAAGTGCATGAAAATGGCCAATTTACTCACTCTGAGTTCTCAAAAAGGGTTTCTTCACCCCGGGGAGTTAATTAAATACCATTTGGAGGCATTTAATGTTCAAGCAAAAACGGCTGATTTTCGACAAAAGAGATAACACCCCCCCCATTACGTCATGCTTCAGAAATGTGGAAAATGATCCGTTTTCAAATGTTTTATTTTTGAACGTCAGTTCACATTTGTAGGTGGATCATCAGTGTTAGAGCTAAAATTAGCATGTTTAAAGTGATTTTCATGCTTCCAGGGGCTCGGGAAGTGAATTAAATACTATTTGGAGGCATTTAATGTTCAAGCAAAAACGGCTGATTTTTATCAAAAGAGATAACACCCCCCCATTACGTCATGCTTCAGAAATGTGGAAAATAGTCCGTTTTCAAATGTTTTATTTTTGAACGTCAGTTCACATTTGTAGGTTGATCATCAGTGTTAGAGCTAAAATTAGCATGTTTAAAGTGATTTTCATGCTTCCAGGGGCTCGGGAAGTGAATTAAATACTATTTGGAGGCATTTAATGTTCAAGCAAAAACGGCTGATTTTTGACAAAAGAGATAACACCCCCCCATTACGTCATGCTTCAGAAATGTGGAAAATAGTCTGTTTTCAAATGTTTTATTTTTGAACGTCAGTTCACATTTGTAGGTTGATCATCAGTGTTAGAGCTAAAATTAGCATGTTTAAAGTGATTTTCATGCTTCCAGGGGCCCTAAACACAAGATTTATGGAATGGTTAAAAGTGCATGAAAATGGCCAATTTACTCACTCTGAGTTCTCAAAAAGGGTTTCTTCACCCCGGGAAGTTAATTAAATACCATTTGGAGGCATTTAATGTTCAAGCAAAAACGGCTGATTTTCGACAAAAGAGATAACACCCCCCCCCATTACGTCATGCTTCAGAAATGTGGAAAATGGTCCGTTTTCAAATGTTTTATTTTTGAATGTCAGTTCACATTTGTAGGTGGATCATCAGTGTTAGAGCTAAAATTAGCATGTTTAAAGTGATTTTCATGCTTCCAGGGGCTCGGGAAGTGAATTAAATACTATTTGGAGGAATTTAATGTTCAAGCAAAAACAGCTGATTTTTGACAAAAGAGATAACACCCCCCCATTACGTCATGCTTCAGAAATGTGGAAAATGGTCCGTTTTCAAATGTTTTATTTTTGAACGTCAGTTCACATTTGTAGGTGGATCATCAGTGTTAGAGCTAAAATTAGCATGTTTAAAGGGATTTTCATGCTTCCAGGAGCTCGGGAAGTGAATTAAATACTATTTGGAGGCATTTAATGTTCAAGCAAAAACAGCTGATTTTTGACAAAAGAGATAACACCCCCCCATTACGTCATGCTTCAGAAATGTGGAAAATGGTCAGTTTTCAAATGTTTTATTTTTGAACGTCAGTTCACATTTGTAGGTTGATCATCAGTGTTAGAGCTAAAATTAGCATGTTTAAATTGATTTTCATGCTTCCAGGGGCCCTAAACACAAGATTTATGGAATGGTTAAAAGTGCATGAAAATCGCCAATTTACTCACTCTGAGTTCTCAAAAAGGGTTTCTTCACCCCGGGAAGTTAATTAAATACCATTTGGAGGCATTTAATGTTCAAGCGAAAACGGCTGATTTTCGACAAAAGAGATAACACCCCCCCATTACGTCATGCTTCAGAAATGTGGAGAATGGTCCGTTTTCAAATGTTTTATTTTTGAACGTCAGTTCACATTTGTAGGTGGATCATCAGTGTTAGAGCTAAAATTAGCATGTTTAAAGTGATTTTCATGCTTCCAGGGGCTCGGGAAGTGAATTAAATACTATTTGGAGGCATTTAATGTTCAATCAAAAACGGCTGATTTTTGACAAAAGAGATAACACCCCCCCATTACGTCATGCTTCAGAAATGTGGAAAATGGTCCGTTTTCAAATGTTTTATTTTTGAACGTCAGTTCACATTTGTAGGTTGATCATCAGTGTTAGAGCTAAAATTAGCATGTTTAAAGTGATTTTCATGCTTCCAGGGGCTCGGGAAGTGAATTAAATACTATTTGGAGGCATTTAATGTTCAAGCAAAAAAGGCTGATTTTTGACAAAAGAGATAACACCCCCCCATTATGTCATGCTTCAGAAATGTGGAAAATGGTCCGTTTTCAAATGTTTTATTTTTGAACGTCAGTTCACATTTGTAGGTGAATCATCAGTGTTAGAGCTAAAATTAGCATGTTTAAAGTGATTTTCATGCTTCCAGGGGCCCTAAACACAAGATTTATGGAATGGTTAAAAGTGCATGAAAATGGCCAATTTACTCACTCTGAGTTCTCAAAAAGGGTTTCTTCACCCCGGGAAGTTAATTAAATACCATTTGGAGGCATTTAATGTTCAAGCAAAAACGGCTGATTTTTGACAAAAGAGATAACACCCCCCCCCCATTACGTCATGCTTCAGAAATGTGGAAAATGGTCCGTTTTCAAATGTTTTATTTTTGAATGTCAGTTCACATTTGTAGGTGGATCATCAGTGTTAGAGCTAAAATTAGCATGTTTAAAGTGATTTTAATGCTTCCAGGGGCTCGGGAAGTGAATTAAATACTATTTGGAGGCATTTAATGTTCAAGCAAAAACGGCTGATTTTTGACAAAAGAGATAACACCCCCCCATTACGTCATGCTTCAGAAATGTGGAAAATGGTCCGTTTTCAAATGTTTTATTTTTGAACGTCAGTTCACATTTGTAGGTGGATCATCAGTGTTAGAGCTAAAATTAGCATGTTTAAAGTGATTTTCATGCTTCCAGGGGCCCTAAACACAAGATTTATGGAATGGTTAAAAGTGCATGAAAATCGCCAATTTACTCACTCTGAGTTCTCAAAAAGGGTTTCTTCACCCCGGGAAGTTAATTAAATACCATTTGGAGGCATTTAATGTTCAAGCGAAAACGGCTGATTTTCGACAAAAGAGATAACACCCCCCCATTACGTCATGCTTCAGAAATGTGGAAAATGATCCGTTTTCAAAAGTTTTATTTTTGAACGTCAGTTCACATTTGTAGGTGGATCATCAGTGTTAGAGCTAAAATTAGCATGTTTAAAGTGATTTTCATGCTTCCAGGGGCTCGGGAAGTGAATTAAATACTATTTGGAGGCATTTAATGTTCAATCAAAAACGGCTGATTTTTGACAAAAGAGATAACACCCCCCCATTACGTCATGCTTCAGAAATGTGGAAAATGGTCCGTTTTTAAATGTTTTATTTTTGAACGTCAGTTCACATTTGTAGGTTGATCATCAGTGTTAGAGCTAAAATTAGCATGTTTAAAGTGATTTTCATGCTTCCAGGGGCTCGGGAAGTGAATTAAATACTATTTGGAGGCATTTAATGTTCAAGCAAAAATGGCTGATTTTTGACAAAAGAGATAACACCCCCCCATTATGTCATGCTTCAGAAATGTGGAAAATGGTCCGTTTTCAAATGTTTTATTTTTGAACGTCAGTTCACATTTGTAGGTGAATCATCAGTGTTAGAGCTAAAATTAGCATGTTTAAAGTGATTTTCATGCTTCCAGGGGCCCTAAACACAAGATTTATGGAATGGTTAAAAGTGCATGAAAATGGCCAATTTACTCACTCTGAGTTCTCAAAAAGGGTTTCTTCACCCCGGGAAGTTAATTAAATACCATTTGGAGGCATTTAATGTTCAAGCAAAAACAGCTGATTTTTGACAAAAGAGATAACCCCCCCCCCATTACGTCATGCTTCAGAAATGTGGAAAATGGTCCGTTTTCAAATGTTTTATTTTTGAATGTCAGTTCACATTTGTAGGTGGATCATCAGTGTTAGAGCTAAAATTAGCATGTTTAAAGTGATTTTCATGCTTCCAGGGGCTCGGGAAGTGAATTAAATACTATTTGGAGGCATTTAATGTTCAAGCAAAAACGGCTGATTTTTGACAAAAGAGATAACACCCCCCCATTACGTCATGCTTCAGAAATGTGGAAAATGGTCCGTTTTCAAATGTTTTATTTTTGAACATCAGTTCACATTTGTAGGTGGATCATCAGTGTTAGAGCTAAAATTAGCATGTTTAAAGGGATTTTCATGCTTCCAGGGGCTCGGGAAGTGAATTAAATACTATTTGGAGGCATTTAATGTTCAAGCAAAAACAGCTGATTTTTGACAAAAGAGATAACACCCCCCCATTACGTCATGCTTCAGAAATGTGGAAAATGATCCGTTTTCAAATGTTTTATTTTTGAACGTCAGTTCACATTTGTAGGTGGATCATCAGTGTTAGAGCTAAAATTAGCATGTTTAAAGGGATTTTCATGCTTCCAGGGGCTCGGGAAGTGAATTAAATACTATTTGGAGGCATTTAATGTTCAAGCAAAAACAGCTGATTTTTGACAAAAGAGATAACACCCCCCCATTACGTCATGCTTCAGAAATGTGGAAAATGGTCAGTTTTCAAATGTTTTATTTTTGAACATCAGTTCACATTTGTAGGTTGATCATCAGTGTTAGAGCTAAAATTAGCATGTTTAAAGTGATTTTCATGCTTCCAGGGGCTCGGGAAGTGAATTAAATACTATTTGGAGGCATTTAATGTTGAAGCAAAAACGGCTGATTTTTGACAAAAGAGATAACACCCCCCATTACGTCATGCTTCAGAATTGTGGAAAATAGTCCGTTTTCAAATGTTTTATTTTTGAACGTCAGTTCACATTTGTAGGTTGATCATCAGTGTTAGAGCTAAAATTAGCATGTTTAAAGTGATTTTCATGCTTCCAGGGGCTCGGGAAGTGAATTAAATACTATTTGGAGGCATTTAATGTTCAAGCAAAAACGGCTGATTTTTGACAAAAGAGATAACACCCCCCCATTACGTCATGCTTCAGAAATGTGGAAAATAGTCCGTTTTCAAATGTTTTATTTTTGAACGTCAGTTCACATTTGTAGGTTGATCATCAGTGTTAGAGCTAAAATTAGCATGTTTAAAGTGATTTTCATGCTTCCAGGGGCCCTAAACACAAGATTTATGGAATGGTTAAAAGTGCATGAAAATGGCCAATTTACTCACTCTGAGTTCTCAAAAAGGGTTTCTTCGCCCCGGGAAGTTAATTAAATACCATTTGGAGGCATTTAATATTCAAGCAAAAACGGCTGATTTTCGACAAAAGAGATAACACCCCCCCCATTACGTCATGCTTCAGAAATGTGGAAAATGGTCCGTTTTCAAATGTTTTATTTTTGAACAACAGTTCACATTTGTAGGTGGATCATCAGTGTTAGAGCTAAAATTAGCATGTTTAAAGTGATTTTCAAGCTTCCAGGGGCTCGGGAAGTGAATTACATACTATTTGGAGGCATTTAATGTTCAAGCAAAAACGGCTGATTTTTGACAAAAGAGATAACACCCCCCCATTACGTCATGCTTCAGAAATGTGGAAAATGGTCCGTTTTCAAATGTTTTATTTTTGGACGTCAGTTCACATTTGTAGGTTGATCATCAGTGTTAGAGCTAAAATTAGCATGTTTAAAGTGATTTTCATGCTTCCAGGGGCTCGGGAAGTGAATTAAATACAATTTGGAGGCATTTAATGTTCAAGCAAAAACGGCTGATTTTTGACAAAAGAGATAACACCCCCCCCATTACGTCATGCTTCAGAAATGTGGAAAATGGTCCGTTTTCAAATGTTTTATTTTTGGACGTCAGTTCACATTTGTAGGTTGATCATCAGTGTTAGAGCTAAAATTAGTATGTTTAAAGTGATTTTCATGCTTCCAGGGGCCCTAAACACAAGATTTACGGAATGGTTAAAAGTGCATGAAAATGGCCAATTTACTCACTCTGAGTTCTCAAAAAGGGTTTCTTCACCCCGGGAAGTTAATTAAATACCACTTGGAGGCATTTAATGTTCAAGCAAAAACGGCTGATTTTCGACAAAAGAGATAACACCCCCCCATTACGTCATGCTTCAGAAATGTGGAAAATGATCCGTTTTCAAATGTTTTATTTTTGAACGTCAGTTTACATTTGTAGGTGGATCATCAGTGTTGGAGCTAAAATTAGCATGTTTAAAGGGATTTTCATGCTTCCAGGGGCTCGGGAAGTGAATTAAATACTATTTGGAGGCATTTAATGTTCAAGCAAAAACGGCTGATTTTTGACAAAAGAGATAACACCCCCCCATTATGGCTGAGATACCCGCCACCCCCTCTCAACACAATCCCCAAAAGGAGGGAAACCGGAAACAGTTCTTAAAGTTTTTGGATGTGGGAGGGAGTGACCCTCCCGGCCGTATTTATTAAAACAAAAAATTAAAACATTAAACGTTTCATGTTATGTACAATTTCATTATCACATTGCGATGTTTGGCTAACCTTAACATATTCTCTAATACAGAGGTTCTCCTAGCCGAACTAGCATCCTACAAAACATTCTCTAGAAACACTGAAATTGTACATCCTAACGTTTAAGGGCCAACGGCAAGGTCATAACCGGTGTCAAGATCCCTAACCAGACTTACCCCTCCCACTTGGGAGGGGCGACAGCACAGAGGCTTACCTCAAGTGCAACTACTAACAATTTCCCTTGACTTGACGGGGGCACTTAAGACTCGACGCCATTTAAAGGTCGTTCGAAGACTTGTGTGTGGTATCTGGAAGGTATCGTGGACCTCCCCCCACCCCACACAACTTACCGCATCTGCCGTCGCAGATGACACTGGCCCCGGGAAATTCCCCAGGAGGGGGCTGTAACCCCTCCTACAAAGGAAGGGGCCTTGACCGCCTTTCCTTTACTTCCGGCGACCCGCCCTTAGACGGGACCGCCTCCCCCTTGAGGGGCCAATGGCCACCTCTCCCGAGCGCTCCCATCCGTGTTGGGTGACGCCCACTCATAGGGATCTACCAATTAGTGCTCACCGATCATGACCTTACCGCCTACCAAAAATAAATACGACAATTCTTATTCAAACCCAGGAAAACTTTGGTCGCTACGACCCAAAGAACATGCTTAAAATGCAACACTACATCAAATCATTTTAATCGTAACAACTTACACGATATTCACCATACTTTATTATGATCAACAACAAACTGATACTTTCACAGCCTGTAAACGAAACGGGAAACATACTTATAACATTCACTTTATTGCACGATGACTTGCTGTCCTCAGGGGCTGGTGGGTGGGTCAAAATTGGCTCTTCGTTCTGTCCCGAGCTCACGGGTAGCGAGGAGGTGCAGCTTCGGAGCACAAGAACAAGAGGACGTCTTCTGGTCTTGCGTCTCTCTTTATCCGTCTTCAGGGCGGGCGAGAACCCGCCCCTGCCTGCCCCTAGGGCGGGGCTGGCTACGTCGGTGTCTAGGCCAGCCCACTCTAGGGCGGGAAAAAGCGC
Source organism: Lissotriton vulgaris (assembly GCF_964263255.1). Lineage (NCBI taxonomy): Eukaryota > Metazoa > Chordata > Amphibia > Caudata > Salamandridae > Lissotriton > Lissotriton vulgaris. Next base: position 769,296 of record NW_028251597.1, on the reverse strand, counting down.
GCCCTGGCTACGCCGCTTCGGGCATACCAGCCGAGACGCGCCTCCCGCCCAAAAAATGGCTTCCCGGGGGGATCGAGGCACTCCGCCATACGTTCGGGGGGACCGAGTGGTCGCCCCTTTTCATATGGCTGAGATACCCGCCACCCCCTCTCAACACAATCCCCAAAAGGAGGGAAACCGGAAACAGTTCTTAAAGTTTTTGGATGTGGGAGGGAGTGACCCTCCCGGCCGTATTTATTAAAACAAAAAATTAAAACATTAAACGTTTCATGTTATGTACAATTTCATTATCACATTGCGATGTTTGGCTAACCTTAACATATTCTCTAATACAGAGGTTCTCCTAGCCGAACTAGCATCCTACAAAACATTCTCTAGAAACACTGAAATTGTACATCCTAACGTTTAAGGGCCAACGGCAAGGTCATAACCGGTGTCAAGATCCCTAACCAGACTTACCCCTCCCACTTGGGAGGGGCGACAGCACAGAGGCTTACCTCAAGTGCAACTACTAACAATTTCCCTTGACTTGACGGGGGCACTTAAGACTCGACGCCATTTAAAGGTCGTTCGAAGACTTGTGTGTGGTATCTGGAAGGTATCGTGGACCTCCCCCCACCCCACACAACTTACCGCATCTGCCGTCGCAGATGACACTGGCCCCGGGAAATTCCCCAGGAGGGGGCTGTAACCCCTCCTACAAAGGAAGGGGCCTTGACCGCCTTTCCTTTACTTCCGGCGACCCGCCCTTAGACGGGACCGCCTCCCCCTTGAGGGGCCAATGGCCACCTCTCCCGAGCGCTCCCATCCGTGTTGGGTGACGCCCACTCATAGGGATCTACCAATTAGTGCTCACCGATCATGACCTTACCGCCACAGGTCCGGATAGTTGACCGGCTATCCGGACCCCCCACAAAACTCCTACCTAAAGGTCATGTTTTAACGACTTTAACCAAGCTAAGAAGTCTCCTATGAGTAACTCGTTCCCCACCCTCGACAAATGCACACCATCCCCCAGATACATACTGTCCTCATTAATACAACTATGCGAGATCGAATGCAATGTCTTGGCACGGAACAACCTACTCACTTTGTTATTCAATTTTCTAACAGAATGATTCAAAGCAGGGATCGAGATAGCCCCCCGCCACACTTTTCGTGGGATCATATGAGACCACGCAATTATGCACCCCGGAACTCTCCTCGCTAACCAACTTACCGTGGAAAGCATAGCCTCCAGGAGAAGTCGTCTACCGGTGGTGACCAAATCATTGCCCCCCAAATGCACTATGACTATGGACGGCGGTGACCTTGTCCGCTCTAACAGACCCTCAAAGAATGCCTGAAACTGGTCAATACAGAGACCGCCCCTTCCGTAGAAGGACACTCTGTACCCGTATTCCCCAGGTACGTGAATCATGTCACCTGCTTTGAATACGTCTGCGGCCCGTCTCACGTATGAGTGGCCCACGACCCACACCTCCTTCTTCACAGCCGGTGACGTGCGACCGCTGGCCTGGTGTTGGGTCGACTGCGCAGTCCGCCCTGCCGCGTAGGCTTGCGCAACTGAAAACAAACAAAAGACAAGAAGCGTGAGTACATGATTACCGCTTCACAACATGTGCAATCGCACGTACCTCTTATAACAATTGGAGGACCAGCGCCCCACACGTTTCACTTGTTCTACATTAAGACCCCTGGCTGTAGCTTCTGTGGCAGCCCCTATTCGAAAGGAATGGGTCCCAAATTCGCCCGGGTCTAAGCCCGCTGCGGCAATGGCCATTGCAAGCACCCGCTGAAACTGAAACCTCGTCAGCGGGGTGGCGTCTGCATGCCTCAACAATGTCCCCCCCATGATGCCACCCTTCGTGCTAGGTAATCTTCGAAGCACTGTACCGGACACATGGATGACCCGGGGATCCTGCGAATGATCGTGCAGTCCCCCCTCCCATCTTGGTCGGTCTTGGACCTGAGAAAGGAGACAATCATCGCATCGCCCCTGATCTGAACATGTTCCCTGCACAAGCCCCCCGCCACATCCCGTTTGTTCCTTGCAACCAGCTCACTAACTCTCATAGCCCCGTGAAATGCTAGCGTAAATGCAGTCCGGAACAAACAGGTCTCGAAAGGAGACGAGCATGTGTCAGGGAGTGAGGCCAGTAACTGGAACAACCTATCCAGACCTATCGGTCGTCTTACGTCAACTCTGCGACCCTCTAGGCGTTGCCACCCACGCAGCGCCCTTCGTACTGTAAAAGACGCTGTCGGGTCCTGGATGCCATGGGCCCTGGCAACAAAGGAAATGGTGGCACGATGCCTTTGGGCCGTAGCCACCGATTTCCCAGCCCTCCGTAAAGACATCAGAAAAAGTACTACCCACTCTTCCTGACCCCAAAGTCCCCCTCTCTCTGCTCCCAAAAAGGCTAAATAGGCCTGAAACGCCCCTTCATATGCCTTCCTTGTCCTGGGTGCTAGACTCTCTCCCACGAGGTGACGAAGTTCGGGGCACCGAGAGACCAGAGAGCTTCGGGGAAGGGTGCCGGCTCTGGGTCCGCTGAAGGAAGGAAACCCGAGAAAGCCTGCATGTAAAAACGAGACAGTGCATCAGCCGCCTGATTCATCACCCCTGGGACATGTTGTGCTCTGAATATCACGTTCAGTTGCATACACAGTAAGACAATTTCTTTGAGCAGCCTCAAAATCAATTTACAACGGGCCGCCTGACTATTGATGCATTCTACCACGGTCATATTGTCGGACCAGAACACGACAGAATGATCTCTGAACCCTTCTGGCCAGGTTCTCAGGGCCACCAGAATGGGAAATAGTTCAAGGAAAGCAATATTACTCGTCAGCCCCTCCTCGTGCCACCATAGGGGCCACCTTTGTGCAGACCATTTTGTGCCGAAGATGGCGCCAAAGCCTATGCTTCCTGCTGAATCCGTCCATAGCCCGAGCTCTTCGGAGGACACGGCTGGCTTGTTCCAGACGACTCGGCCATTGAAGTCCGCCAGAAATGCTAACCAAATCCGCATGTCCTGGCGGACCTCAGCCGATAACCTTGTGCGATGATGACCCTCCTTTAGGCCGACCATCGATTGGGCAATTGAGCGGGAAAAGGGGCGAGCCATTGGGATCACCCTCAAGGCAAAGTTCAACTTTCCCACTAATTGTTGCAACTGATGCAGTGTAACCTTAGATGCCTTTAAACATACTTGGAGGGCTGTCCTGAATTTCAACACTTTGCTGGCTGGTAAACGGAAACACCCCTCCCTTGAGTCCAACTCGATCCCCAAAAACTCGAGGCAAGTCGTGGGACCCATAGTTTTACCCGGTGCCAATGGCACGCCAAAATGACCCATCAACACACAAAATTCAGCTAAGGCCTGGGCACATTCGGGATTTCCGGCTGGGCCAAGGAACAAAAAATCGTCAAGGTAGTGCATTACATTTCGGAAACCCGTTTTCTTCGTAAACACCCATTGCAGGAAAGTACTGAATTGCTCAAAATAAGCACATGATATAGAGCATCCCATTGGCATGCACCTATCCATGTAAAATAACCCCTGGAACCCGAATCCCAGAAGACGCTGATCGTCTGGGTGTACCGGGAGCAACCGGAACGCTGACTCGATATCTGATTTCGCCATCAACGTCCCGGGCCCCAGGCGATTCAAGATGGCTACTGCCTCATCAAACGATGCGTATCGCACCGAACAAACTTCTGGATCAATTGCGTCGTTCACCGAAAGACCATGTGGAGCAGACAGATTATGGATCAAACGAAACTCACCTGGGTCCTTCTTGGGGACCACCCCTAACGGAGAACAAACAAAATCCGGTACCGGGGGTACACAAAACGGGCCGGCGACCCGTCCCCGGCTAACCTCTTTCTGAATTTTCTCTTGCACTACAGATGTATGTTGTAAAACGGAAAGTTGATTTTTGCGAATCCCTACACCCTGAAAGTCCCCCACCGGGATGCGGAAACCATGTGTAAAACCGTTCCGCAGCACCCCGGCAGAGGTACGATCCGGGTATTCATTGAGCCAGGGAATCATTGCCAAGGTATCAATCGGGGTTGGTAAAGGCGCCCCTCGGACTAGTTCAGACCTGTTTGGCGCCTCCCTTACCCCCATTCTCACCCGTTCTGGCTCTGCACGATGACTCAGGATGGGACGACCCACACGTACTACACTCGTGCTTGAATTTACACGATCCCGGAGGCCTGGTACATTTCCCTTTGTTGTAATTAAAGCAGAAACCCTTTCTCCCTGTATTGCCTGCGGGCCTCGACTGATCGTCGGTGCTCGTACTTGGTCGAAAGGGCGTCCCCACATTTTGGCGGGAGTAATCAACAACATTGCTCCCAACCAATGGCATTTTTAACATTCCCGATTCTTTCATTTTATCCCATGTTACAGAATCGTAACAATCCCAGGTCAAACCCTTGTTATGTTCCTTTTCTTTCCTGAACAAATTGTCATAACAAAACCAATGGTTACCTTGATACGCTGTCGAGTAACCCATAATTCGTGATTGATAAATGGGAAACTCAGGAAGCAACTCGGGCCTACGTTCCCCCAAAATCGATGTAAAAATACCCCACGCATTGCCCCAGTTGCCAATATTCTCATTTACCTTAAAGGCGGCCATTTTTGCGCGCCAAACACTCGGATGCATTAGGTCCTTCTGACTTCTAACATGCTCCACCTCATAATGATCAACAAGCAAGGAGAAAATATTCACGTACTCCCCAGCCCAGATCTTTTCCTTTATAGCTAAAGGTACATGTTGTCCCAATCTCTCTCTACGAGAGGGTGCTGACTCGTCCCTTGCAATCGGCAATGGCCGCTTACCTGCACCGGACGCAGCTTCCGCCGCTTGCGGCTTGTCTATTCCGGCCAACGGCGCAGTCACTTTAGCTGCATCTCTCTTCTCACGAAGCCCTCTTATCAGCGCCTGTGCCTCGGCAGCCGTGGCGCTATCACAACTATCCCCCAACCAAGCTGCTAGCTGTGCTGCCAGCTCGGGGGGCATGTCTTCCTTGGATGTCGGGGTGACGACAACGGGGATTGGATTCCCCTCCATCGGTACTGGTGTCGGTGCCTCGAGCGGGGCAGAGGGAACCGGGACATCTCCACCGGCTGGAACCCTTCTCGGCCTCTTAGGTCTCCCTCCAGCCGGCGCAGAGCCCGAACCCTCCTCCCCGTCTCGCTCCGCCAACCGTTTCTTTATGTCGGACACCTCTTTGCAAAGGGCCCGCACCATCTGTTCGGTCGTCATTCTCTTTGCGCCTTTCTTGGGCATCTCTCCGACGAGGTATCTAGAAGACAAAGAAAAAGATCAAAAACGCTCAAAATTGGCTCTTCGTTCTGTCCCGAGCTCACGGGTAGCGAGGAGGTGCAGCTTCGGAGCACAAGAACAAGAGGACGTCTTCTGGTCTTGCGTCTCTCTTTATCCGTCTTCAGGGCGGGCGAGAACCCGCCCCTGCCTGCCCCTAGGGCGGGGCTGGCTACGTCGGTGTCTAGGCCAGCCCACTCTAGGGCGGGAAAAAGCGCGCCCTGGCTACGCCGCTTCGGGCATACCAGCCGAGACGCGCCTCCCGCCCAAAAAATGGCTTCCCGGGGGGATCGAGGCACTCCGCCATACGTTCGGGGGGACCGAGTGGTCGCCCCTTTTCATACGTCATGCTTCAGAAATGTGGAGAATGGTCCGTTTTCAAATGTTTTATTTTTGAACGTCAGTTCACATTTGTAGGTGGATCATCAGTGTTAGAGCTAAAATTAGCATGTTTAAAGTGAGTTTCATGCTTCCAGGGGCTCGGGAAGTGAATTAAATACTATTTGGAGGCATTTAATGTTCAATCAAAAACGGCTGATTTTTGACAAAAGAGATAACACCCCCCCATTACGTCATGCTTCAGAAATGTGGAAAATGGTCCGTTTTCAAATGTTTTATTTTTGAACGTCAGTTCACATTTGTAGGTTGATCATCAGTGTTAGAGCTAAAATTAGCATGTTTAAAGTGATTTTCATGCTTCCAGGGGCTCGGGAAGTGAATTAAATACTATTTGGAGGCATTTAATGTTCAAGCAAAAATGGCTGATTTTTGACAAAAGAGATAACACCCCCCCATTACGTCATGCTTCAGAAATGTGGAAAATGGTCAGTTTTCAAATGTTTTATTTTTGAACGTCAGTTCACATTTGTAGGTGAATCATCAGTGTTAGAGCTAAAATTAGCATGTTTAAAGTGATTTTCATGCTTCCAGGGGACCTAAACACAAGATTTATGGAATGGTTAAAAGTGCATGAAAATGGCCAATTTACTCACTCTGAGTTCTCAAAAAGGGTTTCTTCACCCCGGGAAGTTAATTAAATACCATTTGGAGGCATTTAATGTTCAAGCAAAAACGGCTGATTTTTGACAAAAGAGATAACACCCCCCATTACGTCATGCTTCAGAAATGTGGAAAATGGTCCGTTTTCAAATGTTTTATTTTTGAATGTCAGTTCACATTTGTAGGTTGATCATCAGTGTTAGAGCTAAAATTAGCATGTTTAAAGTGATTTTCATGCTTCCAGGGGCCCTAAACACAAGATTTATGGAATGGTTAAAAGTGCATGAAAATGGCCAATTTACTCACTCTGAGTTCTCAAAAAGGGTTTCTTCGCCCCGGGAAGTTAATTAAATACCATTTGGAGGCATTTAATATTCAAGCAAAAACGGCTGATTTTCGACAAAAGAGATAACACCCCCCCATTACGTCATGCTTCAGAAATGTGGAAAATGGTCCGTTTTCAAATGTTTTATTTTTGAACAACAGTTCACATTTGTAGGTGGATCATCAGTGTTAGAGCTAAAATTAGCATGTTTAAAGTGATTTTCATGCTTCCAGGGGCTCGGGAAGTGAATTAAATACTATTTGGAGGCATTTAATGTTCAAGCAAAAACGGCTGATTTTTGACAAAAGAGATAACACCCCCCCATTACGTCATGCTTGAGAAATGTGGAAAATGGTCCGTTTTCAAATGTTTTATTTTTGAACGTCAGTTCACATTTGTAGGTGGATCATCAGTGTTAGAGCTAAAATTAGCATGTTTAAAGTGATTTTCATGCTTCCAGGGGCTCGGGAAGTGAATTAAATACTATTTGGAGGAATTTAATGTTCAAGCAAAAACGGCTGATTTTTGACAAAAGAGATAACACCCCCCCATTACGTCATGCTTCAGAAATGTGGAGAATGGTCCATTTTCAAATGTTTTATTTTTGAACGTCAGTTCACATTTGTAGGTGGATCATCAGTGTTAGAGCTAAAATTAGCATGTTTAAAGTGAGTTTCATGCTTCCAGGGGCTCGGGAAGTGAATTAAATACTATTTGGAGGCATTTAATGTTCAATCAAAAACGGCTGATTTTTGACAAAAGAGATAACACCCCCCCCATTACGTCATGCTTCAGAAATGTGGAAAATGGTCCGTTTTCAAATGTTTTATTTTTGAACGTCAGTTCACATTTGTAGGTTGATCATCAGTGTTAGAGCTAAAATTAGCATGTTTAAAGTGATTTTCATGCTTCCAGGGGCTCGGGAAGTGAATTAAATACTATTTGGAGGCATTTAATGTTCAAGCAAAAATGGCTGATTTTTGACAAAAGAGATAACACCCCCCCATTACGTCATGCTTCAGAAATGTGGAAAATGGTCCGTTTTCAAATGTTTTATTTTTGAACGTCAGTTCACATTTGTAGGTGAATCATCAGTGTTAGAGCTAAAATTAGCATGTTTAAAGTGATTTTCATGCTTCCAGGGGCCCTAAATACAAGATTTATGGAATGGTTAAAAGTGCATGAAAATGGCCAATTTACTCACTCTGAGTTCTCAAAAAGGGTTTCTTCACCCCGGGAAGTTAATTAAATACCATTTGGAGGCATTTAATGTTCAAGCAAAAACGGCTGATTTTTGACAAAAGAGATAACACCCCCCATTACGTCATGCTTCAGAAATGTGGAAAATGGTCCGTTTTCAAATGTTTTATTTTTGAATGTCAGTTCACATTTGTAGGTTGATCATCAGTGTTAGAGCTAAAATTAGCATGTTTGAAGTGATTTTCATGCTTCCAGGGGCCCTAAACACAAGATTTATGGAATGGTTAAAAGTGCATGAAAATGGCCAATTTACTCACTCTGAGTTCTCAAAAAGGGTTTCTTCACCCCGGGAAGTTAATTAAATACCATTTGGAGGCATTTAATGTTCAAGCAAAAACAGCTGATTTTCGACAAAAGAGATAACACCCCCCCCATTACGTCATGCTTCAGAAATGTGGAAAATGATCCGTTTTCAAATGTTTTATTTTTGAACGTCAGTTCACATTTGTAGGTGGATCATCAGTGTTAGAGCTAAAATTAGCATGTTTAAAGTGATTTTCATGCTTCCAGGGGCTCGGGAAGTGAATTAAATACTATTTGGAGGCATTTAATGTTCAAGCAAAAACGGCTGATTTTTATCAAAAGAGATAACACCCCCCCATTACGTCATGCTTCAGAAATGTGGAAAATAGTCCGTTTTCAAATGTTTTATTTTTGAACGTCAGTTCACATTTGTAGGTTGATCATCAGTGTTAGAGCTAAAATTAGCATGTTTAAAGTGATTTTCATGCTTCCAGGGGCTCGGGAAGTGAATTAAATACTATTTGGAGGCATTTAATGTTCAAGCAAAAACGGCTGATTTTTGACAAAAGAGATAACACCCCCCCATTACGTCATGCTTCAGAAATGTGGAAAATAGTCTGTTTTCAAATGTTTTATTTTTGAACGTCAGTTCACATTTGTAGGTTGATCATCAGTGTTAGAGCTAAAATTAGCATGTTTAAAGTGATTTTCATGCTTCCAGGGGCCCTAAACACAAGATTTATGGAATGGTTAAAAGTGCATGAAAATGGCCAATTTACTCACTCTGAGTTCTCAAAAAGGGTTTCTTCGCCCCGGGAAGTTAAATAAATACCATTTGGAGGCATTTAATATTCAAGCAAAAACGGCTGATTTTCGACAAAAGAGATAACACCCCCCCCTTACGTCCTGCTTCAGAAATGTGGAAAATGGTCCGTTTTCAAATGTTTTATTTTTGAACAACAGTTCACATTTGTAGGTGGATCATCAGTGTTAGAGCTAAAATTAGCATGTTTAAAGTGATTTTCATGCTTCCAGGGGCTCGGGAAGTGAATTAAATACTATTTGGAGGCATTTAATGTTCAAGCAAAAACGGCTGATTTTTGACAAAAGAGATAACACCCCCCCATTACGTCATGCTTGAGAAATGTGGAAAATGGTCCGTTTTCAAATGTTTTATTTTTGAACGTCAGTTCACATTTGTAGGTGGATCATCAGTGTTAGAGCTAAAATTAGCATGTTTAAAGTGATTTTCATGCTTCCAGGGGCTCGGGAAGTGAATTAAATACTATTTGGAGGAATTTAATGTTCAAGCAAAAACGGCTGATTTTTGACAAAAGAGATAACACCCCCCCATTACGTCATGCTTCAGAAATGTGGAGAATGGTCCATTTTCAAATGTTTTATTTTTGAACGTCAGTTCACATTTGTAGGTGGATCATCAGTGTTAGAGCTAAAATTAGCATGTTTAAAGTGAGTTTCATGCTTCCAGGGGCTCGGGAAGTGAATTAAATACTATTTGGAGGCATTTAATGTTCAATCAAAAACGGCTGATTTTTGACAAAAGAGATAACACCCCCCCCATTACGTCATGCTTCAGAAATGTGGAAAATGGTCCGTTTTCAAATGTTTTATTTTTGAACGTCAGTTCACATTTGTAGGTTGATCATCAGTGTTAGAGCTAAAATTAGCATGTTTAAAGTGATTTTCATGCTTCCAGGGGCTCGGGAAGTGAATTAAATACTATTTGGAGGCATTTAATGTTCAAGCAAAAATGGCTGATTTTTGACAAAAGAGATAACACCCCCCCATTACGTCATGCTTCAGAAATGTGGAAAATGGTCCGTTTTCAAATGTTTTATTTTTGAACGTCAGTTCACATTTGTAGGTGAATCATCAGTGTTAGAGCTAAAATTAGCATGTTTAAAGTGATTTTCATGCTTCCAGGGGCCCTAAATACAAGATTTATGGAATGGTTAAAAGTGCATGAAAATGGCCAATTTACTCACTCTGAGTTCTCAAAAAGGGTTTCTTCACCCCGGGAAGTTAATTAAATACCATTTGGAGGCATTTAATGTTCAAGCAAAAACGGCTGATTTTTGACAAAAGAGATAACACCCCCCATTACGTCATGCTTCAGAAATGTGGAAAATGGTCCGTTTTCAAATGTTTTATTTTTGAATGTCAGTTCACATTTGTAGGTTGATCATCAGTGTTAGAGCTAAAATTAGCATGTTTGAAGTGATTTTCATGCTTCCAGGGGCCCTAAACACAAGATTTATGGAATGGTTAAAAGTGCATGAAAATGGCCAATTTACTCACTCTGAGTTCTCAAAAAGGGTTTCTTCACCCCGGGAAGTTAATTAAATACCATTTGGAGGCATTTAATGTTCAAGCAAAAACAGCTGATTTTCGACAAAAGAGATAACACCCCCCCCATTACGTCATGCTTCAGAAATGTGGAAAATGATCCGTTTTCAAATGTTTTATTTTTGAACGTCAGTTCACATTTGTAGGTGGATCATCAGTGTTAGAGCTAAAATTAGCATGTTTAAAGTGATTTTCATGCTTCCAGGGGCTCGGGAAGTGAATTAAATACTATTTGGAGGCATTTAATGTTCAAGCAAAAACGGCTGATTTTTATCAAAAGAGATAACACCCCCCCATTACGTCATGCTTCAGAAATGTGGAAAATAGTCCGTTTTCAAATGTTTTATTTTTGAACGTCAGTTCACATTTGTAGGTTGATCATCAGTGTTAGAGCTAAAATTAGCATGTTTAAAGTGATTTTCATGCTTCCAGGGGCTCGGGAAGTGAATTAAATACTATTTGGAGGCATTTAATGTTCAAGCAAAAACGGCTGATTTTTGACAAAAGAGATAACACCCCCCCATTACGTCATGCTTCAGAAATGTGGAAAATAGTCTGTTTTCAAATGTTTTATTTTTGAACGTCAGTTCACATTTGTAGGTTGATCATCAGTGTTAGAGCTAAAATTAGCATGTTTAAAGTGATTTTCATGCTTCCAGGGGCCCTAAACACAAGATTTATGGAATGGTTAAAAGTGCATGAAAATGGCCAATTTACTCACTCTGAGTTCTCAAAAAGGGTTTCTTCGCCCCGGGAAGTTAAATAAATACCATTTGGAGGCATTTAATATTCAAGCAAAAACGGCTGATTTTCGACAAAAGAGATAACACCCCCCCTTACGTCCTGCTTCAGAAATGTGGAAAATGGTCCGTTTTCAAATGTTTTATTTTTGAACAACAGTTCACATTTGTAGGTGGATCATCAGTGTTAGAGCTAAAATTAGCATGTTTAAAGTGATTTTCATGCTTCCAGGGGCTCGGGAAGTGAATTACATACTATTTGGAGGCATTTAATGTTCAAGCAAAAACGGCTGATTTTTGACAAAAGAGATAACACCCCCCCATTACGTCATGCTTCAGAAATGTGGAAAATGGTCCGTTTTCAAATGTTTTATTTTTGAACGTCAGTTCACATTTGTAGGTTGATCATCAGTGTTAGAGCTAAAATTAGCATGTTTAAAGTGATTTTCATGCTTCCAGGGGCCCTAAACACAAGATTTATGGAATGGTTAAAAGTGCATGAAAATGGCCAATTTACTCACTCTGAGTTCTCAAAAAGGGTTTCTTCACCCCGGGAAGTTAATTAAATACCATTTGGAGGCATTTAATGTTCAAGCAAAAACGGCTGATTTTCGACAAAAGAGATAACACCCCCCCCATTACGTCATGCTTCAGAAATGTGGAAAATGGTCCGTTTTCAAATGTTTTATTTTTGAATGTCAGTTCACATTTGTAGGTGGATCATCAGTGTTAGAGCTAAAATTAGCATGTTTAAAGTGATTTTCATGCTTCCAGGGGCTCGGGAAGTGAATTAAATACTATTTGGAGGAATTTAATGTTCAAGCAAAAACAGCTGATTTTTGACAAAAGAGATAACACCCCCCCATTACGTCATGCTTCAGAAATGTGGAAAATGGTCCGTTTTCAAATGTTTTATTTTTGAACGTCAGTTCACATTTGTAGGTGGATCATCAGTGTTAGAGCTAAAATTAGCATGTTTAAAGGGATTTTCATGCTTCCAGGAGCTCGGGAAGTGAATTAAATACTATTTGGAGGCATTTAATGTTCAAGCAAAAACAGCTGATTTTTGACAAAAGAGATAACACCCCCCCATTACGTCATGCTTCAGAAATGTGGAAAATGGTCAGTTTTCAAATGTTTTATTTTTGAACGTCAGTTCACATTTGTAGGTTGATCATCAGTGTTAGAGCTAAAATTAGCATGTTTAAAGTGATTTTCATGCTTCCAGGGGCCCTAAACACAAGATTTATGGAATGGTTAAAAGTGCATGAAAATCGCCAATTTACTCACTCTGAGTTCTCAAAAAGGGTTTCTTCACCCCGGGAAGTTAATTAAATACCATTTGGAGGCATTTAATGTTCAAGCGAAAACGGCTGATTTTCGACAAAAGAGATAACACCCCCCCATTACGTCATGCTTCAGAAATGTGGAGAATGGTCCGTTTTCAAATGTTTTATTTTTGAACGTCAGTTCACATTTGTAGGTGGATCATCAGTGTTAGAGCTAAAATTAGCATGTTTAAAGTGATTTTCATGCTTCCAGGGGCTCGGGAAGTGAATTAAATACTATTTGGAGGCATTTAATGTTCAATCAAAAACGGCTGATTTTTGACAAAAGAGATAACACCCCCCCATTACGTCATGCTTCAGAAATGTGGAAAATGGTCCGTTTTCAAATGTTTTATTTTTGAACGTCAGTTCACATTTGTAGGTTGATCATCAGTGTTAGAGCTAAAATTAGCATGTTTAAAGTGATTTTCATGCTTCCAGGGGCTCGGGAAGTGAATTAAATACTATTTGGAGGCATTTAATGTTCAAGCAAAAATGGCTGATTTTTGACAAAAGAGATAACACCCCCCCATTATGTCATGCTTCAGAAATGTGGAAAATGGTCCGTTTTCAAATGTTTTATTTTTGAACGTCAGTTCACATTTGTAGGTGAGTCATCAGTGTTAGAGCTAAAATTAGCATGTTTAAAGTGATTTTCATGCTTCCAGGGGCCCTAAACACAAGATTTATGGAATGGTTAAAAGTGCATGAAAATGGCCAATTTACTCACTCTGAGTTCTCAAAAAGGGTTTCTTCACCCCGGGAAGTTAATTAAATACCATTTGGAGGCATTTAATGTTCAAGCAAAAACGGCTGATTTTTGACAAAAGAGATAACACCCCCCCCCCCATTACGTCATGCTTCAGAAATGTGGAAAATGGTCCGTTTTCAAATGTTTTATTTTTGAATGTCAGTTAACATTTGTAGGTGGATCATCAGTGTTAGAGCTAAAATTAGCATGTTTAAAGTGATTTTAATGCTTCCAGGGGCTCGGGAAGTGAATTAAATACTATTTGGAGGCATTTAATGTTCAAGCAAAAACGGCTGATTTTTGACAAAAGAGATAACACCCCCCCATTACGTCATGCTTCAGAAATGTGGAAAATGGTCCGTTTTCAAATGTTTTATTTTTGAACGTCAGTTCACATTTGTAGGTGGATCATCAGTGTTAGAGCTAAAATTAGCATGTTTAAAGTGATTTTCATGCTTCCAGGGGCCCTAAACACAAGATTTATGGAATGGTTAAAAGTGCATGAAAATCGCCAATTTACTCACTCTGAGTTCTCAAAAAGGGTTTCTTCACCCCGGGAAGTTAATTAAATACCATTTGGAGGCATTTAATGTTCAAGCGAAAACGGCTGATTTTCGACAAAAGAGATAACACCCCCCCATTACGTCATGCTTCAGAAATGTGGAGAATGGTCCGTTTTCAAATGTTTTATTTTTGAACGTCAGTTCACATTTGTAGGTGGATCATCAGTGTTAGAGCTAAAATTAGCATGTTTAAAGTGATTTTCATGCTTCCAGGGGCTCGGGAAGTGAATTAAATACTATTTGGAGGCATTTAATGTTCAATCAAAAACGGCTGATTTTTGACAAAAGAGATAACACCCCCCCATTACGTCATGCTTCAGAAATGTGGAAAATGGTCCGTTTTCAAATGTTTTATTTTTGAACGTCAGTTCACATTTGTAGGTTGATCATCAGTGTTAGAGCTAAAATTAGCATGTTTAAAGTGATTTTCATGCTTCCAGGGGCTCGGGAAGTGAATTAAATACTATTTGGAGGCATTTAATGTTCAAGCAAAAATGGCTGATTTTTGACAAAAGAGATAACACCCCCCCATTATGTCATGCTTCAGAAATGTGGAAAATGGTCCGTTTTCAAATGTTTTATTTTTGAACGTCAGTTCACATTTGTAGGTGAATCATCAGTGTTAGAGCTAAAATTAGCATGTTTAAAGTGATTTTCATGCTTCCAGGGGCCCTAAACACAAGATTTATGGAATGGTTAAAAGTGCATGAAAATGGCCAATTTACTCACTCTGAGTTCTCAAAAAGGGTTTCTTCACCCCGGGAAGTTAATTAAATACCATTTGGAGGCATTTAATGTTCAAGCGAAAACGGCTGATTTTCGACAAAAGAGATAACACCCCCCCATTACGTCATGCTTCAGAAATGTGGAGAATGGTCCGTTTTCAAATGTTTTATTTTTGAACGTCAGTTCACATTTGTAGGTGGATCATCAGTGTTAGAGCTAAAATTAGCATGTTTAAAGTGATTTTCATGCTTCCAGGGGCTCGGGAAGTGAATTAAATACTATTTGGAGGCATTTAATGTTCAATCAAAAACGGCTGATTTTTGACAAAAGAGATAACACCCCCCCATTACGTCATGCTTCAGAAATGTGGAAAATGGTCCGTTTTCAAATGTTTTATTTTTGAACGTCAGTTCACATTTGTAGGTTGATCATCAGTGTTAGAGCTAAAATTAGCATGTTTAAAGTGATTTTCATGCTTCCAGGGGCTCGGGAAGTGAATTAAATACTATTTGGAGGCATTTAATGTTCAAGCAAAAATGGCTGATTTTTGACAAAAGAGATAACACCCCCCCATTATGTCATGCTTCAGAAATGTGGAAAATGGTCCGTTTTCAAATGTTTTATTTTTGAACGTCAGTTCACATTTGTAGGTGAATCATCAGTGTTAGAGCTAAAATTAGCATGTTTAAAGTGATTTTCATGCTTCCAGGGG
This sequence comes from Lissotriton vulgaris, assembly GCF_964263255.1. NCBI lineage: Eukaryota > Metazoa > Chordata > Amphibia > Caudata > Salamandridae > Lissotriton > Lissotriton vulgaris. The sequence continues at coordinate 753,939 of NW_028251597.1, read as the reverse complement.
CCCTAAACACAAGATTTATGGAATGGTTAAAAGTGCATGAAAATGGCCAATTTACTCACTCTGAGTTCTCAAAAAGGGTTTCTTCACCCCGGGAAGTTAATTAAATACCATTTGGAGGCATTTAATGTTCAAGCAAAAACGGCTGATTTTTGACAAAAGAGATAACACCCCCCCCCCATTACGTCATGCTTCAGAAATGTGGAAAATGGTCCGTTTTCAAATGTTTTATTTTTTAATGTCAGTTCACATTTGTAGGTGGATCATCAGTGTTAGAGCTAAAATTAGCATGTTTAAAGTGATTTTAATGCTTCCAGGGGCTCGGGAAGTGAATTAAATACTATTTGGAGGCATTTAATGTTCAAGCAAAAACGGCTGATTTTTGACAAAAGAGATAACACCCCCCCATTACGTCATGCTTCAGAAATGTGGAAAATGGTCCGTTTTCAAATGTTTTATTTTTGGACGTCAGTTCACATTTGTAGGTTGATCATCAGTGTTAGAGCTAAAATTAGCATGTTTAAAGTGATTTTCATGCTTCCAGGGGCTCGGGAAGTGAATTAAATACAATTTGGAGGCATTTAATGTTCAAGCAAAAACGGCTGATTTTTGACAAAAGAGATAACACCCCCCCCATTACGTCATGCTTCAGAAATGTGGAAAATGGTCCGTTTTCAAATGTTTTATTTTTGGACGTCAGTTCACATTTGTAGGTTGATCATCAGTGTTAGAGCTAAAATTAGTATGTTTAAAGTGATTTTCATGCTTCCAGGGGCCCTAAACACAAGATTTACGGAATGGTTAAAAGTGCATGAAAATGGCCAATTTACTCACTCTGAGTTCTCAAAAAGGGTTTCTTCACCCCGGGAAGTTAATTAAATACCACTTGGAGGCATTTAATGTTCAAGCAAAAACGGCTGATTTTCGACAAAAGAGATAACACCCCCCCATTACGTCATGCTTCAGAAATGTGGAAAATGATCCGTTTTCAAATGTTTTATTTTTGAACGTCAGTTCACATTTGTAGGTGGATCATCAGTGTTGGAGCTAAAATTAGCATGTTTAAAGGGATTTTCATGCTTCCAGGGGCTCGGGAAGTGAATTAAATACTATTTGGAGGCATTTAATGTTCAAGCAAAAACGGCTGATTTTTGACAAAAGAGATAACACCCCCCCCATTACGTCATGCTTCAGAAATGTGGAGAATGGTCCGTTTTCAAATGTTTTATTTTTGAACGTCAGTTCACATTTGTAGGTGGATCATCAGTGTTAGAGCTAAAATTAGCATGTTTAAAGTGAGTTTCATGCTTCCAGGGGCTCGGGAAGTGAATTAAATACTATTTGGAGGCATTTAATGTTCAATCAAAAACGGCTGATTTTTGACAAAAGAGATAACACCCCCCCATTACGTCATGCTTCAGAAATGTGGAAAATGGTCCGTTTTCAAATGTTTTATTTTTGAACGTCAGTTCACATTTGTAGGTTGATCATCAGTGTTAGAGCTAAAATTAGCATGTTTAAAGTGATTTTCATGCTTCCAGGGGCTCGGGAAGTGAATTAAATACTATTTGGAGGCATTTAATGTTCAAGCAAAAATGGCTGATTTTTGACAAAAGAGATAACACCCCCCCATTACGTCATGCTTCAGAAATGTGGAAAATGGTCAGTTTTCAAATGTTTTATTTTTGAACGTCAGTTCACATTTGTAGGTGAATCATCAGTGTTAGAGCTAAAATTAGCATGTTTAAAGTGATTTTCATGCTTCCAGGGGACCTAAACACAAGATTTATGGAATGGTTAAAAGTGCATGAAAATGGCCAATTTACTCACTCTGAGTTCTCAAAAAGGGTTTCTTCACCCCGGGAAGTTAATTAAATACCATTTGGAGGCATTTAATGTTCAAGCAAAAACGGCTGATTTTTGACAAAAGAGATAACACCCCCCATTACGTCATGCTTCAGAAATGTGGAAAATGGTCCGTTTTCAAATGTTTTATTTTTGAATGTCAGTTCACATTTGTAGGTTGATCATCAGTGTTAGAGCTAAAATTAGCATGTTTAAAGTGATTTTCATGCTTCCAGGGGCCCTAAACACAAGATTTATGGAATGGTTAAAAGTGCATGAAAATGGCCAATTTACTCACTCTGAGTTCTCAAAAAGGGTTTCTTCGCCCCGGGAAGTTAATTAAATACCATTTGGAGGCATTTAATATTCAAGCAAAAACGGCTGATTTTCGACAAAAGAGATAACACCCCCCCATTACGTCATGCTTCAGAAATGTGGAAAATGGTCCGTTTTCAAATGTTTTCTTTTTGAACAACAGTTCACATTTGTAGGTGGATCATCAGTGTTAGAGCTAAAATTAGCATGTTTAAAGTGATTTTCATGCTTCCAGGGGCTCGGGAAGTGAATTAAATACTATTTGGAGGCATTTAATGTTCAAGCAAAAACGGCTGATTTTTGACAAAAGAGATAACACCCCCCCATTACGTCATGCTTGAGAAATGTGGAAAATGGTCCGTTTTCAAATGTTTTATTTTTGAACGTCAGTTCACATTTGTAGGTGGATCATCAGTGTTAGAGCTAAAATTAGCATGTTTAAAGTGATTTTCATGCTTCCAGGGGCTCGGGAAGTGAATTAAATACTATTTGGAGGAATTTAATGTTCAAGCAAAAACGGCTGATTTTTGACAAAAGAGATAACACCCCCCCATTACGTCATGCTTCAGAAATGTGGAGAATGGTCCATTTTCAAATGTTTTATTTTTGAACGTCAGTTCACATTTGTAGGTGGATCATCAGTGTTAGAGCTAAAATTAGCATGTTTAAAGTGAGTTTCATGCTTCCAGGGGCTCGGGAAGTGAATTAAATACTATTTGGAGGCATTTAATGTTCAATCAAAAACGGCTGATTTTTGACAAAAGAGATAACACCCCCCCCATTACGTCATGCTTCAGAAATGTGGAAAATGGTCCGTTTTCAAATGTTTTATTTTTGAACGTCAGTTCACATTTGTAGGTTGATCATCAGTGTTAGAGCTAAAATTAGCATGTTTAAAGTGATTTTCATGCTTCCAGGGGCTCGGGAAGTGAATTAAATACTATTTGGAGGCATTTAATGTTCAAGCAAAAATGGCTGATTTTTGACAAAAGAGATAACACCCCCCCATTACGTCATGCTTCAGAAATGTGGAAAATGGTCCGTTTTCAAATGTTTTATTTTTGAACGTCAGTTCACATTTGTAGGTGAATCATCAGTGTTAGAGCTAAAATTAGCATGTTTAAAGTGATTTTCATGCTTCCAGGGGCCCTAAATACAAGATTTATGGAATGGTTAAAAGTGCATGAAAATGGCCAATTTACTCACTCTGAGTTCTCAAAAAGGGTTTCTTCACCCCGGGAAGTTAATTAAATACCATTTGGAGGCATTTAATGTTCAAGCAAAAACGGCTGATTTTTGACAAAAGAGATAACACCCCCCATTACGTCATGCTTCAGAAATGTGGAAAATGGTCCGTTTTCAAATGTTTTATTTTTGAATGTCAGTTCACATTTGTAGGTTGATCATCAGTGTTAGAGCTAAAATTAGCATGTTTGAAGTGATTTTCATGCTTCCAGGGGCCCTAAACACAAGATTTATGGAATGGTTAAAAGTGCATGAAAATGGCCAATTTACTCACTCTGAGTTCTCAAAAAGGGTTTCTTCACCCCGGGAAGTTAATTAAATACCATTTGGAGGCATTTAATGTTCAAGCAAAAACAGCTGATTTTCGACAAAAGAGATAACACCCCCCCCATTACGTCATGCTTCAGAAATGTGGAAAATGATCCGTTTTCAAATGTTTTATTTTTGAACGTGAGTTCACATTTGTAGGTGGATCATCAGTGTTAGAGCTAAAATTAGCATGTTTAAAGTGATTTTCATGCTTCCAGGGGCTCGGGAAGTGAATTAAATACTATTTGGAGGCATTTAATGTTCAAGCAAAAACGGCTGATTTTTATCAAAAGAGATAACACCCCCCCATTACGTCATGCTTCAGAAATGTGGAAAATAGTCCGTTTTCAAATGTTTTATTTTTGAACGTCAGTTCACATTTGTAGGTTGATCATCAGTGTTAGAGCTAAAATTAGCATGTTTAAAGTGATTTTCATGCTTCCAGGGGCTCGGGAAGTGAATTAAATACTATTTGGAGGCATTTAATGTTCAAGCAAAAACGGCTGATTTTTGACAAAAGAGATAACACCCCCCCATTACGTCATGCTTCAGAAATGTGGAAAATAGTCTGTTTTCAAATGTTTTATTTTTGAACGTCAGTTCACATTTGTAGGTTGATCATCAGTGTTAGAGCTAAAATTAGCATGTTTAAAGTGATTTTCATGCTTCCAGGGGCCCTAAACACAAGATTTATGGAATGGTTAAAAGTGCATGAAAATGGCCAATTTACTCACTCTGAGTTCTCAAAAAGGGTTTCTTCGCCCCGGGAAGTTAATTAAATACCATTTGGAGGCATTTAATATTCAAGCAAAAACGGCTGATTTTCGACAAAAGAGATAACACCCCCCCCTTACGTCCTGCTTCAGAAATGTGGAAAATGGTCCGTTTTCAAATGTTTTATTTTTGAACAACAGTTCACATTTGTAGGTGGATCATCAGTGTTAGAGCTAAAATTAGCATGTTTAAAGTGATTTTCATGCTTCCAGGGGCTCGGGAAGTGAATTACATACTATTTGGAGGCATTTAATGTTCAAGCAAAAACGGCTGATTTTTGACAAAAGAGATAACACCCCCCCATTACGTCATGCTTCAGAAATGTGGAAAATGGTCCGTTTTCAAATGTTTTATTTTTGAACGTCAGTTCACATTTGTAGGTTGATCATCAGTGTTAGAGCTAAAATTAGCATGTTTAAAGTGATTTTCATGCTTCCAGGGGCCCTAAACACAAGATTTATGGAATGGTTAAAAGTGCATGAAAATGGCCAATTTACTCACTCTGAGTTCTCAAAAAGGGTTTCTTCACCCCGGGAAGTTAATTAAATACCATTTGGAGGCATTTAATGTTCAAGCAAAAACGGCTGATTTTCGACAAAAGAGATAACACCCCCCCCATTACGTCATGCTTCAGAAATGTGGAAAATGGTCCGTTTTCAAATGTTTTATTTTTGAATGTCAGTTCACATTTGTAGGTGGATCATCAGTGTTAGAGCTAAAATTAGCATGTTTAAAGTGATTTTCATGCTTCCAGGGGCTCGGGAAGTGAATTAAATACTATTTGGAGGAATTTAATGTTCAAGCAAAAACAGCTGATTTTTGACAAAAGAGATAACACCCCCCCATTACGTCATGCTTCAGAAATGTGGAAAATGGTCCGTTTTCAAATGTTTTATTTTTGAACGTCAGTTCACATTTGTAGGTGGATCATCAGTGTTAGAGCTAAAATTAGCATGTTTAAAGGGATTTTCATGCTTCCAGGAGCTCGGGAAGTGAATTAAATACTATTTGGAGGCATTTAATGTTCAAGCAAAAACAGCTGATTTTTGACAAAAGAGATAACACCCCCCCATTACGTCATGCTTCAGAAATGTGGAAAATGGTCAGTTTTCAAATGTTTTATTTTTGAACGTCAGTTCACATTTGTAGGTTGATCATCAGTGTTAGAGCTAAAATTAGCATGTTTAAAGTGATTTTCATGCTTCCAGGGGCCCTAAACACAAGATTTATGGAATGGTTAAAAGTGCATGAAAATCGCCAATTTACTCACTCTGAGTTCTCAAAAAGGGTTTCTTCACCCCGGGAAGTTAATTAAATACCATTTGGAGGCATTTAATGTTCAAGCGAAAACGGCTGATTTTCGACAAAAGAGATAACACCCCCCCATTACGTCATGCTTCAGAAATGTGGAGAATGGTCCGTTTTCAAATGTTTTATTTTTGAACGTCAGTTCACATTTGTAGGTGGATCATCAGTGTTAGAGCTAAAATTAGCATGTTTAAAGTGATTTTCATGCTTCCAGGGGCTCGGGAAGTGAATTAAATACTATTTGGAGGCATTTAATGTTCAATCAAAAACGGCTGATTTTTGACAAAAGAGATAACACCCCCCCATTACGTCATGCTTCAGAAATGTGGAAAATGGTCCGTTTTCAAATGTTTTATTTTTGAACGTCAGTTCACATTTGTAGGTTGATCATCAGTGTTAGAGCTAAAATTAGCATGTTTAAAGTGATTTTCATGCTTCCAGGGGCTCGGGAAGTGAATTAAATACTATTTGGAGGCATTTAATGTTCAAGCAAAAATGGCTGATTTTTGACAAAAGAGATAACACCCCCCCATTATGTCATGCTTCAGAAATGTGGAAAATGGTCCGTTTTCAAATGTTTTATTTTTGAACGTCAGTTCACATTTGTAGGTGAGTCATCAGTGTTAGAGCTAAAATTAGCATGTTTAAAGTGATTTTCATGCTTCCAGGGGCCCTAAACACAAGATTTATGGAATGGTTAAAAGTGCATGAAAATGGCCAATTTACTCACTCTGAGTTCTCAAAAGGGTTTCTTCACCCCGGGAAGTTAATTAAATACCATTTGGAGGCATTTAATGTTCAAGCAAAAACGGCTGATTTTTGACAAAAGAGATAACACCCCCCCCCCATTACGTCATGCTTCAGAAATGTGGAAAATGGTCCGTTTTCAAATGTTTTATTTTTGAATGTCAGTTAACATTTGTAGGTGGATCATCAGTGTTAGAGCTAAAATTAGGATGTTTAAAGTGATTTTAATGCTTCCAGGGGCTCGGGAAGTGAATTAAATACTATTTGGAGGCATTTAATGTTCAAGCAAAAACGGCTGATTTTTGACAAAAGAGATAACACCCCCCCATTACGTCATGCTTCAGAAATGTGGAAAATGGTCCGTTTTCAAATGTTTTATTTTTGAACGTCAGTTCACATTTGTAGGTGGATCATCAGTGTTAGAGCTAAAATTAGCATGTTTAAAGTGATTTTCATGCTTCCAGGGGCCCTAAACACAAGATTTATGGAATGGTTAAAAGTGCATGAAAATCGCCAATTTACTCACTCTGAGTTCTCAAAAAGGGTTTCTTCACCCCGGGAAGTTAATTAAATACCATTTGGAGGCATTTAATGTTCAAGCGAAAACGGCTGATTTTCGACAAAAGAGATAACACCCCCCCATTACGTCATGCTTCAGAAATGTGGAGAATGGTCCGTTTTCAAATGTTTTATTTTTGAACGTCAGTTCACATTTGTAGGTGGATCATCAGTGTTAGAGCTAAAATTAGCATGTTTAAAGTGATTTTCATGCTTCCAGGGGCTCGGGAAGTGAATTAAATACTATTTGGAGGCATTTAATGTTCAATCAAAAACGGCTGATTTTTGACAAAAGAGATAACACCCCCCCATTACGTCATGCTTCAGAAATGTGGAAAATGGTCCGTTTTCAAATGTTTTATTTTTGAACGTCAGTTCACATTTGTAGGTTGATCATCAGTGTTAGAGCTAAAATTAGCATGTTTAAAGTGATTTTCATGCTTCCAGGGGCTCGGGAAGTGAATTAAATACTATTTGGAGGCATTTAATGTTCAAGCAAAAATGGCTGATTTTTGACAAAAGAGATAACACCCCCCCATTATGTCATGCTTCAGAAATGTGGAAAATGGTCCGTTTTCAAATGTTTTATTTTTGAACGTCAGTTCACATTTGTAGGTGAATCATCAGTGTTAGAGCTAAAATTAGCATGTTTAAAGTGATTTTCATGCTTCCAGGGGCCCTAAACACAAGATTTATGGAATGGTTAAAAGTGTATGAAAATGGCCAATTTACTCACTCTGAGTTCTCAAAAAGGGTTTCTTCACCCCGGGAAGTTAATTAAATACCATTTGGAGGCATTTAATGTTCAAGCGAAAACGGCTGATTTTCGACAAAAGAGATAACACCCCCCCATTACGTCATGCTTCAGAAATGTGGAGAATGGTCCGTTTTCAAATGTTTTATTTTTGAACGTCAGTTCACATTTGTAGGTGGATCATCAGTGTTAGAGCTAAAATTAGCATGTTTAAAGTGATTTTCATGCTTCCAGGGGCTCGGGAAGTGAATTAAATACTATTTGGAGGCATTTAATGTTCAATCAAAAACGGCTGATTTTTGACAAAAGAGATAACACCCCCCCATTACGTCATGCTTCAGAAATGTGGAAAATGGTCCGTTTTCAAATGTTTTATTTTTGAACGTCAGTTCACATTTGTAGGTTGATCATCAGTGTTAGAGCTAAAATTAGCATGTTTAAAGTGATTTTCATGCTTCCAGGGGCTCGGGAAGTGAATTAAATACTATTTGGAGGCATTTAATGTTCAAGCAAAAATGGCTGATTTTTGACAAAAGAGATAACACCCCCCCATTATGTCATGCTTCAGAAATGTGGAAAATGGTCCGTTTTCAAATGTTTTATTTTTGAACGTCAGTTCACATTTGTAGGTGAATCATCAGTGTTAGAGCTAAAATTAGCATGTTTAAAGTGATTTTCATGCTTCCAGGGGCCCTAAACACAAGATTTATGGAATGGTTAAAAGTGCATGAAAATGGCCAATTTACTCACTCTGAGTTCTCAAAAAGGGTTTCTTCACCCCGGGAAGTTAATTAAATACCATTTGGAGGCATTTAATGTTCAAGCAAAAACGGCTGATTTTTGACAAAAGAGATAACACCCCCCCCCCATTACGTCATGCTTCAGAAATGTGGAAAATGGTCCGTTTTCAAATGTTTTATTTTTTAATGTCAGTTCACATTTGTAGGTGGATCATCAGTGTTAGAGCTAAAATTAGCATGTTTAAAGTGATTTTAATGCTTCCAGGGGCTCGGGAAGTGAATTAAATACTATTTGGAGGCATTTAATGTTCAAGCAAAAACGGCTGATTTTTGACAAAAGAGATAACACCCCCCCATTACGTCATGCTTCAGAAATGTGGAAAATGGTCCGTTTTCAAATGTTTTATTTTTGAACGTCAGTTCACATTTGTAGGTGGATCATCAGTGTTAGAGCTAAAATTAGCATGTTTAAAGTGATTTTCATGCTTCCAGGGGCCCTAAACACAAGATTTATGGAATGGTTAAAAGTGCATGAAAATCGCCAATTTACTCACTCTGAGTTCTCAAAAAGGGTTTCTTCACCCCGGGAAGTTAATTAAATACCATTTGGAGGCATTTAATGTTCAAGCGAAAACGGCTGATTTTCGACAAAAGAGATAACACCCCCCCATTACGTCATGCTTCAGAAATGTGGAAAATGATCCGTTTTCAAAAGTTTTATTTTTGAACGTCAGTTCACATTTGTAGGTGGATCATCAGTGTTAGAGCTAAAATTAGCATGTTTAAAGTGATTTTCATGCTTCCAGGGGCTCGGGAAGTGAATTAAATACTATTTGGAGGCATTTAATGTTCAATCAAAAACGGCTGATTTTTGACAAAAGAGATAACACCCCCCCATTACGTCATGCTTCAGAAATGTGGAAAATGGTCCGTTTTTAAATGTTTTATTTTTGAACGTCAGTTCACATTTGTAGGTTGATCATCAGTGTTAGAGCTAAAATTAGCATGTTTAAAGTGATTTTCATGCTTCCAGGGGCTCGGGAAGTGAATTAAATACTATTTGGAGGCATTTAATGTTCAAGCAAAAATGGCTGATTTTTGACAAAAGAGATAACACCCCCCCATTATGTCATGCTTCAGAAATGTGGAAAATGGTCCGTTTTCAAATGTTTTATTTTTGAACGTCAGTTCACATTTGTAGGTGAATCATCAGTGTTAGAGCTAAAATTAGCATGTTTAAAGTGATTTTCATGCTTCCAGGGGCCCTAAACACAAGATTTATGGAATGGTTAAAAGTGCATGAAAATGGCCAATTTACTCACTCTGAGTTCTCAAAAAGGGTTTCTTCACCCCGGGAAGTTAATTAAATACCATTTGGAGGCATTTAATGTTCAAGCGAAAACGGCTGATTTTCGACAAAAGAGATAACACCCCCCATTACGTCATGCTTCAGAAATGTGGAGAATGGTCCGTTTTCAAATGTTTTATTTTTGAACGTCAGTTCACATTTGTAGGTGGATCATCAGTGTTAGAGCTAAAATTAGCATGTTTAAAGTGATTTTCATGCTTCCAGGGGCTCGGGAAGTGAATTAAATACTATTTGGAGGCATTTAATGTTCAATCAAAAACGGCTGATTTTTGACAAAAGAGATAACACCCCCCCATTACGTCATGCTTCAGAAATGTGGAAAATGGTCCGTTTTCAAATGTTTTATTTTTGAACGTCAGTTCACATTTGTAGGTTGATCATCAGTGTTAGAGCTAAAATTAGCATGTTTAAAGTGATTTTCATGCTTCCAGGGGCTCGGGAAGTGAATTAAATACTATTTGGAGGCATTTAATGTTCAAGCAAAAATGGCTGATTTTTGACAAAAGAGATAACACCCCCCCATTATGTCATGCTTCAGAAATGTGGAAAATGGTCCGTTTTCAAATGTTTTATTTTTGAACGTCAGTTCACATTTGTAGGTGAATCATCAGTGTTAGAGCTAAAATTAGCATGTTTAAAGTGATTTTCATGCTTCCAGGGGCCCTAAACACAAGATTTATGGAATGGTTAAAAGTGCATGAAAATGGCCAATTTACTCACTCTGAGTTCTCAAAAAGGGTTTCTTCACCCCGGGAAGTTAATTAAATACCATTTGGAGGCATTTAATGTTCAAGCAAAAACAGCTGATTTTTGACAAAAGAGATAACCCCCCCCCCCCATTACGTCATGCTTCAGAAATGTGGAAAATGGTCCGTTTTCAAATGTTTTATTTTTGAATGTCAGTTCACATTTGTAGGTGGATCATCAGTGTTAGAGCTAAAATTAGCATGTTTAAAGTGATTTTCATGCTTCCAGGGGCTCGGGAAGTGAATTAAATACTATTTGGAGGCATTTAATGTTCAAGCAAAAACGGCTGATTTTTGACAAAAGAGATAACACCCCCCCATTACGTCATGCTTCAGAAATGTGGAAAATGGTCCGTTTTCAAATGTTTTATTTTTGAACATCAGTTCACATTTGTAGGTGGATCATCAGTGTTAGAGCTAAAATTAGCATGTTTAAAGGGATTTTCATGCTTCCAGGGGCTCGGGAAGTGAATTAAATACTATTTGGAGGCATTTAATGTTTAAGCAAAAACAGCTGATTTTTGACAAAAGAGATAACACCCCCCCATTACGTCATGCTTCAGAAATGTGGAAAATGATCCGTTTTCAAATGTTTTATTTTTGAACGTCAGTTCACATTTGTAGGTGGATCATCAGTGTTAGAGCTAAAATTAGCATGTTTAAAGGGATTTTCATGCTTCCAGGGGCTCGGGAAGTGAATTAAATACTATTTGGAGGCATTTAATGTTCAAGCAAAAACAGCTGATTTTTGACAAAAGAGATAACACCCCCCCATTACGTCATGCTTCAGAAATGTGGAAAATGGTCAGTTTTCAAATGTTTTATTTTTGAAAATCAGTTCACATTTGTAGGTTGATCATCAGTGTTAGAGCTAAAATTAGCATGTTTAAAGTGATTTTCATGCTTCCAGGGGCTCGGGAAGTGAATTAAATACTATTTGGAGGCATTTAATGTTGAAGCAAAAACGGCTGATTTTTGACAAAAGAGATAACACCCCCCATTACGTCATGCTTCAGAATTGTGGAAAATAGTCCGTTTTCAAATGTTTTATTTTTGAACGTCAGTTCACATTTGTAGGTTGATCATCAGTGTTAGAGCTAAAATTAGCATGTTTAAAGTGATTTTCATGCTTCCAGGGGCTCGGGAAGTGAATTAAATACTATTTGGAGGCATTTAATGTTCAAGCAAAAACGGCTGATTTTTGACAAAAGAGATAACACCCCCCCATTACGTCATGCTTCAGAAATGTGGAAAATAGTCCGTTTTCAAATGTTTTATTTTTGAACGTCAGTTCACATTTGTAGGTTGATCATCAGTGTTAGAGCTAAAATTAGCATGTTTAAAGTGATTTTCATGCTTCCAGGGGCCCTAAACACAAGATTTATGGAATGGTTAAAAGTGCATGAAAATGGCCAATTTACTCACTCTGAGTTCTCAAAAAGGGTTTCTTCGCCCCGGGAAGTTAATTAAATACCATTTGGAGGCATTTAATATTCAAGCAAAAACGGCTGATTTTCGACAAAAGAGATAACACCCCCCCCATTACGTCATGCTTCAGAAATGTGGAAAATGGTCCGTTTTCAAATGTTTTATTTTTGAACAACAGTTCACATTTGTAGGTGGATCATCAGTGTTAGAGCTAAAATTAGCATGTTTAAAGTGATTTTCAAGCTTCCAGGGGCTCGGGAAGTGAATTACATACTATTTGGAGGCATTTAATGTTCAAGCAAAAACGGCTGATTTTTGACAAAAGAGATAACACCCCCCCATTACGTCATGCTTCAGAAATGTGGAAAATGGTCCGTTTTCAAATGTTTTATTTTTGGACGTCAGTTCACATTTGTAGGTTGATCATCAGTGTTAGAGCTAAAATTAGCATGTTTAAAGTGATTTTCATGCTTCCAGGGGCTCGGGAAGTGAATTAAATACTATTTGGAGGCATTTAATGTTCAATCAAAAACGGCTGATTTTTGACAAAAGAGATAACACCCCCCCATTACGTCATGCTTCAGAAATGTGGAAAATGGTCCGTTTTCAAATGTTTTATTTTTGAACGTCAGTTCACATTTGTAGGTTGATCATCAGTGTTAGAGCTAAAATTAGCATGTTTAAAGTGATTTTCATGCTTCCAGGGGCTCGGGAAGTGAATTAAATACTATTTGGAGGCATTTAATGTTCAAGCAAAAATGGCTGATTTTTGACAAAAGAGATAACACCCCCCCATTATGTCATGCTTCAGAAATGTGGAAAATGGTCCGTTTTCAAATGTTTTATTTTTGAACGTCAGTTCACATTTGTAGGTGAGTCATCAGTGTTAGAGCTAAAATTAGCATGTTTAAAGTGATTTTCATGCTTCCAGGGGCCCTAAACACAAGATTTATGGAATGGTTAAAAGTGCATGAAAATGGCCAATTTACTCACTCTGAGTTCTCAAAAAGGGTTTCTTCACCCCGGGAAGTTAATTAAATACCATTTGGAGGCATTTAATGTTCAAGCAAAAACGGCTGATTTTTGACAAAAGAGATAACACCCCCCCCCCCCATTACGTCATGCTTCAGAAATGTGGAAAATGGTCTGTTTTCAAATGTTTTATTTTTGAATGTCAGTTCACATTTGTAGGTGGATCATCAGTGTTAGAGCTAAAATTAGCATGTTTAAAGTGATTTTAATGCTTCCAGGGGCTCGGGAAGTGAATTAAATACTATTTGGAGGCATTTAATGTTCAAGCAAAAACGGCTGATTTTTGACAAAAGAGATAACACCCCCCATTACGTCATGCTTCAGAAATGTGGAAAATGGTCCGTTTTCAAATGTTTTATTTTTGAACGTCAGTTCACATTTGTAGGTGGATCATCAGTGTTAGAGCTAAAATTAGCATGTTTAAAGTGATTTTCATGCTTCCAGGGGCCCTAAACACAAGATTTATGGAATGGTTAAAAGTGCATGAAAATCGCCAATTTACTCACTCTGAGTTCTCAAAAAGGGTTTCTTCACCCCGGGAAGTTAATTAAATACCATTTGGAGGCATTTAATGTTCAAGCGAAAACGGCTGATTTTCGACAAAAGAGATAACACCCCCCATTACGTCATGCTTCAGAAATGTGGAAAATGGTCCGTTTTCAAATGTTTTATTTTTGAACGTCAGTTCACATTTGTAGGTTGATCATCAGTGTTAGAGCTAAAATTAGCATGTTTAAAGTGATTTTCATGCTTCCAGGGGCTCGGGAAGTGAATTAAATACTATTTGGAGGCATTTAATGTTCAAGCAAAAATGGCTGATTTTTGACAAAAGAGATAACACCCCCCCATTATGTCATGCTTCAGAAATGTGGAAAATGGTCCGTTTTCAAATGTTTTATTTTTGAACGTCAGTTCACATTTGTAGGTGAATCATCAGTGTTAGAGCTAAAATTAGCATGTTTAAAGTGATTTTCATGCTTCCAGGGGCCCTAAACACAAGATTTATGGAATGGTTAAAAGTGCATGAAAATGGCCAATTTACTCACTCTGAGTTCTCAAAAAGGGTTTCTTCACCCCGGGAAGTTAATTAAATACCATTTGGAGGCATTTAATGTTCAAGCGAAAACGGCTGATTTTCGACAAAAGAGATAACACCCCCCCATTACGTCATGCTTCAGAAATGTGGAGAATGGTCCGTTTTCAAATGTTTTATTTTTGAACGTCAGTTCACATTTGTAGGTGGATCATCAGTGTTAGAGCTAAAATTAGCATGTTTAAAGTGATTTTCATGCTTCCAGGGGCTCGGGAAGTGAATTAAATACTATTTGGAGGCATTTAATGTTCAATCAAAAACGGCTGATTTTTGACAAAAGAGATAACACCCCCCCATTACGTCATGCTTCAGAAATGTGGAAAATGGTCCGTTTTCAAATGTTTTATTTTTGAACGTCAGTTCACATTTGTAGGTTGATCATCAGTGTTAGAGCTAAAATTAGCATGTTTAAAGTGATTTTCATGCTTCCAGGGGCTCGGGAAGTGAATTAAATACTATTTGGAGGCATTTAATGTTCAAGCAAAAATGGCTGATTTTTGACAAAAGAGATAACACCCCCCCATTATGTCATGCTTCAGAAATGTGGAAAATGGTCCGTTTTCAAATGTTTTATTTTTGAACGTCAGTTCACATTTGTAGGTGAATCATCAGTGTTAGAGCTAAAATTAGCATGTTTAAAGTGATTTTCATGCTTCCAGGGGCCCTAAACACAAGATTTATGGAATGGTTAAAAGTGCATGAAAATGGCCAATTTACTCACTCTGAGTTCTCAAAAAGGGTTTCTTCACCCCGGGAAGTTAATTAAATACCATTTGGAGGCATTTAATGTTCAAGCAAAAACGGCTGATTTTTGACAAAAGAGATAACACCCCCCCCCCCATTACGTCATGCTTCAGAAATGTGGAAAATGGTCCGTTTTCAAATGTTTTATTTTTGAATGTCAGTTCACATTTGTAGGTGGATCATCAGTGTTAGAGCTAAAATTAGCATGTTTAAAGTGATTTTAATGCTTCCAGGGGCTCGGGAAGTGAATTGTAAAAAAATGTAATGTAATGTAATTTGACTTATATAGCGCACAAATCACCCGAAGGTCTCAGGGCGCTTGCTTAGGGAACCCGTCCTGGTATTCCCCTGTGAGATACCCCGGCAGGGTATCCACAAGGTGAAAGCCAGGCATCCCGCCGCGAGGGGCCGTAGTGGAGATTAAGCAAGCTATTGCCCAGAGTCGCAGAGTGTGACCCCGTGAGTTGAGTAGGCACCGGCGCGAGAATTATCGAGTCCGTGGAATTTTGAGCCCGAGACCCTGCCGCGTCGGGAATCGAACCCTGGTCCACGGCCGCTCTCAGCCTCCGGGTCTGCCGCCTCTAACCACTGAGCCACACTTCTCCACAAATTAAATACTATTTGGAGGCATTTAATGTTCAAGCAAAAACGGCTGATTTTTGACAAAAGAGATAACACCCCCCCATTACGTCATGCTTCAGAAATGTGGAAAATGGTCCGTTTTCAAATGTTTTATTTTTGAACGTCAGTTCACATTTGTAGGTGGATCATCAGTGTTAGAGCTAAAATTAGCATGTTTAAAGTGATTTTCATGCTTCCAGGGGCCCTAAACACAAGATTTATGGAATGGTTAAAAGTGCATGAAAATCGCCAATTTACTCACTCTGAGTTCTCAAAAAGGGGTTTTTCACCCCGGGAAGTTAATTAAATACCATTTGGAGGCATTTAATGTTCAAGCGAAAACGGCTGATTTTCGACAAAAGAGATAACACCCCCCCATTACGTCATGCTTCAGAAATGTGGAAAATGATCCGTTTTCAAAAGTTTTATTTTTGAACGTCAGTTCACATTTGTAGGTGAATCATCAGTGTTAGAGCTAAAATTAGCATGTTTAAAGTGATTTTCATGCTTCCAGGGGCTCGGGAAGTGAATTAAATACTATTTGGAGGCATTTAATGTTCAAGCAAAAATGGCTGATTTTTGACAAAAGAGATAACACCCCCCCATTACGTCATGCTTCAGAAATGTGGAAAATGGTCCGTTTTCAAATGTTTTATTTTTGAACGTCAGTTCACATTTGTAGGTGAATCATCAGTGTTAGAGCTAAAATTAGCATGTTTAAAGTGATTTTCATGCTTCCAGGGGCCCTAAACACAAGATTTATGGAATGGTTAAAAGTGCATGAAAATGGCCAATTTACTCACTCTGAGTTCTCAAAAAGGGTTTCTTCACCCCGGGAAGTTAATTAAATACCATTTGGAGGCATTTAATGTTCAAGCAAAAACGGCTGATTTTTGACAAAAGAGATAACACCCCCCATTACGTCATGCTTCAGAAATGTGGAAAATGGTCCGTTTTCAAATGTTTTATTTTTGAATGTCAGTTCACATTTGTAGGTTGATCATCAGTGTTAGAGCTAAAATTAGCATGTTTGAAGTGATTTTCATGCTTCCAGGGGCCCTAAACACAAGATTTATGGAATGGTTAAAAGTGCATGAAAATGGCCAATTTACTCACTCTGAGTTCTCAAAAAGGGTTTCTTCACCCCGGGAAGTTAATTAAATACCATTTGGAGGCATTTAATGTTCAAGCAAAAACGGCTGATTTTCGACAAAAGAGATAACACCCCCCCATTACGTCATGCTTCAGAAATGTGGAAAATGATCCGTTTTCAAATGTTTTATTTTTGAACGTCAGTTCACATTTGTAGGTAGATCATCAGTGTTAGAGCTAAAATTAGCATGTTTAAAGTGATTTTCATGCTTCCAGGGGCTCGGGAAGTGAATTAAATACTATTTGGAGGCATTTAATGTTCAAGCAAAAACGGCTGATTTTTATCAAAAGAGATAACACCCCCCCATTACGTCATGCTTCAGAAATGTGGAAAATAGTCCGTTTTCAAATGTTTTATTTTTGAACGTCAGTTCACATTTGTAGGTTGATCATCAGTGTTAGAGCTAAAATTAGCATGTTTAAAGTGATTTTCATGCTTCCAGGGGCTCGGGAAGTGAATTAAATACTATTTGGAGGCATTTAATGTTCAAGCAAAAACGGCTGATTTTTGACAAAAGAGATAACACCCCCCCATTACGTCATGCTTCAGAAATGTGGAAAATAGTCTGTTTTCAAATGTTTTATTTTTGAACGTCAGTTCACATTTGTAGGTTGATCATCAGTGTTAGAGCTAAAATTAGCATGTTTAAAGTGATTTTCATGCTTCCAGGGGCCCTAAACACAAGATTTATGGAATGGTTAAAAGTGCATGAAAATGGCCAATTTACTCACTCTGAGTTCTCAAAAAGGGTTTCTTCGCCCCGGGAAGTTAATTAAATACCATTTGGAGGCATTTAATATTCAAGCAAAAACGGCTGATTTTCGACAAAAGAGATAACACCCCCCCCTTACGTCCTGCTTCAGAAATGTGGAAAATGGTCCGTTTTCAAATGTTTTATTTTTGAACAACAGTTCACATTTGTAGGTGGATCATCAGTGTTAGAGCTAAAATTAGCATGTTTAAAGTGATTTTCATGCTTCCAGGGGCTCGGGAAGTGAATTACATACTATTTGGAGGCATTTAATGTTCAAGCAAAAACGGCTGATTTTTGACAAAAGAGATAACACCCCCCCATTACGTCATGCTTCAGAAATGTGGAAAATGGTCCGTTTTCAAATGTTTTATTTTTGAACGTCAGTTCACATTTGTAGGTTGATCATCAGTGTTAGAGCTAAAATTAGCATGTTTAAAGTGATTTTCATGCTTCCAGGGGCCCTAAACACAAGATTTATGGAATGGTTAAAAGTGCATGAAAATGGCCAATTTACTCACTCTGAGTTCTCAAAAAGGGTTTCTTCACCCCGGGAAGTTAATTAAATACCATTTGGAGGCATTTAATGTTCAAGCAAAAACGGCTGATTTTCGACAAAAGAGATAACACCCCCCCCCATTACGTCATGCTTCAGAAATGTGGAAAATGGTCCGTTTTCAAATGTTTTATTTTTGAATGTCAGTTCACATTTGTAGGTGGATCATCAGTGTTAGAGCTAAAATTAGCATGTTTAAAGTGATTTTCATGCTTCCAGGGGCTCGGGAAGTGAATTAAATACTATTTGGAGGCATTTAATGTTCAAGCAAAAATGGCTGATTTTTGACAAAAGAGATAACACCCCCCCATTATGTCATGCTTCAGAAATGTGGAAAATGGTCCGTTTTCAATTGTTTTATTTTTGAACGTCAGTTCACATTTGTAGGTGAATCATCAGTGTTAGAGCTAAAATTAGCATGTTTAAAGTGATTTTCATGCTTCCAGGGGCCCTAAACACAAGATTTATGGAATGGTTAAAAGTGCATGAAAATCGCCAATTTACTCACTCTGAGTTCTCAAAAAGGGTTTCTTCACCCCGGGAAGTTAATTAAATACCATTTGGAGGCATTTAATGTTCAAGCGAAAACGGCTGATTTTCGACAAAAGAGATAACACCCCCCCATTACGTCATGCTTCAGAAATGTGGAAAATGATCCGTTTTCAAAAGTTTTATTTTTGAACGTCAGTTCACATTTGTAGGTGGATCATCAGTGTTAGAGCTAAAATTAGCATGTTTAAAGTGATTTTCATGCTTCCAGGGGCTCGGGAAGTGAATTAAATACTATTTGGAGGCATTTAATGTTCAATCAAAAACGGCTGATTTTTGACAAAAGAGATAACACCCCCCCATTACGTCATGCTTCAGAAATGTGGAAAATGGTCCGTTTTTAAATGTTTTATTTTTGAACGTCAGTTCACATTTGTAGGTTGATCATCAGTGTTAGAGCTAAAATTAGCATGTTTAAAGTGATTTTCATGCTTCCAGGGGCTCGGGAAGTGAATTAAATACTATTTGGAGGCATTTAATGTTCAAGCAAAAATGGCTGATTTTTGACAAAAGAGATAACACCCCCCCATTATGTCATGCTTCAGAAATGTGGAAAATGGTCCGTTTTCAAATGTTTTATTTTTGAACGTCAGTTCACATTTGTAGGTGAATCATCAGTGTTAGAGCTAAAATTAGCATGTTTAAAGTGATTTTCATGCTTCCAGGGGCCCTAAACACAAGATTTATGGAATGGTTAAAAGTGCATGAAAATGGCCAATTTACTCACTCTGAGTTCTCAAAAAGGGTTTCTTCACCCCGGGAAGTTAATTAAATACCATTTGGAGGCATTTAATGTTCAAGCAAAAACAGCTGATTTTTGACAAAAGAGATAAGCCCCCCCCCCATTACGTCATGCTTCAGAAATGTGGAAAATGGTCCGTTTTCAAATGTTTTATTTTTGAAAGTCAGTTCACATTTGTAGGTGAATCATCAGTGTTAGAGCTAAAATTAGCATGTTTAAAGTGATTTTCATGCTTCCAGGGGCCCTAAACACAAGATTTATGGAATGGTTAAAAGTGCATGAAAATCGCCAATTTACTCACTCTGAGTTCTCAAAAAGGGTTTCTTCACCCCGGGAAGTTAATTAAATACCATTTGGAGGCATTTAATGTTCAAGCGAAAACGGCTGATTTTCGACAAAAGAGATAACACCCCCCCATTACGTCATGCTTCAGAAATGTGGAAAATGATCCGTTTTCAAAAGTTTTATTTTTGAACGTCAGTTCACATTTGTAGGTGGATCATCAGTGTTAGAGCTAAAATTAGCATGTTTAAAGTGATTTTCATGCTTCCAGGGGCTCGGGAAGTGAATTAAATACTATTTGGAGGCATTTAATGTTCAATCAAAAACGGCTGATTTTTGACAAAAGAGATAACACCCCCCCATTACGTCATGCTTCAGAAATGTGGAAAATGGTCCGTTTTTAAATGTTTTATTTTTGAACGTCAGTTCACATTTGTAGGTGAATCATCAGTGTTAGAGCTAAAATTAGCATGTTTAAAGTGATTTTCATGCTTCCAGGGGCCCTAAACACAAGATTTATGGAATGGTTAAAAGTGCATGAAAATGGCCAATTTACTCACTCTGAGTTCTCAAAAAGGGTTTCTTCACCCCGGGAAGTTAATTAAATACCATTTGGAGGCATTTAATGTTCAAGCAAAAACAGCTGATTTTTGACAAAAGAGATAACCCCCCCCCCCATTACGTCATGCTTCAGAAATGTGGAAAATGGTCCGTTTTCAAATGTTTTATTTTTGAATGTCAGTTCACATTTGTAGGTGGATCATCAGTGTTAGAGCTAAAATTAGCATGTTTAAAGTGATTTTCATGCTTCCAGGGGCTCGGGAAGTGAATTAAATACTATTTGGAGGCATTTAATGTTCAAGCAAAAACGGCTGATTTTTGACAAAAGAGATAACACCCCCCCATTACGTCATGCTTCAGAAATGTGGAAAATGGTCCGTTTTCAAATGTTTTATTTTTGAACATCAAATCACATTTGTAGGTGGATCATCAGTGTTAGAGCTAAAATTAGCATGTTTAAAGGGATTTTCATGCTTCCAGGGGCTCGGGAAGTGAATTAAATACTATTTGGAGGCATTTAATGTTCAAGCAAAAA
The DNA here is from genome assembly GCF_964263255.1 of Lissotriton vulgaris. Classification (NCBI taxonomy): domain Eukaryota; kingdom Metazoa; phylum Chordata; class Amphibia; order Caudata; family Salamandridae; genus Lissotriton; species Lissotriton vulgaris. The sequence continues at coordinate 733,185 of NW_028251597.1, read as the reverse complement.
CAGCTGATTTTTGACAAAAGAGATAACACCCCCCCATTACGTCATGCTTCAGAAATGTGGAAAATGATCCGTTTTCAAATGTTTTATTTTTGAACGTCAGTTCACATTTGTAGGTGGATCATCAGTGTTAGAGCTAAAATTAGCATGTTTAAAGGGATTTTCATGCTTCCAGGGGCTCGGGAAGTGAATTAAATACTATTTGGAGGCATTTAATGTTCAAGCAAAAACAGCTGATTTTTGACAAAAGAGATAACACCCCCCCATTACGTCATGCTTCAGAAATGTGGAAAATGGTCAGTTTTCAAATGTTTTATTTTTGAACATCAGTTCACATTTGTAGGTTGATCATCAGTGTTAGAGCTAAAATTAGCATGTTTAAAGTGATTTTCATGCTTCCAGGGGCTCGGGAAGTGAATTAAATACTATTTGGAGGCATTTAATGTTGAAGCAAAAACGGCTGATTTTTGACAAAAGAGATAACACCCCCCATTACGTCATGCTTCAGAATTGTGGAAAATAGTCCGTTTTCAAATGTTTTATTTTTGAACGTCAGTTCACATTTGTAGGTTGATCATCAGTGTTAGAGCTAAAATTAGCATGTTTAAAGTGATTTTCATGCTTCCAGGGGCTCGGGAAGTGAATTAAATACTATTTGGAGGCATTTAATGTTCAAGCAAAAACGGCTGATTTTTGACAAAAGAGATAACACCCCCCCATTACGTCATGCTTCAGAAATGTGGAAAATAGTCCGTTTTCAAATGTTTTATTTTTGAACGTCAGTTCACATTTGTAGGTTGATCATCAGTGTTAGAGCTAAAATTAGCATGTTTAAAGTGATTTTCATGCTTCCAGGGGCCCTAAACACAAGATTTATGGAATGGTTAAAAGTGCATGAAAATGGCCAATTTACTCACTCTGAGTTCTCAAAAAGGGTTTCTTCGCCCCGGGAAGTTAATTAAATACCATTTGGAGGCATTTAATATTCAAGCAAAAACGGCTGATTTTCGACAAAAGAGATAACACCCCCCCATTACGTCATGCTTCAGAAATGTGGAAAATGGTCCGTTTTCAAATGTTTTATTTTTGAACAACAGTTCACATTTGTAGGTGGATCATCAGTGTTAGAGCTAAAATTAGCATGTTTAAAGTGATTTTCATGCTTCCAGGGGCTCGGGAAGTGAATTACATACTATTTGGAGGCATTTAATGTTCAAGCAAAAACGGCTGATTTTTGACAAAAGAGATAACACCCCCCCATTACGTCATGCTTCAGAAATGTGGAAAATGGTCCGTTTTCAAATGTTTTATTTTTGGACGTCAGTTCACATTTGTAGGTTGATCATCAGTGTTAGAGCTAAAATTAGCATGTTTAAAGTGATTTTCATGCTTCCAGGGGCTCGGGAAGTGAATTAAATACAATTTGGAGGCATTTAATGTTCAAGCAAAAACGGCTGATTTTTGACAAAAGAGATAACACCCCCCCCATTACGTCATGCTTCAGAAATGTGGAAAATGGTCCGTTTTCAAATGTTTTATTTTTGGACGTCAGTTCACATTTGTAGGTTGATCATCAGTGTTAGAGCTAAAATTAGTATGTTTAAAGTGATTTTCATGCTTCCAGGGGCCCTAAACACAAGATTTACGGAATGGTTAAAAGTGCATGAAAATGGCCAATTTACTCACTCTGAGTTCTCAAAAAGGGTTTCTTCACCCCGGGAAGTTAATTAAATACCACTTGGAGGCATTTAATGTTCAAGCAAAAACGGCTGATTTTCGACAAAAGAGATAACACCCCCCCATTACGTCATGCTTCAGAAATGTGGAAAATGATCCGTTTTCAAATGTTTTATTTTTGAACGTCAGTTCACATTTGTAGGTGGATCATCAGTGTTGGAGCTAAAATTAGCATGTTTAAAGGGATTTTCATGCTTCCAGGGGCTCGGGAAGTGAATTAAATACTATTTGGAGGCATTTAATGTTCAAGCAAAAACGGCTGATTTTTGACAAAAGAGATAACACCCCCCCATTACGTCATGCTTGAGAAATGTGGAAAATGGTCCGTTTTCAAATGTTTTATTTTTGAACGTCAGTTCACATTTGTAGGTGGATCATCAGTGTTAGAGCTAAAATTAGCATGTTTAAAGTGATTTTCATGCTTCCAGGGGCTCGGGAAGTGAATTAAATACTATTTGGAGGCATTTAATGTTCAAGCAAAAACGGCTGATTTTTGACAAAAGAGATAACACCCCCCCATTACGTCATGCTTCAGAAATGTGGAGAATGGTCCGTTTTCAAATGTTTTATTTTTGAACGTCAGTTCACATTTGTAGGTGGATCATCAGTGTTAGAGCTAAAATTAGCATGTTTAAAGTGAGTTTCATGCTTCCAGGGGCTCGGGAAGTGAATTAAAAACTATTTGGAGGCATTTAATGTTCAATCAAAAACGGCTGATTTTTGACAAAAGAGATAACACCCCCCCATTACGTCATGCTTCAGAAATGTGGAAAATGGTCCGTTTTCAAATGTTTTATTTTTGAACGTCAGTTCACATTTGTAGGTTGATCATCAGTGTTAGAGCTAAAATTAGCATGTTTAAAGTGATTTTCATGCTTCCAGGGGCTCGGGAAGTGAATTAAATACTATTTGGAGGCATTTAATGTTCAAGCAAAAATGGCTGATTTTTGACAAAAGAGATAACACCCCCCCATTACGTCATGCTTCAGAAATGTGGAAAATGGTCAGTTTTCAAATGTTTTATTTTTGAACGTCAGTTCACATTTGTAGGTGAATCATCAGTGTTAGAGCTAAAATTAGCATGTTTAAAGTGATTTTCATGCTTCCAGGGGACCTAAACACAAGATTTATGGAATGGTTAAAAGTGCATGAAAATGGCCAATTTACTCACTCTGAGTTCTCAAAAAGGGTTTCTTCACCCCGGGAAGTTAATTAAATACCATTTGGAGGCATTTAATGTTCAAGCAAAAACGGCTGATTTTTGACAAAAGAGATAACACCCCCCATTACGTCATGCTTCAGAAATGTGGAAAATGGTCCGTTTTCAAATGTTTTATTATTGAATGTCAGTTCACATTTGTAGGTTGATCATCAGTGTTAGAGCTAAAATTAGCATGTTTAAAGTGATTTTCATGCTTCCAGGGGCCCTAAACACAAGATTTATGGAATGGTTAAAAGTGCATGAAAATGGCCAATTTACTCACTCTGAGTTCTCAAAAAGGGTTTCTTCGCCCCGGGAAGTTAATTAAATACCATTTGGAGGCATTTAATATTCAAGCAAAAACGGCTGATTTTCGACAAAAGAGATAACACCCCCCCATTACGTCATGCTTCAGAAATGTGGAAAATGGTCCGTTTTCAAATGTTTTATTTTTGAACAACAGTTCACATTTGTAGGTGGATCATCAGTGTTAGAGCTAAAATTAGCATGTTTAAAGTGATTTTCATGCTTCCAGGGGCTCGGGAAGTGAATTAAATACTATTTGGAGGCATTTAATGTTCAAGCAAAAACGGCTGATTTTTGACAAAAGAGATAACACCCCCCCATTACGTCATGCTTGAGAAATGTGGAAAATGGTCCGTTTTCAAATGTTTTATTTTTGAACGTCAGTTCACATTTGTAGGTGGATCATCAGTGTTAGAGCTAAAATTAGCATGTTTAAAGTGATTTTCATGCTTCCAGGGGCTCGGGAAGTGAATTAAATACTATTTGGAGGAATTTAATGTTCAAGCAAAAACGGCTGATTTTTGACAAAAGAGATAACACCCCCCCATTACGTCATGCTTCAGAAATGTGGAGAATGGTCCGTTTTCAAATGTTTTATTTTTGAACGTCAGTTCACATTTGTAGGTGGATCATCAGTGTTAGAGCTAAAATTAGCATGTTTAAAGTGAGTTTCATGCTTCCAGGGGCTCGGGAAGTGAATTAAATACTATTTGGAGGCATTTAATGTTCAATCAAAAACGGCTGATTTTTGACAAAAGAGATAACACCCCCCCCATTACGTCATGCTTCAGAAATGTGGAAAATGGTCCGTTTTCAAATGTTTTATTTTTGAACGTCAGTTCACATTTGTAGGTTGATCATCAGTGTTAGAGCTAAAATTAGCATGTTTAAAGTGATTTTCATGCTTCCAGGGGCTCGGGAAGTAAATTAAATACTATTTGGAGGCATTTAATGTTCAAGCAAAAATGGCTGATTTTTGACAAAAGAGATAACACCCCCCCATTACGTCATGCTTCAGAAATGTGGAAAATGGTCCGTTTTCAAATGTTTTATTTTTGAACGTCAGTTCACATTTGTAGGTGATTCATCAGTGTTAGAGCTAAAATTAGCATGTTTAAAGTGATTTTCATGCTTCCAGGGGCCCTAAACACAAGATTTATGGAATGGTTAAAAGTGCATGAAAATGGCCAATTTACTCACTCTGAGTTCTCAAAAAGGGTTTCTTCACCCCGGGAAGTTAATTAAATACCATTTGGAGGCATTTAATGTTCAAGCAAAAACGGCTGATTTTTGACAAAAGAGATAACACCCCCCATTACGTCATGCTTCAGAAATGTGGAAAATGGTCCGTTTTCAAATGTTTTATTTTTGAATGTCAGTTCACATTTGTAGGTTGATCATCAGTGTTAGAGCTAAAATTAGCATGTTTGAAGTGATTTTCATGCTTCCAGGGGCCCTAAACACAAGATTTATGGAATGGTTAAAAGTGCATGAAAATGGCCAATTTACTCACTCTGAGTTCTCAAAAAGGGTTTCTTCACCCCGGGAAGTTAATTAAATACCATTTGGAGGCATTTAATGTTCAAGCAAAAACGGCTGATTTTCGACAAAAGAGATAACACCCCCCCATTACGTCATGCTTCAGAAATGTGGAAAATGATCCGTTTTCAAATGTTTTATTTTTGAACGTCAGTTCACATTTGTAGGTGGATCATCAGTGTTAGAGCTAAAATTAGCATGTTTAAAGTGATTTTCATGCTTCCAGGGGCTCGGGAAGTGAATTAAATACTATTTGGAGGCATTTAATGTTCAAGCAAAAACGGCTGATTTTTATCAAAAGAGATAACACCCCCCCATTACGTCATGCTTCAGAAATGTGGAAAATAGTCAGTTTTCAAATGTTTTATTTTTGAACGTCAGTTCACATTTGTAGGTTGATCATCAGTGTTAGAGCTAAAATTAGCACGTTTAAAGTGATTTTCATGCTTCCAGGGGCTCGGGAAGTGAATTAAATACTATTTGGAGGCATTTAATGTTCAAGCAAAAACGGCTGATTTTTGACAAAAGAGATAACACCCCCCCATTACGTCATGCTTCAGAAATGTGGAAAATAGTCTGTTTTCAAATGTTTTATTTTTGAACGTCAGTTCACATTTGTAGGTTGATCATCAGTGTTAGAGCTAAAATTAGCATGTTTAAAGTGATTTTCATGCTTCCAGGGGCCCTAAACACAAGATTTATGGAATGGTTAAAAGTGCATGAAAATGGCCAATTTACTCACTCTGAGTTCTCAAAAAGGGTTTCTTCGCCCCGGGAAGTTAATTAAATACCATTTGGAGGCATTTAATATTCAAGCAAAAACGGCTGATTTTCGACAAAAGAGATAACACCCCCCCCTTACGTCCTGCTTCAGAAATGTGGAAAATGGTCCGTTTTCAAATGTTTTATTTTTGAACAACAGTTCACATTTGTAGGTGGATCATCAGTGTTAGAGCTAAAATTAGCATGTTTAAAGTGATTTTCATGCTTCCAGGGGCTCGGGAAGTGAATTACATACTATTTGGAGGCATTTAATGTTCAAGCAAAAACGGCTGATTTTTGACAAAAGAGATAACACCCCCCCATTACGTCATGCTTCAGAAATGTGGAAAATGGTCCGTTTTCAAATGTTTTATTTTTGAACGTCAGTTCACATTTGTAGGTTGATCATCAGTGTTAGAGCTAAAATTAGCATGTTTAAAGTGATTTTCATGCTTCCAGGGGCCCTAAACACAAGATTTATGGAATGGTTAAAAGTGCATGAAAATGGCCAATTTACTCACTCTGAGTTCTCAAAAAGGGTTTCTTCACCCCGGGAAGTTAATTAAATACCATTTGGAGGCATTTAATGTTCAAGCAAAAACGGCTGATTTTTGACAAAAGAGATAACACCCCCCCATTACGTCATGCTTCAGAAATGTGAAAAATGGTCCGTTTTCAAATGTTTTATTTTTGAACGTCAGTTCACATTTGTAGGTTGATCATCAGTGTTAGAGCTAAAATTAGCATGTTTAAAGTGATTTTCATGCTACCAGGGGCCCTAAACACAAGATTTATGGAATGGTTAAAAGTGCATGAAAATCGCCAATTTACTCACTCTGAGTTCTCAAAAAGGGTTTCTTCACCCCGGGAAGTTAATTAAATACCATTTGGAGGCATTTAATGTTCAAGCAAAAACGGCTGATTTTCGACAAAAGAGATAACACCCCCCCATTACATCATGCTTCAGAAATGTGGAGAATGGTCCGTTTTCAAATGTTTTATTTTTGAACGTCAGTTCACATTTGTAGGTGGATCATCAGTGTTAGAGCTAAAATTAGCATGTTTAAAGTGATTTTCATGCTTCCAGGGGCCCTAAACACAAGATTTATGGAATGGTTAAAAGTGCATGAAAATGGCCAATTTACTCACTCTGAGTTCTCAAAAAGGGTTTCTTCACCCCGGGAAGTTAATTAAATACCATTTGGAGGCATTTAATGTTCAAGCAAAAACAGCTGATTTTTGACAAAAGAGATAACCCCCCCCCCCATTACGTCATGCTTCAGAAATGTGGAAAATGGTCCGTTTTCAAATGTTTTATTTTTGAATGTCAGTTCACATTTGTAGGTGGATCATCAGTGTTAGAGCTAAAATTAGCATGTTTAAAGTGATTTTCATGCTTCCAGGGGCTCGGGAAGTGAATTAAATACTATTTGGAGGCATTTAATGTTCAAGCAAAAACGGCTGATTTTTGACAAAAGAGATAACACCCCCCCATTACGTCATGCTTCAGAAATGTGGAAAATGGTCCGTTTTCAAATGTTTTATTTTTGAACATCAGTTCACATTTGTAGGTGGATCATCAGTGTTAGAGCTAAAATTAGCATGTTTAAAGGGATTTTCATGCTTCCAGGGGCTCGGGAAGTGAATTAAATACTATTTGGAGGCATTTAATGTTCAAGCAAAAACGGCTGATTTTTGACAAAAGAGATAACACCCCCCCATTACGTCATGCTTCAGAAATGTGGAAAATGGTCCGTTTTCAAATGTTTTATTTTTGAACGTCAGTTCACATTTGTAGGTTGATCATCAGTGTTAGAGCTAAAATTAGCATGTTTAAAGTGATTTTCATGCTTCCAGGGGCCCTAAACACAAGATTTATGGAATGGTTAAAAGTGCATGAAAATGGCCAATTTACTCACTCTGAGTTCTCAAAAAGGGTTTCTTCACCCCGGGAAGTTAATTAAATACCATTTGGAGGCATTTAATATTCAAGCAAAAACGGCTGATTTTCGACAAAAGAGATAACACCCCCCCCTTACGTCCTGCTTCAGAAATGTGGAAAATGGTCCGTTTTCAAATGTTTTATTTTTGAACAACAGTTCACATTTGTAGGTGGATCATCAGTGTTAGAGCTAAAATTAGCATGTTTAAAGTGATTTTCATGCTTCCAGGGGCTCGGGAAGTGAATTACATACTATTTGGAGGCATTTAATGTTCAAGCAAAAACGGCTGATTTTTGACAAAAGAGATAACACCCCCCCATTACGTCATGCTTCAGAAATGTGGAAAATGGTCCGTTTTCAAATGTTTTATTTTTGAACGTCAGTTCACATTTGTAGGTTGATCATCAGTGTTAGAGCTAAAATTAGCATGTTTAAAGTGATTTTCATGCTTCCAGGGGCCCTAAACACAAGATTTATGGAATGGTTAAAAGTGCATGAAAATGGCCAATTTACTCACTCTGAGTTCTCAAAAAGGGTTTCTTCACCCCGGGAAGTTAATTAAATACCATTTGGAGGCATTTAATGTTCAAGCAAAAACGGCTGATTTTCGACAAAAGAGATAACACCCCCCCCATTACGTCATGCTTCAGAAATGTGGAAAATGGTCCGTTTTCAAATGTTTTATTTTTGAATGTCAGTTCACATTTGTAGGTGGATCATCAGTGTTAGAGCTAAAATTAGCATGTTTAAAGTGATTTTCATGCTTCCAGGGGCTCGGGAAGTGAATTAAATACTATTTGGAGGAATTTAATGTTCAAGCAAAAACAGCTGATTTTTGACAAAAGAGATAACACCCCCCCATTACGTCATGCTTCAGAAATGTGGAAAATGGTCCGTTTTCAAATGTTTTATTTTTGAACGTCAGTTCACATTTGTAGGTGGATCATCAGTGTTAGAGCTAAAATTAGCATGTTTAAAGTGATTTTCATGCTTCCAGGGGCCCTAAACACAAGATTTATGGAATGGTTAAAAGTGCATGAAAATCGCCAATTTACTCACTCTGAGTTCTCAAAAAGGGTTTCTTCACCCCGGGAAGTTAATTAAATACCATTTGGAGGCATTTAATGTTCAAGCGAAAACGGCTGATTTTCGACAAAAGAGATAACACCCCCCCATTACGTCATGCTTCAGAAATGTGGAGAATGGTCCGTTTTCAAATGTTTTATTTTTGAACGTCAGTTCACATTTGTAGGTGGATCATCAGTGTTAGAGCTAAAATTAGCATGTTTAAAGTGATTTTCATGCTTCCAGGGGCTCGGGAAGTGAATTAAATACTATTTGGAGGCATTTAATGTTCAATCAAAAACGGCTGATTTTTGACAAAAGAGATAACACCCCCCCATTACGTCATGCTTCAGAAATGTGGAAAATGGTCCGTTTTCAAATGTTTTATTTTTGAACGTCAGTTCACATTTGTAGGTTGATCATCAGTGTTAGAGCTAAAATTAGCATGTTTAAAGTGATTTTCATGCTTCCAGGGGCTCGGGAAGTGAATTAAATACTATTTGGAGGCATTTAATGTTCAAGCAAAAATGGCAGATTTTTGACAAAAGAGATAACACCCCCCCATTATGTCATGCTTCAGAAATGTGGAAAATGGTCCGTTTTCAAATGTTTTATTTTTGAACGTCAGTTCACATTTGTAGGTGAATCATCAGTGTTAGAGCTAAAATTAGCATGTTTAAAGTGATTTTCATGCTTCCAGGGGCCCTAAACACAAGATTTATGGAATGGTTAAAAGTGCATGAAAATGGCCAATTTACTCACTCTGAGTTCTCAAAAAGGGTTTCTTCACCCCGGGAAGTTAATTAAATACCATTTGGAGGCATTTAATGTTCAAGCAAAAACGGCTGATTTTTGACAAAAGAGATAACACCCCCCCCCCCATTACGTCATGCTTCAGAAATGTGGAAAATGGTCCGTTTTCAAATGTTTTATTTTTGAATGTCAGTTCACATTTGTAGGTGGATCATCAGTGTTAGAGCTAAAATTAGCATGTTTAAAGTGATTTTCATGCTTCCAGGGGCTCGGGAAGTGAATTAAATACTATTTGGAGGCATTTAATGTTCAAGCAAAAACGGCTGATTTTTGAGAAAAGAGATAACACCCCCCCATTACGTCATGCTTCAGAAATGTGGAAAATAGTCTGTTTTCAAATGTTTTATTTTTGAACGTCAGTTCACATTTGTAGGTTGATCATCAGTGTTGAAGCTAAAATTAGCATGTTTAAAGTGATTTTCATGCTTCCAGGGGCCCTAAACACAAAATTTATGGAATGGTTAAAAGTGCATGAAAATGGCCAATTTACTCACTCTGAGTTCTCAAAAAGGGTTTCTTCGCCCCGGGAAGTTAATTAAATACCATTTGGAGGCATTTAATGTTCAAGCAAAAACGGCTGATTTTCGACAAAAGAGATAACACCCCCCCCCATTACGTCATGCTTCAGAAATGTGGAAAATGGTCCGTTTTCAAATGTTTTATTTTTGAATGTCAGTTCACATTTGTAGGTGGATCATCAGTGTTAGAGCTAAAATTAGCATGTTTAAAGTGATTTTCATGCTTCCAGGGGCTCGGGAAGTGAATTAAATACTATTTGGAGGAATTTAATGGTCAAGCAAAAACGGCTGATTTTTGACAAAAGAGATAACACCCCCCCATTACGTCATGCTTCAGAAATGTGAAAAATGGTCCGTTTTCAAATGTTTTATTTTTGAACGTCAGTTCACATTTGTAGGTTGATCATCAGTGTTAGAGCTAAAATTAGCATGTTTAAAGTGATTTTCATGCTACCAGGGGCCCTAAACACAAGATTTATGGAATGGTTAAAAGTGCATGAAAATCGCCAATTTACTCACTCTGAGTTCTCAAAAAGGGTTTCTTCACCCCGGGAAGTTAATTAAATACCATTTGGAGGCATTTAATGTTCAAGCAAAAACGGCTGATTTTCGACAAAAGAGATAACACCCCCCCATTACATCATGCTTCAGAAATGTGGAGAATGGTCCGTTTTCAAATGTTTTATTTTTGAACGTCAGTTCACATTTGTAGGTGGATCATCAGTGTTAGAGCTAAAATTAGCATGTTTAAAGTGATTTTCATGCTTCCAGGGGCCCTAAACACAAGATTTATGGAATGGTTAAAAGTGCATGAAAATGGCCAATTTACTCACTCTGAGTTCTCAAAAAGGGTTTCTTCACCCCGGGAAGTTAATTAAATACCATTTGGAGGCATTTAATGTTCAAGCAAAAACAGCTGATTTTTGACAAAAGAGATAACCCCCCCCCCCATTACGTCATGCTTCAGAAATGTGGAAAATGGTCCGTTTTCAAATGTTTTATTTTTGAATGTCAGTTCACATTTGTAGGTGGATCATCAGTGTTAGAGCTAAAATTAGCATGTTTAAAGTGATTTTCATGCTTCCAGGGGCTCGGGAAGTGAATTAAATACTATTTGGAGGCATTTAATGTTCAAGCAAAAACGGCTGATTTTTGACAAAAGAGATAACACCCCCCCATTACGTCATGCTTCAGAAATGTGGAAAATGGTCCGTTTTCAAATGTTTTATTTTTGAACATCAGTTCACATTTGTAGGTGGATCATCAGTGTTAGAGCTAAAATTAGCATGTTTAAAGGGATTTTCATGCTTCCAGGGGCTCGGGAAGTGAATTAAATACTATTTGGAGGCATTTAATGTTCAAGCAAAAACAGCTGATTTTTGACAAAAGAGATAACACCCCCCCATTACGTCATGCTTCAGAAATGTGGAAAATGATCCGTTTTCAAATGTTTTATTTTTGAACGTCAGTTCACATTTGTAGGTGGATCATCAGTGTTAGAGCTAAAATTAGCATGTTTAAAGGGATTTTCATGCTTCCAGGGGCTCGGGAAGTGAATTAAATACTATTTGGAGGCATTTAATGTTCAAGCAAAAACAGCTGATTTTTGACAAAAGAGATAACACCCCCCCATTACGTCATGCTTCAGAAATGTGGAAAATGGTCAGTTTTCAAATGTTTTATTTTTGAACATCAGTTCACATTTGTAGGTTGATCATCAGTGTTAGAGCTAAAATTAGCATGTTTAAAGTGATTTTCATGCTTCCAGGGGCTCGGGAAGTGAATTAAATACTATTTGGAGGCATTTAATGTTGAAGCAAAAACGGCTGATTTTTGACAAAAGAGATAACACCCCCCATTACGTCATGCTTCAGAATTGTGGAAAATAGTCCGTTTTCAAATGTTTTATTTTTGAACGTCAGTTCACATTTGTAGGTTGATCATCAGTGTTAGAGCTAAAATTAGCATGTTTAAAGTGATTTTCATGCTTCCAGGGGCTCGGGAAGTGAATTAAATACTATTTGGAGGCATTTAATGTTCAAGCAAAAACGGCTGATTTTTGACAAAAGAGATAACACCCCCCCATTACATCATGCTTCAGAAATGTGGAAAATAGTCCGTTTTCAAATGTTTTATTTTTGAACGTCAGTTCACATTTGTAGGTTGATCATCAGTGTTAGAGCTAAAATTAGCATGTTTAAAGTGATTTTCATGCTTCCAGGGGCCCTAAACACAAGATTTATGGAATGGTTAAAAGTGCATGAAAATGGCCAATTTACTCACTCTGAGTTCTCAAAAAGGGTTTCTTCGCCCCGGGAAGTTAATTAAATACCATTTGGAGGCATTTAATATTCAAGCAAAAACGGCTGATTTTCGACAAAAGAGATAACACCCCCCCATTACGTCATGCTTCAGAAATGTGGAAAATGGTCCGTTTTCAAATGTTTTATTTTTGAACAACAGTTCACATTTGTAGGTGGATCATCAGTGTTAGAGCTAAAATTAGCATGTTTAAAGTGATTTTCATGCTTCCAGGGGCTCGGGAAGTGAATTACATACTATTTGGAGGCATTTAATGTTCAAGCAAAAACGGCTGATTTTTGACAAAAGAGATAACACCCCCCCATTACGTCATGCTTCAGAAATGTGGAAAATGGTCCGTTTTCAAATGTTTTATTTTTGGACGTCAGTTCACATTTGTAGGTTGATCATCAGTGTTAGAGCTAAAATTAGCATGTTTAAAGTGATTTTCATGCTTCCAGGGGCTCGGGAAGTGAATTAAATACAATTTGGAGGCATTTAATGTTCAAGCAAAAACGGCTGATTTTTGACAAAAGAGATAACACCCCCCCCATTACGTCATGCTTCAGAAATGTGGAAAATGGTCCGTTTTCAAATGTTTTATTTTTGGACGTCAGTTCACATTTGTAGGTTGATCATCAGTGTTAGAGCTAAAATTAGTATGTTTAAAGTGATTTTCATGCTTCCAGGGGCCCTAAACACAAGATTTACGGAATGGTTAAAAGTGCATGAAAATGGCCAATTTACTCACTCTGAGTTCTCAAAAAGGGTTTCTTCACCCCGGGAAGTTAATTAAATACCACTTGGAGGCATTTAATGTTCAAGCAAAAACGGCTGATTTTCGACAAAAGAGATAACACCCCCCCATTACGTCATGCTTCAGAAATGTGGAAAATGATCCGTTTTCAAATGTTTTATTTTTGAACGTCAGTTCACATTTGTAGGTGGATCATCAGTGTTGGAGCTAAAATTAGCATGTTTAAAGGGATTTTCATGCTTCCAGGGGCTCGGGAAGTGAATTAAATACTATTTGGAGGCATTTAATGTTCAAGCAAAAACGGATGATTTTTGACAAAAGAGATAACACCCCCCCATTACGTCATGCTTGAGAAATGTGGAAAATGGTCCGTTTTCAAATGTTTTATTTTTGAACGTCAGTTCACATTTGTAGGTGGATCATCAGTGTTAGAGCTAAAATTAGCATGTTTAAAGTGATTTTCATGCTTCCAGGGGCTCGGGAAGTGAATTAAATACTATTTGGAGGCATTTAATGTTCAAGCAAAAACGGCTGATTTTTGACAAAAGAGATAACACCCCCCCATTACGTCATGCTTCAGAAATGTGGAGAATGGTCCGTTTTCAAATGTTTTATTTTTGAACGTCAGTTCACATTTGTAGGTGGATCATCAGTGTTAGAGCTAAAATTAGCATGTTTAAAGTGAGTTTCATGCTTCCAGGGGCTCGGGAAGTGAATTAAATACTATTTGGAGGCATTTAATGTTCAATCAAAAACGGCTGATTTTTGACAAAAGAGATAACACCCCCCCATTACGTCATGCTTCAGAAATGTGGAAAATGGTCCGTTTTCAAATGTTTTATTTTTGAACGTCAGTTACATTTGTAGGTTGATCATCAGTGTTAGAGCTAAAATTAGCATGTTTAAAGTGATTTTCATGCTTCCAGGGGCTCGGGAAGTGAATTAAATACTATTTGGAGGCATTTAATGTTCAAGCAAAAATGGCTGATTTTTGACAAAAGAGATAACACCCCCCCATTACGTCATGCTTCAGAAATGTGGAAAATGGTCAGTTTTCAAATGTTTTATTTTTGAACGTCAGTTCACATTTGTAGGTGAATCATCAGTGTTAGAGCTAAAATTAGCATGTTTAAAGTGATTTTCATGCTTCCAGGGGCCCTAAACACAAGATTTATGGAATGGTTAAAAGTGCATGAAAATGGCCAATTTACTCACTCTGAGTTCTCAAAAAGGGTTTCTTCACCCCGGGAAGTGAATTAAATACTATTTGGAGGCATTTAATGTTCAAGCAAAAATGGCTGATTTTTGACAAAAGAGATAACACCCCCCCATTACGTCATGCTTCAGAAATGTGGAAAATGGTCCGTTTTCAAATGTTTTATTTTTGAACGTCAGTTCACATTTGTAGGTTGATCATCAGTGTTAGAGCTAAAATTAGCATGTTTAAAGTGATTTTCATGCTTCCAGGGGCCCTAAACACAAGATTTATGGAATGGTTAAAAGTGCATGAAAATGGCCAATTTACTCACTCTGAGTTCTCAAAAAGGGTTTCTTCACCCCGGGAAGTTAATTAAATACCATTTGGAGGCATTTAATGTTCAAGCAAAAACAGCTGATTTTTGACAAAAGAGATAACCCCCCCCCCCCATTACGTCATGCTTCAGAAATGTGGAAAATGGTCCGTTTTCAAATGTTTTATTTTTGAATGTCAGTTCACATTTGTAGGTGGATCATCAGTGTTAGAGCTAAAATTAGCATGTTTAAAGTGATTTTCATGCTTCCAGGGGCTCGGGAAGTGAATTAAATACTATTTGGAGGCATTTAATGTTCAAGCAAAAACGGCTGATTTTTGACAAAAGAGATAACACTCCCCCATTACGTCATGCTTCAGAAATGTGGAAAATGGTCCGTTTTCAAATGTTTTATTTTTGAACATCAGTTCACATTTGTAGGTGGATCATCAGTGTTAGAGCTAAAATTAGCATGTTTAAAGGGATTTTCATGCTTCCAGGGGCTCGGGAAGTGAATTAAATACTATTTGGAGGCATTTAATGTTCAAGCAAAAACAGCTGATTTTTGACAAAAGAGATAACACCCCCCCATTACGTCATGCTTCAGAAATGTGGAAAATGATCCGTTTTCAAATGTTTTATTTTTGAACGTCAGTTCACATTTGTAGGTGGATCATCAGTGTTAGAGCTAAAATTAGCATGTTTAAAGGGATTTTCATGCTTCCAGGGGCTCGGGAAGTGAATTAAATACTATTTGGAGGCATTTAATGTTCAAGCAAAAACAGCTGATTTTTGACAAAAGAGATAACACCCCCCCATTACGTCATGCTTCAGAAATGTGGAAAATGGTCAGTTTTCAAATGTTTTATTTTTGAACATCAGTTCACATTTGTAGGTTGATCATCAGTGTTAGAGCTAAAATTAGCATGTTTAAAGTGATTTTCATGCTTCCAGGGGCTCGGGAAGTGAATTAAATACTATTTGGAGGCATTTAATGTTGAAGCAAAAACGGCTGATTTTTGACAAAAGAGATAACACCCCCCATTACGTCATGCTTCAGAATTGTGGAAAATAGTCCGTTTTCAAATGTTTTATTTTTGAACGTCAGTTCACATTTGTAGGTTGATCATCAGTGTTAGAGCTAAAATTAGCATGTTTAAAGTGATTTTCATGCTTCCAGGGGCTCGGGAAGTGAATTAAATACTATTTGGAGGCATTTAATGTTCAAGCAAAAACGGCTGATTTTTGACAAAAGAGATAACACCCCCCCATTACGTCATGCTTCAGAAATGTGGAAAATAGTCCGTTTTCAAATGTTTTATTTTTGAACGTCAGTTCACATTTGTAGGTTGATCATCAGTGTTAGAGCTAAAATTAGCATGTTTAAAGTGATTTTCATGCTTCCAGGGGCCCTAAACACAAGATTTATGGAATGGTTAAAAGTGCATGAAAATGGCCAATTTACTCACTCTGAGTTCTCAAAAAGGGTTTCTTCGCCCCGGGAAGTTAATTAAATACCATTTGGAGGCATTTAATATTCAAGCAAAAACGGCTGATTTTCGACAAAAGAGATAACACCCCCCCATTACGTCATGCTTCAGAAATGTGGAAAATGGTCCGTTTTCAAATGTTTTATTTTTGAACAACAGTTCACATTTGTAGGTGGATCATCAGTGTTAGAGCTAAAATTAGCATGTTTAAAGTGATTTTCATGCTTCCAGGGGCTCGGGAAGTGAATTACATACTATTTGGAGGCATTTAATGTTCAAGCAAAAACGGCTGATTTTTGACAAAAGAGATAACACCCCCCCATTACGTCATGCTTCAGAAATGTGGAAAATGGTCCGTTTTCAAATGTTTTATTTTTGGACGTCAGTTCACATTTGTAGGTTGATCATCAGTGTTAGAGCTAAAATTAGCATGTTTAAAGTGATTTTCATGCTTCCAGGGGCTCGGGAAGTGAATTAAATACAATTTGGAGGCATTTAATGTTCAAGCAAAAACGGCTGATTTTTGACAAAAGAGATAACACCCCCCCCATTACGTCATGCTTCAGAAATGTGGAAAATGGTCCGTTTTCAAATGTTTTATTTTTGGACGTCAGTTCACATTTGTAGGTTGATCATCAGTGTTAGAGCTAAAATTAGTATGTTTAAAGTGATTTTCATGCTTCCAGGGGCCCTAAACACAAGATTTACGGAATGGTTAAAAGTGCATGAAAATGGCCAATTTACTCACTCTGAGTTCTCAAAAAGGGTTTCTTCACCCCGGGAAGTTAATTAAATACCACTTGGAGGCATTTAATGTTCAAGCAAAAACGGCTGATTTTCGACAAAAGAGATAACACCCCCCCATTACGTCATGCTTCAGAAATGTGGAAAATGATCCGTTTTCAAATGTTTTATTTTTGAACGTCAGTTCACATTTGTAGGTGGATCATCAGTGTTGGAGCTAAAATTAGCATGTTTAAAGGGATTTTCATGCTTCCAGGGGCTCGGGAAGTGAATTAAATACTATTTGGAGGCATTTAATGTTCAAGCAAAAACGGATGATTTTTGACAAAAGAGATAACACCCCCCCATTACGTCATGCTTGAGAAATGTGGAAAATGGTCCGTTTTCAAATGTTTTATTTTTGAACGTCAGTTCACATTTGTAGGTGGATCATCAGTGTTAGAGCTAAAATTAGCATGTTTAAAGTGATTTTCATGCTTCCAGGGGCTCGGGAAGTGAATTAAATACTATTTGGAGGCATTTAATGTTCAAGCAAAAACGGCTGATTTTTGACAAAAGAGATAACACCCCCCCATTACGTCATGCTTCAGAAATGTGGAGAATGGTCCGTTTTCAAATGTTTTATTTTTGAACGTCAGTTCACATTTGTAGGTGGATCATCAGTGTTAGAGCTAAAATTAGCATGTTTAAAGTGAGTTTCATGCTTCCAGGGGCTCGGGAAGTGAATTAAATACTATTTGGAGGCATTTAATGTTCAATCAAAAACGGCTGATTTTTGACAAAAGAGATAACACCCCCCCATTACGTCATGCTTCAGAAATGTGGAAAATGGTCAGTTTTCAAATGTTTTATTTTTGAACGTCAGTTCACATTTGTAGGTGAATCATCAGTGTTAGAGCTAAAATTAGCATGTTTAAAGTGATTTTCATGCTTCCAGGGGCCCTAAACACAAGATTTATGGAATGGTTAAAAGTGCATGAAAATGGCCAATTTACTCACTCTGAGTTCTCAAAAAGGGTTTCTTCACCCCGGGAAGTTAATTAAATACCATTTGGAGGCATTTAATGTTCAAGCAAAAACGGCTGATTTTTGACAAAAGAGATAACACCCCCCATTACGTCATGCTTCAGAAATGTGGAAAATGGTCCGTTTTCAAATGTTTTATTTTTGAATGTCAGTTCACATTTGTAGGTTGATCATCAGTGTTAGAGCTAAAATTAGCATGTTTAAAGTGATTTTCATGCTTCCAGGGGCCCTAAACACAAGATTTATGGAATGGTTAAAAGTGCATGAAAATGGCCAATTTACTCACTCTGAGTTCTCAAAAAGGGTTTCTTCGCCCCGGGAAGTTAATTAAATACCATTTGGAGGCATTTAATATTCAAGCAAAAACGGCTGATTTTCGACAAAAGAGATAACACCCCCCCATTACGTCATGCTTCAGAAATGTGGAAAATGGTCCGTTTTCAAATGTTTTATTTTTGAACAACAGTTCACATTTGTAGGTGGATCATCAGTGTTAGAGCTAAAATTAGCATGTTTAAAGTGATTTTCATGCTTCCAGGGGCTCGGGAAGTGAATTAAATACTATTTGGAGGCATTTAATGTTCAAGCAAAAACAGCTGATTTTTGACAAAAGAGATAACACCCCCCCATTACGTCATGCTTGAGAAATGTGGAAAATGGTCCGTTTTCAAATGTTTTATTTTTGAACGTCAGTTCACATTTGTAGGTGGATCATCAGTGTTAGAGCTAAAATTAGCATGTTTAAAGTGATTTTCATGCTTCCAGGGGCTCGGGAAGTGAATTAAATACTATTTGGAGGAATTTAATGTTCAAGCAAAAACGGCTGATTTTTGACAAAAGAGATAACACCCCCCCATTACGTCATGCTTCAGAAATGTGGAGAATGGTCCGTTTTCAAATGTTTTATTTTTGAACGTCAGTTCACATTTGTAGGTGGATCATCAGTGTTAGAGCTAAAATTAGCATGTTTAAAGTGAGTTTCATGCTTCCAGGGGCTCGGGAAGTGAATTAAATACTATTTGGAGGCATTTAATGTTCAATCAAAAACGGCTGATTTTTGACAAAAGAGATAACACCCCCCCCATTACGTCATGCTTCAGAAATGTGGAAAATGGTCCGTTTTCAAATGTTTTATTTTTGAACGTCAGTTCACATTTGTAGGTTGATCATCAGTGTTAGAGCTAAAATTAGCATGTTTAAAGTGATTTTCATGCTTCCAGGGGCTCGGGAAGTGAATTAAATACTATTTGGAGGCATTTAATGTTCAAGCAAAAATGGCTGATTTTTGACAAAAGAGATAACACCCCCCCATTACGTCATGCTTCAGAAATGTGGAAAATGGTCAGTTTTCAAATGTTTTATTTTTGAACGTCAGTTCACATTTGTAGGTGAATCATCAGTGTTAGAGCTAAAATTAGCATGTTTAAAGTGATTTTCATGCTTCCAGGGGCCCTAAACACAAGATTTATGGAATGGTTAAAAGTGCATGAAAATGGCCAATTTACTCACTCTGAGTTCTCAAAAAGGGTTTCTTCACCCCGGGAAGTTAATTAAATACCATTTGGAGGCATTTAATGTTCAAGCAAAAACGGCTGATTTTTGACAAAAGAGATAACACCCCCCATTACGTCATGCTTCAGAAATGTGGAAAATGGTCCGTTTTCAAATGTTTTATTTTTGAATGTCAGTTCACATTTGTAGGTTGATCATCAGTGTTAGAGCTAAAATTACCATGTTTGAAGTGATTTTCATGCTTCCAGGGGCCCTAAACACAAGATTTATGGAATGGTTAAAAGTGCATGAAAATGGCCAATTTACTCACTCTGAGTTCTCAAAAAGGGTTTCTTCACCCCGGGAAGTTAATTAAATACCATTTGGAGGCATTTAATGTTCAAGCAAAAACGGCTGATTTTCGACAAAAGAGATAACACCCCCCCATTACGTCATGCTTCAGAAATGTGGAAAATGATCCGTTTTCAAATGTTTTATTTTTGAACGTCAGTTCACATTTGTAGGTAGATCATCAGTGTTAGAGCTAAAATTAGCATGTTTAAAGTGATTTTCATGCTTCCAGGGGCTCGGGAAGTGAATTAAATACTATTTGGAGGCATTTAATGTTCAAGCAAAAACGGCTGATTTTTATCAAAAGAGATAACACCCCCCCATTACGTCATGCTTCAGAAATGTGGAAAATAGTCCGTTTTCAAATGTTTTATTTTTGAACGTCAGTTCACATTTGTAGGTTGATCATCAGTGTTAGAGCTAAAATTAGCATGTTTAAAGTGATTTTCATGCTTCCAGGGGCTCGGGAAGTGAATTAAATACTATTTGGAGGCATTTAATGTTCAAGCAAAAACGGCTGATTTTTGACAAAAGAGATAACACCCCCCCATTACGTCATGCTTCAGAAATGTGGAAAATAGTCTGTTTTCAAATGTTTTATTTTTGAACGTCAGTTCACATTTGTAGGTTGATCATCAGTGTTAGAGCTAAAATTAGCATGTTTAAAGTGATTTTCATGCTTCCAGGGGCCCTAAACACAAGATTTATGGAATGGTTAAAAGTGCATGAAAATGGCCAATTTACTCACTCTGAGTTCTCAAAAAGGGTTTCTTCGCCCCGGGAAGTTAATTAAATACCATTTGGAGGCATTTAATATTCAAGCAAAAACGGCTGATTTTCGACAAAAGAGATAACACCCCCCCCTTACGTCCTGCTTCAGAAATGTGGAAAATGGTCCGTTTTCAAATGTTTTATTTTTGAACAACAGTTCACATTTGTAGGTGGATCATCAGTGTTAGAGCTAAAATTAGCATGTTTAAAGTGATTTTCATGCTTCCAGGGGCTCGGGAAGTGAATTACATACTATTTGGAGGCATTTAATGTTCAAGCAAAAACGGCTGATTTTTGACAAAAGAGATAACACCCCCTCATTACGTCATGCTTCAGAAATGTGGAAAATGGTCCGTTTTCAAATGTTTTATTTTTGAACGTCAGTTCACATTTGTAGGTTGATCATCAGTGTTAGAGCTAAAATTAGCATGTTTAAAGTGATTTTCATGCTTCCAGGGGCCCTAAACACAAGATTTATGGAATGGTTAAAAGTGCATGAAAATGGCCAATTTACTCACTCTGAGTTCTCAAAAAGGGTTTCTTCACCCCGGGAAGTTAATTAAATACCATTTGGAGGCATTTAATGTTCAAGCAAAAACGGCTGATTTTCGACAAAAGAGATAACACCCCCCCCCATTACGTCATGCTTCAGAAATGTGGAAAATGGTCCGTTTTCAAATGTTTTATTTTTGAATGTCAGTTCACATTTGTAGGTGGATCATCAGTGTTAGAGCTAAAATTAGCATGTTTAAAGTGATTTTCATGCTTCCAGGGGCTCGGGAAGTGAATTAAATACTATTTGGAGGCATTTAATGTTCAAGCAAAAATGGCTGATTTTTGACAAAAGAGATAACACCCCCCCATTATGTCATGCTTCAGAAATGTGGAAAATGGTCCGTTTTCAATTGTTTTATTTTTGAACGTCAGTTCACATTTGTAGGTGAATCATCAGTGTTAGAGCTAAAATTAGCATGTTTAAAGTGATTTTCATGCTTCCAGGGGCCCTAAACACAAGATTTATGGAATGGTTAAAAGTGCATGAAAATCGCCAATTTACTCACTCTGAGTTCTCAAAAAGGGTTTCTTCACCCCGGGAAGTTAATTAAATACCATTTGGAGGCATTTAATGTTCAAGCGAAAACGGCTGATTTTCGACAAAAGAGATAACACCCCCCCATTACGTCATGCTTCAGAAATGTGGAAAATGATCCGTTTTCAAAAGTTTTATTTTTGAACGTCAGTTCACATTTGTAGGTGGATCATCAGTGTTAGAGCTAAAATTAGCATGTTTAAAGTGATTTTCATGCTTCCAGGGGCTCGGGAAGTGAATTAAATACTATTTGGAGGCATTTAATGTTCAATCAAAAACGGCTGATTTTTGACAAAAGAGATAACACCCCCCCATTACGTCATGCTTCAGAAATGTGGAAAATGGTCCGTTTTTAAATGTTTTATTTTTGAACGTCAGTTCACATTTGTAGGTTGATCATCAGTGTTAGAGCTAAAATTAGCATGTTTAAAGTGATTTTCATGCTTCCAGGGGCTCGGGAAGTGAATTAAATACTATTTGGAGGCATTTAATGTTCAAGCAAAAATGGCTGATTTTTGACAAAAGAGATAACACCCCCCCATTATGTCATGCTTCAGAAATGTGGAAAATGGTCCGTTTTCAAATGTTTTATTTTTGAACGTCAGTTCACATTTGTAGGTGAATCATCAGTGTTAGAGCTAAAATTAGCATGTTTAAAGTGATTTTCATGCTTCCAGGGGCCCTAAACACAAGATTTATGGAATGGTTAAAAGTGCATGAAAATGGCCAATTTACTCACTCTGAGTTCTCAAAAAGGGTTTCTTCACCCCGGGAAGTTAATTAAATACCATTTGGAGGCATTTAATGTTCAAGCAAAAACAGCTGATTTTTGACAAAAGAGATAAGCCCCCCCCCCCCATTACGTCATGCTTCAGAAATGTGGAAAATGGTCCGTTTTCAAATGTTTTATTTTTGAACGTCAGTTCACATTTGTAGGTGAATCATCAGTGTTAGAGCTAAAATTAGCATGTTTAAAGTGATTTTCATGCTTCCAGGGGCCCTAAACACAAGATTTATGGAATGGTTAAAAGTGCATGAAAATCGCCAATTTACTCACTCTGAGTTCTCAAAAAGGGTTTCTTCACCCCGGGAAGTTAATTAAATACCATTTGGAGGCATTTAATGTTCAAGCGAAAACGGCTGATTTTCGACAAAAGAGATAACACCCCCCCATTACGTCATGCTTCAGAAATGTGGAAAATGATCCGTTTTCAAAAGTTTTATTTTTGAACGTCAGTTCACATTTGTAGGTGGATCATCAGTGTTAGAGCTAAAATTAGCATGTTTAAAGTGATTTTCATGCTTCCAGGGGCTCGGGAAGTGAATTAAATACTATTTGGAGGCATTTAATGTTCAATCAAAAACGGCTGATTTTTGACAAAAGAGATAACACCCCCCCATTACGTCATGCTTCAGAAATGTGGAAAATGGTCCGTTTTTAAATGTTTTATTTTTGAACGTCAGTTCACATTTGTAGGTGAATCATCAGTGTTAGAGCTAAAATTAGCATGTTTAAAGTGATTTTCATGCTTCCAGGGGCCCTAAACACAAGATTTATGGAATGGTTAAAAGTGCATGAAAATGGCCAATTTACTCACTCTGAGTTCTCAAAAAGGGTTTCTTCACCCCGGGAAGTTAATTAAATACCATTTGGAGGCATTTAATGTTCAAGCAAAAACAGCTGATTTTTGACAAAAGAGATAACCCCCCCCCCCATTACGTCATGCTTCAGAAATGTGGAAAATGGTCCGTTTTCAAATGTTTTATTTTTGAATGTCAGTTCACATTTGTAGGTGGATCATCAGTGTTAGAGCTAAAATTAGCATGTTTAAAGTGATTTTCATGCTTCCAGGGGCTCGGGAAGTGAATTAAATACTATTTGGAGGCATTTAATGTTCAAGCAAAAACGGCTGATTTTTGACAAAAGAGATAACACCCCCCCATTACGTCATGCTTCAGAAATGTGGAAAATGGTCCGTTTTCAAATGTTTTATTTTTGAACATCAAATCACATTTGTAGGTGGATCATCAGTGTTAGAGCTAAAATTAGCATGTTTAAAGGGATTTTCATGCTTCCAGGGGCTCGGGAAGTGAATTAAATACTATTTGGAGGCATTTAATGTTCAAGCAAAAACAGCTGATTTTTGACAAAAGAGATAACACCCCCCCATTACGTCATGCTTCAGAAATGTGGAAAATGATCCGTTTTCAAATGTTTTATTTTTGAACGTCAGTTCACATTTGTAGGTGGATCATCAGTGTTAGAGCTAAAATTAGCATGTTTAAAGGGATTTTCATGCTTCCAGGGGCTCGGGAAGTGAATTAAATACTATTTGGAGGCATTTAATGTTCAAGCAAAAACAGCTGATTTTTGACAAAAGAGATAACACCCCCCCATTACGTCATGCTTCAGAAATGTGGAAAATGGTCAGTTTTCAAATGTTTTATTTTTGAACATCAGTTCACATTTGTAGGTTGATCATCAGTGTTAGAGCTAAAATTAGCATGTTTAAAGTGATTTTCATGCGTCCAGGGGCTCGGGAAGTGAATTAAATACTATTTGGAGGCATTTAATGTTGAAGCAAAAACGGCTGATTTTTGACAAAAGAGATAACACCCCCCATTACGTCATGCTTCAGAATTGTGGAAAATAGTCCGTTTTCAAATGTTTTATTTTTGAACGTCAGTTCACATTTGTAGGTTGATCATCAGTGTTAGAGCTAAAATTAGCATGTTTAAAGTGATTTTCATGCTTCCAGGGGCTCGGGAAGTGAATTAAATACTATTTGGAGGCATTTAATGTTCAAGCAAAAACGGCTGATTTTTGACAAAAGAGATAACACCCCCCCATTACGTCATGCTTCAGAAATGTGGAAAATAGTCCGTTTTCAAATGTTTTATTTTTGAACGTCAGTTCACATTTGTAGGTTGATCATCAGTGTTAGAGCTAAAATTAGCATGTTTAAAGTGATTTTCATGCTTCCAGGGGCCCTAAACACAAGATTTATGGAATGGTTAAAAGTGCATGAAAATGGCCAATTTACTCACTCTGAGTTCTCAAAAAGGGTTTCTTCGCCCCGGGAAGTTAATTAAATACCATTTGGAGGCATTTAATATTCAAGCAAAAACGGCTGATTTTCGACAAAAGAGATAACACCCCCCCATTACGTCATGCTTCAGAAATGTGGAAAATGGTCCGTTTTCAAATGTTTTATTTTTGAACAACAGTTCACATTTGTAGGTGGATCATCAGTGTTAGAGCTAAAATTAGCATGTTTAAAGTGATTTTCATGCTTCCAGGGGCTCGGGAAGTGAATTACATACTATTT
Organism: Lissotriton vulgaris; assembly: GCF_964263255.1. Lineage (NCBI taxonomy): Eukaryota > Metazoa > Chordata > Amphibia > Caudata > Salamandridae > Lissotriton > Lissotriton vulgaris. The sequence goes on along the minus strand of NW_028251597.1, from coordinate 708,443 downwards.
GGAGGCATTTAATGTTCAAGCAAAAACGGCTGATTTTTGACAAAAGAGATAACACCCCCCATTACGTCATGCTTCAGAAATGTGGAAAATGGTCCGTTTTCAAATGTTTTATTTTTGGACGTCAGTTCACATTTGTAGGTTGATCATCAGTGTTAGAGCTAAAATTAGCATGTTTAAAGTGATTTTCATGCTTCCAGGGGCTCGGGAAGTGAATTAAATACAATTTGGAGGCATTTAATGTTCAAGCAAAAACGGCTGATTTTTGACAAAAGAGATAACACCCCCCCCATTACGTCATGCTTCAGAAATGTGGAAAATGGTCCGTTTTCAAATGTTTTATTTTTGGACGTCAGTTCACATTTGTAGGTTGATCATCAGTGTTAGAGCTAAAATTAGTATGTTTAAAGTGATTTTCATGCTTCCAGGGGCCCTAAACACAAGATTTACGGAATGGTTAAAAGTGCATGAAAATGGCCAATTTACTCACTCTGAGTTCTCAAAAAGGGTTTCTTCACCCCGGGAAGTTAATTAAATACCACTTGGAGGCATTTAATGTTCAAGCAAAAACGGCTGATTTTCGACAAAAGAGATAACACCCCCCCATTACGTCATGCTTCAGAAATGTGGAAAATGATCCGTTTTCAAATGTTTTATTTTTGAACGTCAGTTCACATTTGTAGGTGGATCATCAGTGTTGGAGCTAAAATTAGCATGTTTAAAGGGATTTTCATGCTTCCAGGGGCTCGGGAAGTGAATTAAATACTATTTGGAGGCATTTAATGTTCAAGCAAAAACGGCTGATTTTTGACAAAAGAGATAACACCCCCCCATTACGTCATGCTTGAGAAATGTGGAAAATGGTCCGTTTTCAAATGTTTTATTTTTGAACGTCAGTTCACATTTGTAGGTGGATCATCAGTGTTAGAGCTAAAATTAGCATGTTTAAAGTGATTTTCATGCTTCCAGGGGCTCGGGAAGTGAATTAAATACTATTTGGAGGCATTTAATGTTCAAGCAAAAACGGCTGATTTTTGACAAAAGAGATAACACCCCCCCATTACGTCATGCTTCAGAAATGTGGAGAATGGTCCGTTTTCAAATGTTTTATTTTTGAACGTCAGTTCACATTTGTAGGTGGATCATCAGTGTTAGAGCTAAAATTAGCATGTTTAAAGTGAGTTTCATGCTTCCAGGGGCTCGGGAAGTGAATTAAATACTATTTGGAGGCATTTAATGTTCAATCAAAAACGGCTGATTTTTGACAAAAGAGATAACACCACCCCATTACGTCATGCTTCAGAAATGTGGAAAATGGTCCGTTTTCAAATGTTTTATTTTTGAACGTCAGTTCACATTTGTAGGTTGATCATCAGTGTTAGAGCTAAAATTAGCATGTTTAAAGTGATTTTCATGCTTCCAGGGGCTCGGGAAGTGAATTAAATACTATTTGGAGGCATTTAATGTTCAAGCAAAAATGGCTGATTTTTGACAAAAGAGATAACACCCCCCCATTACGTCATGCTTCAGAAATGTGGAAAATGGTCAGTTTTCAAATGTTTTATTTTTGAACGTCAGTTCACATTTGTAGGTGAATCATCAGTGTTAGAGCTAAAATTAGCATGTTTAAAGTGATTTTCATGCTTCCAGGGGACCTAAACACAAGATTTATGGAATGGTTAAAAGTGCATGAAAATGGCCAATTTACTCACTCTGAGTTCTCAAAAAGGGTTTCTTCACCCCGGGAAGTTAATTAAATACCATTTGGAGGCATTTAATGTTCAAGCAAAAACGGCTGATTTTTGACAAAAGAGATAACACCCCCCATTACGTCATGCTTCAGAAATGTGGAAAATGGTCCGTTTTCAAATGTTTTATTATTGAATGTCAGTTCACATTTGTAGGTTGATCATCAGTGTTAGAGCTAAAATTAGCATGTTTAAAGTGATTTTCATGCTTCCAGGGGCCCTAAACACAAGATTTATGGAATGGTTAAAAGTGCATGAAAATGGCCAATTTACTCACTCTGAGTTCTCAAAAAGGGTTTCTTCGCCCCGGGAAGTTAATTAAATACCATTTGGAGGCATTTAATATTCAAGCAAAAACGGCTGATTTTCGACAAAAGAGATAACACCCCCCCATTACGTCATGCTTCAGAAATGTGGAAAATGGTCCGTTTTCAAATGTTTTATTTTTGAACAACAGTTCACATTTGTAGGTGGATCATCAGTGTTAGAGCTAAAATTAGCATGTTTAAAGTGATTTTCATGCTTCCAGGGGCTCGGGAAGTGAATTAAATACTATTTGGAGGCATTTAATGTTCAAGCAAAAACGGCTGATTTTTGACAAAAGAGATAACACCCCCCCATTACGTCATGCTTGAGAAATGTGGAAAATGGTCCGTTTTCAAATGTTTTATTTTTGAACGTCAGTTCACATTTGTAGGTGGATCATCAGTGTTAGAGCTAAAATTAGCATGTTTAAAGTGAGTTTCATGCTTCCAGGGGCTCGGGAAGTGAATTAAATACTATTTGGAGGCATTTAATGTTCAATCAAAAACGGCTGATTTTTGACAAAAGAGATAACACCCCCCCCATTACGTCATGCTTCAGAAATGTGGAAAATGGTCCGTTTTCAAATGTTTTATTTTTGAACGTCAGTTCACATTTGTAGGTTGATCATCAGTGTTAGAGCTAAAATTAGCATGTTTAAAGTGATTTTCATGCTTCCAGGGGCTCGGGAAGTGAATTAAATACTATTTGGAGGCATTTAATGTTCAAGCAAAAATGGCTGATTTTTGACAAAAGAGATAACACCCCCCCATTACGTCATGCTTCAGAAATGTGGAAAATGGTCCGTTTTCAAATGTTTTATTTTTGAACGTCAGTTCACATTTGTAGGTGATTCATCAGTGTTAGAGCTAAAATTAGCATGTTTAAAGTGATTTTCATGCTTCCAGGGGCCCTAAACACAAGATTTATGGAATGGTTAAAAGTGCATGAAAATGGCCAATTTACTCACTCTGAGTTCTCAAAAAGGGTTTCTTCACCCCGGGAAGTTAATTAAATACCATTTGGAGGCATTTAATGTTCAAGCAAAAACGGCTGATTTTTGACAAAAGAGATAACACCCCCCATTACGTCATGCTTCAGAAATGTGGAAAATGGTCCGTTTTCAAATGTTTTATTTTTGAATGTCAGTTCACATTTGTAGGTTGATCATCAGTGTTAGAGCTAAAATTAGCATGTTTGAAGTGATTTTCATGCTTCCAGGGGCCCTAAACACAAGATTTATGGAATGGTTAAAAGTGCATGAAAATGGCCAATTTACTCACTCTGAGTTCTCAAAAAGGGTTTCTTCACCCCGGGAAGTTAATTAAATACCATTTGGAGGCATTTAATGTTCAAGCAAAAACGGCTGATTTTCGACAAAAGAGATAACACCCCCCCCATTACGTCATGCTTCAGAAATGTGGAAAATGATCCGTTTTCAAATGTTTTATTTTTGAACGTCAGTTCACATTTGTAGGTGGATCATCAGTGTTAGAGCTAAAATTAGCATGTTTAAAGTGATTTTCATGCTTCCAGGGGCTCGGGAAGTGAATTAAATACTATTTGGAGGCATTTAATGTTCAAGCAAAAACGGCTGATTTTTATCAAAAGAGATAACACCCCCCCATTACGTCATGCTTCAGAAATGTGGAAAATAGTCCGTTTTCAAATGTTTTATTTTTGAACGTCAGTTCACATTTGTAGGTTGATCATCAGTGTTAGAGCTAAAATTAGCACGTTTAAAGTGATTTTCATGCTTCCAGGGGCTCGGGAAGTGAATTAAATACTATTTGGAGGCATTTAATGTTCAAGCAAAAACGGCTGATTTTTGACAAAAGAGATAACACCCCCCCATTACGTCATGCTTCAGAAATGTGGAAAATAGTCTGTTTTCAAATGTTTTATTTTTGAACGTCAGTTCACATTTGTAGGTTGATCATCAGTGTTAGAGCTAAAATTAGCATGTTTAAAGTGATTTTCATGCTTCCAGGGGCCCTAAACACAAGATTTATGGAATGGTTAAAAGTGCATGAAAATGGCCAATTTACTCACTCTGAGTTCTCAAAAAGGGTTTCTTCGCCCCGGGAAGTTAATTAAATACCATTTGGAGGCATTTAATATTCAAGCAAAAACGGCTGATTTTCGACAAAAGAGATAACACCCCCCCCCTTACGTCCTGCTTCAGAAATGTGGAAAATGGTCCGTTTTCAAATGTTTTATTTTTGAACAACAGTTCACATTTGTAGGTGGATCATCAGTGTTAGAGCTAAAATTAGCATGTTTAAAGTGATTTTCATGCTTCCAGGGGCTCGGGAAGTGAATTACATACTATTTGGAGGCATTTAATGTTCAAGCAAAAACGGCTGATTTTTGACAAAAGAGATAACACCCCCCCATTACGTCATGCTTCAGAAATGTGGAAAATGGTCCGTTTTCAAATGTTTTATTTTTGAACGTCAGTTCACATTTGTAGGTTGATCATCAGTGTTAGAGCTAAAATTAGCATGTTTAAAGTGATTTTCATGCTTCCAGGGGCCCTAAACACAAGATTTATGGAATGGTTAAAAGTGCATGAAAATGGCCAATTTACTCACTCTGAGTTCTCAAAAAGGGTTTCTTCACCCCGGGAAGTTAATTAAATACCATTTGGAGGCATTTAATGTTCAAGCAAAAACGGCTGATTTTCGACAAAAGAGATAACACCCCCCCCCATTACGTCATGCTTCAGAAATGTGGAAAATGGTCCGTTTTCAAATGTTTTATTTTTGAATGTCAGTTCACATTTGTAGGTGGATCATCAGTGTTAGAGCTAAAATTAGCATGTTTAAAGTGATTTTCATGCTTCCAGGGGCTCGGGAAGTGAATTAAATACTATTTGGAGGAATTTAATGTTCAAGCAAAAACAGCTGATTTTTGACAAAAGAGATAACACCCCCCCATTACGTCATGCTTCAGAAATGTGGAAAATGGTCCGTTTTCAAATGTTTTATTTTTGAACGTCAGTTCACATTTGTAGGTGGATCATCAGTGTTAGAGCTAAAATTAGCATGTTTAAAGGGATTTTCATGCTTCCAGGAGCTCGGGAAGTGAATTAAATACTATTTGGAGGCATTTAATGTTCAAGCAAAAACAGCTGATTTTTGACAAAAGAGATAACACCCCCCCATTACGTCATGCTTCAGAAATGTGGAAAATGGTCAGTTTTCAAATGTTTTATTTTTGAACGTCAGTTCACATTTGTAGGTTGATCATCAGTGTTAGAGCTAAAATTAGCATGTTTAAAGTGATTTTCATGCTTCCAGGGGCCCTAAACACAAGATTTATGGAATGGTTAAAAGTGCATGAAAATCGCCAATTTACTCACTCTGAGTTCTCAAAAAGGGTTTCTTCACCCCGGGAAGTTAATTAAATACCATTTGGAGGCATTTAATGTTCAAGCGAAAACGGCTGATTTTCGACAAAAGAGATAACACCCCCCCATTACGTCATGCTTCAGAAATGTGGAGAATGGTCCGTTTTCAAATGTTTTATTTTTGAACGTCAGTTCACATTTGTAGGTGGATCATCAGTGTTAGAGCTAAAATTAGCATGTTTAAAGTGATTTTCATGCTTCCAGGGGCTCGGGAAGTGAATTAAATACTATTTGGAGGCATTTAATGTTCAATCAAAAACGGCTGATTTTTGACAAAAGAGATAACACCCCCCCCATTACGTCATGCTTCAGAAATGTGGAAAATGGTCCGTTTTCAAATGTTTTATTTTTGAACGTCAGTTCACATTTGTAGGTTGATCATCAGTGTTAGAGCTAAAATTAGCATGTTTAAAGTGATTTTCATGCTTCCAGGGGCTCGGGAAGTGAATTAAATACTATTTGGAGGCATTTAATGTTCAAGCAAAAATGGCTGATTTTTGACAAAAGAGATAACACCCCCCCATTATGTCATGCTTCAGAAATGTGGAAAATGGTCCGTTTTCAAATGTTTTATTTTTGAACGTCAGTTCACATTTGTAGGTGAGTCATCAGTGTTAGAGCTAAAATTAGCATGTTTAAAGTGATTTTCATGCTTCCAGGGGCCCTAAACACAAGATTTATGGAATGGTTAAAAGTGCATGAAAATGGCCAATTTACTCACTCTGAGTTCTCAAAAAGGGTTTCTTCACCCCGGGAAGTTAATTAAATACCATTTGGAGGCATTTAATGTTCAAGCAAAAACGGCTGATTTTTGACAAAAGAGATAACACCCCCCCCCATTACGTCATGCTTCAGAAATGTGGAAAATGGTCCGTTTTCAAATGTTTTATTTTTGAACGTCAGTTCACATTTGTAGGTGGATCATCAGTGTTAGAGCTAAAATTAGCATGTTTAAAGTGATTTTCATGCTTCCAGGGGCCCTAAACACAAGATTTATGGAATGGTTAAAAGTGCATGAAAATCGCCAATTTACTCACTCTGAGTTCTCAAAAAGGGTTTCTTCACCCCGGGAAGTTAATTAAATACCATTTGGAGGCATTTAATGTTCAAGCGAAAACGGCTGATTTTCGACAAAAGAGATAACACCCCCCCATTACGTCATGCTTCAGAAATGTGGAGAATGGTCCGTTTTCAAATGTTTTATTTTTGAACGTCAGTTCACATTTGTAGGTGGATCATCAGTGTTAGAGCTAAAATTAGCATGTTTAAAGTGATTTTCATGCTTCCAGGGGCTCGGGAAGTGAATTAAATACTATTTGGAGGCATTTAATGTTCAATCAAAAACGGCTGATTTTTGACAAAAGAGATAACACCCCCCCATTACGTCATGCTTCAGAAATGTGGAAAATGGTCCGTTTTCAAATGTTTTATTTTTGAACGTCAGTTCACATTTGTAGGTTGATCATCAGTGTTAGAGCTAAAATTAGCATGTTTAAAGGGATTTTCATGCTTCCAGGGGCTCGGGAAGTGAATTAAATACTATTTGGAGGCATTTAATGTTCAAGCAAAAATGGCTGATTTTTGACAAAAGAGATAACACCCCCCCATTATGTCATGCTTCAGAAATGTGGAAAATGGTCCGTTTTCAAATGTTTTATTTTTGAACGTCAGTTCACATTTGTAGGTGAATCATCAGTGTTAGAGCTAAAATTAGCATGTTTAAAGTGATTTTCATGCTTCCAGGGGCCCTAAACACAAGATTTATGGAATGGTTAAAAGTGCATGAAAATGGCCAATTTACTCACTCTGAGTTCTCAAAAAGGGTTTCTTCACCCCGGGAAGTTAATTAAATACCATTTGGAGGCATTTAATGTTCAAGCAAAAACGGCTGATTTTTGACAAAAGAGATAACACCCCCCCCCCATTACGTCATGCTTCAGAAATGTGGAAAATGGTCCATTTTCAAATGTTTTATTTTTGAATGTCAGTTCACATTTGTAGGTGGATCATCAGTGTTAGAGCTAAAATTAGCATGTTTAAAGTGATTTTAATGCTTCCAGGGGCTCGGGAAGTGAATTAAATACTATTTGGAGGCATTTAATGTTCAAGCAAAAACGGCTGATTTTTGACAAAAGAGATAACACCCCCCCATTACGTCATGCTTCAGAAATGTGGAAAATGGTCCGTTTTCAAATGTTTTATTTTTGAACGTCAGTTCACATTTGTAGGTGGATCATCAGTGTTAGAGCTAAAATTAGCATGTTTAAAGGGATTTTCATGCTTCCAGGGGCTCGGGAAGTGAATTAAATACTATTTGGAGGCATTTAATGTTCAAGCAAAAACAGCAGATTTTTGACAAAAGAGATAACACCCCCCCATTACGTCATGCTTCAGAAATGTGGAAAATGATCCGTTTTCAAATGTTTTATTTTTGAACGTCAGTTCACATTTGTAGGTGGATCATCAGTGTTAGAGCTAAAATTTGCATGTTTAAAGGGATTTTCATGCTTCCAGGGGCTCGGGAAGTGAATTAAATACTATTTGGAGGCATTTAATGTTCAAGCAAAAACAGCTGATTTTTGACAAAAGAGATAACACCCCCCCATTACGTCATGCTTCAGAAATGTGGAAAATGGTCAGTTTTCAAATGTTTTATTTTTGAACATCAGTTCACATTTGTAGGTTGATCATCAGTGTTAGAGCTAAAATTAGCGTGTTTAAAGTGATTTTCATGCTTCCAGGGACCCTAAACACAAGATTTATGGAATGGTTAAAAGTGCATGAAAATGGCCAATTTACTCACTCTGAGTTCTCAAAAAGGGTTTCTTCACCCCGGGAAGTTAATTAAATACCATTTGGAGGCATTTAATGTTCAAGCAAAAACGGCTGATTTTCGACAAAAGAGATAACACCCCCCCATTACGTCATGCTTCAGAAATGTGGAAAATGGTCCGTTTTCAAATGTTTTATTTTTGAACGTCAGTTCACATTTGTAGGATGATCATCAGTGTTAGAGCTAAAATTAGCATGTTTAAAGTGATTTTCATGCTTCCAGGGGCTCGGGAAGTGAATTAAATACAATTTGGAGGCATTTAATGTTCAAGCAAAAACGGCTGATTTTTGACAAAAGAGATAACACCCCCCCATTACGTCATGCTTCCGAAATGTGGAAAATGGTCCGTTTTCAAATGTTTTATTTTTGAACGTCAGTTCACATTTGTAGGTTGATCATCAGTGTTAGAGCTAAAATTAGCATGTTTAAAGTGATTTTCATGCTTCCAGGGGCCCTAAACACAAGATTTATGGAATGGGTAAAAGTGCATGAAAATGGCCAATTTACTCACTCTGAGTTCTCAAAAAGGGTTTCTTCGCCCCGGGAAGTTAATTAAATACCATTTGGAGGCATTTAATGTTCAAGCAAAAACGGCTGATTTTCGACAAAAGAGATAACACCCCCCCCCCCCATTACGTCATGCTTCAGAAATGTGGAAAATGGTCCGTTTTCAAATGTTTTATTTTTGAATGTCAGTTCACATTTGTAGGTGGATCATCAGTGTTAGAGCTAAAATTAGCATGTTTAAAGTGATTTTCATGCTTCCAGGGGCTCGGGAAGTGAATTAAATACTATTTGGAGGAATTTAATGTTCAAGCAAAAACAGCTGATTTTTGACAAAAGAGATAACACCCCCCCATTACGTCATGCTTCAGAAATGTGGAAAATGGTCCGTTTTCAAATGTTTTATTTTTGAACGTCAGTTCACATTTGTAGGTGGATCATCAGTGTTAGAGCTAAAATTAGCATGTTTAAAGGGATTTTCATGCTTCCAGGAGCTCGGGAAGTGAATTAAATACTATTTGGAGGCATTTAATGTTCAAGCAAAAACGGCTGATTTTTATCAAAAGAGATAACACCCCCCCATTACGTCATGCTTCAGAAATGTGGAAAATAGTCCGTTTTCAAATGTTTTATTTTTGAACGTCAGTTCACATTTGTAGGTTGATCATCAGTGTTAGAGCTAAAATTAGCATGTTTAAAGTGATTTTCATGCTTCCAGGGGCTCGGGAAGTGAATTAAATACTATTTGGAGGCATTTAATGTTCAAGCAAAAACGGCTGATTTTTGACAAAAGAGATAACACCCCCCCATTACGTCATGCTTCAGAAATGTGGAAAATAGTCTGTTTTCAAATGTTTTATTTTTGAACGTCAGTTCACATTTGTAGGTTGATCATCAGTGTTAGAGCTAAAATTAGCATGTTTAAAGTGATTTTCATGCTTCCAGGGGCCCTAAACACAAGATTTATGGAATGGTTAAAAGTGCATGAAAATGGCCAATTTACTCACTCTGAGTTCTCAAAAAGGGTTTCTTCGCCCCGGGAAGTTAATTAAATACCATTTGGAGGCATTTAATATTCAAGCAAAAACGGCTGATTTTCGACAAAAGAGATAACACCCCCCCCTTACGTCCTGCTTCAGAAATGTGGAAAATGGTCCGTTTTCAAATGTTTTATTTTTGAACAACAGTTCACATTTGTAGGTGGATCATCAGTGTTAGAGCTAAAATTAGCATGTTTAAAGTGATTTTCATGCTTCCAGGGGCTCGGGAAGTGAATTACATACTATTTGGAGGCATTTAATGTTCAAGCAAAAACGGCTGATTTTTGACAAAAGAGATAACACCCCCTCATTACGTCATGCTTCAGAAATGTGGAAAATGGTCCGTTTTCAAATGTTTTATTTTTGAACGTCAGTTCACATTTGTAGGTTGATCATCAGTGTTAGAGCTAAAATTAGCATGTTTAAAGTGATTTTCATGCTTCCAGGGGCCCTAAACACAAGATTTATGGAATGGTTAAAAGTGCATGAAAATGGCCAATTTACTCACTCTGAGTTCTCAAAAAGGGTTTCTTCACCCCGGGAAGTTAATTAAATACCATTTGGAGGCATTTAATGTTCAAGCAAAAACGGCTGATTTTCGACAAAAGAGATAACACCCCCCCCCATTACGTCATGCTTCAGAAATGTGGAAAATGGTCCGTTTTCAAATGTTTTATTTTTGAATGTCAGTTCACATTTGTAGGTGGATCATCAGTGTTAGAGCTAAAATTAGCATGTTTAAAGTGATTTTCATGCTTCCAGGGGCTCGGGAAGTGAATTAAATACTATTTGGAGGCATTTAATGTTCAAGCAAAAATGGCTGATTTTTGACAAAAGAGATAACACCCCCCCATTATGTCATGCTTCAGAAATGTGGAAAATGGTCCGTTTTCAATTGTTTTATTTTTGAACGTCAGTTCACATTTGTAGGTGAATCATCAGTGTTAGAGCTAAAATTAGCATGTTTAAAGTGATTTTCATGCTTCCAGGGGCCCTAAACACAAGATTTATGGAATGGTTAAAAGTGCATGAAAATCGCCAATTTACTCACTCTGAGTTCTCAAAAAGGGTTTCTTCACCCCGGGAAGTTAATTAAATACCATTTGGAGGCATTTAATGTTCAAGCGAAAACGGCTGATTTTCGACAAAAGAGATAACACCCCCCCATTACGTCATGCTTCAGAAATGTGGAAAATGATCCGTTTTCAAAAGTTTTATTTTTGAACGTCAGTTCACATTTGTAGGTGGATCATCAGTGTTAGAGCTAAAATTAGCATGTTTAAAGTGATTTTCATGCTTCCAGGGGCTCGGGAAGTGAATTAAATACTATTTGGAGGCATTTAATGTTCAATCAAAAACGGCTGATTTTTGACAAAAGAGATAACACCCCCCCATTACGTCATGCTTCAGAAATGTGGAAAATGGTCCGTTTTTAAATGTTTTATTTTTGAACGTCAGTTCACATTTGTAGGTTGATCATCAGTGTTAGAGCTAAAATTAGCATGTTTAAAGTGATTTTCATGCTTCCAGGGGCTCGGGAAGTGAATTAAATACTATTTGGAGGCATTTAATGTTCAAGCAAAAATGGCTGATTTTTGACAAAAGAGATAACACCCCCCCATTATGTCATGCTTCAGAAATGTGGAAAATGGTCCGTTTTCAAATGTTTTATTTTTGAACGTCAGTTCACATTTGTAGGTGAATCATCAGTGTTAGAGCTAAAATTAGCATGTTTAAAGTGATTTTCATGCTTCCAGGGGCCCTAAACACAAGATTTATGGAATGGTTAAAAGTGCATGAAAATGGCCAATTTACTCACTCTGAGTTCTCAAAAAGGGTTTCTTCACCCCGGGAAGTTAATTAAATACCATTTGGAGGCATTTAATGTTCAAGCAAAAACAGCTGATTTTTGACAAAAGAGATAAGCCCCCCCCCCCCATTACGTCATGCTTCAGAAATGTGGAAAATGGTCCGTTTTCAAATGTTTTATTTTTGAACGTCAGTTCACATTTGTAGGTGAATCATCAGTGTTAGAGCTAAAATTAGCATGTTTAAAGTGATTTTCATGCTTCCAGGGGCCCTAAACACAAGATTTATGGAATGGTTAAAAGTGCATGAAAATCGCCAATTTACTCACTCTGAGTTCTCAAAAAGGGTTTCTTCACCCCGGGAAGTTAATTAAATACCATTTGGAGGCATTTAATGTTCAAGCGAAAACGGCTGATTTTCGACAAAAGAGATAACACCCCCCCATTACGTCATGCTTCAGAAATGTGGAAAATGATCCGTTTTCAAAAGTTTTATTTTTGAACGTCAGTTCACATTTGTAGGTGGATCATCAGTGTTAGAGCTAAAATTAGCATGTTTAAAGTGATTTTCATGCTTCCAGGGGCTCGGGAAGTGAATTAAATACTATTTGGAGGCATTTAATGTTCAATCAAAAACGGCTGATTTTTGACAAAAGAGATAACACCCCCCCATTACGTCATGCTTCAGAAATGTGGAAAATGGTCCGTTTTTAAATGTTTTATTTTTGAACGTCAGTTCACATTTGTAGGTGAATCATCAGTGTTAGAGCTAAAATTAGCATGTTTAAAGTGATTTTCATGCTTCCAGGGGCCCTAAACACAAGATTTATGGAATGGTTAAAAGTGCATGAAAATGGCCAATTTACTCACTCTGAGTTCTCAAAAAGGGTTTCTTCACCCCGGGAAGTTAATTAAATACCATTTGGAGGCATTTAATGTTCAAGCAAAAACAGCTGATTTTTGACAAAAGAGATAACCCCCCCCCCCATTACGTCATGCTTCAGAAATGTGGAAAATGGTCCGTTTTCAAATGTTTTATTTTTGAATGTCAGTTCACATTTGTAGGTGGATCATCAGTGTTAGAGCTAAAATTAGCATGTTTAAAGTGATTTTCATGCTTCCAGGGGCTCGGGAAGTGAATTAAATACTATTTGGAGGCATTTAATGTTCAAGCAAAAACGGCTGATTTTTGACAAAAGAGATAACACCCCCCCATTACGTCATGCTTCAGAAATGTGGAAAATGGTCCGTTTTCAAATGTTTTATTTTTGAACATCAAATCACATTTGTAGGTGGATCATCAGTGTTAGAGCTAAAATTAGCATGTTTAAAGGGATTTTCATGCTTCCAGGGGCTCGGGAAGTGAATTAAATACTATTTGGAGGCATTTAATGTTCAAGCAAAAACAGCTGATTTTTGACAAAAGAGATAACACCCCCCCATTACGTCATGCTTCAGAAATGTGGAAAATGATCCGTTTTCAAATGTTTTATTTTTGAACGTCAGTTCACATTTGTAGGTGGATCATCAGTGTTAGAGCTAAAATTAGCATGTTTAAAGGGATTTTCATGCTTCCAGGGGCTCGGGAAGTGAATTAAATACTATTTGGAGGCATTTAATGTTCAAGCAAAAACAGCTGATTTTTGACAAAAGAGATAACACCCCCCCATTACGTCATGCTTCAGAAATGTGGAAAATGGTCAGTTTTCAAATGTTTTATTTTTGAACATCAGTTCACATTTGTAGGTTGATCATCAGTGTTAGAGCTAAAATTAGCATGTTTAAAGTGATTTTCATGCGTCCAGGGGCTCGGGAAGTGAATTAAATACTATTTGGAGGCATTTAATGTTGAAGCAAAAACGGCTGATTTTTGACAAAAGAGATAACACCCCCCATTACGTCATGCTTCAGAATTGTGGAAAATAGTCCGTTTTCAAATGTTTTATTTTTGAACGTCAGTTCACATTTGTAGGTTGATCATCAGTGTTAGAGCTAAAATTAGCATGTTTAAAGTGATTTTCATGCTTCCAGGGGCTCGGGAAGTGAATTAAATACTATTTGGAGGCATTTAATGTTCAAGCAAAAACGGCTGATTTTTGACAAAAGAGATAACACCCCCCCATTACGTCATGCTTCAGAAATGTGGAAAATAGTCCGTTTTCAAATGTTTTATTTTTGAACGTCAGTTCACATTTGTAGGTTGATCATCAGTGTTAGAGCTAAAATTAGCATGTTTAAAGTGATTTTCATGCTTCCAGGGGCCCTAAACACAAGATTTATGGAATGGTTAAAAGTGCATGAAAATGGCCAATTTACTCACTCTGAGTTCTCAAAAAGGGTTTCTTCGCCCCGGGAAGTTAATTAAATACCATTTGGAGGCATTTAATATTCAAGCAAAAACGGCTGATTTTCGACAAAAGAGATAACACCCCCCCATTACGTCATGCTTCAGAAATGTGGAAAATGGTCCGTTTTCAAATGTTTTATTTTTGAACAACAGTTCACATTTGTAGGTGGATCATCAGTGTTAGAGCTAAAATTAGCATGTTTAAAGTGATTTTCATGCTTCCAGGGGCTCGGGAAGTGAATTACATACTATTTGGAGGCATTTAATGTTCAAGCAAAAACGGCTGATTTTTGACAAAAGAGATAACACCCCCCATTACGTCATGCTTCAGAAATGTGGAAAATGGTCCGTTTTCAAATGTTTTATTTTTGGACGTCAGTTCACATTTGTAGGTTGATCATCAGTGTTAGAGCTAAAATTAGCATGTTTAAAGTGATTTTCATGCTTCCAGGGGCTCGGGAAGTGAATTAAATACAATTTGGAGGCATTTAATGTTCAAGCAAAAACGGCTGATTTTTGACAAAAGAGATAACACCCCCCCCATTACGTCATGCTTCAGAAATGTGGAAAATGGTCCGTTTTCAAATGTTTTATTTTTGGACGTCAGTTCACATTTGTAGGTTGATCATCAGTGTTAGAGCTAAAATTAGTATGTTTAAAGTGATTTTCATGCTTCCAGGGGCCCTAAACACAAGATTTACGGAATGGTTAAAAGTGCATGAAAATGGCCAATTTACTCACTCTGAGTTCTCAAAAAGGGTTTCTTCACCCCGGGAAGTTAATTAAATACCACTTGGAGGCATTTAATGTTCAAGCAAAAACGGCTGATTTTCGACAAAAGAGATAACACCCCCCCATTACGTCATGCTTCAGAAATGTGGAAAATGATCCGTTTTCAAATGTTTTATTTTTGAACGTCAGTTCACATTTGTAGGTGGATCATCAGTGTTGGAGCTAAAATTAGCATGTTTAAAGGGATTTTCATGCTTCCAGGGGCTCGGGAAGTGAATTAAATACTATTTGGAGGCATTTAATGTTCAAGCAAAAACGGCTGATTTTTGACAAAAGAGATAACACCCCCCCATTACGTCATGCTTGAGAAATGTGGAAAATGGTCCGTTTTCAAATGTTTTATTTTTGAACGTCAGTTCACATTTGTAGGTGGATCATCAGTGTTAGAGCTAAAATTAGCATGTTTAAAGTGATTTTCATGCTTCCAGGGGCTCGGGAAGTGAATTAAATACTATTTGGAGGCATTTAATGTTCAAGCAAAAACGGCTGATTTTTGACAAAAGAGATAACACCCCCCCATTACGTCATGCTTCAGAAATGTGGAGAATGGTCCGTTTTCAAATGTTTTATTTTTGAACGTCAGTTCACATTTGTAGGTGGATCATCAGTGTTAGAGCTAAAATTAGCATGTTTAAAGTGAGTTTCATGCTTCCAGGGGCTCGGGAAGTGAATTAAATACTATTTGGAGGCATTTAATGTTCAATCAAAAACGGCTGATTTTTGACAAAAGAGATAACACCCCCCCATTACGTCATGCTTCAGAAATGTGGAAAATGGTCCGTTTTCAAATGTTTTATTTTTGAACGTCAGTTCACATTTGTAGGTTGATCATCAGTGTTAGAGCTAAAATTAGCATGTTTAAAGTGATTTTCATGCTTCCAGGGGCTCGGGAAGTGAATTAAATACTATTTGGAGGCATTTAATGTTCAAGCAAAAATGGCTGATTTTTGACAAAAGAGATAACACCCCCCCATTACGTCATGCTTCAGAAATGTGGAAAATGGTCAGTTTTCAAATGTTTTATTTTTGAACGTCAGTTCACATTTGTAGGTGAATCATCAGTGTTAGAGCTAAAATTAGCATGTTTAAAGTGATTTTCATGCTTCCAGGGGACCTAAACACAAGATTTATGGAATGGTTAAAAGTGCATGAAAATGGCCAATTTACTCACTCTGAGTTCTCAAAAAGGGTTTCTTCACCCCGGGAAGTTAATTAAATACCATTTGGAGGCATTTAATGTTCAAGCAAAAACGGCTGATTTTTGACAAAAGAGATAACACCCCCCATTACGTCATGCTTCAGAAATGTGGAAAATGGTCCGTTTTCAAATGTTTTATTATTGAATGTCAGTTCACATTTGTAGGTTGATCATCAGTGTTAGAGCTAAAATTAGCATGTTTAAAGTGATTTTCATGCTTCCAGGGGCCCTAAACACAAGATTTATGGAATGGTTAAAAGTGCATGAAAATGGCCAATTTACTCACTCTGAGTTCTCAAAAAGGGTTTCTTCGCCCCGGGAAGTTAATTAAATACCATTTGGAGGCATTTAATATTCAAGCAAAAACGGCTGATTTTCGACAAAAGAGATAACACCCCCCCATTACGTCATGCTTCAGAAATGTGGAAAATGGTCCGTTTTCAAATGTTTTATTTTTGAACAACAGTTCACATTTGTAGGTGGATCATCAGTGTTAGAGCTAAAATTAGCATGTTTAAAGTGATTTTCATGCTTCCAGGGGCTCGGGAAGTGAATTAAATACTATTTGGAGGCATTTAATGTTCAAGCAAAAACGGCTGATTTTTGACAAAAGAGATAACACCCCCCCATTACGTCATGCTTGAGAAATGTGGAAAATGGTCCGTTTTCAAATGTTTTATTTTTGAACGTCAGTTCACATTTGTAGGTGGATCATCAGTGTTAGAGCTAAAATTAGCATGTTTAAAGTGAGTTTCATGCTTCCAGGGGCTCGGGAAGTGAATTAAATACTATTTGGAGGCATTTAATGTTCAATCAAAAACGGCTGATTTTTGACAAAAGAGATAACACCCCCCCCATTACGTCATGCTTCAGAAATGTGGAAAATGGTCCGTTTTCAAATGTTTTATTTTTGAACGTCAGTTCACATTTGTAGGTTGATCATCAGTGTTAGAGCTAAAATTAGCATGTTTAAAGTGATTTTCATGCTTCCAGGGGCTCGGGAAGTGAATTAAATACTATTTGGAGGCATTTAATGTTCAAGCAAAAATGGCTGATTTTTGACAAAAGAGATAACACCCCCCCATTACGTCATGCTTCAGAAATGTGGAAAATGGTCCGGTTTCAAATGTTTTATTTTTGAACGTCAGTTCACATTTGTAGGTGATTCATCAGTGTTAGAGCTAAAATTAGCATGTTTAAAGTGATTTTCATGCTTCCAGGGGCCCTAAACACAAGATTTATGGAATGGTTAAAAGTGCATGAAAATGGCCAATTTACTCACTCTGAGTTCTCAAAAAGGGTTTCTTCACCCCGGGAAGTTAATTAAATACCATTTGGAGGCATTTAATGTTCAAGCAAAAACGGCTGATTTTTGACAAAAGAGATAACACCCCCCATTACGTCATGCTTCAGAAATGTGGAAAATGGTCCGTTTTCAAATGTTTTATTTTTGAATGTCAGTTCACATTTGTAGGTTGATCATCAGTGTTAGAGCTAAAATTAGCATGTTTGAAGTGATTTTCATGCTTCCAGGGGCCCTAAACACAAGATTTATGGAATGGTTAAAAGTGCATGAAAATGGCCAATTTACTCACTCTGAGTTCTCAAAAAGGGTTTCTTCACCCCGGGAAGTTAATTAAATACCATTTGGAGGCATTTAATGTTCAAGCAAAAACGGCTGATTTTCGACAAAAGAGATAACACCCCCCCCATTACGTCATGCTTCAGAAATGTGGAAAATGATCCGTTTTCAAATGTTTTATTTTTGAACGTCAGTTCACATTTGTAGGTGGATCATCAGTGTTAGAGCTAAAATTAGCATGTTTAAAGTGATTTTCATGCTTCCAGGGGCTCGGGAAGTGAATTAAATACTATTTGGAGGCATTTAATGTTCAAGCAAAAACGGCTGATTTTTATCAAAAGAGATAACACCCCCCCATTACGTCATGCTTCAGAAATGTGGAAAATAGTCCGTTTTCAAATGTTTTATTTTTGAACGTCAGTTCACATTTGTAGGTTGATCATCAGTGTTAGAGCTAAAATTAGCACGTTTAAAGTGATTTTCATGCTTCCAGGGGCTCGGGAAGTGAATTAAATACTATTTGGAGGCATTTAATGTTCAAGCAAAAACGGCTGATTTTTGACAAAAGAGATAACACCCCCCCATTACGTCATGCTTCAGAAATGTGGAAAATAGTCTGTTTTCAAATGTTTTATTTTTGAACGTCAGTTCACATTTGTAGGTTGATCATCAGTGTTAGAGCTAAAATTAGCATGTTTAAAGTGATTTTCATGCTTCCAGGGGCCCTAAACACAAGATTTATGGAATGGTTAAAAGTGCATGAAAATGGCCAATTTACTCACTCTGAGTTCTCAAAAAGGGTTTCTTCGCCCCGGGAAGTTAATTAAATACCATTTGGAGGCATTTAATATTCAAGCAAAAACGGCTGATTTTCGACAAAAGAGATAACACCCCCCCCCTTACGTCCTGCTTCAGAAATGTGGAAAATGGTCCGTTTTCAAATGTTTTATTTTTGAACAACAGTTCACATTTGTAGGTGGATCATCAGTGTTAGAGCTAAAATTAGCATGTTTAAAGTGATTTTCATGCTTCCAGGGGCTCGGGAAGTGAATTACATACTATTTGGAGGCATTTAATGTTCAAGCAAAAACGGCTGATTTTTGACAAAAGAGATAACACCCCCCCATTACGTCATGCTTCAGAAATGTGGAAAATGGTCCGTTTTCAAATGTTTTATTTTTGAACGTCAGTTCACATTTGTAGGTTGATCATCAGTGTTAGAGCTAAAATTAGCATGTTTAAAGTGATTTTCATGCTTCCAGGGGCCCTAAACACAAGATTTATGGAATGGTTAAAAGTGCATGAAAATGGCCAATTTACTCACTCTGAGTTCTCAAAAAGGGTTTCTTCACCCCGGGAAGTTAATTAAATACCATTTGGAGGCATTTAATGTTCAAGCAAAAACGGCTGATTTTCGACAAAAGAGATAACACCCCCCCCCATTACGTCATGCTTCAGAAATGTGGAAAATGGTCCGTTTTCAAATGTTTTATTTTTGAATGTCAGTTCACATTTGTAGGTGGATCATCAGTGTTAGAGCTAAAATTAGCATGTTTAAAGTGATTTTCATGCTTCCAGGGGCTCGGGAAGTGAATTAAATACTATTTGGAGGAATTTAATGTTCAAGCAAAAACAGCTGATTTTTGACAAAAGAGATAACACCCCCCCATTACGTCATGCTTCAGAAATGTGGAAAATGGTCCGTTTTCAAATGTTTTATTTTTGAACGTCAGTTCACATTTGTAGGTGGATCATCAGTGTTAGAGCTAAAATTAGCATGTTTAAAGGGATTTTCATGCTTCCAGGAGCTCGGGAAGTGAATTAAATACTATTTGGAGGCATTTAATGTTCAAGCAAAAACAGCTGATTTTTGACAAAAGAGATAACACCCCCCCATTACGTCATGCTTCAGAAATGTGGAAAATGGTCAGTTTTCAAATGTTTTATTTTTGAACGTCAGTTCACATTTGTAGGTTGATCATCAGTGTTAGAGCTAAAATTAGCATGTTTAAAGTGATTTTCATGCTTCCAGGGGCCCTAAACACAAGATTTATGGAATGGTTAAAAGTGCATGAAAATCGCCAATTTACTCACTCTGAGTTCTCAAAAAGGGTTTCTTCACCCCGGGAAGTTAATTAAATACCATTTGGAGGCATTTAATGTTCAAGCGAAAACGGCTGATTTTCGACAAAAGAGATAACACCCCCCCATTACGTCATGCTTCAGAAATGTGGAGAATGGTCCGTTTTCAAATGTTTTATTTTTGAACGTCAGTTCACATTTGTAGGTGGATCATCAGTGTTAGAGCTAAAATTAGCATGTTTAAAGTGATTTTCATGCTTCCAGGGGCTCGGGAAGTGAATTAAATACTATTTGGAGGCATTTAATGTTCAATCAAAAACGGCTGATTTTTGACAAAAGAGATAACACCCCCCCCATTACGTCATGCTTCAGAAATGTGGAAAATGGTCCGTTTTCAAATGTTTTATTTTTGAACGTCAGTTCACATTTGTAGGTTGATCATCAGTGTTAGAGCTAAAATTAGCATGTTTAAAGTGATTTTCATGCTTCCAGGGGCTCGGGAAGTGAATTAAATACTATTTGGAGGCATTTAATGTTCAAGCAAAAATGGCTGATTTTTGACAAAAGAGATAACACCCCCCCATTATGTCATGCTTCAGAAATGTGGAAAATGGTCCGTTTTCAAATGTTTTATTTTTGAACGTCAGTTCACATTTGTAGGTGAGTCATCAGTGTTAGAGCTAAAATTAGCATGTTTAAAGTGATTTTCATGCTTCCAGGGGCCCTAAACACAAGATTTATGGAATGGTTAAAAGTGCATGAAAATGGCCAATTTACTCACTCTGAGTTCTCAAAAAGGGTTTCTTCACCCCGGGAAGTTAATTAAATACCATTTGGAGGCATTTAATGTTCAAGCAAAAACGGCTGATTTTTGACAAAAGAGATAACACCCCCCCCCATTACGTCATGCTTCAGAAATGTGGAAAATGGTCCGTTTTCAAATGTTTTATTTTTGAACGTCAGTTCACATTTGTAGGTGGATCATCAGTGTTAGAGCTAAAATTAGCATGTTTAAAGTGATTTTCATGCTTCCAGGGGCCCTAAACACAAGATTTATGGAATGGTTAAAAGTGCATGAAAATCGCCAATTTACTCACTCTGAGTTCTCAAAAAGGGTTTCTTCACCCCGGGAAGTTAATTAAATACCATTTGGAGGCATTTAATGTTCAAGCGAAAACGGCTGATTTTCGACAAAAGAGATAACACCCCCCCATTACGTCATGCTTCAGAAATGTGGAGAATGGTCCGTTTTCAAATGTTTTATTTTTGAACGTCAGTTCACATTTGTAGGTGGATCATCAGTGTTAGAGCTAAAATTAGCATGTTTAAAGTGATTTTCATGCTTCCAGGGGCTCGGGAAGTGAATTAAATACTATTTGGAGGCATTTAATGTTCAATCAAAAACGGCTGATTTTTGACAAAAGAGATAACACCCCCCCATTACGTCATGCTTCAGAAATGTGGAAAATGGTCCGTTTTCAAATGTTTTATTTTTGAACGTCAGTTCACATTTGTAGGTTGATCATCAGTGTTAGAGCTAAAATTAGCATGTTTAAAGGGATTTTCATGCTTCCAGGGGCTCGGGAAGTGAATTAAATACTATTTGGAGGCATTTAATGTTCAAGCAAAAATGGCTGATTTTTGACAAAAGAGATAACACCCCCCCATTATGTCATGCTTCAGAAATGTGGAAAATGGTCCGTTTTCAAATGTTTTATTTTTGAACGTCAGTTCACATTTGTAGGTGAATCATCAGTGTTAGAGCTAAAATTAGCATGTTTAAAGTGATTTTCATGCTTCCAGGGGCCCTAAACACAAGATTTATGGAATGGTTAAAAGTGCATGAAAATGGCCAATTTACTCACTCTGAGTTCTCAAAAAGGGTTTCTTCACCCCGGGAAGTTAATTAAATACCATTTGGAGGCATTTAATATTCAAGCAAAAACGGCTGATTTTCGACAAAAGAGATAACACCCCCCCCCTTACGTCCTGCTTCAGAAATGTGGAAAATGGTCCGTTTTCAAATGTTTTATTTTTGAACAACAGTTCACATTTGTAGGTGGATCATCAGTGTTAGAGCTAAAATTAGCATGTTTAAAGTGATTTTCATGCTTCCAGGGGCTCGGGAAGTGAATTACATACTATTTGGAGGCATTTAATGTTCAAGCAAAAACGGCTGATTTTTGACAAAAGAGATAACACCCCCCCATTACGTCATGCTTCAGAAATGTGGAAAATGGTCCGTTTTCAAATGTTTTATTTTTGAACGTCAGTTCACATTTGTAGGTTGATCATCAGTGTTAGAGCTAAAATTAGCATGTTTAAAGTGATTTTCATGCTTCCAGGGGCCCTAAACACAAGATTTATGGAATGGTTAAAAGTGCATGAAAATGGCCAATTTACTCACTCTGAGTTCTCAAAAAGGGTTTCTTCACCCCGGGAAGTTAATTAAATACCATTTGGAGGCATTTAATGTTCAAGCAAAAACGGCTGATTTTCGACAAAAGAGATAACACCCCCCCCCATTACGTCATGCTTCAGAAATGTGGAAAATGGTCCGTTTTCAAATGTTTTATTTTTGAATGTCAGTTCACATTTGTAGGTGGATCATCAGTGTTAGAGCTAAAATTAGCATGTTTAAAGTGATTTTCATGCTTCCAGGGGCTCGGGAAGTGAATTAAATACTATTTGGAGGAATTTAATGTTCAAGCAAAAACAGCTGATTTTTGACAAAAGAGATAACACCCCCCCATTACGTCATGCTTCAGAAATGTGGAAAATGGTCCGTTTTCAAATGTTTTATTTTTGAACGTCAGTTCACATTTGTAGGTGGATCATCAGTGTTAGAGCTAAAATTAGCATGTTTAAAGGGATTTTCATGCTTCCAGGAGCTCGGGAAGTGAATTAAATACTATTTGGAGGCATTTAATGTTCAAGCAAAAACAGCTGATTTTTGACAAAAGAGATAACACCCCCCCATTACGTCATGCTTCAGAAATGTGGAAAATGGTCAGTTTTCAAATGTTTTATTTTTGAACGTCAGTTCACATTTGTAGGTTGATCATCAGTGTTAGAGCTAAAATTAGCATGTTTAAAGTGATTTTCATGCTTCCAGGGGCCCTAAACACAAGATTTATGGAATGGTTAAAAGTGCATGAAAATCGCCAATTTACTCACTCTGAGTTCTCAAAAAGGGTTTCTTCACCCCGGGAAGTTAATTAAATACCATTTGGAGGCATTTAATGTTCAAGCGAAAACGGCTGATTTTCGACAAAAGAGATAACACCCCCCCATTACGTCATGCTTCAGAAATGTGGAGAATGGTCCGTTTTCAAATGTTTTATTTTTGAACGTCAGTTCACATTTGTAGGTGGATCATCAGTGTTAGAGCTAAAATTAGCATGTTTAAAGTGATTTTCATGCTTCCAGGGGCTCGGGAAGTGAATTAAATACTATTTGGAGGCATTTAATGTTCAATCAAAAACGGCTGATTTTTGACAAAAGAGATAACACCCCCCCCATTACGTCATGCTTCAGAAATGTGGAAAATGGTCCGTTTTCAAATGTTTTATTTTTGAACGTCAGTTCACATTTGTAGGTTGATCATCAGTGTTAGAGCTAAAATTAGCATGTTTAAAGTGATTTTCATGCTTCCAGGGGCTCGGGAAGTGAATTAAATACTATTTGGAGGCATTTAATGTTCAAGCAAAAATGGCTGATTTTTGACAAAAGAGATAACACCCCCCCATTATGTCATGCTTCAGAAATGTGGAAAATGGTCCGTTTTCAAATGTTTTATTTTTGAACGTCAGTTCACATTTGTAGGTGAGTCATCAGTGTTAGAGCTAAAATTAGCATGTTTAAAGTGATTTTCATGCTTCCAGGGGCCCTAAACACAAGATTTATGGAATGGTTAAAAGTGCATGAAAATGGCCAATTTACTCACTCTGAGTTCTCAAAAAGGGTTTCTTCACCCCGGGAAGTTAATTAAATACCATTTGGAGGCATTTAATGTTCAAGCAAAAACGGCTGATTTTTGACAAAAGAGATAACACCCCCCCCCATTACGTCATGCTTCAGAAATGTGGAAAATGGTCCGTTTTCAAATGTTTTATTTTTGAACGTCAGTTCACATTTGTAGGTGGATCATCAGTGTTAGAGCTAAAATTAGCATGTTTAAAGTGATTTTCATGCTTCCAGGGGCCCTAAACACAAGATTTATGGAATGGTTAAAAGTGCATGAAAATCGCCAATTTACTCACTCTGAGTTCTCAAAAAGGGTTTCTTCACCCCGGGAAGTTAATTAAATACCATTTGGAGGCATTTAATGTTCAAGCGAAAACGGCTGATTTTCGACAAAAGAGATAACACCCCCCCATTACGTCATGCTTCAGAAATGTGGAGAATGGTCCGTTTTCAAATGTTTTATTTTTGAACGTCAGTTCACATTTGTAGGTGGATCATCAGTGTTAGAGCTAAAATTAGCATGTTTAAAGTGATTTTCATGCTTCCAGGGGCTCGGGAAGTGAATTAAATACTATTTGGAGGCATTTAATGTTCAATCAAAAACGGCTGATTTTTGACAAAAGAGATAACACCCCCCCATTACGTCATGCTTCAGAAATGTGGAAAATGGTCCGTTTTCAAATGTTTTATTTTTGAACGTCAGTTCACATTTGTAGGTTGATCATCAGTGTTAGAGCTAAAATTAGCATGTTTAAAGGGATTTTCATGCTTCCAGGGGCTCGGGAAGTGAATTAAATACTATTTGGAGGCATTTAATGTTCAAGCAAAAATGGCTGATTTTTGACAAAAGAGATAACACCCCCCCATTATGTCATGCTTCAGAAATGTGGAAAATGGTCCGTTTTCAAATGTTTTATTTTTGAACGTCAGTTCACATTTGTAGGTGAATCATCAGTGTTAGAGCTAAAATTAGCATGTTTAAAGTGATTTTCATGCTTCCAGGGGCCCTAAACACAAGATTTATGGAATGGTTAAAAGTGCATGAAAATGGCCAATTTACTCACTCTGAGTTCTCAAAAAGGGTTTCTTCACCCCGGGAAGTTAATTAAATACCATTTGGAGGCATTTAATGTTCAAGCAAAAACGGCTGATTTTTGACAAAAGAGATAACACCCCCCCCCCATTACGTCATGCTTCAGAAATGTGGAAAATGGTCCATTTTCAAATGTTTTATTTTTGAATGTCAGTTCACATTTGTAGGTGGATCATCAGTGTTAGAGCTAAAATTAGCATGTTTAAAGTGATTTTAATGCTTCCAGGGGCTCGGGAAGTGAATTAAATACTATTTGGAGGCATTTAATGTTCAAGCAAAAACGGCTGATTTTTGACAAAAGAGATAACACCCCCCATTACGTCATGCTTCAGAAATGTGGAAAATGGTCCGTTTTCAAATGTTTTATTTTTGAACGTCAGTTCACATTTGTAGGTGGATCATCAGTGTTAGAGCTAAAATTAGCATGTTTAAAGGGATTTTCATGCTTCCAGGGGCTCGGGAAGTGAATTAAATACTATTTGGAGGCATTTAATGTTCAAGCAAAAACAGCAGATTTTTGACAAAAGAGATAACACCCCCCCATTACGTCATGCTTCAGAAATGTGGAAAATGATCCGTTTTCAAATGTTTTATTTTTGAACGTCAGTTCACATTTGTAGGTGGATCATCAGTGTTAGAGCTAAAATTTGCATGTTTAAAGGGATTTTCATGCTTCCAGGGGCTCGGGAAGTGAATTAAATACTATTTGGAGGCATTTAATGTTCAAGCAAAAACAGCTGATTTTTGACAAAAGAGATAACACCCCCCCATTACGTCATGCTTCAGAAATGTGGAAAATGGTCAGTTTTCAAATGTTTTATTTTTGAACATCAGTTCACATTTGTAGGTTGATCATCAGTGTTAGAGCTAAAATTAGCGTGTTTAAAGTGATTTTCATGCTTCCAGGGACCCTAAACACAAGATTTATGGAATGGTTAAAAGTGCATGAAAATGGCCAATTTACTCACTCTGAGTTCTCAAAAAGGGTTTCTTCACCCCGGGAAGTTAATTAAATACCATTTGGAGGCATTTAATGTTCAAGCAAAAACGGCTGATTTTCGACAAAAGAGATAACACCCCCCCATTACGTCATGCTTCAGAAATGTGGAAAATGGTCCGTTTTCAAATGTTTTATTTTTGAACGTCAGTTCACATTTGTAGGATGATCATCAGTGTTAGAGCTAAAATTAGCATGTTTAAAGTGATTTTCATGCTTCCAGGGGCTCGGGAAGTGAATTAAATACAATTTGGAGGCATTTAATGTTCAAGCAAAAACGGCTGATTTTTGACAAAAGAGATAACACCCCCCCATTACGTCATGCTTCCGAAATGTGGAAAATGGTCCGTTTTCAAATGTTTTATTTTTGAACGTCAGTTCACATTTGTAGGTTGATCATCAGTGTTAGAGCTAAAATTAGCATGTTTAAAGTGATTTTCATGCTTCCAGGGGCCCTAAACACAAGATTTATGGAATGGGTAAAAGTGCATGAAAATGGCCAATTTACTCACTCTGAGTTCTCAAAAAGGGTTTCTTCGCCCCGGGAAGTTAATTAAATACCATTTGGAGGCATTTAATGTTCAAGCAAAAACGGCTGATTTTCGACAAAAGAGATAACACCCCCCCCCCCCATTACGTCATGCTTCAGAAATGTGGAAAATGGTCCGTTTTCAAATGTTTTATTTTTGAATGTCAGTTCACATTTGTAGGTGGATCATCAGTGTTAGAGCTAAAATTAGCATGTTTAAAGTGATTTTCATGCTTCCAGGGGCTCGGGAAGTGAATTAAATACTATTTGGAGGAATTTAATGTTCAAGCAAAAACAGCTGATTTTTGACAAAAGAGATAACACCCCCCCATTACGTCATGCTTCAGAAATGTGGAAAATGGTCCGTTTTCAAATGTTTTATTTTTGAACGTCAGTTCACATTTGTAGGTGGATCATCAGTGTTAGAGCTAAAATTAGCATGTTTAAAGGGATTTTCATGCTTCCAGGAGCTCGGGAAGTGAATTAAATACTATTTGGAGGCATTTAATGTTCAAGCAAAAACAGCTGATTTTTGACAAAAGAGATAACACCCCCCCATTACGTCATGCTTCAGAAATGTGGAAAATGGTCCGTTTTCAAATGTTTTATTTTTGAACGTCAGTTCACATTTGTAGGTTGATCATCAGTGTTAGAGCTAAAATTAGCATGTTTAAAGTGATTTTCATGCTTCCAGGGGCTCGGGAAGTGAATTAAATACTATTTGGAGGCATTTAATGTTCAATCAAAAACGGCTGATTTTTGACAAAAGAGATAACACCCCCCCCATTACGTCATGCTTCAGAAATGTGGAAAATGGTCCGTTTTCAAATGTTTTATTTTTGAACGTCAGTTCACATTTGTAGGTTGATCATCAGTGTTAGAGCTAAAATTAGCATGTTTAAAGTGATTTTCATGCTTCCACGGGCTCAGGAAGTGAATTAAATACTATTTGGAGGCATTTAATGTTCAAGCAAAAACAGCTGATTTTTGACAAAAGAGATAACACCCCCCCATTACGTCATGCTTCAGAAATGTGGAAAATGGTCAGTTTTCAAATGTTTTATTTTTGAACATCAGTTCACATTTGTAGGTTGATCATCAGTGTTAGAGCTAAAATTAGCATGTTTAAAGTGATTTTCATGCTTCCAGGGGCCCTAAACACAAGATTTATGGAATGGTTAAAAGTGCATGAAAATGGCCAATTTACTCACTCTGAGTTCTCAAAAAGGGTTTCTTCACCCCGGGAAGTTAATTAAATACCATTTGGAGGCATTTAATGTTCAAGCAAAAACGGCTGATTTTCGACAAAAGAGATAACACCCCCCCATTACGTCATGCTTCAGAAATGTGGAAAATGGTCCGTTTTCAAATGTTTTATTTTTGAACGTCAGTTCACATTTGTAGGTTGATCATCAGTGTTAGAGCTAAAATTAGCATGTTTAAAGTGATTTTCATGCTTCCGGGGGCTCAGGAAGTGAATTAAATACAATTTGGAGGCATTTAATGTTCAAGCAAAAACGGCTGATTTTTGACAAAAGAGATAACACCCCCCCATTACGTCATGCTTCAGAAATGTGGAAAATGGTCCGTTTTCAAATGTTTTATTTTTGAACGTCAGTTCACATTTGTAGGTTGATCATCAGTGTTAGAGCTAACATTAGTATGTTTAAAGTGATTTTCATGCTTCCAGGGGCCCTAAACACAAGATTTACGGAATGGTTAAAAGTGCATGAAAATGGCCAATTTAGTCACTCTGAGTTCTCAAAAAGGGTTTCTTCACCCCGGGAAGTTAAATAAATACCATTTGGAGGCATTTAATGTTCAAGCAAAAACGGCTGATTCTCGACAAAAGAGATAACACCCCCCCATTACGTCATGCTTCAGAAATGTGGAAAATGATCCGTTTTCAAATGTTTTATTTTTGAACTTCAGTTCACATTTGTAGGTGGATCATCAGTGTTAGAGCTAAAATTAGCATGTTTAAAGGGATTTTCATGCTTCCAGGGGCTCGGGAAGTGAATTAAATACTATTTGGAGGCATTTAATGTTCAAGCAAAAACAGCTGATTTTTGACAAAAGAGATAACACCCCCCCATTACGTCATGCTTCAGAAATGTGGCAAATGGTCCGTTTTCAAATGTTTTATTTTTGAACGTCAGTTCACATTTGTAGGTTGATCATCAGTGTTAGAGCTAAAATTAGCATGTTTAAAGTGATTTTCATGCTTCCAGGGGCCCTAAACACAAGATTTATGGAATGGTTAAAAGTGCATGAAAATGGCCAATTTACTCACTCTGAGTTCTCAAAAAGGATTTCTTCACCCCGGGAAGTTAATTAAATACCATTTGGAGGCATTTAATGTTCAAGCAAAAACGGCTGATTTTCGACAAAAGAGATAACACCCCCCCATTACGTCATGCTTCAGAAATGTGGAAAATGGTCCGTTTTCAAATGTTTTATTTTTGAACGTCAGTTCACATTTGTAGGTTGATCATCAGTGTTAGAGCTAAAATTAGCATGTTTAAAGTGATTTTCATGCTTCCAGGGGCTCGGGAAGTGAATTAAATACTATTTGGAGGCATTTAATGTTCAATCAAAAACGGCAGATTTTTGACAAAAGAGATAACACCCCCCCATTACGTCATGCTTCAGAAATGTGGAAAATGGTCCGTTTTCAAATGTTTTATTTTTGAACGTCAGTTCACATTTGTAGGTTGATCATCAGTGTTAGAGCTAAAATTAGCATGTTTAAAGTGATTTTCATGCTTCCAGGGGCCCTAAACACAAGATTTATGGAATGGTTAAAAGTGCATGAAAATGGCCAATTTACTTACTCTGAGTTCTCAAAAAGGGTTTCTTCACCCCGGGAAGTTAATTAAATACCATTTGGAGGCATTTAATGTTCAAGCAAAAACGGCTGATTTTCGACAAAAGAGATAACACCCCCCATTACGTCATGCTTCAGAAATGTGGAAAATGGTCCGTTTTCAAATGTTTTATTTTTGAACGTCAGTTCACATTTGTAGGTGGATCATCAGTGTTAGAGCTAAAATTAGCATGTTTAAAGTGATTTTCATGCTTCCAGGGGCTCGGAAGTGAATTAAATACTATTTGGAGGAATTTAATATTCAAGCAAAAACGGCTGATTTTTGACAAAAGAGATAACACCCCCCCATTACGTCATGCTTCAGAAATGTGAAAAATGGTCCATTTTCAAATGTTTTATTTTTGAACGTCAGTTCACATTTGTAGGTTGATCATCAGTGTTAGAGCTAAAATTAGCATGTTTAAAGTGATTTTCATGCTTCCAGGGGCCCTAAACACAAGATTTATGGAATGGTTAAAAGTGCATGAAAATGGCCAATTTACTCACTCTGAGTTCTCAAAAAGGGTTTCTTCGCCCCGGGAAGTTAATTAAATACCATTTGGAGGCATTTAATATTCAAGCAAAAACGGCTGATTTTCGACAAAAGAGATAACACCCCCCCATTACGTCATGCTTCAGAAATGTGGAAAATGGTCCGTTTTCAAATGTTTTATTTTTGAACAACAGTTCACATTTGTAGGTGGATCATCAGTGTTAGAGCTAAAATTAGCATGTTTAACCCTTTCGATGCTGATGACGAGCTCAGCTCGTCATCACCCACGGGTGTCGTGTGCTGATGACGAGCTGAGCTCGTCATAGTGCCACTAAAATGGCATTTTCCAGCACTGGGGGGGGAAACGCCCAGCAGCCATGTGGTTAAAGTGATTTTCATGCTTCCAGGGGCTCGGGAAGTGAATTAAATACTATTTGGAGGAATTTAATGTTCAAGCAAAAACGGCTGATTTTTGACAAAAGAGATAACACCCCCCCATTACGTCATGCTTCAGAAATGTGAAAAATGGTCCGTTTTCAAATGTTTTATTTTTGAACGTCAGTTCACATTTGTAGGTTGATCATCAGTGTTAGAGCTAAAATTAGCATGTTTAAAGTGATTTTCATGCTAACAGGGGCCCTAAACACAAGATTTATGGAATGGTTAAAAGTGCATGAAAATGGCCAATTTACTCACTCTGAGTTCTCAAAAAGGATTTCTTCACCCCGGGAAGTTAATTAAATACCATTTGGAGGCTTTTAATGTTCAAGCAAAAACGGCTGATTTTCGACAAAAGAGATAACACCCCCCATTACGTCATGCTTCAGAAATGTGGAAAATGGTCCGTTTTCAAATGTTTTATTTTTGAACGTCAGTTCACATTTGTAGGTGGATCATCAGTGTTAGAGCTAAAATTAGCATGTTTAAAGTGATTTTCATGCTTCCAGGGGCTCGGGAAGTGAATTAAATACTATTTGGAGGAATTTAATGTTCAAGCAAAAACAGCTGATTTTTGACAAAAGAGATAACACCCCCCCTATTACGTCATGCTTCAGAAATGTGAAAAATGGTCCGTTTTCAAATGTTTTATTTTTGAATGTCAGTTCACATTTGTAGGTTGATCATCAGTGTTAGAGCTAAAATTAGTATGTTTAAAGTGATTTTCATGCTTCCAGGGGCCCTAAACACAAGATTTACGGAATGGTTAAAAGTGCATGAAAATGGCCAATTTACTCACTCTGAGTTCTCAAAAAGGGTTTCTTCACCCCGGGAAGTTAATTAAATACCATTTGGAGGCATTTAATGTTCAAGCAAAAACGGCTGATTTTCGACAAAAGAGATAACACCCCCCCATTACGTCATGCTTCAGAAATGTGGAAAATGATCCGTTTTCAAATGTTTTATTTTTGAACGTCAGTTCACATTTGTAGGTGGATCATCAGTGTTAGAGCTAAAATTAGCATGTTTAAAGGGATTATCATGCTTCCAGGAGCTCGGGAAGTGAATTAAATACTATTTGGAGGCATTTAATGTTCAAGCAAAAACAGCTGATTTTTGACAAAAGAGATAACACCCCCCCATTACGTCATGCTTCAGAAATGTGGAGAATGGTCAGTTTTCAAATGTTTTATTTTTGAACGTCAGTTCACATTTGTAGGTGGATCATCAGTGTTAAAGCTAAAATTAGCATGTTTAAAGTGATTTTCATGCTTCCAGGGGCTCGGGAAGTGAATTAAATACTATTTGGAGGCATTTAATGTTCAAGCAAAAATGGCTGATTTTTGACAAAAGAGATAACACCCCCCCATTACGTCATGCTTCAGAAATGTGGAAAATGGTTCGTTTTCAAATGTTTTATTTTTGAACGTTAGTTCACATTTGTAGGTTGATCATCAGTGTTAGAGCTAAAATTAGCATGTTTAAAGTGATTTTCATGCTTCCAGGGGCTCGGGAAGTGAATTAAATACTATTTGGAGGCATTTAATGTTCAAGCAAAAATGGCTGATTTTTGACAAAAGAGATAACACCCCCCCCCCATTACGTCATGCTTCAGAAATGTGGAAAATGGTCCGTTTTCAAATGTTTTATTTTTGAACATCAGTTCACATTTGTAGGTGAATCATCAGTGTTAGAGCTAAAATTAGCATGTTTAAAGTGATTTTCATGCTTCCAGGGGCCCTAAACACAAGATGTATGGAATGGTTAAAAGTGCATGAAAATGGCCAATTTACTCACTCTGAGTTCTCAAAAAGGGTTTCTTCACCCCGGGAAGTTAATTAAATACCATTTGGAGGCATTTAATGTTCAAGCAAAAACGGCTGATTTTTGACAAAAGAGATAACACCCCCCCATTACGTCATGCTTCAGAAATGTGGAAAATGGTCCGTTTTCAAAAGTTTTATTTTTGAACGTCAGTTCACATTTGTAGGTGGATCATCAGTGTTAGAGCTAAAATTAGCATGTTTAAAGTGATTTTCATGCTTCCAGGGGCTCGGGAAGTGAATTAAATACTATTTGGAGGCATTTAATGTTCAAGCAAAAACGGCTGATTTTTGACAAAAGAGATAACACCCCCCCATTACGTCATGCTTCAGAAATGTGGAAAATGGTCCGTTTTCAAATGTTTTATTTTTGAACGTCAGTTCACATTTGTAGGTTGATCATCAGTGTTAGAGCTAAAATTAGCATGTTTAAAGTGATTTTCATGCTTCCAGGGGCCCTAAACACAAGATTAATGGAATGGTTAAAAGTGCATGAAAATGGCCAATTTACTCACTCTGAGTTCTCAAAAAGGGTTTCTTCGCCCCGGGAAGTTAATTAAATACCATTTGGAAGCATTTAATATTCAAGCAAAAACGGCTGATTTTCGACAAAAGAGATAACACCCCCCCATTACATCATGCTTCAGAAATGTGGAAAATGGTCCGTTTTCAAATGTTTTATTTTTGAACGTCAGTTCACATTTGTAGGTGGATCATCAGTGTTAGAGCTAAAATTAGCATGTTTAAAGTGATTTTCATGCTTCCAGGGGCTCGGGAAGTGAATTAAATACTATTTGGAGGCATTTAATGTTCAAGCAAAAACAGCTGATTTTTGACAAAAGAGATAACACCCCCCCATTACGTCATGCTTCAGAAATGTGGAAAATGGTCCGTTTTCAAATGTTTTATTTTTGAACGTCAGTTCACATTTGTAGGTTGATCATCAGTGTTAGAGCTAAAATTAGCATGTTTAAAGTGATTTTCATGCTTCCAGGGGCCCTAAACACAAGATTTATGGAATGGTTAAAAGTGCATGAAAATCGCCAATTTACTCACTCTGAGTTCTCAAAAAGGGTTTCTTCACCCCGGGAAGTTAATTAAATACCATTTGGAGGCATTTAATGTTCAAGCAAAAACGGCTGATTTTCGACAAAAGAGATAACACCCCCCCATTACGTCATGCTTCAGAAATGTGGAGAATGGTCCGTTTTCAAATGTTTTATTTTTGAACGTCAGTTCACATTTGTAGGTGGATCATCAGTGTTAGAGCTAAAATTAGCATGTTTAAAGTGATTTTCATGCTGCCAGGGGCTCGGGAAGTGAATTAAATACTATTTGGAGGCATTTAATGTTCAAGCAAAAATGGCTGATTTTTGACAAAAGAGATAACACCCCCCCATTATGTCATGCTTCAGAAATGTGGAAAATGGTCCGTTTTCAAATGTTTTATTTTTGAACGTCAGTTCACATTTGTAGGTGAATCATCAGTGTTAGAGCTAAAATTAGCATGTTTAAAGTGATTTTCATGCTTCCAGGGGCCCTAAACACAAGATTAATGGAATGGTTAAAAGTGCATGAAAATGGCCAATTTACTCACTCTGAGTTCTCAAAAAGGGTTTCTTCACCCCGGGAAGTTAATTAAATACCATTTGGAGGCATTTAATGTTCAAGCAAAAACGGCTGATTTTTGACAAAAGAGATAACACCCCCCCCCATTACGTCATGCTTCAGAAATGTGGAAAATGGTCCGTTTTCAAATGTTTTATTTTTGAATGTCAGTTCACATTTGTAGGTGGATCATCAGTGTTAGAGCTAAAATTAGCATGTTTAAAGTGATTTTCATGCTTCCAGGGGCCCTAAACACAAGATTTATGGAATGGTTAAAAGTGCATGAAAATGGCCAATTTACTCACTCTGAGTTCTCAAAAAGGGTTTCTTCACCCCGGGAAGTTAATTAAATACCATTTGGAGGCATTTAATGTTCAAGCAAAAACGGCTGATTTTCGACAAAAGAGATAACACCCCCCCCCGTTACGTCATGCTTCAGAAATGTGGAAAATGGTCCGTTTTCAAATGTTTTATTTTTGAATGTCAGTTCACATTTGTAGGTGGATCATCAGTGTTAGAGCTAAAATTAGCATGTTTAAAGTGATTTTCATGCTTCCAGGGGCTCGGGAAGTGAATTAAATACTATTTGGAGGAATTTAATGTTCAAGCAAAAACGGCTGATTTTTGACAAAAGAGATAACACCCCCCCATTACGTCATGCTTCAGAAATGTGAAAAATGGTCCGTTTTCAAATGTTTTATTTTTGAACGTCAGTTCACATTTGTAGGTTGATCATCAGTGTTAGAGCTAAAATTAGCATGTTTAAAGTGATTTTCATGCTACCAGGGGCCCTAAACACAAGATTTATGGAATGGTTAAAAGTGCATGAAAATCGCCAATTTACTCACTCTGAGTTCTCAAAAAGGGTTTCTTCACCCCGGGAAGTTAATTAAATACCATTTGGAGGCATTTAATGTTCAAGCAAAAACGGCTGATTTTCGACAAAAGAGATAACACCCCCCCATTACGTCATGCTTCAGAAATGTGGAGAATGGTCCGTTTTCAAATGTTTTATTTTTGAACGTCAGTTCACATTTGTAGGTGGATCATCAGTGTTAGAGCTAAAATTAGCATGTTTAAAGTGATTTTCATGCTTCCAGGGGCTCGGGAAGTGAATTAAATACTATTTGGAGGCATTTAATGTTCAATCAAAAACGGCTGATTTTTGACAAAAGAGATAACACCCCCCCATTACGTCATGCTTCAGAAATGTGGAAAATGGTCCGTTTTTAAATGTTTTATTTTTGAACGTCAGTTCACATTTGTAGGTTGATCATCAGTGTTAGAGCTAAAATTAGCATGTTTAAAGTGATTTTCATGCTTCCAGGGGCTCGGGAAGTGAATTAAATACTATTTGGAGGCATTTAATGTTCAAGCAAAAATGGCTGATTTTTGACAAAAGAGATAACACCCCCCCATTATGTCATGCTTCAGAAATGTGGAAAATGGTCCGTTTTCAAATGTTTTATTTTTGAACGTCAGTTCACATTTGTAGGTGAATAATCAGTGTTAGAGCTAAAATTAGCATGTTTAAAGTGATTTTCATGCTTCCAGGGGCCCTAAACACAAGATTTATGGAATGGTTAAAAGGGCATGAAAATGGCCAATTTACTCACTCTGAGTTCTCAAAAAGGGTTTCTTCACCCCGGGAAGTTAATTAAATACCATTTGGAGGCATTTAATGTTCAAGCAAAAACGGCTGATTTTTGACAAAAGAGATAACACCCCCCCCCATTACGTCATGCTTCAGAAATGTGGAAAATGGTCCGTTTTCAAATGTTTTATTTTTGAATGTCAGTTCACATTTGTAGGTGGATCATCAGTGTTAGAGCTAAAATTAGCATGTTTAAAGTGATTTTCATGCTTCCAGGGGCCCTAAACACAAGATTTATGGAATGGTTAAAAGTGCATGAAAATGGCCAATTTACTCACTCTGAGTTCTCAAAAAGGGTTTCTTCACCCCGGGAAGTTAATTAAATACCATTTGGAGGCATTTAATGTTCAAGCAAAAACGGCTGATTTTCGACAAAAGAGATAACACCCCCCCCCGTTACGTCATGCTTCAGAAATGTGGAAAATGGTCCGTTTTCAAATGTTTTATTTTTGAATGTCAGTTCACATTTGTAGGTGGATCATCAGTGTTAGAGCTAAAATTAGCATGTTTAAAGTGATTTTCATGCTTCCAGGGGCTCGGGAAGTGAATTAAATACTATTTGGAGGAATTTAATGTTCAAGCAAAAACGGCTGATTTTTGACAAAAGAGATAACACCCCCCCATTACGTCATGCTTCAGAAATGTGAAAAATGGTCCGTTTTCAAATGTTTTATTTTTGAACGTCAGTTCACATTTGTAGGTTGATCATCAGTGTTAGAGCTAAAATTAGCATGTTTAAAGTGATTTTCATGCTACCAGGGGCCCTAAACACAAGATTTATGGAATGGTTAAAAGTGCATGAAAATCGCCAATTTACTCACTCTGAGTTCTCAAAAAGGGTTTCTTCACCCCGGGAAGTTAATTAAATACCATTTGGAGGCATTTAATGTTCAAGCAAAAACGGCTGATTTTCGACAAAAGAGATAACACCCCCCCATTACGTCATGCTTCAGAAATGTGGAGAATGGTCCGTTTTCAAATGTTTTATTTTTGAACGTCAGTTCACATTTGTAGGTGGATCATCAGTGTTAGAGCTAAAATTAGCATGTTTAAAGTGATTTTCATGCTTCCAGGGGCTCGGGAAGTGAATTAAATACTATTTGGAGGCATTTAATGTTCAATCAAAAACGGCTGATTTTTGACAAAAGAGATAACACCCCCCCATTACGTCATGCTTCAGAAATGTGGAAAATGGTCCGTTTTTAAATGTTTTATTTTTGAACGTCAGTTCACATTTGTAGGTTGATCATCAGTGTTAGAGCTAAAATTAGCATGTTTAAAGTGATTTTCATGCTTCCAGGGGCTCGGGAAGTGAATTAAATACTATTTGGAGGCATTTAATGTTCAAGCAAAAATGGCTGATTTTTGACAAAAGAGATAACACCCCCCCATTATGTCATGCTTCAGAAATGTGGAAAATGGTCCGTTTTCAAATGTTTTATTTTTGAACGTCAGTTCACATTTGTAGGTGAATAATCAGTGTTAGAGCTAAAATTAGCATGTTTAAAGTGATTTTCATGCTTCCAGGGGCCCTAAACACAAGATTTATGGAATGGTTAAAAGGGCATGAAAATGGCCAATTTACTCACTCTGAGTTCTCAAAAAGGGTTTCTTCACCCCGGGAAGTTAATTAAATACCATTTGGAGGCATTTAATGTTCAAGCAAAAACGGCTAATTTTTTACAAAAGAGATAACACCCCCCCCCCCATTACGTCATGCTTCAGAAATGTGGAAAATGGTCCGTTTTCAAATGTTTTATTTTTGAATGTCAGTTCACATTTGTAGGTGGATCATCAGTGTTAGAGCTAAAATTAGCATGTTTAAAGTGATTTTCATGCTTCCAGGGGCTCGGGAAGTGAATTAAATACTATTTGGAGGCATTTAATGTTCAAGCAAAAACGGCTGATTTTTGACAAAAGAGATAACACCCCCCCATTACGTCATGCTTCAGAAATGTGGAAAATGATCCGTTTTCAAATGTTTTATTTTTGAACGTCAGTTCACATTTGTAGGTGGATCATCAGTGTTAGAGCTAAAATTAGCATGTTTAAAGGGATTTTCATGCTTCCAGGGGCTCGGGAAGTGAATTAAATACTATTTGGAGGCATTTAATGTTCAAGCAAAAACAGCTGATTTTTGACAAAAGAGATAACACCCCCCCATTACGTCATGCTTCAGAAATGTGGAAAATGGTCAGTTTTCAAATGTTTTATTTTTGAACATCAGTTCACATTTGTAGGTTGATCATCAGTGTTAGAGCTAAAATTAGCATGTTTAAAGTGATTTTCATGCTTCCAGGGGCTCGGGAAGTGAATTAAATACTATTTGGAGGCATTTAATGTTGAAGCAAAAACGGCTGATTTTTGACAAAAGAGATAACACCCCCCATTACGTCATGCTTCAGAATTGTGGAAAATAGTCCATTTTCAAATGTTTTATTTTTGAACGTCAGTTCACATTTGTAGGTTGATCATCAGTGTTAGAGCTAAAATTAGCATGTTTAAAGTGATTTTCATGCTTCCAGGGGCTCGGGAAGTGAATTAAATACTATTTGGAGGCATTTAATGTTCAAGCAAAAACGGCTGATTTTTGACAAAAGAGATAACACCCCCCCATTACGTCATGCTTCAGAAATGTGGAAAATAGTCCGTTTTCAAATGTTTTATTTTTGAACGTCAGTTCACATTTGTAGGTTGATCATCAGTGTTAGAGCTAAAATTAGCATGTTTAAAGTGATTTTCATGCTTCCAGGTGCCCTAAACACAAGATTTATGGAATGGTTAAAAGTGCATGAAAATGGCCAATTTACTCACTCTGAGTTCTCAAAAAGGGTTTCTTCGCCCCGGGAAGTTAATTAAATACCATTTGGAGGCATTTAATATTCAAGCAAAAACGGCTGATTTTCGACAAAAGAGATAACACCCCCCCATTACGTCATGCTTCAGAAATGTGGAAAATGGTCCGTTTTCAAATGTTTTATTTTTGAACAACAGTTCACATTTGTAGGTGGATCATCAGTGTTAGAGCTAAAATTAGCATGTTTAAAGTGATTTTCATGCTTCCAGTGGCTCGGGAAGTGAATTACATACTATTTGGAGGCATTTAATGTTCAAGCAAAAACGGCTGATTTTTGACAAAAGAGATAACACCCCCCCATTACGTCATGCTTCAGAAATGTGGAAAATGGTCCGTTTTCAAATGTTTTATTTTTGGACGTCAGTTCACATTTGTAGGTTGATCATCAGTGTTAGAGCTAAAATTAGCATGTTTAAAGTGATTTTCATGCTTCCAGGGGCTCGGGAAGTGAATTAAATACAATTTGGAGGCATTTAATGTTCAAGCAAAAACGGCTGATTTTTGACAAAAGAGATAACACCCCCCCCATTACGTCATGCTTCAGAAATGTGGAAAATGGTCCGTTTTCGAATGTTTTATTTTTGGACGTCAGTTCACATTTGTAGGTTGATCATCAGTGTTAGAGCTAAAATTAGTATGTTTAAAGTGATTTTCATGCTTCCAGGGGCCCTAAACACAAGATTTACGGAATGGTTAAAAGTGCATGAAAATGGCCAATTTACTCACTCTGAGTTCTCAAAAAGGGTTTCTTCACCCCGGGAAGTTAATTAAATACCACTTGGAGGCATTTAATGTTCAAGCAAAAACGGCTGATTTTCGACAAAAGAGATAACACCCCCCCATTACGTCATGCTTCAGAAATGTGGAAAATGATCCGTTTTCAAATGTTTTATTTTTGAACGTCAGTTCACATTTGTAGGTGGATCATCAGTGTTGGAGCTAAAATTAGCATGTTTAAAGGGATTTTCATGCTTCCAGGGGCTCGGGAAGTGAATTAAATACTATTTGGAGGCATTTAATGTTCAAGCAAAAACGGCTGATTTTTGACAAAAGAGATAACACCCCCCCATTACGTCATGCTTGAGAAATGTGGAAAATGGTCCGTTTTCAAATGTTTTATTTTTGAACGTCAGTTCACATTTGTAGGTGGATCATCAGTGTTAGAGCTAAAATTAGCATGTTTAAAGTGATTTTCATGCTTCCAGGGGCTCGGGAAGTGAATTAAATACTATTTGGAGGAATTTAATGTTCAAGCAAAAACGGCTGATTTTTGGCAAAAGAGATAACACCCCCCCATTACGTCATGCTTCAGAAATGTGGAGAATGGTCCATTTTCAAATGTTTTATTTTTGAACGTCAGTTCACATTTGTAGGTGGATCATCAGGGTTAGAGCTAAAATTAGCATGTTTAAAGTGAGTTTCATGCTTCCAGGGGCTCGGGAAGTGAATTAAATACTATTTGGAGGCATTTAATGTTCAATCAAAAACGGCTGATTTTTGACAAAAGAGATAACACCCCCCCATTACGTCATGCTTCAGAAATGTGGAAAATGGTCCGTTTTCAAATGTTTTATTTTTGAACGTCAGTTCACATTTGTAGGTTGATCATCAGTGTTAGAGCTAAAATTAGCATGTTTAAAGTGATTTTCATGCTTCCAGGGGCTCGGAAGTGAATTAAATACTATTTGGAGGCATTTAATGTTCAAGCAAAAATGGCTGATTTTTGACAAAAGAGATAACACCCCCCCATTACGTCATGCTTCAGAAATGTGGAAAATGGTCAGTTTTCAAATGTTTTATTTTTGAACGTCAGTTCACATTTGTAGGTGAATCATCAGTGTTAGAGCTAAAATTAGCATGTTTAAAGTGATTTTCATGCTTCCAGGGGCCCTAAACACAAGATTTATGGAATGGTTAAAAGTGCATGAAAATGGCCAATTTACTCACTCTGAGTTCTCAAAAAGGGTTTCTTCACCCCGGGAAGTTAATTAAATACCATTTGGAGGCATTTAATGTTCAAGCAAAAACGGCTGATTTTTGACAAAAGAGATAACACCCCCCATTACGTCATGCTTCAGAAATGTGGAAAATGGTCCGTTTTCAAATGTTTTATTTTTGAATATCAGTTCACATTTGTAGGTTGATCATCAGTGTTAGAGCTAAAATTAGCATGTTTAAAGTGATTTTCATGCTTCCAGGGGCCCTAAACACAAGATTTATGGAATGGTTAAAAGTGCATGAAAATGGCCAATTTACTCACTCTGAGTTCTCAAAAAGGGTTTCTTCGCCCCGGGAAGTTAATTAAATACCATTTGGAGGCATTTAATATTCAAGCAAAAACGGCTGATTTTCGACAAAAGAGATAACACCCCCCCATTACGTCATGCTTCAGAAATGTGGAAAATGGTCCGTTTTCAAATGTTTTATTTTTGAACAACAGTTCACATTTGTAGGTGGATCATCAGTGTTAGAGCTAAAATTAGCATGTTTAAAGTGATTTTCATGCTTCCAGGGGCTCAGGAAGTGAATTACATACTATTTGGAGGCATTTAATGTTCAAGCAAAAACGGCTGATTTTTGACAAAAGAGATAACACCCCCCCATTACGTCATGCTTCAGAAATGTGGAAAATGGTCCGTTTTCAAATGTTTTATTTTTGGACGTCAGTTCACATTTGTAGGTTGATCATCAGTGTTAGAGCTAAAATTAGCATGTTTAAAGTGATTTTCATGCTTCCAGGGGCTCGGGAAGTGAATTAAATACAATTTGGAGGCATTTAATGTTCAAGCAAAAACGGCTGATTTTTGACAAAAGAGATAACACCCCCCCCATTACGTCATGCTTCAGAAATGTGGAAAATGGTCCGTTTTCAAATGTTTTATTTTTGGACGTCAGTTCACATTTGTAGGTTGATCATCAGTGTTAGAGCTAAAATTAGTATGTTTAAAGTGATTTTCATGCTTCCAGGGGCCCTAAACACAAGATTTACGGAATGGTTAAAAGTGCATGAAAATGGCCAATTTACTCACTCTGAGTTCTCAAAAAGGGTTTCTTCACCCCGGGAAGTTAATTAAATACCACTTGGAGGCATTTAATGTTCAAGCAAAAACGGCTGATTTTCGACAAAAGAGATAACACCCCCCCATTACGTCATGCTTCAGAAATGTGGAAAATGATCCGTTTTCAAATGTTTTATTTTTGAACGTCAGTTCACATTTGTAGGTGGATCATCAGTGTTGGAGCTAAAATTAGCATGTTTAAAGGGATTTTCATGCTTCCAGGGGCTCGGGAAGTGAATTAAATACTATTTGGAGGCATTTAATGTTCAAGCAAAAACGGCTGATTTTTGACAAAAGAGATAACACCCCCCCATTACGTCATGCTTGAGAAATGTGGAAAATGGTCCGTTTTCAAATGTTTTATTTTTGAACGTCAGTTCACATTTGTAGGTGGATCATCAGTGTTAGAGCTAAAATTAGCATGTTTAAAGTGATTTTCATGCTTCCAGGGGCTCGGGAAGTGAATTAAATACTATTTGGAGGAATTTAATGTTCAAGCAAAAACGGCTGATTTTTGACAAAAGAGATAACACCCCCCCATTACGTCATGCTTCAGAAATGTGGAGAATGGTCCGTTTTCAAATGTTTTATTTTTGAACGTCAGTTCACATTTGTAGGTGGATCATCAGTGTTAGAGCTAAAATTAGCATGTTTAAAGTGAGTTTCATGCTTCCAGGGGCTCGGGAAGTGAATTAAATACTATTTGGAGGCATTTAATGTTCAATCAAAAACGGCTGATTTTTGACAAAAGAGATAACACCCCCCCATTACGTCATGCTTCAGAAATGTGGAAAATGGTCCGTTTTCAAATGTTTTATTTTTGAACGTCAGTTCACATTTGTAGGTTGATCATCAGTGTTAGAGCTAAAATTAGCATGTTTAAAGTGATTTTCATGCTTCCAGGGGCTCGGGAAGTGAATTAAATACTATTTGGAGGCATTTAATGTTCAAGCAAAAATGGCTGATTTTTGACAAAAGAGATAACACCCCCCCATTACGTCATGCTTCAGAAATGTGGAAAATGGTCCGTTTTCAAATGTTTTATTTTTGAACGTCAGTTCACATTTGTAGGTGAATCATCAGTGTTAGAGCTAAAATTAGCATGTTTAAAGTGATTTTCATGCTTCCAGGGGCCCTAAACACAAGATTTATGGAATGGTTAAAAGTGCATGAAAATGGCCAATTTACTCACTCTGAGTTCTCAAAAAGGGTTTCTTCACCCCGGGAAGTTAATTAAATACCATTTGGAGGCATTTAATGTTCAAGCAAAAACGGCTGATTTTTGACAAAAGAGATAACACCCTCCATTACGTCATGCTTCAGAAATGTGGAAAATGGTCCGTTTTCAAATGTTTTATTTTTGAATGTCAGTTCACATTTGTAGGTTGATCATCGGTGTTAGAGCTAAAATTAGCATGTTTGAAGTGATTTTCATGCTTCCAGGGGCCCTAAACACAAGATTTATGGAATGGTTAAAAGTGCATGAAAATGGCCAATTTACTCACTCTGAGTTCTCAAAAAGGGTTTCTTCACCCCGGGAAGTTAATTAAATACCATTTGGAGGCATTTAATGTTCAAGCAAAAACGGCTGATTTTTGACAAAAGAGATAACACCCCCCATTACGTCATGCTTCAGAAATGTGGAAAATAGTCCGTTTTCAAATGTTTTATTTTTGAACGTCAGTTCACATTTGTAGGTTGATCATCAGTGTTAGAGCTAAAATTAGCATGTTTAAAGTGATTTTCATGCTTCCAGGGGCTCGGGAAGTGAATTAAATACTATTTGGAGGCATTTAATGTTCAAGCAAAAACGGCTGATTTTTGACAAAAGAGATAACACCCCCCCATTACGTCATGCTTCAGAAATGTGGAAAATAGTCTGTTTTCAAATGTTTTATTTTTGAACGTCAGTTCACATTTGTAGGTTGATCATCAGTGTTAGAGCTAAAATTAGCATATTTAAAGTGATTTTCATGCTTCCAGGGGCCCTAAACACAAGATTTATGGAATGGTTAAAAGTGCATGAAAATGGCCAATTTACTCACTCTGAGTTCTCAAAAAGGGTTCTTCGCCCCGGGAAGTTAATTAAATACCATTTGGAGGCATTTAATGTTCAAGCAAAAACGGCTGATTTTCGACAAAAGAGATAACACCCCCCCCGTTACGTCATGCTTCAGAAATGTGGAAAATGGTCCGTTTTCAAATGTTTTATTTTTGAATGTCAGTTCACATTTGTAGGTGGATCATCAGTGTTAGAGCTAAAATTAGCATGTTTAAAGTGATTTTCATGCTTCCAGGGGCTCGGGAAGTGAATTAAATACTATTTGGAGGAATTTAATGTTCAAGCAAAAACGGCTGATTTTTGACAAAAGAGATAACACCCCCCCATTACGTCATGCTTCAGAAATGTGAAAAATGGTCCGTTTTCAAATGTTTTATTTTTGAACGTCAGTTCACATTTGTAGGTTGATCATCAGTGTTAGAGCTAAAATTAGCATGTTTAAAGTGATTTTCATGCTACCAGGGGCCCTAAACACAAGATTTATGGAATGGTTAAAAGTGCATGAAAATC
Organism: Lissotriton vulgaris; assembly: GCF_964263255.1. Classification (NCBI taxonomy): domain Eukaryota; kingdom Metazoa; phylum Chordata; class Amphibia; order Caudata; family Salamandridae; genus Lissotriton; species Lissotriton vulgaris. The sequence goes on along the minus strand of NW_028251597.1, from coordinate 664,842 downwards.
GCCAATTTACTCACTCTGAGTTCTCAAAAAGGGTTTCTTCACCCCGGGAAGTTAATTAAATACCATTTGGAGGCATTTAATGTTCAAGCAAAAACGGCTGATTTTCGACAAAAGAGATAACACCCCCCCATTACGTCATGCTTCAGAAATGTGGAGAATGGTCCGTTTTCAAATGTTTTATTTTTGAACGTCAGTTCACATTTGTAGGTGGATCATCAGTGTTAGAGCTAAAATTAGCATGTTTAAAGTGATTTTCATGCTTCCAGGGGCTCGGGAAGTGAATTAAATACTATTTGGAGGCATTTAATGTTCAATCAAAAACGGCTGATTTTTGACAAAAGAGATAACACCCCCCCATTACGTCATGCTTCAGAAATGTGGAAAATGGTCCGTTTTTAAATGTTTTATTTTTGAACGTCAGTTCACATTTGTAGGTTGATCATCAGTGTTAGAGCTAAAATTAGCATGTTTAAAGTGATTTTCATGCTTCCAGGGGCTCGGGAAGTGAATTAAATACTATTTGGAGGCATTTAATGTTCAAGCAAAAATGGCTGATTTTTGACAAAAGAGATAACACCCCCCCATTATGTCATGCTTCAGAAATGTGGAAAATGGTCCGTTTTCAAATGTTTTATTTTTGAACGTCAGTTCACATTTGTAGGTGAATAATCAGTGTTAGAGCTAAAATTAGCATGTTTAAAGTGATTTTCATGCTTCCAGGGGCCCTAAACACAAGATTTATGGAATGGTTAAAAGGGCATGAAAATGGCCAATTTACTCACTCTGAGTTCTCAAAAAGGGTTTCTTCACCCCGGGAAGTTAATTAAATACCATTTGGAGGCATTTAATGTTCAAGCAAAAACGGCTAATTTTTTACAAAAGAGATAACACCCCCCCCCCCATTACGTCATGCTTCAGAAATGTGGAAAATGGTCCGTTTTCAAATGTTTTATTTTTGAATGTCAGTTCACATTTGTAGGTGGATCATCAGTGTTAGAGCTAAAATTAGCATGTTTAAAGTGATTTTCATGCTTCCAGGGGCTCGGGAAGTGAATTAAATACTATTTGGAGGCATTTAATGTTCAAGCAAAAACGGCTGATTTTTGACAAAAGAGATAACACCCCCCCATTACGTCATGCTTCAGAAATGTGGAAAATGATCCGTTTTCAAATGTTTTATTTTTGAACGTCAGTTCACATTTGTAGGTGGATCATCAGTGTTAGAGCTAAAATTAGCATGTTTAAAGGGATTTTCATGCTTCCAGGGGCTCGGGAAGTGAATTAAATACTATTTGGAGGCATTTAATGTTCAAGCAAAAACAGCTGATTTTTGACAAAAGAGATAACACCCCCCCATTACGTCATGCTTCAGAAATGTGGAAAATGGTCAGTTTTCAAATGTTTTATTTTTGAACATCAGTTCACATTTGTAGGTTGATCATCAGTGTTAGAGCTAAAATTAGCATGTTTAAAGTGATTTTCATGCTTCCAGGGGCTCGGGAAGTGAATTAAATACTATTTGGAGGCATTTAATGTTGAAGCAAAAACGGCTGATTTTTGACAAAAGAGATAACACCCCCCATTACGTCATGCTTCAGAATTGTGGAAAATAGTCCATTTTCAAATGTTTTATTTTTGAACGTCAGTTCACATTTGTAGGTTGATCATCAGTGTTAGAGCTAAAATTAGCATGTTTAAAGTGATTTTCATGCTTCCAGGGGCTCGGGAAGTGAATTAAATACTATTTGGAGGCATTTAATGTTCAAGCAAAAACGGCTGATTTTTGACAAAAGAGATAACACCCCCCCATTACGTCATGCTTCAGAAATGTGGAAAATAGTCCGTTTTCAAATGTTTTATTTTTGAACGTCAGTTCACATTTGTAGGTTGATCATCAGTGTTAGAGCTAAAATTAGCATGTTTAAAGTGATTTTCATGCTTCCAGGTGCCCTAAACACAAGATTTATGGAATGGTTAAAAGTGCATGAAAATGGCCAATTTACTCACTCTGAGTTCTCAAAAAGGGTTTCTTCGCCCCGGGAAGTTAATTAAATACCATTTGGAGGCATTTAATATTCAAGCAAAAACGGCTGATTTTCGACAAAAGAGATAACACCCCCCCATTACGTCATGCTTCAGAAATGTGGAAAATGGTCCGTTTTCAAATGTTTTATTTTTGAACAACAGTTCACATTTGTAGGTGGATCATCAGTGTTAGAGCTAAAATTAGCATGTTTAAAGTGATTTTCATGCTTCCAGTGGCTCGGGAAGTGAATTACATACTATTTGGAGGCATTTAATGTTCAAGCAAAAACGGCTGATTTTTGACAAAAGAGATAACACCCCCCCATTACGTCATGCTTCAGAAATGTGGAAAATGGTCCGTTTTCAAATGTTTTATTTTTGGACGTCAGTTCACATTTGTAGGTTGATCATCAGTGTTAGAGCTAAAATTAGCATGTTTAAAGTGATTTTCATGCTTCCAGGGGCTCGGGAAGTGAATTAAATACAATTTGGAGGCATTTAATGTTCAAGCAAAAACGGCTGATTTTTGACAAAAGAGATAACACCCCCCCCATTACGTCATGCTTCAGAAATGTGGAAAATGGTCCGTTTTCGAATGTTTTATTTTTGGACGTCAGTTCACATTTGTAGGTTGATCATCAGTGTTAGAGCTAAAATTAGTATGTTTAAAGTGATTTTCATGCTTCCAGGGGCCCTAAACACAAGATTTACGGAATGGTTAAAAGTGCATGAAAATGGCCAATTTACTCACTCTGAGTTCTCAAAAAGGGTTTCTTCACCCCGGGAAGTTAATTAAATACCACTTGGAGGCATTTAATGTTCAAGCAAAAACGGCTGATTTTCGACAAAAGAGATAACACCCCCCCATTACGTCATGCTTCAGAAATGTGGAAAATGATCCGTTTTCAAATGTTTTATTTTTGAACGTCAGTTCACATTTGTAGGTGGATCATCAGTGTTGGAGCTAAAATTAGCATGTTTAAAGGGATTTTCATGCTTCCAGGGGCTCGGGAAGTGAATTAAATACTATTTGGAGGCATTTAATGTTCAAGCAAAAACGGCTGATTTTTGACAAAAGAGATAACACCCCCCCATTACGTCATGCTTGAGAAATGTGGAAAATGGTCCGTTTTCAAATGTTTTATTTTTGAACGTCAGTTCACATTTGTAGGTGGATCATCAGTGTTAGAGCTAAAATTAGCATGTTTAAAGTGATTTTCATGCTTCCAGGGGCTCGGGAAGTGAATTAAATACTATTTGGAGGAATTTAATGTTCAAGCAAAAACGGCTGATTTTTGGCAAAAGAGATAACACCCCCCCATTACGTCATGCTTCAGAAATGTGGAGAATGGTCCGTTTTCAAATGTTTTATTTTTGAACGTCAGTTCACATTTGTAGGTGGATCATCAGGGTTAGAGCTAAAATTAGCATGTTTAAAGTGAGTTTCATGCTTCCAGGGGCTCGGGAAGTGAATTAAATACTATTTGGAGGCATTTAATGTTCAATCAAAAACGGCTGATTTTTGACAAAAGAGATAACACCCCCCCATTACGTCATGCTTCAGAAATGTGGAAAATGGTCCGTTTTCAAATGTTTTATTTTTGAACGTCAGTTCACATTTGTAGGTTGATCATCAGTGTTAGAGCTAAAATTAGCATGTTTAAAGTGATTTTCATGCTTCCAGGGGCTCGGAAGTGAATTAAATACTATTTGGAGGCATTTAATGTTCAAGCAAAAATGGCTGATTTTTGACAAAAGAGATAACACCCCCCCATTACGTCATGCTTCAGAAATGTGGAAAATGGTCAGTTTTCAAATGTTTTATTTTTGAACGTCAGTTCACATTTGTAGGTGAATCATCAGTGTTAGAGCTAAAATTAGCATGTTTAAAGTGATTTTCATGCTTCCAGGGGCCCTAAACACAAGATTTATGGAATGGTTAAAAGTGCATGAAAATGGCCAATTTACTCACTCTGAGTTCTCAAAAAGGGTTTCTTCACCCCGGGAAGTTAATTAAATACCATTTGGAGGCATTTAATGTTCAAGCAAAAACGGCTGATTTTTGACAAAAGAGATAACACCCCCCATTACGTCATGCTTCAGAAATGTGGAAAATGGTCCGTTTTCAAATGTTTTATTTTTGAATATCAGTTCACATTTGTAGGTTGATCATCAGTGTTAGAGCTAAAATTAGCATGTTTAAAGTGATTTTCATGCTTCCAGGGGCCCTAAACACAAGATTTATGGAATGGTTAAAAGTGCATGAAAATGGCCAATTTACTCACTCTGAGTTCTCAAAAAGGGTTTCTTCGCCCCGGGAAGTTAATTAAATACCATTTGGAGGCATTTAATATTCAAGCAAAAACGGCTGATTTTCGACAAAAGAGATAACACCCCCCCATTACGTCATGCTTCAGAAATGTGGAAAATGGTCCGTTTTCAAATGTTTTATTTTTGAACAACAGTTCACATTTGTAGGTGGATCATCAGTGTTAGAGCTAAAATTAGCATGTTTAAAGTGATTTTCATGCTTCCAGGGGCTCAGGAAGTGAATTACATACTATTTGGAGGCATTTAATGTTCAAGCAAAAACGGCTGATTTTTGACAAAAGAGATAACACCCCCCCATTACGTCATGCTTCAGAAATGTGGAAAATGGTCCGTTTTCAAATGTTTTATTTTTGGACGTCAGTTCACATTTGTAGGTTGATCATCAGTGTTAGAGCTAAAATTAGCATGTTTAAAGTGATTTTCATGCTTCCAGGGGCTCGGGAAGTGAATTAAATACAATTTGGAGGCATTTAATGTTCAAGCAAAAACGGCTGATTTTTGACAAAAGAGATAACACCCCCCCCATTACGTCATGCTTCAGAAATGTGGAAAATGGTCCGTTTTCAAATGTTTTATTTTTGGACGTCAGTTCACATTTGTAGGTTGATCATCAGTGTTAGAGCTAAAATTAGTATGTTTAAAGTGATTTTCATGCTTCCAGGGGCCCTAAACACAAGATTTACGGAATGGTTAAAAGTGCATGAAAATGGCCAATTTACTCACTCTGAGTTCTCAAAAAGGGTTTCTTCACCCCGGGAAGTTAATTAAATACCACTTGGAGGCATTTAATGTTCAAGCAAAAACGGCTGATTTTCGACAAAAGAGATAACACCCCCCCATTACGTCATGCTTCAGAAATGTGGAAAATGATCCGTTTTCAAATGTTTTATTTTTGAACGTCAGTTCACATTTGTAGGTGGATCATCAGTGTTGGAGCTAAAATTAGCATGTTTAAAGGGATTTTCATGCTTCCAGGGGCTCGGGAAGTGAATTAAATACTATTTGGAGGCATTTAATGTTCAAGCAAAAACGGCTGATTTTTGACAAAAGAGATAACACCCCCCCATTACGTCATGCTTGAGAAATGTGGAAAATGGTCCGTTTTCAAATGTTTTATTTTTGAACGTCAGTTCACATTTGTAGGTGGATCATCAGTGTTAGAGCTAAAATTAGCATGTTTAAAGTGATTTTCATGCTTCCAGGGGCTCGGGAAGTGAATTAAATACTATTTGGAGGAATTTAATGTTCAAGCAAAAACGGCTGATTTTTGACAAAAGAGATAACACCCCCCCATTACGTCATGCTTCAGAAATGTGGAGAATGGTCCGTTTTCAAATGTTTTATTTTTGAACGTCAGTTCACATTTGTAGGTGGATCATCAGTGTTAGAGCTAAAATTAGCATGTTTAAAGTGAGTTTCATGCTTCCAGGGGCTCGGGAAGTGAATTAAATACTATTTGGAGGCATTTAATGTTCAATCAAAAACGGCTGATTTTTGACAAAAGAGATAACACCCCCCCATTACGTCATGCTTCAGAAATGTGGAAAATGGTCCGTTTTCAAATGTTTTATTTTTGAACGTCAGTTCACATTTGTAGGTTGATCATCAGTGTTAGAGCTAAAATTAGCATGTTTAAAGTGATTTTCATGCTTCCAGGGGCTCGGGAAGTGAATTAAATACTATTTGGAGGCATTTAATGTTCAAGCAAAAATGGCTGATTTTTGACAAAAGAGATAACACCCCCCCATTACGTCATGCTTCAGAAATGTGGAAAATGGTCCGTTTTCAAATGTTTTATTTTTGAACGTCAGTTCACATTTGTAGGTGAATCATCAGTGTTAGAGCTAAAATTAGCATGTTTAAAGTGATTTTCATGCTTCCAGGGGCCCTAAACACAAGATTTATGGAATGGTTAAAAGTGCATGAAAATGGCCAATTTACTCACTCTGAGTTCTCAAAAAGGGTTTCTTCACCCCGGGAAGTTAATTAAATACCATTTGGAGGCATTTAATGTTCAAGCAAAAACGGCTGATTTTTGACAAAAGAGATAACACCCTCCATTACGTCATGCTTCAGAAATGTGGAAAATGGTCCGTTTTCAAATGTTTTATTTTTGAATGTCAGTTCACATTTGTAGGTTGATCATCGGTGTTAGAGCTAAAATTAGCATGTTTGAAGTGATTTTCATGCTTCCAGGGGCCCTAAACACAAGATTTATGGAATGGTTAAAAGTGCATGAAAATGGCCAATTTACTCACTCTGAGTTCTCAAAAAGGGTTTCTTCACCCCGGGAAGTTAATTAAATACCATTTGGAGGCATTTAATGTTCAAGCAAAAACGGCTGATTTTTGACAAAAGAGATAACACCCCCCATTACGTCATGCTTCAGAAATGTGGAAAATAGTCCGTTTTCAAATGTTTTATTTTTGAACGTCAGTTCACATTTGTAGGTTGATCATCAGTGTTAGAGCTAAAATTAGCATGTTTAAAGTGATTTTCATGCTTCCAGGGGCTCGGGAAGTGAATTAAATACTATTTGGAGGCATTTAATGTTCAAGCAAAAACGGCTGATTTTTGACAAAAGAGATAACACCCCCCCATTACGTCATGCTTCAGAAATGTGGAAAATAGTCTGTTTTCAAATGTTTTATTTTTGAACGTCAGTTCACATTTGTAGGTTGATCATCAGTGTTAGAGCTAAAATTAGCATATTTAAAGTGATTTTCATGCTTCCAGGGGCCCTAAACACAAGATTTATGGAATGGTTAAAAGTGCATGAAAATGGCCAATTTACTCACTCTGAGTTCTCAAAAAGGGTTCTTCGCCCCGGGAAGTTAATTAAATACCATTTGGAGGCATTTAATATTCAAGCAAAAACGGCTGATTTTCGACAAAAGAGATAACACCCCCCCCTTACGTCCTGCTTCAGAAATGTGGAAAATGGTCCGTTTTCAAATGTTTTATTTTTGAACAACAGTTCACATTTGTAGGTGGATCATCAGTGTTAGAGCTAAAATTAGCATGTTTAAAGTGATTTTCATGCTTCCAGGGGCTCGGGAAGTGAATTACATACTATTTGGAGGCATTTAATGTTCAAGCAAAAACGGCTGATTTTTGACAAAAGAGATAACACCCCCCCATTACGTCATGCTTCAGAAATGTGGAAAATGGTCCGTTTTCAAATGTTTTATTTTTGAACGTCAGTTCACATTTGTAGGTTGATCATCAGTGTTAGAGCTAAAATTAGCATGTTTAAAGTGATTTTCATGCTTCCAGGGGCCCTAAACACAAGATTTATGGAATGGTTAAAAGTGCATGAAAATGGCCAATTTACTCACTCTGAGTTCTCAAAAAGGGTTTCTTCACCCCGGGAAGTTAATTAAATACCATTTGGAGGCATTTAATGTTCAAGCAAAAACGGCTGATTTTCGACAAAAGAGATAACACCCCCCCCATTACGTCATGCTTCAGAAATGTGGAAAATGGTCCGTTTTCAAATGTTTTATTTTTGAATGTCAGTTCACATTTGTAGGTGGATCATCAGTGTTAGAGCTAAAATTAGCATGTTTAAAGTGATTTTCATGCTTCCAGGGGCTCGGGAAGTGAATTAAATACTATTTGGAGGAATTTAATGTTCAAGCAAAAACAGCTGATTTTTGACAAAAGAGATAACACCCCCCCATTACGTCATGCTTCAGAAATGTGGAAAATGGTCCGTTTTCAAATGTTTTATTTTTGAACGTCAGTTCACATTTGTAGGTGGATCATCAGTGTTAGAGCTAAAATTAGCATGTTTAAAGGGATTTTCATGCTTCCAGGAGCTCGGGAAGTGAATTAAATACTATTTGGAGGCATTTAATGTTCAAGCAAAAACAGCTGATTTTTGACAAAAGAGATAACACCCCCCCATTACGTCATGCTTCAGAAATGTGGAAAATGGTCAGTTTTCAAATGTTTTATTTTTGAACGTCAGTTCACATTTGTAGGTTGATCATAAGTGTTAGAGCTAAAATTAGCATGTTTAAAGTGATTTTCATGCTTCCAGGGGCCCTAAACACAAGATTTATGGAATGGTTAAAAGTGCATGAAAATCGCCAATTTACTCACTCTGAGTTCTCAAAAAAGGGTTTCTTCACCCCGGGAAGTTAATTAAATACCATTTGGAGGCATTTAATGTTCAAGCGAAAACGGCTGATTTTCGACAAAAGAGATAACACCCCCCCATTACGTCATGCTTCAGAAATGTGGAGAATGGTCCGTTTTCAAATGTTTTATTTTTGAACGTCAGTTCACATTTGTAGGTGGATCATCAGTGTTAGAGCTAAAATTAGCATGTTTAAAGTGATTTTCATGCTTCCAGGGGCTCGGGAAGTGAATTAAATACTATTTGGAGGCATTTAATGTTCAAGCAAAAACGGCTGATTTTTGACAAAAGAGATAACACCCCCCCATTACGTCATGCTTGAGAAATGTGGAAAATGGTCCGTTTTCAAATGTTTTATTTTTGAACGTCAGTTCACATTTGTAGGTGGATCATCAGTGTTAGAGCTAAAATTAGCATGTTTAAAGTGATTTTCATGCTTCCAGGGGCTCGGGAAGTGAATTAAATACTATTTGGAGGAATTTAATGTTCAAGCAAAAACGGCTGATTTTTGACAAAAGAGATAACACCCCCCCATTACGTCATGCTTCAGAAATGTGGAGAATGGTCCGTTTTCAAATGTTTTATTTTTGAACGTCAGTTCACATTTGTAGGTGGATCATCAGTGTTAGAGCTAAAATTAGCATGTTTAAAGTGAGTTTCATGCTTCCAGGGGCTCGGGAAGTGAATTAAATACTATTTGGAGGCATTTAATGTTCAATCAAAAACGGCAGATTTTTGACAAAAGAGATAACACCCCCCCATTACGTCATGCTTCAGAAATGTGGAAAATGGTCCGTTTTCAAATGTTTTATTTTTGAACGTCAGTTCACATTTGTAGGTTGATCATCAGTGTTAGAGCTAAAATTAGCATGTTTAAAGTGATTTTCATGCTTCCAGGGGCTCGGAAGTGAATTAAATACTATTTGGAGGCATTTAATGTTCAAGCAAAAATGGCTGATTTTTGACAAAAGAGATAACACCCCCCCATTACGTCATGCTTCAGAAATGTGGAAAATGGTCAGTTTTCAAATGTTTTATTTTTGAACGTCAGTTCACATTTGTAGGTGAATCATCAGTGTTAGAGCTAAAATTAGCATGTTTAAAGTGATTTTCATGCTTCCAGGGGCCCTAAACACAAGATTTATGGAATGGTTAAAAGTGCATGAAAATGGCCAATTTACTCACTCTGAGTTCTCAAAAAGGGTTTCTTCACCCCGGGAAGTTAATTAAATACCATTTGGAGGCATTTAATGTTCAAGCAAAAACGGCTGATTTTTGACAAAAGAGATAACACCCCCCATTACGTCATGCTTCAGAAATGTGGAAAATGGTCCGTTTTCAAATGTTTTATTTTTGAATATCAGTTCACATTTGTAGGTTGATCATCAGTGTTAGAGCTAAAATTAGCATGTTTAAAGTGATTTTCATGCTTCCAGGGGCCCTAAACACAAGATTTATGGAATGGTTAAAAGTGCATGAAAATGGCCAATTTACTCACTCTGAGTTCTCAAAAAGGGTTTCTTCGCCCCGGGAAGTTAATTAAATACCATTTGGAGGCATTTAATATTCAAGCAAAAACGGCTGATTTTCGACAAAAGAGATAACACCCCCCCATTACGTCATGCTTCAGAAATGTGGAAAATGGTCCGTTTTCAAATGTTTTATTTTTGAACAACAGTTCACATTTGTAGGTGGATCATCAGTGTTAGAGCTAAAATTAGCATGTTTAAAGTGATTTTCATGCTTCCAGGGGCTCAGGAAGTGAATTACATACTATTTGGAGGCATTTAATGTTCAAGCAAAAACGGCTGATTTTTGACAAAAGAGATAACACCCCCCCATTACGTCATGCTTCAGAAATGTGGAAAATGGTCCGTTTTCAAATGTTTTATTTTTGGACGTCAGTTCACATTTGTAGGTTGATCATCAGTGTTAGAGCTAAAATTAGCATGTTTAAAGTGATTTTCATGCTTCCAGGGGCTCGGGAAGTGAATTAAATACAATTTGGAGGCATTTAATGTTCAAGCAAAAACGGCTGATTTTTGACAAAAGAGATAACACCCCCCCCATTACGTCATGCTTCAGAAATGTGGAAAATGGTCCGTTTTCAAATGTTTTATTTTTGGACGTCAGTTCACATTTGTAGGTTGATCATCAGTGTTAGAGCTAAAATTAGTATGTTTAAAGTGATTTTCATGCTTCCAGGGGCCCTAAACACAAGATTTACGGAATGGTTAAAAGTGCATGAAAATGGCCAATTTACTCACTCTGAGTTCTCAAAAAGGGTTTCTTCACCCCGGGAAGTTAATTAAATACCACTTGGAGGCATTTAATGTTCAAGCAAAAACGGCTGATTTTCGACAAAAGAGATAACACCCCCCCATTACGTCATGCTTCAGAAATGTGGAAAATGATCCGTTTTCAAATGTTTTATTTTTGAACGTCAGTTCACATTTGTAGGTGGATCATCAGTGTTGGAGCTAAAATTAGCATGTTTAAAGGGATTTTCATGCTTCCAGGGGCTCGGGAAGTGAATTAAATACTATTTGGAGGCATTTAATGTTCAAGCAAAAACGGCTGATTTTTGACAAAAGAGATAACACCCCCCCATTACGTCATGCTTGAGAAATGTGGAAAATGGTCCGTTTTCAAATGTTTTATTTTTGAACGTCAGTTCACATTTGTAGGTGGATCATCAGTGTTAGAGCTAAAATTAGCATGTTTAAAGTGATTTTCATGCTTCCAGGGGCTCGGGAAGTGAATTAAATACTATTTGGAGGAATTTAATGTTCAAGCAAAAACGGCTGATTTTTGATAAAAGAGATAACACCCCCCCATTACGTCATGCTTCAGAAATGTGGAGAATGGTCCGTTTTCAAATGTTTTATTTTTGAACGTCAGTTCACATTTGTAGGTGGATCATCAGTGTTAGAGCTAAAATTAGCATGTTTAAAGTGAGTTTCATGCTTCCAGGGGCTCGGGAAGTGAATTAAATACTATTTGGAGGCATTTAATGTTCAATCAAAAACGGCTGATTTTTGACAAAAGAGATAACACCCCCCCATTACGTCATGCTTCAGAAATGTGGAAAATGGTCCGTTTTCAAATGTTTTATTTTTGAACGTCAGTTCACATTTGTAGGTTGATCATCAGTGTTAGAGCTAAAATTAGCATGTTTAAAGTGATTTTCATGCTTCCAGGGGCTCGGGAAGTGAATTAAATACTATTTGGAGGCATTTAATGTTCAAGCAAAAATGGCTGATTTTTGACAAAAGAGATAACACCCCCCCATTACGTCATGCTTCAGAAATGTGGAAAATGGTCCGTTTTCAAATGTTTTATTTTTGAACGTCAGTTCACATTTGTAGGTGAATCATCAGTGTTAGAGCTAAAATTAGCATGTTTAAAGTGATTTTCATGCTTCCAGGGGCCCTAAACACAAGATTTATGGAATGGTTAAAAGTGCATGAAAATGGCCAATTTACTCACTCTGAGTTCTCAAAAAGGGTTTCTTCACCCCGGGAAGTTAATTAAATACCATTTGGAGGCATTTAATGTTCAAGCAAAAACGGCTGATTTTTGACAAAAGAGATAACACCCTCCATTACGTCATGCTTCAGAAATGTGGAAAATGGTCCGTTTTCAAATGTTTTATTTTTGAATGTCAGTTCACATTTGTAGGTTGATCATCGGTGTTAGAGCTAAAATTAGCATGTTTGAAGTGATTTTCATGCTTCCAGGGGCCCTAAACACAAGATTTATGGAATGGTTAAAAGTGCATGAAAATGGCCAATTTACTCACTCTGAGTTCTCAAAAAGGGTTTCTTCACCCCGGGAAGTTAATTAAATACCATTTGGAGGCATTTAATGTTCAAGCAAAAACGGCTGATTTTTGACAAAAGAGATAACACCCCCCCATTACGTCATGCTTCAGAAATGTGGAAAATAGTCTGTTTTCAAATGTTTTATTTTTGAACGTCAGTTCACATTTGTAGGTTGATCATCAGTGTTAGAGCTAAAATTAGCATGTTTAAAGTGATTTTCATGCTTCCAGGGGCCCTAAACACAAGATTTATGGAATGGTTAAAAGTGCATGAAAATGGCCAATTTACTCACTCTGAGTTCTCAAAAAGGGTTCTTCGCCCCGGGAAGTTAATTAAATACCATTTGGAGGCATTTAATATTCAAGCAAAAACGGCTGATTTTCGACAAAAGAGATAACACCCCCCCCTTACGTCCTGCTTCAGAAATGTGGAAAATGGTCCGTTTTCAAATGTTTTATTTTTGAACAACAGTTCACATTTGTAGGTGGATCATCAGTGTTAGAGCTAAAATTAGCATGTTTAAAGTGATTTTCATGCTTCCAGGGGCTCGGGAAGTGAATTACATACTATTTGGAGGCATTTAATGTTCAAGCAAAAACGGCTGATTTTTGACAAAAGAGATAACACCCCCCCATTACGTCATGCTTCAGAAATGTGGAAAATGGTCCGTTTTCAAATGTTTTATTTTTGAACGTCAGTTCACATTTGTAGGTTGATCATCAGTGTTAGAGCTAAAATTAGCATGTTTAAAGTGATTTTCATGCTTCCAGGGGCCCTAAACACAAGATTTATGGAATGGTTAAAAGTGCATGAAAATGGCCAATTTACTCACTCTGAGTTCTCAAAAAGGGTTTCATCACCCCGGGAAGTTAATTAAATACCATTTGGAGGCATTTAATGTTCAAGCAAAAACGGCTGATTTTCGACAAAAGAGATAACACCCCCCCCCATTACGTCATGCTTCAGAAATGTGGAAAATGGTCCGTTTTCAAATGTTTTATTTTTGAATGTCAGTTCACATTTGTAGGTGGATCATCAGTGTTAGAGCTAAAATTAGCATGTTTAAAGTGATTTTCATGCTTCCAGGGGCTCGGGAAGTGAATTAAATACTATTTGGAGGAATTTAATGTTCAAGCAAAAACAGCTGATTTTTGACAAAAGAGATAACACCCCCCCATTACGTCATGCTTCAGAAATGTGGAAAATGGTCCGTTTTCAAATGTTTTATTTTTGAACGTCAGTTCACATTTGTAGGTGGATCATCAGTGTTAGAGCTAAAATTAGCATGTTTAAAGGGATTTTCATGCTTCCAGGAGCTCGGGAAGTGAATTAAATACTATTTGGAGGCATTTAATGTTCAAGCAAAAACAGCTGATTTTTGACAAAAGAGATAACACCCCCCCATTACGTCATGCTTCAGAAATGTGGAAAATGGTCAGTTTTCAAATGTTTTATTTTTGAACGTCAGTTCACATTTGTAGGTTGATCATAAGTGTTAGAGCTAAAATTAGCATGTTTAAAGTGATTTTCATGCTTCCAGGGGCCCTAAACACAAGATTTATGGAATGGTTAAAAGTGCATGAAAATCGCCAATTTACTCACTCTGAGTTCTCAAAAAAGGGTTTCTTCACCCCGGGAAGTTAATTAAATACCATTTGGAGGCATTTAATGTTCAAGCGAAAACGGCTGATTTTCGACAAAAGAGATAACACCCCCCCATTACGTCATGCTTCAGAAATGTGGAGAATGGTCCGTTTTCAAATGTTTTATTTTTGAACGTCAGTTCACATTTGTAGGTGGATCATCAGTGTTAGAGCTAAAATTAGCATGTTTAAAGTGATTTTCATGCTTCCAGGGGCTCGGGAAGTGAATTAAATACTATTTGGAGGCATTTAATGTTCAATCAAAAACGGCTGATTTTTGACAAAAGAGATAACACCCCCCCATTACGTCATGCTTCAGAAATGTGGAAAATGGTCCGTTTTCAAATGTTTTATTTTTGAACGTCAGTTCACATTTGTAGGTTGATCATCAGTGTTAGAGCTAAAATTAGCATGTTTAAAGTGATTTTCATGCTTCCAGGGGCTCGGGAAGTGAATTAAATACTATTTGGAGGCATTTAATGTTCAAGCAAAAATGGCTGATTTTTGACAAAAGAGATAACACCCCCCCATTATGTCATGCTTCAGAAATGTGGAAAATGGTCCGTTTTCAAATGTTTTATTTTTGAACGTCAGTTCACATTTGTAGGTGAATCATCAGTGTTAGAGCTAAAATTAGCATGTTTAAAGTGATTTTCATGCTTCCAGGGGCCCTAAACACAAGATTTATGGAATGGTTAAAAGTGCATGAAAATGGCCAATTTACTCACTCTGAGTTCTCAAAAAGGGTTTCTTCACCCCGGGAAGTTAATTAAATACCATTTGGAGGCATTTAATGTTCAAGCAAAAACGGCTGATTTTTGACAAAAGAGATAACACCCCCCCCCCATTACGTCATGCTTCAGAAATGTGGAAAATGGTCCGTTTTCAAATGTTTTATTTTTGAATGTCAGTTCACATTTGTAGGTGGATCATCAGTGTTAGAGCTAAAATTAGCATGTTTAAAGTGATTTTAATGCTTCCAGGGGCTCGGGAAGTGAATTAAATACTATTTGGAGGCATTTAATGTTCAAGCAAAAACGGCTGATTTTTGACAAAAGAGATAACACCCCCCCATTACGTCATGCTTCAGAAATGTGGAAAATGGTCCGTTTTCAAATGTTTTATTTTTGAACGTCAGTTCACATTTGTAGGTGGATCATCAGTGTTAGAGCTAAAATTAGCATGTTTAAAGGGATTTTCATGCTTCCAGGGGCTCGGGAAGTGAATTAAATACTATTTGGAGGCATTTAATGTTCAAGCAAAAACAGCAGATTTTTGACAAAAGAGATAACACCCCCCCATTACGTCATGCTTCAGAAATGTGGAAAATGATCCGTTTTCAAATGTTTTATTTTTGAACGTCAGTTCACATTTGTAGGTGGATCATCAGTGTTAGAGCTAAAATTAGCATGTTTAAAGGGATTTTCATGCTTCCAGGGGCTCGGGAAGTGAATTAAATACTATTTGGAGGCATTTAATGTTCAAGCAAAAACAGCTGATTTTTGACAAAAGAGATAACACCCCCCCATTACGTCATGCTTCAGAAATGTGGAAAATGGTCAGTTTTCAAATGTTTTATTTTTGAACATCAGTTCACATTTGTAGGTTGATCATCAGTGTTAGAGCTAAAATTAGCATGTTTAAAGTGATTTTCATGCTTCCAGGGACCCTAAACACAAGATTTATGGAATGGTTAAAAGTGCATGAAAATGGCCAATTTACTCACTTTGAGTTCTCAAAAAGGGTTTCTTCACCCCGGGAAGTTAATTAAATACCATTTGGAGGCATTTAATGTTCAAGCAAAAACGGCTGATTTTCGACAAAAGAGATAACACCCCCCCATTACGTCATGCTTCAGAAATGTGGAAAATGGTCCGTTTTCAAATGTTTTATTTTTGAACGTCAGTTCACATTTGTAGGTTGATCATCAGTGTTAGAGCTAAAATTAGCATGTTTAAAGTGATTTTCATGCTTCCAGGGGCTCGGGAAGTGAATTAAATACAATTTGGAGGCATTTAATGTTCAAGCAAAAACGGCTGATTTTTGACAAAAGAGATAACACCCCCCCATTACGTCATGCTTCAGAAATGTGGAAAATGGTCCGTTTTCAAATGTTTTATTTTTGAACGTCAGTTCACATTTGTAGGTTGATCATCAGTGTTAGAGCTAAAATTAGCATGTTTAAAGTGATTTTCATGCTTCCAGGGGCCCTAAACACAAGATTTATGGAATGGTTAAAAGTGCATGAAAATGGCCAATTTACTCACTCTGAGTTCTCAAAAAGGATTTCTTCACCCCGGGAAGTTAATTAAATACCATTTGGAGGCTTTTAATGTTCAAGCAAAAACGGCTGATTTTCGACAAAAGAGATAACACCCCCCCATTACGTCATGCTTCAGAAATGTGGAAAATGGTCCGTTTTCAAATGTTTTATTTTTGAACAACAGTTCACATTTGTAGGTGGATCATCAGTGTTAGAGCTAAAATTAGCATGTTTAAAGTGATTTTCATGCTTCCAGGGGCTCGGGAAGTGAATTAAATATTATTTGGAGGCATTTAATGTTCAAGCAAAAACTGCTGATTTTTGACAAAAGAGATAACACCCCCCCATTACGTCATGCTTCAGAAATGTGGAAAATGATCCGTTTTCAAATGTTTTATTTTTGAACGTCAGTTCACATTTGTAGGTTGATCATCAGTGTTAGAGCTAAAATTAGCATGTTTAAAGTGATTTTCATGCTTCCAGGGGCCCTAAACACAAGATTTATGGAATGGTTAAAAGTGCATGAAAATGGCCAATTTACTCACTCTGAGTTCTCAAAAAGGGTTTCTTCACCCCGGGAAGTTAATTAAATACCATTTGGAGGCATTTAATGTTCAAGCAAAAACGGCTGATTTTCGACAAAAGAGATAACACCCCCCCATTACGTCATGCTTCAGAAATGTGGAAAATGGTCCGTTTTCAAATGTTTTATTTTTGAACGTCAGTTCACATTTGTAGGTTGATCATCAGTGTTAGAGCTAAAATTAGCATGTTTAAAGTGATTTTCATGCTTCCAGGGGCCCTAAACACAAGATTTATGGAATGGTTAAAAGTGCATGAAAATGGCCAATTTACTCACTCTGAGTTCTCAAAAAGGGTTTCTTCACCCCGGGAAGTTAATTAAATACCATTTGGAGGCATTTAATGTTCAAGCAAAAACGGCTCATTTTTGACAACAGAGATAACACCCCCCCCCCCCCATTACGTCATGCTTCAGAAATCTGGAAAATGGTCCGTTTTCAAATGTTTTATTTTTGAATGTCAGTTCACATTTGTAGGTGGATCATCAGTGTTAGAGCTAAAATTAGCATGTTTAAAGTGATTTTAATGCTTCCAGGGGCTCGGGAAGTGAATTAAATACTATTTGGAGGCATTTAATGTACAAGCAAAAACGGCTGATTTTTGACAAAAGAGATAACACCCCCCCATTACGTCATGCTTCAGAAATGTGGAAAATGGTCCGTTTTCAAATGTTTTATTTTTGAACGTCAGTTCACATTTGTAGGTGGATCATCAGTGTTAGAGCTAAAATTAGCATGTTTAAAGGGATTTTCATGCTTCCAGGGGCTCGGGAAGTGAATTAAATACTATTTGGAGGCATTTAATGTTCAAGCAAAAACAGCAGATTTTTGACAAAAGAGATAACACCCCCCCATTACGTCATGCTTCAGAAATGTGGAAAATGATCCGTTTTCAAATGTTTTATTTTTGAACGTCAGTTCACATTTGTAGGTGGATCATCAGTGTTAGAGCTAAAATTAGCATGTTTAAAGGGATTTTCATGCTTCCAGGGGCTCGGGAAGTGAATTAAATACTATTTGGAGGCATTTAATGTTCAAGCAAAAACAGCTGATTTTTGACAAAAGAGATAACACCCCCCCCATTACGTCATGCTTCAGAAATATGGAAAATGGTCAGTTTTCAAATGTTTTATTTTTGAACATCAGTTCACATTTGTAGGTTGATCATCAGTGTTAGAGCTAAAATTAGCATGTTTAAAGTGATTTTCATGCTTCCAGGGGCCCTAAACACAAGATTTATGGAATGGTTAAAAGTGCATGAAAATGGCCAATTTACTCACTCTGAGTTCTCAAAAAGGGTTTCTTCACCCCAGGAAGTTAATTAAATACCATTTGGAGGCATTTAATGTTCAAGCAAAAACGGCTGATTTTCGACAAAAGAGATAACACCCCCCCATTACGTCATGCTTCAGAAATGTGGAAAATGGTCCGTTTTCAAATGTTTTATTTTTGAACGTCAGTTCACATTTGTAGGTTGATCATCAGTGTTAGAGCTAAAATTAGCATGTTTAAAGTGATTTTCATGCTTCCAGGGGCTCGGGAAGTGAATTAAATACAATTTGGAGGCATTTAATGTTCAAGCAAAAACGGCTGATTTTTGACAAAAGAGATAACACCCCCCCATTACGTCATGCTTCAGAAATGTGGAAAATGGTCCGTTTTCAAATGTTTTATTTTTGAACGTCAGTTCACATTTGTAGGTTGATCATCAGTGTTAGAGCTAACATTAGTATGTTTAAAGTGATTTTCATGCTTCCAGGGGCCCTAAACACAAGATTTACGGAATGGTTAAAAGTGCATGAAAATGGCCAATTTAGTCACTCTGAGTTCTCAAAAAGGGTTTCTTCACCCCGGGAAGTTAAATAAATACCATTTGGAGGCATTTAATGTTCAAGCAAAAACGGCTGATTCTCGACAAAAGAGATAACACCCCCCCATTACGTCATGCTTCAGAAATGTGGAAAATGATCCGTTTTCAAATGTTTTATTTTTGAACTTCAGTTCACATTTGTAGGTGGATCATCAGTGTTAGAGCTAAAATTAGCATGTTTAAAGGGATTTTCATGCTTCCAGGGGCTCGGGAAGTGAATTAAATACTATTTGGAGGCATTTAATGTTCAAGCAAAAACAGCTGATTTTTGACAAAAGAGATAACACCCCCCCATTACGTCATGCTTCAGAAATGTGGCAAATGGTCCGTTTTCAAATGTTTTATTTTTGAACGTCAGTTCACATTTGTAGGTTGATCATCAGTGTTAGAGCTAAAATTAGCATGTTTAAAGTGATTTTCATGCTTCCAGGGGCCCTAAACACAAGATTTATGGAATGGTTAAAAGTGCATGAAAATGTCCAATTTACTCACTCTGAGTTCTCAAAAAGGATTTCTTCACCCCGGGAAGTTAATTAAATACCATTTGGAGGCATTTAATGTTCAAGCAAAAACGGCTGATTTTCGACAAAAGAGATAACACCCCCCATTACGTCATGCTTCAGAAATGTGGAGAATGGTCAGTTTTCAAATGTTTTATTTTTGAACGTCAGTTCACATTTGTAGGTGGATCATCAGTGTTAAAACTAAAATTAGCATGTTTAAAGTGATTTTCATGCTTCCAGGGGCTCGGGAAGTGAATTAAATACTATTTGGAGGCATTTAATGTTCAATCAAAAACGGCTGATTTTTGACAAAAGAGATAACACCCCCCCATTACGTCATGCTTCAGAAATGTGGAAAATGGTCAGTTTTCAAATGTTTTATTTTTGAACGTCAGTTCACATTTGTAGGTTGATCATCAGTGTTAGAGCTAAAATTAGCATGTTTAAAGTGATTTTCATGCTTCCAGGGGCTCGGGAAGTAAATTAAATACTATTTGGAGGCATTTAATGTTCAAGCAAAAATGGCTGATTTTTGACAAAAGAGATAACACCCCCCCATTACGTCATGCTTCAGAAATGTGGAAAATGGTCCGTTTTCAAAAGTTTTATTTTTGAACGTCAGTTCACATTTGTAGGTGGATCATCAGTGTTAGAGCTAAAATTAGCATGTTTGAAGTGATTTTCATGCTTCCAGGGGCTCGGGAAGTGAATTAAATACTATTTGGAGGCATTTAATGTTCAAGCAAAAACGGCTGATTTTTGACAAAAGAGATAACACCCCCCCATTACGTCATGCTTCAGAAATGTGGAAAATGGTCCGTTTTCAAATGTTTTATTTTTGAACGTCAGTTCTTATTTGTAGGTTGATCATCAGTGTTAGAGCTAAAATTAGCATGTTTAAAGTGATTTTCATGCTTCCAGGGGCCCTAAACACAAGATTAATGGAATGGTTAAAAGTGCATGAAAATGGCCAATTTACTCACTCTGAGTTCTCAAAAAGGGTTTCTTCGCCCCGGGAAGTTAATTAAATACCATTTGGAGGCATTTAATATTCAAGCAAAAACGGCTGATTTTCGACAAAAGAGATAACACCCCCCCATTACATCATGCTTCAGAAATGTGGAAAATGGTCCGTTTTCAAATGTTTTATTTTTGAACGTCAGTTCACATTTGTAGGTGGATCATCAGTGTTAGAGCTAAAATTAGCATGTTTAAAGTGATTTTCATGCTTCCAAAGGCTCGGGAAGTGAATTACATACTATTTGGAGGCATTTAATGTTCAAGCAAAAACGGCTGATTTTTGACAAAAGAGATAACACCCCCCCATTACGTCATGCTTCAGAAATGTGGAAAATGGTCCGTTTTCAAATGTTTTATTTTTGAACGTCAGTTCACATTTGTAGGTTGATCATCAGTGTTAGAGCTAAAATTAGCATGTTTAAAGTGATTTTCATGCTTCCAGGGGCCCTAAACACAAGATTTATGGAATGGTTAAAAGTGCATGAAAATGGCCAATTTACTCACTCTGAGTTCTCAAAAAGGGTTTCTTCACCCCGGGAAGTTAATTAAATACCATTTGAAGGCATTTAATGTTCAAGCAAAAACGGCTGATTTTCGACAAAAGAGATAACACCCCCCCATTACGTCATACTTCAGAAATGTGGAAAATGGTCAGTTTACAAATGTTTTATTTTTGAACGTCAGTTCACATTTGTAGGTTGATCATCAGTGTTAGAGCTAAAATTAGCATGTTTAAAGTGATTTTCATGCTTCCAGGGGCCCTAAACACAAGATTTATGGAATGGTTAAAAGTGCATGAAAATGGCCAATTTACTCACTCTGAGTTCTCAAAAAGGATTTCTTCACCCCGGGAAGTTAATTAAATACCATTTGGAGGCTTTTAATGTTCAAGCAAAAACGGCTGATTTTCGACAAAAGAGATAACACCCCCCATTACGTCATGCTTCAGAAATGTGGAAAATGGTCCGTTTTCAAATGTTTTATTTTTGAACGTCAGTTCACATTTGTAGGTGGATCATCAGTGTTAGAGCTAAAATTAGCATGTTTAAAGTGATTTTCATGCTTCCAGGGGCTCGGGAAGTGAATTAAATACTATTTGGAGGCATTTAATGTTCAAGCAAAAACGGCTGATTTTTGACAAAAGAGATAACACCCCCCCTATTACGTCATGCTTCAGAAATGTGAAAAATGGTCCGTTTTCAAATGTTTTATTTTTGAACGTCAGTTCACATTTGTAGGTTGATCATCAGTGTTAGAGCTAAAATTAGTAAGTTTAAAGTGATTTTGATGCTTCCAGGGGCCCTAAACACAAGATTTACGGAATGGTTAAAAGTGCATGAAAATGGCCAATTTACTCACTCTGAGTTCTCAAAAAGGGTTTCTTCACCCGGGAAGTTAATTAAATACCATTTGGAGGCATTTAATGTTCAAGCAAAAACGGCTGATTTTCGACAAAAGAGATAACACCCCCCCATTACGTCATGCTTCAGAAATGTGGAAAATGATCCGTTTTCAAATGTTTTATTTTTGAACGTCAGTTCACATTTGTAGGTGGATCATCAGTGTTAGAGCTAAAATTAGCATGTTTAAAGGGATTTTCATGCTTCCAGGAGCTCGGGAAGTGAATTAAATACTATTTGGAGGCATTTAATGTTCAAGCAAAAACAGCTGATTTTTGACAAAAGAGATAACACCCCCCATTACGTCATGCTTCAGAAATGTGGAGAATGGTCAGTTTTCAAATGTTTTATTTTTGAACGTCAGTTCACATTTGTAGGTGGATCATCAGTGTTAAAGCTAAAATTAGCATGTTTACAGTGATTTTCATGCTTCCAGGGGCTCGGGAAGTGAATTAAATACTATTTGGAGGCATTTAATGTTCAATCAAAAACGGCTGATTTTTGACAAAAGAGATAACACCCCCCCATTACGTCATGCTTCAGAAATGTGGAAAATGGTTTGTTTTCAAATGTTTTATTTTTGAACGTTAGTTCACATTTGTAGGTTGATCATCAGTGTTAGAGCTAAAATTAGCATGTTTAAAGTGATTTTCATGCTTCCAGGGGCTCGGGAAGTGAATTAAATACTATTTGGAGGCATTTAATGTTCAAGCAAAAATGGCTGATTTTTGACAAAAGAGATAACACCCCCCCCATTACGTCATGCTTCAGAAATGTGGAAAATGGTCCGTTTTCAAATGTTTTATTTTTGAACGTCAGTTCACATTTGTAGGTGAATCATCAGTGTTAGAGCTAAAATTAGCATGTTTAAAGTGATTTTCATGCTTCCAGGGGCCCTAAACACAAGATTTATGGAATGGTTAAAAGTGCATGAAAATGGCCAATTTACTCACTCTGAGTTCTCAAAAAGGGTTTCTTCACCCCGGGAAGTTAATTAAATACCATTTGAAGGCATTTAATGTTCAAGCAAAAACGGCTGATTTTCGACAAAAGAGATAACACCCCCCCATTACGTCATGCTTCAGAAATGTGGAAAATGGTCAGTTTTCAAATGTTTTATTTTTGAACGTCAGTTCACATTTGTAGGTTGATCATCAGTGTTAGAGCTAAAATTAGCATGTTTAAAGTGATTTTCATGCTTCCAGGGGCCCTAAACACAAGATTAATGGAATGGTTAAAAGTGCATGAAAATGGCCAATTTACTCACTCTGAGTTCTCAAAAAGGGTTTCTTCGCCCCGGGAAGTTAATTAAATACCATTTGGAGGCATTTAATGTTCAAGCAAAAACGGCTGATTTTCGACAAAAGAGATAACACCCCCCCCATTACGTCATGCTTCAGAAATGTGGAGAATGGTCCGTTTTCAAATGTTTTATTTTTGAACGTCAGTTCACATTTGTAGGTGGATCATCAGTGTTAGAGCTAAAATTAGAATGTTTAAAGTGATTTTCATGCTTCCGGGGGCTCGGGAAGTGAATTAAATACTATTTGGAGGCATTTAATGTTCAATCAAAAACGGCTGATTTTTGACAAAAGAGATAGCACCCCCCCATTACGTCATGCTTCAGAAATGTGGAAAATGGTCCGTTTTCAAATGTTTTATTTTTGAACGTCAGTTCACATTTGTAGGTTGATCATCAGTGTTAGAGCTAAAATTAGCATGTTTAAAGTGATTTTCATGCTTCCAGGGGCCCTAAACACAAGATTTATGGAATGGTTAAAAGTGCATGAAAATGGCCAATTTACTCACTCTGAGTTCTCAAAAAGGGTTTCTTCACCCCGGGAAGTTAATTAAATACCATTTGGAGGCATTTAATGTTCAAGCAAAAACGGCTGATTTTCGACAAAAGAGATAACACCCCCCCATTACGTCATGCTTCAGAAATGTGGAAAATGGTCCGTTTTCAAATGTTTTATTTTTGAACGTCAGTTCACATTTGTAGGTGGATCATCAGTGTTAGAGCTAAAGTTAGCATGTTTAAAGTGATTTTCATGCTTCCAGGGGCTCGGAAGTGAATTAAATACTATTTGGAGGAATTTAATATTCAAGCAAAAACGGCTGATTTTTGACAAAAGAGATAACACCCCCCCATTACGTCATGCTTCAGAAATGTGAAAAATGGTCCATTTTCAAATGTTTTATTTTTGAACGTCAGTTCACATTTGTAGGTTGATCATCAGTGTTAGAGCTAAAATTAGCATGTTTAAAGTGATTTTCATGCTTCCAGGGGCCCTAAACACAAGATTTATGGAATGGTTAAAAGTGCATGAAAATGGCCAATTTACTCACTCTGAGTTCTCAAAAAGGGTTTCTTCGCCCCGGGAAGTTAATTAAATACCATTTGGAGGCATTTATTATTCAAGCAAAAACGGCTGATTTTCGACAAAAGAGATAACACCCCCCCATTACGTCATGCTTCAGAAATGTGGAAAATGGTCCGTTTTCAAATGTTTTATTTTTGAACAACAGTTCACATTTGTAGGTGGATCATCAGTGTTAGAGCTAAAATTAGCATGTTTAACCCTTTCGATGCTGATGACGAGCTCAGCTCGTCATCACCCACGGGTGTCGTGTGCTGATGACGAGCTGAGCTCGTCATAGTGCCACTAAAATGGCATTTTCCAGCACTGGGGGGGGAAACGCCCAGCAGCCATGTGGTTAAAGTGATTTTCATGCTTCCAGGGGCTCGGGAAGTGAATTAAATACTATTTGGAGGAATTTAATGTTCAAGCAAAAACGGCTGATTTTTGACAAAAGAGATAACACCCCCCCATTACGTCATGCTTCAGAAATGTGAAAAATGGTCCGTTTTCAAATGTTTTATTTTTGAACGTCAGTTCACATTTGTAGGTTGATCATCAGTGTTAGAGCTAAAATTAGCATGTTTAAAGTGATTTTCATGCTAACAGGGGCCCTAAACACAAGATTTATGGAATGGTTAAAAGTGCATGAAAATGGCCAATTTACTCACTCTGAGTTCTCAAAAAGGGTTTCTTCACCCGGGAAGTTAATTAAATACCATTTGGAGGCATTTAATGTTCAAGCAAAAACGGCTGATTTTCAACAAAAGAGATAACACCCCCCCATTACGTCATGCTTCAGAAATGTGGAAAATGATCCGTTTTCAAATGTTTTATTTTTGAACGTCAGTTCACATTTGTAGGTGGATCATCAGTGTTAGAGCTAAAATTAGCATGTTTAAAGGGATTTTCATGCTTCCAGCAGCTCGGGAAGTGAATTAAATACTATTTGGAGGAATTTAATGTTCAAGCAAAAACGGCTGATTTTTGACAAAAGAGATAACACCCCCCCATTACGTCATGCTTCAGAAATGTGAAAAATGGTCCGTTTTCAAATGTTTTATTTTTGAACGTCAGTTCACATTTGTAGGTTGATCATCAGTGTTAGAGCTAAAATTAGCATGTTTAAAGTGATTTTCATGCTAACAGGGGCCCTAAACACAAGATTTATGGAATGGTTAAAAGTGCATGAAAATGGCCAATTTACTCACTCTGAGTTCTCAAAAAGGATTTCTTCACCCCGGGAAGTTAATTAAATACCATTTGGAGGCTTTTAATGTTCAAGCAAAAACGGCTGATTTTCGACAAAAGAGATAACACCCCCCATTACGTCATGCTTCAGAAATGTGGAAAATGGTCCGTTTTCAAATGTTTTATTTTTGAACGTCAGTTCACATTTGTAGGTGGATCATCAGTGTTAGAGCTAAAATTAGCATGTTTAAAGTGATTTTCATGCTTCCAGGGGCTCGGGAAGTGAATTAAATACTATTTGGAGGAATTTAATGTTCAAGCAAAAACGGCTGATTTTTGACAAAAGAGATAACACCCCCCCTATTACGTCATGCTTCAGAAATGTGAAAAATGGTCCGTTTTCAAATGTTTTATTTTTGAACGTCAGTTCACATTTGTAGGTTGATCATCAGTGTTAGAGCTAAAATTAGTAAGTTTAAAGTGATTTTGATGCTTCCAGGGGCCCTAAACACAAGATTTACGGAATGGTTAAAAGTGCATGAAAATGGCCAATTTACTCACTCTGAGTTCTCAAAAAGGGTTTCTTCACCCGGGAAGTTAATTAAATACCATTTGGAGGCATTTAATGTTCAAGCAAAAACAGCTGATTTTTGACAAAAGAGATAACACCCCCCATTACGTCATGCTTCAGAAATGTGGAGAATGGTCAGTTTTCAAATGTTTTATTTTTGAACGTCAGTTCACATTTGTAGGTGGATCATCAGTGTTAAAGCTAAAATTAGCATGTTTAAAGTGATTTTCATGCTTCCAGGGGCTCGGGAAGTGAATTAAATACTATTTGGAGGCATTTAATGTTCAATCAAAAACGGCTGATTTTTGACAAAAGAGATAACACCCCCCCATTACGTCATGCTTCAGAAATGTGGAAAATGGTTTGTTTTCAAATGTTTTATTTTTGAACGTTAGTTCACATTTGTAGGTTGATCATCAGTGTTAGAGCTAAAATTAGCATGTTTAAAGTGATTTTCATGCTTCCAGGGGCTCGGGAAGTGAATTAAATACTATTTGGAGGCATTTAATGTTCAAGCAAAAATGGCTGATTTTTGACAAAAGAGATAACACCCCCCCCATTACGTCATGCTTCAGAAATGTGGAAAATGGTCCGTTTTCAAATGTTTTATTTTTGAACGTCAGTTCACATTTGTAGGTGAATCATCAGTGTTAGAGCTAAAATTAGCATGTTTAAAGTGATTTTCATGCTTCCAGGGGCCCTAAACACAAGATTTATGGAATGGTTAAAAGTGCATGAAAATGGCCAATTTACTCACTCTGAGTTCTCAAAAAGGGTTTCTTCACCCCGGGAAGTTAATTAAATACCATTTGGAGGCATTTAATGTTCAAGCAAAAACGGCTGATTTTTGACAAAAGAGATAACACCCCCCCATTATGTCATGCTTCAGAAATGTGGAAAATGGTCCGTTTTCAAAAGTTTTATTTTTGAACGTCAGTTCACATTTGTAGGTGGATCATCAGTGTTAGAGCTAAAATTAGCATGTTTAAAGTGATTTTCATGCTTCCAGGGGCTCGGGAAGTGAATTAAATACTATTTGGAGGCATTTAATGTTCAAGCAAAAACGGCTGATTTTTGACAAAAGAGATAACACCCCCCCATTACGTCATGCTTCAGAAATGTGGAAAATGGTCCGTTTTCAAATGTTTTATTTTTGAACGTCAGTTCACATTTGTAGGTTGATCATCAGTGTTAGAGCTAAAATTAGCATGTTTAAAGTGATTTTCATGCTTCCAGGGGCCCTAAACACAAGATTAATGGAATGGTTAAAAGTGCATGAAAATGGCCAATTTACTCACTCTGAGTTCTCAAAAAGGGTTTCTTCGCCCCGGGAAGTTAATTAAATACCATTTGGAGGCATTTAATATTCAAGCAAAAACTGCTGATTTTCGACAAAAGAGATAACACCCCCCCATTACATCATGCTTCAGAAATGTGGAAAATGGTCCGTTTTCAAATGTTTTATTTTTGAACGTCAGTTCACATTTGTAGGTGGATCATCAGTGTTAGAGCTAAAATTAGCATGTTTAAAGTGATTTTCATGCTTCCAAAGGCTCGGGAAGTGAATTACATACTATTTGGAGGCATTTAATGTTCAAGCAAAAACGGCTGATTTTTGACAAAAGAGATAACACCCCCCCATTACGTCATGCTTCAGAAATGTGGAAAATGGTCCGTTTTCAAATGTTTTATTTTTGAACGTCAGTTCACATTTGTAGGTTGATCATCAGTGTTAGAGCTAAAATTAGCATGTTTAAAGTGATTTTCATGCTTCCAGGGGCCCTAAACACAAGATTTATGGAATGGTTAAAAGTGCATGAAAATGGCCAATTTACTCACTCTGAGTTCTCAAAAAGGGTTTCTTCACCCCGGGAAGTTAATTAAATACCATTTGAAGGCATTTAATGTTCAAGCAAAAACGGCTGATTTTCGACAAAAGAGATAACACCCCCCCATTACGTCATGCTTCAGAAATGTGGAAAATGGTCCGTTTTCAAATGTTTTATTTTTGAATGTCAGTTCACATTTGTAGGTTGATCATCAGTGTTAGAGCTAAAATTAGCATGTTTAAAGTGATTTTCATGCTTCCAGGGGCCCTAAACACAAGATTAATGGAATGGTTAAAAGTGCATGAAAATGGCCAATTTACTCACTCTGAGTTCTCAAAAAGGGTTTCTTCGCCCCGGGAAGTTAATTAAATACCATTTGTAGGCATTTAATATTCAAGCAAAAACGGCTGATTTTCGACAAAAGAGATAACACCCCCCCATTACATCATGCTTCAGAAATGTGGAAAATGGTCCTTTTTCAAATGTTTTATTTTTGAACGTCAGTTCACATTTGTAGGTGGATCATCAGTGTTAGAGCTAAAATTAGCATGTTTAAAGTGATTTTCATGCTTCCAGGGGCTCGGGAAGTGAATTACATACTATTTGGAGGCATTTAATGTTCAAGCAAAAACGGCTGATTTTTGACAAAAGAGATAACACCCCCCCATTACGTCATGCTTCAGAAATGTGGAAAATGGTCCGTTTTCAAATGTTTTATTTTTGAACGTCAGTTCACATTTGTAGGTTGATCATCAGTGTTAGAGCTAAAATTAGCATGTTTAAAGTGATTTTCATGCTTCCAGGGGCCCTAAACACAAGATTTATGGAATGGTTAAAAGTGCATGAAAATGGCCAATTTACTCACTCTGAGTTCTCAAAAAGGGTTTCTTCACCCCGGGAAGTTAATTAAATACCATTTGGAGGCATTTAATGTTCAAGCAAAAACGGCTGATTTTCGACAAAAGAGATAACACCCCCCCATTACGTCATGCTTCAGAAATGTGGAAAATGATCCGTTTTCAAATGTTTTATTTTTGAACGTCAGTTCACATTTGTAGGTGGATCATCAGTGTTAGAGCTAAAATTAGCATGTTTAAAGGGATTTTCATGCTTCCAGGAGCTCGGGAAGTGAATTAAATACTATTTGGAGGCATTTAATGTTCAAGCAAAAACAGCTGATTTTTGACAAAAGAGATAACACCCCCCCATTACGTCATGCTTCAGAAATGTGGAGAATGGTCAGTTTTCAAATGTTTTATTTTTGAACGTCAGTTCACATTTGTAGGTGGATCATCAGTGTTAAAGCTAAAATTAGCATGTTTAAAGTGATTTTCATGCTTCCAGGGGCTCGGGAAGTGAATTAAATACTATTTGGAGGCATTTAATGTTCAATCAAAAACGGCTGATTTTTGACAAAAGAGATAACACCCCCCCATTACGTCATGCTTCAGAAATGTGGAAAATGGTTCGTTTTCAAATGTTTTATTTTTGAACGTTAGTTCACATTTGTAGGTTGATCATCAGTGTTAGAGCTAAAATTAGCATGTTTAAAGTGATTTTCATGCTTCCAGGGGCTCGGGAAGTGAATTAAATACTATTTGGAGGCATTTAATGTTCAAGCAAAAATGGCTGATTTTTGACAAAAGAGATAACACCCCCCCCATTACGTCATGCTTCAGAAATGTGGAAAATGGTCCGTTTTCAAATGTTTTATTTTTGAACGTCAGTTCACATTTGTAGGTGAATCATCAGTGTTAGAGCTAAAATTAGCATGTTTAAAGTGATTTTCATGCTTCCAGGGGCCCTAAACACAAGATTTATGGAATGGTTAAAAGTGCATGAAAATGGCCAATTTACTCACTCTGAGTTCTCAAAAAGGGTTTCTTCACCCCGGGAAGTTAATTAAATACCATTTGGAGGCATTTAATGTTCAAGCAAAAACGGCTGATTTTTGACAAAAGAGATAACACCCCCCCATTACGTCATGCTTCAGAAATGTGGAAAATGGTCCGTTTTCAAAAGTTTTATTTTTGAACGTCAGTTCACATTTGTAGGTGGATCATCAGTGTTAGAGCTAAAATTAGCATGTTTAAAGTGATTTTCATGCTTCCAGGGGCTCGGGAAGTGAATTAAATACTATTTGGAGGCATTTAATGTTCAAGCAAAAACGGCTGATTTTTGACAAAAGAGATAACACCCCCCCCATTACGTCATGCTTCAGAAATGTGGAAAATGGTCCGTTTTCAAATGTTTTATTTTTGAACGTCAGTTCACATTTGTAGGTTGATCATCAGTGTTAGAGCTAAAATTAGCATGTTTAAAGTGATTTTCATGCTTCCAGGGGCCCTAAACACAAGATTAATGGAATGGTTAAAAGTGCATGAAAATGGCCAATTTACTCACTCTGAGTTCTCAAAAAGGGTTTCTTCGCCCCGGGAAGTTAATTAAATACCATTTGGAGGCATTTAATATTCAAGCAAAAACGGCTGATTTTCGACAAAAGAGATAACACCCCCCATTACATCATGCTTCAGAAATGTGGAAAATGGTCCGTTTTCAAATGTTTTATTTTTGAACGTCAGTTCACATTTGTAGGTGGATCATCAGTGTTAGAGCTAAAATTAGCATGTTTAAAGTGATTTTCATGCTTCCAAAGGCTCGGGAAGTGAATTACATACTATTTGGAGGCATTTAATGTTCAAGCAAAAACGGCTGATTTTTGACAAAAGAGATAACACCCCCCCATTACGTCATGCTTCAGAAATGTGGAAAATGGTCCGTTTTCAAATGTTTTATTTTTGAACGTCAGTTCACATTTGTAGGTTGATCATCAGTGTTAGAGCTAAAATTAGCATGTTTAAAGTGATTTTCATGCTTCCAGGGGCCCTAAACACAAGATTTATGGAATGGTTAAAAGTGCATGAAAATGGCCAATTTACTCACTCTGAGTTCTCAAAAAGGGTTTCTTCACCCCGGGAAGTTAATTAAATACCATTTGAAGGCATTTAATGTTCAGGCAAAAACGGCTGATTTTCGACAAAAGAGATAACACCCCCCCATTACGTCATGCTTCAGAAATGTGGAAAATGGTCCGTTTTCAAATGTTTTATTTTTGAATGTCAGTTCACATTTGTAGGTTGATCATCAGTGTTAGAGCTAAAATTAGCATGTTTAAAGTGATTTTCATGCTTCCAGGGGCCCTAAACACAAGATTAATGGAATGGTTAAAAGTGCATGAAAATGGCCAATGTACTCACTCTGAGTTCTCAAAAAGGGTTTCTTCGCCCCGGGAAGTTAATTAAATACCATTTGGAGGCATTTAATATTCAAGCAAAAACGGCTGATTTTCGACAAAAGAGATAACACCCCCCCATTACATCATGCTTCAGAAATGTGGAAAATGGTCCGTTTTCAAATGTTTTATTTTTGAACGTCAGTTCACATTTGTAGGTGGATCATCAGTGTTAGAGCTAAAATTAGCATGTTTAAAGTGATTTTCATGCTTCCAGGGGCTCGGGAAGTGAATTACATACTATTTGGAGGCATTTAATGTTCAAGCAAAAACGGCTGATTTTTGACAAAAGAGATAACACCCCCCCATTACGTCATGCTTCAGAAATGTGGAAAATGGTCCGTTTTCAAATGTTTTATTTTTGAACGTCAGTTCACATTTGTAGGTTGATCATCAGTGTTAGAGCTAAAATTAGCATGTTTAAAGTGATTTTCATGCTTCCAGGGGCCCTAAAAACAAGATTTATGGAATGGTTAAAAGTGCATGAAAATGGCCAATTTACTCACTCTGAGTTCTCAAAAAGGGTTTCTTCACCCCGGGAAGTTAATTAAATACCATTTGAAGGCATTTAATGTTCAAGCAAAAACGGCTGATTTTCGACAAAAGAGATAACACCCCCCCCATTACGTCATGCTTCAGAAATGTGGAAAATGGTCAGTTTTCAAATGTTTTATTTTTGAACGTCAGTTCACATTTGTAGGTTGATCATCAGTGTTAGAGCTAAAATTAGCATGTTTAAAGTGATTTTCATGCTTCCAGGGGCCCTAAACACAAGATTTATGGAATGGTTAAAAGTGCATGAAAATGGCCAATTTACTCACTCTGAGTTCTCAAAAAGGGTTTCTTCACCCCGGGAAGTTAATTAAATACCATTTGGAGGCATTTAATGTTCAAGCAAAAACAGCTGATTTTCGACAAAAGAGATAACACCCCCCCATTACGTCATGCTTCAGAAATGTGGAGAATGGTCCGTTTTCAAATGTTTTATTTTTGAACGTCAGTTCACATTTGTAAGTGGATCATCAGTGTTAGAGCTAAAATTAGCATGTTTAAAGTGATTTTCATGCTTCCGGGGGCTCGGGAAGTGAATTAAATACTATTTGGAGGCATTTAATCAAAAAAGGCTGATTTTTGACAAAAGAGATAACACCCCCCCATTACGTCATGCTTCAGAAATGTGAAAAATGGTCCATTTTCAAATGTTTTATTTTTGAACGTCAGTTCACATTTGTAGGTTGATCATCAGTGTTAGAGCTAAAATTGGCATGTTTAAAGTGATTTTCATGCTTCCAGGGGCCCTAAACACAAGATTTATGGAATGGTTAAAAGTGCATGAAAATGGCCAATTTACTCACTCTGAGTTCTCAAAAAGGGTTTCTTCGCCCCGGGAAGTTAATTAAATACCATTTGGAGGCATTTAATATTCAAGCAAAAACGGCTGATTTTCGACAAAAGAGATAACACCCCCCCATTACGTCATGCTTCAGAAATGTGGAAAATGGTCCGTTTTCAAATGTTTTATTTTTGAACAACAGTTCACATTTGTAGGTGGATCATCAGTGTTAGAGCTAAAATTAGCATGTTTAACCCTTTCGATGCTGATGACGAGCTCAGCTCGTCATCACCCACGGGTGTCGTGTGCTGATGACGAGCTGAGCTCGTCATAGTGCCACTAAAATGGCATTTTCCAGCACTGGGGGGGGAAACGCCCAGCAGCCATGTGGTTAAAGTGATTTTCATGCTTCCAGGGGCTCGGGAAGTGAATTAAATACTATTTGGAGGCATTTAATGTTCAAGCAAAAACGGCTGATTTTCGACAAAAGAGATAACACCCCCCCATTACGTCATGCTTCAGAAATGTGGAAAATGGTCCGTTTTCAAATGTTTTATTTTTGAACGTCAGTTCACATTTGTAGGTTGATCATCAGTGTTAGAGCTAAAATTAGCTTGTTTAAAGGGATTTTCATGCTTCCAGGGGCTCGGGAAGTGAATTAAATACTATTTGGAGGCATTTAATGTTCAAGCAAAAACAGCTGATTTTTGACAAAAGAGATAACACCCCCCCATTACGTCATGCTTCAGAAATGTGGAAAATGGTCCGTTTTCAAATGTTTTATTTTTGAACGTCAGTTCACATTTGTAGGTTGATCATCAGTGTTAGAGCTAAAATTAGCATGTTTAAAGTGATTTTCATGCTTCCAGGGGCCCTAAACACAAGAATTATGGAATGGTTAAAAGTGCATGAAAATGGCCAATTTACTCACTCTGAGTTCTCAAAAAGGATTTCTTCACCCCGGGAAGTTAATTAAATACCATTTGGAGGCATTTAATGTTCAAGCAAAAACGGCTGATTTTCGACAAAAGAGATAACAACCCCCCATTACGTCATGCTTCAGAAATGTGGAGAATGGTCCGTTTTCAAATGTTTTATTTTTGAACGTCAGTTCACATTTGTAGGTGGATCATCAGTGTTAGAGCTAAAATTAGCATGTTTAAAGTGATTTTCATGCTTCCAGGGGCTCAGGAAGTGAATTAAATACTATTTGGAGGCATTTAATGTTCAATCAAAAACGGCTGATTTTTGACAAAAGAGATAACACCCCCCCATTACGTCATGCTTCAGAAATGTGGAGAATGGTCCGTTTTCCAAATGTTTTATTTTTGAACGTCAGTTCACATTTGTAGGTGGATCATAAGTGTTAGAGCTAAAATTAGCATGTTTAAAGTGATTTTCATGCTTCCGGGGGCTCGGGAAGTGAATTAAATACTATTTGGAGGCATTTAATGTTCAATCAAAAACGGCTGATTTTTGACAAAAGAGATAACACCCCCCATTACGTCATGCTTCAGAAATGTGGAAAATGGTCCGTTTTCAAATGTTTTATTTTTGAACGTCAGTTCACATTTGTAGGTTGATCATCAGTGTTAGAGCTAAAATTAGCATGTTTAAAGTGATTTTCATGCTTCCAGGGGCCCTAAACACAAGATTTATGGAATGGTTAAAAGTGCATGAAAATGGCCAATTTACTCACTCTGAGTTCTCAAAAAGGGTTTCTTCACCCCGGGAAGTTAATTAAATACCATTTGGAGGCATTTAATGTTCAAGCAAAAACGGCTGATTATCGACAAAAGAGATAACACCCCCCCTTAACGTCATGCTTCAGAAATGTGGAAAATGGTCCGTTTTCAAATGTTTTATTTTTGAACGTCAGTTCACATTTGTAGGTTGATCATCAGTGTTAGAGCTAAAATTAGCATGTTTAAAGTGATTTTCATGCTTCCAGGGGCTCGGGAAGTGAATTAAATACAATTTGGAGGCATTTAATGTTCAAGCAAAAACGGCTGATTTTTGACAAAAGAGATAACACCCCCCCCCCCCATTACGTCATGCTACAGAAATGTGGAAAATGGTCCGTTTTCAAATGTTTTATTTTTGGACGTCAGTTCACATTTGTAGGTTGATCATCAGTGTTAGAGCTAAAATTAGTATGTTTAAAGTGATTTTCATGCTTCCAGGGGCCCTAAACACAAGATTTACGGAATGGTTAAAAGTGCATGAAAATGGCCAATTTACTCACTCTGAGTTCTCAAAAAGGGTTTCTTCACCCCGGGAAGTTAATTAAATACCATTTGGAGGCATTTAATGTTCAAGCAAAAACGGCTGATTTTCGACAAAAGAGATAACACCCCCCCATTACGTCATGCTTCAGAAATGTGGAAAATGATCCGTTTTCAAATGTTTTATTTTTGAACGTCAGTTCACATTTGTAGGTGGATCATCAGTGTTGGAGCTAAAATTAGCATGTTTAAAGGGATTTTCATGCTTCCAGGGGCTCGGGAAGTGAATTAAATACTATTTGGAGGCATTTAATGTTCAAGCAAAAACAGCTGATTTTTGACAAAAGAGATAACACCCCCCCATTACGTCATGCTTCAGAAATGTGGAAAATGGTCCGTTTTCAAATGTTTTATTTTTGAACGTCAGTTCACATTTGTAGGTTGATCATCAGTGTTAGAGCTAAAATTAGCATGTTTAAAGTGATTTTCATGCTTCCAGGGGCTCGGGAAGTGAATTAAATACAATTTGGAGGCATTTAATGTTCAAGCAAAAATGGCTGATTTTTGACAAAAGAGATAACACCCCCCCATTACGTCATGCTTCAAAAATGTGGAAAATGGTCCGTTTTCAAATGTTTTATTTTTGAACGTCAGTTCACATTTGTAGGTGAATCATCAGTGTTAGAGCTAAAATTAGCATGTTTAAAGTGATTTTCATGCTTCCAGGGGCCCTAAACACAAGATTTATGGAATGCTTAAAAGTGCATGAAAATGGCCAATTTACTCACTCTGAGTTCTCAAAAAGGGTTTCTTCACCCCGGGAAGTTAATTAAATACCATTTGGAGGCATTTAATGTTCAAGCAAAAACAGCTGATTTTTGACAAAAGAGATAACACCCCCCATTACGTCATGCTTCAGAAATGTGGAAAATGGTCCGTTTTCAAATGTTTTATTTTTGAATGTCAGTTCACATTTGTAGGTTGATCATCAGTGTTAGAGCTAAAATTAGCATGTTTGAAGTGATTTTCATGCTTCCAGGGGCCCTAAACACAAGATTTATGGAATGGTTAAAAGTGCATGAAAACGGCCAATTTACTCACTCTGAGTTCTCAAAAAGGGTTTCTTCACCCCGGGAAGTTAATTAAATACCATTTGGAGGCATTTAATGTTCAAGCAAAAACGGCTGATTTTCGACAAAAGAGATAACACTCCCCCATTACGTCATGCTTCAGAAATGTGGAAAATGATCCGTTTTCAAATGTTTTATTTTTGAACGTCAGTTCACATTTGTAGGTGGATCATCAGTGTTAGAGCTAAAATTAGCATGTTTAAAGTGATTTTCATGCTTCCAGGGGCTCGGGAAGTGAATTAAATACTATTTGGAGGCATTTAATGTTCAAGCAAAAACGGCTGATTTTTGACAAAAGAGATAACACCCCCCCATTACGTCATGCTTTAGAAATGTGGAAAATGGTCCGTTTTCAAATGTTTTATTTTTGAACATCAGTTCACATTTGTAGGTGGATCATCAGTGTTAGAGCTAAAATTAGCATGTTTAAAGTGATTTTCATGCTTCCAGGGGCTCGGGAAGTGAATTACATACTTTTTGGAGGCATTTAATGTTCAAGCAAAAACAGCTGATTTTTGACAAAAGAGATAACACCCCCCCATTACGTCATGCTTCAGAAATGTGGAAAATGGTCCGTTTTCAAATGTTTTATTTTTGAACGTCAGTTCACATTTGTAGGTTGATCATCAGTGTTAGAGCTAAAATTAGCATGTTTAAAGTGATTTTCATGCTTCCAGGGGCCCTAAACACAAGATTTATGGAATGGTTAAAAGTGCATGAAAATGGCCAATTTACTCACTCTGAGTTCTCAAAAAGGGTTTCTTCACCCCGGGAAGTTAATTAAATACCATTTGGAGGCATTTAATGTTCAAGCAAAAACGGCTGATTTGCGACAAAAGAGATAACACCCCCCCCATTACGTCATGCTTCAGAAATGTGGAAAATGGTCCGTTTTCAAATGTTTTATTTTTGAACGTCAGTTCATATTTGTAGGTGGATCATCAGTGTTAGAGCTAAAATTAGCATGTTTAAAGTGATTTTCATGCTTCCAGGGGCTCGGAAGTGAATTAAATACTATTTGGAGGAATTTAATATTCAAGCAAAAACGGCTGATTTTTGACAAAAGAGATAACACCCCCCCCATTACATCATGCTTCAGAAATGTGAAAAATGGTCCGTTTTCAAATGTTTTATTTTTGAACGTCAGTTCACATTTGTAGGTTGATCATCAGTGTTAGAGCTAAAATTAGCATGTTTAAAGTGATTTTCATGCTACCTGGGGCCCTAAACACAAGATTTATGGAATGGTTAAAAGTGCATGAAAATGGCCAATTTACTCACTCTGAGTTCTCAAAAAGGATTTCTTCACCCCGGGAAGTTAATTAAATACCATTTGGAGGCATTTAATGTTCAAGCAAAAACGGCTGATTTTCGACAAAAGAGATAACACCCCCCCATTACGTCATGCTTCAGAAATGTGGAAAATGGTCCGTTTTCAAATGTTTTATTTTTGAACGTCAGTTCACATTTGTAGGTTGATCATCAGTGTTAGAGCTAAAATTAGCATGTTTAAAGTGATTTTCATGCTTCCAGGGGCTCGGGAAGTGAATTAAATACTATTTGGAGGCATTTAATGTTCTAGAAAATACGGCTGATTTTTGACAAAAGAGATAACACCCCCCCATTACGTCATGCTTCAGAAATGTGGAAAATGGTCCGTTTTCAAATGTTTTATTTTTGAACGTCAGTTCACATTTGTAGGTTGATCATCAGTGTTAGAGCTAAAATTAGTATGTTTAAAGTGATTTTCATGCTTCCAGGGGCCCTAAACACAAGATTTACGGAATGGTTAAAAGTGCATGAAAATGGCCAATTTACTCACTCTGAGTTCTCAAAAAGGGTTTCTTCACCCCGGGAAGTTAATTAAATACCATTTGGAGGCATTTAATGTTCAAGCAAAAACGGATGATTTTCGACAAAAGAGATAACACCCCCCCATTACGTCATGCTTCAGAAATGTGGAAAATGATCCGTTTTCAAATGTTTTATTTTTGAACGTCAGTTCACATTTGTAGGTGGATCATCAGTGTTAGAGCTAAAATTAGCATGTTTAAAGGGATTTTCATGCTTCCAGGGGCTCGGGAAGTGAATTAAATACTATTTGGAGGCATTTAATGTTCAAGCAAAAACAGCTGATTTTTGACAAAAGAGATAACACCCCCCCATTACGTCATGCTTCAGAAATGTGGAAAATGGTCAGTTTTCAAATGTTTTATTTTTGAACGTCAGTTCACATTTGTAGGTTGATCATCAGTGTTAGAGCTAAAATTAGCATGTTTAAAGTGATTTTCATGCTTCCAGGGGCCCTAAACACAAGATTTATGGAATGGTTAAAAGTGCATGAAAATGGCCAATTTACTCACTCTGAGTTCTCAAAAAGGGTTTCTTCACCCCGGGAAGTTAATTAAATACCATTTGGAGGCATTTAATGTTCAAGCAAAAACGGCTGATTTTCGACAAAAGAGATAACACCCCCCCCATTACGTCATGCTTCAGAAATGTGGAAAATGGTCCGTTTTCAAATGTTTTATTTTTGAACGTCAGTTCATATTTGTAGGTGGATCATCAGTGTTAGAGCTAAAATTAGCATGTTTAAAGTGATTTTCATGCTTCCAGGGGCTCGGAAGTGAATTAAATACTATTTGGAGGAATTTAATATTCAAGCAAAAACGGCTGATTTTTGACAAAAGAGATAACACCCCCCCCATTACATCATGCTTCAGAAATGTGAAAAATGGTCCGTTTTCAAATGTTTTATTTTTGAACGTCAGTTCACATTTGTAGGTTGATCATCAGTGTTAGAGCTAAAATTAGCATGTTTAAAGTGATTTTCATGCTACCTGGGGCCCTAAACACAAGATTTATGGAATGGTTAAAAGTGCATGAAAATGGCCAATTTACTCACTCTGAGTTCTCAAAAAGGATTTCTTCACCCCGGGAAGTTAATTAAATACCATTTGGAGGCATTTAATGTTCAAGCAAAAACGGCTGATTTTCGACAAAAGAGATAACACCCCCCCATTACGTCATGCTTCAGAAATGTGGAAAATGGTCCGTTTTCAAATGTTTTATTTTTGAACGTCAGTTCACATTTGTAGGTTGATCATCAGTGTTAGAGCTAAAATTAGCATGTTTAAAGTGATTTTCATGCTTCCAGGGGCTCGGGAAGTGAATTAAATACTATTTGGAGGCATTTAATGTTCTAGAAAATACGGCTGATTTTTGACAAAAGAGATAACACCCCCCCATTACGTCATGCTTCAGAAATGTGGAAAATGGTCCGTTTTCAAATGTTTTATTTTTGAACGTCAGTTCACATTTGTAGGTTGATCATCAGTGTTAGAGCTAAAATTAGTATGTTTAAAGTGATTTTCATGCTTCCAGGGGCCCTAAACACAAGATTTACGGAATGGTTAAAAGTGCATGAAAATGGCCAATTTACTCACTCTGAGTTCTCAAAAAGGGTTTCTTCACCCCGGGAAGTTAATTAAATACCATTTGGAGGCATTTAATGTTCAAGCAAAAACGGATGATTTTCGACAAAAGAGATAACACCCCCCCATTACGTCATGCTTCAGAAATGTGGAAAATGATCCGTTTTCAAATGTTTTATTTTTGAACGTCAGTTCACATTTGTAGGTGGATCATCAGTGTTGGAGCTAAAATTAGCATGTTTAAAGGGATTTTCATGCTTCCAGGGGCTCGGGAAGTGAATTAAATACTATTTGGAGGCATTTAATGTTCAAGCAAAAACAGCTGATTTTTGACAAAAGAGATAACACCCCCCCATTACGTCATGCTTCAGAAATGTGGAA
Organism: Lissotriton vulgaris; assembly: GCF_964263255.1. Taxonomy (NCBI): domain Eukaryota; kingdom Metazoa; phylum Chordata; class Amphibia; order Caudata; family Salamandridae; genus Lissotriton; species Lissotriton vulgaris. The sequence continues at coordinate 625,492 of NW_028251597.1, read as the reverse complement.
AATGGTCCGTTTTCAAATGTTTTATTTTTGAACGTCAGTTCACATTTGTAGGTTGATCATCAGTGTTAGAGCTAAAATTAGCATGTTTAAAGTGATTTTCATGCTTCCAGGGGCTCGGGAAGTGAATTAAATACAATTTGGAGGCATTTAATGTTCAAGCAAAAATGGCTGATTTTTGACAAAAGAGATAACACCCCCCCATTACGTCATGCTTCAAAAATGTGGAAAATGGTCCGTTTTCAAATGTTTTATTTTTGAACGTCAGTTCACATTTGTAGGTGAATCATCAGTGTTAGAGCTAAAATTAGCATGTTTAAAGTGATTTTCATGCTTCCAGGGGCCCTAAACACAAGATTTATGGAATGCTTAAAAGTGCATGAAAATGGCCAATTTACTCACTCTGAGTTCTCAAAAAGGGTTTCTTCACCCCGGGAAGTTAATTAAATACCATTTGGAGGCATTTAATGTTCAAGCAAAAACAGCTGATTTTTGACAAAAGAGATAACACCCCCCATTACGTCATGCTTCAGAAATGTGGAAAATGGTCCGTTTTCAAATGTTTTATTTTTGAATGTCAGTTCACATTTGTAGGTTGATCATCAGTGTTAGAGCTAAAATTAGCATGTTTGAAGTGATTTTCATGCTTCCAGGGGCCCTAAACACAAGATTTATGGAATGGTTAAAAGTGCATGAAAACGGCCAATTTACTCACTCTGAGTTCTCAAAAAGGGTTTCTTCACCCCGGGAAGTTAATTAAATACCATTTGGAGGCATTTAATGTTCAAGCAAAAACGGCTGATTTTCGACAAAAGAGATAACACTCCCCCATTACGTCATGCTTCAGAAATGTGGAAAATGATCCGTTTTCAAATGTTTTATTTTTGAACGTCAGTTCACATTTGTAGGTGGATCATCAGTGTTAGAGCTAAAATTAGCATGTTTAAAGTGATTTTCATGCTTCCAGGGGCTCGGGAAGTGAATTAAATACTATTTGGAGGCATTTAATGTTCAAGCAAAAACGGCTGATTTTTGACAAAAGAGATAACACCCCCCCATTACGTCATGCTTTAGAAATGTGGAAAATGGTCCGTTTTCAAATGTTTTATTTTTGAACATCAGTTCACATTTGTAGGTGGATCATCAGTGTTAGAGCTAAAATTAGCATGTTTAAAGTGATTTTCATGCTTCCAGGGGCTCGGGAAGTGAATTACATACTTTTTGGAGGCATTTAATGTTCAAGCAAAAACAGCTGATTTTTGACAAAAGAGATAACACCCCCCCATTACGTCATGCTTCAGAAATGTGGAAAATGGTCCGTTTTCAAATGTTTTATTTTTGAACGTCAGTTCACATTTGTAGGTTGATCATCAGTGTTAGAGCTAAAATTAGCATGTTTAAAGTGATTTTCATGCTTCCAGGGGCCCTAAACACAAGATTTATGGAATGGTTAAAAGTGCATGAAAATGGCCAATTTACTCACTCTGAGTTCTCAAAAAGGGTTTCTTCACCCCGGGAAGTTAATTAAATACCATTTGGAGGCATTTAATGTTCAAGCAAAAACGGCTGATTTTCGACAAAAGAGATAACACCCCCCCCATTACGTCATGCTTCAGAAATGTGGAAAATGGTCCGTTTTCAAATGTTTTATTTTTGAACGTCAGTTCATATTTGTAGGTGGATCATCAGTGTTAGAGCTAAAATTAGCATGTTTAAAGTGATTTTCATGCTTCCAGGGGCTCGGAAGTGAATTAAATACTATTTGGAGGAATTTAATATTCAAGCAAAAACGGCTGATTTTTGACAAAAGAGATAACACCCCCCCCATTACATCATGCTTCAGAAATGTGAAAAATGGTCCGTTTTCAAATGTTTTATTTTTGAACGTCAGTTCACATTTGTAGGTTGATCATCAGTGTTAGAGCTAAAATTAGCATGTTTAAAGTGATTTTCATGCTACCTGGGGCCCTAAACACAAGATTTATGGAATGGTTAAAAGTGCATGAAAATGGCCAATTTACTCACTCTGAGTTCTCAAAAAGGATTTCTTCACCCCGGGAAGTTAATTAAATACCATTTGGAGGCATTTAATGTTCAAGCAAAAACGGCTGATTTTCGACAAAAGAGATAACACCCCCCCATTACGTCATGCTTCAGAAATGTGGAAAATGGTCCGTTTTCAAATGTTTTATTTTTGAACGTCAGTTCACATTTGTAGGTTGATCATCAGTGTTAGAGCTAAAATTAGCATGTTTAAAGTGATTTTCATGCTTCCAGGGGCTCGGGAAGTGAATTAAATACTATTTGGAGGCATTTAATGTTCTAGAAAATACGGCTGATTTTTGACAAAAGAGATAACACCCCCCCATTACGTCATGCTTCAGAAATGTGGAAAATGGTCCGTTTTCAAATGTTTTATTTTTGAACGTCAGTTCACATTTGTAGGTTGATCATCAGTGTTAGAGCTAAAATTAGTATGTTTAAAGTGATTTTCATGCTTCCAGGGGCCCTAAACACAAGATTTACGGAATGGTTAAAAGTGCATGAAAATGGCCAATTTACTCACTCTGAGTTCTCAAAAAGGGTTTCTTCACCCCGGGAAGTTAATTAAATACCATTTGGAGGCATTTAATGTTCAAGCAAAAACGGATGATTTTCGACAAAAGAGATAACACCCCCCCATTACGTCATGCTTCAGAAATGTGGAAAATGATCCGTTTTCAAATGTTTTATTTTTGAACGTCAGTTCACATTTGTAGGTGGATCATCAGTGTTAGAGCTAAAATTAGCATGTTTAAAGGGATTTTCATGCTTCCAGGGGCTCGGGAAGTGAATTAAATACTATTTGGAGGCATTTAATGTTCAAGCAAAAACAGCTGATTTTTGACAAAAGAGATAACACCCCCCCATTACGTCATGCTTCAGAAATGTGGAAAATGGTCAGTTTTCAAATGTTTTATTTTTGAACGTCAGTTCACATTTGTAGGTTGATCATCAGTGTTAGAGCTAAAATTAGCATGTTTAAAGTGATTTTCATGCTTCCAGGGGCCCTAAACACAAGATTTATGGAATGGTTAAAAGTGCATGAAAATGGCCAATTTACTCACTCTGAGTTCTCAAAAAGGGTTTCTTCACCCCGGGAAGTTAATTAAATACCATTTGGAGGCATTTAATGTTCAAGCAAAAACGGCTGATTTTCGACAAAAGAGATAACACCCCCCCATTACGTCATGCTTCAGAAATGTGGAGAATGGTCCGTTTTCAAATGTTTTATTTTTGAACGTCAGTTCACATTTGTAGGTGGATCATCAGTGTTAGAGCTAAAATTAGCATGTTTAAAGTGATTTTCATGCTTCCGGGGGCTCGGAAGTGAATTAAATACTATTTGGAGGAATTTAATATTCAAGCAAAAACGGCTGATTTTTGACAAAAGAGATAACACCCCCCCATTACGTCATGCTTCAGAAATGTGAAAAATGGTCCGTTTTCAAATGTTTTATTTTTGAACGTCAGTTCACATTTGTAGGTTGATCATCAGTGTTAGAGCTAAAATTAGCATGTTTAAAGTGATTTTCATACTACCAGGGGCCCTAAACACAAGATTTATGGAATGGTTAAAAGTGCATGAAAATGGCCAATTTACTCACTCTGAGTTCTCAAAAAGGATTTCTTCACCCCGGGAAGTTAATTAAATACCATTTGGAGGCATTTAATGTTCAAGCAAAAACGGCTGATTATCGACAAAAGAGATAACACCCCCCCATTACGTCATGCTTCAGAAATGTGGAAAATGGTCAATTTTCAAATGTTTTATTTTTGAACGTCAGTTCACATTTGTAGGTTGATCATCAGTGTTAGAGCTAAAATTAGCATGTTTAAAGTGATTTTCATGCTTCCAGGGGCTCGGGAAGTGAATTAAATACAATTTGGAGGCATTTAATGTTCAAGCAAAAACGGCTGATTTTTGACAAAAGAGATAACACCCCCCCATTACGTCATGCTTCAGAAATGTGGAAAATGGTCCGTTTTCAAATGTTTTATTTTTGGACGTCAGTTCACATTTGTAGGTTGATCATCAGTGTTAGAGCTAAAATTAGTATGTTTAAAGTGATTTTCATGCTTCCAGGGGCCCTAAACACAAGATTTACGGAATGGTTAAAAGTGCATGAAAATGGCCAATTTACTCACTCTGAGTTCTCAAAAAGGGTTTCTTCACCCCGGGAAGTTAATTAAATACCATTTGGAGGCATTTAATGTTCAAGCAAAAACGGCTGATTTTTGACAAAAGAGATAACAACCCCCCATTACGTCATGCTTCAGAAATGTGGAGAATGGTCCATTTTCAAATGTTTTATTTTTGAACGTCAGTTCACATTTGTAGGTGGATCATCAGTGTTAGAGCTAAAATTAGCATGTTTAAAGTGATTTTCATGCTTCCAGGGGCTCGGGAAGTGAATTAAATACTATTTGGAGGCATTTAATGTTCAATCAAAAACGGCTGATTTTTGACAAAAGAGATAACACCCCCCCATTACGTCATGCTTCAGAAATGTGGAAAATGGTCCGTTTTCAAATGTTTTATTTTTGAACGTCAGTTCACATTTGTAGGTTGATCATCAGTGTTAGAGCTAAAATTAGCATGTTTAAAGTGATTTTCATGCTTCCAGGGGCTCGGGAAGTGAATTAAATACTATTTGGAGGCATTTAATGTTCAAGCAAAAATGGCTGATTTTTGACAAAAGAGATAACACCCCCCCCATTACGTCATGCTTCAGAAATGTGGAAAATGATCCGTTTTCAAATGTTTTATTTTTGAACGTCAGTTCACATTTGTAGGTGAATCATCAGTGTTAGAGCTAAAATTAGCATGTTTAACGTGATTTTCATGCTTCCAGGGGCCCTAAACACAAGATTTATGGAATGGTTAAAAGTGCATGAAAATGGTCAATTTACTCACTCTGAGTTCTCAAAAAGGGTTTCTTCACCCCGGGAAGTTAATTAAATACCATTTGGAGGCATTTAATGTTCAAGCAAAAACGGCTGATTTTTGACAAAAGAGATAACACCCCCCTATTACGTCATGCTTCAGAAATGTGGAAAATGGTCCGTTTTCAAATGTTTTATTTTTGAATGTCAGTTCACATTTGTAGGTTGATCATCAGTGTTAGAGCTAAAATTAGCATGTTTAAAGTGATTTTCATGCTTCCAGGGGCCCTAAACACAAGATTTATGGAATGGTTAAAAGTGCATGAAAATGGCCAATTTACTCACTCTGAGTTCTCAAAAAGGGTTTCTTCACCCCGGGAAGTTAATTAAATACCATTTGGAGGCATTTAATGTTCAAGCAAAAACGGCTGATTTTTGACAAAAGAGATAACACCCCCCCATTACGTCATGCTTCAGAAATGTGGAAAATGATCCGTTTTCAAATGTTTTATTTTTGAACGTCAGTTCACATTTGTAGGTGGATCATCAGTGTTAGAGCTAAAATTAGCATGTTTAAAGTGATGTTCATGCTTCCAGGGGCTCGGGAAGTGAATTAAATACTATTTGGAGGCATTTAATGTTCAAGCAAAAATGGCTGATTTTTGACAAAAGAGATAACACCCCCCCATTACGTCATGCTTGAGAAATGTGGAAAATGGTCAGTTTTCAAATGTTTTATTTTTGAACGTCAGTTCACATTTGTAGGTTGATCATCAGTGTTAGAGCTAAAATTAGCATGTTTAAAGTGATTTTCATGCTTCCAGGGGCCCTAAACACAAGATTTATGGAATGGTTAAAAGTGCATGAAAATGGCCAATTTACTCACTCTGAGTTCTCAAAAAGGGTTTCTTCACCCCGGGAAGTTAATTAAATACCATTTGGAGGCATTTAATGTTCAAGCAAAAACGGCTGATTTTCGACAAAAGAGATAACACCCCCCCATTACGTCATGCTTCAGAAATGTGGAAAATGGTCTGTTTTCAAATGTTTTATTTTTGAACGTCAGTTCACATTTGTAGGTGGATCATCAGTGTTAGAGCTAAAATTAGCATGTTTAAAGTGGTTTTCATGCTTCCAGGGGCTCGGAAGTGAATTAAATACTATTTGGAGGAATTTAATATTCAAGCAAAAACGGCTGATTTTTGACAAAAGAGATAACACCCCCCATTACGTCATGCTTCAGAAATGTGAAAAATGGTCCGTTTTCAAATGTTTTATTTTTGAACGTCAGTTCACATTTGTAGGTTGATCATCAGTGTTAGAGCTAAAATTAGCATGTTTAAAGTGATTTTCATACTACCAGGGGCCCTAAACACAAGATTTATGGAATGGTTAAAAGTGAATGAAAATGGCCAATTTACTCACTCTGAGTTCTCAAAAAGGGTTTCTTCACCCCGGGAAGTTAATTAAATACCATTTGGAGGCATTTAATGTTCAAGCAAAAACTGCTGATTTTTGACAAAAGAGATAACACCCCCCCATTACGTCATGCTTCAGAAATGTGGAAAATGGTCAGTTTTCAAATGTTTTATTTTTGAATGTCAGTTCACATTTGTAGGTGGATCATCAGTGTTAGAGCTAAAATTAGCATGTTTAAAGTGATTTTCATGCTTCCAGGGGCTCGGGAAGTGAATTAAATACTATTTGGAGGAATTTAATGTTCAAGCAAAAACGGCTGATTTTTGACAAAAGAGATAACACCCCCCCATTACGTCATGCTTCAGAAATGTGGAAAATGGTCCGTTTTCAAATGTTTTATTTTTGAACGTCAGTTCACATTTGTAGGTTGATCATCAGTGTTAGAGCTAAAATTAGCATGTTTAAAGTGATTTTCATGCTTCCAGGGGCTCGGGAAGTGAATTAAATACTATTTGGAGGCATTTAATGTTCTAGAAAATACGGCTGATTTTTGACAAAAGAGATAACACCCCCCCATTACGTCATGCTTCAGAAATGTGGAAAATGGTCCGTTTTCAAATGTTTTATTTTTGAACGTCAGTTCACATTTGTAGGTTGATCATCAGTGTTAGAGCTAAAATTAGTATGTTTAAAGTGATTTTCATGCTTCCAGGGGCCCTAAACACAAGATTTACGGAATGGTTAAAAGTGCATGAAAATGGCCAATTTACTCACTCTGAGTTCTCAAAAAGGGTTTCTTCACCCCGGGAAGTTAATTAAATACCATTTGGAGGCATTTAATGTTCAAGCAAAAACGGATGATTTTCGACAAAAGAGATAACACCCCCCCATTACGTCATGCTTCAGAAATGTGGAAAACGATCCGTTTTCAAATGTTTTATTTTTGAACGTCAGTTCACATTTGTAGGTGGATCATCAGTGTTAGAGCTAAAATTAGCATGTTTAAAGGGATTTTCATGCTTCCAGGGGCTCGGGAAGTGAATTAAATACTATTTGGAGGCATTTAATGTTCAAGCAAAAACAGCTGATTTTTGACAAAAGAGATAACACCCCCCCATTACGTCATGCTTCAGAAATGTGGAAAATGGTCAGTTTTCAAATGTTTTATTTTTGAACGTCAGTTCACATTTGTAGGTTGATCATCAGTGTTAGAGCTAAAATTAGCATGTTTAAAGTGATTTTCATGCTTCCAGGGGCCCTAAACACAAGATTTATGGAATGGTTAAAAGTGCATGAAAATGGCCAATTTACTCACTCTGAGTTCTCAAAAAGGGTTTCTTCACCCCGGGAAGTTAATTAAATACCATTTGGAGGCATTTAATGTTCAAGCAAAAACGGCTGATTTTCGACAAAAGAGATAACACCCCCCCATTACGTCATGCTTCAGAAATGTGGAGAATGGTCCGTTTTCAAATGTTTTATTTTTGAACGTCAGTTCACATTTGTAGGTGGATCATCAGTGTTAGAGCTAAAATTAGCATGTTTAAAGTGATTTTCATGCTTCCGGGGGCTCGGAAGTGAATTAAATACTATTTGGAGGAATTTAATATTCAAGCAAAAACGGCTGATTTTTGACAAAAGAGATAACACCCCCCCATTACGTCATGCTTCAGAAATGTGAAAAATGGTCCGTTTTCAAATGTTTTATTTTTGAACGTCAGTTCACATTTGTAGGTTGATCATCAGTGTTAGAGCTAAAATTAGCATGTTTAAAGTGATTTTCATACTACCAGGGGCCCTAAACACAAGATTTATGGAATGGTTAAAAGTGCATGAAAATGGCCAATTTACTCACTCTGAGTTCTCAAAAAGGATTTCTTCACCCCGGGAAGTTAATTAAATACCATTTGGAGGCATTTAATGTTCAAGCAAAAACGGCTGATTATCGACAAAAGAGATAACACCCCCCCATTACGTCATGCTTCAGAAATGTGGAAAATGGTCAATTTTCAAATGTTTTATTTTTGAACGTCAGTTCACATTTGTAGGTTGATCATCAGTGTTAGAGCTAAAATTAGCATGTTTAAAGTGATTTTCATGCTTCCAGGGGCTCGGGAAGTGAATTAAATACAATTTGGAGGCATTTAATGTTCAAGCAAAAACGGCTGATTTTTGACAAAAGAGATAACACCCCCCCATTACGTCATGCTTCAGAAATGTGGAAAATGGTCCGTTTTCAAATGTTTTATTTTTGGACGTCAGTTCACATTTGTAGGTTGATCATCAGTGTTAGAGCTAAAATTAGTATGTTTAAAGTGATTTTCATGCTTCCAGGGGCCCTAAACACAAGATTTACGGAATGGTTAAAAGTGCATGAAAATGGCCAATTTACTCACTCTGAGTTCTCAAAAAGGGTTTCTTCACCCCGGGAAGTTAATTAAATACCATTTGGAGGCATTTAATGTTCAAGCAAAAACGGCTGATTTTTGACAAAAGAGATAACAACCCCCCATTACGTCATGCTTCAGAAATGTGGAGAATGGTCCATTTTCAAATGTTTTATTTTTGAACGTCAGTTCACATTTGTAGGTGGATCATCAGTGTTAGAGCTAAAATTAGCATGTTTAAAGTGATTTTCATGCTTCCAGGGGCTCGGGAAGTGAATTAAATACTATTTGGAGGCATTTAATGTTCAATCAAAAACGGCTGATTTTTGACAAAAGAGATAACACCCCCCCATTACGTCATGCTTCAGAAATGTGGAAAATGGTCCGTTTTCAAATGTTTTATTTTTGAACGTCAGTTCACATTTGTAGGTTGATCATCAGTGTTAGAGCTAAAATTAGCATGTTTAAAGTGATTTTCATGCTTCCAGGGGCTCGGGAAGTGAATTAAATACTATTTGGAGGCATTTAATGTTCAAGCAAAAATGGCTGATTTTTGACAAAAGAGATAACACCCCCCCCCATTACGTCATGCTTCAGAAATGTGGAAAATGATCCGTTTTCAAATGTTTTATTTTTGAACGTCAGTTCACATTTGTAGGTGAATCATCAGTGTTAGAGCTAAAATTAGCATGTTTAACGTGATTTTCATGCTTCCAGGGGCCCTAAACACAAGATTTATGGAATGGTTAAAAGTGCATGAAAATGGTCAATTTACTCACTCTGAGTTCTCAAAAAGGGTTTCTTCACCCCGGGAAGTTAATTAAATACCATTTGGAGGCATTTAATGTTCAAGCAAAAACGGCTGATTTTTGACAAAAGAGATAACACCCCCCCATTACGTCATGCTTCAGAAATGTGGAAAATGGTCCGTTTTCAAATGTTTTATTTTTGAATGTCAGTTCACATTTGTAGGTTGATCATCAGTGTTAGAGCTAAAATTAGCATGTTTAAAGTGATTTTCATGCTTCCAGGGGCCCTAAACACAAGATTTATGGAATGGTTAAAAGTGCATGAAAATGGCCAATTTACTCACTCTGAGTTCTCAAAAAGGGTTTCTTCACCCCGGGAAGTTAATTAAATACCATTTGGAGGCATTTAATGTTCAAGCAAAAACGGCTGATTTTTGACAAAAGAGATACCACCCCCCCATTACGTCATGCTTCAGAAATGTGGAAAATGATCCGTTTTCAAATGTTTTATTTTTGAACGTCAGTTCACATTTGTAGGTGGATCATCAGTGTTAGAGCTAAAATTAGCATGTTTAAAGTGATGTTCATGCTTCCAGGGGCTCGGGAAGTGAATTAAATACTATTTGGAGGCATTTAATGTTCAAGCAAAAATGGCTGATTTTTGACAAAAGAGATAACACCCCCCCATTACGTCATGCTTGAGAAATGTGGAAAATGGTCAGTTTTCAAATGTTTTATTTTTGAACGTCAGTTCACATTTGTAGGTTGATCATCAGTGTTAGAGCTAAAATTAGCATGTTTAAAGTGATTTTCATGCTTCCAGGGGCCCTAAACACAAGATTTATGGAATGGTTAAAAGTGCATGAAAATGGCCAATTTACTCACTCTGAGTTCTCAAAAAGGGTTTCTTCACCCCGGGAAGTTAATTAAATACCATTTGGAGGCATTTAATGTTCAAGCAAAAACGGCTGATTTTCGACAAAAGAGATAACACCCCCCCATTACGTCATGCTTCAGAAATGTGGAAAATGGTCCGTTTTCAAATGTTTTATTTTTGAACGTCAGTTCACATTTGTAGGTGGATCATCAGTGTTAGAGCTAAAATTAGCATGTTTAAAGTGGTTTTCATGCTTCCAGGGGCTCGGAAGTGAATTAAATACTATTTGGAGGAATTTAATATTCAAGCAAAAACGGCTGATTTTTGACAAAAGAGATAACACCCCCCCATTACGTCATGCTTCAGAAATGTGAAAAATGGTCCGTTTTCAAATGTTTTATTTTTGAACGTCAGTTCACATTTGTAGGTTGATCATCAGTGTTAGAGCTAAAATTAGCATGTTTAAAGTGATTTTCATGCTTCCGGGGGCTCGGAAGTGAATTAAATACTATTTGGAGGAATTTAATATTCAAGCAAAAACGGCTGATTTTTGACAAAAGAGATAACACCCCCCCATTACGTCATGCTTCAGAAATGTGAAAAATGGTCCGTTTTCAAATGTTTTATTTTTGAACGTCAGTTCACATTTGTAGGTTGATCATCAGTGTTAGAGCTAAAATTAGCATGTTTAAAGTGATTTTCATACTACCAGGGGCCCTAAACACAAGATTTATGGAATGGTTAAAAGTGCATGAAAATGGCCAATTTACTCACTGAGTTCTCAAAAAGGATTTCTTCACCCCGGGAAGTTAATTAAATACCATTTGGAGGCATTTAATGTTCAAGCAAAAACGGCTGATTATCGACAAAAGAGATAACACCCCCCCCTTACGTCCTGCTTCAGAAATGTGGAAAATGGTCCGTTTTCAAATGTTTTATTTTTGAACGTCAGTTCACATTTGTAGGTGGATCATCAGTGTTAGAGCTAAAATTAGCATGTTTAAAGTGATTTTCATGCTTCCAGGGGCTCGGGAAGTGAATTAAATACTATTTGGAGGCATTTAATGTTCAATCAAAAACGGCTGATTTTTGACAAAAGAGATAACACCCCCCCATTACGTCATGCTTCAGAAATGTGGAAAATGGTCCGTTTTCAAATGTTTTATTTTTGAACGTCAGTTCACATTTGTATGTTGATCATCAGTGTTAGAGCTAAAATTAGCATGTTTAAAGTGATTTTCATGCTTCCAGGGGCTCGGGAAGTGAATTAAATACTATTTGGAGGCATTTAATGTTCAAGCAAAAATGGCTGATTTTTGACAAAAGAGATAACACCCCCCCCATTACGTCATGCTTCAGAAATGTGGAAAATGATCCGTTTTCAAATGTTTTATTTTTGAACGTCAGTTCACATTTGTAGGTGAATCATCAGTGTTAGAGCTAAAATTAGCATGTTTAACGTGATTTTCATGCTCCCAGGGGCCCTAAACACAAGATTTATGGAATGGTTAAAAGTGCATGAAAATGGTCAATTTACTCACTCTGAGTTCTCAAAAAGGGTTTCTTCACCCCGGGAAGTTAATTAAATACCATTTGGAGGCATTTAATGTTCAAGCAAAAACGGCTGATTTTTGACAAAAGAGATAACACCCCCCCATTACGTCATGCTTCAGAAATGTGGAAAATGGTCCGTTTTCAAATGTTTTATTTTTGAATGTCAGTTCACATTTGTAGGTTGATCATCAGTGTTAGAGCTAAAATTAGCATGTTTAAAGTGATTTTCATGCTTCCAGGGGCCCTAAACACAAGATTTATGGAATGGTTAAAAGTGCATGAAAATGACCAATTTACTCACTCTGAGTTCTCAAAAAGGGGTTCTTCACCCCGGGAAGTTAATTAAATACCATTTGGAGGCATTTAATGTTCAAGCAAAAACGGCTGATTTTCGACAAAAGAGATAACACCCCCCCATTACGTCATGCTTCAGAAATGTGGAAAATGGTCCGTTTTCAAATGTTTTATTTTTGAACGTCAGTTCACATTTGTAGGTGGATCATCAGTGTTAGAGCTAAAATTAGCATGTTTAAAGTGGTTTTCATGCTTCCAGGAGCTCGGAAGTGAATTAAATACTATTTGGAGGAATTTAATATTCAAGCAAAAACGGCTGATTTTTGACAAAAGAGATAACACCCCCCCATTACGTCATGCTTCAGAAATGTGAAAAATGGTCCGTTTTCAAATGTTTTATTTTTGAACGTCAGTTCACATTTGTAGGTTGATCATCAGTGTTAGAGCTAAAATTAGCATGTTTAAAGTGATTTTCATGCTACCAGGGGCCCTAAACACAAGATTTATGGAATGGTTAAAAGTGCATGAAAATGGCCAATTTACTCACTCTGAGTTCTCAAAAAGGATTTCTTCACCCCGGGAAGTTAATTAAATACCATTTGGAGGCATTTAATGTTCAAGCAAAAACGGCTGATTTTCGACAAAAGAGATAACACCCCCCCCATTACGTCATGCTTCAGAAATGTGGAAAATGGTCCGTTTTCAAATGTTTTATTTTTGAACGTCAGTTCACATTTGTAGGTTGATTATCAGTGTTAGAGCTAAAATTAGCATGTTTAAAGTGATTTTCATGCTTCCAGGGGCTCGGGAAGTGAATTAAATACTATTTGGAGGCATTTAATGTTCAAGCAAAAACGGCTGATTTTTGACAAAAGAGATAACACCCCCCCCATTACGTCATGCTTCAGAAATGTGGAAAATGGTCCGTTTTCAAATGTTTTATTTTTGAACGTCAGTTCACATTTGTAGGTTGATCATCAGTGTTAGAGCTAAAATTAGTATGTTTAAAGTGATTTTCATGCTTCCAGGGGCCCTAAACACAAGATTTACGGAATGGTTAAAAGTGCATGAAAATGGCCAATTTACTCACTCTGAGTTCTCAAAAAGGGTTTCTTCACCCCGGGAAGTTAATTAAATACCATTTGGAGGCATTTAATGTTCAAGCAAAAATGGATGATTTTCGACAAAAGAGATAACACCCCCCCATTACGTCATGCTTCAGAAATGTGGAAAATGATCCGTTTTCAAATGTTTTATTTTTGAACGTCAGTTCACATTTGTAGGTGGATCATCAGTGTTAGAGCTAAAATTAGCATGTTTTAAGGGATTTTCATGCTTCCAGGGGCTCGGAAATTAAATTAAATACTATTTGGAGGCATTTAATGTTCAAGCAAAAACAGCTGATTTTTGACAAAAGAGATAACACCCCCCCATTACGTCATGCTTCAGAAATGTGGAAAATGGTCAGTTATCAAATGTTTTATTTTTGAACGTCAGTTCACATTTGTAGGTTGATCATCAGTGTTAGAGCTAAAATTAGCATGTTTAAAGTGATTTTCATGCTTCCAGGGGCCCTAAACACAAGATTTATGGAATGGTTAAAAGTGCATGAAAATGGCCAATTTACTCACTCTGAGTTCTCAAAAAGGGTTTCTTCACCCCGGGAAGTTAATTAAATACCATTTGGAGGCATTTAATGTTCAAGCAAAAACGGCTGATTTTCGACAAAAGAGATAACACCCCCCCATTACGTCATGCTTCAGAAATGTGGAAAATGGTCCGTTTTCAAATGTTTTATTTTTGAACGTCAGTTCACATTTGTAGGTGTATCATCAGTGTTAGAGCTAAAATTAGCATGTTTAAAGTGATTTTCATGCTTCCAGGGGCTCGGGAAGTGAATTAAATACTATTTGGAGGCATTTAATGTTCAAGCAAAAATGGCTGATTTTTGACAAAAGAGATAACACCCCCCCATTACGTCATGCTTCAGAAATGTGGAAAATGGTCCGTTTTCAAATGTTTTATTTTTGAACGTCAGTTCACATTTGTAGGTGGATCATCAGTGTTAGAGCTAAAATTAGCATGTTTAAAGTGGTTTTCATGCTTCCAGGGGCTCGGAAGTGAATTAAATACTATTTGGAGGAATTTAATATTCAAGCAAAAACGGCTGATTTTTGACAAAAGAGATAACACCCCCCCATTACGTCATGCTTCAGAAATGTGAAAAATGGTCCGTTTTCAAATGTTTTATTTTTGAACGTCAGTTCACATTTGTAGGTTGATCATCAGTGTTAGAGCTAAAATTAGCATGTTTAAAGTGATTTTCATGCTACCAGGGGCCCTAAACACAAGATTTATGGAATGGTTAAAAGTGCATGAAAATGGCCAATTTACTCACTCTGAGTTCTCAAAAAGGATTTCTTCACCCCGGGAAGTTAATTAAATACCATTTGGAGGCATTTAATGTTCAAGCAAAAACGGCTGATTTTCGACAAAAGAGATAACACCCCCCCCATTACGTCATGCTTCAGAAATGTGGAAAATGGTCCGTTTTCAAATGTTTTATTTTTGAACGTCAGTTCACATTTGTAGGTTGATTATCAGTGTTAGAGCTAAAATTAGCATGTTTAAAGTGATTTTCATGCTTCCAGGGGCTCGGGAAGTGAATTAAATACTATTTGGAGGCATTTAATGTTCAAGCAAAAACGGCTGATTTTTGACAAAAGAGATAACACCCCCCCATTACGTCATGCTTCAGAAATGTGGAAAATGGTCCGTTTTCAAATGTTTTATTTTTGAACGTCAGTTCACATTTGTAGGTTGATCATCAGTGTTAGAGCTAAAATTAGTATGTTTAAAGTGATTTTCATGCTTCCAGGGGCCCTAAACACAAGATTTACGGAATGGTTAAAAGTGCATGAAAATGGCCAATTTACTCACTCTGAGTTCTCAAAAAGGGTTTCTTCACCCCGGGAAGTTAATTAAATACCATTTGGAGGCATTTAATGTTCAAGCAAAAATGGATGATTTTCGACAAAAGAGATAACACCCCCCCATTACGTCATGCTTCAGAAATGTGGAAAATGATCCGTTTTCAAATGTTTTATTTTTGAACGTCAGTTCACATTTGTAGGTGGATCATCAGTGTTAGAGCTAAAATTAGCATGTTTTAAGGGATTTTCATGCTTCCAGGGGCTCGGAAATTAAATTAAATACTATTTGGAGGCATTTAATGTTCAAGCAAAAACAGCTGATTTTTGACAAAAGAGATAACACCCCCCCATTACGTCATGCTTCAGAAATGTGGAAAATGGTCCGTTTTCAAATGTTTTATTTTTGAACGTCAGTTCACATTTGTAGGTTGATCATCAGTGTTAGAGCTAAAATTAGCATGTTTAAAGTGATTTTCATGCTACCAGGGGCCCTAAACACAAGATTTATGGAATGGTTAAAAGTGCATGAAAATGGCCAATTTACTCACTCTGAGTTCTCAAAAAGGGTTTCTTCACCCCGGGAAGTTAATTAAATACCATTTGGAGGCATTTAATGTTCAAGCAAAAACGGCTGATTTTCGACAAAAGAGATAACACTCCCCCATTACGTCATGCTTCAGAAATGTGGAAAATGGTCCGTTTTCAAATGTTTTATTTTTGAACGTCCAGTTCACATTTGTAGGTTGATCATCAGTGTTAGAGCTAAAATTAGCATGTTTAAAGTGATTTTCATGCTTCCAGGGGCTCGGGAAGTGAAATAAATACTATTTGGAGGCATTTAATGTTCAAGCAAAAACGGCTGATTTTCGACAAAAGAGATAACACCCCCCCATTACGTCATGCTTCAGAAATGTGGAAAATGATCCGTTTTCAAATGTTTTTTTTTTGAACGTCAGTTCACATTTGTAGGTGGATCATCAGTGTTAGAGCTAAAATTAGCATGTTTAAAGTGATTTTCATGCTTCCAGGGGCCCTAAACACAAGATTTATGGAATGGTTAAAAGTGCATGAAAATGGCCAATTTACTCACTCTGAGTTCTCAAAAAGGGTTTCTTCACCCCGGGAAGTTAATTAAATACCATTTGGAGGCATTTAATGTTCAAGCAAAAACGGCTGATTTTCGACAAAAGAGATAACACCCCCCATTACGTCATGCTTCAGAAATGTGGAAAATGGTCCGTTTTCAAATGTTTTATTTTTGAACGTCAGTTCACATTTGTAGGTGGATCATCAGTGTTACAGCTAAAATTAGCATGTTTAAAGTGATTTTCATGCTTCCAGGGGCTCGGGAAGTGAATTAAATACTATTTGGAGGCATTTAATGTTCAAGCAAAAACGGCTGATTTTTGACAAAAGAGATAACACCCCCCCATTATGTCATGCTTCAGAAATGTGGAAAATGGTCCGTTTTTAAATGTTTTATTTTTGAACGTCAGTTCACATTTGTAGGTGGATCATCAGTGTTAGAGCTAAAATTAGCATGTTTAAAGTGATTTTCATGCTTCCAGGGGCTCGGGAAGTGAATTAAATACCATTTGGAGGCATTTAATGTTCAAGCAAAAACGGCTGATTTTTGACAAAAGAGATAACACCCCCCCATTACGTCATGCTTCAGAAATGTGGAAAATGGTCCGTTTTCAAATGTTTTATTTTTGAACGTCAGTTCACATTTGTAGGTTGATCATCAGTGTTAGAGCTAAAATTTGCATGTTTAAAGTGATTTTCATGCTACCAGGGGCCCTAAACACAAGATTTATGGAATGGTTAAAAGTGCATGAAAATGGCCAATTTACTCACTCTGAGTTCTCAAAAAGGGTTTCTTCACCCCGGGAAGTTAATTAAATACCATTTGGAGGCATTTAATCTTCAAGCAAAAACGGCTGATTTTCGACAAAAGAGATAACACCCCCCCCATTACGTCATGCTTCAGAAATGTGGAGACTGGTCCGTTTTCAAATGTTTTATTTTTGAACGTCAGTTCACATTTGTAGGTGGATCATCAGTGTTAGAGCTAAAATGAGCATGTTTAAAGTGGATTTCATGCTTCCAGGGGCTCAGGAAGTGAATTAAATACTATTTGGAGACATTTAATGTTCAAGCAAAAACGGCTGATTTTTGACAAAAGAGATCACACCCCCCCATTACGTCATGCTTCAGAAATGTGGAAAATGGTCCGTTTTCAAATGTTTTATTTTTGAACGTCAGTTCACATTTGTAGGTTGATCATCAGTGTTAGAGCTAAAATTAGCATGTTTAAAGTGATTTTCATGCTTCCAGGGGCCCTAAACACAAGATTTATGGAATGGTTAAAAGTGCATGAAAATGGCCAATTTACTCACTCTGAGTTCTCAAAAAGAGTTTCTTCACCCCGGGAAGTTAATTAAATACCATTTGGAGGCATTTAATGTTCAAGCAAAAACGGCTGATTTTCGACAAAAGAGATAACACCCCCCCCCATTACGTCATGCTTCAGAAATGTGGAGAATGGTCCGTTTTCAAATGTTTTATTTTTGAACGTCAGTTCACATTTGTAGGTGGATCATCAGTGTTAGAGCTAAAATTAGCATGTTTAAAGTGATTTTCATGCTTCCAGGGGCCTGGGAAGTGAATTAAATACTATTTGGTGGCATTTAATGTTCAATCACAAACGGCTGATTTTTGACAAAAGAGATAACACCCCTCCATTACGTCATGCTTCAGAAATGTGGAAAATGATCCGTTTTCAAATGTTTTATTTTTGAACGTCAGTTCACATTTGTAGGTGAATCATCAGTGTTAGAGCTAAAAATTAGCATGTTTAAAGTGATTTTCATGCTTCCAGGGGCCCTAAACACAAGATTTATGGAAAGGTTTAAAGTGCATGAAAATGGCCAATTTACTCACTCTGAGTTCTCAAAAAAGGTTTCTTCACCCTGGGAAGTTAATTAAATACCATTTGGAAGCATTTAATGTTCAAGCAAAACCGGCTGATTTTCGACAAAAGAGATAACACCCCCCCATTACGTCATGCTTCAGAAATGTGGAAAATGGTCCGTTTTCAAATGTTTTATTTTTGAACGTCAGTTCACATTTGTAGGTTGATCATCAGTGTTAGAGCTAAAATTTGCATGATTAAAGTGATTTTCATGCTACCAGGGGCCCTAAACACAAGATTTATGGAATGGTTAAAAGGGCATGAAAATGGCCAATTTACTCACTCTGAGTTCTCAAAAAGGGTTTCTTCACCCCGGGAAGTTAATTAAATACCATTTGGAGGCATTTAATCTTCAAGCAAAAACGGCTGATTTTCGACAAAAGAGATAACACCCCCCCCCCCCATTACGTCATGCTTCAGAAATGTGGAAATGATCCGTTTTCAAATGTTTTATTTTTGAATGTCAGTTCACATTTGTAGGTGGATCATCAGTGTTAGAGCTAAAATTAGCATGTTCAAAGTGATTTTCATGCTTCCAGGGGCTCGGGAAGTGAATTAAATACTATTTGGAGGCATTTAATGTTCAAGCAAAAACGGCTCATTTTTGACAAAAGAGATAACACCCCCCCATTATGTCATGCTTCAGAAATGTGGAAAATGGTCCGTTTTCAAATGTTTTATTTTTGAACGTCAGTTCACATTTGTAGGTTGATCATCAGTGTTAGAGCTAAAATTAGCATGTTTAAAGTGATTTTCATGCTTCCAGGGGCCCTAAACACAAGATTTATGGAATTGTTAAAAGTGCATGAAAATGGCCAATTTACTCACTCTGAGTTCTCAAAAAGGGTTTCTTCACCCTGGGAAGTTAATTAAATACCATTTGGAGGCATTTAATGTTCAAGCAAAAACGGCTGATTTTCGACAAAAGAGATAACACCCCCCCATTACGTCATGCTTCAGAAATGTGGAAAATGGTCCGTTTTCAAATGTTTTATTTTTGAACGTCAGTTCACATTTGTAGGTTGATCATCAGTGTTAGAGCTAAAATTAGCATGTTTAAAGTGATTTTCATGCTTCCAGGGGCTCGGGAAGTGAATTAAATACTATTTGGAGGCATTTAATGTTCTAGAAAATACGGCTGATTTTTGACAAAAGAGATAACACCCCCCCATTACGTCATGCTTCAGAAATGTGGAAAATGGTCCGTTTTCAAATGTTTTATTTTTGAACGTCAGTTCACATTTGTAGGTTGATCATCAGTGTTAGAGCTAAAATTAGTATGTTTAAAGTGATTTTCATGCTTCCAGGGGCCCTAAACACAAGATTTACGGAATGGTTAAAAGTGCATGAAAATGGCCAATTTACTCACTCTGAGTTCTCAAAAAGGGTTTCTTCACCCCGGGAAGTTAATTAAATACCATTTGGAGGCATTTAATGTTCAAGCAAAAACGGATGATTTTCGACAAAAGAGATAACACCCCCCCATTACGTCATGCTTCAGAAATGTGGAAAATGATCCGTTTTCAAATGTTTTATTTTTGAACGTCAGTTCACATTTGTAGGTGGATCATCAGTGTTAGAGCTAAAATTAGCATGTTTAAAGGGATTTTCATGCTTCCAGGGGCTCGGGAAGTGAATTAAATACTATTTGGAGGCATTTAATGTTCAAGCAAAAACAGCTGATTTTTGACAAAAGAGATAACACCCCCCCATTACGTCATGCTTCAGAAATGTGGAAAATGGTCAGTTTTCAAATGTTTTATTTTTGAACGTCAGTTCACATTTGTAGGTTGATCATCAGTGTTAGAGCTAAAATTAGCATGTTTAAAGTGATTTTCATGCTTCCAGGGGCCCTAAACACAAGATTTATGGAATGGTTAAAAGTGCATGAAAATGGCCAATTTACTCACTCTGAGTTCTCAAAAAGGGTTTCTTCACCCCGGGAAGTTAATTAAATACCATTTGGAGGCATTTAATGTTCAAGCAAAAACGGCTGATTTTCGACAAAAGAGATAACACCCCCCCCATTACGTCATGCTTCAGAAATGTGGAAAATGGTCCGTTTTCAAATGTTTTATTTTTGAACGTCAGTTCATATTTGTAGGTGGATCATCAGTGTTAGAGCTAAAATTAGCATGTTTAAAGTGATTTTCATGCTTCCAGGGGCTCGGAAGTGAATTAAATACTATTTGGAGGAATTTAATATTCAAGCAAAAACGGCTGATTTTTGACAAAAGAGATAACACCCCCCCCATTACATCATGCTTCAGAAATGTGAAAAATGGTCCGTTTTCAAATGTTTTATTTTTGAACGTCAGTTCACATTTGTAGGTTGATCATCAGTGTTAGAGCTAAAATTAGCATGTTTAAAGTGATTTTCATGCTACCTGGGGCCCTAAACACAAGATTTATGGAATGGTTAAAAGTGCATGAAAATGGCCAATTTACTCACTCTGAGTTCTCAAAAAGGATTTCTTCACCCCGGGAAGTTAATTAAATACCATTTGGAGGCATTTAATGTTCAAGCAAAAACGGCTGATTTTCGACAAAAGAGATAACACCCCCCCATTACGTCATGCTTCAGAAATGTGGAAAATGGTCCGTTTTCAAATGTTTTATTTTTGAACGTCAGTTCACATTTGTAGGTTGATCATCAGTGTTAGAGCTAAAATTAGCATGTTTAAAGTGATTTTCATGCTTCCAGGGGCTCGGGAAGTGAATTAAATACTATTTGGAGGCATTTAATGTTCTAGAAAATACGGCTGATTTTTGACAAAAGAGATAACACCCCCCCATTACGTCATGCTTCAGAAATGTGGAAAATGGTCCGTTTTCAAATGTTTTATTTTTGAACGTCAGTTCACATTTGTAGGTTGATCATCAGTGTTAGAGCTAAAATTAGTATGTTTAAAGTGATTTTCATGCTTCCAGGGGCCCTAAACACAAGATTTACGGAATGGTTAAAAGTGCATGAAAATGGCCAATTTACTCACTCTGAGTTCTCAAAAAGGGTTTCTTCACCCCGGGAAGTTAATTAAATACCATTTGGAGGCATTTAATGTTCAAGCAAAAACGGATGATTTTCGACAAAAGAGATAACACCCCCCCATTACGTCATGCTTCAGAAATGTGGAAAATGATCCGTTTTCAAATGTTTTATTTTTGAACGTCAGTTCACATTTGTAGGTGGATCATCAGTGTTGGAGCTAAAATTAGCATGTTTAAAGGGATTTTCATGCTTCCAGGGGCTCGGGAAGTGAATTAAATACTATTTGGAGGCATTTAATGTTCAAGCAAAAACAGCTGATTTTTGACAAAAGAGATAACACCCCCCCATTACGTCATGCTTCAGAAATGTGGAAAATGGTCCGTTTTCAAATGTTTTATTTTTGAACGTCAGTTCACATTTGTAGGTTGATCATCAGTGTTAGAGCTAAAATTAGCATGTTTAAAGTGATTTTCATGCTTCCAGGGGCTCGGGAAGTGAATTAAATACTATTTGGAGGCATTTAATGTTCAAGCAAAAATGGCTGATTTTTGACAAAAGAGATAACACCCCCCCATTACGTCATGCTTCAAAAATGTGGAAAATGGTCCGTTTTCAAATGTTTTATTTTTGAACGTCAGTTCACATTTGTAGGTGAATCATCAGTGTTAGAGCTAAAATTAGCATGTTTAAAGTGATTTTCATGCTTCCAGGGGCCCTAAACACAAGATTTATGGAATGCTTAAAAGTGCATGAAAATGGCCAATTTACTCACTCTGAGTTCTCAAAAAGGGTTTCTTCACCCCGGGAAGTTAATTAAATACCATTTGGAGGCATTTAATGTTCAAGCAAAAACAGCTGATTTTTGACAAAAGAGATAACACCCCCCATTACGTCATGCTTCAGAAATGTGGAAAATGGTCCGTTTTCAAATGTTTTATTTTTGAATGTCAGTTCACATTTGTAGGTTGATCATCAGTGTTAGAGCTAAAATTAGCATGTTTGAAGTGATTTTCATGCTTCCAGGGGCCCTAAACACAAGATTTATGGAATGGTTAAAAGTGCATGAAAACGGCCAATTTACTCACTCTGAGTTCTCAAAAAGGGTTTCTTCACCCCGGGAAGTTAATTAAATACCATTTGGAGGCATTTAATGTTCAAGCAAAAACGGCTGATTTTCGACAAAAGAGATAACACTCCCCCATTACGTCATGCTTCAGAAATGTGGAAAATGATCCGTTTTCAAATGTTTTATTTTTGAACGTCAGTTCACATTTGTAGGTGGATCATCAGTGTTAGAGCTAAAATTAGCATGTTTAAAGTGATTTTCATGCTTCCAGGGGCTCGGGAAGTGAATTAAATACTATTTGGAGGCATTTAATGTTCAAGCAAAAACGGCTGATTTTTGACAAAAGAGATAACACCCCCCCATTACGTCATGCTTTAGAAATGTGGAAAATGGTCCGTTTTCAAATGTTTTATTTTTGAACATCAGTTCACATTTGTAGGTGGATCATCAGTGTTAGAGCTAAAATTAGCATGTTTAAAGTGATTTTCATGCTTCCAGGGGCTCGGGAAGTGAATTACATACTTTTTGGAGGCATTTAATGTTCAAGCAAAAACAGCTGATTTTTGACAAAAGAGATAACACCCCCCCATTACGTCATGCTTCAGAAATGTGGAAAATGGTCCGTTTTCAAATGTTTTATTTTTGAACGTCAGTTCACATTTGTAGGTTGATCATCAGTGTTAGAGCTAAAATTAGCATGTTTAAAGTGATTTTCATGCTTCCAGGGGCCCTAAACACAAGATTTATGGAATGGTTAAAAGTGCATGAAAATGGCCAATTTACTCACTCTGAGTTCTCAAAAAGGGTTTCTTCACCCCGGGAAGTTAATTAAATACCATTTGGAGGCATTTAATGTTCAAGCAAAAACGGCTGATTTTCGACAAAAGAGATAACACCCCCCCCATTACGTCATGCTTCAGAAATGTGGAAAATGGTCCGTTTTCAAATGTTTTATTTTTGAACGTCAGTTCATATTTGTAGGTGGATCATCAGTGTTAGAGCTAAAATTAGCATGTTTAAAGTGATTTTCATGCTTCCAGGGGCTCGGAAGTGAATTAAATACTATTTGGAGGAATTTAATATTCAAGCAAAAACGGCTGATTTTTGACAAAAGAGATAACACCCCCCCCATTACATCATGCTTCAGAAATGTGAAAAATGGTCCGTTTTCAAATGTTTTATTTTTGAACGTCAGTTCACATTTGTAGGTTGATCATCAGTGTTAGAGCTAAAATTAGCATGTTTAAAGTGATTTTCATGCTACCTGGGGCCCTAAACACAAGATTTATGGAATGGTTAAAAGTGCATGAAAATGGCCAATTTACTCACTCTGAGTTCTCAAAAAGGATTTCTTCACCCCGGGAAGTTAATTAAATACCATTTGGAGGCATTTAATGTTCAAGCAAAAACGGCTGATTTTCGACAAAAGAGATAACACCCCCCCATTACGTCATGCTTCAGAAATGTGGAAAATGGTCCGTTTTCAAATGTTTTATTTTTGAACGTCAGTTCACATTTGTAGGTTGATCATCAGTGTTAGAGCTAAAATTAGCATGTTTAAAGTGATTTTCATGCTTCCAGGGGCTCGGGAAGTGAATTAAATACTATTTGGAGGCATTTAATGTTCTAGAAAATACGGCTGATTTTTGACAAAAGAGATAACACCCCCCCATTACGTCATGCTTCAGAAATGTGGAAAATGGTCCGTTTTCAAATGTTTTATTTTTGAACGTCAGTTCACATTTGTAGGTTGATCATCAGTGTTAGAGCTAAAATTAGTATGTTTAAAGTGATTTTCATGCTTCCAGGGGCCCTAAACACAAGATTTACGGAATGGTTAAAAGTGCATGAAAATGGCCAATTTACTCACTCTGAGTTCTCAAAAAGGGTTTCTTCACCCCGGGAAGTTAATTAAATACCATTTGGAGGCATTTAATGTTCAAGCAAAAACGGATGATTTTCGACAAAAGAGATAACACCCCCCCATTACGTCATGCTTCAGAAATGTGGAAAATGATCCGTTTTCAAATGTTTTATTTTTGAACGTCAGTTCACATTTGTAGGTGGATCATCAGTGTTAGAGCTAAAATTAGCATGTTTAAAGGGATTTTCATGCTTCCAGGGGCTCGGGAAGTGAATTAAATACTATTTGGAGGCATTTAATGTTCAAGCAAAAACAGCTGATTTTTGACAAAAGAGATAACACCCCCCCATTACGTCATGCTTCAGAAATGTGGAAAATGGTCAGTTTTCAAATGTTTTATTTTTGAACGTCAGTTCACATTTGTAGGTTGATCATCAGTGTTAGAGCTAAAATTAGCATGTTTAAAGTGATTTTCATGCTTCCAGGGGCCCTAAACACAAGATTTATGGAATGGTTAAAAGTGCATGAAAATGGCCAATTTACTCACTCTGAGTTCTCAAAAAGGGTTTCTTCACCCCGGGAAGTTAATTAAATACCATTTGGAGGCATTTAATGTTCAAGCAAAAACGGCTGATTTTCGACAAAAGAGATAACACCCCCCCATTACGTCATGCTTCAGAAATGTGGAGAATGGTCCGTTTTCAAATGTTTTATTTTTGAACGTCAGTTCACATTTGTAGGTGGATCATCAGTGTTAGAGCTAAAATTAGCATGTTTAAAGTGATTTTCATGCTTCCGGGGGCTCGGAAGTGAATTAAATACTATTTGGAGGAATTTAATATTCAAGCAAAAACGGCTGATTTTTGACAAAAGAGATAACACCCCCCCATTACGTCATGCTTCAGAAATGTGAAAAATGGTCCGTTTTCAAATGTTTTATTTTTGAACGTCAGTTCACATTTGTAGGTTGATCATCAGTGTTAGAGCTAAAATTAGCATGTTTAAAGTGATTTTCATACTACCAGGGGCCCTAAACACAAGATTTATGGAATGGTTAAAAGTGCATGAAAATGGCCAATTTACTCACTCTGAGTTCTCAAAAAGGATTTCTTCACCCCGGGAAGTTAATTAAATACCATTTGGAGGCATTTAATGTTCAAGCAAAAACGGCTGATTATCGACAAAAGAGATAACACCCCCCCATTACGTCATGCTTCAGAAATGTGGAAAATGGTCAATTTTCAAATGTTTTATTTTTGAACGTCAGTTCACATTTGTAGGTTGATCATCAGTGTTAGAGCTAAAATTAGCATGTTTAAAGTGATTTTCATGCTTCCAGGGGCTCGGGAAGTGAATTAAATACAATTTGGAGGCATTTAATGTTCAAGCAAAAACGGCTGATTTTTGACAAAAGAGATAACACCCCCCCATTACGTCATGCTTCAGAAATGTGGAAAATGGTCCGTTTTCAAATGTTTTATTTTTGGACGTCAGTTCACATTTGTAGGTTGATCATCAGTGTTAGAGCTAAAATTAGTATGTTTAAAGTGATTTTCATGCTTCCAGGGGCCCTAAACACAAGATTTACGGAATGGTTAAAAGTGCATGAAAATGGCCAATTTACTCACTCTGAGTTCTCAAAAAGGGTTTCTTCACCCCGGGAAGTTAATTAAATACCATTTGGAGGCATTTAATGTTCAAGCAAAAACGGCTGATTTTTGACAAAAGAGATAACAACCCCCCATTACGTCATGCTTCAGAAATGTGGAGAATGGTCCATTTTCAAATGTTTTATTTTTGAACGTCAGTTCACATTTGTAGGTGGATCATCAGTGTTAGAGCTAAAATTAGCATGTTTAAAGTGATTTTCATGCTTCCAGGGGCTCGGGAAGTGAATTAAATACTATTTGGAGGCATTTAATGTTCAATCAAAAACGGCTGATTTTTGACAAAAGAGATAACACCCCCCCATTACGTCATGCTTCAGAAATGTGGAAAATGGTCCGTTTTCAAATGTTTTATTTTTGAACGTCAGTTCACATTTGTAGGTTGATCATCAGTGTTAGAGCTAAAATTAGCATGTTTAAAGTGATTTTCATGCTTCCAGGGGCTCGGGAAGTGAATTAAATACTATTTGGAGGCATTTAATGTTCAAGCAAAAATGGCTGATTTTTGACAAAAGAGATAACACCCCCCCCATTACGTCATGCTTCAGAAATGTGGAAAATGATCCGTTTTCAAATGTTTTATTTTTGAACGTCAGTTCACATTTGTAGGTGAATCATCAGTGTTAGAGCTAAAATTAGCATGTTTAACGTGATTTTCATGCTTCCAGGGGCCCTAAACACAAGATTTATGGAATGGTTAAAAGTGCATGAAAATGGTCAATTTACTCACTCTGAGTTCTCAAAAAGGGTTTCTTCACCCCGGGAAGTTAATTAAATACCATTTGGAGGCATTTAATGTTCAAGCAAAAACGGCTGATTTTTGACAAAAGAGATAACACCCCCCCATTACGTCATGCTTCAGAAATGTGGAAAATGGTCCGTTTTCAAATGTTTTATTTTTGAATGTCAGTTCACATTTGTAGGTTGATCATCAGTGTTAGAGCTAAAATTAGCATGTTTAAAGTGATTTTCATGCTTCCAGGGGCCCTAAACACAAGATTTATGGAATGGTTAAAAGTGCATGAAAATGGCCAATTTACTCACTCTGAGTTCTCAAAAAGGGTTTCTTCACCCCGGGAAGTTAATTAAATACCATTTGGAGGCATTTAATGTTCAAGCAAAAACGGCTGATTTTTGACAAAAGAGATAACACCCCCCCATTACGTCATGCTTCAGAAATGTGGAAAATGATCCGTTTTCAAATGTTTTATTTTTGAACGTCAGTTCACATTTGTAGGTGGATCATCAGTGTTAGAGCTAAAATTAGCATGTTTAAAGTGATGTTCATGCTTCCAGGGGCTCGGGAAGTGAATTAAATACTATTTGGAGGCATTTAATGTTCAAGCAAAAATGGCTGATTTTTGACAAAAGAGATAACACCCCCCCATTACGTCATGCTTGAGAAATGTGGAAAATGGTCAGTTTTCAAATGTTTTATTTTTGAACGTCAGTTCACATTTGTAGGTTGATCATCAGTGTTAGAGCTAAAATTAGCATGTTTAAAGTGATTTTCATGCTTCCAGGGGCCCTAAACACAAGATTTATGGAATGGTTAAAAGTGCATGAAAATGGCCAATTTACTCACTCTGAGTTCTCAAAAAGGGTTTCTTCACCCCGGGAAGTTAATTAAATACCATTTGGAGGCATTTAATGTTCAAGCAAAAACGGCTGATTTTCGACAAAAGAGATAACACCCCCCCATTACGTCATGCTTCAGAAATGTGGAAAATGGTCTGTTTTCAAATGTTTTATTTTTGAACGTCAGTTCACATTTGTAGGTGGATCATCAGTGTTAGAGCTAAAATTAGCATGTTTAAAGTGGTTTTCATGCTTCCAGGGGCTCGGAAGTGAATTAAATACTATTTGGAGGAATTTAATATTCAAGCAAAAACGGCTGATTTTTGACAAAAGAGATAACACCCCCCATTACGTCATGCTTCAGAAATGTGAAAAATGGTCCGTTTTCAAATGTTTTATTTTTGAACGTCAGTTCACATTTGTAGGTTGATCATCAGTGTTAGAGCTAAAATTAGCATGTTTAAAGTGATTTTCATACTACCAGGGGCCCTAAACACAAGATTTATGGAATGGTTAAAAGTGAATGAAAATGGCCAATTTACTCACTCTGAGTTCTCAAAAAGGGTTTCTTCACCCCGGGAAGTTAATTAAATACCATTTGGAGGCATTTAATGTTCAAGCAAAAACTGCTGATTTTTGACAAAAGAGATAACACCCCCCCATTACGTCATGCTTCAGAAATGTGGAAAATGGTCAGTTTTCAAATGTTTTATTTTTGAATGTCAGTTCACATTTGTAGGTGGATCATCAGTGTTAGAGCTAAAATTAGCATGTTTAAAGTGATTTTCATGCTTCCAGGGGCTCGGGAAGTGAATTAAATACTATTTGGAGGAATTTAATGTTCAAGCAAAAACGGCTGATTTTTGACAAAAGAGATAACACCCCCCCATTACGTCATGCTTCAGAAATGTGGAAAATGGTCCGTTTTCAAATGTTTTATTTTTGAACGTCAGTTCACATTTGTAGGTTGATCATCAGTGTTAGAGCTAAAATTAGCATGTTTAAAGTGATTTTCATGCTTCCAGGGGCTCGGGAAGTGAATTAAATACTATTTGGAGGCATTTAATGTTCTAGAAAATACGGCTGATTTTTGACAAAAGAGATAACACCCCCCCATTACGTCATGCTTCAGAAATGTGGAAAATGGTCCGTTTTCAAATGTTTTATTTTTGAACGTCAGTTCACATTTGTAGGTTGATCATCAGTGTTAGAGCTAAAATTAGTATGTTTAAAGTGATTTTCATGCTTCCAGGGGCCCTAAACACAAGATTTACGGAATGGTTAAAAGTGCATGAAAATGGCCAATTTACTCACTCTGAGTTCTCAAAAAGGGTTTCTTCACCCCGGGAAGTTAATTAAATACCATTTGGAGGCATTTAATGTTCAAGCAAAAACGGATGATTTTCGACAAAAGAGATAACACCCCCCCATTACGTCATGCTTCAGAAATGTGGAAAACGATCCGTTTTCAAATGTTTTATTTTTGAACGTCAGTTCACATTTGTAGGTGGATCATCAGTGTTAGAGCTAAAATTAGCATGTTTAAAGGGATTTTCATGCTTCCAGGGGCTCGGGAAGTGAATTAAATACTATTTGGAGGCATTTAATGTTCAAGCAAAAACAGCTGATTTTTGACAAAAGAGATAACACCCCCCCATTACGTCATGCTTCAGAAATGTGGAAAATGGTCAGTTTTCAAATGTTTTATTTTTGAACGTCAGTTCACATTTGTAGGTTGATCATCAGTGTTAGAGCTAAAATTAGCATGTTTAAAGTGATTTTCATGCTTCCAGGGGCCCTAAACACAAGATTTATGGAATGGTTAAAAGTGCATGAAAATGGCCAATTTACTCACTCTGAGTTCTCAAAAAGGGTTTCTTCACCCCGGGAAGTTAATTAAATACCATTTGGAGGCATTTAATGTTCAAGCAAAAACGGCTGATTTTCGACAAAAGAGATAACACCCCCCCATTACGTCATGCTTCAGAAATGTGGAGAATGGTCCGTTTTCAAATGTTTTATTTTTGAACGTCAGTTCACATTTGTAGGTGGATCATCAGTGTTAGAGCTAAAATTAGCATGTTTAAAGTGATTTTCATGCTTCCGGGGGCTCGGAAGTGAATTAAATACTATTTGGAGGAATTTAATATTCAAGCAAAAACGGCTGATTTTTGACAAAAGAGATAACACCCCCCCATTACGTCATGCTTCAGAAATGTGAAAAATGGTCCGTTTTCAAATGTTTTATTTTTGAACGTCAGTTCACATTTGTAGGTTGATCATCAGTGTTAGAGCTAAAATTAGCATGTTTAAAGTGATTTTCATACTACCAGGGGCCCTAAACACAAGATTTATGGAATGGTTAAAAGTGCATGAAAATGGCCAATTTACTCACTCTGAGTTCTCAAAAAGGATTTCTTCACCCCGGGAAGTTAATTAAATACCATTTGGAGGCATTTAATGTTCAAGCAAAAACGGCTGATTATCGACAAAAGAGATAACACCCCCCCATTACGTCATGCTTCAGAAATGTGGAAAATGGTCAATTTTCAAATGTTTTATTTTTGAACGTCAGTTCACATTTGTAGGTTGATCATCAGTGTTAGAGCTAAAATTAGCATGTTTAAAGTGATTTTCATGCTTCCAGGGGCTCGGGAAGTGAATTAAATACAATTTGGAGGCATTTAATGTTCAAGCAAAAACGGCTGATTTTTGACAAAAGAGATAACACCCCCCCATTACGTCATGCTTCAGAAATGTGGAAAATGGTCCGTTTTCAAATGTTTTATTTTTGGACGTCAGTTCACATTTGTAGGTTGATCATCAGTGTTAGAGCTAAAATTAGTATGTTTAAAGTGATTTTCATGCTTCCAGGGGCCCTAAACACAAGATTTACGGAATGGTTAAAAGTGCATGAAAATGGCCAATTTACTCACTCTGAGTTCTCAAAAAGGGTTTCTTCACCCCGGGAAGTTAATTAAATACCATTTGGAGGCATTTAATGTTCAAGCAAAAACGGCTGATTTTTGACAAAAGAGATAACAACCCCCCATTACGTCATGCTTCAGAAATGTGGAGAATGGTCCATTTTCAAATGTTTTATTTTTGAACGTCAGTTCACATTTGTAGGTGGATCATCAGTGTTAGAGCTAAAATTAGCATGTTTAAAGTGATTTTCATGCTTCCAGGGGCTCGGGAAGTGAATTAAATACTATTTGGAGGCATTTAATGTTCAATCAAAAACGGCTGATTTTTGACAAAAGAGATAACACCCCCCCATTACGTCATGCTTCAGAAATGTGGAAAATGGTCCGTTTTCAAATGTTTTATTTTTGAACGTCAGTTCACATTTGTAGGTTGATCATCAGTGTTAGAGCTAAAATTAGCATGTTTAAAGTGATTTTCATGCTTCCAGGGGCTCGGGAAGTGAATTAAATACTATTTGGAGGCATTTAATGTTCAAGCAAAAATGGCTGATTTTTGACAAAAGAGATAACACCCCCCCCCATTACGTCATGCTTCAGAAATGTGGAAAATGATCCGTTTTCAAATGTTTTATTTTTGAACGTCAGTTCACATTTGTAGGTGAATCATCAGTGTTAGAGCTAAAATTAGCATGTTTAACGTGATTTTCATGCTTCCAGGGGCCCTAAACACAAGATTTATGGAATGGTTAAAAGTGCATGAAAATGGTCAATTTACTCACTCTGAGTTCTCAAAAAGGGTTTCTTCACCCCGGGAAGTTAATTAAATACCATTTGGAGGCATTTAATGTTCAAGCAAAAACGGCTGATTTTTGACAAAAGAGATAACACCCCCCCATTACGTCATGCTTCAGAAATGTGGAAAATGGTCCGTTTTCAAATGTTTTATTTTTGAATGTCAGTTCACATTTGTAGGTTGATCATCAGTGTTAGAGCTAAAATTAGCATGTTTAAAGTGATTTTCATGCTTCCAGGGGCCCTAAACACAAGATTTATGGAATGGTTAAAAGTGCATGAAAATGGCCAATTTACTCACTCTGAGTTCTCAAAAAGGGTTTCTTCACCCCGGGAAGTTAATTAAATACCATTTGGAGGCATTTAATGTTCAAGCAAAAACGGCTGATTTTTGACAAAAGAGATACCACCCCCCCATTACGTCATGCTTCAGAAATGTGGAAAATGATCCGTTTTCAAATGTTTTATTTTTGAACGTCAGTTCACATTTGTAGGTGGATCATCAGTGTTAGAGCTAAAATTAGCATGTTTAAAGTGATGTTCATGCTTCCAGGGGCTCGGGAAGTGAATTAAATACTATTTGGAGGCATTTAATGTTCAAGCAAAAATGGCTGATTTTTGACAAAAGAGATAACACCCCCCCATTACGTCATGCTTGAGAAATGTGGAAAATGGTCAGTTTTCAAATGTTTTATTTTTGAACGTCAGTTCACATTTGTAGGTTGATCATCAGTGTTAGAGCTAAAATTAGCATGTTTAAAGTGATTTTCATGCTTCCAGGGGCCCTAAACACAAGATTTATGGAATGGTTAAAAGTGCATGAAAATGGCCAATTTACTCACTCTGAGTTCTCAAAAAGGGTTTCTTCACCCCGGGAAGTTAATTAAATACCATTTGGAGGCATTTAATGTTCAAGCAAAAACGGCTGATTTTCGACAAAAGAGATAACACCCCCCCATTACGTCATGCTTCAGAAATGTGGAAAATGGTCCGTTTTCAAATGTTTTATTTTTGAACGTCAGTTCACATTTGTAGGTGGATCATCAGTGTTAGAGCTAAAATTAGCATGTTTAAAGTGGTTTTCATGCTTCCAGGGGCTCGGAAGTGAATTAAATACTATTTGGAGGAATTTAATATTCAAGCAAAAACGGCTGATTTTTGACAAAAGAGATAACACCCCCCCATTACGTCATGCTTCAGAAATGTGAAAAATGGTCCGTTTTCAAATGTTTTATTTTTGAACGTCAGTTCACATTTGTAGGTTGATCATCAGTGTTAGAGCTAAAATTAGCATGTTTAAAGTGATTTTCATGCTTCCGGGGGCTCGGAAGTGAATTAAATACTATTTGGAGGAATTTAATATTCAAGCAAAAACGGCTGATTTTTGACAAAAGAGATAACACCCCCCCATTACGTCATGCTTCAGAAATGTGAAAAATGGTCCGTTTTCAAATGTTTTATTTTTGAACGTCAGTTCACATTTGTAGGTTGATCATCAGTGTTAGAGCTAAAATTAGCATGTTTAAAGTGATTTTCATACTACCAGGGGCCCTAAACACAAGATTTATGGAATGGTTAAAAGTGCATGAAAATGGCCAATTTACTCACTGAGTTCTCAAAAAGGATTTCTTCACCCCGGGAAGTTAATTAAATACCATTTGGAGGCATTTAATGTTCAAGCAAAAACGGCTGATTATCGACAAAAGAGATAACACCCCCCCCTTACGTCCTGCTTCAGAAATGTGGAAAATGGTCCGTTTTCAAATGTTTTATTTTTGAACGTCAGTTCACATTTGTAGGTGGATCATCAGTGTTAGAGCTAAAATTAGCATGTTTAAAGTGATTTTCATGCTTCCAGGGGCTCGGGAAGTGAATTAAATACTATTTGGAGGCATTTAATGTTCAATCAAAAACGGCTGATTTTTGACAAAAGAGATAACACCCCCCCATTACGTCATGCTTCAGAAATGTGGAAAATGGTCCGTTTTCAAATGTTTTATTTTTGAACGTCAGTTCACATTTGTATGTTGATCATCAGTGTTAGAGCTAAAATTAGCATGTTTAAAGTGATTTTCATGCTTCCAGGGGCTCGGGAAGTGAATTAAATACTATTTGGAGGCATTTAATGTTCAAGCAAAAATGGCTGATTTTTGACAAAAGAGATAACACCCCCCCCATTACGTCATGCTTCAGAAATGTGGAAAATGATCCGTTTTCAAATGTTTTATTTTTGAACGTCAGTTCACATTTGTAGGTGAATCATCAGTGTTAGAGCTAAAATTAGCATGTTTAACGTGATTTTCATGCTCCCAGGGGCCCTAAACACAAGATTTATGGAATGGTTAAAAGTGCATGAAAATGGTCAATTTACTCACTCTGAGTTCTCAAAAAGGGTTTCTTCACCCCGGGAAGTTAATTAAATACCATTTGGAGGCATTTAATGTTCAAGCAAAAACGGCTGATTTTTGACAAAAGAGATAACACCCCCCCATTACGTCATGCTTCAGAAATGTGGAAAATGGTCCGTTTTCAAATGTTTTATTTTTGAATGTCAGTTCACATTTGTAGGTTGATCATCAGTGTTAGAGCTAAAATTAGCATGTTTAAAGTGATTTTCATGCTTCCAGGGGCCCTAAACACAAGATTTATGGAATGGTTAAAAGTGCATGAAAATGACCAATTTACTCACTCTGAGTTCTCAAAAAGGGGTTCTTCACCCCGGGAAGTTAATTAAATACCATTTGGAGGCATTTAATGTTCAAGCAAAAACGGCTGATTTTCGACAAAAGAGATAACACCCCCCCATTACGTCATGCTTCAGAAATGTGGAAAATGGTCCGTTTTCAAATGTTTTATTTTTGAACGTCAGTTCACATTTGTAGGTGGATCATCAGTGTTAGAGCTAAAATTAGCATGTTTAAAGTGGTTTTCATGCTTCCAGGAGCTCGGAAGTGAATTAAATACTATTTGGAGGAATTTAATATTCAAGCAAAAACGGCTGATTTTTGACAAAAGAGATAACACCCCCCCATTACGTCATGCTTCAGAAATGTGAAAAATGGTCCGTTTTCAAATGTTTTATTTTTGAACGTCAGTTCACATTTGTAGGTTGATCATCAGTGTTAGAGCTAAAATTAGCATGTTTAAAGTGATTTTCATGCTACCAGGGGCCCTAAACACAAGATTTATGGAATGGTTAAAAGTGCATGAAAATGGCCAATTTACTCACTCTGAGTTCTCAAAAAGGATTTCTTCACCCCGGGAAGTTAATTAAATACCATTTGGAGGCATTTAATGTTCAAGCAAAAACGGCTGATTTTCGACAAAAGAGATAACACCCCCCCCATTACGTCATGCTTCAGAAATGTGGAAAATGGTCCGTTTTCAAATGTTTTATTTTTGAACGTCAGTTCACATTTGTAGGTTGATTATCAGTGTTAGAGCTAAAATTAGCATGTTTAAAGTGATTTTCATGCTTCCAGGGGCTCGGGAAGTGAATTAAATACTATTTGGAGGCATTTAATGTTCAAGCAAAAACGGCTGATTTTTGACAAAAGAGATAACACCCCCCCCATTACGTCATGCTTCAGAAATGTGGAAAATGGTCCGTTTTCAAATGTTTTATTTTTGAACGTCAGTTCACATTTGTAGGTTGATCATCAGTGTTAGAGCTAAAATTAGTATGTTTAAAGTGATTTTCATGCTTCCAGGGGCCCTAAACACAAGATTTACGGAATGGTTAAAAGTGCATGAAAATGGCCAATTTACTCACTCTGAGTTCTCAAAAAGGGTTTCTTCACCCCGGGAAGTTAATTAAATACCATTTGGAGGCATTTAATGTTCAAGCAAAAATGGATGATTTTCGACAAAAGAGATAACACCCCCCCATTACGTCATGCTTCAGAAATGTGGAAAATGATCCGTTTTCAAATGTTTTATTTTTGAACGTCAGTTCACATTTGTAGGTGGATCATCAGTGTTAGAGCTAAAATTAGCATGTTTTAAGGGATTTTCATGCTTCCAGGGGCTCGGAAATTAAATTAAATACTATTTGGAGGCATTTAATGTTCAAGCAAAAACAGCTGATTTTTGACAAAAGAGATAACACCCCCCCATTACGTCATGCTTCAGAAATGTGGAAAATGGTCAGTTATCAAATGTTTTATTTTTGAACGTCAGTTCACATTTGTAGGTTGATCATCAGTGTTAGAGCTAAAATTAGCATGTTTAAAGTGATTTTCATGCTTCCAGGGGCCCTAAACACAAGATTTATGGAATGGTTAAAAGTGCATGAAAATGGCCAATTTACTCACTCTGAGTTCTCAAAAAGGGTTTCTTCACCCCGGGAAGTTAATTAAATACCATTTGGAGGCATTTAATGTTCAAGCAAAAACGGCTGATTTTCGACAAAAGAGATAACACCCCCCCATTACGTCATGCTTCAGAAATGTGGAAAATGGTCCGTTTTCAAATGTTTTATTTTTGAACGTCAGTTCACATTTGTAGGTGTATCATCAGTGTTAGAGCTAAAATTAGCATGTTTAAAGTGATTTTCATGCTTCCAGGGGCTCGGGAAGTGAATTAAATACTATTTGGAGGCATTTAATGTTCAAGCAAAAATGGCTGATTTTTGACAAAAGAGATAACACCCCCCCATTACGTCATGCTTCAGAAATGTGGAAAATGGTCCGTTTTCAAATGTTTTATTTTTGAACGTCAGTTCACATTTGTAGGTGGATCATCAGTGTTAGAGCTAAAATTAGCATGTTTAAAGTGGTTTTCATGCTTCCAGGGGCTCGGAAGTGAATTAAATACTATTTGGAGGAATTTAATATTCAAGCAAAAACGGCTGATTTTTGACAAAAGAGATAACACCCCCCCATTACGTCATGCTTCAGAAATGTGAAAAATGGTCCGTTTTCAAATGTTTTATTTTTGAACGTCAGTTCACATTTGTAGGTTGATCATCAGTGTTAGAGCTAAAATTAGCATGTTTAAAGTGATTTTCATGCTACCAGGGGCCCTAAACACAAGATTTATGGAATGGTTAAAAGTGCATGAAAATGGCCAATTTACTCACTCTGAGTTCTCAAAAAGGATTTCTTCACCCCGGGAAGTTAATTAAATACCATTTGGAGGCATTTAATGTTCAAGCAAAAACGGCTGATTTTCGACAAAAGAGATAACACCCCCCCCATTACGTCATGCTTCAGAAATGTGGAAAATGGTCCGTTTTCAAATGTTTTATTTTT
Source organism: Lissotriton vulgaris (assembly GCF_964263255.1). NCBI lineage: Eukaryota > Metazoa > Chordata > Amphibia > Caudata > Salamandridae > Lissotriton > Lissotriton vulgaris. The sequence goes on along the minus strand of NW_028251597.1, from coordinate 589,247 downwards.
GAACGTCAGTTCACATTTGTAGGTTGATTATCAGTGTTAGAGCTAAAATTAGCATGTTTAAAGTGATTTTCATGCTTCCAGGGGCTCGGGAAGTGAATTAAATACTATTTGGAGGCATTTAATGTTCAAGCAAAAACGGCTGATTTTTGACAAAAGAGATAACACCCCCCCATTACGTCATGCTTCAGAAATGTGGAAAATGGTCCGTTTTCAAATGTTTTATTTTTGAACGTCAGTTCACATTTGTAGGTTGATCATCAGTGTTAGAGCTAAAATTAGTATGTTTAAAGTGATTTTCATGCTTCCAGGGGCCCTAAACACAAGATTTACGGAATGGTTAAAAGTGCATGAAAATGGCCAATTTACTCACTCTGAGTTCTCAAAAAGGGTTTCTTCACCCCGGGAAGTTAATTAAATACCATTTGGAGGCATTTAATGTTCAAGCAAAAATGGATGATTTTCGACAAAAGAGATAACACCCCCCCATTACGTCATGCTTCAGAAATGTGGAAAATGATCCGTTTTCAAATGTTTTATTTTTGAACGTCAGTTCACATTTGTAGGTGGATCATCAGTGTTAGAGCTAAAATTAGCATGTTTTAAGGGATTTTCATGCTTCCAGGGGCTCGGAAATTAAATTAAATACTATTTGGAGGCATTTAATGTTCAAGCAAAAACAGCTGATTTTTGACAAAAGAGATAACACCCCCCCATTACGTCATGCTTCAGAAATGTGGAAAATGGTCCGTTTTCAAATGTTTTATTTTTGAACGTCAGTTCACATTTGTAGGTTGATCATCAGTGTTAGAGCTAAAATTAGCATGTTTAAAGTGATTTTCATGCTACCAGGGGCCCTAAACACAAGATTTATGGAATGGTTAAAAGTGCATGAAAATGGCCAATTTACTCACTCTGAGTTCTCAAAAAGGGTTTCTTCACCCCGGGAAGTTAATTAAATACCATTTGGAGGCATTTAATGTTCAAGCAAAAACGGCTGATTTTCGACAAAAGAGATAACACTCCCCCATTACGTCATGCTTCAGAAATGTGGAAAATGGTCCGTTTTCAAATGTTTTATTTTTGAACGTCCAGTTCACATTTGTAGGTTGATCATCAGTGTTAGAGCTAAAATTAGCATGTTTAAAGTGATTTTCATGCTTCCAGGGGCTCGGGAAGTGAAATAAATACTATTTGGAGGCATTTAATGTTCAAGCAAAAACGGCTGATTTTCGACAAAAGAGATAACACCCCCCCATTACGTCATGCTTCAGAAATGTGGAAAATGATCCGTTTTCAAATGTTTTTTTTTTGAACGTCAGTTCACATTTGTAGGTGGATCATCAGTGTTAGAGCTAAAATTAGCATGTTTAAAGTGATTTTCATGCTTCCAGGGGCCCTAAACACAAGATTTATGGAATGGTTAAAAGTGCATGAAAATGGCCAATTTACTCACTCTGAGTTCTCAAAAAGGGTTTCTTCACCCCGGGAAGTTAATTAAATACCATTTGGAGGCATTTAATGTTCAAGCAAAAACGGCTGATTTTCGACAAAAGAGATAACACCCCCCATTACGTCATGCTTCAGAAATGTGGAAAATGGTCCGTTTTCAAATGTTTTATTTTTGAACGTCAGTTCACATTTGTAGGTGGATCATCAGTGTTACAGCTAAAATTAGCATGTTTAAAGTGATTTTCATGCTTCCAGGGGCTCGGGAAGTGAATTAAATACTATTTGGAGGCATTTAATGTTCAAGCAAAAACGGCTGATTTTTGACAAAAGAGATAACACCCCCCCATTATGTCATGCTTCAGAAATGTGGAAAATGGTCCGTTTTTAAATGTTTTATTTTTGAACGTCAGTTCACATTTGTAGGTGGATCATCAGTGTTAGAGCTAAAATTAGCATGTTTAAAGTGATTTTCATGCTTCCAGGGGCTCGGGAAGTGAATTAAATACCATTTGGAGGCATTTAATGTTCAAGCAAAAACGGCTGATTTTTGACAAAAGAGATAACACCCCCCCATTACGTCATGCTTCAGAAATGTGGAAAATGGTCCGTTTTCAAATGTTTTATTTTTGAACGTCAGTTCACATTTGTAGGTTGATCATCAGTGTTAGAGCTAAAATTTGCATGTTTAAAGTGATTTTCATGCTACCAGGGGCCCTAAACACAAGATTTATGGAATGGTTAAAAGTGCATGAAAATGGCCAATTTACTCACTCTGAGTTCTCAAAAAGGGTTTCTTCACCCCGGGAAGTTAATTAAATACCATTTGGAGGCATTTAATCTTCAAGCAAAAACGGCTGATTTTCGACAAAAGAGATAACACCCCCCCCATTACGTCATGCTTCAGAAATGTGGAGACTGGTCCGTTTTCAAATGTTTTATTTTTGAACGTCAGTTCACATTTGTAGGTGGATCATCAGTGTTAGAGCTAAAATGAGCATGTTTAAAGTGGATTTCATGCTTCCAGGGGCTCAGGAAGTGAATTAAATACTATTTGGAGACATTTAATGTTCAAGCAAAAACGGCTGATTTTTGACAAAAGAGATCACACCCCCCCATTACGTCATGCTTCAGAAATGTGGAAAATGGTCCGTTTTCAAATGTTTTATTTTTGAACGTCAGTTCACATTTGTAGGTTGATCATCAGTGTTAGAGCTAAAATTAGCATGTTTAAAGTGATTTTCATGCTTCCAGGGGCCCTAAACACAAGATTTATGGAATGGTTAAAAGTGCATGAAAATGGCCAATTTACTCACTCTGAGTTCTCAAAAAGAGTTTCTTCACCCCGGGAAGTTAATTAAATACCATTTGGAGGCATTTAATGTTCAAGCAAAAACGGCTGATTTTCGACAAAAGAGATAACACCCCCCCCCATTACGTCATGCTTCAGAAATGTGGAGAATGGTCCGTTTTCAAATGTTTTATTTTTGAACGTCAGTTCACATTTGTAGGTGGATCATCAGTGTTAGAGCTAAAATTAGCATGTTTAAAGTGATTTTCATGCTTCCAGGGGCCTGGGAAGTGAATTAAATACTATTTGGTGGCATTTAATGTTCAATCACAAACGGCTGATTTTTGACAAAAGAGATAACACCCCTCCATTACGTCATGCTTCAGAAATGTGGAAAATGATCCGTTTTCAAATGTTTTATTTTTGAACGTCAGTTCACATTTGTAGGTGAATCATCAGTGTTAGAGCTAAAAATTAGCATGTTTAAAGTGATTTTCATGCTTCCAGGGGCCCTAAACACAAGATTTATGGAAAGGTTTAAAGTGCATGAAAATGGCCAATTTACTCACTCTGAGTTCTCAAAAAAGGTTTCTTCACCCTGGGAAGTTAATTAAATACCATTTGGAAGCATTTAATGTTCAAGCAAAACCGGCTGATTTTCGACAAAAGAGATAACACCCCCCCATTACGTCATGCTTCAGAAATGTGGAAAATGGTCCGTTTTCAAATGTTTTATTTTTGAACGTCAGTTCACATTTGTAGGTTGATCATCAGTGTTAGAGCTAAAATTTGCATGATTAAAGTGATTTTCATGCTACCAGGGGCCCTAAACACAAGATTTATGGAATGGTTAAAAGGGCATGAAAATGGCCAATTTACTCACTCTGAGTTCTCAAAAAGGGTTTCTTCACCCCGGGAAGTTAATTAAATACCATTTGGAGGCATTTAATCTTCAAGCAAAAACGGCTGATTTTCGACAAAAGAGATAACACCCCCCCCCCCCATTACGTCATGCTTCAGAAATGTGGAAATGATCCGTTTTCAAATGTTTTATTTTTGAATGTCAGTTCACATTTGTAGGTGGATCATCAGTGTTAGAGCTAAAATTAGCATGTTCAAAGTGATTTTCATGCTTCCAGGGGCTCGGGAAGTGAATTAAATACTATTTGGAGGCATTTAATGTTCAAGCAAAAACGGCTCATTTTTGACAAAAGAGATAACACCCCCCCATTATGTCATGCTTCAGAAATGTGGAAAATGGTCCGTTTTCAAATGTTTTATTTTTGAACGTCAGTTCACATTTGTAGGTTGATCATCAGTGTTAGAGCTAAAATTAGCATGTTTAAAGTGATTTTCATGCTTCCAGGGGCCCTAAACACAAGATTTATGGAATTGTTAAAAGTGCATGAAAATGGCCAATTTACTCACTCTGAGTTCTCAAAAAGGGTTTCTTCACCCTGGGAAGTTAATTAAATACCATTTGGAGGCATTTAATGTTCAAGCAAAAACGGCTGATTTTCGACAAAAGAGATAACACCCCCCCATTACGTCATGCTTCAGAAATGTGGAAAATGGTCCGTTTTCAAATGTTTTATTTTTGAACGTCAGTTCACATTTGTAGGTGGATCATCAGTGTTAGAGCTAAAATTAGCATGTTTAAAGTGATTTTCATGCTTCCAGGGGCTCGGGAAGTGAATTAAATACTATTTGGAGGCATTTAATGTTCAAGCAAAAACGGCTCATTTTTGACAAAAGAGATAACACCCCCCCATTATGTCATGCTTCAGAAATGTGGAAAATGGTCCGTTTTCAAATGTTTTATTTTTGAACGTCAGTTCACATTTGTAGGTTGATCATCAGTGTTAGAGCTAAAATTAGCATGTTTAAAGTGATTTTCATGCTTCCAGGGGCCCTAAACACAAGATTTATGGAATGGTTAAAAGTGCATGAAAATGGCCAATTTACTCACTCTGAGTTCTCAAAAAGGGTTTCTTCACCCCGGGAAGTTAATTAAATACCATTTGGAGGCATTTAATGTTCAAGCAAAAACGGCTGATTTTCGACAAAAGAGATAACACCCCCCCATTACGTCATTTTTCAAAAATGTGGAAAATGGTCCGTTTTCAAATGTTTTATTTTTGAACGTCAGTTCACATTTGTAGGTGGATCATCAGTGTTAGAGCTAAAATTAGCATGTTTAAAGTGATTTTCATGCTTCCAGGGGCTCGGGAAGTGAATTAAATACTATTTGGAGGCATTTAATGTTCAAGCAAAAACGGCTGATTTTTGACAAAAGAGATAACACCCCCCCATTACGTCATGCTTCAGAAATGTGGAAAATGGTCCGTTTTCAAATGTTTTATTTTTGAACGTCAGTTCACATTTGTAGGCTGATCATCAGTGTTAGAGCTAAAATTAGCATGTTTAAAGTGATTTTCATGCTACCAGGGGCCCTAAACACAAGATTTATGGAAAGGTTAAAAGTGCATGAAAATGGCCAATTTACTCACTCTGAGTTCTCAAAAAGGGTTTCTTCACCCCGGGAAGTTAATTAAATACCATTTGGAGGCATTTAATGTTCAAGCAAAAACGGCTGATTTTCGACAAAAGAGATAACACTCCCCCATTACGTCATGCTTCAGAAATGTGGAAAATGGTCCGTTTTCAAATGTTTTATTTTTGAACGTCAGTTCACATTTGTAGGTTGATCATCAGTGTTAGAGCTAAAATTAGCATGTTTAAAGTGATTTTCATGCTTCCAGGGGCTCGGGAAGTGAAATAAATACTATTTGGAGGCATTTAATGTTCAAGCAAAAACGGCTGATTTTCGACAAAAGAGATAACACCCCCCCATTACGTCATGCTTCAGAAATGTGGAAAATGATCCGTTTTCAAATGTTTTTTTTTTGAACGTCAGTTCACATTTGTAGGTGGATCATCAGTGTTAGAGCTAAAATTAGCATGTTTAAAGTGATTTTCATGCTTCCAGGGGCCCTAAACACAAGATTTATGGAATGGTTAAAAGTGCATGAAAATGGCCAATTTACTCACTCTGAGTTCTCAAAAAGGGTTTCTTCACCCCGGGAAGTTAATTAAATACCATTTGGAGGCATTTAATGTTCAAGCAAAAACGGCTGATTTTCGACAAAAGAGATAACACCCCCCATTACGTCATGCTTCAGAAATGTGGAAAATGGTCCGTTTTCAAATGTTTTATTTTTGAACGTCAGTTCACATTTGTAGGTGGATCATCAGTGTTACAGCTAAAATTAGCATGTTTAAAGTGATTTTCATGCTTCCAGGGGCTCGGGAAGTGAATTAAATACTATTTGGAGGCATTTAATGTTCAAGCAAAAACGGCTGATTTTTGACAAAAGAGATAACACCCCCCCATTATGTCATGCTTCAGAAATGTGGAAAATGGTCCGTTTTTAAATGTTTTATTTTTGAACGTCAGTTCACATTTGTAGGTTGATCATCAGTGTTAGAGCTAAAATTAGCATGTTTAAAGTGATTTTCATGCTACCAGGGGCCCTAAACACAAGATTTATGGAAAGGTTAAAAGTGCATGAAAATGGCCAATTTACTCACTCTGAGTTCTCAAAAAGGGTTTCTTTACCCCGGGAAGTTAATTAAATACCATTTGGAGGCATTTAATGTTCAAGCAAAAACGGCTGATTTTCGACAAAAGAGATAACACCCCCCCATTACGTCATGCTTCAGAAATGTGGAAAATGGTCCGTTTTCAAATGTTTTATTTTTGAACGTCAGTTCACATTTGTAGGTTGATCATCAGTGTTAGAGCTAAAATTAGCATGTTTAAAGTGATTTTCATGCTTCCAGGGGCTCGGGAAGTGAAATAAATACTATTTGGAGGCATTTAATGTTCAAGCAAAAACGGCTGATTTTTGACAAAAGAGATAACACCCCCCATTACGTCATGCTTCAGAAATGTGGAAAATGATCCATTTTCAAATGTTTTATTTTTGAACGTCAGTTCACATTTGTAGGTGGATCATCAGTGTTAGAGCTAAAATTAGCATGTTTAAAGTGATTTTCATGCTTCCAGGGGCTCGGGAAGTGAATTAAATACTATTTGGAGGCATTTAATGTTCAAGCAAAAACGGCTGATTTTTGACAAAAGAGATAACACCCCCCCATTACGTCATGCTTCAGAAATGTGGAAAATGTCCGTTTTCAAATGTTTTGTTTTTGAACGTCAGTTCACATTTGTAGGTTGATCATCAGTGTTAGAGCTAAAATTAGCATGTTTAAAGTGATTTTCATGCTTCCAGGGGCCCTAAACACAAGATTTATGGAATGGTTAAAAGTGCATGAAAATGGCCAATTTACTCACTCTGAGTTCTCAAAAAGAGTTTCTTCACCCCGGGAAGTTAATTAAATACCATTTGGAGGCATTTAATGTTCAAGCAAAAACGGCTGATTTTCGACAAAAGAGATAACACCCCCCCCCCATTACGTCATGCTTCAGAAATGTGGAGAATGGTCCGTTTTCAAATGTTTTATTTTTGAACGTCAGTTCACATTTGTAGGTGGATCATCAGTGTTAGAGCTAAAATTAGCATGTTTAAAGTGATTTTCATGCTTCCAGGGGCCTGGGAAGTGAATTAAATACTATTTGGAGGCATTTAATGTTCAATCACAAACGGCTGATTTTTGACAAAAGAGATAACACCCCTCCATTACGTCATGCTTCAGAAATGTGGAAAATGATCCGTTTTCAAATGTTTTATTTTTGAACGTCAGTTCACATTTGTAGGTGAATCATCAGTGTTAGAGCTAAAAATTAGCATGTTTAAAGTGATTTTCATGCTTCCAGGGGCCCTAAACACAAGATTTATGGAAAGGTTTAAAGTGCATGAAAATGGCCAATTTACTCACTCTGAGTTCTCAAAAAAGGTTTCTTCACCCTGGGAAGTTAATTAAATACCATTTGGAAGCATTTAATGTTCAAGCAAAACCGGCTGATTTTCGACAAAAGAGATAACACCCCCCCATTACGTCATGCTTCAGAAATGTGGAAAATGATCCGTTTTCAAATGTTTTATTTTTGAACGTCAGTTCACATTTGTAGGTGGATCATCAGTGTTAGAGCTAAAATTAGCATGTTTAAAGTGATTTTCATGCTTCCAGGGGCTCGGGAAGTGAATTAAATACCATTTGGAGGCATTTAATGTTCAAGCAAAAACGGCTGATTTTTGACAAAAGAGATAACACCCCCCCATTACGTCATGCTTCAGAAATGTGGAAAATGGTCCGTTTTCAAATGTTTTATTTTTGAACGTCAGTTCACATTTGTAGGTTGATCATCAGTGTTAGAGCTAAAATTTGCATGATTAAAGTGATTTTCATGCTACCAGGGGCCCTAAACACAAGATTTATGGAATGGTTAAAAGGGCATGAAAATGGCCAATTTACTCACTCTGAGTTCTCAAAAAGGGTTTCTTCACCCCGGGAAGTTAATTAAATACCATTTGGAGGCATTTAATCTTCAAGCAAAAACGGCTGATTTTCGACAAAAGAGATAACACCCCCCCCCCCCCATTACGTCATGCTTCAGAAATGTGGAGACTGGTCCGTTTTCAAATGTTTTATTTTTGAACGTCAGTTCACATTTGTAGGTGGATCATCAGTGTTAGAGCCAAAATGAGCATGTTTAAAGTGGATTTCATGCTTCCAGGGGCTCAGGAAGTGAATTAAATACTATTTGGAGGCATTTAATGTTCAAGCAAAAACGGCTGATTTTTGACAAAAGAGATCACACCCCCCCATTACGTCATGCTTCAGAAATGTGGAAAATGGTCCGTTTTCAAATGTTTTATTTTTGAACGTCAGTTCACATTTGTAGGTTGATCATCAGTGTTAGAGCTAAAATTAGCATGTTTAAAGTGATTTTCATGCTTCCAGGGGCCCTAAACACAAGATTTATGGAATGGTTAAAAGTGCATGAAAATGGCCAATTTACTCACTCTGAGTTCTCAAAAAGAGTTTCTTCACCCCGGGAAGTTAATTAAATACCATTTGGAGGCATTTAATGTTCAAGCAAAAACGGCTGATTTTCGACAAAAGAGATAACACCCCCCCATTACGTCATGCTTCAGAAATGTGGAAAATGATCCGTTTTCAAATGTTTTATTTTTGAACGTCAGTTCACATTTGTAGGTGGATCATCAGTGTTAGAGCTAAAATTAGCATGTTTAAAGTGATTTTCATGCTTCCAGGGGCTCGGGAAGTGAATTAAATACTATTTGGAGGCATTTAATGTTCAAGCAAAAACGGCTGATTTTTGACAAAAGAGATAACACCCCCCCATTACGTCATGCTTCAGAAATGTGGAAAATGGTCCGTTTTCAAATGTTTTATTTTTGAACGTCAGTTCACATTTGTAGGTTGATCATCAGTGTTAGAGCTAAAATTAGCATGTTTAAAGTGATTTTCATGCTTCCAGGGGCCCTAAACACAAGATTTATGGAATGGTTAAAAGTGCATGAAAATGGCCAATTTACTCACTCTGAGTTCTCAAAAAGGGTTTCTTCACCCCGGGAAGTTAATTAAATACCATTTGGAGGCATTTAATGTTCAAGCAAAAACGTCTGATTTTCGACAAAAGAGATAACACCCCTCCATTACGTCATGCTTCAGAAATGTGGAAAATGATCCGTTTTCAAATGTTTTATTTTTGAACGTCAGTTCACATTTGTAGGTGGATCATCAGTGTTAGAGCTAAAATTAGCATGTTTAAAGTGATTTTCATGCTTCCAGGGGCTCGGGAAGTGAATTAAATACTATTTGGAGGAATTTAATGTTCAAGAAAAAACGGCTGATTTTTGACAAAAGAGATAACACCCCTCCATTACGTCATGCTTCAGAAATGTGGAAAATGGTCAGTTTTCAAATGTTTTATTTTTGAACGTCAGTTCACATTTGTAGGTTGATCATCAGTGTTAGAGCTAAAATTAGCATGTTTAAAGTGATTTTCATGCTTCCAGGGGCCCTAAACAACAGATTTATGGAATGGTTAAAAGTGCATGAAAATGGCCAATTTACTCACTCTGAGTTCTCAAAAAGGGTTTCTTCACCCCGGGAAGTTAATTAAATACCATTTGGAGGCATTTAATGTTCAAGCAAAAACGGCTGATTTTCGACAAAAGAGATAACACCCCCCCATTACGTCATGCTTCAGAAATGTGGAAAATGGTCCGTTTTCAAATGTTTTATTTTTGAACGTCAGTTCACATTTGTAGGTGGATCATCAGTGTTAGAGCTAAAATTAGCATGTTTAAAGTGATTTTCATGCTTCCAGGGGCTCGGGAAGTGAATTAAATACTATTTGGAGGCATTTAATGTTCAAGCAAAAACGGCTGATTTTTGACAAAAGAGATAACACCCCCCCATTACGTCATGCTTCAGAAATGTGGAAAATGGTCCGTTTTCAAATGTTTTATTTTTGAACGTCAGTTCACATTTGTAGGTTGATCATCAGTGTTAGAGCTAAAATTAGCATGTTTAAAGTGATTTTCATGCTACCAGGGGCCCTAAACACAAGATTTATGGAAAGGATAAAAGTGCATGAAAATGGCCAATTTACTCACTCTGAGTTCTCAAAAAGGGTTTCTTCACCCCGGGAAGTTAATTAAATACCATTTGGAGGCATTTAATGTTCAAGCAAAAACGGCTGATTTTCGACAAAAGAGATAACACCCCCCCATTACATCATGCTTCAGAAATGTGGAAAATGGTCCGTTTTCAAATGTTTTATTTTTGAACGTCAGTTCACATTTGTAGGTTGATCATCAGTGTTAGAGCTAAAATTAGCATGTTTAAAGTGATTTTCATGCTTCCAGGGGCTCGGGAAGTGAAATAAATACTATTTGGAGGCATTTAATGTTCAAGCAAAAACGGCTGATTTTCGAGAAAAGAGATAACACCCCCCCATTACGTCATGCTTCAGAAATGTGGAAAATGATCCGTTTTCAAATGTTTTATTTTTGAACGTCAGTTCACATTTGTAGGTGGATCATCAGTGTTAGAGCTAAAATTAGCATGTTTAAAGTGATTTTCATGCTTCCAGGGGCTCGGGAAGTGAATTAAATACTATTTGGAGGCATTTAATGTTCAAGCAAAAACGGCTGATTTTTGACAAAAGAGATAACACCCCCCCATTACGTCATGCTTCAGAAATGTGGAAAATGGTCCGTTTTCAAATGTTTTATTTTTGAACGTCAGTTCACATTTGTAGGTTGATCATCAGTGTTAGAGCTAAAATTAGCATGTTTAAAGTGATTTTCATGCTTCCAGGGGCCCTAAACACAAGATTTATGGAATGGTTCAAAAAGTGCATGAAAATGGCCAATTTACTCACTCTGAGTTCTCAAAAAGGGTTTCTTCACCCCGGGAAGTTAATTAAATACCATTTGGAGGCATTTAATGTTCAAGCAAAAACGGCTGATTTTCGACAAAAGAGATAACACCCCCCATTACGTCATGCTTCAGAAATGTGGAAAATGGTCCGTTTTCAAATGTTTTATTTTTGAACGTCAGTTCACATTTGTAGGTGGATCATCAGTGTTAGAGCTAAAATTAGCATGTTTAAAGTGATTTTCATGCTTCCAGGGGCTCAGGAAGTGAATTAAATACTATTTGGAGGAATTTAATGTTCAAGCAAAAACGGCTGATTTTTGACAAAAGAGATAACACCCCCCCATTACGTCATGCTTCAGAAAAGTGAAAAATGGTCCGTTTTCAAATGTTTTATTTTTGAACGTCAGTTCACATTTAAAGGTTGATCATCAGTGTTAGAGCTAAAATTAGTATGTTTAAAGTGATTTTCATGCTTCCAGGGGCCCTAAACACAAGATTTACGGAATGGTTAAAAGTGCATGAAAATGGCCAATTTACTCACTCTGAGTTCTCAAAAAGGGTTTCTGCACCCCGGGAAGTTAATTAAATACCATTTGGAGGCATTTAATGTTCAAGCAAAAACGGCCGATTTTCGACAAAAGAGATAACACCCCCCCATTACGTCATGCTTCAGAAATGTGGAAAATGATCCGTTTTCAAATGTTTTATTTTTGAACGTCAGTTCACATTTGTAGGTGGATCATCAGTGTTAGAGCTAAAATTAGCATGTTTAAAGGGATTTTCATGCTTCCGGGAGCTCGGGAAGTGAATTAAATACTATTTGGAGGCATTTAATGTTCAAGCAAAAACAGCTGATTTTTGACAAAAGAGATAACACCCCCCATTACGTCATGCTTCAGAAATGTGGAAAATGGTCCGTTTTCAAATGTTTTATTTTTGAACGTCAGTTCACATTTGTAGGTTGATCATCAGTGTTAGAGCTAAAATTAGCATGTTTAAAGTGATTTTCATGCTTCCAGGGGCCCTAAACACAAGATTTATGGAATGGTTAAAAGTGCATGAAAATGGCCAATTTACTCACTCTGAGTTCTCAAAAAGGGTTTCTTCACCCCGGGAAGTTAATTAAATACCATTTGGAGGCATTTAATGTTCAAGCAAAAACGGCTGATTTTCGACAAAAGAGATAACACCCCCCCATTACGTCATGCTTCAGAAATGTGGAGAATGGTCTGTTTTCAAATGTTTTATTTTTGAACGTCAGTTCACATTTGTAGGTGGATCATCAGTGTTAGAGCTAAAATTAGCATGTTTAAAGTGATTTTCATGCTTCCAGGGGCTCGGGAAGTGAATTAAATACTATTTGGAGGCATTTAATGTTCAATCACAAACAGCTGATTTTTGACAAAAGAGATAACACCCCCCCATTACGTCATGCTTCAGAAATGTGGAAAATGGTCCGTTTTCAAATGTTTTATTTTTGAACGTCAGTTCACATTTGTAGGTTGATCATCAGTGTTAGAGCTAAAATTAGCATGTTTAAAGTGATTTTCATGCTTCCAGGGGCTCGGGAAGTGAATTAAATACTATTTGGAGGCATTTAATGTTCAAGCAAAAATGGCTGATTTTTGACAAAAGAGATAACACCCCCCCATTACGTAATGCTTCAGAAATGTGGAAAATGGTCCGTTTTCAAATGTTTTATTTTTGAACGTCAGTTCACATTTGTAGGTGAATCATCAGTGTTAGAGCTAAAATTAGCATGTTTAAAGTGATTTTCATGCTTCCAGGGGCCCTAAACACAAGATTTATGGAATGGTTAAAAGTGCATGAAAATGGCCAATTTACTCACTCTGAGTTCTCAAAAAGGGTTTCTTCACCCCGGGAAGTTAATTAAATACCATTTGGAGGCATTTAATGTTCAAGCAAAAACTGCTGATTTTTGACAAAAGAGATAACACCCCCCCATTACGTCATGCTTCAGAAATGTGGAAAATGGTCAGTTTTCAAATGTTTTATTTTTGAATGTCAGTTCACATTTGTAGGTGGATCATCAGTGTTAGAGCTAAAATTAGCATGTTTAAAGTGATTTTCATGCTTCCAGGGGCTCGGGAAGTGAATTAAATACTATTTGGAGGAATTTAATGTTCAAGCAAAAACGGCTGATTTTTGACAAAAGAGATAACACCCCCCCATTACGTCATGCTTCAGAAATGTGAAAAATGGTCCGTTTTCAAATGTTTTATTTTTGAACGTCAGTTCACATTTGTAGGTTGATCATCAGTGTTAGAGCTAAAATTAGCATGTTTAAAGGTATTTTCATGCTTCCAGGGGCTCGGGAAGTTAATTAAATACTATTTGGAGGCATTTAATGTTCAAGCAAAAACGGCTGATTTTTGACAAAAGAGATAACACCCCCCCATAACGTCATGCTTCAGAAATGTGGAAAATGGTCCGTTTTCAAATGTTTTATTTTTGAACGTCAGTTCACATTTGTAGGTTGATCATCAGTGTTAGAGCTAAAATTAGCATGTTTAAAGTGATTTTCATGCTTCCAGGGGCCCTAAACACAAGATTATTGGAATGGTTAAAAGTGCATGAAAATGGCCAATTTACTCACTCTGAGTTCTCAAAAAGGGTTTCTTCGCCCCGGGAAGTTAATTAAATACCATTTGGAGGCATTTAATATTCAAGCAAAAACGGCTGATTTTCGACAAAAGAGATAACACCCCCCCATTACATCATGCTTCAGAAATGTGGAAAATGGTCCGTTTTCAAATGTTTTATTTTTGAACGTCAGTTCACATTTGTAGGTGGATCATCAGTGTTAGAGCTAAAATTAGCATGTTTAAAGTGATTTTCATGCTTCCAGGGGCTCGGGAAGTGAATTACATACTATTTGGAGGCATTTAATGTTCAAGCAAAAACGGCTGATTTTTGACAAAAGAGATAACACCCCCCCATTACGTCATGCTTCAGAAATGTGGAAAATGGTCCGTTTTCAAATGTTTTATTTTTGAACGTCAGTTCACATTTGTAGGTTGATCATCAGTGTTAGAGCTAAAATTAGCATGTTTAAAGTGATTTTCATGCTTCCAGGGGCCCTAAACACAAGAATTATGGAATGGTTAAAAGTGCATGAAAATGGCCAATTTACTCACTCTGAGTTCTCAAAAAGGGTTTCTTCACCCCGGGAAGTTAATTAAATACCATTTGAAGGCATTTAATGTTCAAGCAAAAACGGCTGATTTTCGACAAAAGAGATAACACCCCCCCATTACGTCATGCTTCAGAAATGTGGAAAATGGTCCGTTTTCAAATGTTTTATTTTTGAATGTCAGTTCACATTTGTAGGTGGATCATCAGTGTTAGAGGTAAAATTAGCATGTTTAACCCTTTCGATGCTGATGACGAGCTCAGCTCGTCATCACCCACGGGTGTCGTGTGCTGATGACGAGCTGAGCTCGTCATAGTGCCACTAAAATGGCATTTTCCAGCACTGGGGGGGAAAACGCCCAGCAGCCATGTGGTTAAAGTGATTTTCATGCTTCCAGGGGCTCGGGAAGTGAATTAAATACTATTTGGAGGAATTTAATGTTCAAGCAAAAACGGCTGATTTTTGACAAAAGAGATAACACCCCCCATTACGTCATGCTTCAGAAATGTGAAAAATGGTCCGTTTTCAAATGTTTTATTTTTGAACGTCAGTTCACATTTGTAGGTGGATCATCACTGTTAGAGCTAAAATTAGCATGTTTAAAGTGATTTTCATGCTACCAGGGGCCCTAAACACAAGATTTATGGAATGGTTAAAAGTGCATGAAAATGGCCAATTTACTCACTCTGAGTTCTCAAAAAGGATTTCTTCACCCCGGGAAGTTAATTAAATACCATTTGGAGGCTTTTAATGTTCAAGCAAAAACGGCTGATTTCCGACAAAAGAGATAACACCCCCCCATTACGTCATGCTTCAGAAATGTGGAAAATGGTCCGTTTTCAAATGTTTTATTTTTGAACGTCAGTTCACATTTGTAGGTGGATCATCAGTGTTAGAGCTAAAATTAGCATGTTTAAAGGGATTTTCATGCTTCCAGGGGCTCGGGAAGTGAATTAAATACTATTTGGAGGCATTTAATGTTCAAGCAAAAACAGCTGATTTTTGACAAAAGAGATAACACCCCCCCATTACGTCATGCTTCAGAAATGTGGAAAATGGTCCGTTTTCAAATTTTTTATTTTTGAACGTCAGTTCACATTTGTAGGTTGATCATCAGTGTTAGAGCTAAAATTAGCATGTTTAAAGTGATTTTCATGCTTCCAGGGGCCCTAAACACAAGATTTATGGAATGGTTAAAAGTGCATGAAAATGGCCAATTTACTCACTCTGAGTTCTCAAAAAGGGTTTCTTCACCCCGGGAAGTTAATTAAATACCATTTGAAGGCATTTAATGTTCAAGCAAAAACGGCTGATTTTCGACAAAAGAGATAACACCCCCCCCATTACGTCATGCTTCAGAAATGTGGAAAATGGTCCGTTTTCAAATGTTTTATTTTTGAATGTCAGTTCACATTTGTAGGTGGATCATCAGTGTTAGAGGTAAAATTAGCATGTTTAACCCTTTCGATGCTGATGACGAGCTCAGCTCGTCATCACCCACGGGTGTCGTGTGCTGATGACGAGCTGAGCTCGTCATAGTGCCACTAAAATGGCATTTTCCAGCACTGGGGGGGAAAACGCCCAGCAGCCATGTGGTTAAAGTGATTTTCATGCTTCCAGGGGCTCGGGAAGTGAATTAAATACTATTTGGAGGAATTTAATGTTCAAGCAAAAACGGCTGATTTTTGACAAAAGAGATAACACCCCCCATTACGTCATGCTTCAGAAATGTGAAAAATGGTCCGTTTTCAAATGTTTTATTTTTGAACGTCAGTTCACATTTGTAGGTTGATCATCAGTGTTAGAGCTAAAATTAGCATGTTTAAAGTGATTTTCATGCTACCAGGGGCCCTAAACACAAGATTTATGGAATGGTTAAAAGTGCATGAAAATGGCCAATTTACTCACTCTGAGTTCTCAAAAAGGATTTCTTCACCCCGGGAAGTTAATTAAATACCATTTGGAGGCTTTGAATGTTCAAGCAAAAACGGCTGATTTTCGACAAAAGAGATAACACCCCCCCATTACGTCATGCTTCAGAAATGTGGAAAATGGTCCGTTTTCAAATGTTTTATTTTTGAACGTCAGTTCACATTTGTAGGTGGATCATCAGTGTTAGAGCTAAAATTAGCATGTTTAAAGTGATTTTCATGCTTCCAGGTGCTCAGGAAGTGAATTAAATACTATTTGGAGGAATTTAATGTTCAAGCAAAAACGGCTGATTTTTGACAAAAGAGATAACACCCCCCCATTACGTCATGCTTCAGAAATGTGAAAAATGGTCCGTTTTCAAATGTTTTATTTTTGAACGTCAGTTCACATTTGTAGGTTGATCATCAGTGTTAGAGCTAAAATTAGTATGTTTAAAGTGATTTTCATGCTTCCAGGGGCCCTAAACACAAGATTTACGGAATGGTTAAAAGTGCATGAAAATGGCCAATTTACTCACTCTGAGTTCTCAAAAAGGGTTTCTGCACCCCAGGAAGTTAATTAAATACCATTTGGAGGCATTTAATGTTCAAGCAAAAACGGCTGATTTTCGACAAAAGAGATAACACCCCCCCATTACCTCATGCTTCAGAAATGTGGAAAATGATCCGTTTTCAAATGTTTTATTTTTGAACGTCAGTTCACATTTGTAGGTGGATCATCAGTGTTAGAGCTAAAATTAGCATGTTTAAAGGGATTTTCATGCTTCCAGGAGCTCGGGAAGTGAATTAAATACTATTTGGAGGCATTTAATGTTCAAGCAAAAACAGCAGATTTTTGACAAAAGAGATAACACCCCCCATTACGTCATGCTTCAGAAATGTGGAAAATGGTCCGTTTTCAAATGTTTTATTTTTGAACGTCAGTTCACATTTGTAGGTTGATCATCAGTGTTAGAGCTAAAATTAGCATGTTTAAAGTGATTTTCATGCTTCCAGGGGCCCTAAACACAAGATTTATGGAATGGTTAAAAGTGCATGAAAATGGCCAATTTACTCACTCTGAGTTCTCAAAAAGGGTTTCTTCACCCCGGGAAGTTAATTAAATACCATTTGGAGGCATTTAATGTTCAAGCAAAAACGGCTGATTTTCGACAAAAGAGATAACACCCCCCCATTACGTCATGCTTCAGAAATGTGGAGAATGGTCTGTTTTCAAATGTTTTATTTTTGAACGTCAGTTCACATTTGTAGGTGGATCATCAGTGTTAGAGCTCAAATTAGCATGTTTAAAGTGATTTTCATGCTTCCAGGGGCTCGGGAAGTGAATTAAATACTATTTGGAGGCATTTAATGTTCAATCAAAAACAGCTGATTTTTGACAAAAGAGATAACACCCCCCCATTACGTCATGCTTCAGAAATGTGGAAAATGGGTCGTTTTCAAATGTTTTATTTTTGAACGTCAGTTCACATTTGTAGGTTGATCATCAGTGTTAGAGCTAAAATTAGCATGTTTAAAGTGATTTTCATGCTTCCAGGGGCTCGGGAAGTGAATTAAATACTATTTGGAGGCATTTAATGTTCAAGCAAAAATGGCTGATTTTTGACAAAAGAGATAACACCCCCCCATTACGTCATGCTTCAGAAATGTGGAAAATGGTCCGTTTTCAAATGTTTTATTTTTGAACGTCAGTTCACATTTGTAGGTGAATCATCAGTGTTAGAGCTAAAATTAGCATGTTTAAAGTGATTTTCATGCTTCCAGGGGCCCTAAACACAAGATTTATGGAATGGTTAAAAGTGCATGAAAATGGCCAATTTACTCACTCTGAGTTCTCAAAAAGGGTTTCTTCACCCCGGGAAGTTAATTAAATACCATTTGGAGGCATTTAATGTTCAAGCAAAAACTGCTGATTTTTGACAAAAGAGATAACACCCCCCCATTACGTCATGCTTCAGAAATGTGGAAAATGGTCAGTTTTCAAATGTTTTATTTTTGAATGTCAGTTCACATTTGTAGGTGGATCATCAGTGTTAGAGCTAAAATTAGCTTGTTTAAAGTGATTTTCATGCTTCCAGGGGCTCGGGAAGTGAATTAAATACTATTTGGAGGAATTTAATGTTCCAGCAAAAACGGCTGATTTTTGACAAAAGAGATAACACCCCCCATTACGTCATGCTTCAGAAATGTGAAAAATGGACCGTTTTCAAATGTTTTATTTTTGAACGTCAGTTCACATTTGTAGGTGGATCATCAGTGTTAGAGCTAAAATTAGCATGTTTAAAGTGATTTTCATGCTTCCAGGGGCCCTAAACACAAGATTTATGGAATGGTTAAAAGTGCATGAAAATGGCCAATTTACTCACTCTGAGTTCTCAAAAAGGGTTTCTTCACCCCGGGAAGTTAATTAAATACCATTTGGAGGCATTTAATGTTCAAGCAAAAATGGCTGATTTTCGACAAAAGAGATAACACCCCCCCATTACGTCATGCTTCAGAAATGTGGAAAATGGTCAGTTTTCAAATGTTTTATTTTTGAACGTCAGTTCACATTTTTAGGTGGATCATCAGTGTTAGAGCTAAAATTAGCATGTTTAAAGTGATTTTCATGCTTCCAGGGGCTCGGAAGTGAATTAAATACTATTTGGAGGAATGTAATATTCAAGCAAAAACGGCTGATTTTTGACAAAAGAGATAACACCCCCCCATTACGTCATGCTTCAGAAATGTGAAAAATGGTCCGTTTTCAAATGTTTTATTTTTGAACGTCAGTTCACATTTGTAGGTTGATCATCAGTGTTAGAGCTAAAATTAGCATGTTTAAAGTGATTTTCATGCTACCAGGGGCCCTAAACACAAGATTTATGGAATGGTTAAAAGTGCATGAAAATGGCCAATTTACTCACTCTGAGTTCTCAAAAAGGATTTCTTCACCCCGGGAAGTTAATTAAATACCATTTGGAGGCATTTAATGTTCAAGCAAAAACGGCTGATTTTCGACAAAAGAGCACCCCCCCATTACGTCATGCTTCAGAAATGTGGAAAATGTTCCGTTTTCAAATGTTTTATTTTTGAACGTCAGTTCACATTTGTAGGTTGATCATCAGTGTTAGAGCTAAAATTAGCATGTTTAAATTGATTTTCATGCTTCCAGGGGCTCGGGAAGTGAATTAAATACTATTTGGAGGCATTTAATGTTCAAGAAAATACGGCTGATTTTTGACAAAAGAGATAACACCCCCCCCCCATTACGTCATGCTTCAGAAATGTGGAAAATGGTCCGTTTTCAAATGTTTTATTTTTGAACGTCAGTTCACATTTGTAGGTTGATCATCAGTGTTAGAGCTAAAATTAGTATGTTTAAAGTGATTTTCATGCTTCCAGGGGCCCTAAACACAAGATTTACGGAATGGTTAAAAGTGCATGAAAATGGCCAATTTACTCACTCTGAGTTCTCAAAAAGGGTTTCTTCACCCCGGGAAGTTAATTAAATACCATTTGGAGGCATTTAATGTTCAAGCAAAAACGGCTGATTTTTGAAAAAAGAGATAACACCCCCCCATTACGTCATGCTTCAGAAATGTGGAGAATGGTCCGTTTTCAAATGTTTTATTTTTGAACGTCAGTTCACATTTGTAGGTGGATCATCAGTGTTAGAGCTAAAATTAGCATGTTTAAAGTGATTTTCATGCTTCCGGGGGCTCGGAAGTGAATTAAATACTATTTGGAGGAATTTAATATTCAAGCAAAAACGGCTGATTTTTGACAAAAGAGATAACACCCCCCCATTACGTCATGCTTCAGAAATGTGAGAAATGGTCCGTTTTCAAATGTTTTATTTTTGAACGTCAGTTCACATTTGTAGGTTGATCATCAGTGTTAGAGCTAAAATTAGCATGTTTAAAGTGATTTTCATGCTACCAGGGGGCCTAAACACAAGATTTATGGAATGGTTAAAAGTGCATGAAAATGGCCAATTTACTCACTCTGAGTTCTCAAAAAGGATTTCTTCACCCCGGGAAGTTAATTAAATACCATTTGGAGGCATTTAATGTTCAAGCAAAAACGGCTGATTATCGACAAAAGAGATAACACCCCCCCATTACGTCATGCTTCAGAAATGTGGAAAATGGTCCGTTTTCAAATGTTTTATTTTTGAACGTCAGTTCACATTTGTAGGTTGATCATCAGTGTTAGAGCTAAAATTAGCATGTTTAAAGTGATTTTCATGCTTCCAGGGGCTCGGGAAGTGAATTAAATACAATTTGGAGGCATTTAATGTTCAAGCAAAAACGGCTGATTTTTGACAAAAGAGATAACACCCCCCCATTACGTCATGCTTCAGAAATGTGGAAAATGGCCCGTTTTCAAATGTTTTATTTTTGGACGTCAGTTCACATTTGTAGGTTGATCATCAGTGTTAGAGCTAAAATTAGTACGTTTAAAGTGATTTTCATGCTTCCAGGGGCCCTAAACACAAGATTTACGGAATGGTTAAAAGTGCATGAAAATGGCCAATTTACTCACTCTGAGTTCTCAAAAAGGGTTTCTTCACCCCGGGAAGTTAATTAAATACCATTTGGAGGCATTTAATGTTCAAGCAAAAACGGCTGATTTTCGACAAAAGAGATAACACCCCCCCATTACGTCATGCTTCAGAAATGTGGAAAATGATCCGTTTTCAAATGTTTTATTTTTGAACGTCAGTTCACATTTGTAGGTGGATCATCAGTGTTAGAGCTAAAATTAGCATGTTTAAAGGGATTTTCATGCTTCCAGGGGCTCGGGAAGTGAATTAAATACTATTTGGAGGCATTTAATGTTCAAGCAAAAACAGCTGATTTTTGACAAAAGAGATAACACCCCCCCATTACGTCATGCTTCAAAAATGTGGAAAATGGTCCGTTTTCAAATGTTTTATTTTTGAACGTCAGTTCACATTTGTAGGTTGATCATCAGTGTTAGAGCTAAAATTAGCATGTTTAAAGTGATTTTCATGCTTCCAGGGGCTCGGGAAGTGAATTAAATACTATTTGGAGGCATTTAATGTTCAAGCAAAAATGGCTGATTTTTGACAAAAGAGATAACACCCCCCCCATTACGTCATGCTTCAGAAATGTGGAAAATGGTCCGTTTTCAAATGTTTTATTTTTGAACGTCAGTTCACATTTGTAGGTGAATCATCAGTGTTAGAGCTAAAATTAGCATGTTTAAAGTGATTTTCATGCTTCCAGGGGCCCTAAACACAAGATTTATGGAATGGTTAAAAGTGCATGAAAATTGCCAATTTACTCACTCTGAGTTCTCCAAAAGGGTTTCTTCACCCCGGGAAGTTAATTAAATACCATTTGGAGGCATTTAATGTTCAAGCAAAAACGGCTGATTTTTGACAAAAGAGATAACACCCCCCATTACGTCATGCTTCAGAAATGTGGAAAATGGTCCGTTTTCAAATGTTTTATTTTTGAATGTCAGTTCACATTTGTAGGTTGATCATCAGTGTTAGAGCTAAAATTAGCATGTTTGAAGTGATTTTCATGCTTCCAGGGGCCCTAAACACAAGATTTATGGAATGGTTAAAAGTGCATGAAAATGGCCAATTTACTCACTCTGAGTTCTCAAAAAGGGTTTCTTCACCCCGGGAAGTTAATTAAATACCATTTGGAGGCATTTAATGTTCAAGCAAAAACGGCTGATTTTCGACAAAAGAGATAACACCCCCCATTACGTCATGCTTCAGAAATGTGGAAAATGATCCGTTTTCAAATGTTTTATTTTTGAACGTCAGTTCACATTTGTAGGTGGATCATCAGTGTTAGAGCTAAAATTAGCATGTTTAAAGTGATTTTCATGCTTCCAGGGGCTCGGGAAGTGAATTAAATACTATTTGGAGGCATTTAATGTTCAAGCAAAAACGGCTGATTTTTGACAAAAGAGATAACACCCCCCCATTACGTCATGCTTCAGAAATGTGGAAAATGGTCCGTTTTCAAATGTTTTATTTTTGAACGTCAGTTCACATTTGTAGGTTGATCATCAGTGTTAGAGCTAAAATTAGCATGTTTAAAGTGATTTTCATGCTTCCAGGGGCCCTAAACACAAGATTTATGGAATGGTTAAAAGTGCATGAAAATGGCCAATTTACTCACTCTGAGTTCTCAAAAAGGGTTTCTTCACCCCGGGAAGTTAATTAAATACCATTTGGAGGCATTTAATGTTCAAGCATAAACGGCTGATTTTCGACAAAAGAGATAACACCCCCCCCCATTACGTCATGCTTCAGAAATGTGGAAAATGGTCCGTTTTCAAATGTTTTATTTTTGAATGTCAGTTCACATTTGTAGGTGGATCATCAGTGTTAGAGCTAAAATTAGCATGTTTAAAGTGATTTTCATGCTTCCAGGGGCTCGGGAAGTGAATTAAATACTATTTGGAGGAATTTAATGTTCAAGCAAAAACGGCTGATTTTTGACAAAAGAGATAACACCCCCCCATTACGTCATGCTTCAGAAATGTGAAAAATGGTCCGTTTTCAAATGTTTTATTTTTGAACGTCAGTTCACATTTGTAGGTTGATCATCAGTGTTAGAGCTAAAATTTGCATGTTTAAAGTGATTTTCATGCTACCAGGGGCCCTAAACACAAGATTTATGGAATGGTTAAAAGTGCATGAAAATGGCCAATTTACTCACTCTGAGTTCTCAAAAAGGATTTCTTCACCCCGGGAAGTTAATTAAATACCATTTGGAGGCTTTTAATGTTCAAGCAAAAATGGCTGATTTTTGACAAAAGAGATAACACCCCCCCATTACGTCATGCTTCAGAAATTTGGAAAATGGTCCGTTTTCAAATGTTTTATTTTTGAACGTCAGTTCACATTTGTAGGTGGATCATCAGTGTTAGAGCTAAAATTAGAATGTTAAAAGTGATTTTCATGCTTCCAGGGGCTCGGGAAGTGAATTAAATACTATTTGGAGGAATTTAATGTTCAAGCAAAAACGGCTGATTTTTGACAAAAGAGATAACACCCCCCCATTACGTCATGCTTCAGAAATGTGAAAAATGGTCCGTTTTCAAATGTTTTATTTTTGAACGTCAGTTCACATTTGTAGGTTGATCATCAGTGTTAGACCTAAAATTAGTATGTTTAAAGTGATTTTCATGCTTCCAGGGGCCCTAAACACAAGATTTACGGAATGGTTAAAAGTGCATGAAAATGGCCAATTTACTCACTCTGAGTTCTCAAAAAGGGTTTCTTCACCCCGGGAAGTTATTTAAATACCATTTGGAGGCATTTAATGTTCAAGCAAAAACGGCTGATTTTCGACAAAAGAGATAACACCCCCCATTACGTCATGCTTCAGAAATGTGGAAAATGATCCGTTTTCAAATGTTTTATTTTCGAACGCCAGTTCACATTTGTAGGTGGATCATCAGTGTTAAAGCTAAAATTAGCATGTTTAAAGGGATTTTCATGCTTCCAGGAGCTCGGGAAGTGAATTAAATACTATTTGGAGGCATTTAATGTTCAAGCAAAAACAGCTGATTTTTGACAAAAGAGATAACACCCCCCCATTACGTCATGCTTCAGAAATTTGGAAAATGGTCCGTTTTCAAATGTTTTATTTTTGAACGTCAGTTCACATTTGTAGGTGGATCATCAGTGTTAGAGCTAAAATTAGAATGTTAAAAGTGATTTTCATGCTTCCAGGGGCTCGGGAAGTGAATTAAATACTATTTGGAGGAATTTAATGTTCAAGCAAAAACGGCTGATTTTTGACAAAAGAGATAACACCCCCCCATTACGTCATGCTTCAGAAATGTGAAAAATGGTCCGTTTTCAAATGTTTTATTTTTGAACGTCAGTTCACATTTGTAGGTTGATCATCAGTGTTAGACCTAAAATTAGTATGTTTAAAGTGATTTTCATGCTTCCAGGGGCCCTAAACACAAGATTTACGGAATGGTTAAAAGTGCATGAAAATGGCCAATTTACTCACTCTGAGTTCTCAAAAAGGGTTTCTTCACCCCGGGAAGTTATTTAAATACCATTTGGAGGCATTTAATGTTCAAGCAAAAACGGCTGATTTTCGACAAAAGAGATAACACCCCCCCATTACGTCATGCTTCAGAAATGTGGAAAATGATCCGT
Source organism: Lissotriton vulgaris (assembly GCF_964263255.1). Taxonomy (NCBI): domain Eukaryota; kingdom Metazoa; phylum Chordata; class Amphibia; order Caudata; family Salamandridae; genus Lissotriton; species Lissotriton vulgaris. Next base: position 564,891 of record NW_028251597.1, on the reverse strand, counting down.
TTTCAAATGTTTTATTTTCGAACGTCAGTTCACATTTGTAGGTGGATCATCAGTGTTAAAGCTAAAATTAGCATGTTTAAAGGGATTTTCATGCTTCCAGGAGCTCGGGAAGTGAATTAAATACTATTTGGAGGCATTTAATGTTCAAGCAAAAACAGCTGATTTTTGACAAAAGAGATAACACCCCCCCATTACGTCATGCTTCAGAAATGTGGAAAATGGTCCGTTTTCAAATGTTTTATTTTTGAACGTCAGTTCACATTTGTAGGTTAATCATCAGTGTTAGAGCTAAAATTAGCATGTTTAAAGTGATTTTCATGCTTCCAGGGGCCCTAAACACAAGATTTATGGAATGGTTAAAAGTGCATGAAAATGGCCAATTTACTCACTCTGAGTTCTCAAAAAGGGTTTCTTCACCCCGGGAAGTTAATTAAATACCATTTGGAGGCATTTAATGTTCAAGCAAAAACGGCTGATTTTCGACAAAAGAGATAACACCCCCCCATTACGTCATGCTTCAGAAATGTGGAGAATGGTCCGTTTTCAAATGTTTTATTTTTGAACGTCAGTTCACATTTGTAGGTGGATCATCAGTGTTAGAGCTAAAATTAGCATGCTTAAAGTGATTTTCATGCTTCCAGGGGCTCGGGAAAAGAATTAAATACTATTTGGAGGCATTTACTGTTCAATCAAAAACGGCTGATTTTTGACAAAAGAGATAACACCCCCCCATTACGTCATGCTTCAGAAATGTGGAAAATGGTCCGTTTTCAAATGTTTTATTTTTGAACGTCAGTTCACATTTGTAGGTTGATCATCAGTGTTAGAGCTAAAATTAGCATGTTTAAAGTGATTTTCATGCTTCCAGGGGCCCTAAACACAAGATTTATGGAATGGTTAAAAGTGCATGAAAATGGCCAATGTACTCACTCTGTGTTCTCAAAAAGGGTTTCTTCACCCCGGGAAGTTAATTAAATACCATTTGGAGGCATTTAATGTTCAAGCAAAAACGGCTGATTTTTGACAAAAGAGATAACACCCCCCCCCATTACGTCATGCTTCAGAAATGTGGAAAATGGTCCATTTTCAAATGTTTTATATTTGAATGTCAGTTCACATTTGTAGGTGGATCATCAGTGTTAGAGCTAAAATTAGCATGTTTAAAGTGATTTTAATGCTTCCAGGGGCTCGGGAAGTGAATTAAATACTATTTGGAGGAATTTAATGTTTAAGCAAAAACGGCTGATTTTTGACAAAAGAGATAACACCCCCCATTACGTCATGCTTCAGAAATGTGGAAAATGGTCCGTTTTCAAATGTTTTATTTTTGAACGTCAGTTCACATTTGTAGGTTGATCATCAGTGTTAGAGCTAAAATTAGTATGTTTAAAGTGATTTTCATGCTTCCAGGGGCCCTAAACACAAGATTTACGGAATGGTTAAAAGTGCATGAAAATGGCCAATTTACTCACTCTAAGTTCTCAAAAAGGGTTTTTTCACCCCGGGAAGGTAATTAAATACCATTTGGAGGCATTTAATGTTCAAGCAAAAACGGCTGATTTTCGACAAAAGAGATAACACCCCCCATTACGTCATGCTTCAGAAATGTGGAAAATGATCCGTTTTCAAATGTTTTATTTTTGAACGTCAGTTCACATTTGTAGGTGGATCATCAGTGTTGGAGCTAAAATTAGCATGTTTAAAGGGATTTTCATGCTTCCGGGGGCTCGGGAAGTGAATTAAATACTATTTGGAGGCATTTAATGTTCAATCAAAAACGGCTGATTTTTGACAAAAGAGATAACACCCCCCCATTACGTCATGCTTCAGAAATGTGGAAAATGGTCCGTTTTCAAATGTTTTATTTTTGAACGTCAGTTCACATTTGTAGGTTGATCATCAGTGTTAGAGCTAAAATTAGCATGTTTAAAGTGATTTTCATGCTTCCAGGGGCCCTAAACACAAGATTTATGGAATGGTAAAAGTGCATGAAAATGGCCAATTTACTCACTCTGAGTTCTCAAAAAGGGTTTCTTCACCCCGGGAAGTTAATTAAATACCATTTGGAGGCATTTAATGTTCAAGCAAAAACGGCAGATTTTCGACAAAAGAGATAACACCCCCCCATTACGTCATGCTTCAGAAATGTGGAAAATGGTCCGTTTTCAAATGTTTTATTTTTGAACGTCAGTTCACATTTGTAGGTGGATCATCAGTGTTAGAGCTAAAATTAGCATGTTTAAAGTGATTTTCATGCTTCCAGGGGCTCGGAAGTGAATTAAATACTATTTGGAGGAATTTAATATTCAAGCAAAAACGGCTGATTTTTGACAAAAGAGATAACACCCCCCCATTACGTCATGCTTCAGAAATGTGAAAAATGGTCCGTTTTCAAATGTTTTATTTTTGAACGTCAGTTCACATTTGTAGGTTGATCATCAGTGTTAGAGCTAAAATTAGCATGTTTAAAGTGATTTTCATGCTACCAGGGGCCCTAAACACAAGATTTATGGAATGGTTAAAAGTGCATGAAAATGGCCAATTCACTCACTCTGAGTTCTCAAAAAGGATTTCTTCACCCCGGGAAGTTAATTAAATACCATTTGGAGGCATTTAATGTTCAAGCAAAACCGGCTGATTTTCGACAAAAGAGATAACACCCCCCCATTACGTCATGCTTCAGAAATGTGGAAAATGGTCCTTTTTCAAATGTTTTATTTTTGAACGTCAGTTCACATTTGTAGGTGGATCATCAGTGTTAGAGCTAAAATTAGCATGTTCAAAGGGATTTTCATGCTTCCAGGGGCTCGGGAAGTGAATTAAATACTATTTGGAGGCATTTAATGTTCAAGCAAAAACAGCTGATTTTTGACAAAAGAGATAACACCCCCCCATTACGTCATGCTTCAGAAATGTGGAAAATGGTCCGTTTTCAAATGTTTTATTTTTGAACGTCAGTTCACATTTGTAGGTTGATCATCAGTGTTAGAGCTAAAATTAGCATGTTTAAAGTGATTTTCATGCTTCCAGGGGCCCTAAACACAAGATTTATGGAATGGTTAAAAGTGCATGAAAATGGCCAATTTACTCACTCTGAGTTCTCAAAAAGGATTTCTTCACCCCGGGAAGTTAATTAAATACCATTTGGAGGCATTTAATGTTGAAGCAAAAACGGCTGATTTTCGACAAAAGAGAGAACACCCCCCCATTACGTCATGCTTCAGAAATGTGGAGAATGGTCCGTTTTCAAATGTTTTATTTTTGAACGTCAGTTCACATTTGTAGGTGGATCATCAGTGTTAGAGCTAAAATTAGCATGTTTAAAGTGATTTTCATGCTTCCAGGGGCTCGGGAAGTGAATTAAATACTATTTGGAGGCATTTAATGTTCAAGCAAAAATGGCTGATTTTTGACAAAAGAGATAACACCCCCCCCCATTACGTCATGCTTCAGAAATGTGGAAAATGGTCCGTTTTCAAATGTTTTATTTTTGAACGTCAGTTCACATTTGTAGGTGAATCATCAGTGTTAGAGCTAAAATTAGCATGTTTAAAGTGATTTTCATGCTTCCAGGGGCCCTAAACACAAGATTTATGGAATGGTTAAAAGTGCATGAAAATGGCCAATTTACTCACTCTGAGTTCTCAAAAAGGGTTTCTTCACCCCGGGAAGTTAATTAAATACCATTTGGAGGCATTTAATGTTCAAGCAAAAACGGCTGATTTTTGACAAAAGAGATAACACCCCCCCCCCATTACGTCATGCTTCAGAAATGTGGAAAATGGTCCGTTTTCAAATGTTTTATTTTTGAATGTCAGTTCACATTTGTAGGTTGATCATCAGTGTTAGAGCTAAAATTAGCATGTTTAAAGTGATTTTCATGCTTCCAGGGGCCCTAAACACAAGATTTATGGAATGGTTAAAAGTGCATGAAAATGGCCAATTTACTCACTCTGAGTTCTCAAAAAGGGTTTCTTCACCCCGGGACGTTAATTAAATACCATTTGGAGGCATTTAATGTTCAAGCAAAAACGGCTGATTTTCGACAAAAGAGATAACACCCCCCCATTACGTCATGCTTCAGAAATGTGGAAAATGATCCGTTTTCAAATGTTTTATTTTTGAACGTCAGTTCACATTTGTAGGTGGATCATCAGTGTTAGAGCTAAAATTAGCATGTTTAAAGTGATTTTCATGCTTCCAGGGGCTCAGGAAGTGAATTAAATACTATTTGGAGGCATTTAATGTTCAAGCAAAAACGGCTGATTTTTGACAAAAGAGATAACACCCCCCCATTACGTCATGCTTCAGAAATGTGGAAAATGGTCCGTTTTCAAATGTTTGATTTTTGAACGTCAGTTCACATTTGTAGGTTGATCATCAGTGTTAGAGCTAAAATTAGCATGTTTAAAGTGATTTTCATGCTTCCAGGGGCCCTAAACACAAGATTAATGGAATGGTTAAAAGTGCATGAAAATGGTCAATTTACTCACTCTGAGTTCTCAAAAAGGGTTTCTTCGCCCCGGGAAGTTAATTAAATACCATTTGGAGGCATTTAATATTCAAGCAAAAACGGCTGATTTTCGACAAAAGAGATAACACCCCCCCATTACATCATGCTTCAGAAATGTGGAAAATGGTCCGTTTTCAAATGTTTTATTTTTGAACGTCAGTTCACATTTGTAGGTGGATCATCAGTGTTAGAGCTAAAATTAGCATGTTTAAAGTGATTTTCATGCTTCCAGGGGCTCGGGAAGTGAATTACATACTATTTGGAGGCATTTAATGTTCAAGCAAAAACGGCTGATTTTTGACAAAAGAGATAACACCCCCCCATTACGTCATGCTTCAGAAATGTGGAAAATGGTCCGTTTTCAAATGTTTTATTTTTGAACGTCAGTTCACATTTGTAGGTTGATCATCAGTGTTAGAGCTAAAATTAGCATGTTTAAAGTGATTTTCATGCTTCCAGGGGCCCTAAACACAAGATTTATGGAATGGTTAAAAGTGCATGAAAATGGCCAATTTACTCACTCTGAGTTCTCAAAAAGGGTTTCTTCACCCCGGGAAGTTAATTAAATACCATTTGAAGGCATTTAATGTTCAAGCAAAAACGGCTGATTTTCGACAAAAGAGATAACACCCCCCATTACGTCATGCTTCAGAAATGTGGAAAATGGTCAGTTTTCAAATGTTTTATTTTTGAATGTCAGTTCACATTTGTAGGTTGATCATCAGTGTTAGAGCTAAAATTAGCATATTTAAAGTGATTTTCATGCTTCCAGGGGCCCTAAACACAAGATTTATGGAATGGTTAAAAGTGCATGAAAATGGCCAATTTACTCACTCTGAGTTCTCAAAAAGGGTTTCTTCACCCCGGGAAGTTAATTAAATACCATTTGGAGGCATTTAATGTTCAAGCAAAAACGGCTGATTTTCGACAAAAGAGATAACACCCCCCATTACATCATGCTTCAGAAATGTGGAAAATGGTCCGTTTTCAAATGTTTTATTTTTGAACGTCAGTTCACATTTGTAGGTGGATCATCAGTGTTAGAGCTAAAATTAGCATGTTTAAAGTGATTTTCATGCTTCCAGGGGCTCGGGAAGTGAATTACATACTATTTGGAGGCATTTAATGTTCAAGCAAAAACGGCTGATTTTTGACAAAAGAGATAACACCCCCCCATTACGTCATGCTTCAGAAATGTGGAAAATGGTCCGTTTTCAAATGTTTTATTTTTGAACGTCAGTTCACATTTGTAGGTTGATCATCAGTGTTAGAGCTAAAATTAGCATGTTTAAAGTGATTTTCATGCTTCCAGGGGCCCTAAACACAAGATTTATGGAATGGTTAAAAGTGCATGAAAATGGCCAATTTACTCACTCTGAGTTCTCAAAAAGGGTTTCTTCACCCCGGGAAGTTAATTAAATACCATTTGAAGGCATTTAATGTTCAAGCAAAAACGGCTGATTTTCGACAAAAGAGATAACACCCCCCATTACGTCATGCTTCAGAAATGTGGAAAATGGTCAGTTTTCAAATGTTTTATTTTTGAATGTCAGTTCACATTTGTAGGTTGATCATCAGTGTTAGAGCTAAAATTAGCATGTTTAAAGTGATTTTCATGCTTCCAGGGGCCCTAAACACAAGATTTATGGAATGGTTAAAAGTGCATGAAAATGGCCAATTTACTCACTCTGAGTTCTCAAAAAGGGTTTCTTCACCCCGGGAAGTTAATTAAATACCATTTGGAGGCATTTAATGTTCAAGCAAAAACGGCTGATTTTCGACAAAAGAGATAACACCCCCCCATTACGTCATGCTTCAGAAATGTGGAGAATGGTCCGTTTTCAAATGTTTTATTTTTGAACGTCAGTTCACATTTGTAGGTGGATCATCAGTCTTAGAGCTAAAATTAGCATGTTTAAAGTGATTTTCATGCTTCCGGGGGCTCGGGAAGTGAATTAAATACTATTTGGAGGCATTTAATGTTCAATCAAAAACGGCTTATTTTTGACAAAAGAGATAACACCCCCCCATTACGTCATGCTTCAGAAATGTGGAAAATGGTCCGTTTTCAAATGTTTTATTTTTGAACGTCAGTTCACATTTGTAGGTTGATCATCAGTGTTAGAGCTAAAATTAGCATGTTTAAAGTGATTTTCATGCTTCCAGGGGCCCTAAACACAAGATTTATGGAATGGTTAAAAGTGCATGAAAATGGCCAATTTACTCACTCTGAGTTCTCAAAAAGGGTTTCTTCACCCCGGGAAGTTAATTAAATACCACTTGGAGGCATTTAATGTTCAAGCAAAAATGGCTGATTTTCGACAAAAGAGATAACACCCCCCCATTACGTCATGCTTCAGAAATGTGGAAAATGGTCCGTTTTCAAATGTTTTATTTTTGAACGTCAGTTCACATTTGTAGGTGGATCATCAGTGTTAGAGCTAAAATTAGCATGTTTAAAGTGATTTTCATGCTTCCAGGGGCTCGGAAGTGAATTAAATACTATTTGGAGGAATTTAATATTCAAGCAAAAACGGCTGATTTTTGACAAAAGAGATAACACCCCCCCATTACGTCATGCTTCAGAAATGTGGAAAATGGTCCGTTTTCAAATGTTTTATTTTTGAACGTCAGTTCACATTTGTAGGTTGATCATCAGTGTTAGAGCTAAAATTAGCATGTTTAAAGTGATTTTCATGCTTCCAGGGGCCCTAAACACAAGATTTATGGAATGGTTAAAAGTGCATGAAAATGGCCAATTTACTCACTCTGAGTTCTCAAAAAGGGTTTCTTCACCCCGGGAAGTTAATTAAATACCATTTGAAGGCATTTAATGTTCAAGCAAAAACGGCTGATTTTCGACAAAAGAGATAACACCCCCCATTACGTCATGCTTCAGAAATGTGGAAAATGGTCAGTTTTCAAATGTTTTATTTTTGAACGTCAGTTCACATTTGTAGGTTGATCATCAGTGTTAGAGCTAAAATTAGCATGTTTAAAGTGATTTTCATGCTTCCAGGGGCCCTAAACACAAGATTTATGGAATGGTTAAAAGTGCATGAAAATGGCCAATTTACTCACTCTGAGTTCTCAAAAAGGGTTTCTTCACCCCGGGAAGTTAATTAAATACCATTTGGAGGCATTTAATGTTCAAGCAAAAACGGCTGATTTTCGACAAAAGAGATAACACCCCCCCATTACGTCATGCTTCAGAAATGGGGAGAATGGTCCGTTTTCAAATGTTTTATTTTTGAACGTCAGTTCACATTTGTAGGTGGATCATCAGTGTTAGAGCTAAAATTAGCATGTTTAAAGTGATTTTCATGCTTCCGGGGGCTCGGGAAGTGAATTAAATACTATTTGGAGGCATTTAATGTTCAATCAAAAACGGCTTATTTTTGACAAAAGAGATAACACCCCCCCATTACGTCATGCTTCAGAAATGTGGAAAATGGTCCGTTTTCAAATGTTTTATTTTTGAACGTCAGTTCACATTTGTAGGTTGATCATCAGTGTTAGAGCTAAAATTAGCATGTTTAAAGTGATTTTCATGCTTCCAGGGGCCCTAAACACAAGATTTATGGAATGGTTAAAAGTGCATGAAAATGGCCAATTTACTCACTCTGAGTTCTCAAAAAGGGTTTCTTCACCCCGGGAAGTAATTAAATACCATTTGGAGGCATTTAATGTTCAAGCAAAAACGGCTGATTTTCGACAAAAGAGATAACACCCCCCCCCATTACGTCATGCTTCAGAAATGTGGAAAATGGTCCGTTTTCAAATGTTTTATTTTTGAACGTCAGTTCACATTTGTAGGTGGATCATCAGTGTTAGAGCTAAAATTAGCATGTTTAAAGTGATTTTCATGCTTCCAGGGGCTCGGAAGTGAATTAAATACTATTTGGAGGAATTTAATATTCAAGCAAAAACGGCTGATTTTTGACAAAAGAGATAACACCCCCCCATTACGTCATGCTTCAGAAATGTGAAAAATGGTCCGTTTTCAAATGTTTTATTTTTGAACGTCAGTTCACATTTGTAGGTTGATCATCAGTGTTAGAGCTAAAATTAGCATGTTTAAAGTGATTTTCATGCTTCCAGGGGCCCTAAACACAAGATTTACGGAATGGTTAAAAGTGCATGAAAATGGCCAATTTACTCACTCTGAGTTCTCAAAAAGGGTTTCTTCACCCCGGGAAGTTAATTAAATACCATTTGGAGGCATTTAATGTTCAAGCAAAAACGGCTGATTTTCGACAAAAGAGATAACACCCCCCATTACGTCATGCTTCAGAAATGTGGAAAATGATCCGTTTTCAAATGTTTTATTTTTGAACGTCAGTTCACATTTGTAGGTGGATCATCAGTGTTAGAGCTAAAATTAGCATGTTTAAAGGGATTTTCATGCTTCCAGGGGCTCGGGAAGTGAATTAAATACTATTTGGAGGCATTTAATGTTCAAGCAAAAACAGCTGATTTTTGACAAAAGAGATAACACCCCCCCATTACGTCATGCTTCAGAAATGTGGAAAATGGTCCGTTTTCAAATGTTTTATTTTTGAACGTCAGTTCACATTTGTAGGTTGATCATCAGTGTTAGAGCTAAAATTAGCATGTTTAAAGTGATTTTCATGCTTCCAGGGGCCCTAAACACAAGATTTATGGAATGGTTAAAAGTGCATGAAAATGGCCAATTTACTCACTCTTAGTTCTCAAAAAGGATTTCTTCACCCCGGGAAGTTAATTAAATACCATTTGGAGGCATTTAATGTTCAAGCAAAACCGGCTGATTTTCGACAAAAGAGATAACACCCCCCATTACGTCATGCTTCAGAAATGTGGAAAATGGTCCGTTTTCAAATGTTTTATTTTTGAACGTCAGTTCACATTTGTAGGTTGATCATCAGTGTTAGAGCTAAAATTAGCATGTTTAAAGTGATTTTCATGCTTCCAGGGGCTCGGGAAGTTAATTAAATACCATTTGGAGGCATTTAATGTTCAAGCAAAAACGGCTGATTTTCGACAAAAGAGATAACACCCCCACATTACATCATGCTTCAGAAATGTGGAAAATGGTCCGTTTTCAAATGTTTTATTTTTGAACGTCAGTTCACATTTGTAGGTGGATCATCAGTGTTAGAGCTAAAATTAGCATGTTTAAAGTGATTTTCATGCTTCCAGGGGCTCGGGAAGTGAATTACATACTATTTGGAGGCATTTAATGTTCAAGCAAAAACGGCTGATTTTTGACAAAAGAGATAACCCCCCCCATTACGTCATGCTTCAGAAATGTGGAAAATGGTCCGTTTTCAAATGTTTTATTTTTGAATGTCAGTTCACATTTGTAGGTGGATCATCAGTGTTAGAGCTAAAATTAGCATGTTTAAAGTGATTTTCCTGCTTCCAGGGGCTCGGGAAGTGAATTAAATACTATTTGGAGGCATTTAATGTTCAAGCAAAAACGGCTGATTTTTGACAAAAGAGATAACACCTCCCATTACGTCATGCTTCAGAAATGTGGAAAATGGTCCGTTTTCAAATGTTTTATTTTTGAACGTCAGTTCACATTTGTAGGTTGATCATCAGTGTTAGAGCTAAAATTAGCATGTTTAAAGTGATTTTCATGCTTCCAGGGGCCCTAAACACAAGATTAATGGAATGGTTAAAAGTGCATGAAAATGGCCAATTTACTCACTCTGAGTTCTCAAAAAGGGTTTCTTCGCCCCGGGAAGTTAATTAAATACCATTTGGAGGCATTTAATATTCAAGCAAAAACGGCTGATTTTCGACAAAAGAGATAACACCCCCACATTACATCATGCTTCAGAAATGTGGAAAATGGTCCGTTTTCAAATGTTTTATTTTTGAACGTCAGTTCACATTTGTAGGTGGATCATCAGTGTTAGAGCTAAAATTAGCATGTTTAAAGTGATTTTCATGCTTCAGGGGCTCGGGAAGTGAATTACATACTATTTGGAGGCATTTAATGTTCAAGCAAAAACGGCTGATTTTTGACAAAAGAGATAACCCCCCCCCCATTACGTCATGCTTCAGAAATGTGGAAAATGGTCCGTTTTCAAATGTTTTATTTTTGAATGTCAGTTCACATTTGTAGGTGGATCATCAGTGTTAGAGGTAAAATTAGCATGTTTAACCCTTTCGATGCTGATGACGAGCTCAGCTCGTCATCACCCACGGGTGTCGTGTGCTGATGACGAGCTGAGCTCGTCATAGTGCCACTAAAATGGCATTTTCCAGCACTGGGGGGGAAAACGCCCAGTAGCCATGTGGTTAAAGTGATTTTCATGCTTCCAGGGGCTCGGGAAGTGAATTAAATACTATTTGGAGGAATTTAATGTTCAAGCAAAAACGGCTGATTTTTGACAAAAGAGATAACACCCCCCCATTACGTCATGCTTCAGAAATGTGAAAAATGGTCCGTTTTCAAATGTTTTATTTTTGAACGTCAGTTCACATTTGTAGGTTGATCATCAGTGTTGGAGCTAAAATTAGCATGTTTAAAGTGATTTTCATGCTACCAGGGGCCCTAAACACAAGATTTATGGAATGGTTAAAAGTGCATGAAAATGGCCAATTTACTCACTCTGAGTTCTCAAAAAGGGTTTCTTCACCCCGGGAAGTTAATTAAATACCATTTGGAGGCATTTAATGTTCAAGCAAAAACGGCTGATTTTTGACAAAAGAGATAACACCCCCCCCATTACGTCATGCTTCAGAAATGTGGAAAATGGTCCGTTTTCAAATGTTTTATTTTTGAATGTCAGTTCACATTTGTAGGTTGATCATCAGTGTTAGAGCTAAAATTAGCATGTTTAAAGTGATTTTCATGCTTCCAGGGGCCCTAAACACAAGATTTATGGAATGGTTAAAAGTGCATGAAAATGGCCAATTTACTCACTCTGAGTTCTCAAAAAGGGTTTCTTCACCCCGGGACGTTAATTAAATACCATTTGGAGGCATTTATTGTTCAAGCAAAAACGGCTGATTTTCGACAAAAGAGATAACACCCCCCCATTACGTCATGCTTCAGAAATGTGGAAAATGATCCGTTTTCAAATGTTTTATTTTTGAACGTCAGTTCACATTTGTAGGTGGATCATCAGTGTTAGAGCTAAAATTAGCATGTTTAAAGTGATTTTCATGCTTCCAGGGGCTCAGGAAGTGAATTAAATACTATTTGGAGGCATTTAATGTTCAAGCAAAAACGGCTGATTTTTGACAAAAGAGATAACACCCCCCCATTACGTCATGCTTCAGAAATGTGGAAAATGGTCCGTTTTCAAATGTTTGATTTTTGAACGTCAGTTCACATTTGTAGGTTGATCATCAGTGTTAGAGCTAAAATTAGCATGTTTAAAGTGATTTTCATGCTTCCAGGGGCCCTAAACACAAGATTAATGGAATGGTTAAAAGTGCATGAAAATGGTCAATTTACTCACTCTGAGTTCTCAAAAAGGGTTTCTTCGCCCCGGGAAGTTAATTAAATACCATTTGGAGGCATTTAATATTCAAGCAAAAACGGCTGATTTTCGACAAAAGAGATAACACCCCCCCATTACATCATGCTTCAGAAATGTGGAAAATGGTCCGTTTTCAAATGTTTTATTTTTGAACGTCAGTTCACATTTGTAGGTGGATCATCAGTGTTAGAGCTAAAATTAGCATGTTTAAAGTGATTTTCATGCTTCCAGGGGCTCGGGAAGTGAATTACATACTATTTGGAGGCATTTAATGTTCAAGCAAAAACGGCTGATTTTTGACAAAAGAGATAACACCCCCCCATTACGTCATGCTTCAGAAATGTGGAAAATGGTCCGTTTTCAAATGTTTTATTTTTGAACGTCAGTTCACATTTGTAGGTTGATCATCAGTGTTAGAGCTAAAATTAGCATGTTTAAAGTGATTTTCATGCTTCCAGGGGCCCTAAACACAAGATTTATGGAATGGTTAAAAGTGCATGAAAATGGCCAATTTACTCACTCTGAGTTCTCAAAAAGGGTTTCTTCACCCCGGGAAGTTAATTAAATACCATTTGAAGGCATTTAATGTTCAAGCAAAAACGGCTGATTTTCGACAAAAGAGATAACACCCCCCATTACGTCATGCTTCAGAAATGTGGAAAATGGTCAGTTTTCAAATGTTTTATTTTTGAACGTCAGTTCACATTTGTAGGTTGATCATCAGTGTTAGAGCTAAAATTAGCATGTTTAAAGTGATTTTCATGCTTCCAGGGGCCCTAAACACAAGATTTATGGAATGGTTAAAAGTGCATGAAAATGGCCAATTTACTCACTCTGAGTTCTCAAAAAGGGTTTCTTCACCCCGGGAAGTTAATTAAATACCATTTGGAGGCATTTAATGTTCAAGCAAAAACGGCTGATTTTCGACAAAAGAGATAACACCCCCCCATTACGTCATGCTTCAGAAATGGGGAGAATGGTCCGTTTTCAAATGTTTTATTTTTGAACGTCAGTTCACATTTGTAGGTGGATCATCAGTGTTAGAGCTAAAATTAGCATGTTTAAAGTGATTTTCATGCTTCCGGGGGCTCGGGAAGTGAATTAAATACTATTTGGAGGCATTTAATGTTCAATCAAAAACGGCTTATTTTTGACAAAAGAGATAACACCCCCCCATTACGTCATGCTTCAGAAATGTGGAAAATGGTCCGTTTTCAAATGTTTTATTTTTGAACGTCAGTTCACATTTGTAGGTTGATCATCAGTGTTAGAGCTAAAATTAGCATGTTTAAAGTGATTTTCATGCTTCCAGGGGCCCTAAACACAAGATTTATGGAATGGTTAAAAGTGCATGAAAATGGCCAATTTACTCACTCTGAGTTCTCAAAAAGGGTTTCTTCACCCCGGGAAGTAATTAAATACCATTTGGAGGCATTTAATGTTCAAGCAAAAACGGCTGATTTTCGACAAAAGAGATAACACCCCCCCCCATTACGTCATGCTTCAGAAATGTGGAAAATGGTCCGTTTTCAAATGTTTTATTTTTGAACGTCAGTTCACATTTGTAGGTGGATCATCAGTGTTAGAGCTAAAATTAGCATGTTTAAAGTGATTTTCATGCTTCCAGGGGCTCGGAAGTGAATTAAATACTATTTGGAGGAATTTAATATTCAAGCAAAAACGGCTGATTTTTGACAAAAGAGATAACACCCCCCCATTACGTCATGCTTCAGAAATGTGAAAAATGGTCCGTTTTCAAATGTTTTATTTTTGAACGTCAGTTCACATTTGTAGGTTGATCATCAGTGTTAGAGCTAAAATTAGCATGTTTAAAGTGATTTTCATGCTTCCAGGGGCCCTAAACACAAGATTTACGGAATGGTTAAAAGTGCATGAAAATGGCCAATTTACTCACTCTGAGTTCTCAAAAAGGGTTTCTTCACCCCGGGAAGTTAATTAAATACCATTTGGAGGCATTTAATGTTCAAGCAAAAACGGCTGATTTTCGACAAAAGAGATAACACCCCCCATTACGTCATGCTTCAGAAATGTGGAAAATGATCCGTTTTCAAATGTTTTATTTTTGAACGTCAGTTCACATTTGTAGGTGGATCATCAGTGTTAGAGCTAAAATTAGCATGTTTAAAGGGATTTTCATGCTTCCAGGGGCTCGGGAAGTGAATTAAATACTATTTGGAGGCATTTAATGTTCAAGCAAAAACAGCTGATTTTTGACAAAAGAGATAACACCCCCCCATTACGTCATGCTTCAGAAATGTGGAAAATGGTCCGTTTTCAAATGTTTTATTTTTGAACGTCAGTTCACATTTGTAGGTTGATCATCAGTGTTAGAGCTAAAATTAGCATGTTTAAAGTGATTTTCATGCTTCCAGGGGCCCTAAACACAAGATTTATGGAATGGTTAAAAGTGCATGAAAATGGCCAATTTACTCACTCTTAGTTCTCAAAAAGGATTTCTTCACCCCGGGAAGTTAATTAAATACCATTTGGAGGCATTTAATGTTCAAGCAAAACCGGCTGATTTTCGACAAAAGAGATAACACCCCCCATTACGTCATGCTTCAGAAATGTGGAAAATGGTCCGTTTTCAAATGTTTTATTTTTGAACGTCAGTTCACATTTGTAGGTTGATCATCAGTGTTAGAGCTAAAATTAGCATGTTTAAAGTGATTTTCATGCTTCCAGGGGCTCGGGAAGTTAATTAAATACCATTTGGAGGCATTTAATGTTCAAGCAAAAACGGCTGATTTTCGACAAAAGAGATAACACCCCCACATTACATCATGCTTCAGAAATGTGGAAAATGGTCCGTTTTCAAATGTTTTATTTTTGAACGTCAGTTCACATTTGTAGGTGGATCATCAGTGTTAGAGCTAAAATTAGCATGTTTAAAGTGATTTTCATGCTTCCAGGGGCTCGGGAAGTGAATTACATACTATTTGGAGGCATTTAATGTTCAAGCAAAAACGGCTGATTTTTGACAAAAGAGATAACCCCCCCCATTACGTCATGCTTCAGAAATGTGGAAAATGGTCCGTTTTCAAATGTTTTATTTTTGAATGTCAGTTCACATTTGTAGGTGGATCATCAGTGTTAGAGCTAAAATTAGCATGTTTAAAGTGATTTTCCTGCTTCCAGGGGCTCGGGAAGTGAATTAAATACTATTTGGAGGCATTTAATGTTCAAGCAAAAACGGCTGATTTTTGACAAAAGAGATAACACCTCCCATTACGTCATGCTTCAGAAATGTGGAAAATGGTCCGTTTTCAAATGTTTTATTTTTGAACGTCAGTTCACATTTGTAGGTTGATCATCAGTGTTAGAGCTAAAATTAGCATGTTTAAAGTGATTTTCATGCTTCCAGGGGCCCTAAACACAAGATTAATGGAATGGTTAAAAGTGCATGAAAATGGCCAATTTACTCACTCTGAGTTCTCAAAAAGGGTTTCTTCGCCCCGGGAAGTTAATTAAATACCATTTGGAGGCATTTAATATTCAAGCAAAAACGGCTGATTTTCGACAAAAGAGATAACACCCCCACATTACATCATGCTTCAGAAATGTGGAAAATGGTCCGTTTTCAAATGTTTTATTTTTGAACGTCAGTTCACATTTGTAGGTGGATCATCAGTGTTAGAGCTAAAATTAGCATGTTTAAAGTGATTTTCATGCTTCAGGGGCTCGGGAAGTGAATTACATACTATTTGGAGGCATTTAATGTTCAAGCAAAAACGGCTGATTTTTGACAAAAGAGATAACCCCCCCCCCATTACGTCATGCTTCAGAAATGTGGAAAATGGTCCGTTTTCAAATGTTTTATTTTTGAATGTCAGTTCACATTTGTAGGTGGATCATCAGTGTTAGAGGTAAAATTAGCATGTTTAACCCTTTCGATGCTGATGACGAGCTCAGCTCGTCATCACCCACGGGTGTCGTGTGCTGATGACGAGCTGAGCTCGTCATAGTGCCACTAAAATGGCATTTTCCAGCACTGGGGGGGAAAACGCCCAGTAGCCATGTGGTTAAAGTGATTTTCATGCTTCCAGGGGCTCGGGAAGTGAATTAAATACTATTTGGAGGAATTTAATGTTCAAGCAAAAACGGCTGATTTTTGACAAAAGAGATAACACCCCCCCATTACGTCATGCTTCAGAAATGTGAAAAATGGTCCGTTTTCAAATGTTTTATTTTTGAACGTCAGTTCACATTTGTAGGTTGATCATCAGTGTTGGAGCTAAAATTAGCATGTTTAAAGTGATTTTCATGCTACCAGGGGCCCTAAACACAAGATTTATGGAATGGTTAAAAGTGCATGAAAATGGCCAATTTACTCACTCTGAGTTCTCAAAAAGGGTTTCTTCACCCCGGGAAGTTAATTAAATACCATTTGGAGGCATTTAATGTTCAAGCAAAAACGGCTGATTTTTGACAAAAGAGATAACACCCCCCCCATTACGTCATGCTTCAGAAATGTGGAAAATGGTCCGTTTTCAAATGTTTTATTTTTGAATGTCAGTTCACATTTGTAGGTTGATCATCAGTGTTAGAGCTAAAATTAGCATGTTTAAAGTGATTTTCATGCTTCCAGGGGCCCTAAACACAAGATTTATGGAATGGTTAAAAGTGCATGAAAATGGCCAATTTACTCACTCTGAGTTCTCAAAAAGGGTTTCTTCACCCCGGGACGTTAATTAAATACCATTTGGAGGCATTTATTGTTCAAGCAAAAACGGCTGATTTTCGACAAAAGAGATAACACCCCCCCATTACGTCATGCTTCAGAAATGTGGAAAATGATCCGTTTTCAAATGTTTTATTTTTGAACGTCAGTTCACATTTGTAGGTGGATCATCAGTGTTAGAGCTAAAATTAGCATGTTTAAAGTGATTTTCATGCTTCCAGGGGCTCAGGAAGTGAATTAAATACTATTTGGAGGCATTTAATGTTCAAGCAAAAACGGCTGATTTTTGACAAAAGAGATAACACCCCCCCATTACGTCATGCTTCAGAAATGTGGAAAATGGTCCGTTTTCAAATGTTTGATTTTTGAACGTCAGTTCACATTTGTAGGTTGATCATCAGTGTTAGAGCTAAAATTAGCATGTTTAAAGTGATTTTCATGCTTCCAGGGGCCCTAAACACAAGATTAATGGAATGGTTAAAAGTGCATGAAAATGGTCAATTTACTCACTCTGAGTTCTCAAAAAGGGTTTCTTCGCCCCGGGAAGTTAATTAAATACCATTTGGAGGCATTTAATATTCAAGCAAAAACGGCTGATTTTCGACAAAAGAGATAACACCCCCCCATTACATCATGCTTCAGAAATGTGGAAAATGGTCCGTTTTCAAATGTTTTATTTTTGAACGTCAGTTCACATTTGTAGGTGGATCATCAGTGTTAGAGCTAAAATTAGCATGTTTAAAGTGATTTTCATGCTTCCAGGGGCTCGGGAAGTGAATTACATACTATTTGGAGGCATTTAATGTTCAAGCAAAAACGGCTGATTTTTGACAAAAGAGATAACACCCCCCCATTACGTCATGCTTCAGAAATGTGGAAAATGGTCCGTTTTCAAATGTTTTATTTTTGAACGTCAGTTCACATTTGTAGGTTGATCATCAGTGTTAGAGCTAAAATTAGCATGTTTAAAGTGATTTTCATGCTTCCAGGGGCCCTAAACACAAGATTTATGGAATGGTTAAAAGTGCATGAAAATGGCCAATTTACTCACTCTGAGTTCTCAAAAAGGGTTTCTTCACCCCGGGAAGTTAATTAAATACCATTTGAAGGCATTTAATGTTCAAGCAAAAACGGCTGATTTTCGACAAAAGAGATAACACCCCCCATTACGTCATGCTTCAGAAATGTGGAAAATGGTCAGTTTTCAAATGTTTTATTTTTGAATGTCAGTTCACATTTGTAGGTTGATCATCAGTGTTAGAGCTAAAATTAGCATGTTTAAAGTGATTTTCATGCTTCCAGGGGCCCTAAACACAAGATTTATGGAATGGTTAAAAGTGCATGAAAATGGCCAATTTACTCACTCTGAGTTCTCAAAAAGGGTTTCTTCACCCCGGGAAGTTAATTAAATACCATTTGGAGGCATTTAATGTTCAAGCAAAAACGGCTGATTTTCGACAAAAGAGATAACACCCCCCCATTACGTCATGCTTCAGAAATGTGGAGAATGGTCCGTTTTCAAATGTTTTATTTTTGAACGTCAGTTCACATTTGTAGGTGGATCATCAGTCTTAGAGCTAAAATTAGCATGTTTAAAGTGATTTTCATGCTTCCGGGGGCTCGGGAAGTGAATTAAATACTATTTGGAGGCATTTAATGTTCAATCAAAAACGGCTTATTTTTGACAAAAGAGATAACACCCCCCCATTACGTCATGCTTCAGAAATGTGGAAAATGGTCCGTTTTCAAATGTTTTATTTTTGAACGTCAGTTCACATTTGTAGGTTGATCATCAGTGTTAGAGCTAAAATTAGCATGTTTAAAGTGATTTTCATGCTTCCAGGGGCCCTAAACACAAGATTTATGGAATGGTTAAAAGTGCATGAAAATGGCCAATTTACTCACTCTGAGTTCTCAAAAAGGGTTTCTTCACCCCGGGAAGTTAATTAAATACCACTTGGAGGCATTTAATGTTCAAGCAAAAACGGCTGATTTTCGACAAAAGAGATAACACCCCCCCATTACGTCATGCTTCAGAAATGTGGAAAATGGTCCGTTTTCAAATGTTTTATTTTTGAACGTCAGTTCACATTTGTAGGTGGATCATCAGTGTTAGAGCTAAAATTAGCATGTTTAAAGTGATTTTCATGCTTCCAGGGGCTCGGAAGTGAATTAAATACTATTTGGAGGAATTTAATATTCAAGCAAAAACGGCTGATTTTTGACAAAAGAGATAACACCCCCCCATTACGTCATGCTTCAGAAATGTGGAAAATGGTCCGTTTTCAAATGTTTTATTTTTGAACGTCAGTTCACATTTGTAGGTTGATCATCAGTGTTAGAGCTAAAATTAGCATGTTTAAAGTGATTTTCATGCTTCCAGGGGCCCTAAACACAAGATTTATGGAATGGTTAAAAGTGCATGAAAATGGCCAATTTACTCACTCTGAGTTCTCAAAAAGGGTTTCTTCACCCCGGGAAGTTAATTAAATACCATTTGAAGGCATTTAATGTTCAAGCAAAAACGGCTGATTTTCGACAAAAGAGATAACACCCCCCATTACGTCATGCTTCAGAAATGTGGAAAATGGTCAGTTTTCAAATGTTTTATTTTTGAACGTCAGTTCACATTTGTAGGTTGATCATCAGTGTTAGAGCTAAAATTAGCATGTTTAAAGTGATTTTCATGCTTCCAGGGGCCCTAAACACAAGATTTATGGAATGGTTAAAAGTGCATGAAAATGGCCAATTTACTCACTCTGAGTTCTCAAAAAGGGTTTCTTCACCCCGGGAAGTTAATTAAATACCATTTGGAGGCATTTAATGTTCAAGCAAAAACGGCTGATTTTCGACAAAAGAGATAAAACCCCCCCATTACGTCATGCTTCAGAAATGGGGAGAATGGTCCGTTTTCAAATGTTTTATTTTTGAACGTCAGTTCACATTTGTAGGTGGATCATCAGTGTTAGAGCTAAAATTAGCATGTTTAAAGTGATTTTCATGCTTCCGGGGGCTCGGGAAGTGAATTAAATACTATTTGGAGGCATTTAATGTTCAATCAAAAACGGCTTATTTTTGACAAAAGAGATAACACCCCCCCATTACGTCATGCTTCAGAAATGTGGAAAATGGTCCGTTTTCAAATGTTTTATTTTTGAACGTCAGTTCACATTTGTAGGTTGATCATCAGTGTTAGAGCTAAAATTAGCATGTTTAAAGTGATTTTCATGCTTCCAGGGGCCCTAAACACAAGATTTATGGAATGGTTAAAAGTGCATGAAAATGGCCAATTTACTCACTCTGAGTTCTCAAAAAGGGTTTCTTCACCCCGGGAAGTTAATTAAATACCATTTGGAGGCATTTAATGTTCAAGCAAAAACGGCTGATTTTCGACAAAAGAGATAACACCCCCCCCCATTACGTCATGCTTCAGAAATGTGGAAAATGGTCCGTTTTCAAATGTTTTATTTTTGAACGTCAGTTCACATTTGTAGGTGGATCATCAGTGTTAGAGCTAAAATTAGCATGTTTAAAGTGATTTTCATGCTTCCAGGGGCTCGGAAGTGAATTAAATACTATTTGGAGGAATTTAATATTCAAGCAAAAACGGCTGATTTTTGACAAAAGAGATAACACCCCCCCATTACGTCATGCTTCAGAAATGTGAAAAATGGTCCGTTTTCAAATGTTTTATTTTTGAACGTCAGTTCACATTTGTAGGTTGATCATCAGTGTTAGAGCTAAAATTAGCATGTTTAAAGTGATTTTCATGCTTCCAGGGGCCCTAAACACAAGATTTACGGAATGGTTAAAAGTGCATGAAAATGGCCAATTTACTCACTCTGAGTTCTCAAAAAGGGTTTCTTCACCCCGGGAAGTTAATTAAATACCATTTGGAGGCATTTAATGTTCAAGCAAAAACGGCTGATTTTCGACAAAAGAGATAACACCCCCCATTACGTCATGCTTCAGAAATGTGGAAAATGATCCGTTTTCAAATGTTTTATTTTTGAACGTCAGTTCACATTTGTAGGTGGATCATCAGTGTTAGAGCTAAAATTAGCATGTTTAAAGGGATTTTCATGCTTCCAGGGGCTCGGGAAGTGAATTAAATACTATTTGGAGGCATTTAATGTTCAAGCAAAAACAGCTGATTTTTGACAAAAGAGATAACACCCCCCCATTACGTCATGCTTCAGAAATGTGGAAAATGGTCCGTTTTCAAATGTTTTATTTTTGAACGTCAGTTCACATTTGTAGGTTGATCATCAGTGTTAGAGCTAAAATTAGCATGTTTAAAGTGATTTTCATGCTTCCAGGGGCCCTAAACACAAGATTTATGGAATGGTTAAAAGTGCATGAAAATGGCCAATTTACTCACTCTTAGTTCTCAAAAAGGATTTCTTCACCCCGGGAAGTTAATTAAATACCATTTGGAGGCATTTAATGTTCAAGCAAAACCGGCTGATTTTCGACAAAAGAGATAACACCCCCCATTACGTCATGCTTCAGAAATGTGGAAAATGGTCCGTTTTCAAATGTTTTATTTTTGAACGTCAGTTCACATTTGTAGGTTGATCATCAGTGTTAGAGCTAAAATTAGCATGTTTAAAGTGATTTTCATGCTTCCAGGGGCTCGGGAAGTGAATTAAATACTATTTGGAGGCATTTAATGTTCAAGCAAAAATGGCTGATTTTTGACAAAAGAGATAACACCCCCCCATTACGTCATGCTTCAGAAATGTGGAAAATGGTCCGTTTTCAAATGTTTTATTTTTTAACGTCAGTTTACATTTGTAGGTGAATCATCAGTGTTAGAGCTAAAATTAGCATGTTTAAAGTGATTTTCTTGCTTCCAGGGGCCCTAAACACAAGATTTATGGAATGGTTAAAAGTGCATGAAAATGGCCAATTTACTCACTCTGAGTTCTCAAAAAGGGTTTCTTCACCCCGGGAAGTTAATTAAATACCATTTGGAGGCATTTAATGTTCAAGCAAAAACGGCTGATTTTCGACAAAAGAGATAACACCCCCACATTACATCATGCTTCAGAAATGTGGAAAATGGTCCGTTTTCAAATGTTTTATTTTTGAACGTCAGTTCACATTTGTAGGTGGATCATCAGTGTTAGAGCTAAAATTAGCATGTTTAAAGTGATTTTCATGCTTCCAGGGGCTCGGGAAGTGAATTACATACTATTTGGAGGCATTTAATGTTCAAGCAAAAACGGCTGATTTTTGACAAAAGAGATAACCCCCCCCATTACGTCATGCTTCAGAAATGTGGAAAATGGTCCGTTTTCAAATGTTTTATTTTTGAATGTCAGTTCACATTTGTAGGTGGATCATCAGTGTTAGAGCTAAAATTAGCATGTTTAAAGTGATTTTCCTGCTTCCAGGGGCTCGGGAAGTGAATTAAATACTATTTGGAGGCATTTAATGTTCAAGCAAAAACGGCTGATTTTTGACAAAAGAGATAACACCTCCCATTACGTCATGCTTCAGAAATGTGGAAAATGGTCCGTTTTCAAATGTTTTATTTTTGAACGTCAGTTCACATTTGTAGGTTGATCATCAGTGTTAGAGCTAAAATTAGCATGTTTAAAGTGATTTTCATGCTTCCAGGGGCCCTAAACACAAGATTAATGGAATGGTTAAAAGTGCATGAAAATGGCCAATTTACTCACTCTGAGTTCTCAAAAAGGGTTTCTTCGCCCCGGGAAGTTAATTAAATACCATTTGGAGGCATTTAATATTCAAGCAAAAACGGCTGATTTTCGACAAAAGAGATAACACCCCCACATTACATCATGCTTCAGAAATGTGGAAAATGGTCCGTTTTCAAATGTTTTATTTTTGAACGTCAGTTCACATTTGTAGGTGGATCATCAGTGTTAGAGCTAAAATTAGCATGTTTAAAGTGATTTTCATGCTTCAGGGGCTCGGGAAGTGAATTACATACTATTTGGAGGCATTTAATGTTCAAGCAAAAACGGCTGATTTTTGACAAAAGAGATAACCCCCCCCCCATTACGTCATGCTTCAGAAATGTGGAAAATGGTCCGTTTTCAAATGTTTTATTTTTGAATGTCAGTTCACATTTGTAGGTGGATCATCAGTGTTAGAGGTAAAATTAGCATGTTTAACCCTTTCGATGCTGATGATGAGCTCAGCTCGTCATCACCCACGGGTGTCGTGTGCTGATGACGAGCTGAGCTCGTCATAGTGCCACTAAAATGGCATTTTCCAGCACTGGGGGGGAAAACGCCCAGTAGCCATGTGGTTAAAGTGATTTTCATGCTTCCAGGGGCTCGGGAAGTGAATTACATACTATTTGGAGGCATTTAATGTTCAAGCAAAAACGGCTGATTTTTGACAAAAGAGATAACCCCCCCCCCATTACGTCATGCTTCAGAAATGTGGAAAATGGTCCGTTTTCAAATGTTTTATTTGTGAATGTCAGTTCACATTTGTAGGTGGATCATCAGTGTTAGAGGTAAAATTAGCATGTTTAACCCTTTCGATGCTGATGATGAGCTCAGCTCGTCATCACCCACGGGTGTCGTGTGCTGATGACGAGCTGAGCTCGTCATAGTGCCACTAAAATGGCATTTTCCAGCACTGGGGGGGAAAACGCCCAGTAGCCATGTGGTTAAAGTGATTTTCATGCTTCCAGGGGCTCGGGAAGTGAATTAAATACTATTTGGAGGAATTTAATGTTCAAGCAAAAACGGCTGATTTTTGACAAAAGAGATAACACCCCCCCATTACGTCATGCTTCAGAAATGTGAAAAATGGTCCGTTTTCAAATGTTTTATTTTTGAACGTCAGTTCACATTTGTAGGTTGATCATCAGTGTTGGAGCTAAAATTAGCATGTTTAAAGTGATTTTCATGCTACCAGGGGCCCTAAACACAAGATTTATGGAATGGTTAAAAGTGCATGAAAATGGCCAATTTACTCACTCTGAGTTCTCAAAAAGGATTTCTTCACCCCGGGAAGTTAATTAAATACCATTTGGAGGCTTTTAATGTTCAAGCAAAAACGGCTGATTTTCGACAAAAGAGATAACACCCCCCCATTACGTCATGCTTCAGAAATATGGAAAATGGTCCGTTTTCAAATGTTTTATTTTTGAACGTCAGTTCACATTTGTAGGTTGATCATCAGTGTTAGAGCTAAAATTAGCATGTTTAAAGTGATTTAAATGCTTCCAGGGGCCCTAAACACAAGATTTATGGAATGGTTAAAAGTGCATGAAAATGGCCAACTTATTCACTCTGAGTTCTCAAAAAGGGTTTCTTCACCCCGGGAAGTTAATTAAATACCATTTGGAGGCATTTAATGTTCAAGCAAAAACGGCTGATTTTCGACAAAAGAGATAACACCCCCCCATTACGTCATGCTTCAGAAATGTGGAAAATGGTCCGTTTTCAAATGTTTTATTTTTGAACGTCAGTTCACATTTGTAGGTGGATCATCAGTGTTAGAGCTAAAATTAGCATGTTTAAAGTGATTTTCATGCTTCCAGGGGCTCGGAAGTGAATTAAATACTATTTGGAGGAATTTAATATTCAAGCAAAAACGGCTGATTTTTGACAAAAGAGATAACACCCCCCCATTACGTCATGCTTCAGAAATGTGAAAAATGGTCCGTTTTCAAATGTTTTATTTTTGAACGTCAGTTCACATTTGTAGGTTGATCATCAGTGTTAGAGCTAAAATTAGCATGTTTAAAGTGATTTTCATGCTTCCAGGGGCTCGGGAAGTGAATTAAATACAATTTGGAGGCATTTAATGTTCAAGCAAAAACGGCTGATTTTTGACAAAAGAGATAACACCCCCCCCATTACGTCATGCTTCAGAAATGTGGAAAATGGTACGTTTTCAAATGTTTTATTTTTGAACGTCAGTTCATATTTGTAGGTTGATCATCAGTGTTAGAGCTAAAATTAGTATGTTTAAAGTGATTTTCATGCTTCCAGGGGCCCTAAACACAAGATTTACGGAATGGTTAAAAGTGCATGAAAATGGCCAATTTACTCACTCTGAGTTCTCAAAAAGGGTTTCTTCACCCCGGGAAGTTAATTAAATACCATTTGGAGGCATTTAATGTTCAAGCAAAAACGGCTGATTTTCGACAAAAGAGATAACACCCCCCATTACGTCATGCTTCAGAAATGTGGAAAATGATCCGTTTTCAAATGTTTTATTTTTGAACGTCAGTTCACATTTGTAGGTGGATCATCAGTGTTAGAGCTAAAATTAGCATGTTTAAAGGGATTTTCATGCTTCCAGGGGCTCGGGAAGTGAATTAAATACTATTTGGAGGCATTTAATGTTCAAGCAAAAACAGCTGATTTTTGACAAAAGAGATAACACCCCCCCATTACGTCATGCTTCAGAAATGTGGAAAATGGTCCGTTTTCAAATGTTTTATTTTTGAACGTCAGTTCACATTTGTAGGTTGATCATCAGTGTTAGAGCTAAAATTAGCATGTTTAAAGTGATTTTCATGCTTCCAGGGGCCCTAAACACAAGATTTATGGAATGGTTAAAAGTGCATGAAAATGGCCAATTTACTCACTCTGAGTTCTCAAAAAGGATTTCTTCACCCCGGGAAGTTAATTAAATACCATTTGGAGGCATTTAATGTTCAAGCAAAAATGGCTGATTTTCGACAAAAGAGATAACACCCCCCATTACGTCATGCTTCAGAAATGTGGAGAATGGTCCGTTTTCAAATGTTTTATTTTTGAACGTCAGTTCACATTTGTAGGTGGATCATCAGTGTTAGAGCTAAAATTAGCATGTTTAAAGTGATTTTCATGCTTCCAGGGGCTCGGGAAGTGAATTAAATACTATTTGGAGGCATTTAATGTTCAATCAAAAACGGCTGATTTTTGACAAAAGAGATAACACCCCCCCATTACGTCATGCTTCAGAAATGTGGAAAATGGTCCGTTTTCAAATGTTTTATTTTTGAATGTCAGTTCACATTTGTAGGTGGATCATCAGTGTTAGAGGTAAAATTAGCATGTTTAACCCTTTCGATGCTGATGACGAGCTCAGCTCGTCATCACCCACGGGTGTTGTGTGCTGATGACGAGCTGAGCTCGTCATAGTGCCACTAAAATGGCATTTTCCAGCACTGGGGGGGAAAACGCCCAGTAGCCATGTGGTTAAAGTGATTTTCATGCTTCCAGGGGCTCGGGAAGTGAATTAAATACTATTTGGAGGAATTTAATGTTCAAGCAAAAACGGCTGATTTTTGACAAAAGAGATAACACCCCCCCATTACGTCATGCTTCAGAAATGTGAAAAATGGTCCGTTTTCAAATGTTTTATTTTTGAACGTCAGTTCACATTTGTAGGTTGATCATCAGTGTTGGAGCTAAAATTAGCATGTTTAAAGTGATTTTCATGCTACCAGGGGCCCTAAACACAAGATTTATGGAATGGTTAAAAGTGCATGAAAATGGCCAATTTACTCACTCTGAGTTCTCAAAAAGGATTTCTTCACCCCGGGAAGTTAATTAAATACCATTTGGAGGCTTTTAATGTTCAAGCAAAAACGGCTGATTTTCGACAAAAGAGATAACACCCCCCCATTACGTCATGCTTCAGAAATGTGGAAAATGGTCCGTTTTCAAATGTTTTATTTTTGAACGTCAGTTCACATTTGTAGGTTGATCATCAGTGTTAGAGCTAAAATTAGCATGTTTAAAGTGATTTAAATGCTTCCAGGGGCCCTAAACACAAGATTTATGGAATGGTTAAAAGTGCATGAAAATGGCCAACTTATTCACTCTGAGTTCTCAAAAAGGGTTTCTTCACCCCAAGAAGTTAATTAAATACCATTTGGAGGCATTTAATGTTCAAGCAAAAACGGCTGATTTTCGACAAAAGAGATAACACCCCCCCATTACGTCATGCTTCAGAAATGTGGAAAATGGTCCGTTTTCAAATGTTTTATTTTTGAACGTCAGTTCACATTTGTAGGTGGATCATCAGTGTTAGAGCTAAAATTAGCATGTTTAAAGTGATTTTCATGCTTCCAGGGGCTCGGAGTGAATTAAATACTATTTGGAGGAATTTAATATTCAAGCAAAAACGGCTGATTTTTGACAAAAGAGATAACACCCCCCCATTACGTCATGCTTCAGAAATGTGAAAAATGGTCCGTTTTCAAATGTTTTATTTTTGAACGTCAGTTCACATTTGTAGGTTGATCATCAGTGTTAGAGCTAAAATTAGCATGTTTAAAGTGATTTTCATGCTACCAGGGGCCCTAAACACAAGATTTATGGAATGGTTAAAAGTGCATGAAAATGGCCAATTTACTCACTCTGAGTTCTCAAAAAGGATTTCTTCACCCCGGGAAGTTAATTAAATACCATTTGGAGGCATTTAATGTTCAAGCAAAAACGGCTGATTTTCGACAAAAGAGATAACACCCCCCCATTACGTCATGCTTCAGAAATGTGGAAAATGGTCCGTTTTCAAATGTTTTATTTTTGAACGTCAGTTCACATTTGTAGGTTGATCATCAGTGTTAGAGCTAAAATTAGCATGTTTAAAGTGATTTTCATGCTTCCAGGGGCTCGGGAAGTGAATTAAATACAATTTGGAGGCATTTAATGTTCAAGCAAAAACGGCTGATTTTTGACAAAAGAGATAACACCCCCCCCATTACGTCATGCTTCAGAAATGTGGAAAATGGTCCGTTTTCAAATGTTTTATTTTTGAACGTCAGTTCACATTTGTAGGTTGATCATCAGTGTTAGAGCTAAAATTAGCATGTTTAAAGTGATTTTCATGCTTCCAGGGGCCCTAAACACAAGATTTATGGAATGGTTAAAAGTGCATGAAAATGGCCAATTTACTCACTCTGAGTTCTCAAAAAGGATTTCTTCACCCCGGGAAGTTAATTAAATACCATTTGGAGGCATTTAATGTTCAAGCAAAAACGGCTGATTTTCGACAAAAGAGATAACACCCCCCATTACGTCATGCTTCAGAAATGTGGAGAATGGTCCGTTTTCAAATGTTTTATTTTTGAACGTCAGTTCACATTTGTAGGTGGATCATCAGTGTTAGAGCTAAAATTAGCATGTTTAAAGTGATTTTCATGCTTCCAGGGGCTCGGGAAGTGAATTAAATACTATTTGGAGGCATTTAATGTTCAATCAAAAACGGCTGATTTTTGACAAAAGAGATAACACCCCCCCATTACGTCATGCTTCAGAAATGTGGAAAATGGTCCGTTTTCAAATGTTTTATTTTTGAACGTCAGTTCACATTTGTAGGTTGATCATCAGTGTTAGAGCTAAAATTAGCATGTTTAAAGTGATTTTCATGCTTCCAGGTGCTCGGGAAGTGAATTAAATACTATTTGGAGGCATTTAATGTTCAAGCAAAAATGGCTGATTTTTGACAAAAGAGATAACACCCCCCCATTACGTCATGCTTCAGAAATGTGGAAGATGGTCCGTTTTCATATATTTTATTTTTGAACGTCAGTTCACATTTGTAGGTGAATCATCAGTGTTAGAGCTAAAATTAGCATGTTTAAAGTGATTTTCTTGCTTCCAGGGGCCCTAAACACAAGATTTATGGAATGGTTAAAAGTGCATGAAAATGGCCAATTTACTCACTCTGAGTTCTCAAAAAGGGTTTCTTCACCCCGGGAAGTTAATTAAATACCATTTGGAGGCATTTAATGTTCAAGCAAAAACGGCTGATTTTCGACAAAAGAGATAACACCCCCACATTACATCATGCTTCAGAAATGTGGAAAATGGTCCGTTTTCAAATGTTTTATTTTTGAACGTCAGTTCACATTTGTAGGTGGATCATCAGTGTTAGAGCTAAAATTAGCATGTTTAAAGTGATTTTCATGCTTCCAGGGGCTCGGGAAGTGAATTACATACTATTTGGAGGCATTTAATGTTCAAGCAAAAACGGCTGATTTTTGACAAAAGAGATAACACCCCCCATTACGTCATGCTTCAGAAATGTGGAAAATGGTCCGTTTTCAAATGTTTTATTTTTGAATGTCAGTTCACATTTGTAGGTTGATCATCAGTGTTAGAGCTAAAATTAGCATGTTTAAAGTGATTTTCATGCTTCCAGGGGCCCTAAACACAAGATTAATGGAAAGGTTAAAAGTGCATGAAAATGGCCAATTTACTCACTCTGAGTTCTCAAAAAGGGTTTCTTCGCCCCGGGAAGTTAATTAAATACCATTTGGAGGCATTTAATATTCAAGCAAAAACGGCTGATTTTCGACAAAAGAGATAACACCCCCACATTACATCATGCTTCAGAAATGTGGAAAATGGTCCGTTTTCAAATGTTTTATTTTTGAACGTCAGTTCACATTTGTAGGTGGATCATCAGTGTTAGAGCTAAAATTAGCATGTTTAAAGTGATTTTCATGCTTCCAGGGGCTCGGGAAGTGAATTACATACTATTTGGAGGCATTTAATGTTCAAGCAAAAACGGCTGATTTTTGACAAAAGAGATAACCCCCCCCCATTACGTCATGCTTCAGAAATGTGGAAAATGGTCCGTTTTTAAATGTTTTATTTTTGAATGTCAGTTCACATTTGTAGGTGGATCATCAGTGTTAGAGGTAAAATTAGCATGTTTAACCCTTTCGATGCTGATGACGAGCTCAGCTCGTCATCACCCACGGGTGTCGTGTGCTGAAGACGAGCTGAGCTCGTCATAGTGCCACTAAAATGGCATTTTCCAGCACTGGGGGGGAAAACGCCCAGTAGCCATGTGGTTAAAGTGATTTTCATGCTTCCAGGGGCTCGGGAAGTGAATTAAATACTATTTGGAGGAATTTAATGTTCAAGCAAAAACGGCTGATTTTTGACAAAAGAGATAACACCCCCCCATTACGTCATGCTTCAGAAATGTGAAAAATGGTCCGTTTTCAAATGTTTTATTTTTGAACGTCAGTTCACATTTGTAGGTTGATCATCAGTGTTAGAGCTAAAATTAGTATGTTTAAAGTGATTTTCATGCTTCCAGGGGCCCTAAACACAAGATTTACGGAATGTTTAAAAGTGCATGAAAATGGCCAATTTACTCACTCTGAGTTCTCAAAAAGGATTTCTTCACCCCGGGAAGTTAATTAAATACCATTTGGAGGCTTTTAATTTTCAAGCAAAAACGGCTGATTTTCGACAAAAGAGATAACACCCCCCCATTACGTCATGCTTCAGAAATGTGGAAAATGGTCCGTTTTCAAATGTTTTATTTTTGAACGTCAGTTCACATTTGTAGGTTGATCATCAGTGTTAGAGCTAAAATTAGCATGTTTAAAGTGATTTTCATGCTTCCAGGGGCTCGGGAAGTGAATTAAATACTATTTGGAGGCATTTAATGTTCAAGCAGAAATGGCTGATTTTTGACAAAAGAGATAACACCCCCCCATTACGTCATGCTTCAGAAATGTGGAAAATGGTCCGTTTTCAAATGTTTTATTTTCGAACGTCAGTTCACATTTGTAGGTGAATCATCAGTGTTAGAGCTAAAATTAGCATGTTTAAAGTGATTTTCATGCTTCCAGGGGCCCTAAACACAAGATTTATGGAATGGTTAAAAGTGCATGAAAATGGCCAATTTACTCACTCTGAGTTCTCAAAAAGGGTTTCTTCACCCCGGGAAGTTAATTAAATACCATTTGGAGGCATTTAATGTTCAAGCAAAAACGGCAGATTTTTGACAAAAGAGATAACACCCCCCCATTACGTCATGCTTCAGAAATGTGGAAAATGGTCCGTTTTCAAATGTTTTATTTTTGAATGTCAGTTCACATTTGTAGGTGGATCATCAGTGTTAGAGCTAAAATTAGCATGTTTAAAGTGATTTTCATGCTTCCAGGGGCTCGGGAAGTGAATTAAATACTATTTGGAGGAATTTAATGTTCAAGCAAAAACGGCTGATTTTTGACAAAAGAGATAACACCCCCCATTACGTCATGCTTCAGAAATGTGGAAAATGGTCCGTTTTCAAATGTTTTATTGTTGAACGTCAGTTCACATTTGTAGGTTGATCATCAGTGTTAGAGCTAAAATTAGTATGTTTAAAGTGATTTTCATGCTTCCAGGGGCCCTAAACACAAGATTTACGGAATGGTTAAAAGTGCATGAAAATGGCCAATTTACTCACTCTGAGTTCTCAAAAAGGGTTTCTGCACCCCGGGAAGTTAATTAAATACCATTTGGAGGCATTTAATGTTCAAGCAAAAACGGCTGATTTTCGACAAAAGAGATAACACCCCCCCCATTACGTCATGCTTCAGGAATGTGGAAAATGATCCGTTTTCAAATGTTTTATTTTTGAACGTCAGTTCACATTTGTAGGTTGATCATCAGTGTTAGAGCTAAAATTAGCATGTTTAAAGTGATTTTCATGCTTCCAGGGGCCCTAAACACAAGATTTATGGAATGGTTAAAAGTGCATGAAAATGGCCAATTTACTCACTCTGAGTTCTCAAAAAGGGTTTCTTCACCCCGGGAAGTTAATTAAATACCATTTGGAGGCATTTAATGTTCAAGCAAAAACGGCTGATTTTCGACAAAAGAGATAACACCCCCCCATTACGTCATGCTTCAGAAATGTGGAGAATGGTCCGTTTTCAAATGTTTTATTTTTGAACGTCAGTTCACATTTGTAGGTGGATCATCAGTGTTAGAGCTAAAATTAGCATGTTTAAAGTGATTTTCATGCTTCCGGGGGCTCGGGAAGTGAATTAAATACTATTTGGAGGCATTTAATGTTCAATCAAAAACGGCTGATTTTTGACAAAAGAGATAACACCCCCCCATTACGTCATGCTTCAGAAATGTGGAAAATGGTCCGTTTTCAAATGTTTTATTTTTGAATGTCAGTTCACATTTGTAGGTTGATCATCAGTGTTAGAGCTAAAATTAGCATGTTTAAAGTGATTTTCATGCTTCCAGGGGCCCTAAACACAAGATTTATGGAATGGTTAAAAGTGCATGAAAATGGCCAATTTACTCACTCTGAGTTCTCAAAAAGGGTTTCTTCACCCCGGGAAGTTAATTAAATACCATTTGGAGGCATTTAATGTTCAAGCAAAAACGGCTGATTTTCGACAAAAGAGATAACACCCCCCCATTACGTCATGCTTCAGAAATGTGGAAAATGGTCCGTTTTCAAATGTTTTATTTTTGAACGTCAGTTCACATTTGTAGGTGGATCATCAGTGTTAGAGCTAAAATTAGCATGTTTAAAGTGATTTTCATGCTTCCAGGGGCTCGGAAGTGAATTAAATACTATTTGGAGGAATTTAATATTCAAGCAAAAACGGCTGATTTTTGACAAAAGAGATAACACCCCCCCATTACGTCATGCTTCAGAAATGTGAAAAATGGTCCGTTTTCAAATGTTTTATTTTTGAACGTCAGTTCACATTTGTAGGTTGATCATCAGTGTTAGAGCTAAAATTAGCATGTTTAAAGTGATTTTCATGCTACCAGGGGCCCTAAACACAAGATTTATGGAATGGTTAAAAGTGCATGAAAATGGCCAATTTACTCACTCTGAGTTCTCAAAAAGGATTTCTTCACCCCGGGAAGTTAATTAAATACCATTTGGAGGCATTTAATGTTCAAGCAAAAACGGCTGATTTTCGACAAAAGAGATAACACCCCCCCATTACGTCATGCTTCAGAAATGTGGAAAATGGTCCGTTTTCAAATGTTTTATTTTTGAACGTCAGTTCACATTTGTAGGTTGATCATCAGTGTTAGAGCTAAAATTAGCATGTTTAAAGTGATTTTCATGCTTCCAGGGGCTCGGGAAGTGAATTAAATACAATTTGGAGGCATTTAATGTTCAAGCAAAAACGGCTGATTTTCGACAAAAGAGATAACACCCCCCCATTACGTCATGCTTAAGAAATGTGGAAAATGGTCTGTTTTCAAATGTTTTATTTTTGAACGTCAGTTCACATTTGTAGGTTGATCATCAGTGTTAGAGCTAAAATTAGTATGTTTAAAGTGATTTTCATGCTTCCAGGGGCCCTAAACACAAGATTTACGGAATGGTTAAAAGTGCATGAAAATGGCCAATTTACTCACTCTGAGTTCTCAAAAAGGGTTTCTTCACCCCGGGAAGTTAATTAAATACCATTTGGAGGCATTTAATGTTCAAGCAAAAACGGATGATTTTCGACAAAAGAGATAACACCCCCCCATTACGTCATGCTTCAGAAATGTGGAAAATGATCCGTTTTCAAATGTTTTATTTTTGAACGTCAGTTCACATTTGTAGGTGGATCATCAGTGTTAGAGCTAAAATTAGCATGTTTTAAGGGATTTTCATGCTTCCAGGGGCTCGGGAAGTGAATTAAATACTATTTGGAGGCATTTAATGTTCAAGCAAAAACAGCTGATTTTTGACAAAAGAGATAACACCCCCCCCATTACGTCATGCTTCAGAAATGTGGAAAATGGTCCGTTTTCAAATGTTTTATTTTTGAACGTCAGTTCACATTTGTAGGTTGATCATCAGTGTTAGAGCTAAAATAAGCATGTTTAAAGGGATTTTCATGCTTCCAGGAGCTTGGGAAGTGAATTAAATACTATTTGGAGGCATTTAATGTTCAAGCAAAAACAGCTGATTTTTGACAAAAGAGATAACACCCCCATTACGTCATGCTTCAGAAATGTGGAAAATGGTCCGTTTTCAAATGTTTTATTTTTGAACGTCAGTTCACATTTGTAGGTTGATCATCAGTGTTAGAGCTAAAATTAGCATGTTTAAAGTGATTTTCATGCTTCCAGGGGCTCGGGAAGTGAATTAAATACTATTTGGAGGCATTTAATGTTCAAGCAGAAATGGCTGATTTTTGACAAAAGAGATAACACCCCCCCCATTACGTCATGCTTCAGAAATGTGGAAAATGGCCCGTTTTCAAATGTTTTATTTTCGAACGTCAGTTCACATTTGTAGGTGAATCATCAGTGTTAGAGCTAAAATTAGCATGTTTAAAGTGATTTTCATGCTTCCAGGGGCCCTAAACACAAGATTTATGGAATGGTTAAAAGTGCATGAAAATGGCCAATTTACTCACTCTGAGTTCTCAAAAAGGGTTTCTTCACCCCGGGAAGTTAATTAAATACCATTTGGAGGCATTTAATGTTCAAGCAAAAACGGCAGATTTTTGACAAAAGAGATAACACCCCCCCATTACGTCATGCTTCAGAAATGTGGAAAATGGTCAGTTTTCAAATGTTTTATTTTTGAATGTCAGTTCACATTTGTAGGTGGATCATCAGTGTTAGAGCTAAAATTAGCATGTTTAAAGTGATTTTCATGCTTCCAGGGGCTCGGGAAGTGAATTAAATACTATTTGGAGGAATTTAATGTTCAAGCAAAAACGGCTGATTTTTGACAAAAGAGATAACACCCCCCATTACGTCATGCTTCAGAAATGTGGAAAATGGTCCGTTTTCAAATGTTTTATTTTTGAACGTCAGTTCACATTTGTAGGTTGATCATCAGTGTTAGAGCTAAAATTAGTATGTTTAAAATGATTTTCATGCTTCCAGGGGCCCTAAACACAAGATTTACGGAATGGTTAAAAGTGCATGAAAATGGCCAATTTACTCACTCTGAGTTCTCAAAAAGGGTTTCTGCACCCCGGGAAGTTAATTAAATACCATTTGGAGGCATTTAATGTTCAAGCAAAAACGGCTGATTTTCGACAAAAGAGATAACACCCCCCCATTACGTCATGCTTCAGAAATGTGGAAAATGATCCGTTTTCAAATGTTTTATTTTTGAACGTCAGTTCACATTTGTAGGTGGATCATCAGTGTTAGAGCTAAAATTAGCATGTTTAAAGGGATTTTCATGCTTCCAGGGGCTCGGGAAGTGAATTAAATACTATTTGGAGGCATTTAATGTTCAAGCAAAAACAGCTGATTTTTGACAAAAGAGATAACACCCCCCCATTACGTCATGCTTCAGAAATGTGGAAAATGGTCAGTTTTCAAATGTTTTATTTTTGAACGTCAGTTCACATTTGTAGGTTGATCATCAGTGTTAGAGCTAAAATTAGCATGTTTAAAGTGATTTTCATGCTTCCAGGGGCCCTAAACACAAGATTTATGGAATGGTTAAAAGTGCATTAAAATGGCCAATTTACTCACTCTGAGTTCTCAAAAAGGGTTTCTTCACCCCGGGAAGTTAATTAAATACCATTTGGAGGCATTTAATGTTCAAGCAAAAACGGCTGATTTTCGACAAAAGAGATAACACCCCCCCATTACGTCATGCTTCAGAAATGTGGAGAATGGTCCGTTTTCAAATGTTTTATTTTTGAACGTCAGTTCACATTTGTAGGTGGATCATCAGTGTTAGAGCTAAAATTAGCATGTTTAAAGTGATTTTCATGCTTCCGGGGGCTCGGGAAGTGAATTAAATACTATTTGGAGGCATTTAATGTTCAATCAAAAACGGCTGATTTTTGACAAAAGAGATAACACCCCCCCATTACGTCATGCTTCAGAAATGTGGAAAATGGTCCGTTTTCAAATGTTTTATTTTTGAATGTCAGTTCACATTTGTAGGTTGATCATCAGTGTTAGAGCTAAAATTAGCATGTTTAAAGTGATTTTCATGCTTCCAGGGGCCCTAAACACAAGATTTATGGAATGGTTAAAAGTGCATGAAAATGGCCAATTTACTCACTCTGAGTTCTCAAAAAGGGTTTCTTCACCCCGGGAAGTTAATTAAATACCATTTGGAGGCATTTAATGTTCAAGCAAAAACGGCTGATTTTCGACAAAAGAGATAACACCCCCCATTACGTCATGCTTCAGAAATGTGGAAAATGGTCCGTTTTCAAATGTTTTATTTTTGAACGTCAGTTCACATTTGTAGGTGGATCATCAGTGTTAGAGCTAAAATTAGCATGTTTAAAGTGATTTTCATGCTTCCAGGGGCTCGGAAGTGAATTAAATACTATTTGGAGGAATTTAATATTCAAGCAAAAACGGCTGATTTTTGACAAAAGAGATAACACCCCCCCATTACGTCATGCTTCAGAAATGTGAAAAATGGTCCGTTTTCAAATGTTTTATTTTTGAACGTCAGTTCACATTTGTAGGTTGATCATCAGTGTTAGAGCTAAAATTAGCATGTTTAAAGTGATTTTCATGCTACCAGGGGCCCTAAACACAAGATTTATGGAATGGTTAAAAGTGCATGAAAATGGCCAATTTACTCACTCTGAGTTCTCAAAAAGAATTTCTTCACCCCGGGAAGTTAATTAAATACCATTTGGAGGCATTTAATGTTCAAGCAAAAACGGCTGATTTTCGACAAAAGAGATAACACCCCCCCATTACGTCATGCTTCAAAAATGTGGAAAATGGTCCGTTTTCAAATGTTTTATTTTTGAACGTCAGTTCACATTTGTAGGTTGATCATCAGTGTTAGAGCTAAAATTAGCATGTTTAAAGTGATTTTCATGCTTCCAGGGGCTCGGGAAGTGAATTAAATACAATTTGGAGGCATTTAATGTTCAAGCAAAAACGGCTGATTTTTGACAAAAGAGATAACACCCCCCATTACGTCATGCTTCAGAAATGTGGAAAATGGTCTGTTTTCAAATGTTTTATTTTTGAACGTCAGTTCACATTTGTAGGTTGATCATCAGTGTTAGAGCTAAAATTAGTATGTTTAAAGTGATTTTCATGCTTCCAGGGGCCCTAAACACAAGATTTACGGAATGGTCAAAAGTGCATGAAAATGGCCAATTTACTCACTCTGAGTTCTCAAAAAGGGTTTCTTCACCCCGGGAAGTTAATTAAATACCATTTGGAGGCATTTAATGTTCAAGCAAAAACGGATGATTTTCGACAAAAGAGATAACACCCCCCCATTACGTCATGCTTCAGAAATGTGGAAAATGATCCGTTTTCATATGTTTTATTTTTGAACGTCAGTTCACATTTGTAGTTGGATCATCAGTGTTAGAGCTAAAATTAGCATGTTTTAAGGGATTTTCATGCTTCCAGGGGCTCGGGAAGTGAATTAAATACTATTTGGAGGCATTTAATGTTCAAGCAAAAACAGCTGATTTTTGACAAAAGAGATAACACCCCCCCCATTACGTCATGCTTCAGAAATGTGGAAAATGGTCCGTTTTCAAATGTTTTATTTTTGAACGTCAGTTCACATTTGTAGGTTGATCATCAGTGTTAGAGCTAAAATTAGCATGTTTAAAGTGATTTTCATGCTTCCAGGGGCCCTAAACACAAGATTCATGGAATGGTTAAAAGTGCATGAAAATGGCCAATTTACTCACTCTGAGTTCTCAAAAAGGATTTCTTCACCACGGGAAGTTAATTAAATACCATTTGGAGGCATTTAATGTTCAAGCAAAAACGGCTGATTTTCGACAAAAGAGATAACACCCCCCCATTACGTCATGCTTCAGAAATGTGGAGAATGGTCCGTTTTCAAATGTTTTATTTTTGAACGTCAGTTCACATTTGTAGGTGGATCATCAGTGTTAGAGCTAAAATTAGCATGTTTAAAGTGATTTTCATGCTTCCAGGGGCTCGGGAAGTGAATTAAATACTATTTGGAGGCATTTAATGTTCAATCAAAAACGGCTGATTTTTGACAAAAGAGATAACACCCCCCCATTACGTCATGCTTCAGAAATGTGGAAAATGGTCCGTTTTCAAATGTTTTATTTTTTAACGTCAGTTCACATTTGTAGGTTGATCATCAGTGTTAGAGCTAAAATTAACATGTTTAAAGTGATTTTCATGCTTCCAGGGGCTCGGGAAGTGAATTAAATACTATTTGGAGGCATTTAATGTTCAAGCAAAAATGGCTGATTTTTGACAAAAGAGATAACACCCCCCGATTACGTCATGCTTCAGAAATGTGGAAAATGGTCCGTTTTCAAATGTTTTATTTTTGAACGTCAGTTCACATTTGTAGGTGAATCATCAGTGTTAGAGCTAAAATTAGCATGTTTAAAGTGATTTTCATGCTTCCAGGGGCCCTAAACACAAGATTTATGGAATGGTTAAAAGTGCATGAAAATGGCCAATTTACTCACTCTGAGTTCTCAAAAAGGGTTTCTTCACCCCGGGTAGGTAATTAAATACCATTTGGAGGCATTTAATGTTCAAGCAAAAACGGCTGATTTTTGACAAAAGAGATAACACCCCCCATTACGTCATGCTTCAGAAATGTGGAAAATGGTCCGTTTTCAAATGTTTTATTTTTGAATGTCAGTTCACATTCGTAGGTTGATCATCAGTGTTAGAGCTAAAATTAGCATGTTTAAAGTGATTTTCATGCTTCCAGGGGCCCTAAACACAAGATTTATGGAATGGTTAAAAGTGCATGAAAATGGCCAATTTACTCACTCTGAGTTCTCAAAAAGGGTTTCTTCACCCCGGGAAGTTAATTAAATACCATTTGGAGGCATTTAATGTTCAAGCAAAAACGGCTGATTTTCGACAAAAGAGATAACACCCCCCCATTACGTCATGCTTCAGAAATGTGGAAAATGATCCGTTTTCAAATGTTTTATTTTTGAACGTCAGTTCACATTTGTAGGTGGATCATCAGTGTTAGAGCTAAAATTAGCATGTTTAAAGTGATTTTCATGCTTCCAGGGGCTCGGGAAGTGAATTAAATACTATTTGAAGGCATTTAATGTTCAAGCAAAAACAGCTGATTTTTGACAAAAGAGATAACACCCCCCCATTACGTCATGCTTCAGAAATGTGGAAAATGGTCCGTTTTCAAATGTTTTATTTTTGAACGTCAGTTCACATTTGTAGGTTGATCATCAGTGTTAGAGCTAAAATTAGCATGTTTAAAGTGATTTTCATGCTTCCAGGGGCCCTAAACACAAGATTAATGGAATGGTTAAAAGTGCATGAAAATGGCCAATTTACTCACTCTGAGTTCTCAAAAAGGGTTTCTTCACCCCGGGAAGTTAATTAAATACCATTTGAAGGCATTTAATGTTCAAGCAAAAACGGCTGATTTTCGACAAAAGAGATAACACCCCCCCATTACGTCATGCTTCAGAAATGTGGAAAATGGTCCGTTTTCAAATGTTTTATTTTTGAATGTCAGTTCACATTTGTAGGTGGATCATCAGTGTTAGAGGTAAAATTAGCATGTTTAACCCTTTCGATGGTGATGACGAGCTCAGCTCGTCATCACCCACGGGTGTTGTGTGCTGATGACGAGCTGAGCTCGTCATAGTGCCACTAAAATGGCATTTTCCAGCACTGGGGGGGAAAACGCCCAGCAGCCATGTGGTTAAAGTGATTTTCATGCTTCCAGGGGCTCGGGAAGTGAATTAAATACTATTTGGAGGAATTTAATGTTCAAGCAAAAACGGCTGATTTTTGACAAAAGAGATAACACCCCCCCATTACGTCATGCTTCAGAAATGTGAAAAATGGTCCGTTTTCAAATGTTTTATTTTAGAACGTCAGTTCACATTTGTAGGTTGATCATCAGTGTTAGAGCTAAAATTAGCATGTTTAAAGTGATTTTCATGCTACCAGGGGCCCTAAACACAAGATTTATGGAATGGTTAAAAGTGCATGAAAATGGCCAATTTACTCACTCTGAGTTCTCAAAAAGGATTTCTTCACCCCGGGAAGTTAATTAAATACCATTTGGAGGCTTTTAATGTTCAAGCAAAAACGGCTGATTTTCGACAAAAGAGATAACACCCCCCCATTACGTCATGCTTCAGAAAAGTGGAAAATGGTCCATTTTCAAATGTTTTATTTTTGAATGTCAGTTCACATTCGTAGGTTGATCATCAGTGTTAGAGCTAAAATTAGCATGTTTAAAGTGATTTTCATGCTTCCAGGGGCCCTAAACACAAGATTTATGGAATGGTTAAAAGTGCATGAAAATGGCCAATTTACTCACTCTGAGTTCTCAAAAAGGGTTTCTTCACCCCGGGAAGTTAATTAAATACCATTTGGAGGCATTTAATGTTCAAGCAAAAACGGCTGATTTTCGACAAAAGAGATAACACCCCCCCATTACGTCATGCTTCAGAAATGTGGAAAATGATCCGTTTTCAAATGTTTTATTTTTGAACGTCAGTTCACATTTGTAGGTGGATCATCAGTGTTAGAGCTAAAATTAGCATGTTTAAAGTGATTTTCATGCTTCCAGGGGCTCGGGAAGTGAATTAAATACTATTTGAAGGCATTTAATGTTCAAGCAAAAACAGCTGATTTTTGACAAAAGAGATAACACCCCCCCATTACGTCATGCTTCAGAAATGTGGAAAATGGTCCGTTTTCAAATGTTTTATTTTTGAACGTCAGTTCACATTTGTAGGTTGATCATCAGTGTTAGAGCTAAAATTAGCATGTTTAAAGTGATTTTCATGCTTCCAGGGGCCCTAAACACAAGATTAATGGAATGGTTAAAAGTGCATGAAAATGGCCAATTTACTCACTCTGAGTTCTCAAAAAGGGTTTCTTCACCCCGGGAAGTTAATTAAATACCATTTGAAGGCATTTAATGTTCAAGCAAAAACGGCTGATTTTCGACAAAAGAGATAACACCCCCCCCATTACGTCATGCTTCAGAAATGTGGAAAATGGTCCGTTTTCAAATGTTTTATTTTTGAATGTCAGTTCACATTTGTAGGTGGATCATCAGTGTTAGAGGTAAAATTAGCATGTTTAACCCTTTCGATGGTGATGACGAGCTCAGCTCGTCATCACCCACGGGTGTTGTGTGCTGATGACGAGCTGAGCTCGTCATAGTGCCACTAAAATGGCATTTTCCAGCACTGGGGGGGAAAACGCCCAGCAGC
Organism: Lissotriton vulgaris; assembly: GCF_964263255.1. Lineage (NCBI taxonomy): Eukaryota > Metazoa > Chordata > Amphibia > Caudata > Salamandridae > Lissotriton > Lissotriton vulgaris. The sequence continues at coordinate 524,311 of NW_028251597.1, read as the reverse complement.
CATGTGGTTAAAGTGATTTTCATGCTTCCAGGGGCTCGGGAAGTGAATTAAATACTATTTGGAGGAATTTAATGTTCAAGCAAAAACGGCTGATTTTTGACAAAAGAGATAACACCCCCCCATTACGTCATGCTTCAGAAATGTGAAAAATGGTCCGTTTTCAAATGTTTTATTTTAGAACGTCAGTTCACATTTGTAGGTTGATCATCAGTGTTAGAGCTAAAATTAGCATGTTTAAAGTGATTTTCATGCTACCAGGGGCCCTAAACACAAGATTTATGGAATGGTTAAAAGTGCATGAAAATGGCCAATTTACTCACTCTGAGTTCTCAAAAAGGATTTCTTCACCCCGGGAAGTTAATTAAATACCATTTGGAGGCTTTTAATGTTCAAGCAAAAACGGCTGATTTTCGACAAAAGAGATAACACCCCCCCATTACGTCATGCTTCAGAAATGTGGAAAATGGTCCGTTTTCAAATGTTTTATTTTTGAATGTCAGTTCACATTTGTAGGTGGATCATCAGTGTTAGAGCTAAAATTAGCATGTTTAAAGTGATTTTCATGCTTCCAGGGGCTCGGGAAGTGAATTAAATACTATTTGGAGGAATTTAATGTTCAAGCAAAAACGGCTGATTTTTGACAAAAGAGATAACACCCCCCATTACGTCATGCTTCAGAAATGTGGAAAATGGTCCGTTTTCAAATGTTTTATTTTTGAACGTCAGTTCACATTTGTAGGTTGATCATCAGTGTTAGAGCTAAAATTAGTATGTTTAAAGTGATTTTCATGCTTCCAGGGGCCCTAAACACAAGATTTACGGAATGGTTAAAAGTGCATGAAAATGGCCAATTTACTCACTCTGAGTTCTCAAAAAGGGTTTCTGCACCCCGGGAAGTTAATTAAATACCATTTGGAGGCATTTAATGTTCAAGCAAAAACGGCTGATTTTCGACAAAAGAGATAACACCCCCCCATTACGTCATGCTTCAGAAATGTGGAAAATGATCCGTTTTCAAATGTTTTATTTTTGAACGTCAGTTCACATTTGTAGGTGGATCATCAGTGTTAGAGCTAAAATTAGCATGTTTAAAGGGATTTTCATGCTTCCAGGGGCTCGGGAAGTGAATTAAATACTATTTGGAGGCATTTAATGTTCAAGCAAAAACAGCTGATTTTTGACAAAAGAGATAACACCCCCCCATTACGTCATGCTTCAGAAATGTGGAAAATGGTCAGTTTTCAAATGTTTTATTTTTGAACGTCAGTTCACATTTGTAGGTTGATCATCAGTGTTAGAGCTAAAATTAGCATGTTTAAAGTGATTTTCATGCTTCCAGGGGCCCTAAACACAAGATTTATGGAATGGTTAAAAGTGCATGAAAATGGCCAATTTACTCACTCTGAGTTCTCAAAAAGGGTTTCTTCACCCCGGGAAGTTAATTAAATACCATTTGGAGGCATTTAATGTTCAAGCAAAAACGGCTGATTTTCGACAAAAGAGATAACACCCCCCCATTACGTCATGCTTCAGAAATGTGGAAAATGGTCCGTTTTCAAATGTTTTATTTTTGAACGTCAGTTCACATTTGTAGGTGGATCATCAGTGTTAGAGCTAAAATTAGCATGTTTAAAGTGATTTTCATGCTTCCAGGGGCTCGGAAGTGAATTAAATACTATTTGGAGGAATTTAATATTCAAGCAAAAACGGCTGATTTTTGACAAAAGAGATAACACCCCCCCCATTACGTCATGCTTCAGAAATGTGAAAAATGGTCCGTTTTCAAATGTTTTATTTTTGAATGTCAGTTCACATTTGTAGGTGGATCATCAGTGTTAGAGCTAAAATTAGCATGTTTAAAGTGATTTTCATGCTTCCAGGGGCCCTAAACACAAGATTTACGGAATGGTTAAAAGTGCATGAAAATGGCCAATTTACTCACTCTGAGTTCTCAAAAAGGGTTTCTGCACCCCGGGAAGTTAATTAAATACCATTTGGAGGCATTTAATGTTCAAGCAAAAACGGCTGATTTTCGACAAAAGAGATAACACCCCCCCATTACGTCATGCTTCAGAAATGTGGGAAATGATCTGTTTTCAAATGTTTTATTTTTGAACGTCAGTTCACATTTGTAGGTGGATCATCAGTGTTAGAGCTAAAATTAGCATGTTTAAAGGGATTTTCATGCTTCCAGGGGCTCGGGAAGTGAATTAAATACTATTTGGAGGCATTTAATGTTCAAGCAAAAACAGCTGATTTTTGACAAAAGAGATAACACCCCCCCATTACGTCATAATTCGGAAATGTGGAAAATGGTCAGTTTTCAAATGTTTTATTTTTGAACGTCAGTTCACATTTGTAGGTTGATCATCAGTGTTAGAGCTAAAATTAGCATGTTTAAAGTGATTTTCATGCTTCCAGGGGCCCTAAACACAAGATTTATGGAATGGTTAAAAGTGCATGAAAATGGCCAATTTACTCACTCTGAGTTCTCAAAAAGGGTTTCTTCACCCCGGGAAGTTAATTAAATACCATTTGGAGGCATTTAATGTTCAAGCAAAAACGACTGATTTTCGACAAAAGAGATAACACCCCCCCATTACGTCATGCTTCAGAAATGTGGAGAATGGTCCGTTTTCAAATGTTTTATTTTTGAACGTCAGTTCACATTTGTAGGTGGATCATCAGTGTTAGAGCTAAAATTAGCATGTTTAAAGTGATTTTCATGCTTCCGGGGGCTCGGGAAGTGAATTAAATACTATTTGGAGGCATTTAATGTTCAATCAAAAACGGCTGATTTTTGACAAAAGAGATAACACCCCCCCATTACGTCATGCTTCAGAAATGTGGAAAATGGCCTGTTTTCAAATGTTTTATTTTTGAATGTCAGTTCACATTTGTAGGTTGATCATCAGTGTTAGAGCTAAAATTAGCATGTTTAAAGTGATTTTCATGCTTCCAGGGGCCCTAAACACAAGATTTATGGAATGGTTAAAAGTGCATGAAAATGGCCAATTTACTCACTCTGAGTTCTCAAAAAGGGTTTCTTCACCCCGGGAAGTTAATTAAATACCATTTGGAGGCATTTAATGTTCAAGCAAAAACGGCTGATTTTCGACAAAAGAGATAACACCCCCCCATTACGACATGCTTCAGAAATGTGGAAAATGGTCCGTTTTCAAATGTTTTATTTTTGAACGTCAGTTCACATTTGTAGGTGGATCATCAGTGTTAGAGCTAAAATTAGCATGTTTAAAGTGATTTTCATGCTTCCAGGGGCTCGGAAGTGAATTAAATACTATTTGGAGGAATTTAATATTCAAGCAAAAACGGCTGATTTTTGACAAAAGAGATAACACCCCCCCATTACGTCATGCTTCAGAAATGTGAAAAATGGTCCGTTTTCAAATGTTTTATTTTTGAACGTCAGTTCACATTTGTAGGTTGATCATCAGTGTTAGAGATAAAATTAGCATGTTTAAAGTGATTTTCATGCTACCAGGGGCCCTAAACACAAGATTTATGGAATGGTTAAAAGTGCATGAAAATTGCCAATTTACTCACTCTGAGTTCTCAAAAAGGATTTCTTCACCCCGGGAAGTTAATTAAATACCATTTGGAGGCATTTAATGTTCAAGCAAAAACGGCTGATTTTCGACAAAAGAGATAACACCCCCCCATTACGTCATGCTTCAGAAATGTGGAAAATGGTCCGTTTTCAAATGTTTTATTTTTGAACGTCAGTTCACATTTGTAGGTTGATCATCAGTGTTAGAGCTAAAATTAGCATGTTTAAAGTGATTTTCATGCTTCCAGGGGCTCGGGAAGTGAATTAAATACAATTTGGAGGCATTTAATGTTCAAGCAAAAACGGCTGATTTTTGACAAAAGAGATAACACCCCCCATTACGTCATGCTTCAGAAATGTGGAAAATGGTCTGTTTTCAAATGTTTTATTTTTGAACGTCAGTTCACATTTGTAGGTTGATCATCAGTGTTAGAGCTAAAATTAGTATGTTTAAAGTGATTTTCATGCTTCCAGGGGCCCTAAACACAAGATTTACGGAATGGTTAAAAGTGCATGAAAGTGGCCAATTTACTCACTCTGAGTTCTCAAAAAGGATTTCTTCACCCCGGGAAGTTAATTAAATACGATTTGGAGGCATTTAATGTTCAAGCAAAAATGGCTGATTTTCGACAAAAGAGATAACACCCCCCCATTACGTCATGCTTCAGAAATGTGGAAAATGGTCCGTTTTCAAATGTTTTATTTTTGAACGTCAGTTCACATTTGTAGGTTGATCATCAGTGTTAGAGCTAAAATTAGCATGTTTAAAGTGATTTTCATGCTTCCAGGGGCTCGGGAAGTGAATTAAATACAATTTGGAGGCATTTAATGTTCAAGCAAAAACGGCTGATTTTTGACAAAAGAGATAACACCCCCCAATTACGTCATGCTTCAGAAATGTGGAAAATGATCCGTTTTCAAATGTTTTATTTTTGAACGTCAGTTCACATTTGTAGGTGGATCATCAGTGTTAGAGCTAAAATTAGCATGTTTTAAGGGATTTACATGCTTCCAGGGGCTCGGGAAGTGAATTAAATACTATTTGGAGGCATTTAATGTTCAAGCAAAAACAGCTGATTTTTGACAAAAGAGATAACACCCCCCCATTACGTCATGCTTCAGAAATGTGGAAAATGGTCCGTTTTCAAATGTTTTATTTTTGAACGTCAGTTCACATTTGTAGGTTGATCATCAGTGTTAGAGCTAAAATTAGCATGTTTAAAGTGATTTTCATGCTTCCAGGGGCCCTAAACACAAGATTCATGGAATGGTTAAAAGTGCATGAAAATGGCCAATTTACTCACTCTGAGTTCTCAAAAAGGATTTCTTCACCACGGGAAGTTAATTAAATACCATTTGGAGGCATTTAATGTTCAAGCAAAAACGGCTGATTTTTAACAAAAGAGATAACACCCCCCCCATTACGTCATGCTTCAGAAATGTGGAGAATGGTCCGTTTTCAAATGTTTTATTTTTGAACGTCAGTTCACATTTGTAGGTGGATCATCAGTGTTAGAGCTAAAATTAGCATGTTTAAAGTGATTTTCATGCTTCCAGGGGCTCGGGAAGTGAATTAAATACTATTTGGAGGCATTTAATGTTCAATCAAAAACGGCTGATTTTTGACAAAAGAGATAACACCCCCCCATTACGTCATGCTTCAGAAATGTGGAAAATGGTCCGTTTTCAAATGTTTTATTTTTTAACGTCAGTTCACATTTGTAGGTTGATCATCAGTGTTAGAGCTAAAATTAGCATGTTTAAAGTGATTTTCATGCTTCCAGGGGCTCGGGAAGTGAATTAAATACTATTTGGAGGCATTTAATGTTCAAGCAAAAATGGCTGATTTTTGACAAAAGAGATAACACCCCCCGATTACGTCATGCTTCAGAAATGTGGAAAATGGTCCGTTTTCAAATGTTTTATTTTTTAACGTCAGTTCACATTTGTAGGTGAATCATCAGTGTTAGAGCTAAAATTAGCATGTTTAAAGTGATTTTCATGCTTCCAGGGGCCCTAAACACAAGATTTATGGAATGGTTAAAAGTGCTTGAAAATGGCCAATTTACTCACTCTGAGTTCTCAAAAAGGGTTTCTTCACCCCGGGAAGTTAATTAAATACCATTTGGAGGCATTTAATGTTCAAGCAAAAACGGCTGATTTTCGACAAAAGAGATAACACCCCCCCATTACGTCATGCTTCAGAAATGTGGAAAATGATCCGTTTTCAAATGTTTTATTTTTGAACGTCAGTTCACATTTGTAGGTGGATCATCAGTGTTAGAGCTAAAATTAGCATGTTTAAAGTGATTTTCATGCTTCCAGGGGCTCGGGAAGTGAATTAAATACTATTTGGAGGCATTTAATGTTCAAGCAAAAACAGCTGATTTTTGACAAAAGAGATAACACCCCCCCATTACGTCATGCTTCAGAAATGTGGAAAATGGTCCGTTTTCAAATGTTTTATTTTTGAACGTCAGTTCACATTTGTAGGTTGATCATCAGTGTTAGAGCTAAAATTAGCATGTTTAAAGTGATTTTCATGCTTCCAGGGGCCCTAAACACAAGATTAATGGAATGGTTAAAAGTGCATGAAAATGGCCAATTTACTTACTCTGAGTTCTCAAAAAGGGTTTCTTCACCCTGGGAAGTTAATTAAATACCATTTGAAGGCATTTAATGTTCAAGCAAAAACGGCTGATTTTCGACAAAAGAGATAACACCCCCCAATTACGTCATGCTTCAGAAATGTGGAAAATGGTCCGTTTTCAAATGTTTTATTTTTGAATGTCAGTTCACATTTGTAGGTGGATCATCAGTGTTAGAGGTAAAATTAGCATGTTTAACCCTTTCGATGGTGATGACGAGCTCAGCTCGTCATCACCCACGGGTGTCGTGTGCTGATGACGAGCTGAGCTCGTCATAGTGCCACTAAAATGGCATTTTCCAGCACTGGGGGGGAAAACGCCCAGCAGCCATGTGGTTAAAGTGATTTTCATGCTTCCAGGGGCTCGGGAAGTGAATTAAATACTATTTGGAGGAATTTAATGTTCAAGCAAAAACGGCTGATTTTTGACAAAAGAGATAACACCCCCCCATTACGTCATGCTTCAGAAATGTGAAAAATGGTCCGTTTTCAAATGTTTTATTTTTGAACGTCAGTTCACATTTGTAGGTTGATCATCAGTGTTAGAGCTAAAATTAGCATGTTTAAAGTGATTTTCATGCTACCAGGGGCCCTAAACACAAGATTTATGGAATGGTTAAAAGTGCATGAAAATGGCCAATTTACTCACTCTGAGTTCTCAAAAAGGATTTCTTCACCCCGGGAAGTTAATTAAATACCATTTGGAGGCTTTTAATGTTCAAGCAAAAACGGCTGATTTTCGACAAAAGAGATAACACCCCCCCATTACGTCATGCTTCAGAAATGTGGAAAATGGTCCGTTTTCAAATGTTTTATTTTTGAATGTCAGTTCACATTTGTAGGTGGATCATCAGTGTTAGAGCTAAAATTAGCATGTTTAAAGTGATTTTCATGCTTCCAGGGGCTCAGGAAGTGAATTAAATACTATTTGGAGGAATTTAATGTTCAAGCAAAAACGGCTGATTTTTGACAAAAGAGATAACACCCCCCATTACGTCATGCTTCAGAAATGTGGAAAATGGTCCGTTTTCAAATGTTTTATTTTTGAACGTCAGTTCACATTTGTAGGTTGATCATCAGTGTTAGAGCTAAAATTAGTATGTTTAAAGTGATTTTCATGCTTCCAGGGGCCCTAAACACAAGATTTACGGAATGGTTAAAAGTGCATGAAAATGGCCAATTTACTCACTCTGAGTTCTCAAAAAGGGTTTCTGCACCCCGGGAAGTTAATTAAATACCATTTGGAGGCATTTAATGTTCAAGCAAAAACGGCTGATTTTCGACAAAAGAGATAACACCCCCCATTACGTCATGCTTCAGAAATGTGGAAAATGATCCGTTTTCAAATGTTTTATTTTTGAACGTCAGTTCACATTTTTAGGTGGATCATCAGTGTTAGAGCTAAAATTAGCATGTTTAAAGGGATTTTCATGCTTCCAGGGGCTCGGGAAGTGAATTAAATACTATTTGGAGGCATTTAATGTTCAAGCAAAAACAGCTGATTTTTGACAAAAGAGATAACACCCCCCCATTACGTCATGCTTCAGAAATGTGGAAAATGGTCAGTTTTCAAATGTTTTATTTTTGAACGTCAGTTCACATTTGTAGGTTGATCATCAGTGTTAGAGCTAAAATTAGCATGTTTAAAGTGATTTTCATGCTTCCAGGGGCCCTAAACACAAGATTTATGGAATGGTTAAAAGTGCATGAAAATGGCCAATTTACTCACTCTGAGTTCTCAAAAAGGGTTTCTTCACCCCGGGAAGTTAATTAAATACCATTTGGAGGCATTTAATGTTCAAGCAAAAACGGCTGATTTTCGACAAAAGAGATAACACCCCCCCATTACGTCATGCTTCAGAAATGTGGAGAATGGTCCGTTTTCAAATGTTTTATTTTTGAACGTCAGTTCACATTTGTAGGTGGATCATCAGTGTTAGAGCTAAAATTAGCATGTTTAAAGTGATTTTCATGCTTCCGGGGGCTCGGGAAGTGAATTAAATACTATTTGGAGGCATTTAATGTTCAATCAAAAACGGCTGATTTTTGACAAAAGAGATAACACCCCCCATTAAGTCATGCTTCAGAAATGTGGAAAATGGTCCGTTTTCAAATGTTTTATTTTTGAACGTCAGTTCACATTTGTAGGTTGATCATCAGTGTTAGAGCTAAAATTAGCATGTTTAAAGTGATTTTCATGCTTCCAGGGGCCCTAAACACAAGATTTATGGAATGGTTAAAAGTGCATGAAAATGGCCAATTTACTCACTCTGAGTTCTCAAAAAGGGTTTCTTCACCCCGGGAAGTTAATTAAATACCATTTGGAGGCATTTAATGTTCAAGCAAAAACGGCTGATTTTCGACAAAAGAGATAACACCCCCCCATTACGTCATGCTTCAGAAATGTGGAAAATGGTCCATTTTCAAATGTTTTATTTTTGAACGTCAGTTCACATTTGTAGGTGGATCATCAGTGTTTGAGCTAAAATTAGCATGTTTAAAGTGATTTTCATGCTTCCAGGGGCTCGGAAGTGAATTAAATACTATTTGGAGGAATTTAATATTCAAGCAAAAACGGCTGATTTTTGACAAAAGAGATAACACCCCCCGATTACGTCATGCTTCAGAAATGTGGAAAATGGTCCGTTTTCAAATGTTTTATTTTTGAACGTCAGTTCACATTTGTAGGTGAATCATCAGTGTTAGAGCTAAAATTAGCATGTTTAAAGTGATTTTCATGCTTCCAGGGGCCCTAAACACAAGATTTATGGAATGGTTAAAAGTGCATGAAAATGGCCAATTTACTCACTCTGAGTTCTCAAAAAGGGTTTCTTCACCCCGGGAAGTTAATTAAATACCATTTGGAGGCATTTAATGTTCAAGCAAAAACGGCTGATTTTCGACAAAAGAGATAACACCCCCCCATTACGTCATGCTTCAGAAATGTGGAAAATGATCCGTTTTCAAATGTTTTATTTTTGAACGTCAGTTCACATTTGTAGGTGGATCATCAGTGTTAGAGCTAAAATTAGCATGTTTAAAGTGATTTTCATGCTTCCAGGGGCTCGGGAAGTGAATTAAATACTATTTGGAGGCATTTAATGTTCAAGCAAAAACAGCTGATTTTTGACAAAAGAGATAACACCCCCCCATTACGTCATGCTTCAGAAATGTGGAAAATGGTCCGTTTTCAAATGTTTTATTTTTGAACGTCAGTTCACATTTGTAGGTTGATCATCAGTGTTAGAGCTAAAATTAGCATGTTTAAAGTGATTTTCATGCTTCCAGGGGCCCTAAACACAAGATTAATGGAATGGTTAAAAGTGCATGAAAATGGCCAATTTACTCACTCTGAGTTCTCAAAAAGGGTTTCTTCACCCCGGGAAGTTAATTAAATACCATTTGAAGGCATTTAATGTTCAAGCAAAAACGGCTGATTTTCGACAAAAGAGATAACACCCCCCCATTACGTCATGCTTCAGAAATGTGGAAAATGGTCCGTTTTCAAATGTTTTATTTTTGAATGTCAGTTCACATTTGTAGGTGGATCATCAGTGTTAGAGCTAAAATTAGCATGTTTAAAGTGATTTTCATGCTTCCAGGGGCTCGGGAAGTGAATTAAATACTATTTGGAGGAATTTAATGTTCAAGCAAAAACGGCTGATTTTTGACAAAAGAGATAACACCCCCCCATTACGTCATGCTTCAGAAATGTGAAAAATGGTCCGTTTTCAAATGTTTTATTTTTGAACGTCAGTTCACATTTGTAGGTTGATCATCAGTGTTAGAGCTAAAATTAGCATGTTTAAAGTGATTTTCATGCTACCAGGGGCCCTAAACACAAGATTTATGGAATGGTTAAAAGTGCATGAAAATGGCCAATTTACTCACTCTGAGTTCTCAAAAAGGATTTCTTCACCCCGGGAAGTTAATTAAATACCATTTGGAGGCTTTTAATGTTCAAGCAAAAACGGCTGATTTTCGACAAAAGAGATAACACCCCCCCATTACGTCATGCTTCAGAAATGTGGAAAATGGTCCGTTTTCAAAGGTTTTATTTTTGAATGTCAGTTCACATTTGTAGGTGGATCATCAGTGTTAGAGCTAAAATTAGCATGTTTAAAGTGATTTTCATGCTTCCAGGGGCTCAGGAAGTGAATTAAATACTATTTGGAGGAATTTAATGTTCAAGCAAAAACGGCTGATTTTTGACAAAAGAGATAACACCCCCCATTACGTCATGCTTCAGAAATGTGGAAAATGGTCCGTTTTCAAATGTTTTATTTTTGAACGTCAGTTCACATTTGTAGGTTGATCATCAGTGTTAGAGCTAAAATTAGTATGTTTAAAGTGATTTTCATGCTTCCAGGGGCCCTAAACACAAGATTTACGGAATGGTTAAAAGTGCATGAAAATGGCCAATTTACTCACTCTGAGTTCTCAAAAAGGGTTTCTGCACCCCGGGAAGTTAATTAAATACCATTTGGAGGCATTTAATGTTCAAGCAAAAACGGCTGATTTTCGACAAAAGAGATAACACCCCCCCATTACGTCATGCTTCAGAAATGTGGAAAATGATCCGTTTTCAAATGTTTTATTTTTGAACGTCAGTTCACATTTGTAGGTGGATCATCAGTGTTAGAGCTAAAATTAGCATGTTTAAAGGGATTTTCATGCTTCCAGGGGCTCGGGAAGTGAATTAAATACTATTTGGAGGCATTTAATGTTCAAGCAAAAACAGCTGATTTTTGACAAAAGAGATAACACCCCCCCATTACGTCATGCTTCAGAAATGTGGAAAATGGTCAGTTTTCAAATGTTTTATTTTTGAACGTCAGTTCACATTTGTAGGTTGATCATCAGTGTTAGAGCTAAAATTAGCATGTTTAAAGTGATTTTCATGCTTCCAGGGGCCCTAAACACAAGATTTATGGAATGGTTAAAAGTGCATGAAAATGGCCAATTTACTCACTCTGAGTTCTCAAAAAGGGTTTCTTCACCCCGGGAAGTTAATTAAATACCATTTGGAGGCATTTAATGTTCAAGCAAAAACGGCTGATTTTCGACAAAAGAGATAACACCCCCCCATTACGTCATGCTTCAGAAATGTGGAGAATGGTCCGTTTTCAAATGTTTTATTTTTGAACGTCAGTTCACATTTGTAGGTGGATCATCAGTGTTAGAGCTAAAATTAGCATGTTTAAAGTGATTTTCATGCTTCCGGGGGCTCGGGAAGTGAATTAAATACTATTTGGAGGCATTTAATGTTCAATCAAAAACGGCTGATTTTTGACAAAAGAGATAACACCCCCCCATTACGTCATGCTTCAGAAATGTGGAAAATGGTCCGTTTTCAAATGTTTTATTTTTGAACGTCAGTTCACATTTGTAGGTTGATCATCAGTGTTAAAGCTAAAATTGGCATGTTTAAAGTGATTTTCATGCTTCCAGGGGCCCTAAACACAAGATTTATGGAATGGTTAAAAGTGCATGAAAATGGCCAATTTACTCACTCTGAGTTCTCAAAAAGGGTTTCTTCACCCCGGGAAGTTAATTAAATACCATTTGGAGGCATTTAATGTTCAAGCAAAAACGGCTGATTTTCGACAAAAGAGATAACACCCCCCCATTACGTCATTCTTCAGAAATGTGGAAAATGGTCCGTTTTCAAATGTTTTATTTTTGAACGTCAGTTCACATTTGTAGGTGGATCATCAGTGTTAGAGCTAAAATTAGCATGTTTAAAGTGATTTTCATGCTTCCAGGGGCTCGGAAGTGAATTAAATACTATTTGGAGGAATTTAATATTCAAGCAAAAACTGCTGATTTTTGACAAAAGAGATAACACCCCCCCCATTACGTCATGCTTCAGAAATGTGAAAAATGGTCCGTTTTCAAATGTTTTATTTTTGAATGTCAGTTCACATTTGTAGGTGGATCATCAGTGTTAGAGCTAAAATTAGCATGTTTAAAGTGATTTTCATGCTTCCAGGGGCCCTAAACACAAGATTTATGGAATGGTTAAAAGTGCATGAAAATGGCCAATTTACTCACTCTGAGTTCTCAAAAAGGGTTTCTGCACCCCGGGAAGTTAATTAAATACCATTTGGAGGCATTTAATGTTCAAGCAAAAACGGCTGATTTTCGACAAAAGAGATAACACCCCCCCATTACGTCATGCTTCAGAAATGTGGAAAATGATCTGTTTTCAAATGTTTTATTTTTGAACGTCAGTTCACATTTGTAGGTGGATCATCAGTGTTAGAGCTAAAATTAGCATGTTTAAAGGGATTTTCATGCTTCCAGGGGCTCGGGAAGTGAATTAAATACTATTTGGAGGCATTTAATGTTCAAGCAAAAACAGCTGATTTTTGACAAAAGAGATAACACCCCCCCATTACGTCATGCTTCAGAAATGTGGAAAATGGTCAGTTTTCAAATGTTTTATTTTTGAACGTCAGTTCACATTTGTAGGTTGATCATCAGTGTTAGAGCTAAAATTAGCATGTTTAAAGTGATTTTCATGCTTCCAGGGGCCCTAAACACAAGATTTATGGAATGGTTAAAAGTGCATGAAAATGGCCAATTTACTCACTCTGAGTTCTCAAAAAGGGTTTCTTCACCCCGGGAAGTTAATTAAATACCATTTGGAGGCATTTAATGTTCAAGCAAAAACGACTGATTTTCGACAAAAGAGATAACACCCCCCCATTACGTCATGCTTCAGAAATGTGGAGAATGGTCCGTTTTCAAATGTTTTATTTTTGAACGTCAGTTCACATTTGTAGGTGGATCATCAGTGTTAGAGCTAATATTAGCATGTTTAAAGTGATTTTCATGCTTCCGGGGGCTCGGGAAGTGAATTAAATACTATTTGGAGGCATTTAATGTTCAATCAAAAACGGCTGATTTTTGACAAAAGAGATAACACCCCCCCATTACGTCATGCTTCAGAAATGTGGAAAATGGTCCGTTTTCAAATGTTTTATTTTTGAATGTCAGTTCACATTTGTAGGTTGATCATCAGTGTTAGAGCTAAAATTAGCATGTTTAAAGTGATTTTCATGCTTCCAGGGGCCCTAAACACAAGATTTATGGAATGGTTAAAAGTGCATGAAAATGGCCAATTTACTCACTCTGAGTTCTCAAAAAGGGTTTCTTCACCCCGGGAAGTTAATTAAATACCATTTGGAGGCATTTAATGTTCAAGCAAAAACGGCTGATTTTCGACAAAAGAGATAACACCCCCCCATTACGACATGCTTCAGAAATGTGGAAAATGGTCCGTTTTCAAATGTTTTATTTTTGAACGTCAGTTCACATTTGTAGGTGGATCATCAGTGTTAGAGCTAAAATTAGCATGTTTAAAGTGATTTTCATGCTTCCAGGGGCTCGGAAGTGAATTAAATACTATTTGGAGGAATTTAATATTCAAGCAAAAACGGCTGATTTTTGACAAAAGAGATAACACCCCCCCATTACGTCATGCTTCAGAAATGTGAAAAATGGTCCGTTTTCAAATGTTTTATTTTTGAACGTCAGTTCACATTTGTAGGTTGATCATCAGTGTTAGAGATAAAATTAGCATGTTTAAAGTGATTTTCATGCTACCAGGGGCCCTAAACACAAGATTTATGGAATGGTTAAAAGTGCATGAAAATTGCCAATTTACTCACTCTGAGTTCTCAAAAAGGATTTCTTCACCCCGGGAAGTTAATTAAATACCATTTGGAGGCATTTAATGTTCAAGCAAAAACGGCTGATTTTCGACAAAAGAGATAACACCCCCCCATTACGTCATGCTTCAGAAATGTGGAAAATGGTCCGTTTTCAAATGTTTTATTTTTGAACGTCAGTTCACATTTGTAGGTTGATCATCAGTGTTAGAGCTAAAATTAGCATGTTTAAAGTGATTTTCATGCTTCCAGGGGCTCGGGAAGTGAATTAAATACAATTTGGAGGCATTTAATGTTCAAGCAAAAACGGCTGATTTTTGACAAAAGAGATAACACCCCCCATTACGTCATGCTTCAGAAATGTGGAAAATGGTCTGTTTTCAAATGTTTTATTTTTGAACGTCAGTTCACATTTGTAGGTTGATCATCAGTGTTAGAGCTAAAATTAGTATGTTTAAAGTGATTTTCATGCTTCCAGGGGCCCTAAACACAAGATTTACGGAATGGTTAAAAGTGCATGAAAATGGCCAATTTACTCACTCTGAGTTCTCAAAAAGGATTTCTTCACCCCGGGAAGTTAATTAAATACGATTTGGAGGCATTTAATGTTCAAGCAAAAATGGCTGATTTTCGACAAAAGAGATAACACCCCCCCATTACGTCATGCTTCAGAAATGTGGAAAATGGTCCGTTTTCAAATGTTTTATTTTTGAACGTCAGTTCACATTTGTAGGTTGATCATCAGTGTTAGAGCTAAAATTAGCATGTTTAAAGTGATTTTCATGCTTCCAGGGGCTCGGGAAGTGAATTAAATACAATTTGGAGGCATTTAATGTTCAAGCAAAAACGGCTGATTTTTGACAAAAGAGATAACACCCCCCAATTACGTCATGCTTCAGAAATGTGGAAAATGATCCGTTTTCAAATGTTTTATTTTTGAACGTCAGTTCACATTTGTAGGTGGATCATCAGTGTTAGAGCTAAAATTAGCATGTTTTAAGGGATTTACATGCTTCCAGGGGCTCGGGAAGTGAATTAAATACTATTTGGAGGCATTTAATGTTCAAGCAAAAACAGCTGATTTTTGACAAAAGAGATAACACCCCCCCATTACGTCATGCTTCAGAAATGTGGAAAATGGTCCGTTTTCAAATGTTTTATTTTTGAACGTCAGTTCACATTTGTAGGTTGATCATCAGTGTTAGAGCTAAAATTAGCATGTTTAAAGTGATTTTCATGCTTCCAGGGGCCCTAAACACAAGATTCATGGAATGGTTAAAAGTGCATGAAAATGGCCAATTTACTCACTCTGAGTTCTCAAAAAGGATTTCTTCACCACGGGAAGTTAATTAAATACCATTTGGAGGCATTTAATGTTCAAGCAAAAACGGCTGATTTTTAACAAAAGAGATAACACCCCCCCCCATTACGTCATGCTTCAGAAATGTGGAAAATGGTCCGTTTTCAAATGTTTTATTTTTGAACGTCAGTTCACATTTGTAGGTGGATCATCAGTGTTAGAGCTAAAATTAGCATGTTTAAAGTGATTTTCATGCTTCCAGGGGCTCGGGAAGTGAATTAAATACTATTTGGAGGCATTTAATGTTCAATCAAAAACGGCTGATTTTTGACAAAAGAGATAACACCCCCCCATTACGTCATGCTTCAGAAATGTGGAAAATGGTCCGTTTTCAAATGTTTTATTTTTTAACGTCAGTTCACATTTGTAGGTTGATCATCAGTGTTAGAGCTAAAATTAGCATGTTTAAAGTGATTTTCATGCTTCCAGGGGCTCGGGAAGTGAATTAAATACTATTTGGAGGCATTTAATGTTCAAGCAAAAATGGCTGATTTTTGACAAAAGAGATAACACCCCCCGATTACGTCATGCTTCAGAAATGTGGAAAATGGTCCGTTTTCAAATGTTTTATTTTTGAACGTCAGTTCACATTTGTAGGTGAATCATCAGTGTTAGAGCTAAAATTAGCATGTTTAAAGTGATTTTCATGCTTCCAGGGGCCCTAAACACAAGATTTATGGAATGGTTAAAAGTGCATGAAAATGGCCAATTTACTCACTCTGAGTTCTCAAAAAGGGTTTCTTCACCCCGGGAAGTTAATTAAATACCATTTGGAGGCATTTAATGTTCAAGCAAAAACGGCTGATTTTCGACAAAAGAGATAACACCCCCCCATTACGTCATGCTTCAGAAATGTGGAAAATGATCCGTTTTCAAATGTTTTATTTTTGAACGTCAGTTCACATTTGTAGGTGGATCATCAGTGTTAGAGATAAAATTAGCATGTTTAAAGTGATTTTCATGCTTCCAGGGGCTCGGGAAGTGAATTAAATACTATTTGGAGGCATTTAATGTTCAAGCAAAAACAGCTGATTTTTGACAAAAGAGATAACACCCCCCCATTACGTCATGCTTCAGAAATGTGGAAAATGGTCCGTTTTCAAATGTTTTATTTTTGAACGTCAGTTCACATTTGTAGGTTGATCATCAGTGTTAGAGCTAAAATTAGCATGTTTAAAGTGATTTTCATGCTTCCAGGGGCCCTAAACACAAGATTAATGGAATGGTTAAAAGTGCATGAAAATGGCCAATTTACTCACTCTGAGTTCTCAAAAAGGGTTTCTTCACCCTGGGAAGTTAATTAAATACCATTTGAAGGCATTTAATGTTCAAGCAAAAACGGCTGATTTTCGACAAAAGAGATAACACCCCCCCATTACGTCATGCTTCAGAAATGTGGAAAATGGTCCGTTTTCAAATGTTTTATTTTTGAATGTCAGTTCACATTTGTAGGTGGATCATCAGTGTTAGAGGTAAAATTAGCATGTTTAACCCTTTCGATGGTGATGACGAGCTCAGCTCGTCATCACCCACGGGTGTCGTGTGCTGATGACGAGCTGAGCTCGTCATAGTGCCACTAAAATGGCATTTTCCAGCACTGGGGGGGAAAACGCCCAGCAGCCATGTGGTTAAAGTGATTTTCATGCTTCCAGGGGCTCGGGAAGTGAATTAAATACTATTTGGAGGAATTTAATGTTCAAGCAAAAACGGCTGATTTTTGACAAAAGAGATAACACCCCCCCATTACGTCATGCTTCAGAAATGTGAAAAATGGTCCGTTTTCAAATGTTTTATTTTTGAACGTCAGTTCACATTTGTAGGTTGATCATCAGTGTTAGAGCTAAAATTAGCATGTTTAAAATGATTTTCATGCTACCAGGGGCCCTAAACACAAGATTTATGGAATGGTTAAAAGTGCATGAAAATGGCCAATTTACTCACTCTGAGTTCTCAAAAAGGATTTCTTTACCCCGGGAAGTTAATTAAATACCATTTGGAGGCTTTTAATGTTCAAGCAAAAACGGCTGATTTTCGACAAAAGAGATAACACCCCCCCATTACGTCATGCTTCAGAAATGTGGAAAATGGTCCGTTTTCAAATGTTTTATTTTTGAATGTCAGTTCACATTTGTAGGTGGATCATCAGTGTTAGAGCTAAAATTAGCATGTTTAAAGGGATTTTCATGCTTCCAGGGGCTCGGGAAGTGAATTAAATACTATTTGGAGGCATTTAATGTTCAAGCAAAAACAGCTGATTTTTGACAAAAGAGATAACACCCCCCCATTACGTCATGCTTCAGAAATGTGAAAAATGGTCCGTTTTCAAATGTTTTATTTTTGAACGTCAGTTCACATTTGTAGGTTGATCATCAGTGTTAGAGCTAAAATTAGCATGTTTAAAGTGATTTTCATGCTACCAGGGGCCCTAAACACAAGATTTATGGAATGGTTAAAAGTGCATGAAAATGGCCAATTTACTCACTCTGAGTTCTCAAAAAGGATTTCTTCACCCCGGGAAGTTAATTAAATACCATTTGGAGGCTTTTAATGTTCAAGCAAAAACGGCTGATTTTCGACAAAAGAGATAACACCCCCCCATTACGTCATGCTTCAGAAATGTGGAAAATGGTCCGTTTTCAAATGTTTTATTTTTGAATGTCAGTTCACATTTGTAGGTGGATCATCAGTGTTAGAGCTAAAATTAGCATGTTTAAAGTGATTTTCATGCTTCCAGGGGCTCAGGAAGTGAATTAAATACTATTTGGAGGAATTTAATGTTCAAGCAAAAACGGCTGATTTTTGACAAAAGAGATAACACCCCCCATTACGTCATGCTTCAGAAATGTGGAAAATGGTCCGTTTTCAAATGTTTTATTTTTGAACGTCAGTTCACATTTGTAGGTTGATCATCAGTGTTAGAGCTAAAATTAGTATGTTTAAAGTGATTTTCATGCTTCCAGGGGCCCTAAACACAAGATTTACGGAATGGTTAAAAGTGCATGAAAATGGCCAATTTACTCACTCTGAGTTCTCAAAAAGGGTTTCTGCACCCCGGGAAGTTAATTAAATACCATTTGGAGGCATTTAATGTTCAAGCAAAAACGGCTGATTTTCGACAAAAGAGATAACACCCCCCCATTACGTCATGCTTCAGAAATGTGGAAAATGATCCGTTTTCAAATGTTTTATTTTTGAATGTCAGTTCACATTTGTAGGTGGATCATCAGTGTTAGAGCTAAAATTAGCATGTTTAAAGGGATTTTCATGCTTCCAGGGGCTCGGGAAGTGAATTAAATACTATTTGGAGGCATTTAATGTTCAAGCAAAAACAGCTGATTTTTGACAAAAGAGATAACACCCCCCCATTACGTCATGCTTCAGAAATGTGGAAAATGGTCAGTTTTCAAATGTTTTATTTTTGAACGTCAGTTCACATTTGTAGGTTGATCATCAGTGTTAGAGCTAAAATTAGCATGTTTAAAGTGATTTTCATGCTTCCAGGGGCCCTAAACACAAGATTTATGGAATGGTTAAAAGTGCATGAAAATGGCCAATTTACTCACTCTGAGTTCTCAAAAAGGGTTTCTTCACCCCGGGAAGTTAATTAAATACCATTTGGAGGCATTTAATGTTCAAGCAAAAATGGCTGATTTTCGACAAAAGAGATAACACCCCCCCATTACGTCATGCTTCAGAAATGTGGAGAATGGTCCGTTTTCAAATGTTTTATTTTTGAACGTCAGTTCACATTTGTAGGTGGATCATCAGTGTTAGAGCTAAAATTAGCATGTTTAAAGTGATTTTCATGCTTCCGGGGGCTCGGGAAGTGAATTAAATACTATTTGGAGGCATTTAATGTTCAATCAAAAACGGCTGATTTTTGACAAAAGAGATAACACCCCCCCCATTACGTCATGCTTCAGAAATGTGGAAAATGGTCCGTTTTCAAATGTTTTATTTTTGAACGTCAGTTCACATTTGTAGGTTGATCATCAGTGTTAAAGCTAAAATTGGCATGTTTAAAGTGATTTTCATGCTTCCAGGGGCCCTAAACACAAGATTTATGGAATGGTTAAAAGTGCATGAAAATGGCCAATTTACTCAAAAAGGGTTTCTTCACCCCGGGAAGTTAATTAAATACCATTTGGAGGCATTTAATGTTCAAGCAAAAACGGCTGATTTTCGACAAAAGAGATAACACCCCCCCATTACGTCATTCTTCAGAAATGTGGAAAATGGTCCGTTTTCAAATGTTTTATTTTTGAACGTCAGTTCACATTTGTAGGTGGATCATCAGTGTTAGAGCTAAAATTAGCATGTTTAAAGTGATTTTCATGCTTCCAGGGGCTCGGAAGTGAATTAAATACTATTTGGAGGAATTTAATATTCAAGCAAAAACGGCTGATTTTTGACAAAAGAGATAACACCCCCCCCATTACGTCATGCTTCAGAAATGTGAAAAATGGTCCGTTTTCAAATGTTTTATTTTTGAATGTCAGTTCACATTTGTAGGTGGATCATCAGTGTTAGAGCTAAAATTAGCATGTTTAAAGTGATTTTCATGCTTCCAGGGGCCCTAAACACAAGATTTACGGAATGGTTAAAAGTGCATGAAAATGGCCAATTTACTCACTCTGAGTTCTCAAAAAGGGTTTCTGCACCCCGGGAAGTTAATTAAATACCATTTGGAGGCATTTAATGTTCAAGCAAAAACGGCTGATTTTCGACAAAAGAGATAACACCCCCCCATTACGTCATGCTTCAGAAATGTGGAAAATGATCTGTTTTCAAATGTTTTATTTTTGAACGTCAGTTCACATTTGTAGGTGGATCATCAGTGTTAGAGCTAAAATTAGCATGTTTAAAGGGATTTTCATGCTTCCAGGGGCTCGGGAAGTGAATTAAATACTATTTGGAGGCATTTAATGTTCAAGCAAAAACAGCTGATTTTTGACAAAAGAGATAACACCCCCCCATTACGTCATGCTTCAGAAATGTGGAAAATGGTCAGTTTTCAAATGTTTTATTTTTGAACGTCAGTTCACATTTGTAGGTTGATCATCAGTGTTAGAGCTAAAATTAGCATGTTTAAAGTGATTTTCATGCTTCCAGGGGCCCTAAACACAAGATTTATGGAATGGTTAAAAGTGCATGAAAATGGCCAATTTACTCACTCTGAGTTCTCAAAAAGGGTTTCTTCACCCCGGGAAGTTAATTAAATACCATTTGGAGGCATTTAATGTTCAAGCAAAAACGACTGATTTTCGACAAAAGAGATAACACCCCCCCATTACGTCATGCTTCAGAAATGTGGAGAATGGTCCGTTTTCAAATGTTTTATTTTTGAACGTCAGTTCACATTTGTAGGTGGATCATCAGTGTTAGAGCTAAAATTAGCATGTTTAAAGTGATTTTCATGCTTCCGGGGGCTCGGGAAGTGAATTAAATACTATTTGGAGGCATTTAATGTTCAATCAAAAACGGCTGATTTTTGACAAAAGAGATAACACCCCCCCATTACGTCATGCTTCAGAAATGTGGAAAATGGTCCGTTTTCAAATGTTTTATTTTTGAATGTCAGTTCACATTTGTAGGTTGATCATCAGTGTTAGAGCTAAAATTAGCATGTTTAAAGTGATTTTCATGCTTCCAGGGGCCCTAAACACAAGATTTATGGAATGGTTAAAAGTGCATGAAAATGGCCAATTTACTCACTCTGAGTTCTCAAAAAGGGTTTCTTCACCCCGGGAAGTTAATTAAATACCATTTGGAGGCATTTAATGTTCAAGCAAAAACGGCTGATTTTCGACAAAAGAGATAACACCCCCCCATTACGACATGCTTCAGAAATGTGGAAAATGGTCCGTTTTCAAATGTTTTATTTTTGAACGTCAGTTCACATTTGTAGGTGGATCATCAGTGTTAGAGCTAAAATTAGCATGTTTAAAGTGATTTTCATGCTTCCAGGGGCTCGGAAGTGAATTAAATACTATTTGGAGGAATTTAATATTCAAGCAAAAACGGCTGATTTTTGACAAAAGAGATAACACCCCCCCATTACGTCATGCTTCAGAAATGTGAAAAATGGTCCGTTTTCAAATGTTTTATTTTTGAACGTCAGTTCACATTTGTAGGTTGATCATCAGTGTTAGAGATAAAATTAGCATGTTTAAAGTGATTTTCATGCTACCAGCGGCCCTAAACACAAGATTTATGGAATGGTTAAAAGTGCATGAAAATTGCCAATTTACTCACTCTGAGTTCTCAAAAAGGATTTCTTCACCCCGGGAAGTTAATTAAATACCATTTGGAGGCATTTAATGTTCAAGCAAAAACGGCTGATTTTCGACAAAAGAGATAACACCCCCCCATTACGTCATGCTTCAGAAATGTGGAAAATGGTCCGTTTTCAAATGTTTTATTTTTGAACGTCAGTTCACATTTGTAGGTTGATCATCAGTGTTAGAGCTAAAATTAGCATGTTTAAAGTGATTTTCATGCTTCCAGGGGCTCGGGAAGTGAATTAAATACAATTTGGAGGCATTTAATGTTCAAGCAAAAACGGCTGATTTTTGACAAAAGAGATAACACCCCCCATTACGTCATGCTTCAGAAATGTGGAAAATGGTCTGTTTTCAAATGTTTTATTTTTGAACGTCAGTTCACATTTGTAGGTTGATCATCAGTGTTAGAGCTAAAATTAGTATGTTTAAAGTGATTTTCATGCTTCCAGGGGCCCTAAACACAAGATTTACGGAATGGTTAAAAGTGCATGAAAATGGCCAATTTACTCACTCTGAGTTCTCAAAAAGGATTTCTTCACCCCGGGAAGTTAATTAAATACGATTTGGAGGCATTTAATGTTCAAGCAAAAATGGCTGATTTTCGACAAAAGAGATAACACCCCCCCATTACGTCATGCTTCAGAAATGTGGAAAATGGTCCGTTTTCAAATGTTTTATTTTTGAACGTCAGTTCACATTTGTAGGTTGATCATCAGTGTTAGAGCTAAAATTAGCATGTTTAAAGTGATTTTCATGCTTCCAGGGGCTCGGGAAGTGAATTAAATACAATTTGGAGGCATTTAATGTTCAAGCAAAAACGGCTGATTTTTGACAAAAGAGATAACACCCCCCAATTACGTCATGCTTCAGAAATGTGGAAAATGATCCGTTTTCAAATGTTTTATTTTTGAACGTCAGTTCACATTTGTAGGTGGATCATCAGTGTTAGAGCTAAAATTAGCATGTTTTAAGGGATTTACATGCTTCCAGAGGCTCGGGAAGTGAATTAAATACTATTTGGAGGCATTTAATGTTCAAGCAAAAACAGCTGATTTTTGACAAAAGAGATAACACCCCCCCATTACGTCATGCTTCAGAAATGTGGAAAATGGTCCGTTTTCAAATGTTTTATTTTTGAACGTCAGTTCACATTTGTAGGTTGATCATCAGTGTTAGAGCTAAAATTAGCATGTTTAAAGTGATTTTCATGCTTCCAGGGGCCCTAAACACAAGATTCATGGAATGGTTAAAAGTGCACGAAAATGGCCAATTTACTCACTCTGAGTTCTCAAAAAGGATTTCTTCACCACGGGAAGTTAATTAAATACCATTTGGAGGCATTTAATGTTCAAGCAAAAACGGCTGATTTTTAACAAAAGAGATAACACCCCCCCCCCCATTACGTCATGCTTCAGAAATGTGGAGAATGGTCCGTTTTCAAATGTTTTATTTTTGAACGTCAGTTCACATTTGTAGGTGGATCATCAGTGTTAGAGCTAAAATTAGCATGTTTAAAGTGATTTTCATGCTTCCAGGGGCTCGGGAAGTGAATTAAATACTATTTGGAGGCATTTAATGTTCAATCAAAAACGGCTGATTTTTGACAAAAGAGATAACACCCCCCCATTACGTCATGCTTC
Organism: Lissotriton vulgaris; assembly: GCF_964263255.1. Taxonomy (NCBI): domain Eukaryota; kingdom Metazoa; phylum Chordata; class Amphibia; order Caudata; family Salamandridae; genus Lissotriton; species Lissotriton vulgaris. The sequence continues at coordinate 501,136 of NW_028251597.1, read as the reverse complement.
AGAAATGTGGAAAATGGTCCGTTTTCAAATGTTTTATTTTTTAACGTCAGTTCACATTTGTAGGTTGATCATCAGTGTTAGAGCTAAAATTAGCATGTTTAAAGTGATTTTCATGCTTCCAGGGGCTCGGGAAGTGAATTAAATACTATTTGGAGGCATTTAATGTTCAAGCAAAAATGGCTGATTTTTGACAAAAGAGATAACACCCCCCGATTACGTCATGCTTCAGAAATGTGGAAAATGGTCCGTTTTCAAATGTTTTATTTTTGAACGTCAGTTCACATTTGTAGGTGAATCATCAGTGTTAGAGCTAAAATTAGCATGTTTAAAGTGATTTTCATGCTTCCAGGGGCCCTAAACACAAGATTTATGGAATGGTTAAAAGTGCATGAAAATGGCCAATTTACTCACTCTGAGTTCTCAAAAAGGGTTTCTTCACCCCGGGAAGTTAATTAAATACCATTTGGAGGCATTTAATGTTCAAGCAAAAACGGCTGATTTTCGACAAAAGAGATAACACCCCCCCATTACGTCATGCTTCAGAAATGTGGAAAATGATCCGTTTTCAAATGTTTTATTTTTGAACGTCAGTTCACATTTGTAGGTGGATCATCAGTGTTAGAGCTAAAATTAGCATGTTTAAAGTGATTTTCATGCTTCCAGGGGCTCGGGAAGTGAATTAAATACTATTTGGAGGCATTTAATGTTCAAGCAAAAACAGCTGATTTTTGACAAAAGAGATAACACCCCCCCATTACGTCATGCTTCAGAAATGTGGAAAATGGTCCGTTTTCAAATGTTTTATTTTTGAACGTCAGTTCACATTTGTAGGTTTATCATCAGTGTTAGAGCTAAAATTAGCATGTTTAAAGTGATTTTCATGCTTCCAGGGGCCCTAAACACAAGATTAATGGAATAGTTAAAAGTGCATGAAAATGGCCAATTTACTCACTCTGAGTTCTCAAAAAGGGTTTCTTCACCCTGGGAAGTTAATTAAATACCATTTGAAGGCATTTAATGTTCAAGCAAAAACGGCTGATTTTCGACAAAAGAGATAACACCCCCCCATTACGTCATGCTTCAGAAATGTGGAAAATGGTCCGTTTTCAAATGTTTTATTTTTGAATGTCAGTTCACATTTGTAGGTGGATCATCAGTGTTAGAGGTAAAATTAGCATGTTTAACCCTTTCGATGGTGATGACGAGCTCAGCTCGTCATCACCCACGGGTGTCGTGTGCTGATGACGAGCTGAGCTCGTCATAGTGCCACTAAAATGGCATTTTCCAGCACTGGGGGGGAAAACGCCCAGCAGCCATGTGGTTAAAGTGATTTTCATGCTTCCAGGGGCTCGGGAAGTGAATTAAATACTATTTGGAGGAATTTAATGTTCAAGCAAAAACGGCTGATTTTTGACAAAAGAGATAACACCCCCCCATTACGTCATGCTTCAGAAATGTGAAAAATGGTCCGTTTTCAAATGTTTTATTTTTGAACGTCAGTTCACATTTGTAGGTTGATCATCAGTGTTAGAGCTAAAATTAGCATGTTTCAAGTGATTTTCATGCTACCAGGGGCCCTAAACACAAGATTTATGGAATGGTTAAAAGTGCATGAAAATGGCCAATTTACTCACTCTGAGTTCTCAAAAAGGATTTCTTCACCCCGGGAGGTTAATTAAATACCATTTGGAGGCTTTTAATGTTCAAGCAAAAACGGCTGATTTTCGACAAAAGAGATAACACCCCCCCATTACGTCATGCTTCAGAAATGTGGAAAATGGTCCGTTTTCAAATGTTTTATTTTTGAATGTCAGTTCACATTTGTAGGTGGATCATCAGTGTTAGAGCTAAAATTAGCATGTTTAAAGTGATTTTCATGCTTCCAGGGGCTCAGGAAGTGAATTAAATACTATTTGGAGGAATTTAATGTTCAAGCAAAAACGGCTGATTTTTGACAAAAGAGATAACACCCCCCATTACGTCATGCTTCAGAAATGTGGAAAATGGTCCGTTTTCAAATGTTTTATTTTTGAACGTCAGTTCACATTTGTAGGTTGATCATCAGTGTTAGAGCTAAAATTAGTATGTTTAAAGTGATTTTCATGCTTCCAGGGGCCCTAAACACAAGATTTACGGAATGGTTAAAAGTGCATGAAAATGGCCAATTTACTCACTCTGAGTTCTCAAAAAGGGTTTCTGCACCCCGGGAAGTTAATTAAATACCATTTGGAGGCATTTAATGTTCAAGCAAAAACGGCTGATTTTCGACAAAAGAGATAACACCCCCCCATTACGTCATGCTTCAGAAATGTGGAAAATGATCCGTTTTCAAATGTTTTATTTTTGAACGTCAGTTCACATTTGTAGGTGGATCATCAGTGTTAGAGGTAAAATTAGCATGTTTAACCCTTTCGATGGTGATGACGAGCTCAGCTCGTCATCACCCACGGGTGTCGTGTGCTGATGACGAGCTGAGCTCGTCATAGTGCCACTAAAATGGCATTTTCCAGCACTGGGGGGGAAAACGCCCAGCAGCCATGTGGTTAAAGTGATTTTCATGCTTCCAGGGGCTCGGGAAGTGAATTAAATACTATTTGGAGGAATTTAATGTTCAAGCAAAAACGGCTGATTTTTGACAAAAGAGATAACACCCCCCATTACGTCATGCTTCAGAAATGTGGAAAATGGTCCGTTTTCAAATGTTTTATTTTTGAACGTCAGTTCACATTTGTAGGTTGATCATCAGTGTTAGAGCTAAAATTAGTATGTTTAAAGTGATTTTCATGCTTCCAGGGGCCCTAAACACAAGATTTACGGAATGGTTAAAAGTGCATGAAAATGGCCAATTTACTCACTCTGAGTTCTCAAAAAGGGTTTCTTCACCCTGGGAAGTTAATTAAATACCATTTGAAGGCATTTAATGTTCAAGCAAAAACGGCTGATTTTCGACAAAAGAGATAACACCCCCCCATTACGTCATGCTTCAGAAATGTGGAAAATGGTCCGTTTTCAAATGTTTTATTTTTGAATGTCAGTTCACATTTGTAGGTGGATCATCAGTGTTAGAGGTAAAATTAGCATGTTTAACCCTTTCGATGGTGATGACGAGCTCAGCTCGTCATCACCCACGGGTGTCGTGTGCTGATGACGAGCTGAGCTCGTCATAGTGCCACTAAAATGGCATTTTCCAGCACTGGGGGGGAAAACGCCCAGCAGCCATGTGGTTAAAGTGATTTTCATGCTTCCAGGGGCTCGGGAAGTGAATTAAATACTATTTGGAGGAATTTAATGTTCAAGCAAAAACGGCTGATTTTTGACAAAAGAGATAACACCCCCCCATTACGTCATGCTTCAGAAATGTGAAAAATGGTCCGTTTTCAAATGTTTTATTTTTGAACGTCAGTTCACATTTGTAGGTTGATCATCAGTGTTAGAGCTAAAATTAGCATGTTTCAAGTGATTTTCATGCTACCAGGGGCCCTAAACACAAGATTTATGGAATGGTTAAAAGTGCATGAAAATGGCCAATTTACTCACTCTGAGTTCTCAAAAAGGATTTCTTCACCCCGGGAAGTTAATTAAATACCATTTGGAGGCTTTTAATGTTCAAGCAAAAACGGCTGATTTTTGACAAAAGAGATAACACCCCCCATTACGTCATGCTTCAGAAATGTGGAAAATGGTCCGTTTTCAAATGTTTTATTTTTGAACGTCAGTTCACATTTGTAGGTTGATCATCAGTGTTAGAGCTAAAATTAGTATGTTTAAAGTGATTTTCATGCTTCCAGGGGCCCTAAACACAAGATTTACGGAATGGTTAAAAGTGCATGAAAATGGCCAATTTACTCACTCTGAGTTCTCAAAAAGGGTTTCTGCACCCCGGGAAGTTAATTAAATACCATTTGGAGGCATTTAATGTTCAAGCAAAAACGGCTGATTTTCGACAAAAGAGATAACACCCCCCCATTACGTCATGCTTCAGAAATGTGGAAAATGATCCGTTTTCAAATGTTTTATTTTTGAACGTCAGTTCACATTTGTAGGTGGATCATCAGTGTTAGAGGTAAAATTAGCATGTTTAACCCTTTCGATGGTGATGACGAGCTCAGCTCGTCATCACCCACGGGTGTCGTGTGCTGATGACGAGCTGAGCTCGTCATAGTGCCACTAAAATGGCATTTTCCAGCACTGGGGGGGAAAACGCCCAGCAGCCATGTGGTTAAAGTGATTTTCATGCTTCCAGGGGCTCGGGAAGTGAATTAAATACTATTTGGAGGAATTTAATGTTCAAGCAAAAACGGCTGATTTTTGACAAAAGAGATAACACCCCCCCATTACGTCATGCTTCAGAAATGTGAAAAATGGTCCGTTTTCAAATGTTTTATTTTTGAACGTCAGTTCACATTTGTAGGTTGATCATCAGTGTTAGAGCTAAAATTAGCATGTTTAAAGTGATTTTCATGCTACCAGGGGCCCTAAACACAAGATTTATGGAATGGTTAAAAGTGCATGAAAATGGCCAATTTACTCACTCTGAGTTCTCAAAAAGGATTTCTTCACCCCGGGAAGTTAATTAAATACCATTTGGAGGCTTTTAATGTTCAAGCAAAAACGGCTGATTTTCGACAAAAGAGATAACACCCCCCCATTACGTCATGCTTCAGAAATGTGGAAAATGGTCCGTTTTCAAATGTTTTATTTTTGAATGTCAGTTCACATTTGTAGGTGGATCATCAGTGTTAGAGCTAAAATTAGCATGTTTAAAGTGATTTTCATGCTTCCAGGGGCTCGGGAAGTGAATTAAATACTATTTGGAGGCATTTAATGTTCAATCAAAAACGGCTGATTTTTGACAAAAGAGATAACACCCCCCCATTACGTCATGCTTCAGAAATGTGGAAAATGGTCCGTTTTCAAATGTTTTATTTTTGAACGTCAGTTCACATTTGTAGGTTGATCATCAGTGTTAGAGCTAAAATTAGCATGTTTAAAGTGATTTTCATGCTTCCAGGGGCCCTAAACACAAGATAAATGGAATAGTTAAAAGTGCATGAAAATGGCCAATTTACTCACTCTGAGTTCTCAAAAAGGGTTTCTTCACCCTGGGAAGTTAATTAAATACCATTTGAAGGCATTTAATGTTCAAGCAAAAACGGCTGATTTTCGACAAAAGAGATAACACCCCCCCATTACGTCATGCTTCAGAAATGTGGAAAATGGTCCGTTTTCAAATGTTTTATTTTTGAATGTCAGTTCACATTTGTAGGTGGATCATCAGTGTTAGAGCTAAAATTAGCATGTTTAAAGGGATTTTCATGCTTCCAGGGGCTCGGGAAGTGAATTAAATACTATTTGGAGGCATTTAATGTTCAAGGAAAAACAGCTGATTTTTGACAAAAGAGATAACACCCCCCCATTACGTCATGCTTCAGAAATGTGGAAAATGGTCAGTTTTCAAATGTTTTATTTTTGAACGTCAGTTCACATTTGTAGGTTGATCATCAGTGTTAGAGCTAAAATTAGCATGTTTAAAGTGATTTTCATGCTTCCAGGGGCCCTAAACACAAGATTTATGGAATGGTTAAAAGTGCATGAAAATGGCCAATTTACTCACTCTGAGTTCTCAAAAAGGGTTTCTTCACCCCGGGAAGTTAATTAAATACCATTTGGAGGCATTTAATGATCAAGCAAAAACGGCTGATTTTCGACAAAAGAGATAACACCCCCCCATTACGTCATGCTTCAGAAATGTGGAGAATGGTCCGTTTTCAAATGTTTTATTTTTGAACGTCAGTTCACATTTGTAGGTGGATCATCAGTGTTAGAGCTAAAATTAGCATGTTTAAAGTGATTTTCATGCTTCCGGGGGCTCGGGAAGTGAATTAAATACTATTTGGAGGCATTTAATGTTCAATCAAAAACGGCTGATTTTTGACAAAAGAGATAACACCCCCCCATTACGTCATGCTTCAGAAATGTGGAAAATGGTCCGTTTTCAAATGTTTTATTTTTGAACGTCAGTTCACATTTGTAGGTTGATCATCAGTGTTAGAGCTAAAATTAGCATGTTTAAAGTGATTTTCATGCTTCCAGGGGCCCTAAACACAAGATTTATGGAATGGTTAAAAGTGCATGAAAATGGCCAATTTACTCACTCTGAGTTCTCAAAAAGGGTTTCTTCACCCCGGGAAGTTAATTAAATACCATTTGGAGGCATTTAATGTTCAAGCAAAAACGGCTGATTTTCGACAAAAGAGATAACACCCCCCCATTACGTCATGCTTCAGAAATGTGGAAAATGATCCGTTTTCAAATGTTTTATTTTTGAACGTCAGTTCACATTTGTAGGTGGATCATCAGTGTTAGAGCTAAAATTAGCATGTTTAAAGTGATTTTCATGCTTCCAGGGGCTCGGGAAGTGAATTAAATACTATTTGGAGGCATTTAATGTTCAAGCAAAAACAGCTGATTTTTGACAAAAGAGATAACACCCCCCCATTACGTCATGCTTCAGAAATGTGGAAAATGGTCCGTTTTCAAATGTTTTATTTTTGAACGTCAGTTCACATTTGTAGGTTGATCATCAGTGTTAGAGCTAAAATTAGCATGTTTAAAGTGATTTTCATGCTTCCAGGGGCCCTAAACACAAGATTAATGGAATGGTTAAAAGTGCATGAAAATGGCCAATTTACTCACTCTGAGTTCTCAAAAAGGGTTTCTTCACCCCGGGAAGTTAATTAAATACCACTTGAAGGCATTTAATGTTCAAGCAAAAACGGCTGATTTTCGACAAAAGAGATAACACCCCCCCATTACGTCATGCTTCAGAAATGTGGAAAATGGTCCGTTTTCAAATGTTTTATTTTTGAATGTCAGTTCACATTTGTAGGTGGATCATCAGTGTTAGAGCTAAAATTAGCATGTTTAAAGTGATTTTCATGCTTCCAGGGGCTCGGGAAGTGAATTAAATACTATTTGGAGGAATTTAATGTTCAAGCAAAAACGGCTGATTTTTGACAAAAGAGATAACACCCCCCCATTACGTCATGCTTCAGAAATGTGAAAAATGGTCCGTTTTCAAATGTTTTATTTTTGAACGTCAGTTCACATTTGTAGGTTGATCATCAGTGTTAGAGCTAAAATTAGCATGTTTAAAGTGATTTTCATGCTACCAGGGGCCCTAAACACAAGATTTATGGAATGGTTAAAAGTGCATGAAAATGGCCAATTTACTCACTCTGAGTTCTCAAAAAGGATTTCTTCACCCCGGGAAGTTAATTAAATACCATTTGGAGGCTTTTAATGTTCAAGCAAAAACGGCTGATTTTCGACAAAAGAGATAACACCCCCCCATTACGTCATGCTTCAGAAATGTGGAAAATGGTCCGTTTTCAAATGTTTTATTTTTGAATGTCAGTTCACATTTGTAGGTGGATCATCAGTGTTAGAGCTAAAATTAGCATGTTTAAAGTGATTTTCATGCTTCCAGGGGCTCAGGAAGTGAATTAAATACTATTTGGAGGAATTTAATGTTCAAGCAAAAACGGCTGATTTTTGACAAAAGAGATAACACCCCCCATTACGTCATGCTTCAGAAATGTGGAAAATGGTCCGTTTTCAAATGTTTTATTTTTGAACGTCAGTTCACATTTGTAGGTTGATCATCAGTGTTAGAGCTAAAATTAGTATGTTTAAAGTGATTTTCATGCTTCCAGGGGCCCTAAACACAAGATTTACGGAATGGTTAAAAGTGCATGAAAATGGCCAATTTACTCACTCTGAGTTCTCAAAAAGGGTTTCTGCACCCCGGGAAGTTAATTAAATACCATTTGGAGGCATTTAATGTTCAAGCAAAAACGGCTGATTTTCGACAAAAGAGATAACACCCCCCCATTACGTCATGCTTCAGAAATGTGGAAAATGATCCGTTTTCAAATGTTTTATTTTTGAACGTCAGTTCACATTTGTAGGTGGATCATCAGTGTTAGAGCTAAAATTAGCATGTTTAAAGGGATTTTCATGCTTCCAGGGGCTCGGGAAGTGAATTAAATACTATTTGGAGGCATTTAATGTTCAAGCAAAAACAGCTGATTTTTGACAAAAGAGATAACACCCCCCCATTACGTCATGCTTCAGAAATGTGGAAAATGGTCAGTTTTCAAATGTTTTATTTTTGAACGTCAGTTCACATTTGTAGGTTGATCATCAGTGTTAGAGCTAAAATTAGCATGTTTAAAGTGATTTTCATGCTTCCAGGGGCCCTAAACACAAGATTTACGGAATGGTTAAAAGTGCATGAAAATGGCCAATTTACTCACTCTGAGTTCTCAAAAAGGGTTTCTTCACCCCGGGAAGTTAATTAAATACCATTTGGAGGCATTTAATGTTCAAGCAAAAACGGATGATTTTCGACAAAAGAGATAACACCCCCCCATTACGTCATGCTTCAGAAATGTGGAAAATGATCCGTTTTCAAATGTTTTATTTTTGAACGTCAGTTCACATTTGTAGGTGGATCATCAGTGTTAGAGCTAAAATTAGCATGTTTTAAGGGATTTTCATGCTTCCAGGGGCTCGGGAAGTGAATTAAATACTATTTGGAGGCATTTAATGTTCAAGCAAAAACAGCTGATTTTTGACAAAAGAGATAACACCCCCCCCATTACGTCATGCTTCAGAAATGTGGAAAATGGTCAGTTTTCAAATGTTTTATTTTTGAACGTCAGTTCACATTTGTAGGTTGATCATCAGTGTTAGAGCTAAAATTAGCATGTTTATAGTGATTTTCATGCTTCCAGGGGCCCTAAACACAAGATTCATGGAATGGTTAAAAGTGCATGAAAATGGCCAATTTACTCACTCTGAGTTCTCAAAAAGGATTTCTTCACCACGGGAAGTTAATTAAATACCATTTGGAGGCATTTAATGTTCAAGCAAAAACGGCTGATTTTCGACAAAAGAGATAACACCCCCCCATTACGTCATGCTTCAGAAATGTGGAGAATGGTCCGTTTTCAAATGTTTTATTTTTGAACGTCAGTTCACATTTGTAGGTGGATCATCAGTGTTAGAGCTAAAATTAGCATGTTTAAAGTGATTTTCATGCTTCCAGGGGCTCGGGAAGTGAATTAAATACTATTTGGAGGCATTTAATGTTCAATCAAAAACGGCTGATTTTTGACAAAAGAGATAACACCCCCCCATTACGTCATGCTTCAGAAATGTGGAAAATGGTCCGTTTTCAAATGTTTTATTTTTTAACGTCAGTTCACATTTGTAGGTTGATCATCAGTGTTAGAGCTAAAATTAGCATGTTTAAAGTGATTTTCATGCTTCCAGGGGCTCGGGAAGTGAATTAAATACTATTTGGAGGCATTTAATGTTCAAGCAAAAATGGCTGATTTTTGACAAAAGAGATAACACCCCCCCCATTACGTCATGCTTCAGAAATGTGGAAAATGGTCCGTTTTCAAATGTTTTATTTTTGAACGTCAGTTCACATTTGTAGGTGAATCATCAGTGTTAGAGCTAAAATTAGCATGTTTAAAGTGATTTTCATGCTTCCAGGGGCCCTAAACACAAGATTTATGGAATGGTTAAAAGTGCATGAAAATGGCCAATTTACTCACTCTGAGTTCTCAAAAAGGGTTTCTTCACCCCGGGAAGTTAATTAAATACCATTTGGAGGCATTTAATGTTCAAGCAAAAACGGCTGATTTTTGACAAAAGAGATAACACCCCCCATTACGTCATGCTTCAGAAATGTGGAAAATGGTCCGTTTTCAAATGTTTTATTCTTGAATGTCAGTTCACATTTGTAGGTTGATCATCAGTGTTAGGGCTAAAATTAGCATGTTTAAAGTGATTTTCATGCTTCCAGGGGCCCTAAACACAAGATTTATGGAATGGTTAAAAGTGCATGAAAATGGCCAATTTACTCACTCTGAGTTCTCAAAAAGGGTTTTTTCACCCCGGGAAGTTAATTAAATACCATTTGGAGGCATTTAATGTTCAAGCAAAAACGGCAGATTTTCGACAAAAGAGATAACACCCCCCCATTACGTCATGCTTCAGAAATGTGGAAAATGATCCGTTTTCAAATGTTTTATTTTTGAACGTCAGTTCACATTTGTAGGTGGATCATCAGTGTTAGAGCTAAAATTAGCATGTTTAAAGTGATTTTCATGCTTCCAGGGGCTCGGGAAGTGAATTAAATACTATTTGGAGGCATTTAATGTTCAAGCAAAAACAGCTGATTTTTGACAAAAGAGATAACACCCCCCCATTACGTCATGCTTCAGAAATGTGGAAAATGGTCCGTTTTCAAATGTTTTATTTTTGAACGTCAGTTCACATTTGTAGGTTGATCATCAGTGTTAGAGCTAAAATTAGCATGTTTAAAGTGATTTTCATGCTTCCAGGGGCCCTAAACACAAGATTAATGGAATGGTTAAAAGTGCATGAAAATGGCCAATTTACTCACTCTGAGTTCTCAAAAAGGGTTTCTTCACCCCGGGAAGTTAATTAAATACGATTTGGAGGCATTTAATGTTCAAGCAAAAATGGCTGATTTTCGACAAAAGAGATAACACCCCCCCATTACGTCATGCTTCAGAAATGTGGAAAATGGTCCGTTTTCAAATGTTTTATTTTTGAACGTCAGTTCACATTTGTAGGTTGATCATCAGTGTTAGAGCTAAAATTAGCATGTTTAAAGTGATTTTCATGCTTCCAGGGGCTCGGGAAGTGAATTAAATACAATTTGGAGGCATTTAATGTTCAAGCAAAAACGGCTGATTTTTGACAAAAGAGATAACACCCCCCAATTACGTCATGCTTCAGAAATGTGGAAAATGATCCGTTTTCAAATGTTTTATTTTTGAACGTCAGTTCACATTTGTAGGTGGATCATCAGTGTTAGAGCTAAAATTAGCATGTTTTAAGGGATTTACATGCTTCCAGAGGCTCGGGAAGTGAATTAAATACTATTTGGAGGCATTTAATGTTCAAGCAAAAACAGCTGATTTTTGACAAAAGAGATAACACCCCCCCATTACGTCATGCTTCAGAAATGTGGAAAATGGTCCGTTTTCAAATGTTTTATTTTTGAACGTCAGTTCACATTTGTAGGTTGATCATCAGTGTTAGAGCTAAAATTAGCATGTTTAAAGTGATTTTCATGCTTCCAGGGGCCCTAAACACAAGATTCATGGAATGGTTAAAAGTGCATGAAAATGGCCAATTTACTCACTCTGAGTTCTCAAAAAGGATTTCTTCACCACGGGAAGTTAATTAAATACCATTTGGAGGCATTTAATGTTCAAGCAAAAACGGCTGATTTTTAACAAAAGAGATAACACCCCCCCCCCATTACGTCATGCTTCAGAAATGTGGAGAATGGTCCGTTTTCAAATGTTTTATTTTTGAACGTTCGTTCACATTTGTAGGTGGATCATCAGTGTTAGAGCTAAAATTAGCATGTTTAAAGTGATTTTCATGCTTCCAGGGGCTCGGGAAGTGAATTAAATACTATTTGGAGGCATTTAATGTTCAATCAAAAACGGCAGATTTTTGACAAAAGAGATAACACCCCCCCATTACGTCATGCTTCAGAAATGTGGAAAATGGTCCGTTTTCAAATGTTTTATTTTTTAACGTCAGTTCACATTTGTAGGTTGATCATCAGTGTTAGAGCTAAAATTAGCATGTTTAAAGTGATTTTCATGCTTCCAGGGGCTCGGGAAGTGAATTAAATACTATTTGGAGGCATTTAATGTTCAAGCAAAAATGGCTGATTTTTGACAAAAGAGATAACACCCCCCGATTACGTCATGCTTCAGAAATGTGGAAAATGGTCCGTTTTCAAATGTTTTATTTTTGAACGTCAGTTCACATTTGTAGGTGAATCATCAGTGTTAGAGCTAAAATTAGCATGTTTAAAGTGATTTTCATGCTTCCAGGGGCCCTAAACACAAGATTAATGGAATAGTTAAAAGTGCATGAAAATGGCCAATTTACTCACTCTGAGTTCTCAAAAAGGGTTTCTTCACCCTGGGAAGTTAATTAAATACCATTTGAAGGCATTTAATGTTCAAGCAAAAACGGCTGATTTTCGACAAAAGAGATAACACCCCCCCATTACGTCATGCTTCAGAAATGTGGAAAATGGTCCGTTTTCAAATGTTTTATTTTTGAATGTCAGTTCACATTTGTAGGTGGATCATCAGTGTTAGAGGTAAAATTAGCATGTTTAACCCTTTCGATGGTGATGACGAGCTCAGCTCGTCATCACCCACGGGTGTCGTGTGCTGATGACGAGCTGAGCTCGTCATAGTGCCACTAAAATGGCATTTTCCAGCACTGGGGGGGAAAACGCCCAGCAGCCATGTGGTTAAAGTGATTTTCATGCTTCCAGGGGCTCGGGAAGTGAATTAAATACTATTTGGAGGAATTTAATGTTCAAGCAAAAACGGCTGATTTTTGACAAAAGAGATAACACCCCCCCATTACGTCATGCTTCAGAAATGTGAAAAATGGTCCGTTTTCAAATGTTTTATTTTTGAACGTCAGTTCACATTTGTAGGTTGATCATCAGTGTTAGAGCTAAAATTAGCATGTTTAAAGTGATTTTCATGCTACCAGGGGCCCTAAACACAAGATTTATGGAATGGTTAAAAGTGCATGAAAATGGCCAATTTACTCACTCTGAGTTCTCAAAAAGGATTTCTTCACCCCGGGAAGTTAATTAAATACCATTTGGAGGCTTTTAATGTTCAAGCAAAAACGGCTGATTTTCGACAAAAGAGATAACACCCCCCCATTACGTCATGCTTCAGAAATGTGGAAAATGGTCCATTTTCAAATGTTTTATTTTTGAATGTCAGTTCACATTTGTAGGTGGATCATCAGTGTTAGAGCTAAAATTAGCATGTTTAAAGTGATTTTCATGCTTCCAGGGGCTCAGGAAGTGAATTAAATACTATTTGGAGGAATTTAATGTTCAAGCAAAAACGGCTGATTTTTGACAAAAGAGATAACACCCCCCATTACGTCATGCTTCAGAAATGTGGAAAATGGTCCGTTTTCAAATGTTTTATTTTTGAACGTCAGTTCACATTTGTAGGTTGATCATCAGTGTTAGAGCTAAAATTAGTATGTTTAAAGTGATTTTCATGCTTCCAGGGGCCCTAAACACAAGATTTACGGAATGGTTAAAAGTGCATGAAAATGGCCAATTTACTCACTCTGAGTTCTCAAAAAGGGTTTCTGCACCCCGGGAAGTTAATTAAATACCATTTGGAGGCATTTAATGTTCAAGCAAAAACGGCTGATTTTCGACAAAAGAGATAACACCCCCCCATTACGTCATGCTTCAGAAATGTGGAAAATGATCCGTTTTCAAATGTTTTATTTTTGAACGTCAGTTCACATTTTTAGGTGGATCATCAGTGTTAGAGCTAAAATTAGCATGTTTAAAGGGATTTTCATGCTTCCAGGGGCTCGGGAAGTGAATTAAATACTATTTGGAGGCATTTAATGTTCAAGCAAAAACAGCTGATTTTTGACAAAAGAGATAACACCCCCCCATTACATCATGCTTCAGAAATGTGGAAAATGGTCAGTTTTCAAATGTTTTATTTTTGAACGTCAGTTCACATTTGTAGGTTGATCATCAGTGTTAGAGCTAAAATTAGCATGTTTAAAGTGATTTTCATGCTTCCAGGGGCCCTAAACACAAGATTTATGGAATGGTTAAAAGTGCATGAAAATGGCCAATTTACTCACTCTGAGTTCTCAAAAAGGGTTTCTTCACCCCGGGAAGTTAATTAAATACCATTTGGAGGCATTTAATGATCAAGCAAAAACGGCTGATTTTCGACAAAAGAGATAACACCCCCCCATTACGTCATGCTTCAGAAATGTGGAGAATGGTCCGTTTTCAAATGTTTTATTTTTGAACGTCAGTTCACATTTGTAGGTGGATCATCAGTGTTAGAGCTAAAATTAGCATGTTTAAAGTGATTTTCATGCTTCCGGGGGCTCGGGAAGTGAATTAAATACTATTTGGAGGCATTTAATGTTCAATCAAAAACGGCTGATTTTTGACAAAAGAGATAACACCCCCCCATTACGTCATGCTTCAGAAATGTGGAAAATGGTCCGTTTTCAAATGTTTTATTTTTGAACGTCAGTTCACATTTGTAGGTTGATCATCAGTGTTAGAGCTAAAATTAGCATGTTTAAAGTGATTTTCATGCTTCCAGGGGCCCTAAACACAAGATTTATGGAATGGTTAAAAGTGCATGAAAATGGCCAATTTACTCACTCTGAGTTCTCAAAAAGGGTTTCTTCACCCCGGGAAGTTAATTAAATACCATTTGGAGGCATTTAATGTTCAAGCAAAAACGGCTGATTTTCGACAAAAGAGATAACACCCCCCCCATTACGTCATGCTTCAGAAATGTGGAAAATGGTCCATTTTCAAATGTTTTATTTTTGAACGTCAGTTCACATTTGTAGGTGGATCATCAGTGTTTGAGCTAAAATTAGCATGTTTAAAGGGATTTTCATGCTTCCAGGGGCTCGGAAGTGAATTAAATACTATTTGGAGGAATTTAATATTCAAGCAAAAACGGCTGATTTTTGACAAAAGAGATAACACCCCCCGATTACGTCATGCTTCAGAAATGTGGAAAATGGTCCGTTTTCAAATGTTTTATTTTTGAACGTCAGTTCACATTTGTAGGTGAATCATCAGTGTTAGAGCTAAAATTAGCATGTTTAAAGTGATTTTCATGCTTCCAGGGGCCCTAAACACAAGATTTATGGAATGGTTAAAAGTGCATGAAAATGGCCAATTTACTCACTCTGAGTTCTCAAAAAGGGTTTCTTCACCCCGGGAAGTTAATTAAATACCATTTGGAGGCATTTAATGTTCAAGCAAAAACGGCTGATTTTCGACAAAAGAGATAACACCCCCCCATTACGTCATGCTTCAGAAATGTGGAAAATGATCCGTTTTCAAATGTTTTATTTTTGAACGTCAGTTCACATTTGTAGGTGGATCATCAGTGTTAGAGCTAAAATTAGCATGTTTAAAGTGATTTTCATGCTTCCAGGGGCTCGGGAAGTGAATTAAATACTATTTGGAGGCATTTAATGTTCAAGCAAAAACAGCTGATTTTTGACAAAAGAGATAACACCCCCCCATTACGTCATGCTTCAGAAATGTGGAAAATGGTCCGTTTTCAAATGTTTTATTTTTGAACGTCAGTTCACATTTGTAGGTTGATCATCAGTGTTAGAGCTAAAATTAGCATGTTTAAAGTGATTTTCATGCTTCCAGGGGCCCTAAACACAAGATTAATGGAATGGTTAAAAGTGCATGAAAATGGCCAATTTACTCACTCTGAGTTCTCAAAAAGGGTTTCTTCACCCCGGGAAGTTAATTAAATACCACTTGAAGGCATTTAATGTTCAAGCAAAAACGGCTGATTTTCGACAAAAGAGATAACACCCCCCCATTACGTCATGCTTCAGAAATGTGGAAAATGGTCCGTTTTCAAATGTTTTATTTTTGAATGTCAGTTCACATTTGTAGGTGGATCATCAGTGTTAGAGCTAAAATTAGCATGTTTAAAGTGATTTTCATGCTTCCAGGGGCTCGGGAAGTGAATTAAATACTATTTGGAGGAATTTAATGTTCAAGCAAAAACGGCTGATTTTTGACAAAAGAGATAACACCCCCCCATTACGTCATGCTTCAGAAATGTGAAAAATGGTCCGTTTTCAAATGTTTTATTTTTGAACGTCAGTTCACATTTGTAGGTTGATCATCAGTGTTAGAGCTAAAATTAGCATGTTTAAAGTGATTTTCATGCTACCAGGGGCCCTAAACACAAGATTTATGGAATGGTTAAAAGTGCATGAAAATGGCCAATTTACTCACTCTGAGTTCTCAAAAAGGATTTCTTCACCCCGGGAAGTTAATTAAATACCATTTGGAGGCTTTTAATGTTCAAGCAAAAACGGCTGATTTTCGACAAAAGAGATAACACCCCCCCATTACGTCATGCTTCAGAAATGTGGAAAATGATCCGTTTTCAAATGTTTTATTTTTGAACGTCAGTTCACATTTGTAGGTGGATCATCAGTGTTAGAGCTAAAATTAGCATGTTTAAAGGGATTTTCATGCTTCCAGGGGCTCGGGAAGTGAATTAAATACTATTTGGAGGCATTTAATGTTCAAGCAAAAACAGCTGATTTTTGACAAAAGAGATAACACCCCCCCATTACGTCATGCTTCAGAAATGTGGAAAATGGTCAGTTTTCAAATGTTTTATTTTTGAACGTCAGTTCACATTTGTAGGTTGATCATCAGTGTTAGAGCTAAAATTAGCATGTTTAAAGTGATTTTCATGCTTCCAGGGGCCCTAAACACAAGATTTATGGAATGGTTAAAAGTGCATGAAAATGGCCAATTTACTCACTCTGAGTTCTCAAAAAGGGTTTCTTCACCCCGGGAAGTTAATTAAATACCATTTGGAGGCATTTAATGTTCAAGCAAAAACGGATGATTTTCGACAAAAGAGATAACACCCCCCCATTACGTCATGCTTCAGAAATGTGGAAAATGATCCGTTTTCAAATGTTTTATTTTTGAACGTCAGTTCACATTTGTAGGTGGATCATCAGTGTTAGAGCTAAAATTAGCATGTTTTAAGGGATTTTCATGCTTCCAGGGGCTCGGGAAGTGAATTAAATACTATTTGGAGGCATTTAATGTTCAAGCAAAAACAGCTGATTTTTGACAAAAGAGATAACACCCCCCCCCCATTACGTCATGCTTCAGAAATGTGGAAAATGGTCCGTTTTCAAATGTTTTATTTTTGAACGTCAGTTCACATTTGTAGGTTGATCATCAGTGTTAGAGCTAAAATTAGCATGTTTAAAGTGATTTTCATGCTTCCAGGGGCCCTAAACACAAGATTCATGGAATGGTTAAAAGTGCATGAAAATGGCCAATTTACTCACTCTGAGTTCTCAAAAAGGATTTCTTCACCACGGGAAGTTAATTAAATACCATTTGGAGGCATTTAATGTTCAAGCAAAAACGGCTGATTTTCGACAAAAGAGATAACACCCCCCCATTACGTCATGCTTCAGAAATGTGGAGAATGGTCCGTTTTCAAATGTTTTATTTTTGAACGTCAGTTCACATTTGTAGGTGGATCATCAGTGTTAGAGCTAAAATTAGCATGTTTAAAGTGATTTTCATGCTTCCAGGGGCTCGGGAAGTGAATTAAATACTATTTGGAGGCATTTAATGTTCAATCAAAAACGGCTGATTTTTGACAAAAGAGATAACACCCCCCCATTACGTCATGCTTCAGAAATGTGGAAAATGGTCCGTTTTCAAATGTTTTATTTTTTAACGTCAGTTCACATTTGTAGGTTGATCATCAGTGTTAGAGCTAAAATTAGCATGTTTAAAGTGATTTTCATGCTTCCAGGGGCTCGGGAAGTGAATTAAATACTATTTGGAGGCATTTAATGTTCAAGCAAAAATGGCTGATTTTTGACAAAAGAGATAACACCCCCCCATTACGTCATGCTTCAGAAATGTGGAAAATGGTCCGTTTTCAAATGTTTTATTTTTGAACGTCAGTTCACATTTGTAGGTGAATCATCAGTGTTAGAGCTAAAATTAGCATGTTTAAAGTGATTTTCATGCTTCCAGGGGCCCTAAACACAAGATTTATGGAATGGTTAAAAGTGCATGAAAATGGCCAATTTACTCACTCTGAGTTCTCAAAAAGGGTTTCTTCACCCCGGGAAGTTAATTAAATACCATTTGGAGGCATTTAATGTTCAAGCAAAAACGGCTGATTTTTGACAAAAGAGATAACACCCCCCATTACGTCATGCTTCAGAAATGTGGAAAATGGTCCGTTTTCAAATGTTTTATTCTTGAATGTCAGTTCACATTTGTAGGTTGATCATCAGTGTTAGGGCTAAAATTAGCATGTTTAAAGTGATTTTCATGCTTCCAGGGGCCCTAAACACAAGATTTATGGAATGGTTAAAAGTGCATGAAAATGGCTAATTTACTCACTCTGAGTTCTCAAAAAGGGTTTCTTCACCCCGGGAAGTTAATTAAATACCATTTGGAGGCATTTAATGTTCAAGCAAAAACGGCAGATTTTCGACAAAAGAGATAACACCCCCCCATTACGTCATGCTTCAGAAATGTGGAAAATGATCCGTTTTCAAATGTTTTATTTTTGAACGTCAGTTCACATTTGTAGGTGGATCATCAGTGTTAGAGCTAAAATTAGCATGTTTAAAGTGATTTTCATGCTTCCAGGGGCTCGGGAAGTGAATTAAATACTATTTGGAGGCATTTAATGTTCAAGCAAAAACAGCTGATTTTTGACAAAAGAGATAACACCCCCCCATTACGTCATGCTTCAGAAATGTGGAAAATGGTCCGTTTTCAAATGTTTTATTTTTGAACGTCAGTTCACATTTGTAGGTTGATCATCAGTGTTAGAGCTAAAATTAGCATGTTTAAAGTGATTTTCATGCTTCCAGGGGCCCTAAACACAAGATTAATGGAATGGTTAAAAGTGCATGAAAATGGCCAATTTACTCACTCTGAGTTCTCAAAAAGGGTTTCTTCACCCCGGGAAGTTAATTAAATACCATTTGAAGGCATTTAATGTTCAAGCAAAAACGGCTGATTTTCGACAAAAGAGATAACACCCCCCCATTACGTCATGCTTCAGAAATGTGGAAAATGGTCCGTTTTCAAATGTTTTATTTTTGAATGTCAGTTCACATTTGTAGGTGGATCATCAGTGTTAGAGGTAAAATTAGCATGTTTAACCCTTTCGATGGTGATGACGAGCTCAGCTCGTCATCACCCACGGGTGTCGTGTGCTGATGACGAGCTGAGCTCGTGATAGTGCCACTAAAATGGCATTTTCCAGCACTGGGGGGGAAAACGCCCAGCAGCCATGTGGTTAAAGTGATTTTCATGCTTCCAGGGGCTCGGGAAGTGAATTAAATACTATTTGGAAGAATTTAATGTTCAAGCAAAAACGGCTGATTTTTGACAAAAGAGATAACACCCCCCCATTACGTCATGCTTCAGAAATGTGAAAAATGGTCCGTTTTCAAATGTTTTATTTTTGAACGTCAGTTCACATTTGTAGGTTGATCATCAGTGTTAGAGCTAAAATTAGCATGTTTAAAGTGATTTTCATGCTACCAGGGGCCCTAAACACAAGATTTATGGAATGGTTAAAAGTGCATGAAAATGGCCAATTTACTCACTCTGAGTTCTCAAAAAGGATTTCTTCACCCCGGGAAGTTAATTAAATACCATTTGGAGGCTTTTAATGTTCAAGCAAAAAGGGCTGATTTTCGACAAAAGAGATAACACCCCCCCATTACGTCATGCTTCAGAAATGTGGAAAATGGTCCGTTTTCAAATGTTTTATTTTTGAACGTCAGTTCACATTTGTAGGTGGATCATCAGTGTTAGAGCTAAAATTAGCATGTTTAAAGTGATTTTCATGCTTCCAGGGGCTCGGGAAGTGAATTAAATACTATTTGGAGGAATTTAATGTTCAAGCAAAAACGGCTGATTTTTGACAAAAGAGATAACACCCCCCCATTACGTCATGCTTCAGAAATGTGAAAAATGGTCCGTTTTCAAATGTTTTATTTTTGAACGTCAGTTCACATTTGTAGGTTGATCATCAGTGTTAGAGCTAAAATTAGTATGTTTAAAGTGATTTTCATGCTTCCAGGGGCCCTAAACACAAGATTTACGGAATGGTTAAAAGTGCATGAAAATGGCCAATTTACTCACTCTGAGTTCTCAAAAAGGGTTTCTTCACCCCGGGAAGTTAATTAAATACCATTTGGAGGCATTTAATGTTCAAGCAAAAACGGCTGATTTTCAACAAAAGAGATAACACCCCCCCATTACGTCATGCTTCAGAAATGTGGAAAATGATCCATTTTCAAATGTTTTATTTTTGAACGTCAGTTCACATTTGTAGGTGGATCATCAGTGTTAGAGCTAAAATTAGCATGTTTAAAGGGATTTTCATGCTTCCAGGAGCTCGGGAAGTGAATTAAATACTATTTGGAGGCATTTAATGTTCAAGCAAAAACAGCAGATTTTTGACAAAAGAGATAACACCCCCCTATTACGTCATGCTTCAGAAATGTGGAGAATGGTCCGTTTTCAAATGTTTTATTTTTGAACGTCAGTTCACATTTGTAGGTGGATCATCAGTGTTAGAGCTAAAATTAGCATGTTTAAAGTGATTTTCATGCTTCCGGGGGCTCGGGAAGTGAATTAAATACTATTTGGAGGCATTTAATGTTCAAGCAAAAACGGCTGATTTTCGACAAAAGAGATAACACCCCCCCCCATTACGTCATGCTTCAGAAATGTGGAAAATGGTCCGTTTTCAAATGTTTTATTTTTGAACGTCAGTTCACATTTGTAGGTTGATCATCAGTGTTAGAGCTAAAATTAGCATGTTTAAAGTGATTTTCATGCTTCCAGGGGCTCGGGAAGTGAATTAAATTCAATTTGGAGGCATTTAATGTTCAAGCAAAAACGGCTGATTTTTGACAAAAGAGATAACACCCCCCCATTACGTCATGCTTCAGAAATGTGGAAAATGGTCTGTTTTCAAATGTTTTATTTTTAAACGTCAGTTCACATTTGTAGGTTGATCATCAGTGTTAGAGCTAAAATTAGTATGTTTAAAGTGATTTTCATGCTTCCAGGGGCCCTAAACACAAGATTTACGGAATGGTTAAAAGTGCATGAAAATGGCCAATTTACTCACTCTGAGTTCTCAAAAAGGGTTTCTTCACCCCGGGAAGTTAATTAAATACCATTTGGAGGCATTTAATGTTCAAGCAAAAACGGATGATTTTCGACAAAAGAGATAACACCCCCCCATTACGTCATGCTTCAGAAATGTGGAAAATGATCCGTTTTCAAATGTTTTATTTTTGAACGTCAGTTCACATTTGTAGGTGGATCATCAGTGTTAGAGCTAAAATTAGCATGTTTAAAGGGATTTTCATGCTTCCAGGGGCTCGGGAAGTGAATTAAATACTATTTGGAGGCATTAATTGTTCAAGCAAAAACAGCTGATTTTTGACAAAAGAGATAACACCCCCCCATTACGTCATGCTTCAGAAATGTGGAAAATGGTCCGTTTTCAAATGTTTTATTTTTGAACGTCAGTTCACATTTGTAGGTTGATCATCAGTGTTAGAGCTAAAATTAGCATGTTTAAAGTGATTTTCATGCTTCCAGGGGCCCTAAACACAAGATTCATGGAATGGTTAAAAGTGCATGAAAATGGCCAATTTACTCACTCTGAGTTCTCAAAAAGGATTTCTTCACCCCGGGAAGTTAATTAAATACCATTTGGAGGCATTTAATGTTCAAGCAAAAACGGCTGATTTTCGACAAAAGAGATAACACCCCCCCCCTTACGTCATGCTTCAGAAATGTGGAGAATGGTCCGTTTTCAAATGTTTTATTTTTGAACGTCAGTTCACATTTGTAGGTGGATCATCAGTGTTAGAGCTAAAATTAGCATGTTTAAAGTGATTTTCATGCTTCCAGGGGCACGGGAAGTGAATTAAATACTATTTGGAGGCATTTAATGTTCAATCAAAAACTGCTGATTTTTGACAAAAGAGATAACACCCCCCCATTACGTCATGCTTCAGAAATGTGGAAAATGGTCCGTTTTCAAATGTTTTATTTTTGAACGTCAGTTCACATTTGTAGGTTGATCATCAGTGTTAGAGCTAAAATTAGCATGTTTAAAGTGATTTTCATGCTTCCAGGGGCTCGGGAAGTGAATTAAATACTATTTGGAGGCATTTAATGTTCAAGCAAAAATGGCTGATTTTTGACAAAAGAGAAAACACCCCCCCATTACGTCATGCTTCAGAAATGTGGAAAATGGTCCGTTTTCAAATGTTTTATTTTTGAACGTCAGTTCACATTTGTAGGTGAATCATCAGTGTTAGAGCTAAAATTAGCATGTTTAAAGTGATTTTCATGCTTCCAGGGGCCCTAAACACAAGATTTATGGAATGGTTAAAAGTGCATGAAAATGGCCAATTTACTCACTCTGAGTTCTCAAAAAGGGTTTCTTCACCCCGGGAAGTTAATTAAATACCATTTGGAGGCATTTAATGTTCAAGCAAAAACGGCTGATTTTTGACAAAAGAGATAACACCCCCCATTACGTCATGCTTCAGAAATGTGGAAAATGGTCCGTTTTCAAATGTTTTATTTTTGAATGTCAGTTCACATTTGTAGGTTGATCATCAGTGTTAGAGCTAAAATTAGCATGTTTAAAGTGATTTTCATGCTTCCAGGGGCCCTAAACACAAGATTTATGGAATGGTTAAAAGTGCATGAAAATGGCCAATTTACTCACTCTGAGTTCTCAAAAAGGGTTTCTTCACCCTGGGAAGTTAATTAAATACCATTTGGAGGCATTTAATGTTCAAGCAAAAACGGCTGATTTTCGACAAAAGAGATAACACCCCCCCATTACGTCATGCTTCAGAAATGTGGAAAATGATCCGTTTTCAAATGTTTTATTTTTGAACGTCAGTTCACATTTGTAGGTGGATCATCAGTGTTAGAGCTAAAATTAGCATGTTTAAAGTGATTTTCATGCTTCCAGGGGCTCGGGAAGTGAATTAAATACTATTTGGAGGCATTTAATGTTCAAGCAAAAACGGCTGATTTTTGACAAAAGAGATAACACCCCCCCATTACATCATGCTTCAGAAATGTGGAAAATGGTCCGTTTTCAAATGTTTTATTTTTGAACGTCAGTTCACATTTGTAGGTTGATCATCAGTGTTAGAGCTAAAATTAGCATGTTTAAAGTGATTTTCATGCTTCCAGGGGCCCTAAACACAAGATTCATGGAATGGTTAAAAGTGCATGAAAATGGCCAATTTACTCACTCTGAGTTCTCAAAAAGGATTTCTTCACCCCGGGAAGTTAATTAAATACCATTTGGAGGCATTTAATGTTCAAGCAAAAACGGCTGATTTTCGACAAAAGAGATAACACCCCCCCCCTTACGTCATGCTTCAGAAATGTGGAGAATGGTCCGTTTTCAAATGTTTTATTTTTGAACGTCAGTTCACATTTGTAGGTGGATCATCAGTGTTAGAGCTAAAATTAGCATGTTTAAAGTGATTTTCATGCTTCCAGGGGCTCGGGAAGTGAATTAAATACTATTTGGAGGCATTTAATGTTCAATCAAAAACGGCTGATTTTTGACAAAAGAGATAACACCCCCCCCATTACGTCATGCTTCAGAAATGTGGAAAATGGTCCGTTTTCAAATGTTTTATTTTTGAACGTCAGTTCACATTTGTAGGTTGATCATCAGTGTTAGAGCTAAAATTAGCATGTTTAAAGTGATTTTCATGCTTCCAGGGGCTCGGGAAGTGAATTAAATACTATTTGGAGGCATTTAATGTTCAAGCATAAATGGCTGATTTTTGACAAAAGAGAAAACACCCCCCCATTACGTCATGCTTCAGAAATGTGGAAAATGGTCCGTTTTCAAATGTTTTATTTTTGAACGTCAGTTCACATTTGTAGGTGAATCATCAGTGTTAGAGCTAAAATTAGCATGTTTAAAGTGATTTTCATGCTTCCAGGGGCCCTAAACACAAGATTTATGGAATGGTTAAAAGTGCATGAAAATGGCCAATTTACTCACTCTGAGTTCTCAAAAAGGGTTTCTTCACCCCGGGAAGTTAATTAAATACCATTTGGAGGCATTTAATGTTCAAGCAAAAACGGCTGATTTTTGACAAAAGAGATAACACCCCCCATTACGTCATGCTTCAGAAATGTGGAAAATGGTCCGTTTTCAAATGTTTTATTTTTGATTGTCAGTTCACATTTGTAGGTTGATCATCAGTGTTAGAGCTAAAATTAGCATGTTTAAAGTGATTTTCATGCTTCCAGGGGCCCTAAACACAAGATTTATGGAATGGTTAAAAGTGCATGAAAATGGCCAATTTACTCACTCTGAGTTCTCAAAAAGGGTTTCTTCACCCTGGGAAGTTAATTAAATACCATTTGGAGGCATTTAATGTTCAAGCAAAAACGGCTGATTTTCGACAAAAGAGATAACACCCCCCCATTACGTCATGCTTCAGAAATGTGGAAAATGATCCGTTTTCAAATGTTTTATTTTTGAACGTCAGTTCACATTTGTAGGTGGATCATCAGTGTTAGAGCTAAAATTAACATGTTTAAAGTGATTTTCATGCTTCCAGGGGCTCGGGAAGTGAATTAAATACTATTTGGAGGCATTTAATGTTCAAGCAAAAACGGCTGATTTTTGACAAAAGAGATAACACCCCCCCATTACATCATGCTTCAGAAATGTGGAAAATGGTCCGTTTTCAAATGTTTTATTTTTGAATGTCAGTTCACATTTGTAGGTTGATCATCAGTGTTAGGGCTAAAATTAGCATGTTTAAAGTGATTTTCATGCTTCCAGGGGCCCTAAACACAAGATTTATGGAATGGTTAAAAGTGCATGAAAATGGCTAATTTACTCACTCTGAGTTCTCAAAAAGGGTTTCTTCACCCCGGGAAGTTAATTAAATACCATTTGGAGGCATTTAATGTTCAAGCAAAAACGGCAGATTTTCGACAAAAGAGATAACACCCCCCCATTACGTCATGCTTCAGAAATGTGGAAAATGATCCGTTTTCAAATGTTTTATTTTTGAACGTCAGTTCACATTTGTAGGTGGATCATCAGTGTTAGAGCTAAAATTAGCATGTTTAAAGTGATTTTCATGCTTCCAGGGGCTCGGGAAGTGAATTAAATACTATTTGGAGGCATTTAATGTTCAAGCAAAAACAGCTGATTTTTGACAAAAGAGATAACACCCCCCCATTACGTCATGCTTCAGAAATGTGGAAAATGGTCCGTTTTCAAATGTTTTATTTTTGAACGTCAGTTCACATTTGTAGGTTGATCATCAGTGTTAGAGCTAAAATTAGCATGTTTAAAGTGATTTTCATGCTTCCAGGGGCCCTAAACACAAGATTAATGGAATGGTTAAAAGTGCATGAAAATGGCCAATTTACTCACTCTGAGTTCTCAAAAAGGGTTTCTTCACCCCGGGAAGTTAATTAAATACCATTTGAAGGCATTTAATGTTCAAGCAAAAACGGCTGATTTTCGACAAAAGAGATAACACCCCCCCATTACGTCATGCTTCAGAAATGTGGAAAATGGTCCGTTTTCAAATGTTTTATTTTTGAATGTCAGTTCACATTTGTAGGTGGATCATCAGTGTTAGAGGTAAAATTAGCATGTTTAACCCTTTCGATGGTGATGACGAGCTCAGCTCGTCATCACCCACGGGTGTCGTGTGCTGATGACGAGCTGAGCTCGTGATAGTGCCACTAAAATGGCATTTTCCAGCACTGGGGGGGAAAACGCCCAGCAGCCATGTGGTTAAAGTGATTTTCATGCTTCCAGGGGCTCGGGAAGTGAATTAAATACTATTTGGAAGAATTTAATGTTCAAGCAAAAACGGCTGATTTTTGACAAAAGAGATAACACCCCCCCATTACGTCATGCTTCAGAAATGTGAAAAATGGTCCGTTTTCAAATGTTTTATTTTTGAACGTCAGTTCACATTTGTAGGTTGATCATCAGTGTTAGAGCTAAAATTAGCATGTTTAAAGTGATTTTCATGCTACCAGGGGCCCTAAACACAAGATTTATGGAATGGTTAAAAGTGCATGAAAATGGCCAATTTACTCACTCTGAGTTCTCAAAAAGGATTTCTTCACCCCGGGAAGTTAATTAAATACCATTTGGAGGCTTTTAATGTTCAAGCAAAAAGGGCTGATTTTCGACAAAAGAGATAACACCCCCCCATTACGTCATGCTTCAGAAATGTGGAAAATGGTCCGTTTTCAAATGTTTTATTTTTGAACGTCAGTTCACATTTGTAGGTGGATCATCAGTGTTAGAGCTAAAATTAGCATGTTTAAAGTGATTTTCATGCTTCCAGGGGCTCGGGAAGTGAATTAAATACTATTTGGAGGAATTTAATGTTCAAGCAAAAACGGCTGATTTTTGACAAAAGAGATAACACCCCCCCATTACGTCATGCTTCAGAAATGTGAAAAATGGTCCGTTTTCAAATGTTTTATTTTTGAACGTCAGTTCACATTTGTAGGTTGATCATCAGTGTTAGAGCTAAAATTAGTATGTTTAAAGTGATTTTCATGCTTCCAGGGGCCCTAAACACAAGATTTACGGAATGGTTAAAAGTGCATGAAAATGGCCAATTTACTCACTCTGAGTTCTCAAAAAGGGTTTCTTCACCCCGGGAAGTTAATTAAATACCATTTGGAGGCATTTAATGTTCAAGCAAAAACGGCTGATTTTCAACAAAAGAGATAACACCCCCCCATTACGTCATGCTTCAGAAATGTGGAAAATGATCCATTTTCAAATGTTTTATTTTTGAACGTCAGTTCACATTTGTAGGTGGATCATCAGTGTTAGAGCTAAAATTAGCATGTTTAAAGGGATTTTCATGCTTCCAGGAGCTCGGGAAGTGAATTAAATACTATTTGGAGGCATTTAATGTTCAAGCAAAAACAGCAGATTTTTGACAAAAGAGATAACACCCCCCTATTACGTCATGCTTCAGAAATGTGGAGAATGGTCCGTTTTCAAATGTTTTATTTTTGAACGTCAGTTCACATTTGTAGGTGGATCATCAGTGTTAGAGCTAAAATTAGCATGTTTAAAGTGATTTTCATGCTTCCGGGGGCTCGGGAAGTGAATTAAATACTATTTGGAGGCATTTAATGTTCAAGCAAAAACGGCTGATTTTCGACAAAAGAGATAACACCCCCCCCCATTACGTCATGCTTCAGAAATGTGGAAAATGGTCCGTTTTCAAATGTTTTATTTTTGAACGTCAGTTCACATTTGTAGGTTGATCATCAGTGTTAGAGCTAAAATTAGCATGTTTAAAGTGATTTTCATGCTTCCAGGGGCTCGGGAAGTGAATTAAATTCAATTTGGAGGCATTTAATGTTCAAGCAAAAACGGCTGATTTTTGACAAAAGAGATAACACCCCCCCATTACGTCATGCTTCAGAAATGTGGAAAATGGTCTGTTTTCAAATGTTTTATTTTTAAACGTCAGTTCACATTTGTAGGTTGATCATCAGTGTTAGAGCTAAAATTAGTATGTTTAAAGTGATTTTCATGCTTCCAGGGGCCCTAAACACAAGATTTACGGAATGGTTAAAAGTGCATGAAAATGGCCAATTTACTCACTCTGAGTTCTCAAAAAGGGTTTCTTCACCCCGGGAAGTTAATTAAATACCATTTGGAGGCATTTAATGTTCAAGCAAAAACGGATGATTTTCGACAAAAGAGATAACACCCCCCCATTACGTCATGCTTCAGAAATGTGGAAAATGATCCGTTTTCAAATGTTTTATTTTTGAACGTCAGTTCACATTTGTAGGTGGATCATCAGTGTTAGAGCTAAAATTAGCATGTTTAAAGGGATTTTCATGCTTCCAGGGGCTCGGGAAGTGAATTAAATACTATTTGGAGGCATTAATTGTTCAAGCAAAAACAGCTGATTTTTGACAAAAGAGATAACACCCCCCCATTACGTCATGCTTCAGAAATGTGGAAAATGGTCCGTTTTCAAATGTTTTATTTTTGAACGTCAGTTCACATTTGTAGGTTGATCATCAGTGTTAGAGCTAAAATTAGCATGTTTAAAGTGATTTTCATGCTTCCAGGGGCCCTAAACACAAGATTCATGGAATGGTTAAAAGTGCATGAAAATGGCCAATTTACTCACTCTGAGTTCTCAAAAAGGATTTCTTCACCCCGGGAAGTTAATTAAATACCATTTGGAGGCATTTAATGTTCAAGCAAAAACGGCTGATTTTCGACAAAAGAGATAACACCCCCCCCCTTACGTCATGCTTCAGAAATGTGGAGAATGGTCCGTTTTCAAATGTTTTATTTTTGAACGTCAGTTCACATTTGTAGGTGGATCATCAGTGTTAGAGCTAAAATTAGCATGTTTAAAGTGATTTTCATGCTTCCAGGGGCACGGGAAGTGAATTAAATACTATTTGGAGGCATTTAATGTTCAATCAAAAACTGCTGATTTTTGACAAAAGAGATAACACCCCCCCATTACGTCATGCTTCAGAAATGTGGAAAATGGTCCGTTTTCGATTGTTTTATTTTTGAACGTCAGTTCACATTTGTAGGTTGATCATCAGTGTTAGAGCTAAAATTAGCATGTTTAAAGTGATTTTCATGCTTCCAGGGGCTCGGGAAGTGAATTAAATACTATTTGGAGGCATTTAATGTTCAAGCAAAAATGGCTGATTTTTGACAAAAGAGAAAACACCCCCCCATTACGTCATGCTTCAGAAATGTGGAAAATGGTCCGTTTTCAAATGTTTTATTTTTGAACGTCAGTTCACATTTGTAGGTGAATCATCAGTGTTAGAGCTAAAATTAGCATGTTTAAAGTGATTTTCATGCTTCCAGGGGCCCTAAACACAAGATTTATGGAATGGTTAAAAGTGCATGAAAATGGCCAATTTACTCACTCTGAGTTCTCAAAAAGGGTTTCTTCACCCCGGGAAGTTAATTAAATACCATTTGGAGGCATTTAATGTTCAAGCAAAAACGGCTGATTTTTGACAAAAGAGATAACACCCCCCATTACGTCATGCTTCAGAAATGTGGAAAATGGTCCGTTTTCAAATGTTTTATTTTTGAATGTCAGTTCACATTTGTAGGTTGATCATCAGTGTTAGAGCTAAAATTAGCATGTTTAAAGTGATTTTCATGCTTCCAGGGGCCCTAAACACAAGATTTATGGAATGGTTAAAAGTGCATGAAAATGGCCAATTTACTCACTCTGAGTTCTCAAAAAGGGTTTCTTCACCCTGGGAAGTTAATTAAATACCATTTGGAGGCATTTAATGTTCAAGCAAAAACGGCTGATTTTCGACAAAAGAGATAACACCCCCCATTACGTCATGCTTCAGAAATGTGGAAAATGATCCGTTTTCAAATGTTTTATTTTTGAACGTCAGTTCACATTTGTAGGTGGATCATCAGTGTTAGAGCTAAAATTAGCATGTTTAAAGTGATTTTCATGCTTCCAGGGGCTCGGGAAGTGAATTAAATACTATTTGGAGGCATTTAATGTTCAAGCAAAAACGGCTGATTTTTGACAAAAGAGATAACACCCCCCCATTACATCATGCTTCAGAAATGTGGAAAATGGTCCGTTTTCAAATGTTTTATTTTTGAACGTCAGTTCACATTTGTAGGTTGATCATCAGTGTTAGAGCTAAAATTAGCATGTTTAAAGTGATTTTCATGCTTCCAGGGGCCCTAAACACAAGATTCATGGAATGGTTAAAAGTGCATGAAAATGGCCAATTTACTCACTCTGAGTTCTCAAAAAGGATTTCTTCACCCCGGGAAGTTAATTAAATACCATTTGGAGGCATTTAATGTTCAAGCAAAAACGGCTGATTTTCGACAAAAGAGATAACACCCCCCCCCTTACGTCATGCTTCAGAAATGTGGAGAATGGTCCGTTTTCAAATGTTTTATTTTTGAACGTCAGTTCACATTTGTAGGTGGATCATCAGTGTTAGAGCTAAAATTAGCATGTTTAAAGTGATTTTCATGCTTCCAGGGGCTCGGGAAGTGAATTAAATACTATTTGGAGGCATTTAATGTTCAATCAAAAACGGCTGATTTTTGACAAAAGAGATAACACCCCCCCCATTACGTCATGCTTCAGAAATGTGGAAAATGGTCCGTTTTCAAATGTTTTATTTTTGAACGTCAGTTCACATTTGTAGGTTGATCATCAGTGTTAGAGCTAAAATTAGCATGTTTAAAGTGATTTTCATGCTTCCAGGGGCTCGGGAAGTGAATTAAATACTATTTGGAGGCATTTAATGTTCAAGCATAAATGGCTGATTTTTGACAAAAGAGAAAACACCCCCCCATTACGTCATGCTTCAGAAATGTGGAAAATGGTCCGTTTTCAAATGTTTTATTTTTGAACGTCAGTTCACATTTGTAGGTGAATCATCAGTGTTAGAGCTAAAATTAGCATGTTTAAAGTGATTTTCATGCTTCCAGGGGCCCTAAACACAAGATTTATGGAATGGTTAAAAGTGCATGAAAATGGCCAATTTACTCACTCTGAGTTCTCAAAAAGGGTTTCTTCACCCCGGGAAGTTAATTAAATACCATTTGGAGGCATTTAATGTTCAAGCAAAAACGGCTGATTTTTGACAAAAGAGATAACACCCCCCATTACGTCATGCTTCAGAAATGTGGAAAATGGTCCGTTTTCAAATGTTTTATTTTTGATTGTCAGTTCACATTTGTAGGTTGATCATCAGTGTTAGAGCTAAAATTAGCATGTTTAAAGTGATTTTCATGCTTCCAGGGGCCCTAAACACAAGATTTATGGAATGGTTAAAAGTGCATGAAAATGGCCAATTTACTCACTCTGAGTTCTCAAAAAGGGTTTCTTCACCCTGGGAAGTTAATTAAATACCATTTGGAGGCATTTAATGTTCAAGCAAAAACGGCTGATTTTCGACAAAAGAGATAACACCCCCCCATTACGTCATGCTTCAGAAATGTGGAAAATGATCCGTTTTCAAATGTTTTATTTTTGAACGTCAGTTCACATTTGTAGGTGGATCATCAGTGTTAGAGCTAAAATTAACATGTTTAAAGTGATTTTCATGCTTCCAGGGGCTCGGGAAGTGAATTAAATACTATTTGGAGGCATTTAATGTTCAAGCAAAAACGGCTGATTTTTGACAAAAGAGATAACACCCCCCCATTACATCATGCTTCAGAAATGTGGAAAATGGTCCGTTTTCAAATGTTTTATTTTTGAACGTCAGTTCACATTTGTAGGTTGATCATCAGTGTTAGAGCTAAAATTAGCATGTTTAAAGTGATTTTCATGCTTCCAGGGGCCCTAAACACAAGATTCATGGAATGGTTAAAAGTGCATGAAAATGGCCAATTTACTCACTCTGAGTTCTCAAAAAGGATTTCTTCACCCCGGGAAGTTAATTAAATACCATTTGGAGGCATTTAATGTTCAAGCAAAAACGGCTGATTTTCGACAAAAGAGATAACACCCCCCCCCTTACGTCATGCTTCAGAAATGTGGAGAATGGTCCGTTTTCAAATGTTTTATTTTTGAACGTCAGTTCACATTTGTAGGTGGATCATCAGTGTTAGAGCTAAAATTAGCATGTTTAAAGTGATTTTCATGCTTCCAGGGGCTCGGGAAGTGAATTAAATACTATTTGGAGGCATTTAATGTTCAATCAAAAACGGCTGATTTTTGACAAAAGAGATAACACCCCCCCCCATTACGTCATGCTTCAGAAATGTGGAAAATGGTCCGTTTTCAAATGTTTTATTTTTGAACGTCAGTTCACATTTGTAGGTTGATCATCAGTGTTAGAGCTAAAATTAGCATGTTTAAAGTGATTTTCATGCTTCCAGGGGCTCGGGAAGTGAATTAAATACTATTTGGAGGCATTTAATGTTCAAGCAAAAATGGCTGATTTTTGACAAAAGAGAAAACACCCCCCCATTACGTCATGCTTCAGAAATGTGGAAAATGGTCCGTTTTCAAATGTTTTATTTTTGAACGTCAGTTCACATTTGTAGGTGAATCATCAGTGTTAGAGCTAAAATTAGCATGTTTAAAGTGATTTTCATGCTTCCAGGGGCCCTAAACACAAGATTTATGGAATGGTTAAAAGTGCATGAAAATGGCCAATTTACTCACTCTGAGTTCTCAAAAAGGGTTTCTTCACCCCGGGAAGTTAATTAAATACCATTTGGAGGCATTTAATGTTCAAGCAAAAACGGCTGATTTTTGACAAAAGAGATAACACCCCCCATTACGTCATGCTTCAGAAATGTGGAAAATGGTCCGTTTTCAAATGTTTTATTTTTGAATGTCAGTTCACATTTGTAGGTTGATCATCAGTGTTAGAGCTAAAATTAGCATGTTTAAAGTGATTTTCATGCTTCCAGGGGCCCTAAACACAAGATTTATGGAATGGTTAAAAGTGCATGAAAATGGCCAATTTACTCACTCTGAGTTCTCAAAAAGGGTTTCTTCGCCCCGGGAAGTTAATTAAATACCATTTGGAGGCATTTAATATTCAAGCAAAAACGGCTGATTTTCGACAAAAGAGATAACACCCCCCCATTACATCATGCTTCAGAAATGTGGAAAATGGTCCGTTTTCAAATGTTTTATTTTTGAACGTCAGTTCACATTTGTAGGTGGATCATCAGTGTTAGAGCTAAAATTAGCATGTTTAAAGTGATTTTCAGGCTTCCAGGGGCTCGGGAAGTGAATTACATACTATTTGGAGGCATTTAATGTTCAAGCAAAAACGGCTGATTTTTGACAAAAGAGATAACACCCCCCCATTACGTCATGCTTCAGAAATGTGGAAAATGGTCCGTTTTCAAATGTTTTATTTTTGAACGTCAGTTCACATTTGTAGGTTGATCATCAGTGTTAGAGCTAAAATTAGCATGTTTAAAGTGATTTTCATGCTTCCAGGGGCCCTAAACACAAGATTTATGGAATGGTTAAAAGTGCATGAAAATGGCCAATTTACTCACTCTGAGTTCTCAAAAAGGGTTTCTTCACCCCGGGAAGTTAATTAAATACCATTTGAAGGCATTTAATGTTCAAGCAAAAACGGCTGATTTTCGACAAAAGAGATAACACCCCCCCCATTACGTCATGCTTCAGAAATGTGGAAAATGGTCCGTTTTCAAATGTTTTATTTTTGAATGTCAGTTCACATTTGTAGGTGGATCATCAGTGTTAGAGGTAAAATTAGCATGTTTAACCCTTTCGATGCTGATGACGAGCTCAGCTCGTCATCACCCACGGGTGTCGTGTGCTGATGACGAGCTGAGCTCGTCATAGTGCCACTAAAATGGCATTTTCCAGCACTGGGGGGGAAAACGCCCAGCAGCCATGTGGTTAAAGTGATTTTCATGCTTCCAGGGGCTCGGGAAGTGAATTAAATACTATTTGGAGGAATTTAATGTTCAAGCAAAAACGGCTGATTTTTGACAAAAGAGATAACACCCCCCATTACGTCATGCTTCAGAAATGTGAAAAATGGTCCGTTTTCAAATGTTTTATTTTTGAACGTCAGTTCACATTTGTAGGTTGATCATCAGTGTTAGAGCTAAAATTAGCATGTTTAAAGTGATTTTCATGCTACCAGGGGCCCTAAACACAAGATTTATGGAATGGTTAAAAGTGCATGAAAATGGCCAATTTACTCACTCTGAGTTCTCAAAAAGGATTTCTTCACCCCGGGAAGTTAATTAAATACCATTTGGAGGCTTTGAATGTTCAAGCAAAAACGGCTGATTTTCGACAAAAGAGATAACACCCCCCCATTACGTCATGCTTCAGAAATGTGGAAAATGGTCCGTTTTCAAATGTTTTATTTTTGAACGTCAGTTCACATTTGTAGGTGGATCATCAGTGTTAGAGCTAAAATTAGCATGTTTAAAGTGATTTTCATGCTTCCAGGGGCTCAGGAAGTGAATTAAATACTATTTGGAGGAATTTAATGTTCAAGCAAAAACGGCTGATTTTTGACAAAAGAGATAACACCCCCCCCCATTACGTCATGCTTCAGAAATGTGGAAAATGGTCAGTTTTCAAATGTTTTATTTTTGAACGTCAGTTCACATTTGTAGGTTGATCATCAGTGTTAGAGCTAAAATTAGCATGTTTAAAGTGATTTTCATGATTCCAGGGGCCCTAAACACAAGATTTATGGAATGGTTAAAAGTGCATGAAAATGGCCAATTTACTCACTCTGAGTTCTCAAAAAGGGTTTCTTCACCCCGGGAAGTTAATTAAATACCATTTGGAGGCATTTAATGTTCAAGCAAAAACGGCTGATTTTCGACAAAAGAGATAACACCCCCCCATTACGTCATGCTTCAGAAATGTGGAGAATGGTCCGTTTTCAAATGTTTTATTTTTGAACGTCAGTTCACATTTGTAGGTGGATCATCAGTGTTAGAGCTAAAATTAGCATGTTTAAAGTGATTTTCATGCTTCCGGGGGCTCGGGAAGTGAATTAAATACTATTTGGAGGCATTTAATGTTCAATCAAAAACGGCTGATTTTTGACAAAAGAGATAACACCCCCCATTACGTCATGCTTCAGAAATGTGGAAAATGGTCCGTTTTCAAATGTTTTATTTTTGAACGTCAGTTCACATTTGTAGGTTGATCATCAGTGTTAGAGCTAAAATTAGCATGTTTAAAGTGATTTTCATGCTTCCAGGGGCCCTAAACACAAGATTTATGGAATGGTTAAAAGTGCATGAAAATGGCCAATTTACTCACTCTGAGTTCTCAAAAAGGGTTTCTTCACCCCGGGAAGTTAATTAAATACCATTTGGAGGCATTTAATGTTCAAGCAAAAACGGCTGATTTTCGACAAAAGAGATAACACCCCCCCATTACGTCATGCTTCAGAAATGTGGAAAATGGTCCGTTTTCAAATGTTTTATTTTTGAACGTCAGTTCACATTTGTAGGTGGATCATCAGTGTTAGAGCTAAAATTAGCATGTTTAAAGTGATTTTCATGCTTCCAGGGGCTCGGAAGTGAATTAAATACTATTTGGAGGAATTTAATATTCAAGCAAAAACGGCTGATTTTTGACAAAAGAGATAACACCCCCCCATTACGTCATGCTTCAGAAATGTGAAAAATGGTCCGTTTTCAAATGTTTTATTTTTGAACGTCAGTTCACATTTGTAGGTTGATCATCAGTGTTAGAGCTAAAATTAGCATGTTTAAAGTGATTTTCATGCTACCAGGGGCCCTAAACACAAGATTTATGGAATGGTTAAAAGTGCATGAAAATGGCCAATTTACTCACTCTGAGTTCTCAAAAAGGATTTCTTCACCCCGGGAAGTTAATTAAATACCATTTGGAGGCATTTAATGTTCAAGCAAAAACGGCTGATTTTCGACAAAAGAGATAACACCCCCCCATTACGTCATGCTTCAGAAATGTGGAAAATGGTCCATTTTCAAATGTTTTATTTTTGAACGTCAGTTCACATTTGTAGGTTGATCATCAGTGTTAGAGCTAAAATTAGCATGTTTAAAGTGATTTTCATGCTTCCAGGGGCTCGGTAAGTGAATTAAATACAATTTGGAGGCATTTAATGTTCAAGCAAAAACGGCTGATTTTTGACAAAAGAGATAACACCCCCCCATTACGTCATGCTTCAGAAATGTGGAAAATGGTCTGTTTTCAAATGTTTTATTTTTGAACGTCAGTTCACATTTGTAGGTTGATCATCAGTGTTAGAGCTAAAATTAGTATGTTTAAAGTGATTTTCATGCTTCCAGGGGCCCTAAACACAAGATTTACGGAATGGTTAAAAGTGCATGAAAATGGCCAATTTACTCACTCTGAGTTCTCAAAAAGGGTTTCTTCACCCCGGGAAGTTAATTAAATACCATTTGGAGGCATTTAATGTTCAAGCAAAAACGGATGATTTTCGACAAAAGAGATAACACCCCCCCATTACGTCATGCTTCAGAAATGTGGAAAATGATCCGTTTTCAAATGTTTTATTTTTGAACGTCAGTTCACATTTGTAGGTGGATCATCAGTGTTAGAGCTAAAATTAGCATGTTTTAAGGGATTTTCATGCTTCCAGGGGCTCGGGAAGTGAATTAAATACTATTTGGAGGCATTTAATGTTCAAGCAAAAACAGCTGATTTTTGACAAAATAGATAACCCCCCCCCCCATTAGGTCATGCTTCAGAAATGTGGAAAATGGTCCGTTTTCAAATGTTTTATTTTTGAACGTCAGTTCACATTTGTAGGTTGATCATCAGTGTTAGAGCTAAAATTAGCATGTTTAAAGTGATTTTCATGCTTCCAGGGGCCCTAAACACAAGATTCATGGAATGGTTAAAAGTGCATGAAAATGGCCAATTTACTCACTCTGAGTTCTCAAAAAGGATTTCTTCACCCCGGGAAGTTAAATAAATACCATTTGGAGGCATTTAATGTTCAAGCAAAAATGGCTGATTTTCGACAAAAGAGATAACACCCCCCCCATTACGTCATGCTTCAGAAATGTGGAGAATGGTCCGTTTTCAAATGTTTTATTTTTGAACGTCAGTTCACATTTGTAGGTGGATCATCAGTGTTAGAGCTAAAATTAGCATGTTTAAAGTGATTTTCATGCTTCCAAGGGCTCGGGAAGTGAATTAAATACTATTTGGAGGCATTTAATGTTCAATCAAAAACGGCTGATTTTTGACAAAAGAGATAACACCCCCCCATTACATCATGCTTCAGAAATGTGGAAAATGGTCCGTTTTCAAATGTTTTATTTTTGAACGTCAGTTCACATTTGTAGGTTGATCATCAGTGTTAGAGCTAAAATTAGCATGTTTAAAGTGATTTTCATGCTTCCAGGGGCTCGGGAAGTGAATTAAATACTATTTGGAGGCATTTAATGTTCAAGCAAAAATGGCTGATTTTTGACAAAAGAGATAACACCCCCCATTACGTCATGCTTCAGAAATGTGGAAAATGGTCCGTTTTCAAATGTTTTATTTTTGAACGTCAGTTCACATTTGTAGGTGAATCATCAGTGTTAGAGCTAAAATTAGCATGTTTAAAGTGATTTTCATGCTTCCAGGGGCCCTAAACACAAGATTTATGGAATGGTTAAAAGTGCATGAAAATGGCCAATTTACTCACTCTGAGTTCTCAAAAAGGGTTTCTTCACCCCGGGAAGTTAATTAAATACCATTTGGAGGCATTTAATGTTCAAGCAAAAACGGCTGATTTTTGACAAAAGAGATAACACCCCCCATTACGTCATGCTTCAGAAATGTGGAAAATGGTCCGTTTTCAAATGTTTTATTTTTGAATGTCAGTTCACATTTGTAGGTTGATCATCAGTGTTAGAGCTAAAATTAGCATGTTTAAAGTGATTTTCATGCTTCCAGGGGCCCTAAACACAAGATTTATGGAATGGTTAAAAGTGCATGAAAATGGCCAATTTACTCACTCTGAGTTCTCAAAAAGGGTTTCTTCACCCCGGGAAGTTAATTAAATACCATTTGGAGGCATTTAATGTTCAAGCAAAAACGGCTGATTTTCGACAAAAGAGATAACACCCCCCATTACGTCATGCTTCAGAAATGTGGAAAATGATCCGTTTTCAAATGTTTTATTTTTGAACGTC
This sequence comes from Lissotriton vulgaris, assembly GCF_964263255.1. Taxonomy (NCBI): domain Eukaryota; kingdom Metazoa; phylum Chordata; class Amphibia; order Caudata; family Salamandridae; genus Lissotriton; species Lissotriton vulgaris. Next base: position 463,652 of record NW_028251597.1, on the reverse strand, counting down.
AGTTCACATTTGTAGGTGGATCATCAGTGTTAGAGCTAAAATTAGCATGTTTAAAGTGATTTTCATGCTTCCAGGGGCTCGGGAAGTGAATTACATACTATTTGGAGGCATTTAATGTTCAAGCAAAAACGGCTGATTTTTGACAAAAGAGATAACACCCCCCCATTACGTCATGCTTCAGAAATGTGGAAAATGGTCCGTTTTCAAATGTTTTATTTTTGAACGTCAGTTCACATTTGTAGGTTGATCATCAGTGTTAGAGCTAAAATTAGCATGTTTAAAGTGATTTTCATGCTTCCAGGGGCCCTAAACACAAGATTTATGGAATGGTTAAAAGTGCATGAAAATGGCCAATTTACTCACTCTGAGTTCTCAAAAAGGGTTTCTTCACCCCGGGAAGTTAATTAAATACCATTTGAAGGCATTTAATGTTCAAGCAAAAACGGCTGATTTTCGACAAAAGAGATAACACCCCCCCCCATTACGTCATGCTTCAGGAATGTGGAAAATGGTCCGTTTTCAAATGTTTTATTTTTGAATGTCAGTTCACATTTGTAGGTGGATCATCAGTGTTAGAGGTAAAATTAGCATGTTTAACCCTTTCGATGCTGATGACGAGCTCAGCTCGTCATCACCCACGGGTGTCGTGTGCTGATGACGAGCTGAGCTCGTCATAGTGCCACTAAAATGGCATTTTCCAGCACTGGGGGGAAAACGCCCAGCAGCCATGTGGTTAAAGTGATTTTCATGCTTCCAGGGGCTCGGGAAGTGAATTAAATACTATTTGGAGGAATTTAATGTTCAAGCAAAAACGGCTGATTTTTGACAAAAGAGATAACACCCCCCATTACGTCATGCTTCAGAAATGTGAAAAATGGTCCGTTTTCAAATGTTTTATTTTTGAACGTCAGTTCACATTTGTAGGTTGATCATCAGTGTTAGAGCTAAAATTAGCATGTTTAAAGTGATTTTCATGCTACCAGGGGCCCTAAACACAAGATTTATGGAATGGTTAAAAGTGCATGAAAATGGCCAATTTACTCACTCTGAGTTCTCAAAAAGGATTTCTTCACCCCGGGAAGTTAATTAAATACCATTTGGAGGCTTTGAATGTTCAAGCAAAAACGGCTGATTTTCGACAAAAGAGATAACACCCCCCCATTACGTCATGCTTCAGAAATGTGGAAAATGGTCCGTTTTCAAATGTTTTATTTTTGAACGTCAGTTCACATTTGTAGGTGGATCATCAGTGTTAGAGCTAAAATTAGCATGTTTAAAGTGATTTTCATGCTTCCAGGGGCTCAGGAAGTGAATTAAATACTATTTGGAGGAATTTAATGTTCAAGCAAAAACGGCTGATTTTTGACAAAAGAGATAACACCCCCCCCCCATTACGTCATGCTTCAGAAATGTGGAAAATGGTCAGTTTTCAAATGTTTTATTTTTGAACGTCAGTTCACATTTGTAGGTTGATCATCAGTGTTAGAGCTAAAATTAGCATGTTTAAAGTGATTTTCATGATTCCAGGGGCCCTAAACACAAGATTTATGGAATGGTTAAAAGTGCATGAAAATGGCCAATTTACTCACTCTGAGTTCTCAAAAAGGGTTTCTTCACCCCGGGAAGTTAATTAAATACCATTTGGAGGCATTTAATGTTCAAGCAAAAACGGCTGATTTTCGACAAAAGAGATAACACCCCCCCATTACGTCATGCTTCAGAAATGTGGAGAATGGTCCGTTTTCAAATGTTTTATTTTTGAACGTCAGTTCACATTTGTAGGTGGATCATCAGTGTTAGAGCTAAAATTAGCATGTTTAAAGTGATTTTCATGCTTCCGGGGGCTCGGGAAGTGAATTAAATACTATTTGGAGGCATTTAATGTTCAATCAAAAACGGCTGATTTTTGACAAAAGAGATAACACCCCCCATTACGTCATGCTTCAGAAATGTGGAAAATGGTCCGTTTTCAAATGTTTTATTTTTGAACGTCAGTTCACATTTGTAGGTTGATCATCAGTGTTAGAGCTAAAATTAGCATGTTTAAAGTGATTTTCATGCTTCCAGGGGCCCTAAACACAAGATTTATGGAATGGTTAAAAGTGCATGAAAATGGCCAATTTACTCACTCTGAGTTCTCAAAAAGGGTTTCTTCACCCCGGGAAGTTAATTAAATACCATTTGGAGGCATTTAATGTTCAAGCAAAAACGGCTGATTTTCGACAAAAGAGATAACACCCCCCCATTACGTCATGCTTCAGAAATGTGGAAAATGGTCCGTTTTCAAATGTTTTATTTTTGAACGTCAGTTCACATTTGTAGGTGGATCATCAGTGTTAGAGCTAAAATTAGCATGTTTAAAGTGATTTTCATGCTTCCAGGGGCTCGGAAGTGAATTAAATACTATTTGGAGGAATTTAATATTCAAGCAAAAACGGCTGATTTTTGACAAAAGAGATAACACCCCCCCATTACGTCATGCTTCAGAAATGTGAAAAATGGTCCGTTTTCAAATGTTTTATTTTTGAACGTCAGTTCACATTTGTAGGTTGATCATCAGTGTTAGAGCTAAAATTAGCATGTTTAAAGTGATTTTCATGCTACCAGGGGCCCTAAACACAAGATTTATGGAATGGTTAAAAGTGCATGAAAATGGCCAATTTACTCACTCTGAGTTCTCAAAAAGGATTTCTTCACCCCGGGAAGTTAATTAAATACCATTTGGAGGCATTTAATGTTCAAGCAAAAACGGCTGATTTTCGACAAAAGAGATAACACCCCCCCATTACGTCATGCTTCAGAAATGTGGAAAATGGTCCATTTTCAAATGTTTTATTTTTGAACGTCAGTTCACATTTGTAGGTTGATCATCAGTGTTAGAGCTAAAATTAGCATGTTTAAAGTGATTTTCATGCTTCCAGGGGCTCGGTAAGTGAATTAAATACAATTTGGAGGCATTTAATGTTCAAGCAAAAACGGCTGATTTTTGACAAAAGAGATAACACCCCCCCATTACGTCATGCTTCAGAAATGTGGAAAATGGTCTGTTTTCAAATGTTTTATTTTTGAACGTCAGTTCACATTTGTAGGTTGATCATCAGTGTTAGAGCTAAAATTAGTATGTTTAAAGTGATTTTCATGCTTCCAGGGGCCCTAAACACAAGATTTACGGAATGGTTAAAAGTGCATGAAAATGGCCAATTTACTCACTCCGAGTTCTCAAAAAGGGTTTCTTCACCCCGGGAAGTTAATTAAATACCATTTGGAGGCATTTAATGTTCAAGCAAAAACGGATGATTTTCGACAAAAGAGATAACACCCCCCCATTACGTCATGCTTCAGAAATGTGGAAAATGATCCGTTTTCAAATGTTTTATTTTTGAACGTCAGTTCACATTTGTAGGTGGATCATCAGTGTTAGAGCTAAAATTAGCATGTTTTAAGGGATTTTCATGCTTCCAGGGGCTCGGGAAGTGAATTAAATACTATTTGGAGGCATTTAATGTTCAAGCAAAAACAGCTGATTTTTGACAAAATAGATAACCCCCCCCCCCCATTACGTCATGCTTCAGAAATGTGGAAAATGGTCCGTTTTCAAATGTTTTATTTTTGAACGTCAGTTCACATTTGTAGGTTGATCATCAGTGTTAGAGCTAAAATTAGCATGTTTAAAGTGATTTTCATGCTTCCAGGGGCCCTAAACACAAGATTCATGGAATGGTTAAAAGTGCATGAAAATGGCCAATTTACTCACTCTGAGTTCTCAAAAAGGATTTCTTCACCCCGGGAAGTTAAATAAATACCATTTGGAGGCATTTAATGTTCAAGCAAAAATGGCTGATTTTCGACAAAAGAGATAACACCCCCCCCATTACGTCATGCTTCAGAAATGTGGAGAATGGTCCGTTTTCAAATGTTTTATTTTTGAACGTCAGTTCACATTTGTAGGTGGATCATCAGTGTTAGAGCTAAAATTAGCATGTTTAAAGTGATTTTCATGCTTCCAAGGGCTCGGGAAGTGAATTAAATACTATTTGGAGGCATTTAATGTTCAATCAAAAACGGCTGATTTTTGACAAAAGAGATAACACCCCCCCATTACATCATGCTTCAGAAATGTGGAAAATGGTCCGTTTTCAAATGTTTTATTTTTGAACGTCAGTTCACATTTGTAGGTTGATCATCAGTGTTAGAGCTAAAATTAGCATGTTTAAAGTGATTTTCATGCTTCCAGGGGCTCGGGAAGTGAATTAAATACTATTTGGAGGCATTTAATGTTCAAGCAAAAATGGCTGATTTTTGACAAAAGAGATAACACCCCCCATTACGTCATGCTTCAGAAATGTGGAAAATGGTCCGTTTTCAAATGTTTTATTTTTGAACGTCAGTTCACATTTGTAGGTGAATCATCAGTGTTAGAGCTAAAATTAGCATGTTTAAAGTGATTTTCATGCTTCCAGGGGCCCTAAACACAAGATTTATGGAATGGTTAAAAGTGCATGAAAATGGCCAATTTACTCACTCTGAGTTCTCAAAAAGGGTTTCTTCACCCCGGGAAGTTAATTAAATACCATTTGGAGGCATTTAATGTTCAAGCAAAAACGGCTGATTTTTGACAAAAGAGATAACACCCCCCATTACGTCATGCTTCAGAAATGTGGAAAATGGTCCGTTTTCAAATGTTTTATTTTTGAATGTCAGTTCACATTTGTAGGTTGATCATCAGTGTTAGAGCTAAAATTAGCATGTTTAAAGTGATTTTCATGCTTCCAGGGGCCCTAAACACAAGATTTATGGAATGGTTAAAAGTGCATGAAAATGGCCAATTTACTCACTCTGAGTTCTCAAAAAGGGTTTCTTCACCCCGGGAAGTTAATTAAATACCATTTGGAGGCATTTAATGTTCAAGCAAAAACGGCTGATTTTCGACAAAAGAGATAACACCCCCCATTACGTCATGCTTCAGAAATGTGGAAAATGATCCGTTTTCAAATGTTTTATTTTTGAACGTCAGTTCACATTTGTAGGTGGATCATCAGTGTTAGAGCTAAAATTAGCATGTTTAAAGTGATTTTCATGCTTCCAGGGGCTCGGGAAGTGAATTACATACTATTTGGAGGCATTTAATGTTCAAGCAAAAACGGCTGATTTTTGACAAAAGAGATAACACCCCCCCATTACGTCATGCTTCAGAAATGTGGAAAATGGTCCGTTTTCAAATGTTTTATTTTTGAACGTCAGTTCACATTTGTAGGTTGATCATCAGTGTTAGAGCTAAAATTAGCATGTTTAAAGTGATTTTCATGCTTCCAGGGGCCCTAAACACAAGATTTATGGAATGGTTAAAAGTGCATGAAAATGGCCAATTTACTCACTCTGAGTTCTCAAAAAGGGTTTCTTCACCCCGGGAAGTTAATTAAATACCATTTGAAGGCATTTAATGTTCAAGCAAAAACGGCTGATTTTCGACAAAAGAGATAACACCCCCCCCCATTACGTCATGCTTCAGGAATGTGGAAAATGGTCCGTTTTCAAATGTTTTATTTTTGAATGTCAGTTCACATTTGTAGGTGGATCATCAGTGTTAGAGGTAAAATTAGCATGTTTAACCCTTTCGATGCTGATGACGAGCTCAGCTCGTCATCACCCACGGGTGTCGTGTGCTGATGACGAGCTGAGCTCGTCATAGTGCCACTAAAATGGCATTTTCCAGCACTGGGGGGAAAACGCCCAGCAGCCATGTGGTTAAAGTGATTTTCATGCTTCCAGGGGCTCGGGAAGTGAATTAAATACTATTTGGAGGAATTTAATGTTCAAGCAAAAACGGCTGATTTTTGACAAAAGAGATAACACCCCCCATTACGTCATGCTTCAGAAATGTGAAAAATGGTCCGTTTTCAAATGTTTTATTTTTGAACGTCAGTTCACATTTGTAGGTTGATCATCAGTGTTAGAGCTAAAATTAGCATGTTTAAAGTGATTTTCATGCTACCAGGGGCCCTAAACACAAGATTTATGGAATGGTTAAAAGTGCATGAAAATGGCCAATTTACTCACTCTGAGTTCTCAAAAAGGATTTCTTCACCCCGGGAAGTTAATTAAATACCATTTGGAGGCTTTGAATGTTCAAGCAAAAACGGCTGATTTTCGACAAAAGAGATAACACCCCCCCATTACGTCATGCTTCAGAAATGTGGAAAATGGTCCGTTTTCAAATGTTTTATTTTTGAACGTCAGTTCACATTTGTAGGTGGATCATCAGTGTTAGAGCTAAAATTAGCATGTTTAAAGTGATTTTCATGCTTCCAGGGGCTCAGGAAGTGAATTAAATACTATTTGGAGGAATTTAATGTTCAAGCAAAAACGGCTGATTTTTGACAAAAGAGATAACACCCCCCCCCCATTACGTCATGCTTCAGAAATGTGGAAAATGGTCAGTTTTCAAATGTTTTATTTTTGAACGTCAGTTCACATTTGTAGGTTGATCATCAGTGTTAGAGCTAAAATTAGCATGTTTAAAGTGATTTTCATGATTCCAGGGGCCCTAAACACAAGATTTATGGAATGGTTAAAAGTGCATGAAAATGGCCAATTTACTCACTCTGAGTTCTCAAAAAGGGTTTCTTCACCCCGGGAAGTTAATTAAATACCATTTGGAGGCATTTAATGTTCAAGCAAAAACGGCTGATTTTCGACAAAAGAGATAACACCCCCCCATTACGTCATGCTTCAGAAATGTGGAGAATGGTCCGTTTTCAAATGTTTTATTTTTGAACGTCAGTTCACATTTGTAGGTGGATCATCAGTGTTAGAGCTAAAATTAGCATGTTTAAAGTGATTTTCATGCTTCCGGGGGCTCGGGAAGTGAATTAAATACTATTTGGAGGCATTTAATGTTCAATCAAAAACGGCTGATTTTTGACAAAAGAGATAACACCCCCCATTACGTCATGCTTCAGAAATGTGGAAAATGGTCCGTTTTCAAATGTTTTATTTTTGAACGTCAGTTCACATTTGTAGGTTGATCATCAGTGTTAGAGCTAAAATTAGCATGTTTAAAGTGATTTTCATGCTTCCAGGGGCCCTAAACACAAGATTTATGGAATGGTTAAAAGTGCATGAAAATGGCCAATTTACTCACTCTGAGTTCTCAAAAAGGGTTTCTTCACCCCGGGAAGTTAATTAAATACCATTTGGAGGCATTTAATGTTCAAGCAAAAACGGCTGATTTTCGACAAAAGAGATAACACCCCCCCATTACGTCATGCTTCAGAAATGTGGAAAATGGTCCGTTTTCAAATGTTTTATTTTTGAACGTCAGTTCACATTTGTAGGTGGATCATCAGTGTTAGAGCTAAAATTAGCATGTTTAAAGTGATTTTCATGCTTCCAGGGGCTCGGAAGTGAATTAAATACTATTTGGAGGAATTTAATATTCAAGCAAAAACGGCTGATTTTTGACAAAAGAGATAACACCCCCCCATTACGTCATGCTTCAGAAATGTGAAAAATGGTCCGTTTTCAAATGTTTTATTTTTGAACGTCAGTTCACATTTGTAGGTTGATCATCAGTGTTAGAGCTAAAATTAGCATGTTTAAAGTGATTTTCATGCTACCAGGGGCCCTAAACACAAGATTTATGGAATGGTTAAAAGTGCATGAAAATGGCCAATTTACTCACTCTGAGTTCTCAAAAAGGATTTCTTCACCCCGGGAAGTTAATTAGATACCATTTGGAGGCATTTAATGTTCAAGCAAAAACGGCTGATTTTCGACAAAAGAGATAACACCCCCCCATTACGTCATGCTTCAGAAATGTGGAAAATGGTCCATTTTCAAATGTTTTATTTTTGAACGTCAGTTCACATTTGTAGGTTGATCATCAGTGTTAGAGCTAAAATTAGCATGTTTAAAGTGATTTTCATGCTTCCAGGGGCTCGGTAAGTGAATTAAATACAATTTGGAGGCATTTAATGTTCAAGCAAAAACGGCTGATTTTTGACAAAAGAGATAACACCCCCCCATTACGTCATGCTTCAGAAATGTGGAAAATGGTCTGTTTTCAAATGTTTTATTTTTGAACGTCAGTTCACATTTGTAGGTTGATCATCAGTGTTAGAGCTAAAATTAGTATGTTTAAAGTGATTTTCATGCTTCCAGGGGCCCTAAACACAAGATTTACGGAATGGTTAAAAGTGCATGAAAATGGCCAATTTACTCACTCTGAGTTCTCAAAAAGGGTTTCTTCACCCCGGGAAGTTAATTAAATACCATTTGGAGGCATTTAATGTTCAAGCAAAAACGGATGATTTTCGACAAAAGAGATAACACCCCCCCATTACGTCATGCTTCAGAAATGTGGAAAATGATCCGTTTTCAAATGTTTTATTTTTGAACGTCAGTTCACATTTGTAGGTGGATCATCAGTGTTAGAGCTAAAATTAGCATGTTTTAAGGGATTTTCATGCTTCCAGGGGCTCGGGAAGTGAATTAAATACTATTTGGAGGCATTTAATGTTCAAGCAAAAACAGCTGATTTTTGACAAAATAGATAACCCCCCCCCCCCATTACGTCATGCTTCAGAAATGTGGAAAATGGTCCGTTTTCAAATGTTTTATTTTTGAACGTCAGTTCACATTTGTAGGTTGATCATCAGTGTTAGAGCTAAAATTAGCATGTTTAAAGTGATTTTCATGCTTCCAGGGGCCCTAAACACAAGATTCATGGAATGGTTAAAAGTGCATGAAAATGGCCAATTTACTCACTCTGAGTTCTCAAAAAGGATTTCTTCACCCCGGGAAGTTAAATAAATACCATTTGGAGGCATTTAATGTTCAAGCAAAAATGGCTGATTTTCGACAAAAGAGATAACACCCCCCCCATTACGTCATGCTTCAGAAATGTGGAGAATGGTCCGTTTTCAAATGTTTTATTTTTGAACGTCAGTTCACATTTGTAGGTGGATCATCAGTGTTAGAGCTAAAATTAGCATGTTTAAAGTGATTTTCATGCTTCCAAGGGCTCGGGAAGTGAATTAAATACTATTTGGAGGCATTTAATGTTCAATCAAAAACGGCTGATTTTTGACAAAAGAGATAACACCCCCCCATTACATCATGCTTCAGAAATGTGGAAAATGGTCCGTTTTCAAATGTTTTATTTTTGAACGTCAGTTCACATTTGTAGGTTGATCATCAGTGTTAGAGCTAAAATTAGCATGTTTAAAGTGATTTTCATGCTTCCAGGGGCTCGGGAAGTGAATTAAATACTATTTGGAGGCATTTAATGTTCAAGCAAAAATGGCTGATTTTTGACAAAAGAGATAACACCCCCCATTACGTCATGCTTCAGAAATGTGGAAAATGGTCCGTTTTCAAATGTTTTATTTTTGAACGTCAGTTCACATTTGTAGGTGAATCATCAGTGTTAGAGCTAAAATTAGCATGTTTAAAGTGATTTTCATGCTTCCAGGGGCCCTAAACACAAGATTTATGGAATGGTTAAAAGTGCATGAAAATGGCCAATTTACTCACTCTGAGTTCTCAAAAAGGGTTTCTTCACCCCGGGAAGTTAATTAAATACCATTTGGAGGCATTTAATGTTCAAGCAAAAACGGCTGATTTTTGACAAAAGAGATAACACCCCCCATTACGTCATGCTTCAGAAATGTGGAAAATGGTCCGTTTTCAAATGTTTTATTTTTGAATGTCAGTTCACATTTGTAGGTTGATCATCAGTGTTAGAGCTAAAATTAGCATGTTTAAAGTGATTTTCATGCTTCCAGGGGCCCTAAACACAAGATTTATGGAATGGTTAAAAGTGCATGAAAATGGCCAATTTACTCACTCTGAGTTCTCAAAAAGGGTTTCTTCACCCCGGGAAGTTAATTAAATACCATTTGGAGGCATTTAATGTTCAAGCAAAAACGGCTGATTTTCGACAAAAGAGATAACACCCCCCATTACGTCATGCTTCAGAAATGTGGAAAATGATCCGTTTTCAAATGTTTTATTTTTGAACGTCAGTTCACATTTGTAGGTGGATCATCAGTGTTAGAGCTAAAATTAGCATGTTTAAAGTGATTTTCATGCTTCCAGGGGCTCGGGAAGTGAATTACATACTATTTGGAGGCATTTAATGTTCAAGCAAAAACGGCTGATTTTTGACAAAAGAGATAACACCCCCCCATTACGTCATGCTTCAGAAATGTGGAAAATGGTCCGTTTTCAAATGTTTTATTTTTGAACGTCAGTTCACATTTGTAGGTTGATCATCAGTGTTAGAGCTAAAATTAGCATGTTTAAAGTGATTTTCATGCTTCCAGGGGCCCTAAACACAAGATTTATGGAATGGTTAAAAGTGCATGAAAATGGCCAATTTACTCACTCTGAGTTCTCAAAAAGGGTTTCTTCACCCCGGGAAGTTAATTAAATACCATTTGAAGGCATTTAATGTTCAAGCAAAAACGGCTGATTTTCGACAAAAGAGATAACACCCCCCCCCATTACGTCATGCTTCAGGAATGTGGAAAATGGTCCGTTTTCAAATGTTTTATTTTTGAATGTCAGTTCACATTTGTAGGTGGATCATCAGTGTTAGAGGTAAAATTAGCATGTTTAACCCTTTCGATGCTGATGACGAGCTCAGCTCGTCATCACCCACGGGTGTCGTGTGCTGATGACGAGCTGAGCTCGTCATAGTGCCACTAAAATGGCATTTTCCAGCACTGGGGGGAAAACGCCCAGCAGCCATGTGGTTAAAGTGATTTTCATGCTTCCAGGGGCTCGGGAAGTGAATTAAATACTATTTGGAGGAATTTAATGTTCAAGCAAAAACGGCTGATTTTTGACAAAAGAGATAACACCCCCCATTACGTCATGCTTCAGAAATGTGAAAAATGGTCCGTTTTCAAATGTTTTATTTTTGAACGTCAGTTCACATTTGTAGGTTGATCATCAGTGTTAGAGCTAAAATTAGCATGTTTAAAGTGATTTTCATGCTACCAGGGGCCCTAAACACAAGATTTATGGAATGGTTAAAAGTGCATGAAAATGGCCAATTTACTCACTCTGAGTTCTCAAAAAGGATTTCTTCACCCCGGGAAGTTAATTAAATACCATTTGGAGGCTTTGAATGTTCAAGCAAAAACGGCTGATTTTCGACAAAAGAGATAACACCCCCCCATTACGTCATGCTTCAGAAATGTGGAAAATGGTCCGTTTTCAAATGTTTTATTTTTGAACGTCAGTTCACATTTGTAGGTGGATCATCAGTGTTAGAGCTAAAATTAGCATGTTTAAAGTGATTTTCATGCTTCCAGGGGCTCAGGAAGTGAATTAAATACTATTTGGAGGAATTTAATGTTCAAGCAAAAACGGCTGATTTTTGACAAAAGAGATAACACCCCCCCCCCATTACGTCATGCTTCAGAAATGTGGAAAATGGTCAGTTTTCAAATGTTTTATTTTTGAACGTCAGTTCACATTTGTAGGTTGATCATCAGTGTTAGAGCTAAAATTAGCATGTTTAAAGTGATTTTCATGATTCCAGGGGCCCTAAACACAAGATTTATGGAATGGTTAAAAGTGCATGAAAATGGCCAATTTACTCACTCTGAGTTCTCAAAAAGGGTTTCTTCACCCCGGGAAGTTAATTAAATACCATTTGGAGGCATTTAATGTTCAAGCAAAAACGGCTGATTTTCGACAAAAGAGATAACACCCCCCCATTACGTCATGCTTCAGAAATGTGGAGAATGGTCCGTTTTCAAATGTTTTATTTTTGAACGTCAGTTCACATTTGTAGGTGGATCATCAGTGTTAGAGCTAAAATTAGCATGTTTAAAGTGATTTTCATGCTTCCGGGGGCTCGGGAAGTGAATTAAATACTATTTGGAGGCATTTAATGTTCAATCAAAAACGGCTGATTTTTGACAAAAGAGATAACACCCCCCATTACGTCATGCTTCAGAAATGTGGAAAATGGTCCGTTTTCAAATGTTTTATTTTTGAACGTCAGTTCACATTTGTAGGTTGATCATCAGTGTTAGAGCTAAAATTAGCATGTTTAAAGTGATTTTCATGCTTCCAGGGGCCCTAAACACAAGATTTATGGAATGGTTAAAAGTGCATGAAAATGGCCAATTTACTCACTCTGAGTTCTCAAAAAGGGTTTCTTCACCCCGGGAAGTTAATTAAATACCATTTGGAGGCATTTAATGTTCAAGCAAAAACGGCTGATTTTCGACAAAAGAGATAACACCCCCCCATTACGTCATGCTTCAGAAATGTGGAAAATGGTCCGTTTTCAAATGTTTTATTTTTGAACGTCAGTTCACATTTGTAGGTGGATCATCAGTGTTAGAGCTAAAATTAGCATGTTTAAAGTGATTTTCATGCTTCCAGGGGCTCGGAAGTGAATTAAATACTATTTGGAGGAATTTAATATTCAAGCAAAAACGGCTGATTTTTGACAAAAGAGATAACACCCCCCCATTACGTCATGCTTCAGAAATGTGAAAAATGGTCCGTTTTCAAATGTTTTATTTTTGAACGTCAGTTCACATTTGTAGGTTGATCATCAGTGTTAGAGCTAAAATTAGCATGTTTAAAGTGATTTTCATGCTACCAGGGGCCCTAAACACAAGATTTATGGAATGGTTAAAAGTGCATGAAAATGGCCAATTTACTCACTCTGAGTTCTCAAAAAGGATTTCTTCACCCCGGGAAGTTAATTAAATACCATTTGGAGGCATTTAATGTTCAAGCAAAAACGGCTGATTTTCGACAAAAGAGATAACACCCCCCCATTACGTCATGCTTCAGAAATGTGGAAAATGGTCAATTTTCAAATGTTTTATTTTTGAACGTCAGTTCACATTTGTAGGTTGATCATCAGTGTTAGAGCTAAAATTAGCATGTTTAAAGTGATTTTCATGCTTCCAGGGGCTCGGTAAGTGAATTAAATACAATTTGGAGGCATTTAATGTTCAAGCAAAAACGGCTGATTTTTGACAAAAGAGATAACACCCCCCCATTACGTCATGCTTCAGAAATGTGGAAAATGGTCTGTTTTCAAATGTTTTATTTTTGAACGTCAGTTCACATTTGTAGGTTGATCATCAGTGTTAGAGCTAAAATTAGTATGTTTAAAGTGATTTTCATGCTTCCAGGGGCCCTAAACACAAGATTTACGGAATGGTTAAAAGTGCATGAAAATGGCCAATTTACTCACTCTGAGTTCTCAAAAAGGGTTTCTTCACCCCGGGAAGTTAATTAAATACCATTTGGAGGCATTTAATGTTCAAGCAAAAACGGATGATTTTCGACAAAAGAGATAACACCCCCCCATTACGTCATGCTTCAGAAATGTGGAAAATGATCCGTTTTCAAATGTTTTATTTTTGAACGTCAGTTCACATTTGTAGGTGGATCATCAGTGTTAGAGCTAAAATTAGCATGTTTTAAGGGATTTTCATGCTTCCAGGGGCTCGGGAAGTGAATTAAATACTATTTGGAGGCATTTAATGTTCAAGCAAAAACAGCTGATTTTTGACAAAATAGATAACCCCCCCCCCCCATTACGTCATGCTTCAGAAATGTGGAAAATGGTCCGTTTTCAAATGTTTTATTTTTGAACGTCAGTTCACATTTGTAGGTTGATCATCAGTGTTAGAGCTAAAATTAGCATGTTTAAAGTGATTTTCATGCTTCCAGGGGCCCTAAACACAAGATTCATGGAATGGTTAAAAGTGCATGAAAATGGCCAATTTACTCACTCTGAGTTCTCAAAAAGGATTTCTTCACCCCGGGAAGTTAAATAAATACCATTTGGAGGCATTTAATGTTCAAGCAAAAATGGCTGATTTTCGACAAAAGAGATAACACCCCCCCCATTACGTCATGCTTCAGAAATGTGGAGAATGGTCCGTTTTCAAATGTTTTATTTTTGAACGTCAGTTCACATTTGTAGGTGGATCATCAGTGTTAGAGCTAAAATTAGCATGTTTAAAGTGATTTTCATGCTTCCAAGGGCTCGGGAAGTGAATTAAATACTATTTGGAGGCATTTAATGTTCAATCAAAAACGGCTGATTTTTGACAAAAGAGATAACACCCCCCCATTACATCATGCTTCAGAAATGTGGAAAATGGTCCGTTTTCAAATGTTTTATTTTTGAACGTCAGTTCACATTTGTAGGTTGATCATCAGTGTTAGAGCTAAAATTAGCATGTTTAAAGTGATTTTCATGCTTCCAGGGGCTCGGGAAGTGAATTAAATACTATTTGGAGGCATTTAATGTTCAAGCAAAAATGGCTGATTTTTGACAAAAGAGATAACACCCCCCATTACGTCATGCTTCAGAAATGTGGAAAATGGTCCGTTTTCAAATGTTTTATTTTTGAACGTCAGTTCACATTTGTAGGTGAATCATCAGTGTTAGAGCTAAAATTAGCATGTTTAAAGTGATTTTCATGCTTCCAGGGGCCCTAAACACAAGATTTATGGAATGGTTAAAAGTGCATGAAAATGGCCAATTTACTCACTCTGAGTTCTCAAAAAGGGTTTCTTCACCCCGGGAAGTTAATTAAATACCATTTGGAGGCATTTAATGTTCAAGCAAAAACGGCTGATTTTTGACAAAAGAGATAACACCCCCCATTACGTCATGCTTCAGAAATGTGGAAAATGGTCCGTTTTCAAATGTTTTATTTTTGAATGTCAGTTCACATTTGTAGGTTGATCATCAGTGTTAGAGCTAAAATTAGCATGTTTAAAGTGATTTTCATGCTTCCAGGGGCCCTAAACACAAGATTTATGGAATGGTTAAAAGTGCATGAAAATGGCCAATTTACTCACTCTGAGTTCTCAAAAAGGGTTTCTTCACCCCGGGAAGTTAATTAAATACCATTTGGAGGCATTTAATGTTCAAGCAAAAACGGCTGATTTTCGACAAAAGAGATAACACCCCCCATTACGTCATGCTTCAGAAATGTGGAAAATGATCCGTTTTCAAATGTTTTATTTTTGAACGTCAGTTCACATTTGTAGGTGGATCATCAGTGTTAGAGCTAAAATTAGCATGTTTAAAGTGATTTTCATGCTTCCAGGGGCTCGGGAAGTGAATTACATACTATTTGGAGGCATTTAATGTTCAAGCAAAAACGGCTGATTTTTGACAAAAGAGATAACACCCCCCCATTACGTCATGCTTCAGAAATGTGGAAAATGGTCCGTTTTCAAATGTTTTATTTTTGAACGTCAGTTCACATTTGTAGGTTGATCATCAGTGTTAGAGCTAAAATTAGCATGTTTAAAGTGATTTTCATGCTTCCAGGGGCCCTAAACACAAGATTTATGGAATGGTTAAAAGTGCATGAAAATGGCCAATTTACTCACTCTGAGTTCTCAAAAAGGGTTTCTTCACCCCGGGAAGTTAATTAAATACCATTTGAAGGCATTTAATGTTCAAGCAAAAACGGCTGATTTTCGACAAAAGAGATAACACCCCCCCCCATTACGTCATGCTTCAGGAATGTGGAAAATGGTCCGTTTTCAAATGTTTTATTTTTGAATGTCAGTTCACATTTGTAGGTGGATCATCAGTGTTAGAGGTAAAATTAGCATGTTTAACCCTTTCGATGCTGATGACGAGCTCAGCTCGTCATCACCCACGGGTGTCGTGTGCTGATGACGAGCTGAGCTCGTCATAGTGCCACTAAAATGGCATTTTCCAGCACTGGGGGGAAAACGCCCAGCAGCCATGTGGTTAAAGTGATTTTCATGCTTCCAGGGGCTCGGGAAGTGAATTAAATACTATTTGGAGGAATTTAATGTTCAAGCAAAAACGGCTGATTTTTGACAAAAGAGATAACACCCCCCATTACGTCATGCTTCAGAAATGTGAAAAATGGTCCGTTTTCAAATGTTTTATTTTTGAACGTCAGTTCACATTTGTAGGTTGATCATCAGTGTTAGAGCTAAAATTAGCATGTTTAAAGTGATTTTCATGCTACCAGGGGCCCTAAACACAAGATTTATGGAATGGTTAAAAGTGCATGAAAATGGCCAATTTACTCACTCTGAGTTCTCAAAAAGGATTTCTTCACCCCGGGAAGTTAATTAAATACCATTTGGAGGCTTTGAATGTTCAAGCAAAAACGGCTGATTTTCGACAAAAGAGATAACACCCCCCCATTACGTCATGCTTCAGAAATGTGGAAAATGGTCCGTTTTCAAATGTTTTATTTTTGAACGTCAGTTCACATTTGTAGGTGGATCATCAGTGTTAGAGCTAAAATTAGCATGTTTAAAGTGATTTTCATGCTTCCAGGGGCTCAGGAAGTGAATTAAATACTATTTGGAGGAATTTAATGTTCAAGCAAAAACGGCTGATTTTTGACAAAAGAGATAACACCCCCCCCCCATTACGTCATGCTTCAGAAATGTGGAAAATGGTCAGTTTTCAAATGTTTTATTTTTGAACGTCAGTTCACATTTGTAGGTTGATCATCAGTGTTAGAGCTAAAATTAGCATGTTTAAAGTGATTTTCATGATTCCAGGGGCCCTAAACACAAGATTTATGGAATGGTTAAAAGTGCATGAAAATGGCCAATTTACTCACTCTGAGTTCTCAAAAAGGGTTTCTTCACCCCGGGAAGTTAATTAAATACCATTTGGAGGCATTTAATGTTCAAGCAAAAACGGCTGATTTTCGACAAAAGAGATAACACCCCCCCATTAGGTCATGCTTCAGAAATGTGGAGAATGGTCCGTTTTCAAATGTTTTATTTTTGAACGTCAGTTCACATTTGTAGGTGGATCATCAGTGTTAGAGCTAAAATTAGCATGTTTAAAGTGATTTTCATGCTTCCGGGGGCTCGGGAAGTGAATTAAATACTATTTGGAGGCATTTAATGTTCAATCAAAAACGGCTGATTTTTGACAAAAGAGATAACACCCCCCATTACGTCATGCTTCAGAAATGTGGAAAATGGTCCGTTTTCAAATGTTTTATTTTTGAACGTCAGTTCACATTTGTAGGTTGATCATCAGTGTTAGAGCTAAAATTAGCATGTTTAAAGTGATTTTCATGCTTCCAGGGGCCCTAAACACAAGATTTATGGAATGGTTAAAAGTGCATGAAAATGGCCAATTTACTCACTCTGAGTTCTCAAAAAGGGTTTCTGCACCCCGGGAAGTTAATTAAATACCATTTGGAGGCATTTAATGTTCAAGCAAAAACGGCTGATTTTCGACGAAAGAGATAACACCCCCCCATTACGTCATGCTTCAGAAATGTGGTAAATGATCCGTTTTCAAATGTTTTATTTTTGAACGTCAGTTCACATTTGTAGGTGGATCATCAGTGTTAGAGCTAAAATTAGCATGTTTAAAGGGATTTTCATGCTTCCAGGAGCTCGGGAAGTGAATTAAATACTATTTGGAGGCATTTAATGTTCAAGCAAAAACAGCTGATTTTTGACAAAAGAGATAACACCCCCCATTACGTCATGCTTCAGAAATGTGGAAAATGGTCCGTTTTCAAATGTTTTATTTTTGAACGGCAGTTCACATTTGTAGGTTGATCATCAGTGTTAGAGCTAAAATTAGCATGTTTAAAGTGATTTTCATGCTTCCAGGGGCCCTAAACACAAGATTTATGGAATGGTTAAAAGTGCATGAAAATGGCCAATTTACTCACTCTGAGTTCTCAAAAAGGGTTTCTTCACCCCGGGAAGTTAATTAAATACCATTTGGAGGCATTTAATGTTCAAGCAAAAACGGCTGATTTTCGACAAAAGAGATAACACCCCCCCATTACGTCATGCTTCAGAAATGTGGAGAATGGTCTGTTTTCAAATGTTTTATTTTTGAACGTCAGTTCACATTTGTAGGTGGATCATCAGTGTTATAGCTAAAATTAGCATGTTTAAAGTGATTTTCATGCTTCCAGGGGCTCGGGAAGTGAATTAAATACTATTTGGAGGCATTTAATGTTCAATCAAAAACAGCTGATTTTTGACAAAAGAGATAACACCCCCCCATTACGTCATGCTTCAGAAATGTGGAAAATGGTCCGCTTTCAAATGTTTTATTTTTGAACGTCAGTTCACATTTGTAGGTTGATCATCAGTGTTAGAGCTAAAATTAGCATGTTTAAAGTGATTTTCATGCTTCCAGGGGCTCGGGAAGTGAATTAAATACTATTTGGAGGCATTTAATGTTCAAGCAAAAATGGCTGATTTTTGACAAAAGAGATAACACCCCCCCATTACGTCATGCTTCAGAAATGTGGAAAATGGTCCGTTTTCAAATGTTTTATTTTTGAACGTCAGTTCACATTTGTAGGTGAATCATCAGTGTTAGAGCTAAAATTAGCATGTTTAAAGTGATTTTCATGCTTCCAGGGGCCCTACACACAAGATTTATGGAATGGTTAAAAGTGCATGAAAATGGCCAATTTACTCACTCTGAGTTCTCAAAAAGGGTTTCTTCACCCCGGGAAGTTAATTAAATACCATTTGGAGGCATTTAATGTTCAAGCAAAAACTGCTGATTTTTGACAAAAGAGATAACACCCCCCCATTACGTCATGCTTCAGAAATGTGGAGAATGGTCCGTTTTCAAATGTTTTATTTTTGAATGTCAGTTCACATTTGTAGGTGGATCATCAGTGTTAGAGCTAAAATTAGCATGTTTAAAGTGATTTTCATGCTTCCAGGGGCTCGGGAAGTGAATTAAATACTATTTGGAGGCATTTAATGTTCAATCAAAAACAGCTGATTTTTGACAAAAGAGATAACACCCCCCCCATTACGTCATGCTTCAGAAATGTGGAAAATGGTCCATTTTCAAATGTTTTATTTTTGAACGTCAGTTCACATTTGTAGGTTGATCATCAGTGTTAGAGCTAAAATTAGCATGTTTAAAGTGATTTTCATGCTTCCAGGGGCTCGGGAAGTGAATTAAATACTATTTGGAGGCATTTAATGTTCAAGCAAAAATGGCTGATTTTTGACAAAAGAGATAACACCCCACCATTACGTCATGCTTCAGAAATGTGGAAAATGGTCCGTTTTCAAATGTTTTATTTTTGAACGTCAGTTCACATTTGTAGGTGAATCATCAGTGTTAGAGCTAAAATTAGCATGTTTAAAGTGATTTTCATGCTTCCAGGGGCCCTAAACACAAGATTTATGGAATGGTTAAAAGTGCATGAAAATGGCCAATTTACTCACTCTGAGTTCTCAAAAAGGGTTTCTTCACCCCGGGAAGTTAATTAAATACCATTTGGAGGCATTTAATGTTTAAGCAAAAACGGCTGATTTTCGACAAAAGAGATAACACCCCCATTACGTCATGCTTCAGAAATGTGGAAAATGGTCCATTTTCAAATGTTTTATTTTTGAATGTCAGTTCACATTTGTAGGTGGATCATCAGTGTTAGAGCTAAAATTAGCATGTTTAAAGTGATTTTCATGCTTCCAGGGACTCGGGAAGTGAATTAAATACTATTTGGAGGCTTTTAATGTTCAAGCAAAAATGGCTGATTTTCGACAAAAGAGATAACACCCCCCCATTACGTCATGCTTCAGAAATGTGGAAAATGGTCCGTTTTCAAATGTTTTATTTTTGAACGTCAGTTCACATTTGTAGGTGGATCATCAGTGTTAGAACTAAAATTTGCATGTTTAAAGTGATTTTCATGCTTCCAGGGGCTGGGGAAGTGAATTAAATACTATTTGGAGGAATTTAATGTTCAAGCAAAAACGGCTGATTTTTGACAAAAGAGATAACACCCCCCATTACGTCATGCTTCAGAAATGTGAAAAATGGTCCGTTTTCAAATGTTTTATTTTTGAACGTCAGTTCACATTTGTAGGTTGATCATCAGTGTTAGAGCTAAAATTAGCATGTTTAAAGTGATTTTCATGCCTCCAGGGGCCCTAAACACAAGATTTATGGAATGGTTAAAAGTGCATGAAAATGGCCAATTTACTCACTCTGAGTTCTCAAAAAGGGTTTCTTCACCCCGGGAAGTTAATTAAATACCATTTGGAGGCATTTAATGTTCAAGCAAAAACGGCTGATTTTCGTCAAAAGAGATAACACCCCCCCATTACGTCATGCTTCAGAAATGTGGAGAATGGTCCGTTTTCAAATGTTTTATTTTTGAACGTCAGTTCACATTTGTAGGTGGATCATCAGTGTTAGAGCTAAAATTAGCATGTTTAAAGTGATTTTCATGCTTCCAGGGGCTCGGGAAGTGAATTAAATACTATTTGGAGGCATTTAATGTTCAATCAAAAACGGCTGATTTTTGACAAAAGAGATAACACCCCCCCATTACGTCATGCTTCAGAAATGTGGAAAATGGTCCGTTTTCCAATGTTTTATTTTTGAACGTCAGTTCACATTTGTAGGTTGATCATCAGTGTTAGAGCTAAAATTAGCATGTTTAAAGGTATTTTCATGCTTCCAGGGGCTCTGGAAGTGAATTAAATACTATTTGGAGGCATTTAATGTTCAAGCAAAAACGGCTGATTTTTGACAAAAGAGATAACACCCCCCCATTACGTCATGCTTCAGAAATGTGGAAAATGGTCCGTTTTCAAATGTTTTATTTTTGAACGTCAGTTCACATTTGTAGGTTGATCATCAGTGTTAGAGCTAAAATTAGCATGTTTAAAGTGATTTTCATGCTTCCAGGGGCCCTAAACACAAGATTAATGGAATGGTTAAAAGTGCATGAAAATGGCCAATTTACTCACTCTGAGTTCTCAAAAAGGGTTTCTTCGCCCCGGGAAGTTAATTAAATACCATTTGGAGGCATTTAATATTCAAGCAAAAACGGCTGATTTTCGACAAAAGAGATAACACCCCCCCATTACATCATGCTTCAGAAATGTGGAATATGGTCCGTTTTCAAATGTTTTATTTTTGAACGTCAGTTCACATTTGTAGGTGGATCATCAGTGTTAGAGCTAAAATTAGCATGTTTAAAGTGATTTTCATGCTTCCAGGGGCTCGGGAAGTGAATTACATACTATTTGGAGGCATTTAATGTTCAAGCAAAAACGGCTGATTTTTGACAAAAGAGATAACACCCCCCCATTACGTCATGCTTCAGAAATGTGGAAAATGGTCCGTTTTCAAATGTTTTATTTTTGAACGTCAGTTCACATTTGTAGGTTGATCATCAGTGTTAGAGCTAAAATTAGCATGTTTAAAGTGATTTTCATGCTTCCAGGGGCCCTAAACACAAGAATTATGGAATGGTTAAAAGTGCATGAAAATGGCCAATTTACTCACTCTGAGTTCTCAAAAAGGGTTTCTTCACCCCGGGAAGTTAATTAAATACCATTTGAAGGCATTTAATGTTCAAGCAAAAACGGCTGATTTTCGACAAAAGAGATAACACCCCCCCCATTACGTCATGCTTCAGAAATGTGGAAAATGGTCCGTTTTCAAATGTTTTATTTTTGAATGTCAGTTCACATTTGTAGGTGGATCATCAGTGTTAGAGGTAAAATTAGCATGTTTAACCCTTTCGATGCTGATGACGAGCTCAGCTCGTCATCACCCACGGGTGTCGTGTGCTGATGACGAGCTGAGCTCGTCATAGTGCCACTAAAATGGCATTTTCCAGCACTGGGGGGGAAAACGCCCATCAGCCATGTGGTTAAAGTGATTTTCATGCTTCCAGGGGCTCGGGAAGTGAATTAAATACTATTTGGAGGCATTTAATGTTCAAGCAAAAATGGCTGATTTTTGACAAAAGAGATAACACCCCCCCATTACGTCATGCTTCAGAAATGTGGAAAATGGTCCGTTTTCAAATGTTTTATTTTTGAACGTCAGTTCACATTTGTAGGTGAATCATCAGTGTTAGAGCTAAAATTAGCATGTTTAAAGTGATTTTCATGCTTCCAGGGGCTCGGGAAGTGAATTAAATACTATTTGGAGGAATTTAATGTTCAAGCAAAAACGGCTGATTTTTGACAAAAGAGATAACACCCCCCCATTACGTCATGCTTCAGAAATGTGAAAAATGGTCCGTTTTCAAATGTTTTATTTTTGAACGTCAGTTCACATTTGTAGGTTGATCATCAGTGTTAGAGCTAAAATTAGCATGTTTAAAGGTATTTTCATGCTTCCAGGGGCTCGGGAAGTGAATTTAATACTATTTGGAGGCATTTAATGTTCAAGCAAAAACGGCTGATTTTTGACAAAAGAGATAACACCCCCCATTACGTCATGCTTCAGAAATGTGAAAAATGGTCCGTTTTCAAATGTTTTATTTTTGAACGTCAGTTCACATTTGTAGGTTGATCATCAGTGTTAGAGCTAAAATTAGTATGTTTAAAGTGATTTTCATGCTTCCAGGGGCCCTAAACACAAGATTTACGGAATGGTTAAAAGTGCATGAAAATGGCCAATTTACTCACTCTGAGTTCTCAAAAAGGGTTTCTGCACCCCGGGAAGTTAATTAAATACCATTTGGAGGCATTTAATGTTCAAGCAAAAACGGCTGATTTTCGACGAAAGAGATAACACCCCCCCATTACGTCATGCTTCAGAAATGTGGTAAATGATCCGTTTTCAAATGTTTTATTTTTGAACGTCAGTTCACATTTGTAGGTGGATCATCAGTGTTAGAGCTAAAATTAGCATGTTTAAAGGGATTTTCATGCTTCCAGGAGCTCGGGAAGTGAATTAAATACTATTTGGAGGCATTTAATGTTCAAGCAAAAACAGCTGATTTTTGACAAAAGAGATAACACCCCCCATTACGTCATGCTTCAGAAATGTGGAAAATGGTCCGTTTTCAAATGTTTTATTTTTGAACGTCAGTTCACATTTGTAGGTTGATCATCAGTGTTAGAGCTAAAATTAGCATGTTTAAAGTGATTTTCATGCTTCCAGGGGCCCTAAACACAAGATTTATGGAATGGTTAAAAGTGCATGAAAATGGCCAATTTACTCACTCTGAGTTCTCAAAAAGGGTTTCTTCACCCCGGGAAGTTAATTAAATACCATTTGGAGGCATTTAATGTTCAAGCAAAAACGGCTGATTTTCGACAAAAGAGATAACACCCCCCCATTACGTCATGCTTCAGAAATGTGGAGAATGGTCTGTTTTCAAATGTTTTATTTTTGAACGTCAGTTCACATTTGTAGGTGGATCATCAGTGTTATAGCTAAAATTAGCATGTTTAAAGTGATTTTCATGCTTCCAGGGGCTCGGGAAGTGAATTAAATACTATTTGGAGGCATTTAATGTTCAATCAAAAACAGCTGATTTTTGACAAAAGAGATAACACCCCCCCATTACGTCATGCTTCAGAAATGTGGAAAATGGTCCGTTTTCAAATGTTTTATTTTTGAACGTCAGTTCACATTTGTAGGTTGATCATCAGTGTTAGAGCTAAAATTAGCATGTTTAAAGTGATTTTCATGCTTCCAGGGGCTCGGGAAGTGAATTAAATACTATTTGGAGGCATTTAATGTTCAAGCAAAAATGGCTGATTTTTGACAAAAGAGATAACACCCCCCCATTACGTCATGCTTCAGAAATGTGGAAAATGGTCCGTTTTCAAATGTTTTATTTTTGAACGTCAGTTCACATTTGTAGGTGAATCATCAGTGTTAGAGCTAAAATTAGCATGTTTAAAGTGATTTTCATGCTTCCAGGGGCCCTAAACACAAGATTTATGGAATGGTTAAAAGTGCATGAAAATGGCCAATTTACTCACTCTGAGTTCTCAAAAAGGGTTTCTTCACCCCGGGAAGTTAATTAAATACCATTTGGAGGCATTTAATGTTCAAGCAAAAACTGTTGATTTTTGACAAAAGAGATAACACCCCCCCCATTACGTCATGCTTCAGAAATGTGGAAAATGGTCAGTTTTCAAATGTTTTATTTTTGAATGTCAGTTCACATTTGTAGGTGGATCATCAGTGTTAGAGCTAAAATTAGCATGTTTAAAGTGATTTTCATGCTTCCAGGGGCTCGGGAAGTGAATTAAATACTATTTGGAGGAATTTAATGTTCAAGCAAAAACGGCTGATTTTTGACAAAAGAGATAACACCCCCCCATTACGTCATGCTTCAGAAATGTGAAAAATGTTCCGTTTTCAAATGTTTTATTTTTGAACGTCAGTTCACATTTGTAGGTTGATCATCAGTGTTAGAGCTAAAATTAGCATGTTTAAAGGTATTTTCATGCTTCCAGGGGCTCGGGAAGTGAATTAAATACTATTTGGAGGCATTTAATGTTCAAGCAAAAACGGCTGATTTTTGACAAAAGAGATAACACCCCCCCATTACGTCATGCTTCAGAAATGTGGAAAATGGTCCGTTTTCAAATGTTTTATTTTTGAACGTCAGTTCACATTTGTAGGTTGATCATCAGTGTTAGAGCTAAAATTAGCATGTTTAAAGTGATTTTCATGCTTCCAGGGGCCCTAAACACAAGATTAATGGAATGGTTAAAAGTGCATTAAAATGGCCAATTTACTCACTCTGAGTTCTCAAAAAGGGTTTCTTCGCCCCGGGAAGTTAATTAAATACCATTTGGAGGCATTTAATATTCAAGCAAAAACGGCTGATTTTCGACAAAAGAGATAACACCCCCCCATTACATCATGCTTCAGAAATGTGGAAAATGGTCCGTTTTCAAATGTTTTATTTTTGAACGTCAGTTCACATTTGTAGGTGGATCATCAGTGTTAGAGCTAAAATTAGCATGTTTAAAGTGATTTTCATGCTTCCAGGGGCTCGGGAAGTGAATTACATACTATTTGGAGGCATTTAATGTTCAAGCAAAAATGGCTGATTTTTGACAAAAGAGATAACACCCCCCCATTACGTCATGCTTCAGAAATGTTGAAAATGGTCCGTTTTCAAATGTTTTATTTTTGAACGTCAGTTCACATTTGTAGGTTTATCATCAGTGTTAGAGCTAAAATTAGCATGTTTAAAGTGATTTTCATGCTTCCAGGGGCCCTAAACACAAGAATTATGGAATGGTTAAAAGTGCATGAAAATGGCCAATTCACTCACTCTGAGTTCTCAAAAAGGGTTTCTTCACCCCGGGAAGTTAATTAAATACCATTTGAAGGCATTTAATGTTCAAGCAAAAACGGCTGATTTTCGACAAAAGAGATAACACCCCCCCATTACGTCATGCTTCAGAAATGTGGAAAATGGTCCGTTTTCAAATGTTTTATTTTTGAATGTCAGTTCACATTTGTAGGTGGATCATCAGTGTTAGAGGTAAAATTAGCATGTTTAACCCTTTCGATGCTGATGACGAGCTCAGCTCGTCATCACCCACGGGTGTCGTGTGCTGATGACGAGCTGAGCTCGTCATAGTGCCACTAAAATGGCATTTTCCAGCACTGGGGGGGAAAACGCCCAGCAGCCATGTGGTTAAAGTGATTTTCATGCTTCCAGGGGCTCGGGAAGTGAATTAAATACTATTTGGAGGCATTTAATGTTCAAGCAAAAACAGCTGATTTTTGACAAAAGAGATAACACCCCCCATTACGCCATGCTTCAGAAATGTGGAAAATGGTCAGTTTTCAAATGTTTTATTTTTGAACGTCAGTTCACATTTGTAGGTTGATCATCAGTGTTAGAGCTAAAATTAGCATGTTTAAAGTGATTTTCATGCTTCCAGGGGCCCTAAACACAAGATTTATGGAATGGTTAAAAGTGCATGAAAATGGCCAATTTACTCACTCTGAGTTCTCAAAAAGGGTTTCTTCACCCCGGGAAGTTAATTAAATACCATTTGGAGGCATTTAATGTTCAAGCAAAAACGGCTGATTTTCGACAAAAGAGATAACACCCCCCCATTACGTCATGCTTCAGAAATGTGGAGAATGGTCTGTTTTCAAATGTTTTATTTTTGAACGTCAGTTCACATTTGTAGGTGGATCATCAGTGTTAGAGCTAAAATTAGCATGTTTAAAGTGATGTTCATGCTTCCAGGGGCTCGGGAAGTGAATTAAATACTATTTGGAGGCATTTAATGTTCAATCAAAAACAGCTGATTTTTGACAAAAGAGATAACACCCCCCATTACGTCATGCTTCAGAAATGTGGAAAATGGTCCGTTTTCAAATGTTTTATTTTTGAACGTCAGTTCACATTTGTAGGTGAATCATCAGTGTTAGAGCTAAAATTAGCATGTTTAAAGTGATTTTCATGCTTCCAGGGGCCCTAAACACAAGATTTATGGAATGGTTAAAAGTGCATGAAAATGGCCAATTTACTCACTCTGAGTTCTCAAAAAGGGTTTCTTCACCCCGGGAAGTTAATTAAATACCATTTGGAGGCATTTAATGTTCAAGCAAAAACTGCTGATTTTTGACAAAAGAGATAACACCCCCCCATTACGTCATGCTTCAGAAATGTGGAAAATGGTCAGTTTTCAAATGTTTTATTTTTGAATGTCAGTTCACATTTGTAGGTGGATCATCAGTGCTAGAGCTAAAATTAGCATGTTTAAAGTGATTTTCATGTTTCCAGGGGCTCGGGAAGTGAATTAAATACTATTTGGAGGAATTTAATGTTCCAGCAAAAACGGCTGATTTTTGACAAAAGAGATAACACCCCCCCATTACGTCATGCTTCAGAAATGTGAAAAATGGTCCGTTTTCAAATGTTTTATTTTTGAACGTCAGTTCACATTTGTAGGTTGATCATCAGTGTTAGAGCTAAAATTAGCATGTTTAAAGGTATTTTCATGCTTCCAGGGGCTCGGGAAGTGAATTTAATACTATTTGGAGGCATTTAATGTTCAAGCAAAAACGACTGATTTTTGACAAAAGAGATAACACCCCCCCATTACGTCATGCTTCAGAAATGTGGAAAATGGTCCGTTTTCAAATGTTTTATTTTTGAACGTCAGTTCACATTTGTAGGTTGATCATCAGTGTTAGAGCTAAAATTAGCATGTTTAAAGTGATTTTCATGCTTCCAGGGGCCCTAAACACAAGATTAATGGAATGGTTAAAAGTGCATGAAAATGGCCAATTTACTCACTCTGAGTTCTCAAAAAGGGTTTCTTCGCCCCGGGAAGTTAATTAAATACCATTTGGAGGCTTTGAATGTTCAAGCAAAAACGGCTGATTTTCGACAAAAGAGATAACACCCCCCCATTACGTCATGCTTCAGAAATGTGGAAAATGGTCCGTTTTCAAATGTTTTATTTTTGAACGTCAGTTCACATTTGTAGGTGGATCATCAGTGTTAGAGCTAAAATTAGCATGTTTAAAGTGATTTTCATGCTTCCAGGGGCTCAGGAAGTGAATTAAATACTATTTGGAGGAATTTAATGTTCAAGCAAAAACGGCTGATTTTTGACAAAAGAGATAACACCCCCCCATTACATCATGCTTCAGAAATGTGAAAAATGGTCCGTTTTCAAATGTTTTATTTTTGAACGTCAGTTCACATTTGTAGGTTGATCATCAGTGTTAGAGCTAAAATTAGTATGTTTAAAGTGATTTTCATGCTTCCAGGGGCCCTAAACACAAGATTTACGGAATGGTTAAAAGTGCATGAAAATGGCCAATTTACTCACTCTGAGTTCTCAAAAAGGGTTTCTGCACCCCGGGAAGTTAATTAAATACCATTTGGAGGCATTTAATGTTCAAGCAAAAACGGCCGATTTTCGACAAAAGAGATAACACCCCCCCATTACGTCATGCTTCAGAAATGTGGAAAATGATTCGTTTTCAAATGTTTTATTTTTGAACGTCAGTTCACATTTGTAGGTGGATCATCAGTGTTAGAGCTAAAATTAGCATGTTTAAAGGGATTTTCATGCTTCCAGGAGCTCGGGAAGTGAATTAAATACTATTTGGAGGCATTTAATGTTCAAGCAAAAACAGCTGATTTTTGACAAAAGAGATAACACCCCCCATTACGTCATGCTTCAGAAATGTGGAAAATGGTCCGTTTTCAAATGTTTTATTTTTGAACGTCAGTTCACATTTGTAGGTTGATCATCGGTGTTAGAGCTAAAATTAGCATGTTTAAAGTGATTTTCATGCTTCCAGGGGCCCTAAACACAAGATTTATGGAATGGTTAAAAGTGCATGAAAATGGCCAATTTACTCACTCTGAGTTCTCAAAAAGGGTTTCTTCACCCCGGGAAGTTAATTAAATACCATTTGGAGGCATTTAATGTTCAAGCAAAAACTGCTGATTTTTGACAAAAGAGATAACACCCCCCCATTACGTCATGCTTCAGAAATGTGGAAAATGGTCAGTTTTCAAATGTTTTATTTTTGAATGTCAGTTCACATTTGTAGGTGGATCATCAGTGTTAGAGCTAAAATTAGCCTGTTTAAAGTGATTTTCATGCTTCCAGGGGCTCGGGAAGTGAATTAAATACTATTTGGAGGAATTTAATGTTCAAGCAAAAACGGCTGATTTTTGACAAAAGAGATAACACCCCCCCATTACGTCATGCTTCAGAAATGTGAAAAATGGTCCGTTTTCAAATGTTTTATTTTTGAACGTCAGTTCACATTTGTAGGTTGATCATCAGTGTTAGAGCTAAAATTAGCATGTTTAAAGGTATTTTCATGCTTCCAGGGGCTCGGGAAGTTAATTAAATACTATTTGGAGGCATTTAATGTTCAAGCAAAAACGGCTGATTTTTGACAAAAGAGATAACACCCCCCCATTACGTCATGCTTCAGAAATGTGGAAAATGGTCCGTTTTCAAATGTTTTATTTTTGAACGTCAGTTCACATTTGTAGGTTGATCATCAGTGTTTGAGCTAAAATTAGCATGTTTAAAGTGATTTTCATGCTTCCAGGGGCCCTAAACACAAGATTTATGGAATGGTTAAAAGTGCATGAAAATGGCCAATTTACTCACTCTGAGTTCTCAAAAAGGGTTTCTTCACCCCGGGAAGTTAATTAAATACCATTTGAAGGCATTTAATGTTCAAGCAAAAACGGCTGATTTTCGACAAAAGAGATAACACCCCCCCCATTACGTCATGCTTCAGAAATGTGGAAAATGGTCCGTTTTCAAATGTTTTATTTTTGAATGTCAGTTCACATTTGTAGGTGGATCATCAGTGTTAGAGGTAAAATTAGCATGTTTAACCCTTTCGATGCTGATGACGAGCTCAGCTCGTCATCACCCACGGGTGTCGTGTGCTGATGACGAGCTGATCTCATCATAGTGCCACTAAAATGGCATTTTCCAGCACTGGGGGGGAAAACGCCCAGCAGCCATGTGGTTAAAGTGATTTTCATGCTTCCAGGGGCTCGGGAAGTGAATTAAATACTATTTGGAGGAATTTAATGTTGAAGCAAAAACGGCTGATTTTTGACAAAAGAGATAACACCCCCCCCATTACGTCATGCTTCAGAAATGTGAAAAATGGTCCGTTTTCAAATGTTTTATTTTTGAACGTCAGTTCACATTTGTAGGTTGATCATCAGTGTTAGAGCTAAAATTAGCATGTTTAAAGTGATTTTCATGCTACCAGGGGCCCTAAACACAAGATTTATGGAATGGTTAAAAGTGCATGAAAATGGCCAATTTACTCACTCTGAGTTCTCAAAAAGGATTTCTTCACCCCGGGAAGTTAATTAAATACCATTTGGAGGCTTTGAATGTTCAAGCAAAAACGGCTGATTTTCGACAAAAGAGATAACACCCCCCCATTACGTCATGCTTCAGAAATGTGGAAAATGGTCCGTTTTCAAATGTTTTATTTTTGAACGTCAGTTCACATTTGTAGGTGGATCATCAGTGTTAGAGCTAAAATTAGCATGTTTAAAGTGATTTTCATGCTTCCAGGGGCTCAGGAAGTGAATTAAATACTATTTGGAGGAATTTAATGTTCAAGCAAAAACGGCTGATTTTTGACAAAAGAGATAACACCCCCCCATTACGTCATGCTTCAGAAATGTGGAAAATGATCCGTTTTCAAATGTTTTATTTTTGAACGTCAGTTCACATTTGTAGGTTGATCATCAGTGTTAGAGCTAAAATTAGTATGTTTAAAGTGATTTTCATGCTTCCAGGGGCCCTAAACACAAGATTTACGGAATGGTTAAAAGTGCATGAAAATGGCCAATTTACTCACTCTGAGTTCTCAAAAAGGGTTTCTGCACCCCGGGAAGTTAATTAAATACCATTTGGAGGCATTTAATGTTCAAGCAAAAACGGCTGATTTTCGACAAAAGAGATAACACCCCCCCATTACGTCATGCTTCAGAAATGTGGAAAATGATCCGTTTTCAAATGTTTTACTTTTTGAACGTCAGTTCACATTTGTAGGTGGATCATCAGTGTTAGAGCTAAAATTAGCATGTTTAAAGGGATTTTCATGCTTCCAGGAGCTCGGGAAGTGAATTAAATACTATTTGGAGGCATTTAATGTTCAAGCAAAAACAGCTGATTTTTGACAAAAGAGATAACACCCCCCATTACGTCATGCTTCAGAAATGTGGAAAATGGTCCGTTTTCAAATGTTTTATTTTTGAACGTCAGTTCACATTTGTAGGTTGATCATCAGTGTTAGAGCTAAAATTAGCATGTTTAAAGTGATTTTCATGCTTCCAGGGGCCCTAAACACAAGATTTATGGAATGGTTAAAAGTGCATGAAAATGGCCAATTTACTCACTCTGAGTTCTCAAAAAGGGTTTCTTCACCCCGGGAAGTTAATTAAATACCATTTGGAGGCATTTAATGTTCAAGCAAAAACGGCTGATTTTCGACAAAAGAGATAACACCCCCCCATTACGTCATGCTTCAGAAATGTGGAGAATGGTCTGTTTTCAAATGTTTTATTTTTGAACGTCAGTTCACATTTGTAGGTGGATCATCAGTGTTAGAGCTAAAATTAGCATGTTTAAAGTGATTTTCATGCTTCCAGGGGCTCGGGAAGTGAATTAAATACTATTTGGAGGCATTTAATGTTCAATCAAAAACAGCTGATTTTTGACAAAAGAGATCACACCCCCTCATTACGTCATGCTTCAGAAATGTGGAAAATGGTCCGTTTTCAAATGTTTTATTTTTGAACGTCAGTTCACATTTGTAGGTTGATCATCAGTGTTAGAGCTAAAATTAGCATGTTTAAAGTGATTTTCATGCTTCCAGGGGCTCGGGAAGTGAATTAAATACTATTTGGAGGCATTTAATGTTCAAGCAAAAATGGCTGATTTTTGACAAAAGAGATAACACCCCCCCATTACGTCATGCTTCAGAAATGTGGAAAATGGTCCGTTTTCAAATGTTTTATTTTTGAACGTCAGTTCACATTTGTAGGTGAATCATCAGTGTTAGAGCTAAAATTAGCATGTTTAAAGTGATTTTCATGCTTCCAGGGGCCCTAAACACAAGATTTATGGAATGGTTAAAAGTGCATGAAAATGGCCAATTTACTCACTCTGAGTTCTCAAAAAGGGTTTCTTCACCCCGGGAAGTTAATTAAATACCATTTGGAGGCATTTAATGTTCAAGCAAAAACTGCTGATTTTTGACAAAAGAGATAACACCCCCCCATTACGTCATGCTTCAGAAATGTGGAAAATGGTCAGTTTTCAAATGTTTTATTTTTGAATGTCATTTCACATTTGTAGGTGGATCATCAGTGTTAGAGCTAAAATTAGCATGTTTAAAGTGATTTTCATGCTTCCAGGGGCTCGGGAAGTGAATTAAATACTATTTGGAGGAATTTAATGTTCCAGCAAAAACGGCTGATTTTTGACAAAAGAGATAACACCCCCCCATTACGTCATGCTTCAGAAATGTGGAAAATGGTCCGTTTTCAAATGTTTTATTTTTGAACGTCAGTTCACATTTGTAGGTTGATCATCAGTGTTAGAGCTAAAATTAGCATGTTTAAAGTGATTTTCATGCTTCCAGGGGCCCTAAACACAAGATTAATGGAATGGTTAAAAGTGCATGAAAATGGCCAATTTACTCACTCTGAGTTCTCAAAAAGGGTTTCTTCGCCCCGGGAAGTTAATTAAATACCATTTGGAGGCTTTGAATGTTCAAGCAAAAACGGCTGATTTTCGACAAAAGAGATAACACCCCCCCATTACGTCATGCTTCAGAAATGTGGAAAATGGTCCGTTTTCAAATGTTTTATTTTTGAACGTCAGTTCACATTTGTAGGTGGATCATCAGTGTTAGAGCTAAAATTAGCATGTTTAAAGTGATTTTCATGCTTCCAGGGGCTCAGGAAGTGAATTAAATACTATTTGGAGGCATTTAATGTTCAAGCAAAAACGGCCGATTTTCGACAAAAGAGATAACACCCCCCCATTACGTCATGCTTCAGAAATGTGGAAAATGATCCGTTTTCAAATGTTTTATTTTTGAACGTCAGTTCACATTTGTAGGTTGATCATCAGTGTTAGAGCTAAAATTAGCATGTTTAAAGTGATTTTCATGCTTCCAGGGGCCCTAAACACAAGATTTATGGAATGGTTAAAAGTGCATGAAAATGGCCAATTTACTCACTCTGAGTTCTCAAAAAGGGTTTCTTCACCCCGGGAAGTTAATTAAATACCATTTGGAGGCATTTAATGTTCAAGCAAAAACGGCTGATTTTCGACAAAAGAGATAACACCCCCCCATTACGTCATGCTTCAGAAATGTGGAGAATAGTCTGTTTTCAAATGTTTTATTTTTGAATGTCAGTTCACATTTGTAGGTGGATCATCAGTGTTAGAGCTAAAATTAGCCTGTTTAAAGTGATTTTCATGCTTCCAGGGGCTCGGGAAGTGAATTAAATACTATTTGGAGGAATTTAATGTTCAAGCAAAAACGGCTGATTTTTGACAAAAGAGATAACACCCCCCCATTACGTCATGCTTCAGAAATGTGAAAAATGGTCCGTTTTCAAATGTTTTATTTTTGAACGTCAGTTCACATTTGTAGGTTGATCATCAGTGTTAGAGCTAAAATTAGCATGTTTAAAGGTATTTTCATGCTTCCAGGGGCTCGGGAAGTTAATTAAATACTATTTGGAGGCATTTAATGTTCAAGCAAAAACGGCTGATTTTTGACAAAAGAGATAACACCCCCCCATTACGTCATGCTTCAGAAATGTGGAAAATGGTCCGTTTTCAAATGTTTTATTTTTGAACGTCAGTTCACATTTGTAGGTTGATCATCAGTGTTAGAGCTAAAATTAGCATGTTTAAAGTGATTTTCATGCTTCCAGGGGCCCTAAACACAAGATTAATGGAATGGTTAAAAGTGCATGAAAATGGCCAATTTACTCACTCTGAGTTCTCAAAAAGGGTTTCTTCGCCCCGGGAAGTTAATTAAATACCATTTGGAGGCATTTAATATTCAAGCAAAAACGGCTGATTTTCGACAAAAGAGATAACACCCCCCCATTACATCATGCTTCAGAAATGTGGAAAATGGTCCGTTTTCAAATGTTTTATTTTTGAACGTCAGTTCACATTTGTAGGTGGATCATCAGTGTTAGAGCTAAAATTAGCATGTTTAAAGTGATTTTCATGCTTCCAGGGGCTCGGGAAGTGAATTACATACTATTTGGAGGCATTTAATGTTCAAGCAAAAACGGCTGATTTGTGACAAAAGAGATAACACCCCCCCATTACGTCATGCTTCAGAAATGTGGAAAATGGTCCGTTTTCAAATGTTTTATTTTTGAACGTCAGTTCACATTTGTAGGTTGATCATCAGTGTTAGAGCTAAAATTAGCATGTTTAAAGTGATTTTCATGCTTCCAGGGGCCCTAAACACAAGAATTATGGAATGGTTAAAAGTGCATGAAAATGGCCAATTTACTCACTCTGAGTTCTCAAAAAGGGTTTCTTCACCCCGGGAAGTTAATTAAATACCATTTGAAGGCATTTAATGTTCAAGCAAAAACGGCTGATTTTCGACAAAAGAGATAACACCCCCCCCATTACGTCATGCTTCAGAAATGTGGAAAATGGTCCG
This sequence comes from Lissotriton vulgaris, assembly GCF_964263255.1. Classification (NCBI taxonomy): domain Eukaryota; kingdom Metazoa; phylum Chordata; class Amphibia; order Caudata; family Salamandridae; genus Lissotriton; species Lissotriton vulgaris. The sequence goes on along the minus strand of NW_028251597.1, from coordinate 429,667 downwards.
TTTTCAAATGTTTTATTTTTGAATGTCAGTTCACATTTGTAGGTGGATCATCAGTGTTAGAGGTAAAATTAGCATGTTTAACCCTTTCGATGCTGATGACGAGCTCAGCTCGTCATCACCCACGGGTGTCGTGTGCTGATGACGAGCTGAGCTCGTCATAGTGCCACTAAAATGGCATTTTCCAGCACTGGGGGGGAAAACGCCCAGCAGCCATGTGGTTAAAGTGATTTTCATGCTTCCAGGGGCTCGGGAAGTGAATTAAATACTATTTGGAGGAATTTAATGTTCAAGCAAAAACGGCTGATTTTTGACAAAAGAGATAACACCCCCCCATTACGTCATGCTTCAGAAATGTGAAAAATGGTCCGTTTTCAAATGTTTTATTTTTGAACGTCAGTTCACATTTGTAGGTTGATCATCAGTGTTAGAGCTAAAATTAGCATGTTTAAAGTGATTTTCATGCTACCAGGGGCCCTAAACACAAGATTTATGGAATGGTTAAAAGTGCATGAAAATGGCCAATTTACTCACTCTGAGTTCTCAAAAAGGATTTCTTCACCCGGGAAGTTAATTAAATACCATTTGGAGGCTTTTAATGTTCAAGCAAAAACGGCTGATTTCCGACAAAAGAGATAACACCCCCCCATTACGTCATGCTTCAGAAATGTGGAAAATGGTCCGTTTTCAAATGTTTTATTTTTGAACGTCAGTTCACATTTGTAGGTGGATCATCAGTGTTAGAGCTAAAATTAGCATGTTTAAAGGGATTTTCATGCTTCCAGGGGCTCGGGAAGTGAATTAAATACTATTTGGAGGCATTTAATGTTCAAGCAAAAACAGCTGATTTTTGACAAAAGAGATAACACCCCCCCATTACGTCATGCTTCAGAAATGTGGAAAATGGTCCGTTTTCAAATGTTTTATTTTTGAAAGTCAGTTCACATTTGTAGGTTGATCATTAGTGTTAGAGCTAAAATTAGCATGTTTAAAGTGATTTTCATGCTTCCAGGGGCCCTAAACACAAGATTTATGGAATGGTTGAAAGTGCATGAAAATGGCCAATTTACTCACTCTGAGTTCTCAAAAAGGGTTTCTTCACCCCGGGAAGTTAATTAAATACCATTTGAAGGCATTTAATGTTCAAGCAAAAACGGCTGATTTTCGACAAAAGAGATAACACCCCCCCCCATTACGTCATGCTTCAGAAATGTGGAAAATGGTCCGTTTTCAAATGTTTTATTTTTGAATGTCAGTTCACATTTGTAGGTGGATCATCAGTGTTAGAGGTAAAATTAGCATGTTTAACCCTTTCGATGCTGATGACGAGCTCAGCTCGTCATCACCCACGGGTGTCGTGTGCTGATGACGAGCTGAGCTCGTCATAGTGCCACTAAAATGGCATTTTCCAGCACTGGGGGGGAAAACGCCCAGCAGCCATGTGGTTAAAGTGATTTTCATGCTTCCAGGGGCTCGGGAAGTGAATTAAATACTATTTGGAGGAATTTAATGTTCAAGCAAAAACGGCTGATTTTTGACAAAAGAGATAACACCCCCCCATTACGTCATGCTTCAGAAATGTGAAAAATGGTCCGTTTTCAAATGTTTTATTTTTGAACGTCAGTTCACATTTGTAGGTTGATCATCAGTGTTAGAGCTAAAATTAGCATGTTTAAAGTGATTTTCATGCTACCAGGGGCCCTAAACACAAGATTTATGGAATGGTTAAAAGTGCATGAAAATGGCCAATTTACTCACTCTGAGTTCTCAAAAAGGATTTCTTCACCCCGGGAAGTTAATTAAATACCATTTGGAGGCTTTGAATGTTCAAGCAAAAACGGCTGATTTTCGACAAAAGAGATAACACCCCCCCATTACGTCATGCTTCAGAAATGTGGAAAATGGTCCGTTTTCAAATGTTTTATTTTTGAACGTCAGTTCACATTTGTAGGTGGATCATCAGTGTTAGAGCTAAAATTAGCATGTTTAAAGTGATTTTCATGCTTCCAGGTGCTCAGGAAGTGAATTAAATACTATTTGGAGGAATTTAATGTTCAAGCAAAAACGGCTGATTTTTGACAAAAGAGATAACACCCCCCCATTACGTCATGCTTCAGAAATGTGAAAAATGGTCCGTTTTCAAATGTTTTATTTTTGAACGTCAGTTCACATTTGTAGGTTGATCATCAGTGTCAGAGCTAAAATTAGTATGTTTAAAGTGATTTTCATGCTTCCAGGGGCCCTAAACACAAGATTTACGGAATGGTTAAAAGTGCATGAAAATGGCCAATTTACTCACTCTGAGTTCTCAAAAAGGGTTTCTGCACCCCGGGAAGTTAATTAAATACCATTTGGAGGCATTTAATGTTCAAGCAAAAACGGCTGATTTTCGACAAAAGAGATAACACCCCCCCATTACGTCATGCTTCAGAAATGTGGAAAATGATCCGTTTTCAAATGTTTTATTTTTGAACGTCAGTTCACATTTGTAGGTGGATCATCAGTGTTAGAGCTAAAATTAGCATGTTTAAAGGGATTTTCATGCTTCCAGGAGCTCGGGAAGTGAATTAAATACTATTTGGAGGCATTTAATGTTCAAGCAAAAACAGCTGATTTTTGACAAAAGAGATAACACCCCCCATTACGTCATGCTTCAGAAATGTGGAAAATGGTCCGTTTTCAAATGTTTTATTTTTGAACGTCAGTTCACATTTGTAGGTTGATCATCAGTGTTAGAGCTAAAATTAGCATGTTTAAAGTGATTTTCATGCTTCCAGGGGCCCTAATCACAAGATTTATGGAATGGTTAAAAGTGCATGAAAATGGCCAATTTACTCACTCTGAGTTCTCAAAAAGGGTTTCTTCACCCCGGGAAGTTAATTAAATACCATTTGGAGGCATTTAATGTTCAAGCAAAAACGGCTGATTTTCGACAAAAGAGATAACATCCCCCCATTACGTCATGCTTCAGAAATGTGGAGAATGGTCTGTTTTCAAATGTTTTATTTTTGAACGTCAGTTCACATTTGTAGGTGGATCATCAGTGTTAGAGCGAAAATTAGCATGTTTAAAGTGATTTTCATGCTTCCAGGGGCTCGGGAAGTGAATTAAATACTATTTGGAGGCATTTAATGTTCAATCAAAAACAGCTGATTTTTGACAAAAGAGATAACACCCCCCCATTACGTCATGCTTCAGAAATGTGGAAAATGGTCCGTTTTCAAATGTTTTATTTTTGAACGTCAGTTCACATTTGTAGGTGAATCATCAGTGTTAGAGCTAAAATTAGCATGTTTAAAGTGATTTTCATGCTTCCAGGGGCCCTAAACACAAGATTTATGGAATGGTTAAAAGTGCATGAAAATGGCCAATTTACTCACTCTGAGTTCTCAAAAAGGGTTTCTTCACCCCGGGAAGTTAATTAAATACCATTTGGAGGCATTTAATGTTCAAGCAAAAACTGCTGATTTTTGACAAAAGAGATAACACCCCCCCATTACGTCATGCTTCAGAAATGTGGAAAATGGTCAGTTTTCAAATGTTTTATTTTTGAATGTCAGTTCACATTTGTAGGTGGATCATCAGTGTTAGAGCTAAAATTAGCATGTTTAAAGTGATTTTCATGCTTCCAGGGGCTCGGGAAGTGAATTAAATACTATTTGGAGGAATTTAATGTTCCAGCAAAAACGGCTGATTTTTGACAAAAGAGATAACACCCCCCCATTACGTCATGCTTCAGAAATGTGAAAAATGGTCCGTTTTCAAATGTTTTATTTTTGAACGTCAGTTCACATTTGTAGGTTGATCATCAGTGTTAGAGCTAAAATTAGCATGTTTAAAGGTATTTTCATGCTTCCAGGGGCTCGGGAAGTGAATTTAATACTATTTGGAGGCATTTAATGTTCAAGCAAAAACGGCTGATTTTTGACAAAAGAGATAACACCCCCCCATTACGTCATGCTTCAGAAATGTGGAAAATGGTCCGTTTTCAAATGTTTTATTTTTGAACGTCAGTTCACATTTGTAGGTTGATCATCAGTGTTAGAGCTAAAATTAGCATGTTTAAAGTGATTTTCATGCTTCCAGGGGCCCTAAACACAAGATTAATGGAATGGTTAAAAGTGCATGAAAATGGCCAATTTACTCACTCTGAGTTCTCAAAAAGGGTTTCTTCGCCCCGGGAAGTTAATTAAATACCATTTGGAGGCTTTGAATGTTCAAGCAAAAATGGCTGATTTTCGACAAAAGAGATAACACCCCCCCATTACGTCATGCTTCAGAATGTGGAAAATGGTCCGTTTTCAAATGTTTTATTTTTGAACGTCAGTTCACATTTGTAGGTGGATCATCAGTGTTAGAGCTAAAATTAGCATGTTTAAAGTGATTTTCATGCTTCCAGGGGCTCAGGAAGTGAATTAAATACTATTTGGAGGAATTTAATGTTCAAGCAAAAACGGCTGATTTTTGACAAAAGAGATAACACCCCCCCATTACGTCATGCTTCAGAAAAGTGAAAAATGGTCCGTTTTCAAATGTTTTATTTTTGAACGTCAGTTCACATTTGTAGGTTGATCATCAGTGTTAGAGCTAAAATTAGTATGTTTAAAGTGATTTTCATGCTTCCAGGGGCCCTAAACACAAGATTTACGGAATGGTTAAAAGTGCATGAAAATGGCCAATTTACTCACTCTGAGTTCTCAAAAAGGGTTTCTGCACCCCGGGAAGTTAATTAAATACCATTTGGAGGCATTTAATGTTCAAGCAAAAACGGCCGATTTTCGACAAAAGAGATAACACCCCCCCATTACGTCATGCTTCAGAAATGTGGAAAATGATCCGTTTTCAAATGTTTTATTTTTGAACGTCAGTTCACATTTGTAGGTGGATCATCAGTGTTAGAGCTAAAATTAGCATGTTTAAAGGGATTTTCATGCTTCCGGGAGCTCGGGAAGTGAATTAAATACTATTTGGAGGCATTTAATGTTCAAGCAAAAACAGCTGATTTTTGACAAAAGAGATAACACCCCCCATTACGTCATGCTTCAGAAATGTGGAAAATGGTCCGTTTTCAAATGTTTTATTTTTGAACGTCAGTTCACATTTGTAGGTTGATCATCAGTGTTAGAGCTAAAATTAGCATGTTTAAAGTGATTTTCATGCTTCCAGGGGCCCTAAACACAAGATTTATGGAATGGTTAAAAGTGCATGAAAATGGCCAATTTACTCACTCTGAGTTCTCAAAAAGGGTTTCTTCACCCCGGGAAGTTAATTAAATACCATTTGGAGGCATTTAATGTTCAAGCAAAAACGGCTGATTTTCGACAAAAGAGATAACACCCCCCCATTACGTCATGCTTCAGAAATGTGGAGAATGGTCTGTTTTCAAATGTTTTATTTTTGAACGTCAGTTCACATTTGTAGGTGGATCATCAGTGTTAGAGCTAAAATTAGCATGTTTAAAGTGATTTTCATGCTTCCAGGGGCTCGGGAAGTGAATTAAATACTATTTGGAGGCATTTAATGTTCAATCAAAAACAGCTGATTTTTGACAAAAGAGATAACACCCCCCCATTACGTCATGCTTCAGAAATGTGGAAAATGGTCCGTTTTCAAATGTTTTATTTTTGAACGTCAGTTCACATTTGTAGGTTGATCATCAGTGTTAGAGCTAAAATTAGCATGTTTAAAGTGATTTTCATGCTTCCAGGGGCTCGGGAAGTGAATTAAATACTATTTGGAGGCATTTAATGTTCAAGCAAAAATGGCTGATTTTTGACAAAAGAGATAACACCCCCCCATTACGTAATGCTTCAGAAATGTGGAAAATGGTCCGTTTTCAAATGTTTTATTTTTGAACGTCAGTTCACATTTGTAGGTGAATCATCAGTGTTAGAGCTAAAATTAGCATGTTTAAAGTGATTTTCATGCTTCCAGGGGCCCTAAACACAAGATTTATGGAATGGTTAAAAGTGCATGAAAATGGCCAATTTACTCACTCTGAGTTCTCAAAAAGGGTTTCTTCACCCCGGGAAGTTAATTAAATACCATTTGGAGGCATTTAATGTTCAAGCAAAAACTGCTGATTTTTGACAAAAGAGATAACACCCCCCCATTACGTCATGCTTCAGAAATGTGGAAAATGGTCAGTTTTCAAATGTTTTATTTTTGAATGTCAGTTCACATTTGTAGGTGGATCATCAGTGTTAGAGCTAAAATTAGCATGTTTAAAGTGATTTTCATGCTTCCAGGGGCTCGGGAAGTGAATTAAATACTATTTGGAGGAATTTAATGTTCAAGCAAAAACGGCTGATTTTTGACAAAAGAGATAACACCCCCCCATTACGTCATGCTTCAGAAATGTGAAAAATGGTCCGTTTTCAAATGTTTTATTTTTGAACGTCAGTTCACATTTGTAGGTTGATCATCAGTGTTAGAGCTAAAATTAGCATGTTTAAAGGTATTTTCATGCTTCCAGGGGCTCGGGAAGTTAATTAAATACTATTTGGAGGCATTTAATGTTCAAGCAAAAACGGCTGATTTTTGACAAAAGAGATAACACCCCCCCATAACGTCATGCTTCAGAAATGTGGAAAATGGTCCGTTTTCAAATGTTTTATTTTTGAACGTCAGTTCACATTTGTAGGTTGATCATCAGTGTTAGAGCTAAAATTAGCATGTTTAAAGTGATTTTCATGCTTCCAGGGGCCCTAATCACAAGATTATTGGAATGGTTAAAAGTGCATGAAAATGGCCAATTTACTCACTCTGAGTTCTCAAAAAGGGTTTCTTCGCCCCGGGAAGTTAATTAAATACCATTTGGAGGCATTTAATATTCAAGCAAAAACGGCTGATTTTCGACAAAAGAGATAACACCCCCCCATTACATCATGCTTCAGAAATGTGGAAAATGGTCCGTTTTCAAATGTTTTATTTTTGAACGTCAGTTCACATTTGTAGGTGGATCATCAGTGTTAGAGCTAAAATTAGCATGTTTAAAGTGATTTTCATGCTTCCAGGGGCTCGGGAAGTGAATTACATACTATTTGGAGGCATTTAATGTTCAAGCAAAAACGGCTGATTTTTGACAAAAGAGATAACACCCCCCCATTACGTCATGCTTCAGAAATGTGGAAAATGGTCCGTTTTCAAATGTTTTATTTTTGAACGTCAGTTCACATTTGTAGGTTGATCATCAGTGTTAGAGCTAAAATTAGCATGTTTAAAGTGATTTTCATGCTTCCAGGGGCCCTAAACACAAGAATTATGGAATGGTTAAAAGTGCATGAAAATGGCCAATTTACTCACTCTGAGTTCTCAAAAAGGGTTTCTTCACCCCGGGAAGTTAATTAAATACCATTTGAAGGCATTTAATGTTCAAGCAAAAACGGCTGATTTTCGACAAAAGAGATAACACCCCCCCATTACGTCATGCTTCAGAAATGTGGAAAATGGTCCGTTTTCAAATGTTTTATTTTTGAATGTCAGTTCACATTTGTAGGTGGATCATCAGTGTTAGAGGTAAAATTAGCATGTTTAACCCTTTCGATGCTGATGACGAGCTCAGCTCGTCATCACCCACGGGTGTCGTGTGCTGATGACGAGCTGAGCTCGTCATAGTGCCACTAAAATGGCATTTTCCAGCACTGGGGGGGGAAACGCCCAGCAGCCATGTGGTTAAAGTGATTTTCATGCTTCCAGGGGCTCGGGAAGTGAATTAAATACTATTTGGAGGAATTTAATGTTCAAGCAAAAACGGCTGATTTTTGACAAAAGAGATAACACCCCCCATTACGTCATGCTTCAGAAATGTGAAAAATGGTCCGTTTTCAAATGTTTTATTTTTGAACGTCAGTTCACATTTGTAGGTGGATCATCACTGTTAGAGCTAAAATTAGCATGTTTAAAGTGATTTTCATGCTACCAGGGGCCCTAAACACAAGATTTATGGAATGGTTAAAAGTGCATGAAAATGGCCAATTTACTCACTCTGAGTTCTCAAAAAGGATTTCTTCACCCCGGGAAGTTAATTAAATACCATTTGGAGGCTTTTAATGTTCAAGCAAAAACGGCTGATTTCCGACAAAAGAGATAACACCCCCCCATTACGTCATGCTTCAGAAATGTGGAAAATGGTCCGTTTTCAAATGTTTTATTTTTGAACGTCAGTTCACATTTGTAGGTGGATCATCAGTGTTAGAGCTAAAATTAGCATGTTTAAAGGGATTTTCATGCTTCCAGGGGCTCGGGAAGTGAATTAAATACTATTTGGAGGCATTTAATGTTCAAGCAAAAACAGCTGATTTTTGACAAAAGAGATAACACCCCCCCATTACGTCATGCTTCAGAAATGTGGAAAATGGTCCGTTTTCAAATTTTTTATTTTTGAACGTCAGTTCACATTTGTAGGTTGATCATCAGTGTTAGAGCTAAAATTAGCATGTTTAAAGTGATTTTCATGCTTCCAGGGGCCCTAAACACAAGATTTATGGAATGGTTAAAAGTGCATGAAAATGGCCAATTTACTCACTCTGAGTTCTCAAAAAGGGTTTCTTCACCCCGGGAAGTTAATTAAATACCATTTGAAGGCATTTAATGTTCAAGCAAAAACGGATGATTTTCGACAAAAGAGATAACACCCCCCCCATTACGTCATGCTTCAGAAATGTGGAAAATGGTCCGTTTTCAAATGTTTTATTTTTGAATGTCAGTTCACATTTGTAGGTGGATCATCAGTGTTAGAGGTAAAATTAGCATGTTTAACCCTTTCGATGCTGATGACGAGCTCAGCTCGTCATCACCCACGGGTGTCGTGTGCTGATGACGAGCTGAGCTCGTCATAGTGCCACTAAAATGGCATTTTCCAGCACTGGGGGGGAAAACGCCCAGCAGCCATGTGGTTAAAGTGATTTTCATGCTTCCAGGGGCTCGGGAAGTGAATTAAATACTATTTGGAGGAATTTAATGTTCAAGCAAAAACGGCTGATTTTTGACAAAAGAGATAACACCCCCCATTACGTCATGCTTCAGAAATGTGAAAAATGGTCCGTTTTCAAATGTTTTATTTTTGAACGTCAGTTCACATTTGTAGGTGGATCATCAGTGTTAGAGCTAAAATTAGCATGTTTAAAGTGATTTTCATGCTTCCAGGTGCTCAGGAAGTGAATTAAATACTATTTGGAGGAATTTAATGTTCAAGCAAAAACGGCTGATTTTTGACAAAAGAGATAACACCCCCCCATTACGTCATGCTTCAGAAATGTGAAAAATGGTCCGTTTTCAAATGTTTTATTTTTGAACGTCAGTTCACATTTGTAGGTTGATCATCAGTGTTAGAGCTAAAATTAGTATGTTTAAAGTGATTTTCATGCTTCCAGGGGCCCTAAACACAAGATTTACGGAATGGTTAAAAGTGCATGAAAATGGCCAATTTACTCACTCTGAGTTCTCAAAAAGGGTTTCTGCACCCCAGGAAGTTAATTAAATACCATTTGGAGGCATTTAATGTTCAAGCAAAAACGGCTGATTTTCGACAAAAGAGATAACACCCCCCCATTACCTCATGCTTCTGAAATGTGGAAAATGATCCGTTTTCAAATGTTTTATTTTTGAACGTCAGTTCACATTTGTAGGTGGATCATCAGTGTTAGAGCTAAAATTAGCATGTTTAAAGGGATTTTCATGCTTCCAGGAGCTCGGGAAGTGAATTAAATACTATTTGGAGGCATTTAATGTTCAAGCAAAAACAGCAGATTTTTGACAAAAGAGATAACACCCCCCATTACGTCATGCTTCAGAAATGTGGAAAATGGTCCGTTTTCAAATGTTTTATTTTTGAACGTCAGTTCACATTTGTAGGTTGATCATCAGTGTTAGAGCTAAAATTAGCATGTTTAAAGTGATTTTCATGCTTCCAGGGGCCCTAAACACAAGATTTATGGAATGGTTAAAAGTGCATGAAAATGGCCAATTTACTCACTCTGAGTTCTCAAAAAGGGTTTCTTCACCCCGGGAAGTTAATTAAATACCATTTGGAGGCATTTAATGTTCAAGCAAAAACGGCTGATTTTCGACAAAAGAGATAACACCCCCCCATTACGTCATGCTTCAGAAATGTGGAGAATGGTCTGTTTTCAAATGTTTTATTTTTGAACGTCAGTTCACATTTGTAGGTGGATCATCAGTGTTAGAGCTCAAATTAGCATGTTTAAAGTGATTTTCATGCTTCCAGGGGCTCGGGAAGTGAATTAAATACTATTTGGAGGCATTTAATGTTCAATCAAAAACAGCTGATTTTTGACAAAAGAGATAACACCCCCCCATTACGTCATGCTTCAGAAATGTGGAAAATGGGTCGTTTTCAAATGTTTTATTTTTGAACGTCAGTTCACATTTGTAGGTTGATCATCAGTGTTAGAGCTAAAATTAGCATGTTTAAAGTGATTTTCATGCTTCCAGGGGCTCGGGAAGTGAATTAAATACTATTTGGAGGCATTTAATGTTCAAGCAAAAATGGCTGATTTTTGACAAAAGAGATAACACCCCCCCATTACGTCATGCTTCAGAAATGTGGAAAATGGTCCGTTTTCAAATGTTTTATTTTTGAACGTCAGTTCACATTTGTAGGTGAATCATCAGTGTTAGAGCTAAAATTAGCATGTTTAAAGTGATTTTCATGCTTCCAGGGGCCCTAAACACAAGATTTATGGAATGGTTAAAAGTGCATGAAAATGGCCAATTTACTCACTCTGAGTTCTCAAAAAGGGTTTCTTCACCCCGGGAAGTTAATTAAATACCATTTGGAGGCATTTAATGTTCAAGCAAAAACTGCTGATTTTTGACAAAAGAGATAACACCCCCCCATTACGTCATGCTTCAGAAATGTGGAAAATGGTCAGTTTTCAAATGTTTTATTTTTGAATGTCAGTTCACATTTGTAGGTGGATCATCAGTGTTAGAGCTAAAATTAGCTTGTTTAAAGTGATTTTCATGCTTCCAGGGGCTCGGGAAGTGAATTAAATACTATTTGGAGGAATTTAATGTTCCAGCAAAAACGGCTGATTTTTGACAAAAGAGATAACACCCCCCATTACGTCATGCTTCAGAAATGTGAAAAATGGTCCGTTTTCAAATGTTTTATTTTTGAACGTCAGTTCACATTTGTAGGTGGATCATCAGTGTTAGAGCTAAAATTAGCATGTTTAAAGTGATTTTCATGCTTCCAGGGGCCCTAAACACAAGATTTATGGAATGGTTAAAAGTGCATGAAAATGGCCAATTTACTCACTCTGAGTTCTCAAAAAGGGTTTCTTCACCCCGGGAAGTTAATTAAATACCATTTGGAGGCATTTAATGTTCAAGCAAAAATGGCTGATTTTCGACAAAAGAGATAACACCCCCCCATTACGTCATGCTTCAGAAATGTGGAAAATGGTCCGTTTTCAAATGTTTTATTTTTGAACGTCAGTTCACATTTTTAGGTGGATCATCAGTGTTAGAGCTAAAATTAGCATGTTTAAAGTGATTTTCATGCTTCCAGGGGCTCGGAAGTGAATTAAATACTATTTGGAGGAATTTAATATTCAAGCAAAAACGGCTGATTTTTGACAAAAGAGATAACACCCCCCCATTACGTCATGCTTCAGAAATGTGAAAAATGGTCCGTTTTCAAATGTTTTATTTTTGAACGTCAGTTCACATTTGTAGGTTGATCATCAGTGTTAGAGCTAAAATTAGCATGTTTAAAGTGATTTTCATGCTACCAGGGGCCCTAAACACAAGATTTATGGAATGGTTAAAAGTGCATGAAAATGGCCAATTTACTCACTCTGAGTTCTCAAAAAGGATTTCTTCACCCCGGGAAGTTAATTAAATACCATTTGGAGGCATTTAATGTTCAAGCAAAAACGGCTGATTTTCGACAAAAGAGATAACACCCCCCCATTACGTCATGCTTCAGAAATGTGGAAAATGTTCCGTTTTCAAATGTTTTATTTTTGAACGTCAGTTCACATTTGTAGGTTGATCATCAGTGTTAGAGCTAAAATTAGCATGTTTAAATTGATTTTCATGCTTCCAGGGGCTCGGGAAGTGAATTAAATACTATTTGGAGGCATTTAATGTTCAAGAAAATACGGCTGATTTTTGACAAAAGAGATAACACCCCCCCCCATTACGTCATGCTTCAGAAATGTGGAAAATGGTCCGTTTTCAAATGTTTTATTTTTGAACGTCAGTTCACATTTGTAGGTTGATCATCAGTGTTAGAGCTAAAATTAGTATGTTTAAAGTGATTTTCATGCTTCCAGGGGCCCTAAACACAAGATTTACGGAATGGTTAAAAGTGCATGAAAATGGCCAATTTACTCACTCTGAGTTCTCAAAAAGGGTTTCTTCACCCCGGGAAGTTAATTAAATACCATTTGGAGGCATTTAATGTTCAAGCAAAAACGGCTGATTATCGACAAAAGAGATAACACCCCCCCATTACGTCATGCTTCAGAAATGTGAAAAATGGTCCGTTTTCAAATGTTTTATTTTTGAACGTCAGTTCACATTTGTAGGTTGATCATCAGTGTTAGAGCTAAAATTAGCATGTTTAAAGGTATTTTCATGCTTCCAGGGGCTCGGGAAGTTAATTAAATACTATTTGGAGGCATTTAATGTTCAAGCAAAAACGGCTGATTTTTGACAAAAGAGATAACACCCCCCCCCATTACGTCATGCTTCAGAAATGTGGAAAATGGTCCGTTTTCAAATGTTTTATTTTTGAACGTCAGTTCACATTTGTAGGTTGATCATCAGTGTTAGAGCTAAAATTAGTATGTTTAAAGTGATTTTCATGCTTCCAGGGGCCCTAAACACAAGATTTACGGAATGGTTAAAAGTGCATGAAAATGGCCAATTTACTCACTCTGAGTTCTCAAAAAGGGTTTCTTCACCCCGGGAAGTTAATTAAATACCATTTGGAGGCATTTAATGTTCAAGCAAAAACGGCTGATTTTCGAAAAAAGAGATAACACCCCCCCATTACGTCATGCTTCAGAAATGTGGAGAATGGTCCGTTTTCAAATGTTTTATTTTTGAACGTCAGTTCACATTTGTAGGTGGATCATCAGTGTTAGAGCTAAAATTAGCATGTTTAAAGTGATTTTCATGCTTCCGGGGGCTCGGAAGTGAATTAAATACTATTTGGAGGAATTTAATATTCAAGCAAAAACGGCTGATTTTTGACAAAAGAGATAACACCCCCCCATTACGTCATGCTTCAGAAATGTGAGAAATGGTCCGTTTTCAAATGTTTTATTTTTGAACGTCAGTTCACATTTGTAGGTTGATCATCAGTGTTAGAGCTAAAATTAGCATGTTTAAAGTGATTTTCATGCTACCAGGGGGCCTAAACACAAGATTTATGGAATGGTTAAAAGTGCATGAAAATGGCCAATTTACTCACTCTGAGTTCTCAAAAAGGATTTCTTCACCCCGGGAAGTTAATTAAATACCATTTGGAGGCATTTAATGTTCAAGCAAAAACGGCTGATTATCGACAAAAGAGATAACACCCCCCCATTACGTCATGCTTCAGAAATGTGGAAAATGGTCCGTTTTCAAATGTTTTATTTTTGAACGTCAGTTCACATTTGTAGGTTGATCATCAGTGTTAGAGCTAAAATTAGCATGTTTAAAGTGATTTTCATGCTTCCAGGGGCTCGGGAAGTGAATTAAATACAATTTGGAGGCATTTAATGTTCAAGCAAAAACGGCTGATTTTTGACAAAAGAGATAACACCCCCCCATTACGTCATGCTTCAGAAATGTGGAAAATGGCCCGTTTTCAAATGTTTTATTTTTGGACGTCAGTTCACATTTGTAGGTTGATCATCAGTGTTAGAGCTAAAATTAGTACGTTTAAAGTGATTTTCATGCTTCCAGGGGCCCTAAACACAAGATTTACGGAATGGTTAAAAGTGCATGAAAATGGCCAATTTACTCACTCTGAGTTCTCAAAAAGGGTTTCTTCACCCCGGGAAGTTAATTAAATACCATTTGGAGGCATTTAATGTTCAAGCAAAAACGGCTGATTTTCGACAAAAGAGATAACACCCCCCCATTACGTCATGCTTCAGAAATGTGGAAAATGATCCGTTTTCAAATGTTTTATTTTTGAACGTCAGTTCACATTTGTAGGTGGATCATCAGTGTTAGAGCTAAAATTAGCATGTTTAAAGGGATTTTCATGCTTCCAGGGGCTCGGGAAGTGAATTAAATACTATTTGGAGGCATTTAATGTTCAAGCAAAAACAGCTGATTTTTGATAAAAGAGATAACACCCCCCCATTACGTCATGCTTCAAAAATGTGGAAAATGGTCCGTTTTCAAATGTTTTATTTTTGAACGTCAGTTCACATTTGTAGGTTGATCATCAGTGTTAGAGCTAAAATTAGCATGTTTAAAGTGATTTTCATGCTTCCAGGGGCTCGGGAAGTGAATTAAATACTATTTGGAGGCATTTAATGTTCAAGCAAAAATGGCTGATTTTTGACAAAAGAGATAACACCCCCCCCATTACGTCATGCTTCAGAAATGTGGAAAATGGTCCGTTTTCAAATGTTTTATTTTTGAACGTCAGTTCACATTTGTAGGTGAATCATCAGTGTTAGAGCTAAAATTAGCATGTTTAAAGTGATTTTCATGCTTCCAGGGGCCCTAAACACAAGATTTATGGAATGGTTAAAAGTGCATGAAAATTGCCAATTTACTCACTCTGAGTTCTCCAAAAGGGTTTCTTCACCCCGGGAAGTTAATTAAATACCATTTGGAGGCATTTAATGTTCAAGCAAAAACGGCTGATTTTTGACAAAAGAGATAACACCCCCCATTACGTCATGCTTCAGAAATGTGGAAAATGGTCCGTTTTCAAATGTTTTATTTTTGAATGTCAGTTCACATTTGTAGGTTGATCATCAGTGTTAGAGCTAAAATTAGCATGTTTGAAGTGATTTTCATGCTTCCAGGGGCCCTAAACACAAGATTTATGGAATGGTTAAAAGTGCATGAAAATGGCCAATTTACTCACTCTGAGTTCTCAAAAAGGGTTTCTTCACCCCGGGAAGTTAATTAAATACCATTTGGAGGCATTTAATGTTCAAGCAAAAACGGCTGATTTTCGACAAAAGAGATAACACCCCCCCATTACGTCATGCTTCAGAAATGTGGAAAATGATCCGTTTTCAAATGTTTTATTTTTGAACGTCAGTTCACATTTGTAGGTGGATCATCAGTGTTAGAGCTAAAATTAGCATGTTTAAAGTGATTTTCATGCTTCCAGGGGCTCGGGAAGTGAATTAAATACTATTTGGAGGCATTTAATGTTCAAGCAAAAACGGCTGATTTTTGACAAAAGAGATAACACCCCCCCATTACGTCATGCTTCAGAAATGTGGAAAATGGTCCGTTTTCAAATGTTTTATTTTTGAACGTCAGTTCACATTTGTAGGTTGATCATCAGTGTTAGAGCTAAAATTAGCATGTTTAAAGTGATTTTCATGCTTCCAGGGGCCCTAAACACAAGATTTATGGAATGGTTAAAAGTGCATGAAAATGGCCAATTTACTCACTCTGAGTTCTCAAAAAGGGTTTCTTCACCCCGGGAAGTTAATTAAATACCATTTGGAGGCATTTAATGTTCAAGCATAAACGGCTGATTTTCGACAAAAGAGATAACACCCCCCCCATTACGTCATGCTTCAGAAATGTGGAAAATGGTCCGTTTTCAAATGTTTTATTTTTGAATGTCAGTTCACATTTGTAGGTGGATCATCAGTGTTAGAGCTAAAATTAGCATGTTTAAAGTGATTTTCATGCTTCCAGGGGCTCGGGAAGTGAATTAAATACTATTTGGAGGAATTTAATGTTCAAGCAAAAACGGCTGATTTTTGACAAAAGAGATAACACCCCCCCATTACGTCATGCTTCAGAAATGTGAAAAATGGTCCGTTTTCAAATGTTTTATTTTTGAACGTCAGTTCACATTTGTAGGTTGATCATCAGTGTTAGAGCTAAAATTTGCATGTTTAAAGTGATTTTCATGCTACCAGGGGCCCTAAACACAAGATTTATGGAATGGTTAAAAGTGCATGAAAATGGCCAATTTACTCACTCTGAGTTCTCAAAAAGGATTTCTTCACCCCGGGAAGTTAATTAAATACCATTTGGAGGCTTTTAATGTTCAAGCAAAAATGGCTGATTTTCGACAAAAGAGATAACACCCCCCCATTACGTCATGCTTCAGAAATTTGGAAAATGGTCCGTTTTCAAATGTTTTATTTTTGAACGTCAGTTCACATTTGTAGGTGGATCATCAGTGTTAGAGCTAAAATTAGAATGTTAAAAGTGATTTTCATGCTTCCAGGGGCTCGGGAAGTGAATTAAATACTATTTGGAGGAATTTAATGTTCAAGCAAAAACGGCTGATTTTTGACAAAAGAGATAACACCCCCCCATTACGTCATGCTTCAGAAATGTGAAAAATGGTCCGTTTTCAAATGTTTTATTTTTGAACGTCAGTTCACATTTGTAGGTTGATCATCAGTGTTAGACCTAAAATTAGTATGTTTAAAGTGATTTTCATGCTTCCAGGGGCCCTAAACACAAGATTTACGGAATGGTTAAAAGTGCATGAAAATGGCCAATTTACTCACTCTGAGTTCTCAAAAAGGGTTTCTTCACCCCGGGAAGTTATTTAAATACCATTTGGAGGCATTTAATGTTCAAGCAAAAACGGCTGATTTTCGACAAAAGAGATAACACCCCCCATTACGTCATGCTTCAGAAATGTGGAAAATGATCCGTTTTCAAATGTTTTATTTTCGAACGCCAGTTCACATTTGTAGGTGGATCATCAGTGTTAAAGCTAAAATTAGCATGTTTAAAGGGATTTTCATGCTTCCAGGAGCTCGGGAAGTGAATTAAATACTATTTGGAGGCATTTAATGTTCAAGCAAAAACAGCTGATTTTTGACAAAAGAGATAACACCCCCCCATTACGTCATGCTTCAGAAATTTGGAAAATGGTCCGTTTTCAAATGTTTTATTTTTGAACGTCAGTTCACATTTGTAGGTGGATCATCAGTGTTAGAGCTAAAATTAGAATGTTAAAAGTGATTTTCATGCTTCCAGGGGCTCGGGAAGTGAATTAAATACTATTTGGAGGAATTTAATGTTCAAGCAAAAACGGCTGATTTTTGACAAAAGAGATAACACCCCCCCATTACGTCATGCTTCAGAAATGTGAAAAATGGTCCGTTTTCAAATGTTTTATTTTTGAACGTCAGTTCACATTTGTAGGTTGATCATCAGTGTTAGACCTAAAATTAGTATGTTTAAAGTGATTTTCATGCTTCCAGGGGCCCTAAACACAAGATTTACGGAATGGTTAAAAGTGCATGAAAATGGCCAATTTACTCACTCTGAGTTCTCAAAAAGGGTTTCTTCACCCCGGGAAGTTATTTAAATACCATTTGGAGGCATTTAATGTTCAAGCAAAAACGGCTGATTTTCGACAAAAGAGATAACACCCCCCCATTACGTCATGCTTCAGAAATGTGGAAAATGATCCGTTTTCAAATGTTTTATTTTCGAACGTCAGTTCACATTTGTAGGTGGATCATCAGTGTTAAAGCTAAAATTAGCATGTTTAAAGGGATTTTCATGCTTCCAGGAGCTCGGGAAGTGAATTAAATACTATTTGGAGGCATTTAATGTTCAAGCAAAAACAGCTGATTTTTGACAAAAGAGATAACACCCCCCCATTACGTCATGCTTCAGAAATGTGGAAAATGGTCCGTTTTCAAATGTTTTATTTTTGAACGTCAGTTCACATTTGTAGGTTAATCATCAGTGTTAGAGCTAAAATTAGCATGTTTAAAGTGATTTTCATGCTTCCAGGGGCCCTAAACACAAGATTTATGGAATGGTTAAAAGTGCATGAAAATGGCCAATTTACTCACTCTGAGTTCTCAAAAAGGGTTTCTTCACCCCGGGAAGTTAATTAAATACCATTTGGAGGCATTTAATGTTCAAGCAAAAACGGCTGATTTTCGACAAAAGAGATAACACCCCCCCATTACGTCATGCTTCAGAAATGTGGAGAATGGTCCGTTTTCAAATGTTTTATTTTTGAACGTCAGTTCACATTTGTAGGTGGATCATCAGTGTTAGAGCTAAAATTAGCATGCTTAAAGTGATTTTCATGCTTCCAGGGGCTCGGGAAAAGAATTAAATACTATTTGGAGGCATTTAATGTTCAATCAAAAACGGCTGATTTTTGACAAAAGAGATAACACCCCCCCATTACGTCATGCTTCAGAAATGTGGAAAATGGTCCGTTTTCAAATGTTTTATTTTTGAACGTCAGTTCACATTTGTAGGTTGATCATCAGTGTTAGAGCTAAAATTAGCATGTTTAAAGTGATTTTCATGCTTCCAGGGGCCCTAAACACAAGATTTATGGAATGGTTAAAAGTGCATGAAAATGGCCAATGTACTCACTCTGAGTTCTCAAAAAGGGTTTCTTCACCCCGGGAAGTTAATTAAATACCATTTGGAGGCATTTAATGTTCAAGCAAAAACGGCTGATTTTTGACAAAAGAGATAACACCCCCCCCCATTACGTCATGCTTCAGAAATGTGGAAAATGGTCCATTTTCAAATGTTTTATATTTGAATGTCAGTTCACATTTGTAGGTGGATCATCAGTGTTAGAGCTAAAATTAGCATGTTTAAAGTGATTTTAATGCTTCCAGGGGCTCGGGAAGTGAATTAAATACTATTTGGAGGAATTTAATGTTTAAGCAAAAACGGCTGATTTTTGACAAAAGAGATAACACCCCCCATTACGTCATGCTTCAGAAATGTGGAAAATGGTCCGTTTTCAAATGTTTTATTTTTGAACGTCAGTTCACATTTGTAGGTTGATCATCAGTGTTAGAGCTAAAATTAGTATGTTTAAAGTGATTTTCATGCTTCCAGGGGCCCTAAACACAAGATTTACGGAATGGTTAAAAGTGCATGAAAATGGCCAATTTACTCACTCTAAGTTCTCAAAAAGGGTTTTTTCACCCCGGGAAGGTAATTAAATACCATTTGGAGGCATTTAATGTTCAAGCAAAAACGGCTGATTTTCGACAAAAGAGATAACACCCCCCATTACGTCATGCTTCAGAAATGTGGAAAATGATCCGTTTTCAAATGTTTTATTTTTGAACGTCAGTTCACATTTGTAGGTGGATCATCAGTGTTAGAGCTAAAATTAGCATGTTTAAAGGGATTTTCATGCTTCCGGGGGCTCGGGAAGTGAATTAAATACTATTTGGAGGCATTTAATGTTCAATCAAAAACGGCTGATTTTTGACAAAAGAGATAACACCCCCCCATTACGTCATGCTTCAGAAATGTGGAAAATGGTCCGTTTTCAAATGTTTTATTTTTGAACGTCAGTTCACATTTGTAGGTTGATCATCAGTGTTAGAGCTAAAATTAGCATGTTTAAAGTGATTTTCATGCTTCCAGGGGCCCTAAACACAAGATTTATGGAATGGTAAAAGTGCATGAAAATGGCCAATTTACTCACTCTGAGTTCTCAAAAAGGGTTTCTTCACCCCGGGAAGTTAATTAAATACCATTTGGAGGCATTTAATGTTCAAGCAAAAACGGCTGATTTTCGACAAAAGAGATAACACCCCCCCATTACGTCATGCTTCAGAAATGTGGAAAATGGTCCGTTTTCAAATGTTTTATTTTTGAACGTCAGTTCACATTTGTAGGTGGATCATCAGTGTTAGAGCTAAAATTAGCATGTTTAAAGTGATTTTCATGCTTCCAGGGGCTCGGAAGTGAATTAAATACTATTTGGAGGAATTTAATATTCAAGCAAAAACGGCTGATTTTTGACAAAAGAGATAACACCCCCCCATTACGTCATGCTTCAGAAATGTGAAAAATGGTCCGTTTTCAAATGTTTTATTTTTGAACGTCAGTTCACATTTGTAGGTTGATCATCAGTGTTAGAGCTAAAATTAGCATGTTTAAAGTGATTTTCATGCTACCAGGGGCCCTAAACACAAGATTTATGGAATGGTTAAAAGTGCATGAAAATGGCCAATTCACTCACTCTGAGTTCTCAAAAAGGATTTCTTCACCCCGGGAAGTTAATTAAATACCATTTGGAGGCATTTAATGTTCAAGCAAAACCGGCTGATTTTCGACAAAAGAGATAACACCCCCCCATTACGTCATGCTTCAGAAATGTGGAAAATGGTCCTTTTTCAAATGTTTTATTTTTGAACGTCAGTTCACATTTGTAGGTGGATCATCAGTGTTAGAGCTAAAATTAGCATGTTCAAAGGGATTTTCATGCTTCCAGGGGCTCGGGAAGTGAATTAAATACTATTTGGAGGCATTTAATGTTCAAGCAAAAACAGCTGATTTTTGACAAAAGAGATAACACCCCCCCATTACGTCATGCTTCAGAAATGTGGAAAATGGTCCGTTTTCAAATGTTTTATTTTTGAACGTCAGTTCACATTTGTAGGTTGATCATCAGTGTTAGAGCTAAAATTAGCATGTTTAAAGTGATTTTCATGCTTCCAGGGGCCCTAAACACAAGATTTATGGAATGGTTAAAAGTGCATGAAAATGGCCAATTTACTCACTCTGAGTTCTCAAAAAGGATTTCTTCACCCCGGGAAGTTAATTAAATACCATTTGGAGGCATTTAATGTTGAAGCAAAAACGGCTGATTTTCGACAAAAGAGAGAACACCCCCCCATTACGTCATGCTTCAGAAATGTGGAGAATGGTCCGTTTTCAAATGTTTTATTTTTGAACGTCAGTTCACATTTGTAGGTGGATCATCAGTGTTAGAGCTAAAATTAGCATGTTTAAAGTGATTTTCATGCTTCCAGGGGCTCGGGAAGTGAATTAAATACTATTTGGAGGCATTTAATGTTCAAGCAAAAATGGCTGATTTTTGACAAAAGAGATAACACCCCCCCCCATTACGTCATGCTTCAGAAATGTGGAAAATGGTCCGTTTTCAAATGTTTTATTTTTGAACGTCAGTTCACATTTGTAGGTGAATCATCAGTGTTAGAGCTAAAATTAGCATGTTTAAAGTGATTTTCATGCTTCCAGGGGCCCTAAACACAAGATTTATGGAATGGTTAAAAGTGCATGAAAATGGCCAATTTACTCACTCTGAGTTCTCAAAAAGGGTTTCTTCACCCCGGGAAGTTAATTAAATACCATTTGGAGGCATTTAATGTTCAAGCAAAAACGGCTATTTTTTGACAAAAGAGATAACACCCCCCCCCATTACGTCATGCTTCAGAAATGTGGAAAATGGTCCGTTTTCAAATGTTTTATTTTTGAATGTCAGTTCACATTTGTAGGTTGATCATCAGTGTTAGAGCTAAAATTAGCATGTTTAAAGTGATTTTCATGCTTCCAGGGGCCCTAAACACAAGATTTATGGAATGGTTAAAAGTGCATGAAAATGGCCAATTTACTCACTCTGAGTTCTCAAAAAGGGTTTCTTCACCCCGGGACGTTAATTAAATACCATTTGGAGGCATTTAATGTTCAAGCAAAAACGGCTGATTTTCGACAAAAGAGATAACACCCCCCCATTACGTCATGCTTCAGAAATGTGGAAAATGATCCGTTTTCAAATGTTTTATTTTTGAACGTCAGTTCACATTTGTAGGTGGATCATCAGTGTTAGAGCTAAAATTAGCATGTTTAAAGTGATTTTCATGCTTCCAGGGGCTCAGGAAGTGAATTAAATACTATTTGGAGGCATTTAATGTTCAAGCAAAAACGGCTGATTTTTGACAAAAGAGATAACACCCCCCCATTACGTCATGCTTCAGAAATGTGGAAAATGGTCCGTTTTCAAATGTTTGATTTTTGAACGTCAGTTCACATTTGTAGGTTGATCATCAGTGTTAGAGCTAAAATTAGCATGTTTAAAGTGATTTTCATGCTTCCAGGGGCCCTAAACACAAGATTAATGGAATGGTTAAAAGTGCATGAAAATGGTCAATTTACTCACTCTGAGTTCTCAAAAAGGGTTTCTTCGCCCCGGGAAGTTAATTAAATACCATTTGGAGGCATTTAATATTCAAGCAAAAACGGCTGATTTTCGACAAAAGAGATAACACCCCCCCATTACATCATGCTTCAGAAATGTGGAAAATGGTCCGTTTTCAAATGTTTTATTTTTGAACGTCAGTTCACATTTGTAGGTGGATCATCAGTGTTAGAGCTAAAATTAGCATGTTTAAAGTGATTTTCATGCTTCCAGGGGCTCGGGAAGTGAATTACATACTATTTGGAGGCATTTAATGTTCAAGCAAAAACGGCTGATTTTTGACAAAAGAGATAACACCCCCCCATTACGTCATGCTTCAGAAATGTGGAAAATGGTCCGTTTTCAAATGTTTTATTTTTGAACGTCAGTTCACATTTGTAGGTTGATCATCAGTGTTAGAGCTAAAATTAGCATGTTTAAAGTGATTTTCATGCTTCCAGGGGCCCTAAACACAAGATTTATGGAATGGTTAAAAGTGCATGAAAATGGCCAATTTACTCACTCTGAGTTCTCAAAAAGGGTTTCTTCACCCCGGGAAGTTAATTAAATACCATTTGAAGGCATTTAATGTTCAAGCAAAAACGGCTGATTTTCGACAAAAGAGATAACACCCCCCATTACGTCATGCTTCAGAAATGTGGAAAATGGTCAGTTTTCAAATGTTTTATTTTTGAATGTCAGTTCACATTTGTAGGTTGATCATCAGTGTTAGAGCTAAAATTAGCATGTTTAAAGTGATTTTCATGCTTCCAGGGGCCCTAAACACAAGATTTATGGAATGGTTAAAAGTGCATTAAAATGGCCAATTTACTCACTCTGAGTTCTCAAAAAGGGTTTCTTCACCCCGGGAAGTTAATTAAATACCATTTGGAGGCATTTAATGTTCAAGCAAAAACGGCTGATTTTCGACAAAAGAGATAACACCCCCCCATTACATCATGCTTCAGAAATGTGGAAAATGGTCCGTTTTCAAATGTTTTATTTTTGAACGTCAGTTCACATTTGTAGGTGGATCATCAGTGTTAGAGCTAAAATTAGCATGTTTAAAGTGATTTTCATGCTTCCAGGGGCTCGGGAAGTGAATTACATACTATTTGGAGGCATTTAATGTTCAAGCAAAAACGGCTGATTTTTGACAAAAGAGATAACACCCCCCCATTACGTCATGCTTCAGAAATGTGGAAAATGGTCCGTTTTCAAATGTTTTATTTTTGAACGTCAGTTCACATTTGTAGGTTGATCATCAGTGTTAGAGCTAAAATTAGCATGTTTAAAGTGATTTTCATGCTTCCAGGGGCCCTAAACACAAGATTTATGGAATGGTTAAAAGTGCATGAAAATGGCCAATTTACTCACTCTGAGTTCTCAAAAAGGGTTTCTTCACCCCGGGAAGTTAATTAAATACCATTTGAAGGCATTTAATGTTCAAGCAAAAACGGCTGATTTTCGACAAAAGAGATAACACCCCCCATTACGTCATGCTTCAGAAATGTGGAAAATGGTCAGTTTTCAAATGTTTTATTTTTGAATGTCAGTTCACATTTGTAGGTGGATCATCAGTCTTAGAGCTAAAATTAGCATGTTTAAAGTGATTTTCATGCTTCCGGGGGCTCGGGAAGTGAATTAAATACTATTTGGAGGCATTTAATGTTCAAGCAAAAACAGCTGATTTTTGACAAAAGAGATAACACCCCCCCATTACGTCATGCTTCAGAAATGTGGAAAATGGTCCGTTTTCAAATGTTTTATTTTTGAACGTCAGTTCACATTTGTAGGTTGATCATCAGTGTTAGAGCTAAAATTAGCATGTTTAAAGTGATTTTCATGCTTCCAGGGGCCCTAAACACAAGATTTATGGAATGGTTAAAAGTGCATGAAAATGGCCAATTTACTCACTCTGAGTTCTCAAAAAGGATTTCTTCACCCCGGGAAGTTAATTAAATACCATTTGGAGGCATTTAATGTTGAAGCAAAAACGGCTGATTTTCGACAAAAGAGAGAACACCCCCCCATTACGTCATGCTTCAGAAATGTGGAGAATGGTCCGTTTTCAAATGTTTTATTTTTGAACGTCAGTTCACATTTGTAGGTGGATCATCAGTGTTAGAGCTAAAATTAGCATGTTTAAAGTGATTTTCATGCTTCCAGGGGCTCGGGAAGTGAATTAAATACTATTTGGAGGCATTTAATGTTCAAGCAAAAATGGCTGATTTTTGACAAAAGAGATAACACCCCCCCCCATTACGTCATGCTTCAGAAATGTGGAAAATGGTCCGTTTTCAAATGTTTTATTTTTGAACGTCAGTTCACATTTGTAGGTGAATCATCAGTGTTAGAGCTAAAATTAGCATGTTTAAAGTGATTTTCATGCTTCCAGGGGCCCTAAACACAAGATTTATGGAATGGTTAAAAGTGCATGAAAATGGCCAATTTACTCACTCTGAGTTCTCAAAAAGGGTTTCTTCACCCCGGGAAGTTAATTAAATACCATTTGGAGGCATTTAATGTTCAAGCAAAAACGGCTGATTTTTGACAAAAGAGATAACACCCCCCCCCATTACGTCATGCTTCAGAAATGTGGAAAATGGTCCGTTTTCAAATGTTTTATTTTTGAATGTCAGTTCACATTTGTAGGTTGATCATCAGTGTTAGAGCTAAAATTAGCATGTTTAAAGTGATTTTCATGCTTCCAGGGGCCCTAAACACAAGATTTATGGAATGGTTAAAAGTGCATGAAAATGGCCAATTTACTCACTCTGAGTTCTCAAAAAGGGTTTCTTCACCCCGGGACGTTAATTAAATACCATTTGGAGGCATTTAATGTTCAAGCAAAAACGGCTGATTTTCGACAAAAGAGATAACACCCCCCCATTACGTCATGCTTCAGAAATGTGGAAAATGATCCGTTTTCAAATGTTTTATTTTTGAACGTCAGTTCACATTTGTAGGTGGATCATCAGTGTTAGAGCTAAAATTAGCATGTTTAAAGTGATTTTCATGCTTCCAGGGGCTCAGGAAGTGAATTAAATACTATTTGGAGGCATTTAATGTTCAAGCAAAAACGGCTGATTTTTGACAAAAGAGATAACACCCCCCCATTACGTCATGCTTCAGAAATGTGGAAAATGGTCCGTTTTCAAATGTTTGATTTTTGAACGTCAGTTCACATTTGTAGGTTGATCATCAGTGTTAGAGCTAAAATTAGCATGTTTAAAGTGATTTTCATGCTTCCAGGGGCCCTAAACACAAGATTAATGGAATGGTTAAAAGTGCATGAAAATGGTCAATTTACTCACTCTGAGTTCTCAAAAAGGGTTTCTTCGCCCCGGGAAGTTAATTAAATACCATTTGGAGGCATTTAATATTCAAGCAAAAACGGCTGATTTTCGACAAAAGAGATAACACCCCCCCATTACATCATGCTTCAGAAATGTGGAAAATGGTCCGTTTTCAAATGTTTTATTTTTGAACGTCAGTTCACATTTGTAGGTGGATCATCAGTGTTAGAGCTAAAATTAGCATGTTTAAAGTGATTTTCATGCTTCCAGGGGCTCGGGAAGTGAATTACATACTATTTGGAGGCATTTAATGTTCAAGCAAAAACGGCTGATTTTTGACAAAAGAGATAACACCCCCCCATTACGTCATGCTTCAGAAATGTGGAAAATGGTCCGTTTTCAAATGTTTTATTTTTGAACGTCAGTTCACATTTGTAGGTTGATCATCAGTGTTAGAGCTAAAATTAGCATGTTTAAAGTGATTTTCATGCTTCCAGGGGCCCTAAACACAAGATTTATGGAATGGTTAAAAGTGCATGAAAATGGCCAATTTACTCACTCTGAGTTCTCAAAAAGGGTTTCTTCACCCCGGGAAGTTAATTAAATACCATTTGAAGGCATTTAATGTTCAAGCAAAAACGGCTGATTTTCGACAAAAGAGATAACACCCCCCATTACGTCATGCTTCAGAAATGTGGAAAATGGTCAGTTTTCAAATGTTTTATTTTTGAATGTCAGTTCACATTTGTAGGTTGATCATCAGTGTTAGAGCTAAAATTAGCATGTTTAAAGTGATTTTCATGCTTCCAGGGGCCCTAAACACAAGATGTATGGAATGGTTAAAAGTGCATTAAAATGGCCAATTTACTCACTCTGAGTTCTCAAAAAGGGTTTCTTCACCCCGGGAAGTTAATTAAATACCATTTGGAGGCATTTAATGTTCAAGCAAAAACGGCTGATTTTCGACAAAAGAGATAACACCCCCCCATTACATCATGCTTCAGAAATGTGGAAAATGGTCCGTTTTCAAATGTTTTATTTTTGAACGTCAGTTCACATTTGTAGGTGGATCATCAGTGTTAGAGCTAAAATTAGCATGTTTAAAGTGATTTTCATGCTTCCAGGGGCTCGGGAAGTGAATTACATACTATTTGGAGGCATTTAATGTTCAAGCAAAAACGGCTGATTTTTGACAAAAGAGATAACACCCCCCCATTACGTCATGCTTCAGAAATGTGGAAAATGGTCCGTTTTCAAATGTTTTATTTTTGAACGTCAGTTCACATTTGTAGGTTGATCATCAGTGTTAGAGCTAAAATTAGCATGTTTAAAGTGATTTTCATGCTTCCAGGGGCCCTAAACACAAGATTTATGGAATGGTTAAAAGTGCATGAAAATGGCCAATTTACTCACTCTGAGTTCTCAAAAAGGGTTTCTTCACCCCGGGAAGTTAATTAAATACCATTTGAAGGCATTTAATGTTCAAGCAAAAACAGCTGATTTTCGACAAAAGAGATAACACCCCCCATTACGTCATGCTTCAGAAATGTGGAAAATGGTCAGTTTTCAAATGTTTTATTTTTGAATGTCAGTTCACATTTGTAGGTTGATCATCAGTGTTAGAGCTAAAATTAGCATGTTTAAAGTGATTTTCATGCTTCCAGGGGCCCTAAACACAAGATTTATGGAATGGTTAAAAGTGCATGAAAATGGCCAATTTACTCACTCTGAGTTCTCAAAAAGGGTTTCTTCACCCCGGGAAGTTAATTAAATACCATTTGGAGGCATTTAATGTTCAAGCAAAAACGGCTGATTTTCGACAAAAGAGATAACACCCCCCCATTACGTCATGCTTCAGAAATGTGGAGAATGGTCCGTTTTCAAATGTTTTATTTTTGAACGTCAGTTCACATTTGTAGGTGGATCATCAGTCTTAGAGCTAAAATTAGCATGTTTAAAGTGATTTTCATGCTTCCGGGGGCTCGGGAAGTGAATTAAATACTATTTGGAGGCATTTAATGTTCAATCAAAAACGGCTTATTTTTGACAAAAGAGATAACACCCCCCCATTACGTCATGCTTCAGAAATGTGGAAAATGGTCCGTTTTCAAATGTTTTATTTTTGAACGTCAGTTCACATTTGTAGGTTGATCATCAGTGTTAGAGCTAAAATTAGCATGTTTAAAGTGATTTTCATGCTTCCAGGGGCCCTAAACACAAGATTTATGGAATGGTTAAAAGTGCATGAAAATGGCCAATTTACTCACTCTGAGTTCTCAAAAAGGGTTTCTTCACCCCGGGAAGTTAATTAAATACCACTTGGAGGCATTTAATGTTCAAGCAAAAACGGCTGATTTTCGACAAAAGAGATAACACCCCCCCATTACGTCATGCTTCAGAAATGTGGAAAATGGTCCGTTTTCAAATGTTTTATTTTTGAACGTCAGTTCACATTTGTAGGTGGATCATCAGTGTTAGAGCTAAAATTAGCATGTTTAAAGTGATTTTCATGCTTCCAGGGGCTCGGAAGTGAATTAAATACTATTTGGAGGAATTTAATATTCAAACAAAAACGGCTGATTTTTGACAAAAGAGATAACACCCCCCCATTACGTCATGCTTCAGAAATGTGGAAAATGGTCCGTTTTCAAATGTTTTATTTTTGAACGTCAGTTCACATTTGTAGGTTGATCATCAGTGTTAGAGCTAAAATTAGCATGTTTAAAGTGATTTTCATGCTTCCAGGGGCCCTAAACACAAGATTTATGGAATGGTTAAAAGTGCATGAAAATGGCCAATTTACTCACTCTGAGTTCTCAAAAAGGGTTTCTTCACCCCGGGAAGTTAATTAAATACCATTTGAAGACATTTAATGTTCAAGCAAAAACGGCTGATTTTCGACAAAAGAGATAACACCCCCCATTACGTCATGCTTCAGAAATGTGGAAAATGGTCAGTTTTCAAATGTTTTATTTTTGAACGTCAGTTCACATTTGTAGGTTGATCATCAGTGTTAGAGCTAAAATTAGCATGTTTAAAGTGATTTTCATGCTTCCAGGGGCCCTAAACACAAGATTTATGGAATGGTTAAAAGTGCATGAAAATGGCCAATTTACTCACTCTGAGTTCTCAAAAAGGGTTTCTTCACCCCGGGAAGTTAATTAAATACCATTTGGAGGCATTTAATGTTCAAGCAAAAACGGCTGATTTTCGACAAAAGAGATAACACCCCCCCATTACGTCATGCTTCAGAAATGGGGAGAATGGTCCGTTTTCAAATGTTTTATTTTTGAACGTCAGTTCACATTTGTAGGTGGATCATCAGTGTTAGAGCTAAAATTAGCATGTTTAAAGTGATTTTCATGCTTCCGGGGGCTCGGGAAGTGAATTAAATACTATTTGGAGGCATTTAATGTTCAATCAAAAACGGCTTATTTTTGACAAAAGAGATAACACCCCCCCATTACGTCATGCTTCAGAAATGTGGAAAATGGTCCGTTTTCAAATGTTTTATTTTTGAACGTCAGTTCACATTTGTAGGTTGATCATCAGTGTTAGAGCTAAAATTAGCATGTTTAAAGTGATTTTCATGCTTCCAGGGGCCCTAAACACAAGATTTATGGATTGGTTAAAAGTGCATGAAAATGGCCAATTTACTCACTCTGAGTTCTCAAAAAGGGTTTCTTCACCCCGGGAAGTTAATTAAATACCATTTGGAGGCATTTAATGTTCAAGCAAAAACGGCTGATTTTCGACAAAAGAGATAACACCCCCCCCCATTACGTCATGCTTCAGAAATGTGGAAAATGGTCCGTTTTCAAATGTTTTATTTTTGAACGTCAGTTCACATTTGTAGGTGGATCATCAGTGTTAGAGCTAAAATTAGCATGTTTAAAGTGATTTTCATGCTTCCAGGGGCTCGGAAGTGAATTAAATACTATTTGGAGGAATTTAATATTCAAGCAAAAACGGCTGATTTTTGACAAAAGAGATAACACCCCCCCATTACGTCATGCTTCAGAAATGTGAAAAATGGTCCGTTTTCAAATGTTTTATTTTTGAACGTCAGTTCACATTTGTAGGTTGATCATCAGTGTTAGAGCTAAAATTAGCATGTTTAAAGTGATTTTCATGCTTCCAGGGGCCCTAAACACAAGATTTACGGAATGGTTAAAAGTGCATGAAAATGGCCAATTTACTCACTCTGAGTTCTCAAAAAGGGTTTCTTCACCCCGGGAAGTTAATTAAATACCATTTGGAGGCATTTAATGTTCAAGCAAAAACGGCTGATTTTCGACAAAAGAGATAACACCCCCCATTACGTCATGCTTCAGAAATGTGGAAAATGATCCGTTTTCAAATGTTTTATTTTTGAACGTCAGTTCACATTTGTAGGTGGATCATCAGTGTTAGAGCTAAAATTAGCATGTTTAAAGGGATTTTCATGCTTCCAGGGGCTCGGGAAGTGAATTAAATACTATTTGGAGGCATTTAATGTTCAAGCAAAAACAGCTGATTTTTGACAAAAGAGATAACACCCCCCCATTACGTCATGCTTCAGAAATGTGGAAAATGGTCCGTTTTCAAATGTTTTATTTTTGAACGTCAGTTCACATTTGTAGGTTGATCATCAGTGTTAGAGCTAAAATTAGCATGTTTAAAGTGATTTTCATGCTTCCAGGGGCCCTAAACACAAGATTTATGGAATGGTTAAAAGTGCATGAAAATGGCCAATTTACTCACTCTTAGTTCTCAAAAAGGATTTCTTCACCCCGGGAAGTTAATTAAATACCATTTGGAGGCATTTAATGTTCAAGCAAAACCGGCTGATTTTCGACAAAAGAGATAACACCCCCCATTACGTCATGCTTCAGAAATGTGGAAAATGGTCCGTTTTCAAATGTTTTATTTTTGAACGTCAGTTCACATTTGTAGGTTGATCATCAGTGTTAGAGCTAAAATTAGCATGTTTAAAGTGATTTTCATGCTTCCAGGGGCTCGGGAAGTGAATTAAATACTATTTGGAGGCATTTAATGTTCAAGCAAAAATGGCTGATTTTTGACAAAAGAGATAACACCCCCCCATTACGTCATGCTTCAGAAATGTGGAAAATGGTCCGTTTTCAAATGTTTTATTTTTGAACGTCAGTTTACATTTGTAGGTGAATCATCAGTGTTAGAGCTAAAATTAGCATGTTTAAAGTGATTTTCTTGCTTCCAGGGGCCCTAAACACAAGATTTATGGAATGGTTAAAAGTGCATGAAAATGGCCAATTTACTCACTCTGAGTTCTCAAAAAGGGTTTCTTCACCCCGGGAAGTTAATTAAATACCATTTGGAGGCATTTAATGTTCAAGCAAAAACGGCTGATTTTCGACAAAAGAGATAACACCCCCACATTACATCATGCTTCAGAAATGTGGAAAATGGTCCGTTTTCAAATGTTTTATTTTTGAACGTCAGTTCACATTTGTAGGTGGATCATCAGTGTTAGAGCTAAAATTAGCATGTTTAAAGTGATTTTCATGCTTCCAGGGGCTCGGGAAGTGAATTACATACTATTTGGAGGCATTTAATGTTCAAGCAAAAACGGCTGATTTTTGACAAAAGAGATAACCCCCCCCATTACGTCATGCTTCAGAAATGTGGAAAATGGTCCGTTTTCAAATGTTTTATTTTTGAATGTCAGTTCACATTTGTAGGTGGATCATCAGTGTTAGAGCTAAAATTAGCATGTTTAAAGTGATTTTCCTGCTTCCAGGGGCTCGGGAAGTGAATTAAATACTATTTGGAGGCATTTAATGTTCAAGAAAAAACGGCTGATTTTTGACAAAAGAGATAACACCTCCCATTACGTCATGCTTCAGAAATGTGGAAAATGGTCCGTTTTCAAATGTTTTATTTTTGAACGTCAGTTCACATTTGTAGGTTGATCATCAGTGTTAGAGCTAAAATTAGCATGTTTAAAGTGATTTTCATGCTTCCAGGGGCCCTAAACACAAGATTAATGGAATGGTTAAAAGTGCATGAAAATGGCCAATTTACTCACTCTGAGTTCTCAAAAAGGGTTTCTTCGCCCCGGGAAGTTAATTAAATACCATTTGGAGGCATTTAATATTCAAGCAAAAACGGCTGATTTTCGACAAAAGAGATAACACCCCCACATTACATCATGCTTCAGAAATGTGGAAAATGGTCCGTTTTCAAATGTTTTATTTTTGAACGTCAGTTCACATTTGTAGGTGGATCATCAGTGTTAGAGCTAAAATTAGCATGTTTAAAGTGATTTTCATGCTTCAGGGGCTCGGGAAGTGAATTACATACTATTTGGAGGCATTTAATGTTCAAGCAAAAACGGCTGATTTTTGACAAAAGAGATAACCCCCCCCCCATTACGTCATGCTTCAGAAATGTGGAAAATGGTCCGTTTTCAAATGTTTTATTTTTGAATGTCAGTTCACATTTGTAGGTGGATCATCAGTGTTAGAGGTAAAATTAGCATGTTTAACCCTTTCGATGCTGATGACGAGCTCAGCTCGTCATCACCCACGGGTGTCGTGTGCTGATGACGAGCTGAGCTCGTCATAGTGCCACTAAAATGGCATTTTCCAGCACTGGGGGGGAAAACGCCCAGTAGCCATGTGGTTAAAGTGATTTTCATGCTTCCAGGGGCTCGGGAAGTGAATTAAATACTATTTGGAGGAATTTAATGTTCAAGCAAAAACGGCTGATTTTTGACAAAAGAGATAACACCCCCCCATTACGTCATGCTTCAGAAATGTGAAAAATGGTCCGTTTTCAAATGTTTTATTTTTGAACGTCAGTTCACATTTGTAGGTTGATCATCAGTGTTGGAGCTAAAATTAGCATGTTTAAAGTGATTTTCATGCTACCAGGGGCCCTAAACACAAGATTTATGGAATGGTTAAAAGTGCATGAAAATGGCCAATTTACTCACTCTGAGTTCTCAAAAAGGGTTTCTTCACCCCGGGAAGTTAATTAAATACCATTTGGAGGCATTTAATGTTCAAGCAAAAACGGCTGATTTTTGACAAAAGAGATAACACCCCCCCCCATTACGTCATGCTTCAGAAATGTGGAAAATGGTCCGTTTTCAAATGTTTTATTTTTGAATGTCAGTTCACATTTGTAGGTTGATCATCAGTGTTAGAGCTAAAATTAGCATGTTTAAAGTGATTTTCATGCTTCCAGGGGCCCTAAACACAAGATTTATGGAATGGTTAAAAGTGCATGAAAATGGCCAATTTACTCACTCTGAGTTCTCAAAAAGGGTTTCTTCACCCCGGGACGTTAATTAAATACCATTTGGAGGCATTTAATGTTCAAGCAAAAACGGCTGATTTTCGACAAAAGAGATAACACCCCCCCATTACGTCATGCTTCAGAAATGTGGAAAATGATCCGTTTTCAAATGTTTTATTTTTGAACGTCAGTTCACATTTGTAGGTGGATCATCAGTGTTAGAGCTAAAATTAGCATGTTTAAAGTGATTTTCATGCTTCCAGGGGCTCAGGAAGTGAATTAAATACTATTTGGAGGCATTTAATGTTCAAGCAAAAACGGCTGATTTTTGACAAAAGAGATAACACCCCCCCATTACGTCATGCTTCAGAAATGTGGAAAATGGTCCGTTTTCAAATGTTTGATTTTTGAACGTCAGTTCACATTTGTAGGTTGATCATCAGTGTTAGAGCTAAAATTAGCATGTTTAAAGTGATTTTCATGCTTCCAGGGGCCCTAAAGGCGCGCCAGAGGCAAGCCCGTCTGCGCCCGTCCGCGCCGGACACGCGCCTAGCGCCATACCCCCTGTGTCATGCCATATCGAAAGAATTACATACACCGCTGATGAAATCCGCAAGCTGAATCCCGGACCACTGCCGATGTGCAGTCTATATACTCCAGAGAATCCTGAAGATCAAGCCACCATCAGCTGTAGGAGCTGCAAAACTACTATTCCCCTCATTAACAACAAAGTTAATCACCTGATCGACGCTACCACCACGCATCCCACGATATTCATCGCCCTTATTAACGCTCGCTCCCTGGCTAAGCATAGGCAGGACATTGCTGATTTAATTATAGATCACGCAATAGACATCCTTTTTATAACCGAAACCTGGATGGATGATACATCCGAGCCCGACCTTCAGGTAGCTGTACCGGAGGGTTATAAGGTGCATAGGCAGGACAGACAGGGGAGAAAAAGAGGAGGTGGCCTGGCTATCATCACACGGGTCATCTTCCCAGTTAGACTCTCCCCGGTACCATCGTCGGCATGCGAGGCGCTGCACTTTGCCATTAAATTGAACGCGTCGCACAATTTTAAGGGAGTGCTTATCTACAGGCCACCAGGACCCCGCTCAGAATTTCTTTCCACTTTTTCCTCCTGGTTGGAACCCTTAGCCATTGAGGATTTCTTTATGGCATTAGGAGACTTAAATTTCCATCTGGACAGGACAGATGAGGCGGACACACTAACGTTACTAGGAGATTGTAACACACTGGGCTTAACCCAGTACATAAAAGCCCCAACACACGATGCAGGACATACCCTGGACGCTATTTTTTCTAACATCAGTGATCTGGAGGTATCTAAAATCCTGCCGCTCACATGGACAGATCACCATGCTATTTTCTGTCATTTACCGTTCAAACGACCCAAATCGGAAAAACAGGTCCATCACCAAAACAAATTCAGAGTATGGAAGGACATCGATGACGAAACCTTTAAGACGTCCCTGTCCAACACCTGTCCGAATATCCAGTCTGACCCCACCGAAGCAGTGGAGCAGTACCATAACTGGGTAGACAAGGCGGTAGACATGCACGCTCCTTTAAAAACTATATCAAAAAACAGAAAGGTGCCTTCAGCGCCGTGGTATTCAAAAACCCTTAGACTGCAAAAACAGAGTTGTAGAAATAAGGAAAGAACCTGGCGTAAAACATATGATAACTTAAGCAAAGCTCAGTATAAAGATGAACTCATCATCTATAAAAAAATGATTCAGGAGGTAAAAAAGGACTACTTCGAGCAGCAAATTGAGCAATCAAAAAATTCGAGTCGACAACTGTTTGAAGTAGTTAAGACTCTGGCAGGGAAGGTGGTAGATCTGAACCCTCCACACACTCAGGAATTCTGCAATAATTTAGCAGATTACTTTTTCTCAAAAGTAAACGATATATATGCAGAATTCTCGGTCATTCCATCAAATACCAGCACTTATCCTAAATCACCAAAAAACAGTATGGACTGTTTGTTTTCCCAATTTAGGGATATGACGGAACAGGAAATAGGAGATATTATGAGACTGGTTAAAACAGGTTCAGCCTTAGATCCTTGCCCCCCTAAAATTTTTATTCCAGTAACTGATGTGGTGAGCAAAGTCATAACCCCCATCTGTAACGCCATGTTCCAATCGGGGATCTTTCCGGATAAGTTAAAAAACACTTTGCTGAAACCCTTATTGAAAAAAACTGGTCTTGATAAAACAATTCTCAAAAACTACAGACCCATTGCTAGCCTACCCTACTTGGCTAAAATTGTGGAAAGAGCAATGAATGTTCAACTAGCCGAATATATTGAACAAAACAGTCTCCTGGACGAATCGCAGTTTGGATTCCGGAAACTTCATGGGACGGAGACTGCCCTCATTAAAGCCGCCGATGATATCAGAGCCATTAGAGACCAAGGAGGGACAGCTATACTGGTCCTACTGGATCTCTCGGCGGCCTTCGACACGGTCAATCATACCGTTCTGATTGACCGTGTCGAGGAGATGGGCATTTGCTCAAAGGCCAAAGAGCTTCTGGCATCATTCCTGTCCAATAGAACACAGGCAGTAACATTGGGCGCATTTCAATCCCCTCAGCTCGCCCTCCCATGTGGCGTCCCGCAAGGCTCATCCCTAAGTCCGACACTCTTCAACATCTATGTGTCGGACTTAGCAAGGGTGATTAAGAACCACCGGATGAGCCTTACCTCCTACGCCGACGACACCCAACTGGTGATCGCTATTAAGAACAACGGTGAGGAGGTTGCCGCCAGATTCCAAGAAGGCATGCTTGCCATCAAGGAATGGATGTCGGAAAACTGCCTGCGCCTCAACTCGGAGAAAACCGAAGTAGTGATCTTTGGAAATTTATCACCACAGTGGTCCACTCTTTGGTGGCCGACACCCCTTGGAGCCCCTCCAGAACCAGTAAAAAAGGTCAGGAACTTAGGCATTATGTTTGACGACAATCTTAACTTTTCCAACCATGCCAACCAGGTTGCGTCGTCTGCTTTCTACAAGCTTAAGATAATTAAAAAAATCCTGCCCTATCTTCCGGAGAGTGCTAGGAAAACAGTGGTGAGCTCCTTAGTACTCTCTTCACTCGACTACTGTAACGGACTGTTTGTAAACGCCCAGGCAAGGGTGGTGGCCAAACTCCAGCTTATACAAAATGCGGCCGCAAGGCTACTAGCTGGCATTCCCAAGTTTCAGTCC
The DNA here is from genome assembly GCF_964263255.1 of Lissotriton vulgaris. NCBI lineage: Eukaryota > Metazoa > Chordata > Amphibia > Caudata > Salamandridae > Lissotriton > Lissotriton vulgaris. Next base: position 393,737 of record NW_028251597.1, on the reverse strand, counting down.
ACCAGGCATGCGATTAGAAATCTCCACTGGCTAACAGTGAGAAATCGCATCAGATTCAAGACCCTGTGTCTCACCTACAAAGCTCTCAAGGGCCTTGGACCAGCCTTTCTCAAACGAAAACTTCAATACTATTCACCAAAAAGATCCTTACGCTCCGAACATAGTCACCTACTGGTAGTGCCTCGCACCAGGACGGTGACATGGGGCGACAGAAGTTTTACCAATGCTGCAGCCAAAATCTGGAACATGCTCCCAAAGGAAATAAAACTGGCACCATCATTATTCCAGTTTAGAAAACTGGTAAAAACTTGGTTATTTGATCAATAATCTGCTCAGAAACAATACGTTTGAAGGAAGATACCACCTTATTCTGGGATTTTCAGCAAATTATAGCGCCAAGACACCCACGGGTATACGCCGCGCTCTATAAATTTTTAAAATAAATAAATAAATAAATAAACACAAGATTAATGGAATGGTTAAAAGTGCATGAAAATGGTCAATTTACTCACTCTGAGTTCTCAAAAAGGGTTTCTTCGCCCCGGGAAGTTAATTAAATACCATTTGGAGGCATTTAATATTCAAGCAAAAACGGCTGATTTTCGACAAAAGAGATAACACCCCCCCATTACATCATGCTTCAGAAATGTGGAAAATGGTCCGTTTTCAAATGTTTTATTTTTGAACGTCAGTTCACATTTGTAGGTGGATCATCAGTGTTAGAGCTAAAATTAGCATGTTTAAAGTGATTTTCATGCTTCCAGGGGCTCGGGAAGTGAATTACATACTATTTGGAGGCATTTAATGTTCAAGCAAAAACGGCTGATTTTTGACAAAAGAGATAACACCCCCCCATTACGTCATGCTTCAGAAATGTGGAAAATGGTCCGTTTTCAAATGTTTTATTTTTGAACGTCAGTTCACATTTGTAGGTTGATCATCAGTGTTAGAGCTAAAATTAGCATGTTTAAAGTGATTTTCATGCTTCCAGGGGCCCTAAACACAAGATTTATGGAATGGTTAAAAGTGCATGAAAATGGCCAATTTACTCACTCTGAGTTCTCAAAAAGGGTTTCTTCACCCCGGGAAAATAATTAAATACCATTTGAAGGCATTTAATGTTCAAGCAAAAACGGCTGATTTTCGACAAAAGAGATAACACCCCCCATTACGTCATGCTTCAGAAATGTGCAAAATGGTCAGTTTTCAAATGTTTTATTTTTGAATGTCAGTTCACATTTGTAGGTTGATCATCAGTGTTAGAGCTAAAATTAGCATGTTTAAAGTGATTTTCATGCTTCCAGGGGCCCTAAACACAAGATTTATGGAATGGTTAAAAGTGCATGAAAATGGCCAATTTACTCACTCTGAGTTCTCAAAAAGGGTTTCTTCACCCCGGGAAGTTAATTAAATACCATTTGGAGGCATTTAATGTTCAAGCAAAAACGGCTGATTTTCGACAAAAGAGATAACACCCCCCCATTACGTCATGCTTCAGAAATGTGGAGAATGGTCCGTTTTCAAATGTTTTATTTTTGAACGTCAGTTCACATTTGTAGGTGGATCATCAGTCTTAGAGCTAAAATTAGCATGTTTAAAGTGATTTTCATGCTTCCGGGGGCTCGGGAAGTGAATTAAATACTATTTGGAGGCATTTAATGTTCAATCAAAAACGGCTTATTTTTGACAAAAGAGATAACACCCCCCCATTACGTCATGCTTCAGAAATGTGGAAAATGGTCCGTTTTCAAATGTTTTATTTTTGAACGTCAGTTCACATTTGTAGGTTGATCATCAGTGTTAGAGCTAAAATTAGCATGTTTAAAGTGATTTTCATGCTTCCAGGGGCCCTAAACACAAGATTTATGGAATGGTTAAAAGTGCATGAAAATGGCCAATTTACTCACTCTGAGTTCTCAAAAAGGGTTTCTTCACCCCGGGAAGTTAATTAAATACCACTTGGAGGCATTTAATGTTCAAGCAAAAACGGCTGATTTTCGACAAAAGAGATAACACCCCCCCATTACGTCATGCTTCAGAAATGTGGAAAATGGTCCGTTTTCAAATGTTTTATTTTTGAACGTCAGTTCACATTTGTAGGTGGATCATCAGTGTTAGAGCTAAAATTAGCATGTTTAAAGTGATTTTCATGCTTCCAGGGGCTCGGAAGTGAATTAAATACTATTTGGAGGAATTTAATATTCAAGCAAAAACGGCTGATTTTTGACAAAAGAGATAACACCCCCCCATTACGTCATGCTTCAGAAATGTGGAAAATGGTCCGTTTTCAAATGTTTTATTTTTGAACGTCAGTTCACATTTGTAGGTTGATCATCAGTGTTAGAGCTAAAATTAGCATGTTTAAAGTGATTTTCATGCTTCCAGGGGCCCTAAACACAAGATTTATGGAATGGTTAAAAGTGCATGAAAATGGCCAATTTACTCACTCTGAGTTCTCAAAAAGGGTTTCTTCACCCCGGGAAGTTAATTAAATACCATTTGAAGGCATTTAATGTTCAAGCAAAAACGGCTGATTTTCGACAAAAGAGATAACACCCCCCATTACGTCATGCTTCAGAAATGTGGAAAATGGTCAGTTTTCAAATGTTTTATTTTTGAACGTCAGTTCACATTTGTAGGTTGATCATCAGTGTTAGAGCTAAAATTAGCATGTTTAAAGTGATTTTCATGCTTCCAGGGGCCCTAAACACAAGATTTATGGAATGGTTAAAAGTGCATGAAAATGGCCAATTTACTCACTCTGAGTTCTCAAAAAGGGTTTCTTCACCCCGGGAAGTTAATTAAATACCATTTGGAGGCATTTAATGTTCAAGCAAAAACGGCTGATTTTCGACAAAAGAGATAACACCCCCCCATTACGTCATGCTTCAGAAATGGGGAGAATGGTCCGTTTTCAAATGTTTTATTTTTGAACGTCAGTTCACATTTGTAGGTGGATCATCAGTGTTAGAGCTAAAATTAGCATGTTTAAAGTGATTTTCATGCTTCCGGGGGCTCGGGAAGTGAATTAAATACTATTTGGAGGCATTTAATGTTCAATCAAAAACGGCTTATTTTTGACAAAAGAGATAACACCCCCCCATTACGTCATGCTTCAGAAATGTGGAAAATGGTCCGTTTTCAAATGTTTTATTTTTGAACGTCAGTTCACATTTGTAGGTTGATCATCAGTGTTAGAGCTAAAATTAGCATGTTTAAAGTGATTTTCATGCTTCCAGGGGCCCTAAACACAAGATTTATGGAATGGTTAAAAGTGCATGAAAATGGCCAATTTACTCACTCTGAGTTCTCAAAAAGGGTTTCTTCACCCCGGGAAGTTAATTAAATACCATTTGGAGGCATTTAATGTTCAAGCAAAAACGGCTGATTTTTGACAAAAGAGATAACACCCCCCCCCATTACGTCATGCTTCAGAAATGTGGAAAATGGTCCATTTTCAAATGTTTTATATTTGAATGTCAGTTCACATTTGTAGGTGGATCATCAGTGTTAGAGCTAAAATTAGCATGTTTAAAGTGATTTTAATGCTTCCAGGGGCTCGGGAAGTGAATTAAATACTATTTGGAGGAATTTAATGTTTAAGCAAAAACGGCTGATTTTTGACAAAAGAGATAACACCCCCCATTACGTCATGCTTCAGAAATGTGGAAAATGGTCCGTTTTCAAATGTTTTATTTTTGAACGTCAGTTCACATTTGTAGGTTGATCATCAGTGTTAGAGCTAAAATTAGTATGTTTAAAGTGATTTTCATGCTTCCAGGGGCCCTAAACACAAGATTTACGGAATGGTTAAAAGTGCATGAAAATGGCCAATTTACTCACTCTAAGTTCTCAAAAAGGGTTTTTTCACCCCGGGAAGGTAATTAAATACCATTTGGAGGCATTTAATGTTCAAGCAAAAACGGCTGATTTTCGACAAAAGAGATAACACCCCCCATTACGTCATGCTTCAGAAATGTGGAAAATGATCCGTTTTCGAATGTTTTATTTTTGAACGTCAGTTCACATTTGTAGGTGGATCATCAGTGTTAGAGCTAAAATTAGCATGTTTAAAGGGATTTTCATGCTTCCGGGGGCTCGGGAAGTGAATTAAATACTATTTGGAGGCATTTAATGTTCAATCAAAAACGGCTGATTTTTGACAAAAGAGATAACACCCCCCCATTACGTCATGCTTCAGAAATGTGGAAAATGGTCCGTTTTCAAATGTTTTATTTTTGAACGTCAGTTCACATTTGTAGGTTGATCATCAGTGTTAGAGCTAAAATTAGCATGTTTAAAGTGATTTTCATGCTTCCAGGGGCCCTAAACACAAGATTTATGGAATGGTAAAAGTGCATGAAAATGGCCAATTTACTCACTCTGAGTTCTCAAAAAGGGTTTCTTCACCCCGGGAAGTTAATTAAATACCATTTGGAGGCATTTAATGTTCAAGCAAAAACGGCTGATTTTCGACAAAAGAGATAACACCCCCCCATTACGTCATGCTTCAGAAATGTGGAAAATGGTCCGTTTTCAAATGTTTTATTTTTGAACGTCAGTTCACATTTGTAGGTGGATCATCAGTGTTAGAGCTAAAATTAGCATGTTTAAAGTGATTTTCATGCTTCCAGGGGCTCGGAAGTGAATTAAATACTATTTGGAGGAATTTAATATTCAAGCAAAAACGGCTGATTTTTGACAAAAGAGATAACACCCCCCCATTACGTCATGCTTCAGAAATGTGAAAAATGGTCCGTTTTCAAATGTTTTATTTTTGAACGTCAGTTCACATTTGTAGGTTGATCATCAGTGTTAGAGCTAAAATTAGCATGTTTAAAGTGATTTTCATGCTACCAGGGGCCCTAAACACAAGATTTATGGAATGGTTAAAAGTGCATGAAAATGGCCAATTCACTCACTCTGAGTTCTCAAAAAGGATTTCTTCACCCCGGGAAGTTAATTAAATACCATTTGGAGGCATTTAATGTTCAAGCAAAACCGGCTGATTTTCGACAAAAGAGATAACACCCCCCCATTACGTCATGCTTCAGAAATGTGGAAAATGGTCCTTTTTCAAATGTTTTATTCTTGAACGTCAGTTCACATTTGTAGGTGGATCATCAGTGTTAGAGCTAAAATTAGCATGTTCAAAGGGATTTTCATGCTTCCAGGGGCTCGGGAAGTGAATTAAATACTATTTGGAGGCATTTAATGTTCAAGCAAAAACAGCTGATTTTTGACAAAAGAGATAACACCCCCCCATTACGTCATGCTTCAGAAATGTGGAAAATGGTCCGTTTTCAAATGTTTTATTTTTGAACGTCAGTTCACATTTGTAGGTTGATCATCAGTGTTAGAGCTAAAATTAGCATGTTTAAAGTGATTTTCATGCTTCCAGGGGCCCTAAACACAAGATTTATGGAATGGTTAAAAGTGCATGAAAATGGCCAATTTACTCACTCTGAGTTCTCAAAAAGGATTTCTTCACCCCGGGAAGTTAATTAAATACCATTTGGAGGCATTTAATGTTGAAGCAAAAACGGCTGATTTTCGACAAAAGAGAGAACACCCCCCCATTACGTCATGCTTCAGAAATGTGGAGAATGGTCCGTTTTCAAATGTTTTATTTTTGAACGTCAGTTCACATTTGTAGGTGGATCATCAGTGTTAGAGCTAAAATTAGCATGTTTAAAGTGATTTTCATGCTTCCAGGGGCTCGGGAAGTGAATTAAATACTATTTGGAGGCATTTAATGTTCAAGCAAAAATGGCTGATTTTTGACAAAAGAGATAACACCCCCCCCCCATTACGTCATGCTTCAGAAATGTGGAAAATGGTCCGTTTTCAAATGTTTTATTTTTGAACGTCAGTTCACATTTGTAGGTGAATCATCAGTGTTAGAGCTAAAATTAGCATGTTTAAAGTGATTTTCATGCTTCCAGGGGCCCTAAACACAAGATTTATGGAATGGTTAAAAGTGCATGAAAATGGCCAATTTACTCACTCTGAGTTCTCAAAAAGGGTTTCTTCACCCCGGGAAGTTAATTAAATACCATTTGGAGGCATTTAATGTTCAAGCAAAAACGGCTGATTTTTGACAAAAGAGATAACACCCCCCCCCATTACGTCATGCTTCAGAAATGTGGAAAATGGTCCGTTTTCAAATTTTTTATTTTTGAATGTCAGTTCACATTTGTAGGTTGATCATCAGTGTTAGAGCTAAAATTAGCATGTTTAAAGTGATTTTCATGCTTCCAGGGGCCCTAAACACAAGATTTATGGAGTGGTTAAAAGTGCATGAAAATGGCCAATTTACTCACTCTGAGTTCTCAAAAAGGGTTTCTTCACCCCGGGACGTTAATTAAATACCATTTGGAGGCATTTAATGTTCAAGCAAAAACGGCTGATTTTCGACAAAAGAGATAACACCCCCCCATTACGTCATGCTTCAGAAATGTGGAAAATGATCCGTTTTCAAATGTTTTATTTTTGAACGTCAGTTCACATTTGTAGGTGGATCATCAGTGTTAGAGCTAAAATTAGCATGTTTAAAGTGATTTTCATGCTTCCAGGGGCTCAGGAAGTGAATTAAATACTATTTGGAGGCATTTAATGTTCAAGCAAAAACGGCTGATTTTTGACAAAAGAGATAACACCCCCCCATTACGTCATGCTTCAGAAATGTGGAAAATGGTCCGTTTTCAAATGTTTGATTTTTGAACGTCAGTTCACATTTGTAGGTTGATCATCAGTGTTAGAGCTAAAATTAGCATGTTTAAAGTGATTTTCATGCTTCCAGGGGCCCTAAACACAAGATTAATGGAATGGTTAAAAGTGCATGAAAATGGTCAATTTACTCACTCTGAGTTCTCAAAAAGGGTTTCTTCGCCCCGGGAAGTTAATTAAATACCATTTGGAGGCATTTAATATTCAAGCAAAAACGGCTGATTTTCGACAAAAGAGATAACACCCCCCCATTACATCATGCTTCAGAAATGTGGAAAATGGTCCGTTTTCAAATGTTTTATTTTTGAACGTCAGTTCACATTTGTAGGTGGATCATCAGTGTTAGAGCTAAAATTAGCATGTTTAAAGTGATTTTCATGCTTCCAGGGGCTCGGGAAGTGAATTACATACTATTTGGAGGCATTTATTGTTCAAGCAAAAACGGCTGATTTTTGACAAAAGAGATAACACCCCCCCATTACGTCATGCTTCAGAAATGTGGAAAATGGTCCGTTTTCAAATGTTTTATTTTTGAACGTCAGTTCACATTTGTAGGTTGATCATCAGTGTTAGAGCTAAAATTAGCATGTTTAAAGTGATTTTCATGCTTCCAGGGGCCCTAAACACAAGATTTATGGAATGGTTAAAAGTGCATGAAAATGGCCAATTTACTCACTCTGAGTTCTCAAAAAGGGTTTCTTCACCCCGGGAAGTTAATTAAATACCATTTGAAGGCATTTAATGTTCAAGCAAAAACGGCTGATTTTCGACAAAAGAGATAACACCCCCCATTACGTCATGCTTCAGAAATGTGGAAAATGGTCAGTTTTCAAATGTTTTATTTTTGAATGTCAGTTCACATTTGTAGGTTGATCATCAGTGTTAGAGCTAAAATTAGCATGTTTAAAGTGATTTTCATGCTTCCAGGGGCCCTAAACACAAGATTTATGGAATGGTTAAAAGTGCATTAAAATGGCCAATTTACTCACTCTGAGTTCTCAAAAAGGGTTTCTTCACCCCGGGAAGTTAATTAAATACCATTTGGAGGCATTTAATGTTCAAGCAAAAACGGCTGATTTTCGACAAAAGAGATAACACCCCCCCATTACATCATGCTTCAGAAATGTGGAAAATGGTCCGTTTTCAAATGTTTTATTTTTGAACGTCAGTTCACATTTGTAGGTGGATCATCAGTGTTAGAGCTAAAATTAGCATGTTTAAAGTGATTTTCATGCTTCCAGGGGCTCGGGAAGTGAATTACATACTATTTGGAGGCATTTAATGTTCAAGCAAAAACGGCTGATTTTTGACAAAAGAGATAACACCCCCCCATTACGTCATGCTTCAGAAATGTGGAAAATGGTCCGTTTTCAAATGTTTTATTTTTGAACGTCAGTTCACATTTGCAGGTTGATCATCAGTGTTAGAGCTAAAATTAGCATGTTTAAAGTGATTTTCATGCTTCCAGGGGCCCTAAACACAAGATTTATGGAATGGTTAAAAGTGCATGAAAATGGCCAATTTACTCACTCTGAGTTCTCAAAAAGGGTTTCTTCACCCCGGGAAGTTAATTAAATACCATTTGAAGGCATTTAATGTTCAAGCAAAAACGGCTGATTTTCGACAAAAGAGATAACACCCCCCATTACGTCATGCTTCAGAAATGTGGAAAATGGTCAGTTTTCAAATGTTTTATTTTTGAATGTCAGTTCACATTTGTAGGTTGATCATCAGTGTTAGAGCTAAAATTAGCATGTTTAAAGTGATTTTCATGCTTCCAGGGGCCCTAAACACAAGATTTATGGAATGGTTAAAAGTGCATGAAAATGGCCAATTTACTCACTCTGAGTTCTCAAAAAGGGTTTCTTCACCCCGGGAAGTTAATTAAATACCATTTGGAGGCATTTAATGTTCAAGCAAAAACGGCTGATTTTCGACAAAAGAGATAACACCCCCCCATTACGTCATGCTTCAGAAATGTGGAGAATGGTCCGTTTTCAAATGTTTTATTTTTGAACGTCAGTTCACATTTGTAGGTGGATCATCAGTCTTAGAGCTAAAATTAGCATGTTTAAAGTGATTTTCATGCTTCCGGGGGCTCGGGAAGTGAATTAAATACTATTTGGAGGCATTTAATGTTCAAGCAAAAACAGCTGATTTTTGACAAAAGAGATAACACCCCCCCATTACGTCATGCTTCAGAAATGTGGAAAATGGTCCGTTTTCAAATGTTTTATTTTTGAACGTCAGTTCACATTTGTAGGTTGATCATCAGTGTTAGAGCTAAAATTAGCATGTTTAAAGTGATTTTCATGCTTCCAGGGGCCCTAAACACAAGATTTATGGAATGGTTAAAAGTGCATGAAAATGGCCAATTTACTCACTCTGAGTTCTCAAAAAGGATTTCTTCACCCCGGGAAGTTAATTAAATACCATTTGGAGGCATTTAATGTTGAAGCAAAAACGGCTGATTTTCGACAAAAGAGAGAACACCCCCCCATTACGTCATGCTTCAGAAATGTGGAGAATGGTCCGTTTTCAAATGTTGTATTTTTGAACGTCAGTTCACATTTGTAGGTGGATCATCAGTGTTAGAGCTAAAATTAGCATGTTTAAAGTGATTTTCATGCTTCCAGGGGCTCGGGAAGTGAATTAAATACTATTTGGAGGCATTTAATGTTCAAGCAAAAATGGCTGATTTTTGACAAAAGAGATAACACCCCCCCCCATTACGTCATGCTTCAGAAATGTGGAAAATGGTCCGTTTTCAAATGTTTTATTTTTGAACGTCAGTTCACATTTGTAGGTGAATCATCAGTGTTAGAGCTAAAATTAGCATGTTTAAAGTGATTTTCATGCTTCCAGGGGCCCTAAACACAAGATTTATGGAATGGTTAAAAGTGCATGAAAATGGCCAATTTACTCACTCTGAGTTCTCAAAAAGGGTTTCTTCACCCCGGGAAGTTAATTAAATACCATTTGGAGGCATTTAATGTTCAAGCAAAAACGGCTGATTTTTGACAAAAGAGATAACACCCCCCCCCATTACGTCATGCTTCAGAAATGTGGAAAATGGTCCGTTTTCAAATGTTTTATTTTTGAATGTCAGTTCACATTTGTAGGTTGATCATCAGTGTTAGAGCTAAAATTAGCATGTTTAAAGTGATTTTCATGCTTCCAGGGGCCCTAAACACAAGATTTATGGAATGGTTAAAAGTGCATGAAAATGGCCAATTTACTCACTCTGAGTTCTCAAAAAGGGTTTCTTCACCCCGGGACGTTAATTAAATACCATTTGGAGGCATTTAATGTTCAAGCAAAAACGGCTGATTTTCGACAAAAGAGATAACACCCCCCCATTACGTCATGCTTCAGAAATGTGGAAAATGATCCGTTTTCAAATGTTTTATTTTTGAACGTCAGTTCACATTTGTAGGTGGATCATCAGTGTTAGAGCTAAAATTAGCATGTTTAAAGTGATTTTCATGCTTCCAGGGGCTCAGGAAGTGAATTAAATACTATTTGGAGGCATTTAATGTTCAAGCAAAAACGGCTGATTTTTGACAAAAGAGATAACACCCCCCCATTACGTCATGCTTCAGAAATGTGGAAAATGGTCCGTTTTCAAATGTTTGATTTTTGAACGTCAGTTCACATTTGTAGGTTGATCATCAGTGTTAGAGCTAAAATTAGCATGTTTAAAGTGATTTTCATGCTTCCAGGGGCCCTAAACACAAGATTAATGGAATGGTTAAAAGTGCATGAAAATGGTCAATTTACTCACTCTGAGTTCTCAAAAAGGGTTTCTTCGCCCCGGGAAGTTAATTAAATACCATTTGGAGGCATTTAATATTCAAGCAAAAACGGCTGATTTTCGACAAAAGAGATAACACCCCCCCATTACATCATGCTTCAGAAATGTGGAAAATGGTCCGTTTTCAAATGTTTTATTTTTGAACGTCAGTTCACATTTGTAGGTGGATCATCAGTGTTAGAGCTAAAATTAGCATGTTTAAAGTGATTTTCATGCTTCCAGGGGCTCGGGAAGTGAATTACATACTATTTGGAGGCATTTAATGTTCAAGCAAAAACGGCTGATTTTTGACAAAAGAGATAACACCCCCCCATTACGTCATGCTTCAGAAATGTGGAAAATGGTCCGTTTTCAAATGTTTTATTTTTGAACGTCAGTTCACATTTGTAGGTTGATCATCAGTGTTAGAGCTAAAATTAGCATGTTTAAAGTGATTTTCATGCTTCCAGGGGCCCTAAACACAAGATTTATGGAATGGTTAAAAGTGCATGAAAATGGCCAATTTACTCACTCTGAGTTCTCAAAAAGGGTTTCTTCACCCCGGGAAGTTAATTAAATACCATTTGAAGGCATTTAATGTTCAAGCAAAAACGGCTGATTTTCGACAAAAGAGATAACACCCCCCATTACGTCATGCTTCAGAAATGTGGAAAATGGTCAGTTTTCAAATGTTTTATTTTTGAATGTCAGTTCACATTTGTAGGTTGATCATCAGTGTTAGAGCTAAAATTAGCATGTTTAAAGTGATTTTCATGCTTCCAGGGGCCCTAAACACAAGATGTATGGAATGGTTAAAAGTGCATTAAAATGGCCAATTTACTCACTCTGAGTTCTCAAAAAGGGTTTCTTCACCCCGGGAAGTTAATTAAATACCATTTGGAGGCATTTAATGTTCAAGCAAAAACGGCTGATTTTCGACAAAAGAGATAACACCCCCCCATTACATCATGCTTCAGAAATGTGGAAAATGGTCCGTTTTCAAATGTTTTATTTTTGAACGTCAGTTCACATTTGTAGGTGGATCATCAGTGTTAGAGCTAAAATTAGCATGTTTAAAGTGATTTTCATGCTTCCAGGGGCTCGGGAAGTGAATTACATACTATTTGGAGGCATTTAATGTTCAAGCAAAAACGGCTGATTTTTGACAAAAGAGATAACACCCCCCCATTACGTCATGCTTCAGAAATGTGGAAAATGGTCCGTTTTCAAATGTTTTATTTTTGAACGTCAGTTCACATTTGTAGGTTGATCATCAGTGTTAGAGCTAAAATTAGCATGTTTAAAGTGATTTTCATGCTTCCAGGGGCCCTAAACACAAGATTTATGGAATGGTTAAAAGTGCATGAAAATGGCCAATTTACTCACTCTGAGTTCTCAAAAAGGGTTTCTTCACCCCGGGAAGTTAATTAAATACCATTTGAAGGCATTTAATGTTCAAGCAAAAACGGCTGATTTTCGACAAAAGAGATAACACCCCCCATTACGTCATGCTTCAGAAATGTGGAAAATGGTCAGTTTTCAAATGTTTTATTTTTGAATGTCAGTTCACATTTGTAGGTTGATCATCAGTGTTAGAGCTAAAATTAGCATGTTTAAAGTGATTTTCATGCTTCCAGGGGCCCTAAACACAAGATTTATGGAATGGTTAAAAGTGCATGAAAATGGCCAATTTACTCACTCTGAGTTCTCAAAAAGGGTTTCTTCACCCCGGGAAGTTAATTAAATACCATTTGGAGGCATTTAATGTTCAAGCAAAAACGGCTGATTTTCGACAAAAGAGATAACACCCCCCCATTACGTCATGCTTCAGAAATGTGGAGAATGGTCCGTTTTCAAATGTTTTATTTTTGAACGTCAGTTCACATTTGTAGGTGGATCATCAGTCTTAGAGCTAAAATTAGCATGTTTAAAGTGATTTTCATGCTTCCGGGGGCTCGGGAAGTGAATTAAATACTATTTGGAGGCATTTAATGTTCAATCAAAAACAGCTTATTTTTGACAAAAGAGATAACACCCCCCCATTACGTCATGCTTCAGAAATGTGGAAAATGGTCCGTTTTCAAATGTTTTATTTTTGAACGTCAGTTCACATTTGTAGGTTGATCATCAGTGTTAGAGCTAAAATTAGCATGTTTAAAGTGATTTTCATGCTTCCAGGGGCCCTAAACACAAGATTTATGGAATGGTTAAAAGTGCATGAAAATGGCCAATTTACTCACTCTGAGTTCTCAAAAAGGGTTTCTTCACCCCGGGAAGTTAATTAAATACCACTTGGAGGCATTTAATGTTCAAGCAAAAACGGCTGATTTTCGACAAAAGAGATAACACCCCCCCATTACGTCATGCTTCAGAAATGTGGAAAATGGTCCGTTTTCAAATGTTTTATTTTTGAACGTCAGTTCACATTTGTAGGTGGATCATCAGTGTTAGAGCTAAAATTAGCATGTTTAAAGTGATTTTCATGCTTCCAGGGGCTCGGAAGTGAATTAAATACTATTTGGAGGAATTTAATATTCAAACAAAAACGGCTGATTTTTGACAAAAGAGATAACACCCCCCCATTACGTCATGCTTCAGAAATGTGGAAAATGGTCCGTTTTCAAATGTTTTATTTTTGAACGTCAGTTCACATTTGTAGGTTGATCATCAGTGTTAGAGCTAAAATTAGCATGTTTAAAGTGATTTTCATGCTTCCAGGGGCCCTAAACACAAGATTTATGGAATGGTTAAAAGTGCATGAAAATGGCCAATTTACTCACTCTGAGTTCTCAAAAAGGGTTTCTTCACCCCGGGAAGTTAATTAAATACCATTTGGAGGCATTTAATGTTCAAGCAAAAACGGCTGATTTTCGACAAAAGAGATAACACCCCCCCATTACGTCATGCTTCAGAAATGGGGAGAATGGTCCGTTTTCAAATGTTTTATTTTTGAACGTCAGTTCACATTTGTAGGTGGATCATCAGTGTTAGAGCTAAAATTAGCATGTTTAAAGTGATTTTCATGCTTCCGGGGGCTCGGGAAGTGAATTAAATACTATTTGGAGGCATTTAATGTTCAATCAAAAACGGCTTATTTTTGACAAAAGAGATAACACCCCCCCATTACGTCATGCTTCAGAAATGTGGAAAATGGTCCGTTTTCAAATGTTTTATTTTTGAACGTCAGTTCACATTTGTAGGTTGATCATCAGTGTTAGAGCTAAAATTAGCATGTTTAAAGTGATTTTCATGCTTCCAGGGGCCCTAAACACAAGATTTATGGAATGGTTAAAAGTGCATGAAAATGGCCAATTTACTCACTCTGAGTTCTCAAAAAGGGTTTCTTCACCCCGGGAAGTTAATTAAATACCATTTGGAGGCATTTAATGTTCAAGCAAAAACGGCTGATTTTCGACAAAAGAGATAACACCCCCCCCCATTACGTCATGCTTCAGAAATGTGGAAAATGGTCCGTTTTCAAATGTTTTATTTTTGAACGTCAGTTCACATTTGTAGGTGGATCATCAGTGTTAGAGCTAAAATTAGCATGTTTAAAGTGATTTTCATGCTTCCAGGGGCTCGGAAGTGAATTAAATACTATTTGGAGGAATTTAATATTCAAGCAAAAACGGCTGATTTTTGACAAAAGAGATAACACCCCCCCATTACGTCATGCTTCAGAAATGTGAAAAATGGTCCGTTTTCAAATGTTTTATTTTTGAACGTCAGTTCACATTTGTAGGTTGATCATCAGTGTTAGAGCTAAAATTAGCATGTTTAAAGTGATTTTCATGCTTCCAGGGGCCCTAAACACAAGATTTACGAAATGGTTAAAAGTGCATGAAAATGGCCAATTTACTCACTCTGAGTTCTCAAAAAGGGTTTCTTCACCCCGGGAAGTTAATTAAATACCATTTGGAGGCATTTAATGTTCAAGCAAAAACGGCTGATTTTCGACAAAAGAGATAACACCCCCCATTACGTCATGCTTCAGAAATGTGGAAAATGATCCGTTTTCAAATGTTTTATTTTTGAACGTCAGTTCACATTTGTAGGTGGATCATCAGTGTTAGAGCTAAAATTAGCATGTTTAAAGGGATTTTCATGCTTCCAGGGGCTCGGGAAGTGAATTAAATACTATTTGGAGGCATTTAATGTTCAAGCAAAAACAGCTGATTTTTGACAAAAGAGATAACACCCCCCCATTACGTCATGCTTCAGAAATGTGGAAAATGGTCCGTTTTCAAATGTTTTATTTTTGAACGTCAGTTCACATTTGTAGGTTGATCATCAGTGTTAAAGCTAAAATTAGCATGTTTAAAGTGATTTTCATGCTTCCAGGGGCCCTAAACACAAGATTTATGGAATGGTTAAAAGTGCATGAAAATGGCCAATTTACTCACTCTTAGTTCTCAAAAAGGATTTCTTCACCCCGGGAAGTTAATTAAATACCATTTGGAGGCATTTAATGTTCAAGCAAAACCGGCTGATTTTCGACAAAAGAGATAACACCCCCCATTACGTCATGCTTCAGAAATGTGGAAAATGGTCCGTTTTCAAATGTTTTATTTTTGAACGTCAGTTCACATTTGTAGGTTGATCATCAGTGTTAGAGCTAAAATTAGCATGTTTAAAGTGATTTTCATGCTTCCAGGGGCTCGGGAAGTGAATTAAATACTATTTGGAGGCATTTAATGTTCAAGCAAAAATGGCTGATTTTTGACAAAAGAGATAAGACCCCCCCATTACGTCATGCTTCAGAAATGTGGAAAATGGTCCGTTTTCAAATGTTTTATTTTTGAACGTCAGTTCACATTTGTAGGTTGATCATCAGTGTTAGAGCTAAAATTAGCATGTTTAAAGTGATTTTCATGCTTCCAGGGGCCCTAAACACAAGATTTACGAAATGGTTAAAAGTGCATGAAAATGGCCAATTTACTCACTCTGAGTTCTCAAAAAGGGTTTCTTCACCCCGGGAAGTTAATTAAATACCATTTGGAGGCATTTAATGTTCAAGCAAAAACGGCTGATTTTCGACAAAAGAGATAACACCCCCCATTACGTCATGCTTCAGAAATGTGGAAAATGATCCGTTTTCAAATGTTTTATTTTTGAACGTCAGTTCACATTTGTAGGTGGATCATCAGTGTTAGAGCTAAAATTAGCATGTTTAAAGGGATTTTCATGCTTCCAGGGGCTCGGGAAGTGAATTAAATACTATTTGGAGGCATTTAATGTTCAAGCAAAAACAGCTGATTTTTGACAAAAGAGATAACACCCCCCCATTACGTCATGCTTCAGAAATGTGGAAAATGGTCCGTTTTCAAATGTTTTATTTTTGAACGTCAGTTCACATTTGTAGGTTGATCATCAGTGTTAGAGCTAAAATTAGCATGTTTAAAGTGATTTTCATGCTTCCAGGGGCCCTAAACACAAGATTTATGGAATGGTTAAAAGTGCATGAAAATGGCCAATTTACTCACTCTTAGTTCTCAAAAAGGATTTCTTCACCCCGGGAAGTTAATTAAATACCATTTGGAGGCATTTAATGTTCAAGCAAAACCGGCTGATTTTCGACAAAAGAGATAACACCCCCCATTACGTCATGCTTCAGAAATGTGGAAAATGGTCCGTTTTCAAATGTTTTATTTTTGAACGTCAGTTCACATTTGTAGGTTGATCATCAGTGTTAGAGCTAAAATTAGCATGTTTAAAGTGATTTTCATGCTTCCAGGGGCTCGGGAAGTGAATTAAATACTATTTGGAGGCATTTAATGTTCAAGCAAAAATGGCTGATTTTTGACAAAAGAGATAACACCCCCCCCATTACGTCATGCTTCAGAAATGTGGAAAATGGTCCGTTTTCAAATGTTTTATTTTTGAACGTCAGTTTACATTTGTAGGTGAATCATCAGTGTTAGAGCTAAAATTAGCATGTTTAAAGTGATTTTCTTGCTTCCAGGGGCCCTAAACACAAGATTTATGGAATGGTTAAAAGTGCATGAAAATGGCCAATTTACTCACTCTGAGTTCTCAAAAAGGGTTTCTTCACCCCGGGAAGTTAATTAAATACCATTTGGAGGCATTTAATGTTCAAGCAAAAACGGCTGATTTTCGACAAAAGAGATAACACCCCCACATTACATCATGCTTCAGAAATGTGGAAAATGGTCCGTTTTCAAATGTTTTATTTTTGAACGTCAGTTCACATTTGTAGGTGGATCATCAGTGTTAGAGCTAAAATTAGCATGTTTAAAGTGATTTTCATGCTTCCAGGGGCTCGGGAAGTGAATTACATACTATTTGGAGGCATTTAATGTTCAAGCAAAAACGGCTGATTTTTGACAAAAGAGATAACCCCCCCCATTACGTCATGCTTCAGAAATGTGGAAAATGGTCCGTTTTCAAATGTTTTATTTTTGAATGTCAGTTCACATTTGTAGGTGGATCATCAGTGTTAGAGCTAAAATTAGCATGTTTAAAGTGATTTTCCTGCTTCCAGGGGCTCGGGAAGTGAATTAAATACTATTTGGAGGCATTTAATGTTCAAGCAAAAACGGCTGATTTTTGACAAAAGAGATAACACCTCCCATTACGTCATGCTTCAGAAATGTGGAAAATGGTCCGTTTTCAAATGTTTTATTTTTGAACGTCAGTTCACATTTGTAGGTTGATCATCAGTGTTAGAGCTAAAATTAGCATGTTTAAAGTGATTTTCATGCTTCCAGGGGCCCTAAACACAAGATTAATGGAATGGTTAAAAGTGCATGAAAATGGCCAATTTACTCACTCTGAGTTCTCAAAAAGGGTTTCTTCGCCCCGGGAAGTTAATTAAATACCATTTGGAGGCATTTAATATTCAAGCAAAAACGGCTGATTTTCGACAAAAGAGATAACACCCCCACATTACATCATGCTTCAGAAATGTGGAAAATGGTCCGTTTTCAAATGTTTTATTTTTGAACGTCAGTTCACATTTGTAGGTGGATCATCAGTGTTAGAGCTAAAATTAGCATGTTTAAAGTGATTTTCATGCTTCAGGGGCTCGGGAAGTGAATTACATACTATTTGGAGGCATTTAATGTTCAAGCAAAAACGGCTGATTTTTGACAAAAGAGATAACCCCCCCCCCATTACGTCATGCTTCAGAAATGTGGAAAATGGTCCGTTTTCAAATGTTTTATTTTTGAATGTCAGTTCACATTTGTAGGTGGATCATCAGTGTTAGAGGTAAAATTAGCATGTTTAACCCTTTCGATGCTGATGACGAGCTCAGCTCGTCATCACCCACGGGTGTCGTGTGCTGATGACGAGCTGAGCTCGTCATAGTGCCACTAAAATGGCATTTTCCAGCACTGGGGGGGAAAACGCCCAGTAGCCATGTGGTTAAAGTGATTTTCATGCTTCCAGGGGCTCGGGAAGTGAATTAAATACTATTTGGAGGAATTTAATGTTCAAGCAAAAACGGCTGATTTTTGACAAAAGAGATAACACCCCCCCATTACGTCATGCTTCAGAAATGTGAAAAATGGTCCGTTTTCAAATGTTTTATTTTTGAACGTCAGTTCACATTTGTAGGTTGATCATCAGTGTTGGAGCTAAAATTAGCATGTTTAAAGTGATTTTCATGCTACCAGGGGCCCTAAACACAAGATTTATGGAATGGTTAAAAGTGCCTGAAAATGGCCAATTTACTCACTCTGAGTTCTCAAAAAGGGTTTCTTCACCCCGGGAAGTTAATTAAATACCATTTGGAGGCATTTAATGTTCAAGCAAAAACGGCTGATTTTTGACAAAAGAGATAACACCCCCCCCCATTACGTCATGCTTCAGAAATGTGGAAAATGGTCCGTTTTCAAATGTTTTATTTTTGAATGTCAGTTCACATTTGTAGGTTGATCATCAGTGTTAGAGCTAAAATTAGCATGTTTAAAGTGATTTTCATGCTTCCAGGGGCCCTAAACACAAGATTTATGGAATGGTTAAAAGTGCATGAAAATGGCCAATTTACTCACTCTGAGTTCTCAAAAAGGGTTTCTTCACCCCGGGACGTTAATTAAATACCATTTGGAGGCATTTAATGTTCAAGCAAAAACGGCTGATTTTCGACAAAAGAGATAACACCCCCCCATTACGTCATGCTTCAGAAATGTGGAAAATGATCCGTTTTCAAATGTTTTATTTTTGAACGTCAGTTCACATTTGTAGGTGGATCATCAGTGTTAGAGCTAAAATTAGCATGTTTAAAGTGATTTTCATGCTTCCAGGGGCTCAGGAAGTGAATTAAATACTATTTGGAGGCATTTAATGTTCAAGCAAAAACGGCTGATTTTTGACAAAAGAGATAACACCCCCCCATTACGTCATGCTTCAGAAATGTGGAAAATGGTCCGTTTTCAAATGTTTGATTTTTGAACGTCAGTTCACATTTGTAGGTTGATCATCAGTGTTAGAGCTAAAATTAGCATGTTTAAAGTGATTTTCATGCTTCCAGGGGCCCTAAACACAAGATTAATGGAATGGTTAAAAGTGCATGAAAATGGTCAATTTACTCACTCTGAGTTCTCAAAAAGGGTTTCTTCGCCCCGGGAAGTTAATTAAATACCATTTGGAGGCATTTAATATTCAAGCAAAAACGGCTGATTTTCGACAAAAGAGATAACACCCCCCCATTACATCATGCTTCAGAAATGTGGAAAATGGTCCGTTTTCAAATGTTTTATTTTTGAACGTCAGTTCACATTTGTAGGTGGATCATCAGTGTTAGAGCTAAAATTAGCATGTTTAAAGTGATTTTCATGCTTCCAGGGGCTCGGGAAGTGAATTACATACTATTTGGAGGCATTTAATGTTCAAGCAAAAACGGCTGATTTTTGACAAAAGAGATAACACCCCCCCATTACGTCATGCTTCAGAAATGTGGAAAATGGTCCGTTTTCAAATGTTTTATTTTTGAACGTCAGTTCACATTTGTAGGTTGATCATCAGTGTTAGAGCTAAAATTAGCATGTTTAAAGTGATTTTCATGCTTCCAGGGGCCCTAAACACAAGATTTATGGAATGGTTAAAAGTGCATGAAAATGGCCAATTTACTCACTCTGAGTTCTCAAAAAGGGTTTCTTCACCCCGGGAAGTTAATTAAATACCATTTGAAGGCATTTAATGTTCAAGCAAAAACGGCTGATTTTCGACAAAAGAGATAACACCCCCATTACGTCATGCTTCAGAAATGTGGAAAATGGTCAGTTTTCAAATGTTTTATTTTTGAATGTCAGTTCACATTTGTAGGTTGATCATCAGTGTTAGAGCTAAAATTAGCATGTTTAAAGTGATTTTCATGCTTCCAGGGGCCCTAAACACAAGATTTATGGAATGGTTAAAAGTGCATGAAAATGGCCAATTTACTCACTCTGAGTTCTCAAAAAGGGTTTCTTCACCCCGGGAAGTTAATTAAATACCATTTGGAGGCATTTAATGTTCAAGCAAAAACGGCTGATTTTCGACAAAAGAGATAACACCCCCCCATTACGTCATGCTTCAGAAATGTGGAGAATGGTCCGTTTTCAAATGTTTTATTTTTGAACGTCAGTTCACATTTGTAGGTGGATCATCAGTCTTAGAGCTAAAATTAGCATGTTTAAAGTGATTTTCATGCTTCCGGGGGCTCGGGAAGTGAATTAAATACTATTTGGAGGCATTTAATGTTCAATCAAAAACGGCTTATTTTTGACAAAAGAGATAACACCCCCCCATTACGTCATGCTTCAGAAATGTGGAAAATGGTACGTTTTCAAATGTTTTATTTTTGAACGTCAGTTCACATTTGTAGGTTGATCATCAGTGTTAGAGCTAAAATTAGCATGTTTAAAGTGATTTTCATGCTTCCAGGGGCCCTAAACACAAGATTTATGGAATGGTTAAAAGTGCATGAAAATGGCCAATTTACTCACTCTGAGTTCTCAAAAAGGGTTTCTTCACCCCGGGAAGTTAATTAAATACCACTTGGAGGCATTTAATGTTCAAGCAAAAACGGCTGATTTTCGACAAAAGAGATAACACCCCCCCATTACGTCATGCTTCAGAAATGTGGAAAATGGTCCGTTTTCAAATGTTTTATTTTTGAACGTCAGTTCACATTTGTAGGTGGATCATCAGTGTTAGAGCTAAAATTAGCATGTTTAAAGTGATTTTCATGCTTCCAGGGGCTCGGAAGTGAATTAAATACTATTTGGAGGAATTTAATATTCAAGCAAAAACGGCTGATTTTTGACAAAAGAGATAACACCCCCCCATTACGTCATGCTTCAGAAATGTGGAAAATGGTCCGTTTTCAAATGTTTTATTTTTGAACGTCAGTTCACATTTGTAGGTTGATCATCAGTGTTAGAGCTAAAATTAGCATGTTTAAAGTGATTTTCATGCTTCCAGGGGCCCTAAACACAAGATTTATGGAATGGTTAAAAGTGCATGAAAATGGCCAATTTACTCACTCTGAGTTCTCAAAAAGGGTTTCTTCACCCCGGGAAGTTAATTAAATACCATTTGAAGGCATTTAATGTTCAAGCAAAAACGGCTGATTTTCGACAAAAGAGATAACACCCCCCATTACGTCATGCTTCAGAAATGTGGAAAATGGTCAGTTTTCAAATGTTTTATTTTTGAACGTCAGTTCACATTTGTAGGTTGATCATCAGTGTTAGAGCTAAAATTAGCATGTTTAAAGTGATTTTCATGCTTCCAGGGGCCCTAAACACAAGATTTATGGAATGGTTAAAAGTGCATGAAAATGGCCAATTTACTCACTCTGAGTTCTCAAAAAGGGTTTCTTCACCCCGGGAAGTTAATTAAATACCATTTGGAGGCATTTAATGTTCAAGCAAAAACGGCTGATTTTCGACAAAAGAGATAACACCCCCCCATTACGTCATGCTTCAGAAATGGGGAGAATGGTCCGTTTTCAAATGTTTTATTTTTGAACGTCAGTTCACATTTGTAGGTGGATCATCAGTGTTAGAGCTAAAATTAGCATGTTTAAAGTGATTTTCATGCTTCCGGGGGCTCGGGAAGTGAATTAAATACTATTTGGAGGCATTTAATGTTCAATCAAAAACGGCTTATTTTTGACAAAAGAGATAACACCCCCCCATTACGTCATGCTTCAGAAATGTGGAAAATGGTCCGTTTTCAAATGTTTTATTTTTGAACGTCAGTTCACATTTGTAGGTTGATCATCAGTGTTAGAGCTAAAATTAGCATGTTTAAAGTGATTTTCATGCTTCCAGGGTCCCTAAACACAAGATTTATGGAATGGTTAAAAGTGCATGAAAATGGCCAATTTACTCACTCTGAGTTCTCAAAAAGGGTTTCTTCACCCCGGGAAGTTAATTAAATACCATTTGGAGGCATTTAATGTTCAAGCAAAAACGGCTGATTTTCGACAAAAGAGATAACACCCCCCCCCATTACGTCATGCTTCAGAAATGTGGAAAATGGTCCGTTTTCAAATGTTTTATTTTTGAACGTCAGTTCACATTTGTAGGTGGATCATCAGTGTTAGAGCTAAAATTAGCATGTTTAAAGTGATTTTCATGCTTCCAGGGGCTCGGAAGTGAATTAAATACTATTTGGAGGAATTTAATATTCAAGCAAAAACGGCTGATTTTTGACAAAAGAGATAACACCCCCCCATTACGTCATGCTTCAGAAATGTGAAAAATGGTCCGTTTTCAAATGTTTTATTTTTGAACGTCAGTTCACATTTGTAGGTTGATCATCAGTGTTAGAGCTAAAATTAGCATGTTTAAAGTGATTTTCATGCTTCCAGGGGCCCTAAACACAAGATTTACGGAATGGTTAAAAGTGCATGAAAATGGCCAATTTACTCACTCTGAGTTCTCAAAAAGGGTTTCTTCACCCCGGGAAGTTAATTAAATACCATTTGGAGGCATTTAATGTTCAAGCAAAAACGGCTGATTTTCGACAAAAGAGATAACACCCCCCATTACGTCATGCTTCAGAAATGTGGAAAATGATCCGTTTTCAAATGTTTTATTTTTGAACGTCAGTTCACATTTGTAGGTGGATCATCAGTGTTAGAGCTAAAATTAGCATGTTTAAAGGGATTTTCATGCTTCCAGGGGCTCGGGAAGTGAATTAAATACTATTTGGAGGCATTTAATGTTCAAGCAAAAACAGCTGATTTTTGACAAAAGAGATAACACCCCCCCATTACGTCATGCTTCAGAAATGTGGAAAATGGTCCGTTTTCAAATGTTTTATTTTTGAACGTCAGTTCACATTTGTAGGTTGATCATCAGTGTTAGAGCTAAAATTAGCATGTTTAAAGTGATTTTCATGCTTCCAGGGGCCCTAAACACAAGATTTATGGAATGGTTAAAAGTGCATGAAAATGGCCAATTTACTCACTCTTAGTTCTCAAAAAGGATTTCTTCACCCCGGGAAGTTAATTAAATACCATTTGGAGGCATTTAATGTTCAAGCAAAACCGGCTGATTTTCGACAAAAGAGATAACACCCCCCATTACGTCATGCTTCAGAAATGTGGAAAATGGTCCGTTTTCAAATGTTTTATTTTTGAACGTCAGTTCACATTTGTAGGTTGATCATCAGTGTTAGAGCTAAAATTAGCATGTTTAAAGTGATTTTCATGCTTCCAGGGGCTCGGGAAGTGAATTAAATACTATTTGGAGGCATTTAATGTACAAGCAAAAATGGCTGATTTTTGACAAAAGAGATAACACCCCCCCATTACGTCATGCTTCAGAAATGTGGAAAATGGTCCGTTTTCAAATGTTTTATTTTTGAACGTCAGTTTACATTTGTAGGTGAATCATCAGTGTTAGAGCTAAAATTAGCATGTTTAAAGTGATTTTCTTGCTTCCAGGGGCCCTAAACACAAGATTTATGGAATGGTTAAAAGTGCATGAAAATGGCCAATTTACTCACTCTGAGTTCTCAAAAAGGGTTTCTTCACCCCGGGAAGTTAATTAAATACCATTTGGAGGCATTTAATGTTCAAGCAAAAACGGCTGATTTTCGACAAAAGAGATAACACCCCCACATTACATCATGCTTCAGAAATGTGGAAAATGGTCCGTTTTCAAATGTTTTATTTTTGAACGTCAGTTCACATTTGTAGGTGGATCATCAGTGTTAGAGCTAAAGTTAGCATGTTTAAAGTGATTTTCATGCTTCCAGGGGCTCGGGAAGTGAATTACATACTATTTGGAGGCATTTAATGTTCAAGCAAAAACGGCTGATTTTTGACAAAAGAGATAACCCCCCTCATTACGTCATGCTTCAGAAATGTGGAAAATGGTCCGTTTTCAAATGTTTTATTTTTGAATGTCAGTTCACATTTGTAGGTGGATCATCAGTGTTAGAGCTAAAATTAGCATGTTTAAAGTGATTTTCCTGCTTCCAGGGGCTCGGGAAGTGAATTAAATACTATTTGGAGGCATTTAATGTTCAAGCAAAAACGGCTGATTTTTGACAAAAGAGATAACACCTCCCATTACGTCATGCTTCAGAAATGTGGAAAATGGTCCGTTTTCAAATGTTTTATTTTTGAACGTCAGTTCACATTTGTAGGTTGATCATCAGTGTTAGAGCTAAAATTAGCATGTTTAAAGTGATTTTCATGCTTCCAGGGGCCCTAAACACAAGATTAATGGAATGGTTAAAAGTGCATGAAAATGGCCAATTTACTCACTCTGAGTTCTCAAAAAGGGTTTCTTCGCCCCGGGAAGTTAATTAAATACCATTTGGAGGCATTTAATATTCAAGCAAAAACGGCTGATTTTCGACAAAAGAGATAACACCCCCACATTACATCATGCTTCAGAAATGTGGAAAATGGTCCGTTTTCAAATGTTTTATTTTTGAACGTCAGTTCACATTTGTAGGTGGATCATCAGTGTTAGAGCTAAAATTAGCATGTTTAAAGTGATTTTCATGCTTCAGGGGCTCGGGAAGTGAATTACATACTATTTGGAGGCATTTAATGTTCAAGCAAAAACGGCTGATTTTTGACAAAAGAGATAACCCCCCCCCCATTACGTCATGCTTCAGAAATGTGGAAAATGGTCCGTTTTCAAATGTTTTATTTTTGAATGTCAGTTCACATTTGTAGGTGGATCATCAGTGTTAGAGGTAAAATTAGCATGTTTAACCCTTTCGATGCTGATGACGAGCTCAGCTCGTCATCACCCACGGGTGTCGTGTGCTGATGACGAGCTGAGCTCGTCATAGTGCCACTAAAATGGCATTTTCCAGCACTGGGGGGGAAAACGCCCAGTAGCCATGTGGTTAAAGTGATTTTCATGCTTCCAGGGGCTCGGGAAGTGAATTAAATACTATTTGGAGGAATTTAATGTTCAAGCAAAAACGGCTGATTTTTGACAAAAGAGATAACACCCCCCCATTACGTCATGCTTCAGAAATGTGAAAAATGGTCCGTTTTCAAATGTTTTATTTTTGAACGTCAGTTCACATTTGTAGGTTGATCAGCAGTGTTGGAGCTAAAATTAGCATGTTTAAAGTGATTTTCATGCTACCAGGGGCCCTAAACACAAGATTTATGGAATGGTTAAAAGTGCATGAAAATGGCCAATTTACTCACTCTGAGTTCTCAAAAAGGATTTCTTCACCCCGGGAAGTTAATTAAATACCATTTGGAGGCTTTTAATGTTCAAGCAAAAACGGCTGATTTTCGACAAAAGAGATAACACCCCCCCATTACGTCATGCTTCAGAAATGTGGAAAATGGTCCGTTTTCAAATGTTTTATTTTTGAACGTCAGTTCACATTTGTAGGTTGATCATCAGTGTTAGAGCTAAAATTAGCATGTTTAAAGTGATTTAAATGCTTCCAGGGGCCCTAAACACAAGATTTATGGAATGGTTAAAAGTGCATGAAAATGGCCAACTTATTCACTCTGAGTTCTCAAAAAGGGTTTCTTCACCCCGGGAAGTTAATTAAATACCATTTGGAGGCATTTAATGTTCAAGCAAAAACGGCTGATTTTCGACAAAAGAGATAACACCCCCCCATTACGTCATGCTTCAGAAATGTGGAAAATGGTCCGTTTTCAAATGTTTTATTTTTGAACGTCAGTTCACATTTGTAGGTGGATCATCAGTGTTAGAGCTAAAATTAGCATGTTTAAAGTGATTTTCATGCTTCCAGGGGCTCGGAAGTGAATTAAATACTATTTGGAGGAATTTAATATTCAAGCAAAAACGGCTGATTTTTGACAAAAGAGATAACACCCCCCCATTACGTCATGCTTCAGAAATGTTAAAAATGGTCCGTTTTCAAATGTTTTATTTTTGAACGTCAGTTCACATTTGTAGGTTGATCATCAGTGTTAGAGCTAAAATTAGCATGTTTAAAGTGATTTTCATGCTTCCAGGGGCTCGGGAAGTGAATTAAATACAATTTGGAGGCATTTAATGTTCAAGCAAAAACGGCTGATTTTTGACAAAAGAGATAACACCCCCCCCATTACGTCATGCTTCAGAAATGTGGAAAATGGTACGTTTTCAAATGTTTTATTTTTGAACGTCAGTTCATATTTGTAGGTTGATCATCAGTGTTAGAGCTAAAATTAGTATGTTTAAAGTGATTTTCATGCTTCCAGGGGCCCTAAACACAAGATTTACGGAATGGTTAAAAGTGCATGAAAATGGCCAATTTACTCACTCTGAGTTCTCAAAAAGGGTTTCTTCACCCCGGGAAGTTAATTAAATACCATTTGGAGGCATTTAATGTTCAAGCAAAAACGGCTGATTTTCGACAAAAGAGATAACACCCCCCATTACGTCATGCTTCAGAAATGTGGAAAATGATCCGTTTTCAAATGTTTTATTTTTGAACGTCAGTTCACATTTGTAGGTGGATCATCAGTGTTAGAGCTAAAATTAGCATGTTTAAAGGGATTTTCATGCTTCCAGGGGCTCGGGAAGTGAATTAAATACTATTTGGAGGCATTTAATGTTCAAGCAAAAACAGCTGATTTTTGACAAAAGAGATAACACCCCCCCATTACGTCATGCTTCAGAAATGTGGAAAATGGTCCGTTTTCAAATGTTTTATTTTTGAACGTCAGTTCACATTTGTAGGTTGATCATCAGTGTTAGAGCTAAAATTAGCATGTTTAAAGTGATTTTCATGCTTCCAGGGGCCCTAAACACAAGATTTATGGAATGGTTAAAAGTGCATGAAAATGGCCAATTTACTCACTCTGAGTTCTCAAAAAGGATTTCTTCACCCCGGGAAGTTAATTAAATACCATTTGGAGGCATTTAATGTTCAAGCAAAAACGGCTGATTTTCGACAAAAGAGATAACACCCCCCATTACGTCATGCTTCAGAAATGTGGAGAATGGTCCGTTTTCAAATGTTTTATTTTTGAACGTCAGTTCACATTTGTAGGTGGATCATCAGTGTTAGAGCTAAAATTAGCATGTTTAAAGTGATTTTCATGCTTCCAGGGGCTCGGGAAGTGAATTAAATACTATTTGGAGGCATTTAATGTTCAATCAAAAACGGCTGATTTTTGACAAAAGAGATAACACCCCCCCATTACGTCATGCTTCAGAAATGTGGAAAATGGTCCGTTTTCAAATGTTTTATTTTTGAATGTCAGTTCACATTTGTAGGTGGATCATCAGTGTTAGAGGTAAAATTAGCATGTTTAACCCTTTCGATGCTGATGACGAGCTCAGCTCGTCATCACCCACGGGTGTTGTGTGCTGATGACGAGCTGAGCTCGTCATAGTGCCACTAAAATGGCATTTTCCAGCACTGGGGGGGAAAACGCCCAGTAGCCATGTGGTTAAAGTGATTTTCATGCTTCCAGGGGCTCGGGAAGTGAATTAAATACTATTTGGAGGAATTTAATGTTCAAGCAAAAACGGCTGATTTTTGACAAAAGAGATAACACCCCCCCATTACGTCATGCTTCAGAAATGTGAAAAATGCTCCGTTTTCAAATGTTTTATTTTTGAACGTCAGTTCACATTTGTAGGTTGATCATCAGTGTTGGAGCTAAAATTAGCATGTTTAAAGTGATTTTCATGCTACCAGGGGCCCTAAACACAAGATTTATGGAATGGTTAAAAGTGCATGAAAATGGCCAATTTACTCACTCTGAGTTCTCAAAAAGGATTTCTTCACCCCGGGAAGTTAATTAAATACCATTTGGAGGCTTTTAATGTTCAAGCAAAAACGGCTGATTTTCGACAAAAGAGATAACACCCCCCCATTACGTCATGCTTCAGAAATGTGGAAAATGGTCCGTTTTCAAATGTTTTATTTTTGAACGTCAGTTCACATTTGTAGGTTGATCATCAGTGTTAGAGCTAAAATTAGCATGTTTAAAGTGATTTAAATGCTTCCAGGGGCCCTAAACACAAGATTTATGGAATGGTTAAAAGTGCATGAAAATGGCCAACTTATTCACTCTGAGTTCTCAAAAAGGGTTTCTTCACCCCGGGAAGTTAATTAAATACCATTTGGAGGCATTTAATGTTCAAGCAAAAACGGCTGATTTTCGACAAAAGAGATAACACCCCCCCCATTACGTCATGCTTCAGAAATGTGGAAAATGGTCCGTTTTCAAATGTTTTATTTTTGAACGTCAGTTCACATTTGTAGGTGGATCATCAGTGTTAGAGCTAAAATTAGCATGTTTAAAGTGATTTTCATGCTTCCAGGGGCTCGGAGTGAATTAAATACTATTTGGAGGAATTTAATATTCAAGCAAAAACGGCTGATTTTTGACAAAAGAGATAACACCCCCCCATTACGTCATGCTTCAGAAATGTGAAAAATGGTCCGTTTTCAAATGTTTTATTTTTGAACGTCAGTTCACATTTGTAGGTTGATCATCAGTGTTAGAGCTAAAATTAGCATGTTTAAAGTGATTTTCATGCTACCAGGGGCCCTAAACACAAGATTTATGGAATGGTTAAAAGTGCATGAAAATGGCCAATTTACTCACTCTGAGTTCTCAAAAAGGATTTCTTCACCCCGGGAAGTTAATTAAATACCATTTGGAGGCATTTAATGTTCAAGCAAAAACGGCTGATTTTCGACAAAAGAGATAACACCCCCCCATTACGTCATGCTTCAGAAATGTGGAAAATGGTCCGTTTTCAAATGTTTTATTTTTGAACGTCAGTTCACATTTGTAGGTTGATCATCAGTGTTAGAGCTAAAATTAGCATGTTTAAAGTGATTTTCATGCTTCCAGGGGCTCGGGAAGTGAATTAAATACAATTTGGAGGCATTTAATGTTCAAGCAAAAACGGCTGATTTTTGACAAAAGAGATAACACCCCCCCCATTACGTCATGCTTCAGAAATGTGGAAAATGGTCCGTTTTCAAATGTTTTATTTTTGAACGTCAGTTCACATTTGTAGGTTGATCATCAGTGTTAGAGCTAAAATTAGCATGTTTAAAGTGATTTTCATGCTTCCAGGGGCCCTAAACACAAGATTTATGGAATGGTTAAAAGTGCATGAAAATGGCCAATTTACTCACTCTGAGTTCTCAAAAAGGATTTCTTCACCCCGGGAAGTTAATTAAATACCATTTGGAGGCATTTAATGTTCAAGCAAAAACGGCTGATTTTCGACAAAAGAGATAACACCCCCCATTACGTCATGCTTCAGAAATGTGGAGAATGGTCCGTTTTCAAATGTTTTATTTTTGAACGTCAGTTCACATTTGTAGGTGGATCATCAGTGTTAGAGCTAAAATTAGCATGTTTAAAGTGATTTTCATGCTTCCAGGGGCTCGGGAAGTGAATTAAATACTATTTGGAGGCATTTAATGTTCAATCAAAAACGGCTGATTTTTGACAAAAGAGATAACACCCCCCCATTACGTCATGCTTCAGAAATGTGGAAAATGGTCCGTTTTCAAATGTTTTATTTTTGAACGTCAGTTCACATTTGTAGGTTGATCATCAGTGTTAGAGCTAAAATTAGCATGTTTAAAGTGATTTTCATGCTTCCAGGTGCTCGGGAAGTGAATTAAATACTATTTGGAGGCATTTAATGTTCAAGCAAAAATGGCTGATTTTTGACAAAAGAGATAACACCCCCCCATTACGTCATGCTTCAGAAATGTGGAAGATGGTCCGTTTTCATATATTTTATTTTTGAACGTCAGTTCACATTTGTAGGTGAATCATCAGTGTTAGAGCTAAAATTAGCATGTTTAAAGTGATTTTCTTGCTTCCAGGGGCCCTAAACACAAGATTTATGGAATGGTTAAAAGTGCATGAAAATGGCCAATTTACTCACTCTGAGGTCTCAAAAAGGGTTTCTTCACCCCGGGAAGTTAATTAAATACCATTTGGAGGCATTTAATGTTCAAGCAAAAACGGCTGATTTTCGACAAAAGAGATAACACCCCCACATTACATCATGCTTCAGAAATGTGGAAAATGGTCCGTTTTCAAATGTTTTATTTTTGAACGTCAGTTCACATTTGTAGGTGGATCATCAGTGTTAGAGCTAAAATTAGCATGTTTAAAGTGATTTTCATGCTTCCAGGGGCTCGGGAAGTGAATTACATACTATTTGGAGGCATTTAATGTTCAAGCAAAAACGGCTGATTTTTGACAAAAGAGATAACACCCCCCATTACGTCATGCTTCAGAAATGTGGAAAATGGTCCGTTTTCAAATGTTTTATTTTTGAACGTCAGTTCACATTTGTAGGTTGATCATCAGTGTTAGAGCTAAAATTAGCATGTTTAAAGTGATTTTCATGCTTCCAGGGGCCCTAAACACAAGATTAATGGAAAGGTTAAAAGTGCA
Source organism: Lissotriton vulgaris (assembly GCF_964263255.1). Classification (NCBI taxonomy): domain Eukaryota; kingdom Metazoa; phylum Chordata; class Amphibia; order Caudata; family Salamandridae; genus Lissotriton; species Lissotriton vulgaris. Next base: position 363,363 of record NW_028251597.1, on the reverse strand, counting down.
TGAAAATGGCCAATTTACTCACTCTGAGTTCTCAAAAAGGGTTTCTTCGCCCCGGGAAGTTAATTAAATACCATTTGGAGGCATTTAATATTCAAGCAAAAACGGCTGATTTTCGACAAAAGAGATAACACCCCCACATTACATCATGCTTCAGAAATGTGGAAAATGGTCCGTTTTCAAATGTTTTATTTTTGAACGTCAGTTCACATTTGTAGGTGGATCATCAGTGTTAGAGCTAAAATTAGCATGTTTAAAGTGATTTTCATGCTTCCAGGGGCTCGGGAAGTGAATTACATACTATTTGGAGGCATTTAATGTTCAAGCAAAAACGGCTGATTTTTGACAAAAGAGATAACCCCCCCCCATTACGTCATGCTTCAGAAATGTGGAAAATGGTCCGTTTTCAAATGTTTTATTTTTGAATGTCAGTTCACATTTGTAGGTGGATCATCAGTGTTAGAGGTAAAATTAGCATGTTTAACCCTTTCGATGCTGATGACGAGCTCAGCTCGTCATCACCCACGGGTGTCGTGTGCTGAAGACGAGCTGAGCTCGTCATAGTGCCACTAAAATGGCATTTTCCAGCACTGGGGGGGAAAACGCCCAGTAGCCATGTGGTTAAAGTGATTTTCATGCTTCCAGGGGCTCGGGAAGTGAATTAAATACTATTTGGAGGAATTTAATGTTCAAGCAAAAACGGCTGATTTTTGACAAAAGAGATAACACCCCCCCATTACGTCATGCTTCAGAAATGTGAAAAATGGTCCGTTTTCAAATGTTTTATTTTTGAACGTCAGTTCACATTTGTAGGTTGATCATCAGTGTTAGAGCTAAAATTAGTATGTTTAAAGTGATTTTCATGCTTCCAGGGGCCCTAAACACAAGATTTACGGAATGTTTAAAAGTGCATGAAAATGGCCAATTTACTCACTCTGAGTTCTCAAAAAGGATTTCTTCACCCCGGGAAGTTAATTAAATACCATTTGGAGGCTTTTAATTTTCTAGCAAAAACGGCTGATTTTCGACAAAAGAGATAACACCCCCCCATTACGTCATGCTTCAGAAATGTGGAAAATGGTCCGTTTTCAAATGTTTTATTTTTGAACGTCAGTTCACATTTGTAGGTTGATCATCAGTGTTAGAGCTAAAATTAGCATGTTTAAAGTGATTTTCATGCTTCCAGGGGCTCGGGAAGTGAATTAAATACTATTTGGAGGCATTTAATGTTCAAGCAGAAATGGCTGATTTTTGACAAAAGAGATAACACCCCCCCATTACGTCATGCTTCAGAAATGTGGAAAATGGTCCGTTTTCAAATGTTTTATTTTCGAACGTCAGTTCACATTTGTAGGTGAATCATCAGTGTTAGAGCTAAAATTAGCATGTTTAAAGTGATTTTCATGCTTCCAGGGGCCCTAAACACAAGATTTACGGAATGGTTGAAAGTGCATGAAAATGGCCAATTTACTCACTCTGAGTTCTCAAAAAGGGTTTCTGCACCCCGGGAAGTTAATTAAATACCATTTGGAGGCATTTAATGTTCAAGCAAAAACGGCTGATTTTCGACAAAAGAGATAACACCCCCCCATTACGTCATGCTTCAGGAATGTGGAAAATGATCCGTTTTCAAATGTTTTATTTTTGAACGTCAGTTCACATTTGTAGGTTGATCATCAGTGTTAGAGCTAAAATTAGCATGTTTAAAGTGATTTTCATGCTTCCAGGGGCCCTAAACACAAGATTTATGGAATGGTTAAAAGTGCATGAAAATGGCCAATTTACTCACTCTGAGTTCTCAAAAAGGGTTTCTTCACCCCGGGAAGTTAATTAAATACCATTTGGAGGCATTTAATGTTCAAGCAAAAACGGCTGATTTTCGACAAAAGAGATAACACCCCCCCATTACGTCATGCTTCAGAAATGTGGAGAATGGTCCGTTTTCAAATGTTTTATTTTTGAACGTCAATTCACATTTGTAGGTGGATCATCAGTGTTAGAGCTAAAATTAGCATGTTTAAAGTGATTTTCATGCTTCCGGGGGCTCGGGAAGTGAATTAAATACTATTTGGAGGCATTTAATGTTCAATCAAAAACGGCTGATTTTTGACAAAAGAGATAACACCCCCCCATTACGTCATGCTTCAGAAATGTGGAAAATGGTCCGTTTTCAAATGTTTTATTTTTGAATGTCAGTTCACATTTGTAGGTTGATCATCAGTGTTAGAGCTAAAATTAGCATGTTTAAAGTGATTTTCATGCTTCCAGGGGCCCTAAACACAAGATTTATGGAATGGTTAAAAGTGCATGAAAATGGCCAATTTACTCACTCTGAGTTCTCAAAAAGGGTTTCTTCACCCCGGGAAGTTAATTAAATACCATTTGGAGGCATTTAATGTTCAAGCAAAAACGGCTGATTTTCGACAAAAGAGATAACACCCCCCCATTACGTCATGCTTCAGAAATGTGGAAAATGGTCCGTTTTCAAATGTTTTATTTTTGAACGTCAGTTCACATTTGTAGGTGGATCATCAGTGTTAGAGCTAAAATTAGCATGTTTAAAGTGATTTTCATGCTTCCAGGGGCTCGGAAGTGAATTAAATACTATTTGGAGGAATTTAATATTCAAGCAAAAACGGCTGATTTTTGACAAAAGAGATAACACCCCCCCATTACGTCATGCTTCAGAAATGTGAAAAATGGTCCGTTTTCAAATGTTTTATTTTTGAACGTCAGTTCACATTTGTAGGTTGATCATCAGTGTTAGAGCTAAAATTAGCATGTTTAAAGTGATTTTCATGCTACCAGGGGCCCTAAACACAAGATTTATGGAATGGTTAAAAGTGCATGAAAATGGCCAATTTACTCACTCTGAGTTCTCAAAAAGGATTTCTTCACCCCGGGAAGTTAATTAAATACCATTTGGAGGCATTTAATGTTCAAGCAAAAACGGCTGATTTTCGACAAAAGAGATAACACCCCCCCATTACGTCATGCTTCAGAAATGTGGAAAATGGTCCGTTTTCAAATGTTTTATTTTTGAACGTCAGTTCACATTTGTAGGTTGATCATCAGTGTTAGAGCTAAAATTAGCATGTTTAAAGTGATTTTCATGCTTCCAGGGGCTCGGGAAGTGAATTAAATACAATTTGGAGGCATTTAATGTTCAAGCAAAAACGGCTGATTTTTGACAAAAGAGATAACACCCCCCATTACGTCATGCTTAAGAAATGTGGAAAATGGTCTGTTTTCAAATGTTTTATTTTTGAACGTCAGTTCACATTTGTAGGTTGATCATCAGTGTTAGAGCTAAAATTAGTATGTTTAAAGTGATTTTCATGCTTCCAGGGGCCCTAAACACAAGATTTACGGAATGGTTAAAAGTGCATGAAAATGGCCAATTTACTCACTCTGAGTTCTCAAAAAGGGTTTCTTCACCCCGGGAAGTTAATTAAATACCATTTGGAGGCATTTAATGTTCAAGCAAAAACGGATGATTTTCGACAAAAGAGATAACACCCCCCCATTACGTCATGCTTCAGAAATGTGGAAAATGATCCGTTTTCAAATGTTTTATTTTTGAACGTCAGTTCACATTTGTAGGTGGATCATCAGTGTTAGAGCTAAAATTAGCATGTTTTAAGGGATTTTCATGCTTCCAGGGGCTCGGGAAGTGAATTAAATACTATTTGGAGGCATTTAATGTTCAAGCAAAAACAGCTGATTTTTGACAAAAGAGATAACACCCCCCCCATTACGTCATGCTTCAGAAATGTGGAAAATGGTCCGTTTTCAAATGTTTTATTTTTGAACGTCAGTTCACATTTGTAGGTTGATCATCAGTGTTAGAGCTAAAATAAGCATGTTTAAAGGGATTTTCATGCTTCCAGGAGCTTGGGAAGTGAATTAAATACTATTTGGAGGCATTTAATGTTCAAGCAAAAACAGCTGATTTTTGACAAAAGAGATAACACCCCCATTACGTCATGCTTCAGAAATGTGGAAAATGGTCCGTTTTCAAATGTTTTATTTTTGAACGTCAGTTCACATTTGTAGGTTGATCATCAGTGTTAGAGCTAAAATTAGCATGTTTAAAGTGATTTTCATGCTTCCAGGGGCTCGGGAAGTGAATTAAATACTATTTGGAGGCATTTAATGTTCAAGCAGAAATGGCTGATTTTTGACAAAAGAGATAACACCCCCCCCATTACGTCATGCTTCAGAAATGTGGAAAATGGCCCGTTTTCAAATGTTTTATTTTCGAACGTCAGTTCACATTTGTAGGTGAATCATCAGTGTTAGAGCTAAAATTAGCATGTTTAAAGTGATTTTCATGCTTCCAGGGGCCCTAAACACAAGATTTATGGAATGGTTAAAAGTGCATGAAAATGGCCAATTTACTCACTCTGAGTTCTCAAAAAGGGTTTCTTCACCCCGGGAAGTTAATTAAATACCATTTGGAGGCATTTAATGTTCAAGCAAAAACGGCAGATTTTTGACAAAAGAGATAACACCCCCCCATTACGTCATGCTTCAGAAATGTGGAAAATGGTCAGTTTTCAAATGTTTTATTTTTGAATGTCAGTTCACATTTGTAGGTGGATCATCAGTGTTAGAGCTAAAATTAGCATGTTTAAAGTGATTTTCATGCTTCCAGGGGCTCGGGAAGTGAATTAAATACTATTTGGAGGAATTTAATGTTCAAGCAAAAACGGCTGATTTTTGACAAAAGAGATAACACCCCCCATTACGTCATGCTTCAGAAATGTGGAAAATGGTCCGTTTTCAAATGTTTTATTTTTGAACGTCAGTTCACATTTGTAGGTTGATCATCAGTGTTAGAGCTAAAATTAGTATGTTTAAAATGATTTTCATGCTTCCAGGGGCCCTAAACACAAGATTTACGCAATGGTTAAAAGTGCATGAAAATGGCCAATTTACTCACTCTGAGTTCTCAAAAAGGGTTTCTGCACCCCGGGAAGTTAATTAAATACCATTTGGAGGCATTTAATGTTCAAGCAAAAACGGCTGATTTTCGACAAAAGAGATAACACCCCCCCATTACGTCATGCTTCAGAAATGTGGAAAATGATCCGTTTTCAAATGTTTTATTTTTGAACGTCAGTTCACATTTGTAGGTGGATCATCAGTGTTAGAGCTAAAATTAGCATGTTTAAAGGGATTTTCATGCTTCCAGGGGCTCGGGAAGTGAATTAAATACTATTTGGAGGCATTTAATGTTCAAGCAAAAACAGCTGATTTTTGACAAAAGAGATAACACCCCCCCATTACGTCATGCTTCAGAAATGTGGAAAATGGTCAGTTTTCAAATGTTTTATTTTTGAACGTCAGTTCACATTTGTAGGTTGATCATCAGTGTTAGAGCTAAAATTAGCATGTTTAAAGTGATTTTCATGCTTCCAGGGGCCCTAAACACAAGATTTATGGAATGGTTAAAAGTGCATTAAAATGGCCAATTTACTCACTCTGAGTTCTCAAAAAGGGTTTCTTCACCCCGGGAAGTTAATTAAATACCATTTGGAGGCATTTAATGTTCAAGCAAAAACGGCTGATTTTCGACAAAAGAGATAACACCCCCCCATTACGTCATGCTTCAGAAATGTGGAGAATGGTCCGTTTTCAAATGTTTTATTTTTGAACGTCAGTTCACATTTGTAGGTGGATCATCAGTGTTAGAGCTAAAATTAGCATGTTTAAAGTGATTTTCATGCTTCCGGGGGCTCGGGAAGTGAATTAAATACTATTTGGAGGCATTTAATGTTCAATCAAAAACGGCTGATTTTTGACAAAAGAGATAACACCCCCCCATTACGTCATGCTTCAGAAATGTGGAAAATGGTCCGTTTTCAAATGTTTTATTTTTGAATGTCAGTTCACATTTGTAGGTTGATCATCAGTGTTAGAGCTAAAATTAGCATGTTTAAAGTGATTTTCATGCTTCCAGGGGCTCGGGAAGTGAATTAAATACTATTTGGAGGCATTTAATGTTCAAGCAGAAATGGCTGATTTTTGACAAAAGAGATAACACCCCCCCCCATTACGTCATGCTTCAGAAATGTGGAAAATGGCCCGTTTTCAAATGTTTTATTTTCGAACGTCAGTTCACATTTGTAGGTGAATCATCAGTGTTAGAGCTAAAATTAGCATGTTTAAAGTGATTTTCATGCTTCCAGGGGCCCTAAACACAAGATTTATGGAATGGTTAAAAGTGCATGAAAATGGCCAATTTACTCACTCTGAGTTCTCAAAAAGGGTTTCTTCACCCCGGGAAGTTAATTAAATACCATTTGGAGGCATTTAATGTTCAAGCAAAAACGGCAGATTTTTGACAAAAGAGATAACACCCCCCCATTACGTCATGCTTCAGAAATGTGGAAAATGGTCAGTTTTCAAATGTTTTATTTTTGAATGTCAGTTCACATTTGTAGGTGGATCATCAGTGTTAGAGCTAAAATTAGCATGTTTAAAGTGATTTTCATGCTTCCAGGGGCTCGGGAAGTGAATTAAATACTATTTGGAGGAATTTAATGTTCAAGCAAAAACGGCTGATTTTTGACAAAAGAGATAACACCCCCCATTACGTCATGCTTCAGAAATGTGGAAAATGGTCCGTTTTCAAATGTTTTATTTTTGAACGTCAGTTCACATTTGTAGGTTGATCATCAGTGTTAGAGCTAAAATTAGTATGTTTAAAATGATTTTCATGCTTCCAGGGGCCCTAAACACAAGATTTACGCAATGGTTAAAAGTGCATGAAAATGGCCAATTTACTCACTCTGAGTTCTCAAAAAGGGTTTCTGCACCCCGGGAAGTTAATTAAATACCATTTGGAGGCATTTAATGTTCAAGCAAAAACGGCTGATTTTCGACAAAAGAGATAACACCCCCCCATTACGTCATGCTTCAGAAATGTGGAAAATGATCCGTTTTCAAATGTTTTATTTTTGAACGTCAGTTCACATTTGTAGGTTGATCATCAGTGTTAGAGCTAAAATTAGCATGTTTAAAGTGATTTTCATGCTTCCAGGGGCCCTAAACACAAGATTTATGGAATGGTTAAAAGTGCATTAAAATGGCCAATTTACTCACTCTGAGTTCTCAAAAAGGGTTTCTTCACCCCGGGAAGTTAATTAAATACCATTTGGAGGCATTTAATGTTCAAGCAAAAACGGCTGATTTTCGACAAAAGAGATAACACCCCCCCATTACGTCATGCTTCAGAAATGTGGAGAATGGTCCGTTTTCAAATGTTTTATTTTTGAACGTCAGTTCACATTTGTAGGTGGATCATCAGTGTTAGAGCTAAAATTAGCATGTTTAAAGTGATTTTCATGCTTCCGGGGGCTCGGGAAGTGAATTAAATACTATTTGGAGGCATTTAATGTTCAATCAAAAACGGCTGATTTTTGACAAAAGAGATAACACCCCCCCATTACGTCATGCTTCAGAAATGTGGAAAATGGTCCGTTTTCAAATGTTTTATTTTTGAATGTCAGTTCACATTTGTAGGTTGATCATCAGTGTTAGAGCTAAAATTAGCATGTTTAAAGTGATTTTCATGCTTCCAGGGGCCCTAAACACAAGATTTATGGAATGGTTAAAAGTGCATGAAAATGGCCAATTTACTCACTCTGAGTTCTCAAAAAGGGTTTCTTCACCCCGGGAAGTTAATTAAATACCATTTGGAGGCATTTAATGTTCAAGCAAAAACGGCTGATTTTCGACAAAAGAGATAACACCCCCCATTACGTCATGCTTCAGAAATGTGGAAAATGGTCCGTTTTCAAATGGTTTATTTTTGAACGTCAGTTCACATTTGTAGGTGGATCATCAGTGTTAGAGCTAAAATTAGCATGTTTAAAGTGATTTTCATGCCTCCAGGGGCTCGGAAGTGAATTAAATACTATTTGGAGGAATTTAATATTCAAGCAAAAACGGCTGATTTTTGACAAAAGAGATAACACCCCCCCATTACGTCATGCTTCAGAAATGTGAAAAATGGTCCGTTTTCAAATGTTTTATTTTTGAACGTCAGTTCACATTTGTAGGTTGATCATCAGTGTTAGAGCTAAAATTAGCATGTTTAAAGTGATTTTCATGCTACCAGGGGCCCTAAACACAAGATTTATGGAATGGTTAAAAGTGCATGAAAATGGCCAATTTACTCACTCTGAGTTCTCAAAAAGAATTTCTTCACCCCGGGAAGTTAATTAAATACCATTTGGAGGCATTTAATGTTCAAGCAAAAACGGCTGATTTTCGACAAAAGAGATAACACCCCCCCATTACGTCATGCTTCAGAAATGTGGAAAATGGTCCGTTTTCAAATGTTTTATTTTTGAACGTCAGTTCACATTTGTAGGTTGATCATCAGTGTTAGAGCTAAAATTAGCATGTTTAAAGTGATTTTCATGCTTCCAGGGGCTCGGGAAGTGAATTAAATACAATTTGGAGGCATTTAATGTTCAAGCAAAAACGGCTGATTTTTGACAAAAGAGATAACACCCCCCATTACGTCATGCTTCAGAAATGTGGAAAATGGTCTGTTTTCAAATGTTTTATTTTTGAACGTCAGTTCACATTTGTAGGTTGATCATCAGTGTTAGAGCTAAAATTAGTATGTTTAAAGTGATTTTCATGCTTCCAGGGGCCCTAAACACAAGATTTACGGAATGGTCAAAAGTGCATGAAAATGGCCAATTTACTCACTCTGAGTTCTCAAAAAGGGTTTCTTCACCCCGGGAAGTTAATTAAATACCATTTGGAGGCATTTAATGTTCAAGCAAAAACGGATGATTTTCGACAAAAGAGATAACACCCCCCCATTACGTCATGCTTCAGAAATGTGGAAAATGATCCGTTTTCATATGTTTTATTTTTGAACGTCAGTTCACATTTGTAGTTGGATCATCAGTGTTAGAGCTAAAATTAGCATGTTTTAAGGGATTTTCATGCTTCCAGGGGCTCGGGAAGTGAATTAAATACTATTTGGAGGCATTTAATGTTCAAGCAAAAACAGCTGATTTTTGACAAAAGAGATAACACCCCCCCCATTACGTCATGCTTCAGAAATGTGGAAAATGGTCCGTTTTCAAATGTTTTATTTTTGAACGTCAGTTCACATTTGTAGGTTGATCATCAGTGTTAGAGCTAAAATTAGCATGTTTAAAGTGATTTTCATGCTTCCAGGGGCCCTAAACACAAGATTCATGGAATGGTTAAAAGTGCATGAAAATGGCCAATTTACTCACTCTGAGTTCTCAAAAAGGGTTTCTTCACCCCGGGAAGTTAATTAAATACCATTTGGAGGCATTTAATGTTCAAGCAAAAATGGATGATTTTCGACAAAAGAGATAACACCCCCCCATTACGTCATGCTTCAGAAATGTGGAAAATGATCCGTTTTCAAATGTTTTATTTTTGAACGTCAGTTCACATTTGTAGGTGGATCATCAGTGTTAGAGCTAAAATTAGCATGTTTTAAGGGATTTTCATGCTTCCAGGGGCTCGGAAATTAAATTAAATACTATTTGGAGGCATTTAATGTTCAAGCAAAAACAGCTGATTTTTGACAAAAGAGATAACACCCCCCCATTACGTCATGCTTCAGAAATGTGGAAAATGGTCAGTTATCAAATGTTTTATTTTTGAACGTCAGTTCACATTTGTAGGTTGATCATCAGTGTTAGAGCTAAAATTAGCATGTTTAAAGTGATTTTCATGCTTCCAGGGGCCCTAAACACAAGATTTATGGAATGGTTAAAAGTGCATGAAAATGGCCAATTTACTCACTCTGAGTTCTCAAAAAGGGTTTCTTCACCCCGGGAAGTTAATTAAATACCATTTGGAGGCATTTAATGTTCAAGCAAAAACGGCTGATTTTCGACAAAAGAGATAACACCCCCCCATTACGTCATGCTTCAGAAATGTGGAAAATGGTCCGTTTTCAAATGTTTTATTTTTGAACGTCAGTTCACATTTGTAGGTGTATCATCAGTGTTAGAGCTAAAATTAGCATGTTTAAAGTGATTTTCATGCTTCCAGGGGCTCGGGAAGTGAATTAAATACTATTTGGAGGCATTTAATGTTCAAGCAAAAATGGCTGATTTTTGACAAAAGAGATAACACCCCCCCATTACGTCATGCTTCAGAAATGTGGAAAATGGTCCGTTTTCAAATGTTTTATTTTTGAACGTCAGTTCACATTTGTAGGTGGATCATCAGTGTTAGAGCTAAAATTAGCATGTTTAAAGTGGTTTTCATGCTTCCAGGGGCTCGGAAGTGAATTAAATACTATTTGGAGGAATTTAATATTCAAGCAAAAACGGCTGATTTTTGACAAAAGAGATAACACCCCCCCATTACGTCATGCTTCAGAAATGTGGAAAATGGTCCGTTTTCAAATGTTTTATTTTTGAACGTCAGTTCACATTTGTAGGTTGATCATCAGTGTTAGAGCTAAAATTAGCATGTTTAAAGTGATTTTCATGCTTCCAGGGGCTCGGGAAGTGAATTAAATACAATTTGGAGGCATTTAATGTTCAAGCAAAAACGGCTGATTTTTGACAAAAGAGATAACACCCCCCATTACGTCATGCTTAAGAAATGTGGAAAATGGTCTGTTTTCAAATGTTTTATTTTTGAACGTCAGTTCACATTTGTAGGTTGATCATCAGTGTTAGAGCTAAAATTAGTATGTTTAAAGTGATTTTCATGCTTCCAGGGGCCCTAAACACAAGATTTACGGAATGGTTAAAAGTGCATGAAAATGGCCAATTTACTCACTCTGAGTTCTCAAAAAGGGTTTCTTCACCCCGGGAAGTTAATTAAATACCATTTGGAGGCATTTAATGTTCAAGCAAAAACGGATGATTTTCGACAAAAGAGATAACACCCCCCCATTACGTCATGCTTCAGAAATGTGGAAAATGATCCGTTTTCAAATGTTTTATTTTTGAACGTCAGTTCACATTTGTAGGTGGATCATCAGTGTTAGAGCTAAAATTAGCATGTTTTAAGGGATTTTCATGCTTCCAGGGGCTCGGGAAGTGAATTAAATACTATTTGGAGGCATTTAATGTTCAAGCAAAAACAGCTGATTTTTGACAAAAGAGATAACACCCCCCCCATTACGTCATGCTTCAGAAATGTGGAAAATGGTCCGTTTTCAAATGTTTTATTTTTGAACGTCAGTTCACATTTGTAGGTTGATCATCAGTGTTAGAGCTAAAATAAGCATGTTTAAAGGGATTTTCATGCTTCCAGGAGCTTGGGAAGTGAATTAAATACTATTTGGAGGCATTTAATGTTCAAGCAAAAACAGCTGATTTTTGACAAAAGAGATAACACCCCCATTACGTCATGCTTCAGAAATGTGGAAAATGGTCCGTTTTCAAATGTTTTATTTTTGAACGTCAGTTCACATTTGTAGGTTGATCATCAGTGTTAGAGCTAAAATTAGCATGTTTAAAGTGATTTTCATGCTTCCAGGGGCTCGGGAAGTGAATTAAATACTATTTGGAGGCATTTAATGTTCAAGCAGAAATGGCTGATTTTTGACAAAAGAGATAACACCCCCCCCATTACGTCATGCTTCAGAAATGTGGAAAATGGCCCGTTTTCAAATGTTTTATTTTCGAACGTCAGTTCACATTTGTAGGTGAATCATCAGTGTTAGAGCTAAAATTAGCATGTTTAAAGTGATTTTCATGCTTCCAGGGGCCCTAAACACAAGATTTATGGAATGGTTAAAAGTGCATGAAAATGGCCAATTTACTCACTCTGAGTTCTCAAAAAGGGTTTCTTCACCCCGGGAAGTTAATTAAATACCATTTGGAGGCATTTAATGTTCAAGCAAAAACGGCAGATTTTTGACAAAAGAGATAACACCCCCCCATTACGTCATGCTTCAGAAATGTGGAAAATGGTCAGTTTTCAAATGTTTTATTTTTGAATGTCAGTTCACATTTGTAGGTGGATCATCAGTGTTAGAGCTAAAATTAGCATGTTTAAAGTGATTTTCATGCTTCCAGGGGCTCGGGAAGTGAATTAAATACTATTTGGAGGAATTTAATGTTCAAGCAAAAACGGCTGATTTTTGACAAAAGAGATAACACCCCCCATTACGTCATGCTTCAGAAATGTGGAAAATGGTCCGTTTTCAAATGTTTTATTTTTGAACGTCAGTTCACATTTGTAGGTTGATCATCAGTGTTAGAGCTAAAATTAGTATGTTTAAAATGATTTTCATGCTTCCAGGGGCCCTAAACACAAGATTTACGCAATGGTTAAAAGTGCATGAAAATGGCCAATTTACTCACTCTGAGTTCTCAAAAAGGGTTTCTGCACCCCGGGAAGTTAATTAAATACCATTTGGAGGCATTTAATGTTCAAGCAAAAACGGCTGATTTTCGACAAAAGAGATAACACCCCCCCATTACGTCATGCTTCAGAAATGTGGAAAATGATCCGTTTTCAAATGTTTTATTTTTGAACGTCAGTTCACATTTGTAGGTGGATCATCAGTGTTAGAGCTAAAATTAGCATGTTTAAAGGGATTTTCATGCTTCCAGGGGCTCGGGAAGTGAATTAAATACTATTTGGAGGCATTTAATGTTCAAGCAAAAACAGCTGATTTTTGACAAAAGAGATAACACCCCCCCATTACGTCATGCTTCAGAAATGTGGAAAATGGTCAGTTTTCAAATGTTTTATTTTTGAACGTCAGTTCACATTTGTAGGTTGATCATCAGTGTTAGAGCTAAAATTAGCATGTTTAAAGTGATTTTCATGCTTCCAGGGGCCCTAAACACAAGATTTATGGAATGGTTAAAAGTGCATTAAAATGGCCAATTTACTCACTCTGAGTTCTCAAAAAGGGTTTCTTCACCCCGGGAAGTTAATTAAATACCATTTGGAGGCATTTAATGTTCAAGCAAAAACGGCTGATTTTCGACAAAAGAGATAACACCCCCCCATTACGTCATGCTTCAGAAATGTGGAGAATGGTCCGTTTTCAAATGTTTTATTTTTGAACGTCAGTTCACATTTGTAGGTGGATCATCAGTGTTAGAGCTAAAATTAGCATGTTTAAAGTGATTTTCATGCCTCCAGGGGCTCGGAAGTGAATTAAATACTATTTGGAGGAATTTAATATTCAAGCAAAAACGGCTGATTTTTGACAAAAGAGATAACACCCCCCCATTACGTCATGCTTCAGAAATGTGAAAAATGGTCCGTTTTCAAATGTTTTATTTTTGAACGTCAGTTCACATTTGTAGGTTGATCATCAGTGTTAGAGCTAAAATTAGCATGTTTAAAGTGATTTTCATGCTACCAGGGGCCCTAAACACAAGATTTATGGAATGGTTAAAAGTGCATGAAAATGGCCAATTTACTCACTCTGAGTTCTCAAAAAGAATTTCTTCACCCCGGGAAGTTAATTAAATACCATTTGGAGGCATTTAATGTTCAAGCAAAAACGGCTGATTTTCGACAAAAGAGATAACACCCCCCCATTACGTCATGCTTCAGAAATGTGGAAAATGGTCCGTTTTCAAATGTTTTATTTTTGAACGTCAGTTCACATTTGTAGGTTGATCATCAGTGTTAGAGCTAAAATTAGCATGTTTAAAGTGATTTTCATGCTTCCAGGGGCTCGGGAAGTGAATTAAATACAATTTGGAGGCATTTAATGTTCAAGCAAAAACGGCTGATTTTTGACAAAAGAGATAACACCCCCCATTACGTCATGCTTCAGAAATGTGGAAAATGGTCTGTTTTCAAATGTTTTATTTTTGAACGTCAGTTCACATTTGTAGGTTGATCATCAGTGTTAGAGCTAAAATTAGTATGTTTAAAGTGATTTTCATGCTTCCAGGGGCCCTAAACACAAGATTTACGGAATGGTCAAAAGTGCATGAAAATGGCCAATTTACTCACTCTGAGTTCTCAAAAAGGGTTTCTTCACCCCGGGAAGTTAATTAAATACCATTTGGAGGCATTTAATGTTCAAGCAAAAACGGATGATTTTCGACAAAAGAGATAACACCCCCCCATTACGTCATGCTTCAGAAATGTGGAAAATGATCCGTTTTCATATGTTTTATTTTTGAACGTCAGTTCACATTTGTAGTTGGATCATCAGTGTTAGAGCTAAAATTAGCATGTTTTAAGGGATTTTCATGCTTCCAGGGGCTCGGGAAGTGAATTAAATACTATTTGGAGGCATTTAATGTTCAAGCAAAAACAGCTGATTTTTGACAAAAGAGATAACACCCCCCCCATTACGTCATGCTTCAGAAATGTGGAAAATGGTCCGTTTTCAAATGTTTTATTTTTGAACGTCAGTTCACATTTGTAGGTTGATCATCAGTGTTAGAGCTAAAATTAGCATGTTTAAAGTGATTTTCATGCTTCCAGGGGCCCTAAACACAAGATTCATGGAATGGTTAAAAGTGCATGAAAATGGCCAATTTACTCACTCTGAGTTCTCAAAAAGGGTTTCTTCACCCCGGGAAGTTAATTAAATACCATTTGGAGGCATTTAATGTTCAAGCAAAAATGGATGATTTTCGACAAAAGAGATAACACCCCCCCATTACGTCATGCTTCAGAAATGTGGAAAATGATCCGTTTTCAAATGTTTTATTTTTGAACGTCAGTTCACATTTGTAGGTGGATCATCAGTGTTAGAGCTAAAATTAGCATGTTTTAAGGGATTTTCATGCTTCCAGGGGCTCGGAAATTAAATTAAATACTATTTGGAGGCATTTAATGTTCAAGCAAAAACAGCTGATTTTTGACAAAAGAGATAACACCCCCCCATTACGTCATGCTTCAGAAATGTGGAAAATGGTCAGTTATCAAATGTTTTATTTTTGAACGTCAGTTCACATTTGTAGGTTGATCATCAGTGTTAGAGCTAAAATTAGCATGTTTAAAGTGATTTTCATGCTTCCAGGGGCCCTAAACACAAGATTTATGGAATGGTTAAAAGTGCATGAAAATGGCCAATTTACTCACTCTGAGTTCTCAAAAAGGGTTTCTTCACCCCGGGAAGTTAATTAAATACCATTTGGAGGCATTTAATGTTCAAGCAAAAACGGCTGATTTTCGACAAAAGAGATAACACCCCCCCATTACGTCATGCTTCAGAAATGTGGAAAATGGTCCGTTTTCAAATGTTTTATTTTTGAACGTCAGTTCACATTTGTAGGTGTATCATCAGTGTTAGAGCTAAAATTAGCATGTTTAAAGTGATTTTCATGCTTCCAGGGGCTCGGGAAGTGAATTAAATACTATTTGGAGGCATTTAATGTTCAAGCAAAAATGGCTGATTTTTGACAAAAGAGATAACACCCCCCCATTACGTCATGCTTCAGAAATGTGGAAAATGGTCCGTTTTCAAATGTTTTATTTTTGAACGTCAGTTCACATTTGTAGGTGGATCATCAGTGTTAGAGCTAAAATTAGCATGTTTAAAGTGGTTTTCATGCTTCCAGGGGCTCGGAAGTGAATTAAATACTATTTGGAGGAATTTAATATTCAAGCAAAAACGGCTGATTTTTGACAAAAGAGATAACACCCCCCCATTACGTCATGCTTCAGAAATGTGGAAAATGGTCCGTTTTCAAATGTTTTATTTTTGAACGTCAGTTCACATTTGTAGGTTGATCATCAGTGTTAGAGCTAAAATTAGCATGTTTAAAGTGATTTTCATGCTTCCAGGGGCTCGGGAAGTGAATTAAATACAATTTGGAGGCATTTAATGTTCAAGCAAAAACGGCTGATTTTTGACAAAAGAGATAACACCCCCCATTACGTCATGCTTAAGAAATGTGGAAAATGGTCTGTTTTCAAATGTTTTATTTTTGAACGTCAGTTCACATTTGTAGGTTGATCATCAGTGTTAGAGCTAAAATTAGTATGTTTAAAGTGATTTTCATGCTTCCAGGGGCCCTAAACACAAGATTTACGGAATGGTTAAAAGTGCATGAAAATGGCCAATTTACTCACTCTGAGTTCTCAAAAAGGGTTTCTTCACCCCGGGAAGTTAATTAAATACCATTTGGAGGCATTTAATGTTCAAGCAAAAACGGATGATTTTCGACAAAAGAGATAACACCCCCCCATTACGTCATGCTTCAGAAATGTGGAAAATGATCCGTTTTCAAATGTTTTATTTTTGAACGTCAGTTCACATTTGTAGGTGGATCATCAGTGTTAGAGCTAAAATTAGCATGTTTTAAGGGATTTTCATGCTTCCAGGGGCTCGGGAAGTGAATTAAATACTATTTGGAGGCATTTAATGTTCAAGCAAAAACAGCTGATTTTTGACAAAAGAGATAACACCCCCCCCATTACGTCATGCTTCAGAAATGTGGAAAATGGTCCGTTTTCAAATGTTTTATTTTTGAACGTCAGTTCACATTTGTAGGTTGATCATCAGTGTTAGAGCTAAAATAAGCATGTTTAAAGGGATTTTCATGCTTCCAGGAGCTTGGGAAGTGAATTAAATACTATTTGGAGGCATTTAATGTTCAAGCAAAAACAGCTGATTTTTGACAAAAGAGATAACACCCCCATTACGTCATGCTTCAGAAATGTGGAAAATGGTCCGTTTTCAAATGTTTTATTTTTGAACGTCAGTTCACATTTGTAGGTTGATCATCAGTGTTAGAGCTAAAATTAGCATGTTTAAAGTGATTTTCATGCTTCCAGGGGCTCGGGAAGTGAATTAAATACTATTTGGAGGCATTTAATGTTCAAGCAGAAATGGCTGATTTTTGACAAAAGAGATAACACCCCCCCCATTACGTCATGCTTCAGAAATGTGGAAAATGGCCCGTTTTCAAATGTTTTATTTTCGAACGTCAGTTCACATTTGTAGGTGAATCATCAGTGTTAGAGCTAAAATTAGCATGTTTAAAGTGATTTTCATGCTTCCAGGGGCCCTAAACACAAGATTTATGGAATGGTTAAAAGTGCATGAAAATGGCCAATTTACTCACTCTGAGTTCTCAAAAAGGGTTTCTTCACCCCGGGAAGTTAATTAAATACCATTTGGAGGCATTTAATGTTCAAGCAAAAACGGCAGATTTTTGACAAAAGAGATAACACCCCCCCATTACGTCATGCTTCAGAAATGTGGAAAATGGTCAGTTTTCAAATGTTTTATTTTTGAATGTCAGTTCACATTTGTAGGTGGATCATCAGTGTTAGAGCTAAAATTAGCATGTTTAAAGTGATTTTCATGCTTCCAGGGGCTCGGGAAGTGAATTAAATACTATTTGGAGGAATTTAATGTTCAAGCAAAAACGGCTGATTTTTGACAAAAGAGATAACACCCCCCATTACGTCATGCTTCAGAAATGTGGAAAATGGTCCGTTTTCAAATGTTTTATTTTTGAACGTCAGTTCACATTTGTAGGTTGATCATCAGTGTTAGAGCTAAAATTAGTATGTTTAAAATGATTTTCATGCTTCCAGGGGCCCTAAACACAAGATTTACGCAATGGTTAAAAGTGCATGAAAATGGCCAATTTACTCACTCTGAGTTCTCAAAAAGGGTTTCTGCACCCCGGGAAGTTAATTAAATACCATTTGGAGGCATTTAATGTTCAAGCAAAAACGGCTGATTTTCGACAAAAGAGATAACACCCCCCCATTACGTCATGCTTCAGAAATGTGGAAAATGATCCGTTTTCAAATGTTTTATTTTTGAACGTCAGTTCACATTTGTAGGTGGATCATCAGTGTTAGAGCTAAAATTAGCATGTTTAAAGGGATTTTCATGCTTCCAGGGGCTCGGGAAGTGAATTAAATACTATTTGGAGGCATTTAATGTTCAAGCAAAAACAGCTGATTTTTGACAAAAGAGATAACACCCCCCCATTACGTCATGCTTCAGAAATGTGGAAAATGGTCAGTTTTCAAATGTTTTATTTTTGAACGTCAGTTCACATTTGTAGGTTGATCATCAGTGTTAGAGCTAAAATTAGCATGTTTAAAGTGATTTTCATGCTTCCAGGGGCCCTAAACACAAGATTTATGGAATGGTTAAAAGT
The DNA here is from genome assembly GCF_964263255.1 of Lissotriton vulgaris. Lineage (NCBI taxonomy): Eukaryota > Metazoa > Chordata > Amphibia > Caudata > Salamandridae > Lissotriton > Lissotriton vulgaris. The sequence continues at coordinate 345,277 of NW_028251597.1, read as the reverse complement.
GCATTAAAATGGCCAATTTACTCACTCTGAGTTCTCAAAAAGGGTTTCTTCACCCCGGGAAGTTAATTAAATACCATTTGGAGGCATTTAATGTTCAAGCAAAAATGGCTGATTTTCAACAAAAGAGATAACACCCCCCCATTACGTCATGCTTCAGAAATGTGGAGAATGGTCCGTTTTCAAATGTTTTATTTTTGAACGTCAGTTCACATTTGTAGGTGGATCATCAGTGTTAGAGCTAAAATTAGCATGTTTAAAGTGATTTTCATGCCTCCAGGGGCTCGGAAGTGAATTAAATACTATTTGGAGGAATTTAATATTCAAGCAAAAACGGCTGATTTTTGACAAAAGAGATAACACCCCCCCATTACGTCATGCTTCAGAAATGTGAAAAATGGTCCGTTTTCAAATGTTTTATTTTTGAACGTCAGTTCACATTTGTAGGTTGATCATCAGTGTTAGAGCTAAAATTAGCATGTTTAAAGTGATTTTCATGCTACCAGGGGCCCTAAACACAAGATTTATGGAATGGTTAAAAGTGCATGAAAATGGCCAATTTACTCACTCTGAGTTCTCAAAAAGAATTTCTTCACCCCGGGAAGTTAATTAAATACCATTTGGAGGCATTTAATGTTCAAGCAAAAACGGCTGATTTTCGACAAAAGAGATAACACCCCCCCATTACGTCATGCTTCAGAAATGTGGAAAATGGTCCGTTTTCAAATGTTTTATTTTTGAACGTCAGTTCACATTTGTAGGTTGATCATCAGTGTTAGAGCTAAAATTAGCATGTTTAAAGTGATTTTCATGCTTCCAGGGGCTCGGGAAGTGAATTAAATACAATTTGGAGGCATTTAATGTTCAAGCAAAAACGGCTGATTTTTGACAAAAGAGATAACACCCCCCATTACGTCATGCTTCAGAAATGTGGAAAATGGTCTGTTTTCAAATGTTTTATTTTTGAACGTCAGTTCACATTTGTAGGTTGATCATCAGTGTTAGAGCTAAAATTAGTATGTTTAAAGTGATTTTCATGCTTCCAGGGGCCCTAAACACAAGATTTACGGAATGGTCAAAAGTGCATGAAAATGGCCAATTTACTCACTCTGAGTTCTCAAAAAGGGTTTCTTCACCCCGGGAAGTTAATTAAATACCATTTGGAGGCATTTAATGTTCAAGCAAAAACGGATGATTTTCGACAAAAGAGATAACACCCCCCCATTACGTCATGCTTCAGAAATGTGGAAAATGATCCGTTTTCATATGTTTTATTTTTGAACGTCAGTTCACATTTGTAGTTGGATCATCAGTGTTAGAGCTAAAATTAGCATGTTTTAAGGGATTTTCATGCTTCCAGGGGCTCGGGAAGTGAATTAAATACTATTTGGAGGCATTTAATGTTCAAGCAAAAACAGCTGATTTTTGACAAAAGAGATAACACCCCCCCCATTACGTCATGCTTCAGAAATGTGGAAAATGGTCCGTTTTCAAATGTTTTATTTTTGAACGTCAGTTCACATTTGTAGGTTGATCATCAGTGTTAGAGCTAAAATTAGCATGTTTAAAGTGATTTTCATGCTTCCAGGGGCCCTAAACACAAGATTCATGGAATGGTTAAAAGTGCATGAAAATGGCCAATTTACTCACTCTGAGTTCTCAAAAAGGGTTTCTTCACCCCGGGAAGTTAATTAAATACCATTTGGAGGCATTTAATGTTCAAGCAAAAATGGATGATTTTCGACAAAAGAGATAACACCCCCCCATTACGTCATGCTTCAGAAATGTGGAAAATGATCCGTTTTCAAATGTTTTATTTTTGAACGTCAGTTCACATTTGTAGGTGGATCATCAGTGTTAGAGCTAAAATTAGCATGTTTTAAGGGATTTTCATGCTTCCAGGGGCTCGGAAATTAAATTAAATACTATTTGGAGGCATTTAATGTTCAAGCAAAAACAGCTGATTTTTGACAAAAGAGATAACACCCCCCCATTACGTCATGCTTCAGAAATGTGGAAAATGGTCAGTTATCAAATGTTTTATTTTTGAACGTCAGTTCACATTTGTAGGTTGATCATCAGTGTTAGAGCTAAAATTAGCATGTTTAAAGTGATTTTCATGCTTCCAGGGGCCCTAAACACAAGATTTATGGAATGGTTAAAAGTGCATGAAAATGGCCAATTTACTCACTCTGAGTTCTCAAAAAGGGTTTCTTCACCCCGGGAAGTTAATTAAATACCATTTGGAGGCATTTAATGTTCAAGCAAAAACGGCTGATTTTCGACAAAAGAGATAACACCCCCCCATTACGTCATGCTTCAGAAATGTGGAAAATGGTCCGTTTTCAAATGTTTTATTTTTGAACGTCAGTTCACATTTGTAGGTGTATCATCAGTGTTAGAGCTAAAATTAGCATGTTTAAAGTGATTTTCATGCTTCCAGGGGCTCGGGAAGTGAATTAAATACTATTTGGAGGCATTTAATGTTGAAGCAAAAATGGCTGATTTTTGACAAAAGAGATAACACCCCCCCATTACGTCATGCTTCAGAAATGTGGAAAATGGTCCGTTTTCAAATGTTTTATTTTTGAACGTCAGTTCACATTTGTAGGTGGATCATCAGTGTTAGAGCTAAAATTAGCATGTTTAAAGTGGTTTTCATGCTTCCAGGGGCTCGGAAGTGAATTAAATACTATTTGGAGGAATTTAATATTCAAGCAAAAACGGCTGATTTTTGACAAAAGAGATAACACCCCCCCATTACGTCATGCTTCAGAAATGTGGAAAATGGTCCGTTTTCAAATGTTTTATTTTTGAACGTCAGTTCACATTTGTAGGTTGATCATCAGTGTTAGAGCTAAAATTAGCATGTTTAAAGTGATTTTCATGCTTCCAGGGGCTCGGGAAGTGAATTAAATACAATTTGGAGGCATTTAATGTTCAAGCAAAAACGGCTGATTTTTGACAAAAGAGATAACACCCCCCATTACGTCATGCTTAAGAAATGTGGAAAATGGTCTGTTTTCAAATGTTTTATTTTTGAACGTCAGTTCACATTTGTAGGTTGATCATCAGTGTTAGAGCTAAAATTAGTATGTTTAAAGTGATTTTCATGCTTCCAGGGGCCCTAAACACAAGATTTACGGAATGGTTAAAAGTGCATGAAAATGGCCAATTTACTCACTCTGAGTTCTCAAAAAGGGTTTCTTCACCCCGGGAAGTTAATTAAATACCATTTGGAGGCATTTAATGTTCAAGCAAAAACGGATGATTTTCGACAAAAGAGATAACACCCCCCCATTACGTCATGCTTCAGAAATGTGGAAAATGATCCGTTTTCAAATGTTTTATTTTTGAACGTCAGTTCACATTTGTAGGTGGATCATCAGTGTTAGAGCTAAAATTAGCATGTTTAAAGTGATTTTCATGCTTCCAGGGGCCCTAAACACAAGATTTATGGAATGGTTAAAAGTGCATGAAAATGGCCAATTTACTCACTCTGAGTTCTCAAAAAGGGTTTCTTCGCCCCGGGAAGTTAATTAAATACCATTTGGAGGCATTTAATATTCAAGCAAAAACGGCTGATTTTCGACAAAAGAGATAACACCCCCCCATTACGTCATGCTTCAGAAATGTGGAAAATGGTCCGTTTTCAAATGTTTTATTTTTGAACGTCAGTTACATTTGTAGGTTGATCATCAGTGTTAGAGCTAAAATTAGCATGTTTAAAGTGATTTTCATGCTTCCAGGGGCTCGGGAAGTGAATTAAATACTATTTGGAGGCATTTAATGTTCAAGCAAAAATGGCTGATTTTTGACAAAAGAGATAACACCCCCCCATTACGTCATGCTTCAGAAATGTGGAAAATGGTCAGTTTTCAAATGTTTTATTTTTGAACGTCAGTTCACATTTGTAGGTGAATCATCAGTGTTAGAGCTAAAATTAGCATGTTTAAAGTGATTTTCATGCTTCCAGGGGCCCTAAACACAAGATTTATGGAATGGTTAAAAGTGCATGAAAATGGCCAATTTACTCACTCTGAGTTCTCAAAAAGGGTTTCTTCACCCCGGGAAGTTAATTAAATACCATTTGGAGGCATTTAATGTTCAAGCAAAAACGGCTGATTTTTGACAAAAGAGATAACACCCCCCATTACGTCATGCTTCAGAAATGTGGAAAATGGTCCGTTTTCAAATGTTTTATTTTTGAATGTCAGTTCACATTTGTAGGTTGATCATCAGTGTTAGAGCTAAAATTAGCATGTTTAAAGTGATTTTCATGCTTCCAGGGGCCCTAAACACAAGATTTATGGAATGGTTAAAAGTGCATGAAAATGGCCAATTTACTCACTCTGAGTTCTCAAAAAGGGTTTCTTCGCCCCGGGAAGTTAATTAAATACCATTTGGAGGCATTTAATATTCAAGCAAAAACGGCTGATTTTCGACAAAAGAGATAACACCCCCCCATTACGTCATGCTTCAGAAATGTGGAAAATGGTCCGTTTTCAAATGTTTTATTTTTGAACAACAGTTCACATTTGTAGGTGGATCATCAGTGTTAGAGCTAAAATTAGCATGTTTAAAGTGATTTTCATGCTTCCAGGGGCTCGGGAAGTGAATTAAATACTATTTGGAGGCATTTAATGTTCAAGCAAAAACGGCTGATTTTTGACAAAAGAGATAACACCCCCCCATTACGTCATGCTTGAGAAATGTGGAAAATGGTCCGTTTTCAAATGTTTTATTTTTGAACGTCAGTTCACATTTGTAGGTGGATCATCAGTGTTAGAGCTAAAATTAGCATGTTTAAAGTGATTTTCATGCTTCCAGGGGCCCTAAACACAAGATTTATGGAATGGTTAAAAGTGCATGAAAATGGCCAATTTACTCACTCTGAGTTCTCAAAAAGGGTTTCTTCACCCCGGGAAGTTAATTAAATACCATTTGGAGGCATTTAATGTTCAAGCAAAAACGGCTGATTTTTGACAAAAGAGATAACACCCCCCATTACGTCATGCTTCAGAAATGTGGAAAATGGTCCGTTTTCAAATGTTTTATTTTTGAATGTCAGTTCACATTTGTAGGTTGATCATCAGTGTTAGAGCTAAAATTAGCATGTTTAAAGTGATTTTCATGCTTCCAGGGGCCCTAAACACAAGATTTATGGAATGGTTAAAAGTGCATGAAAATGGCCAATTTACTCACTCTGAGTTCTCAAAAAGGGTTTCTTCGCCCCGGGAAGTTAATTAAATACCATTTGGAGGCATTTAATATTCAAGCAAAAACGGCTGATTTTCGACAAAAGAGATAACACCCCCCCATTACGTCATGCTTCAGAAATGTGGAAAATGGTCCGTTTTCAAATGTTTTATTTTTGAACAACAGTTCACATTTGTAGGTGGATCATCAGTGTTAGAGCTAAAATTAGCATGTTTAAAGTGATTTTCATGCTTCCAGGGGCTCGGGAAGTGAATTAAATACTATTTGGAGGCATTTAATGTTCAAGCAAAAACGGCTGATTTTTGACAAAAGAGATAACACCCCCCCATTACGTCATGCTTGAGAAATGTGGAAAATGGTCCGTTTTCAAATGTTTTATTTTTGAACGTCAGTTCACATTTGTAGGTTGATCATCAGTGTTAGAGCTAAAATTAGCATGTTTAAAGTGATTTTCATGCTTCCAGGGGCTCGGGAAGTGAATTAAATACTATTTGGAGGCATTTAATGTTCAAGCAAAAACGGCTGATTTTTGACAAAAGAGATAACACCCCCCCATTACGTCATGCTTCAGAAATGTGGAAAATGGTCCGTTTTCAAATGTTTTATTTTTGAACAACAGTTCACATTTGTAGGTTGATCATCAGTGTTAGAGCTAAAATTAGCATGTTTAAAGTGATTTTCATGCTTCCAGGGGCCCTAAACACAAGATTTATGGAATGGTTAAAAGTGCATGAAAATGGCCAATTTACTCACTCTGAGTTCTCAAAAAGGGTTTCTTCACCCCGGGAAGTTAATTAAATACCATTTGGAGGCATTTAATGTTCAAGCAAAAACAGCTGATTTTTGACAAAAGAGATAAACCCCCCCCCCCATTACGTCATGCTTCAGAAATGTGGAAAATGGTCCGTTTTCAAATGTTTTATTTTTGAATGTCAGTTCACATTTGTAGGTGGATCATCAGTGTCAGAGCTAAAATTAGCATGTTTAAAGTGATTTTCATGCTTCCAGGGGCTCGGGAAGTGAATTAAATACTATTTGGAGGCATTTAATGTTCAAGCAAAAACGGCTGATTTTTGACAAAAGAGATAACACCCCCCCATTACGTCATGCTTCAGAAATGTGGAAAATGGTCCGTTTTCAAATGTTTTATTTTTGAACATCAGTTCACATTTGTAGGTGGATCATCAGTGTTAGAGCTAAAATTAGCATGTTTAAAGGGATTTTCATGCTTCCAGGGGCTCGGGAAGTGAATTAAATACTATTTGGAGGCATTTAATGTTCAAGCAAAAACAGCTGCTTTTTGACAAAAGAGATAACACCCCCCCATTACGTCATGCTTCAGAAATGTGGAAAATGATCCGTTTTCAAATGTTTTATTTTTGAACGTCAGTTCACATTTGTAGGTGGATCATCAGTGTTAGAGCTAAAATTAGCATGTTTAAAGGGATTTTCATGCTTCCAGGGGCTCGGGAAGTGAATTAAATACTATTTGGAGGCATTTAATGTTCAAGCAAAAACAGCTGATTTTTGACAAAAGAGATAACACCCCCCCATTACGTCATGCTTCAGAAATGTGGAAAATGGTCAGTTTTCAAATGTTTGATTTTTGAACATCAGTTCACATTTGTAGGTTGATCATCAGTGTTAGAGCTAAAATTAGCATGTTTAAAGTGATTTTCATGCTTCCAGGGGCTCGGGAAGTGAATTAAATACTATTTGGAGGCATTTAATGTTGAAGCAAAAACGGCTGATTTTTGACAAAAGAGATAACACCCCCCATTACGTCATGCTTCAGAATTGTGGAAAATAGTCCGTTTTCAAATGTTTTATTTTTGAACGTCAGTTCACATTTGTAGGTTGATCATCAGTGTTAGAGCTAAAATTAGCATGTTTAAAGTGATTTTCATGCTTCCAGGGGCTCGGGAAGTGAATTAAATACTATTTGGAGGCATTTAATGTTCAAGCAAAAACGGCTGATTTTTGACAAAAGAGATAACACCCCCCCATTACGTCATGCTTCAGAAATGTGGAAAATAGTCCGTTTTCAAATGTTTTATTTTTGAACGTCAGTTCACATTTGTAGGTTGATCATCAGTGTTAGAGCTAAAATTAGCATGTTTAAAGTGATTTTCATGCTTCCAGGGGCCCTAAACACAAGATTTATGGAATGGTTAAAAGTGCATGAAAATGGCCAATTTACTCACTCTGAGTTCTCAAAAAGGGTTTCTTCGCCCCGGGAAGTTAATTAAATACCATTTGGAGGCATTTAATATTCAAGCAAAAACGGCTGATTTTCGACAAAAGAGATAACACCCCCCCATTACGTCATGCTTCAGAAATGTGGAAAATGATCCGTTTTCAAATGTTTTATTTTTGAACAACAGTTCACATTTGTAGGTGGATCATCAGTGTTAGAGCTAAAATTAGCATGTTTAAAGTGATTTTCATGCTTCCAGGGGCTCGGGAAGTGAATTACATACTATTTGGAGGCATTTAATGTTCAAGCAAAAACGGCTGATTTTTGACAAAAGAGATAACACCCCCCCATTACGTCATGCTTCAGAAATGTGGAAAATGGTCCGTTTTCAAATGTTTTATTTTTGGACGTCAGTTCACATTTGTAGGTTGATCATCAGTGTTAGAGCTAAAATTAGCATGTTTAAAGTGATTGTCATGCTTCCAGGGGCTCGGGAAGTGAATTAAATACAATTTGGAGGCATTTAATGTTCAAGCAAAAACGGCTGATTTTTGACAAAAGAGATAACACCCCCCCCATTACGTCATGCTTCAGAAATGTGGAAAATAGTCCGTTTTCAAATGTTTTATTTTTGGACGTCAGTTCACATTTGTAGGTTGATCATCAGTGTTAGAGCTAAAATTAGTATGTTTAAAGTGATTTTCATGCTTCCAGGGGCCCTAAACACAAGATTTACGGAATGGTTAAAAGTGCATGAAAATGGCCAATTTACTCACTCTGAGTTCTCAAAAAGGGTTTCTTCACCCCGGGAAGTTAATTAAATACCACTTGGAGGCATTTAATGTTCAAGCAAAAACGGCTGATTTTCGACAAAAGAGATAACACCCCCCCATTACGTCATGCTTCAGAAATGTGGAAAATGATCCGTTTTCAAATGTTTTATTTTTGAACGTCAGTTCACATTTGTAGGTGGATCATCAGTGTTGGAGCTAAAATTAGCATGTTTAAAGGGATTTTCATGCTTCCAGGGGCTCGGGAAGTGAATTAAATACTATTTGGAGGCATTTAATGTTCAAGCAAAAACGGCTGATTTTTGACAAAAGAGATAACACCCCCCCATTACGTCATGCTTGAGAAATGTGGAAAATGGTCCGTTTTCAAATGTTTTATTTTTGAACGTCAGTTCACATTTGTAGGTGGATCATCAGTGTTAGAGCTAAAATTAGCATGTTTAAAGTGATTTTCATGCTTCCAGGGGCTCGGGAAGTGAATTAAATACTATTTGGAGGCATTTAATGTTCAAGCAAAAACGGCTGATTTTTGACAAAAGAGATAACACCCCCCCATTACGTCATGCTTCAGAAATGTGGAGAATGGTCCGTTTTCAAATGTTTTATTTTTGAACGTCAGTTCACATTTGTAGGTGGATCATCAGTGTTAGAGCTAAAATTAGCATGTTTAAAGTGAGTTTCATGCTTCCAGGGGCTCGGGAAGTGAATTAAATACTATTTGGAGGCATTTAATGTTCAATCAAAAACGGCTGATTTTTGACAAAAGAGATAACACCCCCCCATTACGTCATGCTTCAGAAATGTGGAAAATGGTCCGTTTTCAAATGTTTTATTTTTGAACGTCAGTTACATTTGTAGGTTGATCATCAGTGTTAGAGCTAAAATTAGCATGTTTAAAGTGATTTTCATGCTTCCAGGGGCTCGGGAAGTGAATTAAATACTATTTGGAGGCATTTAATGTTCAAGCAAAAATGGCTGATTTTTGACAAAAGAGATAACACCCCCCCATTACGTCATGCTTCAGAAATGTGGAAAATGGTCAGTTTTCAAATGTTTTATTTTTGAACGTCAGTTCACATTTGTAGGTGAATCATCAGTGTTAGAGCTAAAATTAGCATGTTTAAAGTGATTTTCATGCTTCCAGGGGCCCTAAACACAAGATTTATGGAATGGTTAAAAGTGCATGAAAATGGCCAATTTACTCACTCTGAGTTCTCAAAAAGGGTTTCTTCACCCCGGGAAGTTAATTAAATACCATTTGGAGGCATTTAATGTTCAAGCAAAAACGGCTGATTTTTGACAAAAGAGATAACACCCCCCATTACGTCATGCTTCAGAAATGTGGAAAATGGTCCGTTTTCAAATGTTTTATTTTTGAATGTCAGTTCACATTTGTAGGTTGATCATCAGTGTTAGAGCTAAAATTAGCATGTTTAAAGTGATTTTCATGCTTCCAGGGGCCCTAAACACAAGATTTATGGAATGGTTAAAAGTGCATGAAAATGGCCAATTTACTCACTCTGAGTTCTCAAAAAGGGTTTCTTCGCCCCGGGAAGTTAATTAAATACCATTTGGAGGCATTTAATATTCAAGCAAAAACGGCTGATTTTCGACAAAAGAGATAACACCCCCCCATTACGTCATGCTTCAGAAATGTGGAAAATGGTCCGTTTTCAAATGTTTTATTTTTGAACAACAGTTCACATTTGTAGGTGGATCATCAGTGTTAGAGCTAAAATTAGCATGTTTAAAGTGATTTTCATGCTTCCAGGGGCTCGGGAAGTGAATTAAATACTATTTGGAGGCATTTAATGTTCAAGCAAAAACGGCTGATTTTTGACAAAAGAGATAACACCCCCCCATTACGTCATGCTTGAGAAATGTGGAAAATGGTCCGTTTTCAAATGTTTTATTTTTGAACGTCAGTTCACATTTGTAGGTGGATCATCAGTGTTAGAGCTAAAATTAGCATGTTTAAAGTGATTTTCATGCTTCCAGGGGCTCGGGAAGTGAATTAAATACTATTTGGAGGCATTTAATGTTCAAGCAAAAACGGCTGATTTTTGACAAAAGAGATAACACCCCCCCATTACGTCATGCTTCAGAAATGTGGAAAATGGTCCGTTTTCAAATGTTTTATTTTTGAACATCAGTTCACATTTGTAGGTGGATCATCAGTGTTAGAGCTAAAATTAGCATGTTTAAAGGGATTTTCATGCTTCCAGGGGCTCGGGAAGTGAATTAAATACTATTTGGAGGCATTTAATGTTCAAGCAAAAACAGCTGCTTTTTGACAAAAGAGATAACACCCCCCCATTACGTCATGCTTCAGAAATGTGGAAAATGATCCGTTTTCAAATGTTTTATTTTTGAACGTCAGTTCACATTTGTAGGTGGATCATCAGTGTTAGAGCTAAAATTAGCATGTTTAAAGGGATTTTCATGCTTCCAGGGGCTCGGGAAGTGAATTAAATACTATTTGGAGGCATTTAATGTTCAAGCAAAAACAGCTGATTTTTGACAAAAGAGATAACACCCCCCCATTACGTCATGCTTCAGAAATGTGGAAAATGGTCAGTTTTCAAATGTTTTATTTTTGAACATCAGTTCACATTTGTAGGTTGATCATCAGTGTTAGAGCTAAAATTAGCATGTTTAAAGTGATTTTCATGCTTCCAGGGGCTCGGGAAGTGAATTAAATACTATTTGGAGGCATTTAATGTTGAAGCAAAAACGGCTGATTTTTGACAAAAGAGATAACACCCCCCATTACGTCATGCTTCAGAATTGTGGAAAATAGTCCGTTTTCAAATGTTTTATTTTTGAACGTCAGTTCACATTTGTAGGTTGATCATCAGTGTTAGAGCTAAAATTAGCATGTTTAAAGTGATTTTCATGCTTCCAGGGGCTCGGGAAGTGAATTAAATACTATTTGGAGGCATTTAATGTTCAAGCAAAAACGGCTGATTTTTGACAAAAGAGATAACACCCCCCCATTACGTCATGCTTCAGAAATGTGGAAAATAGTCCGTTTTCAAATGTTTTATTTTTGAACGTCAGTTCACATTTGTAGGTTGATCATCAGTGTTAGAGCTAAAATTAGCATGTTTAAAGTGATTTTCATGCTTCCAGGGGCCCTAAACACAAGATTTATGGAATGGTTAAAAGTGCATGAAAATGGCCAATTTACTCACTCTGAGTTCTCAAAAAGGGTTTCTTCGCCCCGGGAAGTTAATTAAATACCATTTGGAGGCATTTAATATTCAAGCAAAAACGGCTGATTTTCGACAAAAGAGATAACACCCCCCCATTACGTCATGCTTCAGAAATGTGGAAAATGGTCCGTTTTCAAATGTTTTATTTTTGAACAACAGTTCACATTTGTAGGTGGATCATCAGTGTTAGAGCTAAAATTAGCATGTTTAAAGTGATTTTCATGCTTCCAGGGGCTCGGGAAGTGAATTACATACTATTTGGAGGCATTTAATGTTCAAGCAAAAACGGCTGATTTTTGACAAAAGAGATAACACCCCCCCATTACGTCATGCTTCAGAAATGTGGAAAATGGTCCGTTTTCAAATGTTTTATTTTTGGACGTCAGTTCACATTTGTAGGTTGATCATCAGTGTTAGAGCTAAAATTAGCATGTTTAAAGTGATTTTCATGCTTCCAGGGGCTCGGGAAGTGAATTAAATACAATTTGGAGGCATTTAATGTTCAAGCAAAAACGGCTGATTTTTGACAAAAGAGATAACACCCCCCCCATTACGTCATGCTTCAGAAATGTGGAAAATGGTCCGTTTTCAAATGTTTTATTTTTGGACGTCAGTTCACATTTGTAGGTTGATCATCAGTGTTAGAGCTAAAATTAGTATGTTTAAAGTGATTTTCATGCTTCCAGGGGCCCTAAACACAAGATTTACGGAATGGTTAAAAGTGCATGAAAATGGCCAATTTACTCACTCTGAGTTCTCAAAAAGGGTTTCTTCACCCCAGGAAGTTAATTAAATACCACTTGGAGGCATTTAATGTTCAAGCAAAAACGGCTGATTTTCGACAAAAGAGATAACACCCCCCCATTACGTCATGCTTCAGAAATGTGGAAAATGATCCGTTTTCAAATGTTTTATTTTTGAACGTCAGTTCACATTTGTAGGTGGATCATCAGTGTTGGAGCTAAAATTAGCATGTTTAAAGGGATTTTCATGCTTCCAGGGGCTCGGGAAGTGAATTAAATACTATTTGGAGGCATTTAATGTTCAAGCAAAAACGGCTGATTTTTGACAAAAGAGATAACACCCCCCCATTACGTCATGCTTCAGAAATGTGGAGAATGGTCCGTTTTCAAATGTTTTATTTTTGAACGTCAGTTCACATTTGTAGGTGGATCATCAGTGTTAGAGCTAAAATTAGCATGTTTAAAGTGAGTTTCATGCTTCCAGGGGCTCGGGAAGTGAATTAAATACTATTTGGAGGCATTTAATGTTCAATCAAAAACGGCTGATTTTTGACAAAAGAGATAACATCCCCCCATTACGTCATGCTTCAGAAATGTGGAAAATGGTCCGTTTTCAAATGTTTTTTTTTTGAACGTCAGTTACATTTGTAGGTTGATCATCAGTGTTAGAGCTAAAATTAGCATGTTTAAAGTGATTTTCATGCTTCCAGGGGCTCGGGAAGTGAATTAAATACTATTTGGAGGCATTTAATGTTCAAGCAAAAATGGCTGATTTTTGACAAAAGAGATAACACCCCCCCATTACGTCATGCTTGAGAAATGTGGAAAATGGTCCGTTTTCAAATGTTTTATTTTTGAATGTCAGTTCACATTTGTAGGTTGATCATCAGTGTTAGAGCTAAAATTAGCATGTTTAAAGTGATTTTCATGCTTCCAGGGGCCCTAAACACAAGATTTATGGAATAGTTAAAAGTGCATGAAAATGGCCAATTTACTCACTCTGAGTTCTCAAAAAGGGTTTCTTCGCCCCGGGAAGTTAATTAAATACCATTTGGAGGCATTTAATATTCAAGCAAAAACGGCTGATTTTCGACAAAAGAGATAACACCCCCCCATTACGTCATGCTTCAGAAATGTGGAAAATGGTCCGTTTTCAAATGTTTTATTTTTGAACAACAGTTCACATTTGTAGGTGGATCATCAGTGTTAGAGCTAAAATTAGCATGTTTAAAGTGATTTTCATGCTTCCAGGGGCTCGGGAAGTGAATTAAATACTATTTGGAGGCATTTAATGTTCAAGCAAAAACGGCTGATTTTTGACAAAAGAGATAACACCCCCCCATTACGTCATGCTTGAGAAATGTGGAAAATGGTCCGTTTTCAAATGTTTTATTTTTGAATGTCAGTTCACATTTGTAGGTTGATCATCAGTGTTAGAGCTAAAATTAGCATGTTTAAAGTGATTTTCATGCTTCCAGGGGCCCTAAACACAAGATTTATGGAATAGTTAAAAGTGCATGAAAATGGCCAATTTACTCACTCTGAGTTCTCAAAAAGGGTTTCTTCGCCCCGGGAAGTTAATTAAATACCATTTGGAGGCATTTAATATTCAAGCAAAAACGGCTGATTTTCGACAAAAGAGATAACACCCCCCAATACGTCATGCTTCAGAAATGTGGAAAATGGTCCGTTTTCAAATGTTTTATTTTTGAACAACAGTTCACATTTGTAGGTGGATCATCAGTGTTAGAGCTAAAATTAGCATGTTTAAAGTGATTTTCATGCTTCCAGGGGCTCGGGAAGTGAATTAAATACTATTTGGAGGCATTTAATGTTCAAGCAAAAACGGCTGATTTTTGACAAAAGAGATAACACCCCCCCATTACGTCATGCTTGAGAAATGTGGAAAATGGTCCGTTTTCAAATGTTTTATTTTTGAACGTCAGTTCACATTTGTAGGTGGATCATCAGTGTTAGAGCTAAAATTAGCATGTTTAAAGTGATTTTCATGCTTCCAGGGGCTCGGGAAGTGAATTAAATACTATTTGGAGGAATTTAATGTTCAAGCAAAAACGGCTGATTTTTGACAAAAGAGATAACACCCCCCCATTACGTCATGCTTCAGAAATGTGGAGAATGGTCCGTTTTCAAATGTTTTATTTTTGAACGTCAGTTCACATTTGTAGGTGGATCATCAGTGTTAGAGCTAAAATTAGCATGTTTAAAGTGAGTTTCATGCTTCCAGGGGCTCGGGAAGTGAATTAAATACTATTTGGAGGCATTTAATGTTCAATCAAAAACGGCTGATTTTTGACAAAAGAGATAACACCCCCCCCATTACGTCATGCTTCAGAAATGTGGAAAATGGTCCGTTTTCAAATGTTTTATTTTTGAACGTCAGTTCACATTTGTAGGTTGATCATCAGTGTTAGAGCTATAATTAGCATGTTTAAAGTGATTTTCATGCTTCCAGGGGCTCGGGAAGTGAATTAAATACTATTTGGAGACATTTAATGTTCAAGCAAAAATGGCTGATTTTTGACAAAAGAGATAACACCCCCCCATTACGTCATGCTTCAGAAATGTGGAAAATGGTCCGTTTTCAAATGTTTTATTTTTGAACGTCAGTTCACATTTGTAGGTGAATCATCAGTGTTAGAGCTAAAATTAGCATGTTTAAAGTGATTTTCATGCTTCCAGGGGCCCTAAACACAAGATTTATGGAATGGTTAAAAGTGCATGAAAATGGCCAATTTACTCACTCTGAGTTCTCAAAAAGGGTTTCTTCACCCCGGGAAGTTAATTAAATACCATTTGGAGGCATTTAATGTTCAAGCAAAAACGGCTGATTTTTGACAAAAGAGATAACACCCCCCATTACGTCATGCTTCAGAAATGTGGAAAATGGTCCGTTTTCAAATGTTTTATTTTTGAATGTCAGTTCACATTTGTAGGTTGATCATCAGTGTTAGAGCTAAAATTAGCATGTTTGAAGTGATTTTCATGCTTCCAGGGGCCCTAAACACAAGATTTATGGAATGGTTAAAAGTGCATGAAAATGGCCAATTTACTCACTCTGAGTTCTCAAAAAGGGTTTCTTCACCCCGGGAAGTTAATTAAATACCATTTGGAGGCATTTAATGTTCAAACAAAAACGGCTGATTTTCGACAAAAGAGATAACACCCCCCCCATTACGTCATGCTTCAGAAATGTGGAAAATGATCCGTTTTCAAATGTTTTATTTTTGAATGTCAGTTCACATTTGTAGGTGGATCATCAGTGTTAGAGCTAAAATTAGCATGTTTAAAGTGATTTTCATGCTTCCAGGGGCTCGGGAAGTGAATTAAATACTATTTGGAGGCATTTAATGTTCAAGCAAAAACGGCTGATTTTTATCAAAAGAGATAACACCCCCCCATTACGTCATGCTTCAGAAATGTGGAAAATAGTCCGTTTTCAAATGTTTTATTTTTGAACGTCAGTTCACATTTGTAGGTTGATCATCAGTGTTAGAGCTAAAATTAGCATGTTTAAAGTGATTTTCATGCTTCCAGGGGCTCGGGAAGTGAATTAAATACTATTTGGAGGCATTTAATGTTCAAGCAAAAACGGCTGATTTTTGACAAAAGAGATAACACCCCCCCATTACGTCATGCTTCAGAAATGTGGAAAATAGTCTGTTTTCAAATGTTTTATTTTTGAACGTCAGTTCACGTTTGTAGGTTGATCATCAGTGTTAGAGCTAAAATTAGCATGTTTAAAGTGATTTTCATGCTTCCAGGGGCCCTAAACACAAGATTTATGGAATGGTTAAAAGTGCATGAAAATGGCCAATTTACTCACTCTGAGTTCTCAAAAAGGGTTTCTTCGCCCCGGGAAGTTAATTAAATACCATTTGGAGGCATTTAATATTCAAGCAAAAACGGCTGATTTTCGACAAAAGAGATAACACCCCCCCCTTACGTCCTGCTTCAGAAATGTGGAAAATGGTCCGTTTTCAAATGTTTTATTTTTGAACAACAGTTCACATTTGTAGGTGGATCATCAGTGTTAGAGCTAAAATTAGCATGTTTAAAGTGATTTTCATGCTTCCAGGGGCTCGGGAAGTGAATTACATACTATTTGGAGGCATTTAATGTTCAAGCAAAAACGGCTGATTTTTGACAAAAGAGATAACACCCCCCCATTACGTCATGCTTCAGAAATGTGGAAAATGGTCCGTTTTCAAATGTTTTATTTTTGAACGTCAGTTCACATTTGTAGGTTGATCATCAGTGTTAGAGCTAAAATTAGCATGTTTAAAGTGATTTTCATGCTTCCAGGGGCCCTAAACACAAGATTTATGGAATGGTTAAAAGTGCATGAAAATGGCCAATTTACTCACTCTGAGTTCTCAAAAAGGGTTTCTTCACCCCGGGAAGTTAATTAAATACCATTTGGAGGCATTTAATGTTCAAGCAAAAACGGCTGATTTTCGACAAAAGAGATAACACCCCCCCCATTACGTCATGCTTCAGAAATGTGGAAAATGGTCCGTTTTCAAATGTTTTATTTTTGAATGTCAGTTCACATTTGTAGGTGGATCATCAGTGTTAGAGCTAAAATTAGCATGTTTAAAGTGATTTTCATGCTTCCAGGGGCTCGGGAAGTGAATTAAATACTATTTGGAGGAATTTAATGTTCAAGCAAAAACAGCTGATTTTTGACAAAAGAGATAACACCCCCCCATTACGTCATGCTTCAGAAATGTGGAAAATGGTCCGTTTTCAAATGTTTTATTTTTGAACGTCAGTTCACATTTGTAGGTGGATCATCAGTGTTAGAGCTAAAATTAGCATGTTTAAAGGGATTTTCATGCTTCCAGGAGCTCGGGAAGTGAATTAAATACTATTTGGAGGCATTTAATGTTCAAGCAAAAACAGCTGATTTTTGACAAAAGAGATAACACCCCCCCATTACGTCATGCTTCAGAAATGTGGAAAATGGTCAGTTTTCAAATGTTTTATTTTTGAACGTCAGTTCACATTTGTAGGTTGATCATCAGTGTTAGAGCTAAAATTAGCATGTTTAAAGTGATTTTCATGCTTCCAGGGGCCCTAAACACAAGATTTATGGAATGGTTAAAAGTGCATGAAAATCGCCAATTTACTCACTCTGAGTTCTCAAAAAGGGTTTCTTCACCCCGGGAAGTTAATTAAATACCATTTGGAGGCATTTAATGTTCAAGCGAAAACGGCTGATTTTCGACAAAAGAGATAACACCCCCCCATTACGTCATGCTTCAGAAATGTGGAGAATGGTCCGTTTTCAAATGTTTTATTTTTGAACGTCAGTTCACATTTGTAGGTGGATCATCAGTGTTAGAGCTAAAATTAGCATGTTTAAAGTGATTTTCATGCTTCCAGGGGCTCGGGAAGTGAATTAAATACTATTTGGAGGCATTTAATGTTCAAGCAAAAACGGCTGATTTTTATCAAAAGAGATAACACCCCCCCATTACGTCATGCTTCAGAAATGTGGAAAATAGTCCGTTTTCAAATGTTTTATTTTTGAACGTCAGTTCACATTTGTAGGTTGATCATCAGTGTTAGAGCTAAAATTAGCATGTTTAAAGTGATTTTCATGCTTCCAGGGGCTCGGGAAGTGAATTAAATACTATTTGGAGGCATTTAATGTTCAAGCAAAAACGGCTGATTTTTGACAAAAGAGATAACACCCCCCCATTACGTCATGCTTCAGAAATGTGGAAAATAGTCTGTTTTCAAATGTTTTATTTTTGAACGTCAGTTCACATTTGTAGGTTGATCATCAGTGTTAGAGCTAAAATTAGCATGTTTAAAGTGATTTTCATGCTTCCAGGGGCCCTAAACACACGATTTATGGAATGGTTAAAAGTGCATGAAAATGGCCAATTTACTCACTCTGAGTTCTCAAAAAGGGTTTCTTCGCCCCGGGAAGTTAATTAAATACCATTTGGAGGCATTTAATATTCAAGCAAAAACGGCTGATTTTCGACAAAAGAGATAACACCCCCCCCTTACGTCCTGCTTCAGAAATGTGGAAAATGGTCCGTTTTCAAATGTTTTATTTTTGAACAACAGTTCACATTTGTAGGTGGATCATCAGTGTTAGAGCTAAAATTAGCATGTTTAAAGTGATTTTCATGCTTCCAGGGGCTCGGGAAGTGAATTACATACTATTTGGAGGCATTTAATGTTCAAGCAAAAACGGCTGATTTTTGACAAAAGAGATAACACCCCCCCATTACGTCATGCTTCAGAAATGTGGAAAATGGTCCGTTTTCAAATGTTTTATTTTTGAACGTCAGTTCACATTTGTAGGTTGATCATCAGTGTTAGAGCTAAAATTAGCATGTTTAAAGTGATTTTCATGCTTCCAGGGGCCCTAAACACAAGATTTATGGAATGGTTAAAAGTGCATGAAAATGGCCAATTTACTCACTCTGAGTTCTCAAAAAGGGTTTCTTCACCCCGGGAAGTTAATTAAATACCATTTGGAGGCATTTAATGTTCAAGCAAAAACGGCTGATTTTCGACAAAAGAGATAACACCCCCCCCATTACGTCATGCTTCAGAAATGTGGAAAATGGTCCGTTTTCAAATGTTTTATTTTTGAATGTCAGTTCACATTTGTAGGTGGATCATCAGTGTTAGAGCTAAAATTAGCATGTTTAAAGTGATTTTCATGCTTCCAGGGGCTCGGGAAGTGAATTAAATACTATTTGGAGGAATTTAATGTTCAAGCAAAAACAGCTGATTTTTGACAAAAGAGATAACACCCCCCCATTACGTCATGCTTCAGAAATGTGGAAAATGGTCCGTTTTCAAATGTTTTATTTTTGAACGTCAGTTCACATTTGTAGGTGGATCATCAGTGTTAGAGCTAAAATTAGCATGTTTAAAGGGATTTTCATGCTTCCAGGAGCTCGGGAAGTGAATTAAATACTATTTGGAGGCATTTAATGTTCAAGCAAAAACAGCTGATTTTTGACAAAAGAGATAACACCCCCCCATTACGTCATGCTTCAGAAATGTGGAAAATGGTCAGTTTTCAAATGTTTTATTTTTGAACGTCAGTTCACATTTGTAGGTTGATCATCAGTGTTAGAGCTAAAATTAGCATGTTTAAAGTGATTTTCATGCTTCCAGGGGCCCTAAACACAAGATTTATGGAATGGTTAAAAGTGCATGAAAATCGCCAATTTACTCACTCTGAGTTCTCAAAAAGGGTTTCTTCACCCCGGGAAGTTAATTAAATACCATTTGGAGGCATTTAATGTTCAAGCGAAAACGGCTGATTTTCGACAAAAGAGATAACACCCCCCCATTACGTCATGCTTCAGAAATGTGGAGAATGGTCCGTTTTCAAATGTTTTATTTTTGAACGTCAGTTCACATTTGTAGGTGGATCATCAGTGTTAGAGCTAAAATTAGCATGTTTAAAGTGATTTTCATGCTTCCAGGGGCTCGGGAAGTGAATTAAATACTATTTGGAGGCATTTAATGTTCAATCAAAAACGGCTGATTTTTGACAAAAGAGATAACACCCCCCCATTACGTCATGCTTCAGAAATGTGGAAAATGGTCCGTTTTCAAATGTTTTATTTTTGAACGTCAGTTCACATTTGTAGGTTGATCATCAGTGTTAGAGCTAAAATTAGCATGTTTAAAGTGATTTTCATGCTTCCAGGGGCTCGGGAAGTGAATTAAATACTATTTGGAGGCATTTAATGTTCAAGCAAAAATGGCTGATTTTTGACAAAAGAGATAACACCCCCCCATTATGTCATGCTTCAGAAATGTGGAAAATGGTCCGTTTTCAAATGTTTTATTTTTGAACGTCAGTTCACATTTGTAGGTGAATCATCAGTGTTAGAGCTAAAATTAGCATGTTTAAAGTGATTTTCATGCTTCCAGGGGCCCTAAACACAAGATTTATGGAATGGTTAAAAGTGCATGAAAATGGCCAATTTACTCACTCTGAGTTCTCAAAAAGGGTTTCTTCACCCCGGGAAGTTAATTAAATACCATTTGGAGGCATTTAATGTTCAAGCAAAAACGGCTGATTTTTGACAAAAGAGATAACAACCCCCCCCCCATTACGTCATGCTTCAGAAATGTGGAAAATGGTCCGTTTTCAAATGTTTTATTTTTGAATGTCAGTTCACATTTGTAGGTGGATCATCAGTGTTAGAGCTAAAATTAGCATGTTTAAAGTGATTTTCATGCTTCCAGGGGCTCGGGAAGTGAATTAAATACTATTTGGAGGCATTTAATGTTCAAGCAAAAACGGCTGATTTTTGACAAAAGAGATAACACCCCCCCATTACGTCATGCTTCAGAAATGTGGAAAATAGTCTGTTTTCAAATGTTTTATTTTTGAACGTCAGTTCACATTTGTAGGTTGATCATCAGTGTTGAAGCTAAAATTAGCATGTTTAAAGTGATTTTCATGCTTCCAGGGGCCCTAAACACAAGATTTATGGAATGGTTAAAAGTGCATGAAAATGGCCAATTTACTCACTCTGAGTTCTCAAAAAGGGTTTCTTCGCCCCGGGAAGTTAATTAAATACCATTTGGAGGCATTTAATATTCAAGCAAAAACGGCTGATTTTCGACAAAAGAGATAACACCCCCCCATTACGTCATGCTTCAGAAATGTGGAAAATGGTCCGTTTTCAAATGTTTTGTTTTTGAACAACAGTTCGCATTTGTAGGTGAATCATCAGTGTTAGAGCTAAAATTAGCATGTTTAAAGTGATTTTCATGCTTCCAGGGGCTCGGGAAGTGAATTACATACTATTTGGAGGCATTTAATGTTCAAGCAAAAACGGCTGATTTTTGACAAAAGAGATAACACCCCCCCATTACGTCATGCTTCAGAAATGTGGAAAATGGTCCGTTTTCAAATGTTTTATTTTTGAACGTCAGTTCACATTTGTAGGTTGATCATCAGTGTTAGAGCTAAAATTAGCATGTTTAAAGTGATTTTCATGCTTCCAGGGGCCCTAAACACAAGATTTATGGAATGGTTAAAAGTGCATGAAAATCGCCAATTTACTCACTCTGAGTTCTCAAAAAGGGTTTCTTCACCCCGGGAAGTTAATTAAATACCATTTGGAGGCATTTAATGTTCAAGCAAAAACGGCTGATTTTTGACAAAAGAGATAACACCCCCCCATTACGTCATGCTTCAGAAATGTGAAAAATGGTCCGTTTTCAAATGTTTTATTTTTGAACGTCAGTTCACATTTGTAGGTTGATCATCAGTGTTAGAGCTAAAATTAGCATGTTTAAAGTGATTTTCATGCTACCAGGGGCCCTAAACACAAGATTTATGGAATGGTTAAAAGTGCATGAAAATCGCCAATTTACTCACTCTGAGTTCTCAAAAAGGGTTTCTTCACCCCGGGAAGTTAATTAAATACCATTTGGAGGCATTTAATGTTCAAGCAAAAACGGCTGATTTTCGACAAAAGAGATAACACCCCCCCATTACGTCATGCTTCAGAAATGTGGAGAATGGTCCGTTTTCAAATTTTTTATTTTTGAACGTCAGTTCACATTTGTAGGTGGATCATCAGTGTTAGAGCTAAAATTAGCATGTTTAAAGTGATTTTCATGCTTCCAGGGGCTCGGGAAGTGAATTAAATACTATTTGGAGGCATTTAATGTTCAATCAAAAACGGCTGATTTTTGACAAAAGAGATAACACCCCCCCATTACGTCATGCTTCAGAAATGTGGAAAATGGCCCTTTTTTAAATGTTTTATTTTTGAACGTCAGTTCACATTTGTAGGTTGATCATCAGTGTTAGAGCTAAAATTAGCATGTTTAAAGTGATTTTCATGCTTCCAGGGGCTCGGGAAGTGAATTAAATACTATTTGGAGGCATTTAATGTTCAAGCAAAAATGGCTGATTTTTGACAAAAGAGATAACACCCCCCCATTATGTCATGCTTCAGAAATGTGGAAAATGGTCCGTTTTCAAATGTTTTATTTTTGAACGTCAGTTCACATTTGTAGGTGAATCATCAGTGTTAGAGCTAAAATTAGCATGTTTAAAGTGATTTTCATGCTTCCAGGGGCCCTAAACACAAGATTTATGGAATGGTTAAAAGTGCATGAAAATGGCCAATTTACTCACTCTGAGTTCTCAAAAAGGGTTTCTTCACCCCGGGAAGTTAATTAAATACCATTTGGAGGCATTTAATGTTCAAGCAAAAACAGCTGATTTTTGACAAAAGAGATAACCCCCCCCCATTACGTCATGCTTCAGAAATGTGGAAAATGGTCCGTTTTCAAATGTTTTATTTTTGAATGTCAGTTCACATTTGTAGGTGGATCATCAGTGTTAGAGCTAAAATTAGCATGTTTAAAGTGATTTTCATGCTTCCAGGGGCTCGGGAAGTGAATTAAATACTATTTGGAGGCATTTAATGTTCAAGCAAAAACGGCTGATTTTTGACAAAAGAGATAACACCCCCCCATTACGTCATGCTTCAGAAATGTGGAAAATGGTCCGTTTTCAAATGTTTTATTTTTGAACATCAGTTCACATTTGTAGGTGGATCATCAGTGTTAGAGCTAAAATTAGCATGTTTAAAGGGATTTTCATGCTTCCAGGGGCTCGGGAAGTGAATTAAATACTATTTGGAGGCATTTAATGTTCAAGCAAAAACAGCTGATTTTTGACAAAAGAGATAACACCTCCCCATTACGTCATGCTTCAGAAATGTGGAAAATGATCCGTTTTCAAATGTTTTATTTTTGAACGTCAGTTCACATTTGTAGGTGGATCATCAGTGTTAGAGCTAAAATTAGCATGTTTAAAGGGATTTTCATGCTTCCAGGGGCTCGGGAAGTGAATTAAATACTATTTGGAGGCATTTAATGTTCAAGCAAAAACAGCTGATTTTTGACAAAAGAGATAACACCCCCCCATTACGTCATGCTTCAGAAATGTGGAAAATGGTCAGTTTTCAAATGTTTTATTTTTGAACATCAGTTCACATTTGTAGGTTGATCATCAGTGTTAGAGCTAAAATTAGCATGTTTAAAGTGATTTTCATGCTTCCAGGGGCTCGGGAAGTGAATTAAATACTATTTGGAGGCATTTAATGTTGAAGCAAAAACGGCTGATTTTTGACAAAAGAGATAACACCCCCCATTACGTCATGCTTCAGAATTGTGGAAACTAGTCCGTTTTCAAATGTTTTATTTTTGAACGTCAGTTCACATTTGTAGGTTGATCATCAGTGTTAGAGCTAAAATTAGCATGTTTAAAGTGATTTTCATGCTTCCAGGGGCTCGGGAAGTGAATTAAATACTATTTGGAGGCATTTAATGTTCAAGCAAAAACGGCTGATTTTTGACAAAAGAGATAACACCCCCCCATTACGTCATGCTTCAGAAATGTGGAAAATAGTCCGTTTTCAAATGTTTTATATTTGAACGTCAGTTCACATTTGTAGGTTGATCATCAGTGTTAGAGCTAAAATTAGCATGTTTAAAGTGATTTTCATGCTTCCAGGGGCCCTAAACACAAGATTTATGGAATGGTTAAAAGTGCATGAAAATGGCCAATTTACTCACTCTGAGTTCTCAAAAAGGGTTTCTTCACCCCGGGAAGTTAATTAAATACCATTTGGAGGCATTTAATATTCAAGCAAAAACGGCTGATTTTCGACAAAAGAGATAACACCCCCCCATTACGTCATGCTTCAGAAATGTGGAAAATGGTCCGTTTTCAAATGTTTTATTTTTGAACAACAGTTCACATTTGTAGGTGGATCATCAGTGTTAGAGCTAAAATTTGCATGTTTAAAGTGATTTTCATGCTTCCAGGGGCTCGGGAAGTGAATTAAATACTATTTGGAGGAATTTAATGTTCAAGCAAAAACAGCTGATTTTTGACAAAAGAGATAACACCCCCCATTACGTCATGCTTCAGAAATGTGGAAAATGGTCTGTTTTCAAATGTTTTATTTTTGAACGTCAGTTCACATTTGTAGGTGGATCATCAGTGTTAGAGCTAAAATTAGCATGTTTAAAGGGATTTTCATGCTTCCAGGAGCTCGGGAAGTGAATTAAATACTATTTGGAGGCATTTAATGTTCAAGCAAAAACAGCTGATTTTTGACAAAAGAGATAACACCCCCCCATTACGTCATGCTTCAGAAATGTGGAAAATGGTCAGTTTTCAAATGTTTTATTTTTGAACGTCAGTTCACATTTGTAGGTTGATCATCAGTGTTAGAGCTAAAATTAGCATGTTTAAAGTGATTTTCATGCTTCCAGGGGCCCTAAACACAAGATTTATGGAATGGTTAAAAGTGCATGAAAATCGCCAATTTACTCACTCTGAGTTCTCAAAAAGGGTTTCTTCACCCCGGGAAGTTAATTAAATACCATTTGGAGGCATTTAATGTTCAAGCGAAAACGGCTGATTTTCGACAAAAGAGATAACACCCCCCCATTACGTCATGCTTCAGAAATGTGGAGAATGGTCCGTTTTCAAATGTTTTATTTTTGAACGTCAGTTCACATTTGTAGGTGGATCATCAGTGTTAGAGCTAAAATTAGCATGTTTAAAGTGATTTTCATGCTTCCAGGGGCTCGGGAAGTGAATTAAATACTATTTGGAGGCATTTAATGTTCAATCAAAAACGGCTGATTTTTGACAAAAGAGATAACACCCCCCCATTACGTCATGCTTCAGAAATGTGGAAAATGGTCCGTTTTCAAATGTTTTATTTTTGAACGTCAGTTCACATTTGTAGGTTGATCATCAGTGTTAGAGCTAAAATTAGCATGTTTAAAGTGATTTTCATGCTTCCAGGGGCTCGGGAAGTGAATTAAATACTATTTGGAGGCATTTAATGTTCAAGCAAAAATGGCTGATTTTTGACAAAAGAGATAACACCCCCCCATTATGTCATGCTTCAGAAATGTGGAAAATGGTCCGTTTTCAAATGTTTTATTTTTGAACGTCAGTTCACATTTGTAGGTGAATCATCAGTGTTAGAGCTAAAATTAGCATGTTTAAAGTGATTTTCATGCTTCCAGGGGCCCTAAACACAAGATTTATGGAATGGTTAAAAGTGCATGAAAATGGCCAATTTACTCACTCTGAGTTCTCAAAAAGGGTTTCTTCACCCCGGGAAGTTAATTAAATACCATTTGGAGGCATTTAATGTTCAAGCAAAAACGGCTGATTTTTGACAAAAGAGATAACACCCCCCCCCATTACGTCATGCTTCAGAAATGTGGAAAATGGTCCGTTTTCAAATGTTTTATTTTTGAATGTCAGTTCACATTTGTAGGTGGATCATCAGTGTTAGAGCTAAAATTAGCATGTTTAAAGTGATTTTCATGCTTCCAGGGGCTCGGGAAGTGAATTAAATACTATTTGGAGGCATTTAATGTTCAAGCAAAAACGGCTGATTTTTGACAAAAGAGATAACACCCCCCCATTACGTCATGCTTCAGAAATGTGGAAAATAGTCTGTTTTCAAATGTTTTATTTTTGAACGTCAGTTCACATTTGTAGGTTGATCATCAGTGTTGAAGCTAAAATTAGCATGTTTAAAGTGATTTTCATGCTTCCAGGGGCCCTAAACACAAGATTTATGGAATGGTTAAAAGTGCATGAAAATGGCCAATTTACTCACTCTGAGTTCTCAAAAAGGGTTTCATCGCCCCGGGAAGTTAATTAAATACCATTTGGAGGCATTTAATATTCAAGCAAAAACGGCTGATTTTCGACAAAAGAGATAACACCCCCCCATTACGTCATGCTTCAGAAATGTGGAAAATGGTCCGTTTTCAAATGTTTTGTTTTTGAACAACAGTTCGCATTTGTAGGTGGATCATCAGTGTTAGAGCTAAAATTAGCATGTTTAAAGTGATTTTCATGCTTCCAGGGGCTCGGGAAGTGAATTAAATACTATTTGGAGGAATTTAATGTTCAAGCAAAAACGGCTGATTTTTGACAAAAGAGATAACACCCCCCCATTACGTCATGCTTCAGAAATGTGAAAAATGGTCCGTTTTCAAATGTTTTATTTTTGAACGTCAGTTCACATTTGTAGGTTGATCATCAGTGTTAGAGCTAAAATTAGCATGTTTAAAGTGATTTTCATGCTACCAGGGGCCCTAAACACAAGATTTATGGAATGGTTAAAAGTGCATGAAAATCGCCAATTTACTCACTCTGAGTTCTCAAAAAGGGTTTCTTCACCCCGGGAAGTTAATTAAATACCATTTGGAGGCATTTAATGTTCAAGCAAAAACGGCTGATTTTCGACAAAAGAGATAACACCCCCCCATTACGTCATGCTTCGGAAATGTGGAGAATGGTCCGTTTTCAAATGTTTTATTTTTGAACGTCAGTTCACATTTGTAGGTGGATCATCAGTGTTAGAGCTAAAATTAGCATGTTTAAAGTGATTTTCATGCTTCCAGGGGCTCGGGAAGTGAATTAAATACTATTTGGAGGCATTTAATGTTCAATCAAAAACGGCTGATTTTTGACAAAAGAGATAACACCCCCCCATTACGTCATGCTTCAGAAATGTGGAAAATGGTCCGTTTTTAAATGTTTTATTTTTGAACGTCAGTTCACATTTGTAGGTTGATCATCAGTGTTAGAGCTAAAATTAGCATGTTTAAAGTGATTTTCATGCTTCCAGGGGCTCGGGAAGTGAATTAAATACTATTTGGAGGCATTTAATGTTCAAGCAAAAATGGCTGATTTTTGACAAAAGAGATAACACCCCCCCATTATGTCATGCTTCAGAAATGTGGAAAATGGTCCGTTTTCAAATGTTTTATTTTTGAACGTCAGTTCACATTTGTAGGTGAATCATCAGTGTTAGAGCTAAAATTAGCATGTTTAAAGTGATTTTCATGCTTCCAGGGGCCCTAAACACAAGATTTATGGAATGGTTAAAAGTGCATGAAAATGGCCAATTTACTCACTCTGAGTTCTCAAAAAGGGTTTCTTCACCCCGGGAAGTTAATTAAATACCATTTGGAGGCATTTAATGTTCAAGCAAAAACAGCTGATTTTTGACAAAAGAGATAACCCCCCCCCCATTACGTCATGCTTCAGAAATGTGGAAAATGGTCCGTTTTCAAATGTTTTATTTTTGAATGTCAGTTCACATTTGTAGGTGGATCATCAGTGTTAGAGCTAAAATTAGCATGTTTAAAGTGATTTTCATGCTTCCAGGGGCTCGGGAAGTGAATTAAATACTATTTGGAGGCATTTAATGTTCAAGCAAAAACGGCTGATTTTTGACAAAAGAGATAACACCCCCCCATTACGTCATGCTTCAGAAATGTGGAAAATGGTCCGTTTTCAAATGTTTTATTTTTGAACATCAGTTCACATTTGTAGGTGGATCATCAGTGTTAGAGCTAAAATTAGCATGTTTAAAGGGATTTTCATGCTTCCAGGGGCTCGGGAAGTGAATTAAATACTATTTGGAGGCATTTAATGTTCAAGCAAAAACAGCTGATTTTTGACAAAAGAGATAACACCTCCCCATTACGTCATGCTTCAGAAATGTGGAAAATGATCCGTTTTCAAATGTTTTATTTTTGAACGTCAGTTCACATTTGTAGGTGGATCATCAGTGTTAGAGCTAAAATTAGCATGTTTAAAGGGATTTTCATGCTTCCAGGGGCTCGGGAAGTGAATTAAATACTATTTGGAGGCATTTAATGTTCAAGCAAAAACAGCTGATTTTTGACAAAAGAGATAACACCCCCCCATTACGTCATGCTTCAGAAATGTGGAAAATGGTCAGTTTTCAAATGTTTTATTTTTGAACATCAGTTCACATTTGTAGGTTGATCATCAGTGTTAGAGCTAAAATTAGCATGTTTAAAGTGATTTTCATGCTTCCAGGGGCTCGGGAAGTGAATTAAATACTATTTGGAGGCATTTAATGTTGAAGCAAAAACGGCTGATTTTTGACAAAAGAGATAACACCCCCCATTACGTCATGCTTCAGAATTGTGGAAACTAGTCCGTTTTCAAATGTTTTATTTTTGAACGTCAGTTCACATTTGTAGGTTGATCATCAGTGTTAGAGCTAAAATTAGCATGTTTAAAGTGATTTTCATGCTTCCAGGGGCTCGGGAAGTGAATTAAATACTATTTGGAGGCATTTAATGTTCAAGCAAAAACGGCTGATTTTTGACAAAAGAGATAACACCCCCCCATTACGTCATGCTTCAGAAATGTGGAAAATAGTCCGTTTTCAAATGTTTTATTTTTGAACGTCAGTTCACATTTTTAGGTTGATCATTAGTGTTAGAGCTAAAATTAGCATGTTTAAAGTGATTTTCATGCTTCCAGGGGCCCTAAACACAAGATTTATGGAATGGTTAAAAGTGCATGAAAATGGCCAATTTACTCACTCTGAGTTCTCAAAAAGGGTTTCTTCGCCCCGGGAAGTTAATTAAATACCATTTGGAGGCATTTAATATTCAAGCAAAAACGGCTGATTTTCGACAAAAGAGATAACACCCCCCCATTACGTCATGCTTCAGAAATGTGGAAAATGGTCCGTTTTCAAATGTTTTATTTTTGAACAACAGTTCACATTTGTAGGTGGATCATCAGTGTTAGAGCTAAAATTAGCATGTTTAAAGTGATTTTCATGCTTCCAGGGGCTCGGGAAGTGAATTACATACTATTTGGAGGCATTTAATGTTCAAGCAAAAACGGCTGATTTTTGACAAAAGAGATAACACCCCCCCATTACGTCATGCTTCAGAAATGTGGAAAATGGTCCGTTTTCAAATGTTTTATTTTTGGACGTCAGTTCACATTTGTAGGTTGATCATCAGTGTTAGAGCTAAAATTAGCATGTTTAAAGTGATTTTCATGCTTCCTGGGGCTCGGGAAGTGAATTAAATACAATTTGGAGGCATTTAATGTTCAAGCAAAAACGGCTGATTTTTGACAAAAGAGATAACACCCCCCCCCATTACGTCATGCTTCAGAAATGTGGAAAATGGTCCGTTTTCAAATGTTTTATTTTTGGACGTCAGTTCACATTTGTAGGTTGATCATCAGTGTTAGAGCTAAAATTAGTATGTTTAAAGTGATTTTCATGCTTCCAGGGGCCCTAAACACAAGATTTACGGAATGGTTAAAAGTGCATGAAAATGGCCAATTTACTCACTCTGAGTTCTCAAAAAGGGTTTCTTCACCCCGGGAAGTTAATTAAATACCACTTGGAGGCATTTAATGTTCAAGCAAAAACGGCTGATTTTCGACAAAAGAGATAACACCCCCCCATTACGTCATGCTTCAGAAATGTGGAGAATGGTCCGTTTTCAAATGTTTTATTTTTGAACGTCAGTTCACATTTGTAGGTGGATCATCAGTGTTAGAGCTAAAATTAGCATGTTTAAAGTGAGTTTCATGCTTCCAGGGGCTCGGGAAGTGAATTAAATACTATTTGGAGGCATTTAATGTTCAATCAAAAACGGCTGATTTTTGACAAAAGAGATAACACCCCCCCATTACGTCATGCTTCAGAAATGTGGAAAATGGTCCGTTTTCAAATGTTTTATTTTTGAACGTCAGTTACATTTGTAGGTTGATCATCAGTGTTAGAGCTAAAATTAGCATGTTTAAAGTGATTTTCATGCTTCCAGGGGCTCGGGAAGTGAATTAAATACTATTTGGAGGCATTTAATGTTCAAGCAAAAATGGCTGATTTTTGACAAAAGAGATAACACCCCCCCATTACGTCATGCTTCAGAAATGTGGAAAATGGTCAGTTTTCAAATGTTTTATTTTTGAACGTCAGTTCACATTTGTAGGTGAATCATCAGTGTTAGAGCTAAAATTAGCATGTTTAAAGTGATTTTCATGCTTCCAGGGGCCCTAAACACAAGATTTATGGAATGGTTAAAAGTGCATGAAAATGGCCAATTTACTCACTCTGAGTTCTCAAAAAGGGTTTCTTCACCCCGGGAAGTTAATTAAATACCATTTGGAGGCATTTAATGTTCAAGCAAAAATGGCTGATTTTTGACAAAAGAGATAACACCCCCCATTACGTCATGCTTCAGAAATGTGGAAAATGGTCCGTTTTCAAATGTTTTATTTTTGAATGTCAGTTCACATTTGTAGGTTGATCATCAGTGTTAGAGCTAAAATTAGCATGTTTAAAGTGATTTTCATGCTTCCAGGGGCCCTAAACACAAGATTTATGGAATGGTTAAAAGTGCATGAAAATGGCCAATTTACTCACTCTGAGTTCTCAAAAAGGGTTTCTTCGCCCCGGGAAGTTAATTAAATACCATTTGGAGGCATTTAATATTCAAGCAAAAACGGCTGATTTTCGACAAAAGAGATAACACCCCCCCATTACGTCATGCTTCAGAAATGTGGAAAATGGTCCGTTTTCAAATGTTTTATTTTTGAACAACAGTTCACATTTGTAGGTGGATCATCAGTGTTAGAGCTAAAATTAGCATGTTTAAAGTGATTTTCATGCTTCCAGGGGCTCGGGAAGTGAATTAAATACTATTTGGAGGCATTTAATGTTCAAGCAAAAACGGCTGATTTTTGACAAAAGAGATAACACCCCCCCATTACGTCATGCTTGAGAAATGTGGAAAATGGTCCGTTTTCAAATGTTTTATTTTTGAACGTCAGTTCACATTTGTAGGTGGATCATCAGTGTTAGAGCTAAAATTAGCATGTTTAAAGTGATTTTCATGCTTCCAGGGGCTCGGGAAGTGAATTAAATACTATTTGGAGGAATTTAATGTTCAAGCAAAAACGGCTGATTTTTGACAAAAGAGATAACACCCCCCCATTACGTCATGCTTCAGAAATGTGGAGAATGGTCCGTTTTCAAATGTTTTATTTTTGAACGTCAGTTCACATTTGTAGGTGGATCATCAGTGTTAGAGCTAAAATTAGCATGTTTAAAGTGAGTTTCATGCTTCCAGGGGCTCAGGAAGTGAATTAAATACTATTTGGAGGCATTTAATGTTCAATCAAAAACGGCTGATTTTTGACAAAAGAGATAACACCCCCCCCATTACGTCATGCTTCAGAAATGTGGAAAATGGTCCGTTTTCAAATGTTTTATTTTTGAACGTCAGTTCACATTTGTAGGTTGATCATCAGTGTTAGAGCTAAAATTAGCATGTTTAAAGTGATTTTCATGCTTCCAGGGGCTCGGGAAGTGAATTAAATACTATTTGGAGGCATTTAATGTTCAAGCAAAAATGGCTGATTTTTGACAAAAGAGATAACACCCCCCCATTACGTCATGCTTCAGAAATGTGGAAAATGGTCCGTTTTCAAATGTTTTATTTTTGAATGTCAGTTCACATTTGTAGGTTGATCATCAGTGTTAGAGCTAAAAGTAGCATGTTTGAAGTGATTTTCATGCTTCCAGGGGCCCTAAACACAAGATTTATGGAATGGTTAAAAGTGCATGAAAATGGCCAATTTACTCACTCTGAGTTCTCAAAAAGGGTTTCTTCACCCCGGGAAGTTAATTAAATACCATTTGGAGGCATTTAATGTTCAAGCAAAAACGGCTGATTTTCGACAAAAGAGATAACACCCCCCCCATTACGTCATGCTTCAGAAATGTGGAAAATGATCCGTTTTCAAATGTTTTATTTTTGAACGTCAGTTCACATTTGTAGGTGGATCATCAGTGTTAGAGCTAAAATTAGCATGTTTAAAGTGATTTTCATGCTTCCAGGGGCTCGGGAAGTGAATTAAATACTATTTGGAGGCATTTAATGTTCAAGCAAAAACGGCTGATTTTTATCAAAAGAGATAACACCCCCCCATTACGTCATGCTTCAGAAATGTGGAAAATAGTCCGTTTTCAAATGTTTTATTTTTGAACGTCAGTTCACATTTGTAGGTTGATCATCAGTGTTAGAGCTAAAATTAGCATGTTTAAAGTGATTTTCATGCTTCCAGGGGCTCGGGAAGTGAATTAAATACTATTTGGAGGCATTTAATGTTCAAGCAAAAACGGCTGATTTTTGACAAAAGAGATAACACCCCCCCATTACGTCATGCTTCAGAAATGTGGAAAATAGTCTGTTTTCAAATGTTTTATTTTTGAACGTCAGTTCACATTTGTAGGTTGATCATCAGTGTTAGAGCTAAAATTAGCATGTTTAAAGTGATTTTCATGCTTCCAGGGGCCCTAAACACAAGATTTATGGAATGGTTAAAAGTGCATGAAAATGGCCAATTTACTCACTCTGAGTTCTCAAAAAGGGTTTCTTCGCCCCGGGAAGTTAATTAAATACCATTTGGAGGCATTTAATATTCAAGCAAAAACGGCTGATTTTCGACAAAAGAGATAACACCCCCCCCTTACGTCCTGCTTCAGAAATGTGGAAAATGGTCCGTTTTCAAATGTTTTATTTTTGAACAACAGTTCACATTTGTAGGTGGATCATCAGTGTTAGAGCTAAAATTAGCATGTTTAAAGTGATTTTCATGCTTCCAGGGGCTCGGGAAGTGAATTACATACTATTTGGAGGCATTTAATGTTCAAGCAAAAACGGCTGATTTTTGACAAAAGAGATAACACCCCCCCATTACGTCATGCTTCAGAAATGTGGAAAATGGTCCGTTTTCAAATGTTTTATTTTTGAACGTCAGTTCACATTTGTAGGTTGATCATCAGTGTTAGAGCTAAAATTAGCATGTTTAAAGTGATTTTCATGCTTCCAGGGGCCCTAAACACAAGATTTATGGAATGGTTAAAAGTGCATGAAAATGGCCAATTTACTCACTCTGAGTTCTCAAAAAGGGTTTCTTCACCCCGGGAAGTTAATTAAATACCATTTGGAGGCATTTAATGTTCAAGCAAAAACGGCTGATTTTCGACAAAAGAGATAACACCCCCCCATTACGTCATGCTTCAGAAATGTGGAGAATGGTCCGTTTTCAAATGTTTTATTTTTGAACGTCAGTTCACATTTGTAGGTGGATCATCAGTGTTAGAGCTAAAATTAGCATGTTTAAAGTGATTTTCATGCTTCCAGGGGCTCGGGAAGTGAATTAAATACTATTTGGAGGCATTTAATGTTCAATCAAAAACGGCTGATTTTTGACAAAAGAGATAACACCCCCCCATTACGTCATGCTTCAGAAATGTGGAAAATGGTCCGTTTTTAAATGTTTTATTTTTGAACGTCAGTTCACATTTGTAGGTTGATCATCAGTGTTAGAGCTAAAATTAGCATGTTTAAAGTGATTTTCATGCTTCCAGGGGCTCGGGAAGTGAATTAAATACTATTTGGAGGCATTTAATGTTCAAGCAAAAATGGCTGATTTTTGACAAAAGAGATAACACCCCCCCATTATGTCATGCTTCAGAAATGTGGAAAATGGTCCGTTTTCAAATGTTTTATTTTTGAACGTCAGTTCACATTTGTAGGTGAATCATCAGTGTTAGAGCTAAAATTAGCATGTTTAAAGTGATTTTCATGCTTCCAGGGGCCCTAAACACAAGATTTATGGAATGGTTAAAAGTGCATGAAAATGGCCAATTTACTCACTCTGAGTTCTCAAAAAGGGTTTCTTCACCCCGGGAAGTTAATTAAATACCATTTGGAGGCATTTAATGTTCAAGCAAAAACAGCTGATTTTTGACAAAAGAGATAACCCCCCCCCCATTACGTCATGCTTCAGAAATGTGGAAAATGGTCCGTTTTCAAATGTTTTATTTTTGAATGTCAGTTCACATTTGTAGGTGGATCATCAGTGTTAGAGCTAAAATTAGCATGTTTAAAGTGATTTTCATGCTTCCAGGGGCTCGGGAAGTGAATTAAATACTATTTGGAGGCATTTAATGTTCAAGCAAAAACGGCTGATTTTTGACAAAAGAGATAACACCCCCCCATTACGTCATGCTTCAGAAATGTGGAAAATGGTCCGTTTTCAAATGTTTTATTTTTGAACATCAGTTCACATTTGTAGGTGGATCATCAGTGTTAGAGCTAAAATTAGCATGTTTAAAGGGATTTTCATGCTTCCAGGGGCTCGGGAAGTGAATTAAATACTATTTGGAGGCATTTAATGTTCAAGCAAAAACAGCTGATTTTTGACAAAAGAGATAACACCCCCCCATTACGTCATGCTTCAGAAATGTGGAAAATGATCCGTTTTCAAATGTTTTATTTTTGAACGTCAGTTCACATTTGTAGGTGGATCATCAGTGTTAGAGCTAAAATTAGCATGTTTAAAGGGATTTTCATGCTTCCAGGGGCTCGGGAAGTGAATTAAATACTATTTGGAGGCATTTAATGTTCAAGCAAAAACAGCTGATTTTTGACAAAAGAGATAACACCCCCCCATTACGTCATGCTTCAGAAATGTGGAAAATGGTCAGTTTTCAAATGTTTTATTTTTGAACATCAGTTCACATTTGTAGGTTGATCATCAGTGTTAGAGCTAAAATTAGCATGTTTAAAGTGATTTTCATGCTTCCAGGGGCTCGGGAAGTGAATTAAATACTATTTGGAGGCATTTAATGTTGAAGCAAAAACGGCTGATTTTTGACAAAAGAGATAACACCCCCCATTACGTCATGCTTCAGAATTGTGGAAAATAGTCCGTTTTCAAATGTTTTATTTTTGAACGTCAGTTCACATTTGTAGGTTGATCATCAGTGTTAGAGCTAAAATTAGCATGTTTAAAGTGATTTTCATGCTTCCAGGGGCTCGGGAAGTGAATTAAATACTATTTGGAGGCATTTAATGTTCAAGCAAAAACGGCTGATTTTTGACAAAAGAGATAACACCCCCCCATTACGTCATGCTTCAGAAATGTGGAAAATAGTCCGTTTTCAAATGTTTTATTTTTGAACGTCAGTTCACATTTGTAGGTTGATCATCAGTGTTAGAGCTAAAATTAGCATGTTTAAAGTGATTTTCATGCTTCCAGGGGCCCTAAACACAAGATTTATGGAATGGTTAAAAGTGCATGAAAATGGCCAATTTACTCACTCTGAGTTCTCAAAAAGGGTTTCTTCGCCCCGGGAAGTTAATTAAATACCATTTGGAGGCATTTAATATTCAAGCAAAAACGGCTGATTTTCGACAAAAGAGATAACACCCCCCCATTACGTCATGCTTCAGAAATGTGGAAAATGGTCCGTTTTCAAATGTTTTATTTTTGAACAACAGTTCACATTTGTAGGTGGATCATCAGTGTTAGAGCTAAAATTAGCATGTTTAAAGTGATTTTCATGCTTCCAGGGGCTCGGGAAGTGAATTACATACTATTTGGAGGCATTTAATGTTCAAGCAAAAACGGCTGATTTTTGACAAAAGAGATAACACCCCCCCATTACGTCATGCTTCAGAAATGTGGAAAATGGTCCGTTTTCAAATGTTTTATTTTTGGACGTCAGTTCACATTTGTAGGTTGATCATCAGTGTTAGAGCTAAAATTAGCATGTTTAAAGTGATTTTCATGCTTCCAGGGGCTCGGGAAGTGAATTAAATACAATTTGGAGGCATTTAATGTTCAAGCAAAAACGGCTGATTTTTGACAAAAGAGATAACACCCCCCCCATTACGTCATGCTTCAGAAATGTGGAAAATGGTCCGTTTTCAAATGTTTTATTTTTGGACGTCAGTTCACATTTGTAGGTTGATCATCAGTGTTAGAGCTAAAATTAGTATGTTTAAAGTGATTTTCATGCTTCCAGGGGCCCTAAACACAAGATTTACGGAATGGTTAAAAGTGCATGAAAATGGCCAATTTACTCACTCTGAGTTCTCAAAAAGGGTTTCTTCACCCCGGGAAGTTAATTAAATACCACTTGGAGGCATTTAATGTTCAAGCAAAAACGGCTGATTTTCGACAAAAGAGATAACACCCCCCATTACGTCATGCTTCAGAAATGTGGAAAATGATCCGTTTTCAAATGTTTTATTTTTGAACGTCAGTTCACATTTGTAGGTGGATCATCAGTGTTGGAGCTAAAATTAGCATGTTTAAAGGGATTTTCATGCTTCCAGGGGCTCGGGAAGTGAATTAAATACTATTTGGAGGCATTTAATGTTCAAGCAAAAACGGCTGATTTTTGACAAAAGAGATAACACCCCCCCATTACGTCATGCTTGAGAAATGTGGAAAATGGTCCGTTTTCAAATGTTTTATTTTTGAACGTCAGTTCACATTTGTAGGTGGATCATCAGTGTTAGAGCTAAAATTAGCATGTTTAAAGTGATTTTCATGCTTCCAGGGGCTCGGGAAGTGAATTAAATACTATTTGGAGGCATTTAATGTTCAAGCAAAAACGGCTGATTTTTGACAAAAGAGATAACACCCCCCCATTACGTCATGCTTCAGAAATGTGGAGAATGGTCCGTTTTCAAATGTTTTATTTTTGAACGTCAGTTCACATTTGTAGGTGGATCATCAGTGTTAGAGCTAAAATTAGCATGTTTAAAGTGAGTTTCATGCTTCCAGGGGCTCGGGAAGTGAATTAAATACTATTTGGAGGCATTTAATGTTCAATCAAAAACGGCTGATTTTTGACAAAAGAGATAACACCCCCCCATTACGTCATGCTTCAGAAATGTGGAAAATGGTCCGTTTTCAAATGTTTTATTTTTGAACGTCAGTTACATTTGTAGGTTGATCATCAGTGTTAGAGCTAAAATTAGCATGTTTAAAGTGATTTTCATGCTTCCAGGGGCTCGGGAAGTGAATTAAATACTATTTGGAGGCATTTAATGTTCAAGCAAAAATGGCTGATTTTTGACAAAAGAGATAACACCCCCCCATTACGTCATGCTTCAGAAATGTGGAAAATGGTCAGTTTTCAAATGTTTTATTTTTGAACGTCAGTTCACATTTGTAGGTGAATCATCAGTGTTAGAGCTAAAATTAGCATGTTTAAAGTGATTTTCATGCTTCCAGGGGCCCTAAACACAAGATTTATGGAATGGTTAAAAGTGCATGAAAATGGCCAATTTACTCACTCTGAGTTCTCAAAAAGGGTTTCTTCACCCCGGGAAGTTAATTAAATACCATTTGGAGGCATTTAATGTTCAAGCAAAAACGGCTGATTTTTGACAAAAGAGATAACACCCCCCATTACGTCATGCTTCAGAAATGTGGAAAATGGTCCGTTTTCAAATGTTTTATTTTTGAATGTCAGTTCACATTTGTAGGTTGATCATCAGTGTTAGAGCTAAAATTAGCATGTTTAAAGTGATTTTCATGCTTCCAGGGGCCCTAAACACAAGATTTATGGAATGGTTAAAAGTGCATGAAAATGGCCAATTTACTCACTCTGAGTTCTCAAAAAGGGTTTCTTCGCCCCGGGAAGTTAATTAAATACCATTTGGAGGCATTTAATATTCAAGCAAAAACGGCTGATTTTCGACAAAAGAGATAACACCCCCCCATTACGTCATGCTTCAGAAATGTGGAAAATGGTCCGTTTTCAAATGTTTTATTTTTGAACAACAGTTCACATTTGTAGGTGGATCATCAGTGTTAGAGCTAAAATTAGCATGTTTAAAGTGATTTTCATGCTTCCAGGGGCTCGGGAAGTGAATTAAATACTATTTGGAGGCATTTAATGTTCAAGCAAAAACGGCTGATTTTTGACAAAAGAGATAACACCCCCCCATTACGTCATGCTTGAGAAATGTGGAAAATGGTCCGTTTTCAAATGTTTTATTTTTGAACGTCAGTTCACATTTGTAGGTGGATCATCAGTGTTAGAGCTAAAATTAGCATGTTTAAAGTGATTTTCATGCTTCCAGGGGCTCGGGAAGTGAATTAAATACTATTTGGAGGCATTTAATATTCAAGCAAAAACGGCTGATTTTCGACAAAAGAGATAACACCCCCCCATTACGTCATGCTTCAGAAATGTGGAAAATGGTCCGTTTTCAAATGTTTTATTTTTGAACAACAGTTCACATTTGTAGGTGGATCATCAGTGTTAGAGCTAAAATTAGCATGTTTAAAGTGATTTTCATGCTTCCAGGGGCTCGGGAAGTGAATTAAATACTATTTGGAGGCATTTAATGTTCAAGCAAAAACGGCTGATTTTTGACAAAAGAGATAACACCCCCCCATTACGTCATGCTTGAGAAATGTGGAAAATGGTCCGTTTTCAAATGTTTTATTTTTGAACGTCAGTTCACATTTGTAGGTGGATCATCAGTGTTAGAGCTAAAATTAGCATGTTTAAAGTGATTTTCATGCTTCCAGGGGCTCGGGAAGTGAATTAAATACTATTTGGAGGAATTTAATGTTCAAGCAAAAACGGCTGATTTTTGACAAAAGAGATAACACCCCCCCATTACGTCATGCTTCAGAAATGTGGAGAATGGTCCGTTTTCAAATGTTTTATTTTTGAACGTCAGTTCACATTTGTAGGTGGATCATCAGTGTTAGAGCTAAAATTAGCATGTTTAAAGTGAGTTTCATGCTTCCAGGGGCTCAGGAAGTGAATTAAATACTATTTGGAGGCATTTAATGTTCAATCAAAAACGGCTGATTTTTGACAAAAGAGATAACACCCCCCCCATTACGTCATGCTTCAGAAATGTGGAAAATGGTCCGTTTTCAAATGTTTTATTTTTGAACGTCAGTTCACATTTGTAGGTTGATCATCAGTGTTAGAGCTAAAATTAGCATGTTTAAAGTGATTTTCATGCTTCCAGGGGCTCGGGAAGTGAATTAAATACTATTTGGAGGCATTTAATGTTCAAGCAAAAATGGCTGATTTTTGACAAAAGAGATAACACCCCCCCATTACGTCATGCTTCAGAAATGTGGAAAATGGTCCGTTTTCAAATGTTTTATTTTTGAACGTCAGTTCACATTTGTAGGTGAATCATCAGTGTTAGAGCTAAAATTAGCATGTTTAAAGTGATTTTCATGCTTCCAGGGGCCCTAAACACAAGATTTATGGAATGGTTAAAAGTGCATGAAAATGGCCAATTTACTCACTCTGAGTTCTCAAAAAGGGTTTCTTCACCCCGGGAAGTTAATTAAATACCATTTGGAGGCATTTAATGTTCAAGCAAAAACGGCTGATTTTTGACAAAAGAGATAACACCCCCCATTACGTCATGCTTCAGAAATGTGGAAAATGGTCCGTTTTCAAATGTTTTATTTTTGAATGTCAGTTCACATTTGTAGGTTGATCATCAGTGTTAGAGCTAAAATTAGCATGTTTGAAGTGATTTTCATGCTTCCAGGGGCCCTAAACACAAGATTTATGGAATGGTTAAAAGTGCATGAAAATGGCCAATTTACTCACTCTGAGTTCTCAAAAAGGGTTTCTTCACCCCGGGAAGTTAATTAAATACCATTTGGAGGCATTTAATGTTCAAGCAAAAACGGCTGATTTTCGACAAAAGAGATAACACCCCCCCCATTACGTCATGCTTCAGAAATGTGGAAAATTATCCGTTTTCAAATGTTTTATTTTTGAACGTCAGTTCACATTTGTAGGTGGATCATCAGTGTTAGAGCTAAAATTAGCATGTTTAAAGTGATTTTCATGCTTCCAGGGGCTCGGGAAGTGAATTAAATACTATTTGGAGGCATTTAATGTTCAAGCAAAAACGGCTGATTTTTATCAAAAGAGATAACACCCCCCCCATTACGTCATGCTTCAGAAATGTGGAAAATAGTCCGTTTTCAAATGTTTTATTTTTGAACGTCAGTTCACATTTGTAGGTTGATCATCAGTGTTAGAGCTAAAATTAGCATGTTTAAAGTGATTTTCATGCTTCCAGGGGCTCGGGAAGTGAATTAAATACTATTTGGAGGCATTTAATGTTCAAGCAAAAACGGCTGATTTTTGACAAAAGAGATAACACCCCCCCATTACGTCATGCTTCAGAAATGTGGAAAATAGTCTGTTTTCAAATGTTTTATTTTTGAACGTCAGTTCACATTTGTAGGTTGATCATCAGTGTTAGAGCTAAAATTAGCATGTTTAAAGTGATTTTCATGCTTCCAGGGGCCCTAAACACAAGATTTATGGAATGGTTAAAAGTGCATGAAAATGGCCAATTTACTCACTCTGAGTTCTCAAAAAGGGTTTCTTCGCCCCGGGAAGTTAATTAAATACCATTTGGAGGCATTTAATATTCAAGCAAAAACGGCTGATTTTCGACAAAAGAGATAACACCCCCCCCCTTACGTCCTGCTTCAGAAATGTGGAAAATGGTCCGTTTTCAAATGTTTTATTTTTGAACGTCAGTTCACATTTGTAGGTGGATCATCAGTGTTAGAGCTAAAATTAGCATGTTTAAAGTGAGTTTCATGCTTCCAGGGGCTCAGGAAGTGAATTAAATACTATTTGGAGGCATTTAATGTTCAATCAAAAACGGCTGATTTTTGACAAAAGAGATAACACCCCCCCCATTACGTCATGCTTCAGAAATGTGGAAAATGGTCCGTTTTCAAATGTTTTATTTTTGAACGTCAGTTCACATTTGTAGGTTGATCATCAGTGTTAGAGCTAAAATTAGCATGTTTAAAGTGATTTTCATGCTTCCAGGGGCTCGGGAAGTGAATTAAATACTATTTGGAGGCATTTAATGTTCAAGCAAAAATGGCTGATTTTTGACAAAAGAGATAACACCCCCCCATTACGTCATGCTTCAGAAATGTGGAAAATGGTCCGTTTTCAAATGTTTTATTTTTGAACGTCAGTTCACATTTGTAGGTGAATCATCAGTGTTAGAGCTAAAATTAGCATGTTTAAAGTGATTTTCATGCTTCCAGGGGCCCTAAACACAAGATTTATGGAATGGTTAAAAGTGCATGAAAATGGCCAATTTACTCACTCTGAGTTCTCAAAAAGGGTTTCTTCACCCCGGGAAGTTAATTAAATACCATTTGGAGGCATTTAATGTTCAAGCAAAAACGGCTGATTTTTGACAAAAGAGATAACACCCCCCATTACGTCATGCTTCAGAAATGTGGAAAATGGTCCGTTTTCAAATGTTTTATTTTTGAATGTCAGTTCACATTTGTAGGTTGATCATCAGTGTTAGAGCTAAAATTAGCATGTTTGAAGTGATTTTCATGCTTCCAGGGGCCCTAAACACAAGATTTATGGAATGGTTAAAAGTGCATGAAAATGGCCAATTTACTCACTCTGAGTTCTCAAAAAGGGTTTCTTCACCCCGGGAAGTTAATTAAATACCATTTGGAGGCATTTAATGTTCAAGCAAAAACGGCTGATTTTCGACAAAAGAGATAACACCCCCCCCATTACGTCATGCTTCAGAAATGTGGAAAATTATCCGTTTTCAAATGTTTTATTTTTGAACGTCAGTTCACATTTGTAGGTGGATCATCAGTGTTAGAGCTAAAATTAGCATGTTTAAAGTGATTTTCATGCTTCCAGGGGCTCGGGAAGTGAATTAAATACTATTTGGAGGCATTTAATGTTCAAGCAAAAACGGCTGATTTTTATCAAAAGAGATAACACCCCCCCCATTACGTCATGCTTCAGAAATGTGGAAAATAGTCCGTTTTCAAATGTTTTATTTTTGAACGTCAGTTCACATTTGTAGGTTGATCATCAGTGTTAGAGCTAAAATTAGCATGTTTAAAGTGATTTTCATGCTTCCAGGGGCTCGGGAAGTGAATTAAATACTATTTGGAGGCATTTAATGTTCAAGCAAAAACGGCTGATTTTTGACAAAAGAGATAACACCCCCCCATTACGTCATGCTTCAGAAATGTGGAAAATAGTCTGTTTTCAAATGTTTTATTTTTGAACGTCAGTTCACATTTGTAGGTTGATCATCAGTGTTAGAGCTAAAATTAGCATGTTTAAAGTGATTTTCATGCTTCCAGGGGCCCTAAACACAAGATTTATGGAATGGTTAAAAGTGCATGAAAATGGCCAATTTACTCACTCTGAGTTCTCAAAAAGGGTTTCTTCGCCCCGGGAAGTTAATTAAATACCATTTGGAGGCATTTAATATTCAAGCAAAAACGGCTGATTTTCGACAAAAGAGATAACACCCCCCCCCCTTACGTCCTGCTTCAGAAATGTGGAAAATGGTCCGTTTTCAAATGTTTTATTTTTGAACAACAGTTCACATTTGTAGGTGGATCATCAGTGTTAGAGCTAAAATTAGCATGTTTAAAGTGATTTTCATGCTTCCAGGGGCTCGGGAAGTGAATTACATACTATTTGGAGGCATTTAATGTTCAAGCAAAAACGGCTGATTTTTGACAAAAGAGATAACACCCCCCCATTACGTCATGCTTCAGAAATGTGGAAAATGGTCCGTTTTCAAATGTTTTATTTTTGAACGTCAGTTCACATTTGTAGGTTGATCATCAGTGTTAGAGCTAAAATTAGCATGTTTAAAGTGATTTTCATGCTTCCAGGGGCCCTAAACACAAGATTTATGGAATGGTTAAAAGTGCATGAAAATGGCCAATTTACTCACTCTGAGTTCTCAAAAAGGGTTTCTTCACCCCGGGAAGTTAATTAAATACCATTTGGAGGCATTTAATGTTCAAGCAAAAACGGCTGATTTTCGACAAAAGAGATAACACCCCCCCCCATTACGTCATGCTTCAGAAATGTGGAAAATGGTCCGTTTTCAAATGTTTTATTTTTGAATGTCAGTTCACATTTGTAGGTGGATCATCGGTGTTAGAGCTAAAATTAGCATGTTTAAAGTGATTTTCATGCTTCCAGGGGCTCGGGAAGTGAATTAAATACTATTTGGAGGAATTTAATGTTCAAGCAAAAACAGCTGATTTTTGACAAAAGAGATAACACCCCCCCATTACGTCATGCTTCAGAAATGTGGAAAATGGTCCGTTTTCAAATGTTTTATTTTTGAACGTCAGTTCACATTTGTAGGTGGATCATCAGTGTTAGAGCTAAAATTAGCATGTTTAAAGGGATTTTCATGCTTCCAGGAGCTCGGGAAGTGAATTAAATACTATTTGGAGGCATTTAATGTTCAAGCAAAAACAGCTGATTTTTGACAAAAGAGATAACACCCCCCCATTACGTCATGCTTCCGAAATGTGGAAAATGGTCAGTTTTCAAATGTTTTATTTTTGAACGTCAGTTCACATTTGTAGGTTGATCATCAGTGTTAGAGCTAAAATTAGCATGTTTAAAGTGATTTTCATGCTTCCAGGTGCCCTAAACACAAGATTTATGGAATGGTTAAAAGTGCATGAAAATCGCCAATTTACTCACTCTGAGTTCTCAAAAAGGGTTTCTTCACCCCGGGAAGTTAATTAAATACCATTTGGAGGCATTTAATGTTCAAGCGAAAACGGCTGATTTTCGACAAAAGAGATAACACCCCCCCATTACGTCATGCTTCAGAAATGTGGAAAATGGTCCGTTTTCAAATGTTTTATTTTTGAACGTCAGTTCACATTTGTAGGTGGATCATCAGTGTTAGAGCTAAAATTAGCATGTTTAAAGTGATTTTCATGCTTCCAGGGGCCCTAAACACAAGATTTATGGAATGGTTAAAAGTGCATGAAAATCGCCAGTTTACTCACTCTGAGTTCTCAAAAAGGGTTTCTTCACCCCGGGAAGTTAATTAAATACCATTTGGAGGCATTTAATGTTCAAGCGAAAACGGCTGATTTTCGACAAAAGAGATAACACCCCCCCATTACGTCATGCTTCAGAAATGTGGAAAATAATCCGTTTTCAAAAGTTTTATTTTTGAACGTCAGTTCACATTTGTAGGTGGATCATCAGTGTTAGAGCTAAAATTAGCATGTTTAAAGTGATTTTCATGCTTCCAGGGGCTCGGGAAGTGAATTAAATACTATTTGGAGGCATTTAATGTTCAATCAAAAACGGCTGATTTTTGACAAAAGAGATAACACCCCCCCATTACGTCATGCTTCAGAAATGTGGAAAATGGTCTGTTTTTAAATGTTTTATTTTTGAACGTCAGTTCACATTTGTAGGTTGATCATCAGTGTTAGAGCTAAAATTAGCATGTTTAAAGTGATTTTCATGCTTCCAGGGGCTCGGGAAGTGAATTAAATACTATTTGGAGGCATTTAATGTTCAAGCAAAAATGGCTGATTTTTGACAAAAGAGATAACACCCCCCCATTATGTCATGCTTCAGAAATGTGGAAAATGGTCCGTTTTCAAATGTTTTATTTTTGAACGTCAGTTCACATTTGTAGGTGAATCATCAGTGTTAGAGCTAAAA
Source organism: Lissotriton vulgaris (assembly GCF_964263255.1). Taxonomy (NCBI): domain Eukaryota; kingdom Metazoa; phylum Chordata; class Amphibia; order Caudata; family Salamandridae; genus Lissotriton; species Lissotriton vulgaris. The sequence continues at coordinate 300,847 of NW_028251597.1, read as the reverse complement.
TTAGCATGTTTAAAGTGATTTTCATGCTTCCAGGGGCCTTAAACACAAGATTTATGGAATGGTTAAAAGTGCATGAAAATGGCCAATTTACTCACTCTGAGTTCTCAAAAAGGGTTTCTTCACCCCGGGAAGTTAATTAAATACCATTTGGAGGCATTTAATGTTCAAGCAAAAACAGCTGATTTTTGACAAAAGAGATAACACCCCCCCCCATTACGTCATGCTTCAGAAATGTGGAAAATGGTCCGTTTTCAAATGTTTTATTTTTGAATGTCAGTTCACATTTGTAGGTGGATCATCAGTGTTAGAGCTAAAATGAGCATGTTTAAAGTGATTTTCATGCTTCCAGGGGCTCGGGAAGTGAATTAAATACTATTTGGAGGCATTTAATGTTCAAGCAAAAACGGCTGATTTTTGACAAAAGAGATAACACCCCCCCATTACGTCATGCTTCAGAAATGTGGAAAATGGTCCGTTTTCAAATGTTTTATTTTTGAACATCAGTTCACATTTGTAGGTGGATCATCAGTGTTAGAGCTAAAATTAGCATGTTTAAAGGGATTTTCATGCTTCCAGGGGCTCGGGAAGTGAATTAAATACTATTTGGAGGCATTTAATGTTCAAGCAAAAACAGCTGATTTTTGACAAAAGAGATAACACCCCCCCATTACGTCATGCTTCAGAAATGTGGAAAATGATCCGTTTTCAAATGTTTTATTTTTGAACGTCAGTTCACATTTGTAGGTGGATCATCAGTGTTAGAGCTAAAATTAGCATGTTTAAAGGGATTTTCATGCTTCCAGGGGCTCGGGAAGTGAATTAAATACTATTTGGAGGCATTTAATGTTCAAGCAAAAACAGCTGATTTTTGACAAAAGAGATAACACCCCCCCATTACGTCATGCTTCAGAAATGTGGAAAATGGTCAGTTTTCAAATGTTTTATTTTTGAACATCAGTTCACATTTGTAGGTTGATCATCAGTGTTAGAGCTAAAATTAGCATGTTTAAAGTGATTTTCATGCTTCCAGGGGCTCGGGAAGTGAATTAAATACTATTTGGAGGCATTTAATGTTGAAGCAAAAACGGCTGATTTTTGACAAAAGAGATAACACCCCCCATTACGTCATGCTTCAGAATTGTGGAAAATAGTCCGTTTTCAAATGTTTTATTTTTGAACGTCAGTTCACATTTGTAGGTTGATCATCAGTGTTAGAGCTAAAATTAGCATGTTTAAAGTGATTTTCATGCTTCCAGGGGCTCGGGAAGTTAATTAAATACCATTTGGAGGCATTTAATGTTCAAGCAAAAACGGCTGATTTTTGACAAAAGAGATAACACCCCCCATTACGTCATGCTTCAGAAATGTGGAAAATGGTCCGTTTTCAAATGTTTTATTTTTGAATGTCAGTTCACATTTGTAGGTTGATCATCAGTGTTAGAGCTAAAATTAGCATGTTTGAAGTGATTTTCATGCTTCCAGGGGCCCTAAACACAAGATTTATGGAATGGTTAAAAGTGCATGAAAATGGCCAATTTACTCACTCTGAGTTCTCAAAAAGGGTTTCTTCACCCCGGGAAGTTAATTAAATACCATTTGGAGGCATTTAATGTTCAAGCAAAAACGGCTGATTTTCGACAAAAGAGATAACACCCCCCCCATTACGTCATGCTTCAGAAATGTGGAAAATTATCCGTTTTCAAATGTTTTATTTTTGAACGTCAGTTCACATTTGTAGGTGGATCATCAGTGTTAGAGCTAAAATTAGCATGTTTAAAGTGATTTTCATGCTTCCAGGGGCTCGGGAAGTGAATTAAATACTATTTGGAGGCATTTAATGTTCAAGCAAAAACGGCTGATTTTTATCAAAAGAGATAACACCCCCCCCATTACGTCATGCTTCAGAAATGTGGAAAATAGTCCGTTTTCAAATGTTTTATTTTTGAACGTCAGTTCACATTTGTAGGTTGATCATCAGTGTTAGAGCTAAAATTAGCATGTTTAAAGTGATTTTCATGCTTCCAGGGGCTCGGGAAGTGAATTAAATACTATTTGGAGGCATTTAATGTTCAAGCAAAAACGGCTGATTTTTGACAAAAGAGATAACACCCCCCCATTACGTCATGCTTCAGAAATGTGGAAAATAGTCTGTTTTCAAATGTTTTATTTTTGAACGTCAGTTCACATTTGTAGGTTGATCATCAGTGTTAGAGCTAAAATTAGCATGTTTAAAGTGATTTTCATGCTTCCAGGGGCCCTAAACACAAGATTTATGGAATGGTTAAAAGTGCATGAAAATGGCCAATTTACTCACTCTGAGTTCTCAAAAAGGGTTTCTTCGCCCCGGGAAGTTAATTAAATACCATTTGGAGGCATTTAATATTCAAGCAAAAACGGCTGATTTTCGACAAAAGAGATAACACCCCCCCCCTTACGTCCTGCTTCAGAAATGTGGAAAATGGTCCGTTTTCAAATGTTTTATTTTTGAACAACAGTTCACATTTGTAGGTGGATCATCAGTGTTAGAGCTAAAATTAGCATGTTTAAAGTGATTTTCATGCTTCCAGGGGCTCGGGAAGTGAATTACATACTATTTGGAGGCATTTAATGTTCAAGCAAAAACGGCTGATTTTTGACAAAAGAGATAACACCCCCCCATTACGTCATGCTTCAGAAATGTGGAAAATGGTCCGTTTTCAAATGTTTTATTTTTGAACGTCAGTTCACATTTGTAGGTTGATCATCAGTGTTAGAGCTAAAATTAGCATGTTTAAAGTGATTTTCATGCTTCCAGGGGCCCTAAACACAAGATTTATGGAATGGTTAAAAGTGCATGAAAATGGCCAATTTACTCACTCTGAGTTCTCAAAAAGGGTTTCTTCACCCCGGGAAGTTAATTAAATACCATTTGGAGGCATTTAATGTTCAAGCAAAAACGGCTGATTTTCGACAAAAGAGATAACACCCCCCCCCATTACGTCATGCTTCAGAAATGTGGAAAATGGTCCGTTTTCAAATGTTTTATTTTTGAATGTCAGTTCACATTTGTAGGTGGATCATCAGTGTTAGAGCTAAAATTAGCATGTTTAAAGTGATTTTCATGCTTCCAGGGGCTCGGGAAGTGAATTAAATACTATTTGGAGGAATTTAATGTTCAAGCAAAAACAGCTGATTTTTGACAAAAGAGATAACACCCCCCCATTACGTCATGCTTCAGAAATGTGGAAAATGGTCCGTTTTCAAATGTTTTATTTTTGAACGTCAGTTCACATTTGTAGGTGGATCATCAGTGTTAGAGCTAAAATTAGCATGTTTAAAGGGATTTTCATGCTTCCAGGAGCTCGGGAAGTGAATTAAATACTATTTGGAGGCATTTAATGTTCAAGCAAAAACAGCTGATTTTTGACAAAAGAGATAACACCCCCCCCATTACGTCATGCTTCCGAAATGTGGAAAATGGTCAGTTTTCAAATGTTTTATTTTTGAACGTCAGTTCACATTTGTAGGTTGATCATCAGTGTTAGAGCTAAAATTAGCATGTTTAAAGTGATTTTCATGCTTCCAGGTGCCCTAAACACAAGATTTATGGAATGGTTAAAAGTGCATGAAAATCGCCAATTTACTCACTCTGAGTTCTCAAAAAGGGTTTCTTCACCCCGGGAAGTTAATTAAATACCATTTGGAGGCATTTAATGTTCAAGCGAAAACGGCTGATTTTCGACAAAAGAGATAACACCCCCCCATTACGTCATGCTTCAGAAATGTGGAAAATGGTCCGTTTTCAAATGTTTTATTTTTGAACGTCAGTTCACATTTGTAGGTGGATCATCAGTGTTAGAGCTAAAATTAGCATGTTTAAAGTGATTTTCATGCTTCCAGGGGCCCTAAACACAAGATTTATGGAATGGTTAAAAGTGCATGAAAATCGCCAATTTACTCACTCTGAGTTCTCAAAAAGGGTTTCTTCACCCCGGGAAGTTAATTAAATACCATTTGGAGGCATTTAATGTTCAAGCGAAAACGGCTGATTTTCGACAAAAGAGATAACACCCCCCCATTACGTCATGCTTCAGAAATGTGGAAAATAATCCGTTTTCAAAAGTTTTATTTTTGAACGTCAGTTCACATTTGTAGGTGGATCATCAGTGTTAGAGCTAAAATTAGCATGTTTAAAGTGATTTTCATGCTTCCAGGGGCTCGGGAAGTGAATTAAATACTATTTGGAGGCATTTAATGTTCAATCAAAAACGGCTGATTTTTGACAAAAGAGATAACACCCCCCCATTACGTCATGCTTCAGAAATGTGGAAAATGGTCTGTTTTTAAATGTTTTATTTTTGAACGTCAGTTCACATTTGTAGGTTGATCATCAGTGTTAGAGCTAAAATTAGCATGTTTAAAGTGATTTTCATGCTTCCAGGGGCTCGGGAAGTGAATTAAATACTATTTGGAGGCATTTAATGTTCAAGCAAAAATGGCTGATTTTTGACAAAAGAGATAACACCCCCCCATTATGTCATGCTTCAGAAATGTGGAAAATGGTCCGTTTTCAAATGTTTTATTTTTGAACGTCAGTTCACATTTGTAGGTGAATCATCAGTGTTAGAGCTAAAATTAGCATGTTTAAAGTGATTTTCATGCTTCCAGGGGCCTTAAACACAAGATTTATGGAATGGTTAAAAGTGCATGAAAATGGCCAATTTACTCACTCTGAGTTCTCAAAAAGGGTTTCTTCACCCCGGGAAGTTAATTAAATACCATTTGGAGGCATTTAATGTTCAAGCAAAAACAGCTGATTTTTGACAAAAGAGATAACACCCCCCCCCCATTACGTCATGCTTCAGAAATGTGGAAAATGGTCCGTTTTCAAATGTTTTATTTTTGAATGTCAGTTCACATTTGTAGGTGGATCATCAGTGTTAGAGCTAAAATGAGCATGTTTAAAGTGATTTTCATGCTTCCAGGGGCTCGGGAAGTGAATTAAATACTATTTGGAGGCATTTAATGTTCAAGCAAAAACGGCTGATTTTTGACAAAAGAGATAACACCCCCCCATTACGTCATGCTTCAGAAATGTGGAAAATGGTCCGTTTTCAAATGTTTTATTTTTGAACATCAGTTCACATTTGTAGGTGGATCATCAGTGTTAGAGCTAAAATTAGCATGTTTAAAGGGATTTTCATGCTTCCAGGGGCTCGGGAAGTGAATTAAATACTATTTGGAGGCATTTAATGTTCAAGCAAAAACAGCTGATTTTTGACAAAAGAGATAACACCCCCCCATTACGTCATGCTTCAGAAATGTGGAAAATGATCCGTTTTCAAATGTTTTATTTTTGAACGTCAGTTCACATTTGTAGGTGGATCATCAGTGTTAGAGCTAAAATTAGCATGTTTAAAGGGATTTTCATGCTTCCAGGGGCTCGGGAAGTGAATTAAATACTATTTGGAGGCATTTAATGTTCAAGCAAAAACAGCTGATTTTTGACAAAAGAGATAACACCCCCCCATTACGTCATGCTTCAGAAATGTGGAAAATGGTCAGTTTTCAAATGTTTTATTTTTGAACATCAGTTCACATTTGTAGGTTGATCATCAGTGTTAGAGCTAAAATTAGCATGTTTAAAGTGATTTTCATGCTTCCAGGGGCTCGGGAAGTGAATTAAATACTATTTGGAGGCATTTAATGTTGAAGCAAAAACGGCTGATTTTTGACAAAAGAGATAACACCCCCCATTACGTCATGCTTCAGAATTGTGGAAAATAGTCCGTTTTCAAATGTTTTATTTTTGAACGTCAGTTCACATTTGTAGGTTGATCATCAGTGTTAGAGCTAAAATTAGCATGTTTAAAGTGATTTTCATGCTTCCAGGGGCTCGGGAAGTTAATTAAATACCATTTGGAGGCATTTAATGTTCAAGCAAAAACGGCTGATTTTTGACAAAAGAGATAACACCCCCCATTACGTCATGCTTCAGAAATGTGGAAAATGGTCCGTTTTCAAATGTTTTATTTTTGAATGTCAGTTCACATTTGTAGGTTGATCATCAGTGTTAGAGCTAAAATTAGCATGTTTGAAGTGATTTTCATGCTTCCAGGGGCCCTAAACACAAGATTTATGGAATGGTTAAAAGTGCATGAAAATGGCCAATTTACTCACTCTGAGTTCTCAAAAAGGGTTTCTTCACCCCGGGAAGTTAATTAAATACCATTTGGAGGCATTTAATGTTCAAGCAAAAACGGCTGATTTTCGACAAAAGAGATAACACCCCCCCCATTACGTCATGCTTCAGAAATGTGGAAAATTATCCGTTTTCAAATGTTTTATTTTTGAACGTCAGTTCACATTTGTAGGTGGATCATCAGTGTTAGAGCTAAAATTAGCATGTTTAAAGTGATTTTCATGCTTCCAGGGGCTCGGGAAGTGAATTAAATACTATTTGGAGGCATTTAATGTTCAAGCAAAAACGGCTGATTTTTATCAAAAGAGATAACACCCCCCCCATTACGTCATGCTTCAGAAATGTGGAAAATAGTCCGTTTTCAAATGTTTTATTTTTGAACGTCAGTTCACATTTGTAGGTTGATCATCAGTGTTAGAGCTAAAATTAGCATGTTTAAAGTGATTTTCATGCTTCCAGGGGCTCGGGAAGTGAATTAAATACTATTTGGAGGCATTTAATGTTCAAGCAAAAACGGCTGATTTTTGACAAAAGAGATAACACCCCCCCATTACGTCATGCTTCAGAAATGTGGAAAATAGTCTGTTTTCAAATGTTTTATTTTTGAACGTCAGTTCACATTTGTAGGTTGATCATCAGTGTTAGAGCTAAAATTAGCATGTTTAAAGTGATTTTCATGCTTCCAGGGGCCCTAAACACAAGATTTATGGAATGGTTAAAAGTGCATGAAAATGGCCAATTTACTCACTCTGAGTTCTCAAAAAGGGTTTCTTCGCCCCGGGAAGTTAATTAAATACCATTTGGAGGCATTTAATATTCAAGCAAAAACGGCTGATTTTCGACAAAAGAGATAACACCCCCCCCCTTACGTCCTGCTTCAGAAATGTGGAAAATGGTCCGTTTTCAAATGTTTTATTTTTGAACAACAGTTCACATTTGTAGGTGGATCATCAGTGTTAGAGCTAAAATTAGCATGTTTAAAGTGATTTTCATGCTTCCAGGGGCTCGGGAAGTGAATTACATACTATTTGGAGGCATTTAATGTTCAAGCAAAAACGGCTGATTTTTGACAAAAGAGATAACACCCCCCCATTACGTCATGCTTCAGAAATGTGGAAAATGGTCCGTTTTCAAATGTTTTATTTTTGAACGTCAGTTCACATTTGTAGGTTGATCATCAGTGTTAGAGCTAAAATTAGCATGTTTAAAGTGATTTTCATGCTTCCAGGGGCCCTAAACACAAGATTTATGGAATGGTTAAAAGTGCATGAAAATGGCCAATTTACTCACTCTGAGTTCTCAAAAAGGGTTTCTTCACCCCGGGAAGTTAATTAAATACCATTTGGAGGCATTTAATGTTCAAGCAAAAACGGCTGATTTTCGACAAAAGAGATAACACCCCCCCCCATTACGTCATGCTTCAGAAATGTGGAAAATGGTCCGTTTTCAAATGTTTTATTTTTGAATGTCAGTTCACATTTGTAGGTGGATCATCAGTGTTAGAGCTAAAATTAGCATGTTTAAAGTGATTTTCATGCTTCCAGGGGCTCGGGAAGTGAATTAAATACTATTTGGAGGAATTTAATGTTCAAGCAAAAACAGCTGATTTTTGACAAAAGAGATAACACCCCCCCATTACGTCATGCTTCAGAAATGTGGAAAATGGTCCAATTTCAAATGTTTTATTTTTGAACGTCAGTTCACATTTGTAGGTGGATCATCAGTGTTAGAGCTAAAATTAGCATGTTTAAAGGGATTTTCATGCTTCCAGGGGCTCGGGAAGTGAATTAAATACTATTTGGAGGCATTTAATGTTCAAGCAAAAACAGCTGATTTTTGACAAAAGAGATAACACCCCCCCATTACGTCATGCTTCAGAAATGTGGAAAATGGTCAGTTTTCAAATGTTTTATTTTTGAACATCAGTTCACATTTGTAGGTTGATCATCAGTGTTAGAGCTAAAATTAGCATGTTTAAAGTGATTTTCATGCTTCCAGGGGCTCGGGAAGTGAATTAAATACTATTTGGAGGCATTTAATGTTGAAGCAAAAACGGCTGATTTTTGACAAAAGAGATAACACCCCCCATTACGTCATGCTTCAGAATTGTGGAAAATAGTCCGTTTTCAAATGTTTTATTTTTGAACGTCAGTTCACATTTGTAGGTTGATCATCAGTGTTAGAGCTAAAATTAGCATGTTTAAAGTGATTTTCATGCTTCCAGGGGCTCGGGAAGTTAATTAAATACCATTTGGAGGCATTTAATGTTCAAGCAAAAACGGCTGATTTTTGACAAAAGAGATAACACCCCCCATTACGTCATGCTTCAGAAATGTGGAAAATGGTCCGTTTTCAAATGTTTTATTTTTGAATGTCAGTTCACATTTGTAGGTTGATCATCAGTGTTAGAGCTAAAATTAGCATGTTTGAAGTGATTTTCATGCTTCCAGGGGCCCTAAACACAAGATTTATGGAATGGTTAAAAGTGCATGAAAATGGCCAATTTACTCACTCTGAGTTCTCAAAAAGGGTTTCTTCACCCCGGGAAGTTAATTAAATACCATTTGGAGGCATTTAATGTTCAAGCAAAAACGGCTGATTTTCGACAAAAGAGATAACACCCCCCCCATTACGTCATGCTTCAGAAATGTGGAAAATTATCCGTTTTCAAATGTTTTATTTTTGAACGTCAGTTCACATTTGTAGGTGGATCATCAGTGTTAGAGCTAAAATTAGCATGTTTAAAGTGATTTTCATGCTTCCAGGGGCTCGGGGAAGTGAATTAAATACTATTTGGAGGCATTTAATGTTCAAGCAAAAACGGCTGATTTTTATCAAAAGAGATAACACCCCCCCCATTACGTCATGCTTCAGAAATGTGGAAAATAGTCCGTTTTCAAATGTTTTATTTTTGAACGTCAGTTCACATTTGTAGGTTGATCATCAGTGTTAGAGCTAAAATTAGCATGTTTAAAGTGATTTTCATGCTTCCAGGGGCTCGGGAAGTGAATTAAATACTATTTGGAGGCATTTAATGTTCAAGCAAAAACGGCTGATTTTTGACAAAAGAGATAACACCCCCCCATTACGTCATGCTTCAGAAATGTGGAAAATAGTCTGTTTTCAAATGTTTTATTTTTGAACGTCAGTTCACATTTGTAGGTTGATCATCAGTGTTAGAGCTAAAATTAGCATGTTTAAAGTGATTTTCATGCTTCCAGGGGCCCTAAACACAAGATTTATGGAATGGTTAAAAGTGCATGAAAATGGCCAATTTACTCACTCTGAGTTCTCAAAAAGGGTTTCTTCGCCCCGGGAAGTTAATTAAATACCATTTGGAGGCATTTAATATTCAAGCAAAAACGGCTGATTTTCGACAAAAGAGATAACACCCCCCCCCTTACGTCCTGCTTCAGAAATGTGGAAAATGGTCCGTTTTCAAATGTTTTATTTTTGAACAACAGTTCACATTTGTAGGTGGATCATCAGTGTTAGAGCTAAAATTAGCATGTTTAAAGTGATTTTCATGCTTCCAGGGGCTCGGGAAGTGAATTACATACTATTTGGAGGCATTTAATGTTCAAGCAAAAACGGCTGATTTTTGACAAAAGAGATAACACCCCCCCATTACGTCATGCTTCAGAAATGTGGAAAATGGTCCGTTTTCAAATGTTTTATTTTTGAACGTCAGTTCACATTTGTAGGTTGATCATCAGTGTTAGAGCTAAAATTAGCATGTTTAAAGTGATTTTCATGCTTCCAGGGGCCCTAAACACAAGATTTATGGAATGGTTAAAAGTGCATGAAAATGGCCAATTTACTCACTCTGAGTTCTCAAAAAGGGTTTCTTCACCCCGGGAAGTTAATTAAATACCATTTGGAGGCATTTAATGTTCAAGCAAAAACGGCTGATTTTCGACAAAAGAGATAACACCCCCCCCCATTACGTCATGCTTCAGAAATGTGGAAAATGGTCCGTTTTCAAATGTTTTATTTTTGAATGTCAGTTCACATTTGTAGGTGGATCATCAGTGTTAGAGCTAAAATTAGCATGTTTAAAGTGATTTTCATGCTTCCAGGGGCTCGGGAAGTGAATTAAATACTATTTGGAGGAATTTAATGTTCAAGCAAAAACAGCTGATTTTTGACAAAAGAGATAACACCCCCCCATTACGTCATGCTTCAGAAATGTGGAAAATGGTCCGTTTTCAAATGTTTTATTTTTGAACGTCAGTTCACATTTGTAGGTGGATCATCAGTGTTAGAGCTAAAATTAGCATGTTTAAAGGGATTTTCATGCTTCCAGGAGCTCGGGAAGTGAATTAAATACTATTTGGAGGCATTTAATGTTCAAGCAAAAACAGCTGATTTTTGACAAAAGAGATAACACCCCCCCCATTACGTCATGCTTCCGAAATGTGGAAAATGGTCAGTTTTCAAATGTTTTATTTTTGAACGTCAGTTCACATTTGTAGGTTGATCATCAGTGTTAGAGCTAAAATTAGCATGTTTAAAGTGATTTTCATGCTTCCAGGTGCCCTAAACACAAGATTTATGGAATGGTTAAAAGTGCATGAAAATCGCCAATTTACTCACTCTGAGTTCTCAAAAAGGGTTTCTTCACCCCGGGAAGTTAATTAAATACCATTTGGAGGCATTTAATGTTCAAGCGAAAACGGCTGATTTTCGACAAAAGAGATAACACCCCCCCATTACGTCATGCTTCAGAAATGTGGAAAATGGTCCGTTTTCAAATGTTTTATTTTTGAACGTCAGTTCACATTTGTAGGTGGATCATCAGTGTTAGAGCTAAAATTAGCATGTTTAAAGTGATTTTCATGCTTCCAGGGGCCCTAAACACAAGATTTATGGAATGGTTAAAAGTGCATGAAAATCGCCAATTTACTCACTCTGAGTTCTCAAAAAGGGTTTCTTCACCCCGGGAAGTTAATTAAATACCATTTGGAGGCATTTAATGTTCAAGCGAAAACGGCTGATTTTCGACAAAAGAGATAACACCCCCCCATTACGTCATGCTTCAGAAATGTGGAAAATAATCCGTTTTCAAAAGTTTTATTTTTGAACGTCAGTTCACATTTGTAGGTGGATCATCAGTGTTAGAGCTAAAATTAGCATGTTTAAAGTGATTTTCATGCTTCCAGGGGCTCGGGAAGTGAATTAAATACTATTTGGAGGCATTTAATGTTCAATCAAAAACGGCTGATTTTTGACAAAAGAGATAACACCCCCCCATTACGTCATGCTTCAGAAATGTGGAAAATGGTCTGTTTTTAAATGTTTTATTTTTGAACGTCAGTTCACATTTGTAGGTTGATCATCAGTGTTAGAGCTAAAATTAGCATGTTTAAAGTGATTTTCATGCTTCCAGGGGCTCGGGAAGTGAATTAAATACTATTTGGAGGCATTTAATGTTCAAGCAAAAATGGCTGATTTTTGACAAAAGAGATAACACCCCCCCATTATGTCATGCTTCAGAAATGTGGAAAATGGTCCGTTTTCAAATGTTTTATTTTTGAACGTCAGTTCACATTTGTAGGTGAATCATCAGTGTTAGAGCTAAAATTAGCATGTTTAAAGTGATTTTCATGCTTCCAGGGGCCTTAAACACAAGATTTATGGAATGGTTAAAAGTGCATGAAAATGGCCAATTTACTCACTCTGAGTTCTCAAAAAGGGTTTCTTCACCCCGGGAAGTTAATTAAATACCATTTGGAGGCATTTAATGTTCAAGCAAAAACAGCTGATTTTTGACAAAAGAGATAACACCCCCCCCCCATTACGTCATGCTTCAGAAATGTGGAAAATGGTCCGTTTTCAAATGTTTTATTTTTGAATGTCAGTTCACATTTGTAGGTGGATCATCAGTGTTAGAGCTAAAATGAGCATGTTTAAAGTGATTTTCATGCTTCCAGGGGCTCGGGAAGTGAATTAAATACTATTTGGAGGCATTTAATGTTCAAGCAAAAACGGCTGATTTTTGACAAAAGAGATAACACCCCCCCATTACGTCATGCTTCAGAAATGTGGAAAATGGTCCGTTTTCAAATGTTTTATTTTTGAACATCAGTTCACATTTGTAGGTGGATCATCAGTGTTAGAGCTAAAATTAGCATGTTTAAAGGGATTTTCATGCTTCCAGGGGCTCGGGAAGTGAATTAAATACTATTTGGAGGCATTTAATGTTCAAGCAAAAACAGCTGATTTTTGACAAAAGAGATAACACCCCCCCATTACGTCATGCTTCAGAAATGTGGAAAATGATCCGTTTTCAAATGTTTTATTTTTGAACGTCAGTTCACATTTGTAGGTGGATCATCAGTGTTAGAGCTAAAATTAGCATGTTTAAAGGGATTTTCATGCTTCCAGGGGCTCGGGAAGTGAATTAAATACTATTTGGAGGCATTTAATGTTCAAGCAAAAACAGCTGATTTTTGACAAAAGAGATAACACCCCCCCATTACGTCATGCTTCAGAAATGTGGAAAATGGTCAGTTTTCAAATGTTTTATTTTTGAACATCAGTTCACATTTGTAGGTTGATCATCAGTGTTAGAGCTAAAATTAGCATGTTTAAAGTGATTTTCATGCTTCCAGGGGCTCGGGAAGTGAATTAAATACTATTTGGAGGCATTTAATGTTGAAGCAAAAACGGCTGATTTTTGACAAAAGAGATAACACCCCCCATTACGTCATGCTTCAGAATTGTGGAAAATAGTCCGTTTTCAAATGTTTTATTTTTGAACGTCAGTTCACATTTGTAGGTTGATCATCAGTGTTAGAGCTAAAATTAGCATGTTTAAAGTGATTTTCATGCTTCCAGGGGCTCGGGAAGTTAATTAAATACCATTTGGAGGCATTTAATGTTCAAGCAAAAACGGCTGATTTTTGACAAAAGAGATAACACCCCCCATTACGTCATGCTTCAGAAATGTGGAAAATGGTCCGTTTTCAAATGTTTTATTTTTGAATGTCAGTTCACATTTGTAGGTTGATCATCAGTGTTAGAGCTAAAATTAGCATGTTTGAAGTGATTTTCATGCTTCCAGGGGCCCTAAACACAAGATTTATGGAATGGTTAAAAGTGCATGAAAATGGCCAATTTACTCACTCTGAGTTCTCAAAAAGGGTTTCTTCACCCCGGGAAGTTAATTAAATACCATTTGGAGGCATTTAATGTTCAAGCAAAAACGGCTGATTTTCGACAAAAGAGATAACACCCCCCCCATTACGTCATGCTTCAGAAATGTGGAAAATTATCCGTTTTCAAATGTTTTATTTTTGAACGTCAGTTCACATTTGTAGGTGGATCATCAGTGTTAGAGCTAAAATTAGCATGTTTAAAGTGATTTTCATGCTTCCAGGGGCTCGGGAAGTGAATTAAATACTATTTGGAGGCATTTAATGTTCAAGCAAAAACGGCTGATTTTTATCAAAAGAGATAACACCCCCCCCATTACGTCATGCTTCAGAAATGTGGAAAATAGTCCGTTTTCAAATGTTTTATTTTTGAACGTCAGTTCACATTTGTAGGTTGATCATCAGTGTTAGAGCTAAAATTAGCATGTTTAAAGTGATTTTCATGCTTCCAGGGGCTCGGGAAGTGAATTAAATACTATTTGGAGGCATTTAATGTTCAAGCAAAAACGGCTGATTTTTGACAAAAGAGATAACACCCCCCCATTACGTCATGCTTCAGAAATGTGGAAAATAGTCTGTTTTCAAATGTTTTATTTTTGAACGTCAGTTCACATTTGTAGGTTGATCATCAGTGTTAGAGCTAAAATTAGCATGTTTAAAGTGATTTTCATGCTTCCAGGGGCCCTAAACACAAGATTTATGGAATGGTTAAAAGTGCATGAAAATGGCCAATTTACTCACTCTGAGTTCTCAAAAAGGGTTTCTTCGCCCCGGGAAGTTAATTAAATACCATTTGGAGGCATTTAATATTCAAGCAAAAACGGCTGATTTTCGACAAAAGAGATAACACCCCCCCCCTTACGTCCTGCTTCAGAAATGTGGAAAATGGTCCGTTTTCAAATGTTTTATTTTTGAACAACAGTTCACATTTGTAGGTGGATCATCAGTGTTAGAGCTAAAATTAGCATGTTTAAAGTGATTTTCATGCTTCCAGGGGCTCGGGAAGTGAATTACATACTATTTGGAGGCATTTAATGTTCAAGCAAAAACGGCTGATTTTTGACAAAAGAGATAACACCCCCCCATTACGTCATGCTTCAGAAATGTGGAAAATGGTCCGTTTTCAAATGTTTTATTTTTGAACGTCAGTTCACATTTGTAGGTTGATCATCAGTGTTAGAGCTAAAATTAGCATGTTTAAAGTGATTTTCATGCTTCCAGGGGCCCTAAACACAAGATTTATGGAATGGTTAAAAGTGCATGAAAATGGCCAATTTACTCACTCTGAGTTCTCAAAAAGGGTTTCTTCACCCCGGGAAGTTAATTAAATACCATTTGGAGGCATTTAATGTTCAAGCAAAAACGGCTGATTTTCGACAAAAGAGATAACACCCCCCCCCATTACGTCATGCTTCAGAAATGTGGAAAATGGTCCGTTTTCAAATGTTTTATTTTTGAATGTCAGTTCACATTTGTAGGTGGATCATCAGTGTTAGAGCTAAAATTAGCATGTTTAAAGTGATTTTCATGCTTCCAGGGGCTCGGGAAGTGAATTAAATACTATTTGGAGGAATTTAATGTTCAAGCAAAAACAGCTGATTTTTGACAAAAGAGATAACACCCCCCCATTACGTCATGCTTCAGAAATGTGGAAAATGGTCCAATTTCAAATGTTTTATTTTTGAACGTCAGTTCACATTTGTAGGTGGATCATCAGTGTTAGAGCTAAAATTAGCATGTTTAAAGGGATTTTCATGCTTCCAGGAGCTCGGGAAGTGAATTAAATACTATTTGGAGGCATTTAATGTTCAAGCAAAAACAGCTGATTTTTGACAAAAGAGATAACACCCCCCCATTACGTCATGCTTCAGAAATGTGGAAAATGGTCAGTTTTCAAATGTTTTATTTTTGAACGTCAGTTCACATTTGTAGGTTGATCATCAGTGTTAGAGCTAAAATTAGCATGTTTAAAGTGATTTTCATGCTTCCAGGTGCCCTAAACACAAGATTTATGGAATGGTTAAAAGTGCATGAAAATCGCCAATTTACTCACTCTGAGTTCTCAAAAAGGGTTTCTTCACCCCGGGAAGTTAATTAAATACCATTTGGAGGCATTTAATGTTCAAGCGAAAACGGCTGATTTTCGACAAAAGAGATAACACCCCCCCATTACGTCATGCTTCAGAAATGTGGAAAATGGTCCGTTTTCAAATGTTTTATTTTTGAACGTCAGTTCACATTTGTAGGTGGATCATCAGTGTTAGAGCTAAAATTAGCATGTTTAAAGTGATTTTCATGCTTCCAGGGGCCCTAAACACAAGATTTATGGAATGGTTAAAAGTGCATGAAAATCGCCAATTTACTCACTCTGAGTTCTCAAAAAGGGTTTCTTCACCCCGGGAAGTTAATTAAATACCATTTGGAGGCATTTAATGTTCAAGCGAAAACGGCTGATTTTCGACAAAAGAGATAACACCCCCCCATTACGTCATGCTTCAGAAATGTGGAAAATAATCCGTTTTCAAAAGTTTTATTTTTGAACGTCAGTTCACATTTGTAGGTGGATCATCAGTGTTAGAGCTAAAATTAGCATGTTTAAAGTGATTTTCATGCTTCCAGGGGCTCGGGAAGTGAATTAAATACTATTTGGAGGCATTTAATGTTCAATCAAAAACGGCTGATTTTTGACAAAAGAGATAACACCCCCCCATTACGTCATGCTTCAGAAATGTGGAAAATGGTCCGTTTTTAAATGTTTTATTTTTGAACGTCAGTTCACATTTGTAGGTTGATCATCAGTGTTAGAGCTAAAATTAGCATGTTTAAAGTGATTTTCATGCTTCCAGGGGCTCGGGAAGTGAATTAAATACTATTTGGAGGCATTTAATGTTCAAGCAAAAATGGCTGATTTTTGACAAAAGAGATAACACCCCCCCATTATGTCATGCTTCAGAAATGTGGAAAATGGTCCGTTTTCAAATGTTTTATTTTTGAACGTCAGTTCACATTTGTAGGTGAATCATCAGTGTTAGAGCTAAAATTAGCATGTTTAAAGTGATTTTCATGCTTCCAGGGGCCTTAAACACAAGATTTATGGAATGGTTAAAAGTGCATGAAAATGGCCAATTTACTCACTCTGAGTTCTCAAAAAGGGTTTCTTCACCCCGGGAAGTTAATTAAATACCATTTGGAGGCATTTAATGTTCAAGCAAAAACAGCTGATTTTTGACAAAAGAGATAACACCCCCCCCCCATTACGTCATGCTTCAGAAATGTGGAAAATGGTCCGTTTTCAAATGTTTTATTTTTGAATGTCAGTTCACATTTGTAGGTGGATCATCAGTGTTAGAGCTAAAATGAGCATGTTTAAAGTGATTTTCATGCTTCCAGGGGCTCGGGAAGTGAATTAAATACTATTTGGAGGCATTTAATGTTCAAGCAAAAACGGCTGATTTTTGACAAAAGAGATAACACCCCCCCATTACGTCATGCTTCAGAAATGTGGAAAATGGTCCGTTTTCAAATGTTTTATTTTTGAACATCAGTTCACATTTGTAGGTGGATCATCAGTGTTAGAGCTAAAATTAGCATGTTTAAAGGGATTTTCATGCTTCCAGGGGCTCGGGAAGTGAATTAAATACTATTTGGAGGCATTTAATGTTCAAGCAAAAACAGCTGATTTTTGACAAAAGAGATAACACCCCCCCATTACGTCATGCTTCAGAAATGTGGAAAATGATCCGTTTTCAAATGTTTTATTTTTGAACGTCAGTTCACATTTGTAGGTGGATCATCAGTGTTAGAGCTAAAATTAGCATGTTTAAAGGGATTTTCATGCTTCCAGGGGCTCGGGAAGTGAATTAAATACTATTTGGAGGCATTTAATGTTCAAGCAAAAACAGCTGATTTTTGACAAAAGAGATAACACCCCCCCATTACGTCATGCTTCAGAAATGTGGAAAATGGTCAGTTTTCAAATGTTTTATTTTTGAACATCAGTTCACATTTGTAGGTTGATCATCAGTGTTAGAGCTAAAATTAGCATGTTTAAAGTGATTTTCATGCTTCCAGGGGCTCGGGAAGTGAATTAAATACTATTTGGAGGCATTTAATGTTGAAGCAAAAACGGCTGATTTTTGACAAAAGAGATAACACCCCCCATTACGTCATGCTTCAGAATTGTGGAAAATAGTCCGTTTTCAAATGTTTTATTTTTGAACGTCAGTTCACATTTGTAGGTTGATCATCAGTGTTAGAGCTAAAATTAGCATGTTTAAAGTGATTTTCATGCTTCCAGGGGCTCGGGAAGTGAATTAAATACTATTTGGAGGCATTTAATGTTCAAGCAAAAACGGCTGATTTTCGACAAAAGAGATAACACCCCCCCATTACGTCATGCTTCAGAAATGTGGAAAATGGTCCGTTTTCAAATGTTTTATTTTTGAACAACAGTTCACATTTGTAGGTGGATCATCAGTGTTAGAGCTAAAATTAGCATGTTTAAAGTGATTTTCATGCTTCCAGGGGCTCGGGAAGTGAATTACATACTATTTGGAGGCATTTAATGTTCAAGCAAAAACGGCTGATTTTTGACAAAAGAGATAACACCCCCCCATTACGTCATGCTTCAGAAATGTGGAAAATGGTCCGTTTTCAAATGTTTTATTTTTGGACGTCAGTTCACATTTGTAGGTTGATCATCAGTGTTAGAGCTAAAATTAGCATGTTTAAAGTGATTTTCATGCTTCCAGGGGCTCGGGAAGTGAATTAAATACAATTTGGAGGCATTTAATGTTCAAGCAAAAACGGCTGATTTTTGACAAAAGAGATAACACCCCCCCCATTACGTCATGCTTCAGAAATGTGGAAAATGGTCCGTTTTCAAATGTTTTATTTTTGGACGTCAGTTCACATTTGTAGGTTGATCATCAGTGTTAGAGCTAAAATTAGTATGTTTAAAGTGATTTTCATGCTTCCAGGGGCCCTAAACACAAGATTTACGGAATGATTAAAAGTGCATGAAAATGGCCAATTTACTCACTCTGAGTTCTCAAAAAGGGTTTCTTCACCCCGGGAAGTTAATTAAATACCACTTGGAGGCATTTAATGTTCAAGCAAAAACGGCTGATTTTCGACAAAAGAGATAACACCCCCCCATTACGTCATGCTTCAGAAATGTGGAAAATGATCCGTTTTCAAATGTTTTATTTTTGAACGTCAGTTCACATTTGTAGGTGGATCATCAGTGTTGGAGCTAAAATTAGCATGTTTAAAGGGATTTTCATGCTTCCAGGGGCTCGGGAAGTGAATTAAATACTATTTGGAGGCATTTAATGTTCAAGCAAAAACGGCTGATTTTTGACAAAAGAGATAACACCCCCCCATTACGTCATGCTTGAGAAATGTGGAAAATGGTCCGTTTTCAAATGTTTTATTTTTGAACGTCAGTTCACATTTGTAGGTGGATCATCAGTGTTAGAGCTAAAATTAGCATGTTTAAAGTGATTTTCATGCTTCCAGGGGCTCGGGGAGTGAATTAAATACTATTTGGAGGCATTTAATGTTCAAGCAAAAACGGCTGATTTTTGACAAAAGAGATAACACCCCCCCATTACGTCATGCTTCAGAAATGTGGAGAATGGTCCGTTTTCAAATGTTTTATTTTTGAACGTCAGTTCACATTTGTAGGTGGATCATCAGTGTTAGAGCTAAAATTAGCATGTTTAAAGTGAGTTTCATGCTTCCAGGGGCTCGGGAAGTGAATTAAATACTATTTGGAGGCATTTAATGTTCAATCAAAAACGGCTGATTTTTGACAAAAGAGATAACACCCCCCCATTACGTCATGCTTCAGAAATGTGGAAAATGGTCCGTTTTCAAATGTTTTATTTTTGAACGTCAGTTCACATTTGTAGGTTGATCATCAGTGTTAGAGCTAAAATTAGCATGTTTAAAGTGATTTTCATGCTTCCAGGGGCTCGGGAAGTGAATTAAATACTATTTGGAGGCATTTAATGTTCAAGCAAAAATGGCTGATTTTTGACAAAAGAGATAACACCCCCCCATTACGTCATGCTTCAGAAATGTGGAAAATGGTCAGTTTTCAAATGTTTTATTTTTGAACGTCAGTTCACATTTGTAGGTGAATCATCAGTGTTAGAGCTAAAATTAGCATGTTTAAAGTGATTTTCATGCTTCCAGGGGCCCTAAACACAAGATTTATGGAATGGTTAAAAGTGCATGAAAATGGCCAATTTACTCACTCTGAGTTCTCAAAAAGGGTTTCTTCACCCCGGGAAGTTAATTAAATACCATTTGGAGGCATTTAATGTTCAAGCAAAAACGGCTGATTTTTGACAAAAGAGATAACACCCCCCATTACGTCATGCTTCATAAATGTGGGAAATGGTCCGTTTTCAAATGTTTTATTTTTGAATGTCAGTTCACATTTGTAGGTTGATCATCAGTGTTAGAGCTAAAATTAGCATGTTTAAAGTGATTTTCATGCTTCCAGGGGCCCTAAACACAAGATTTATGGAATGGTTAAAAGTGCATGAAAATGGCCAATTTACTCACTCTGAGTTCTCAAAAAGGGTTTCTTCGCCCCGGGAAGTTAATTAAATACCATTTGGAGGCATTTAATATTCAAGCAAAAACGGCTGATTTTCGACAAAAGAGATAACACCCCCCCATTACGTCATGCTTCAGAAATGTGGAAAATGGTCCGTTTTCAAATGTTTTATTTTTGAACAACAGTTCACATTTGTAGGTGGATCATCAGTGTTAGAGCTAAAATTAGCATGTTTAAAGTGATTTTCATGCTTCCAGGGGCTCGGGAAGTGAATTAAATACTATTTGGAGGCATTTAATGTTCAAGCAAAAACGGCTGATTTTTGACAAAAGAGATAAAACCCCACCATTACGTCATGCTTGAGAAATGTGGAAAATGGTCCGTTTTCAAATGTTTTATTTTTGAACGTCAGTTCACATTTGTAGGTGGATCATCAGTGTTAGAGCTAAAATTAGCATGTTTAAAGTGATTTTCATGCTTCCAGGGGCTCGGGAAGTGAATTAAATACTATTTGGAGGAATTTAATGTTCAAGCAAAAACGGCTGATTTTTGACAAAAGAGATAACACCCCCCCATTACGTCATGCTTCAGAAATGTGGTGAATGGTCCGTTTTCAAATGTTTTATTTTTGAACGTCAGTTCACATTTGTAGGTGGATCATCAGTGTTAGAGCTAAAATTAGCATGTTTAAAGTGAGTTTCATGCTTCCAGGGGCTCGGGAAGTGAATTAAATACTATTTGGAGGCATTTAATGTTCAATCAAAAACGGCTGATTTTTGACAAAAGAGATAACACCCCCCCATTACGTCATGCTTCAGAAATGTGGAAAATGGTCCGTTTTCAAATGTTTTATTTTTGAACGTCAGTTCACATTTGTAGGTTGATCATCAGTGTTAGAGCTAAAATTAGCATGTTTAAAGTGATTTTCATGCTTCCAGGGGCTCGGGAAGTGAATTAAATACTATTTGGAGGCATTTAATGTTCAAGCAAAAATGGCTGATTTTTGACAAAAGAGATAACACCCCCCCCATTACGTCATGCTTCAGAAATGTGGAAAATGGTCCGTTTTCAAATGTTTTATTTTTGAACGTCAGTTCACATTTGTAGGTGAATCATCAGTGTTAGAGCTAAAATTAGCATGTTTAAAGTGATTTTCATGCTTCCAGGGGCCCTAAACACAAGATTTATGGAATGGTTAAAAGTGCATGAAAATGGCCAATTTACTCACTCTGAGTTCTCAAAAAGGGTTTCTTCACCCCGGGAAGTTAATTAAATACCATTTGGAGGCATTTAATGTTCAAGCAAAAACGGCTGATTTTTGACAAAAGAGATAACACCCCCCATTACGTCATGCTTCAGAAATGTGGAAAATGGTCCGTTTTCAAATGTTTTATTTTTGAATGTCAGTTCACATTTGTAGGTGAATCATCAGTGTTAGAGCTAAAATTAGCATGTTTAAAGTGATTTTCATGCTTCCAGGGGCCCTAAACACAAGATTTATGGAATGGTTAAAAGTGCATGAAAATGGCCAATTTACTCACTCTGAGTTCTCAAAAAGGGTTTCTTCACCCCGGGAAGTTAATTAAATACCATTTGGAGGCATTTAATGTTCAAGCAAAAACGGCTGATTTTTGACAAAAGAGATAACACCCCCCATTACGTCATGCTTCAGAAATGTGGAAAATGGTCCGTTTTCAAATGTTTTATTTTTGAACGTCAGTTCACATTTGTAGGTTGATCATCAGTGTTAGAGCTAAAATTAGCATGTTTAAAGTGATTTTCATGCTTCCAGGGGCTCGGGAAGTGAATTAAATACTATTTGGAGGCATTTAATGTTCAAGCAAAAATGGCTGATTTTTGACAAAAGAGATAACACCCCCCCCATTACGTCATGCTTCAGAAATGTGGAAAATGGTCCGTTTTCAAATGTTTTATTTTTGAACGTCAGTTCACATTTGTAGGTGAATCATCAGTGTTAGAGCTAAAATTAGCATGTTTAAAGTGATTTTCATGCTTCCAGGGGCCCTAAACACAAGATTTATGGAATGGTTAAAAGTGCATGAAAATGGCCAATTTACTCACTCTGAGTTCTCAAAAAGGGTTTCTTCACCCCGGGAAGTTAATTAAATACCATTTGGAGGCATTTAATGTTCAAGCAAAAACGGCTGATTTTTGACAAAAGAGATAACACCCCCCATTACGTCATGCTTCAGAAATGTGGAAAATGGTCCGTTTTCAAATGTTTTATTTTTGAATGTCAGTTCACATTTGTAGGTTGATCATCAGTGTTAGAGCTAAAATTAGCATGTTTGAAGTGATTTTCATGCTTCCAGGGGCCCTAAACACAAGATTTATGGAATGGTTAAAAGTGCATGAAAATGGCCAATTTACTCACTCTGAGTTCTCAAAAAGGGTTTCTTCACCCCGGGAAGTTAATTAAATACCATTTGGAGGCATTTAATGTTCAAGCAAAAACGGCTGATTTTCGACAAAAGAGATAACACCCCCCCCATTACGTCATGCTTCAGAAATGTGGAAAATGATCCGTTTTCAAATGTTTTATTTTTGAACGTCAGTTCACATTTGTAGGTGGATCATCAGTGTTAGAGCTAAAATTAGCATGTTTAAAGTGATTTTCATGCTTCCAGGGGCTCGGGAAGTGAATTAAATACTATTTGGAGGCATTTAATGTTCAAGCAAAAACGGCTGATTTTTATCAAAAGAGATAACACCCCCCATTACGTCATGCTTCAGAAATGTGGAAAATAGTCCGTTTTCAAATGTTTTATTTTTGAACGTCAGTTCACATTTGTAGGTTGATCATCAGTGTTAGAGCTAAAATTAGCATGTTTAAAGTGATTTTCATGCTTCCAGGGGCTCGGGAAGTGAATTAAATACTATTTGGAGGCATTTAATGTTCAAGCAAAAACGGCTGATTTTTGACAAAAGAGATAACACCCCCCCATTACGTCATGCTTCAGAAATGTGGAAAATAGTCTGTTTTCAAATGTTTTATTTTTGAACGTCAGTTCACATTTGTAGGTTGATCATCAGTGTTAGAGCTAAAATTAGCATGTTTAAAGTGATTTTCATGCTTCCAGGGGCCCTAAACACAAGATTTATGGAATGGTTAAAAGTGCATGAAAATGGCCAATTTACTCACTCTGAGTTCTCAAAAAGGGTTTCTTCGCCCCGGGAAGTTAATTAAATACCATTTGGAGGCATTTAATATTCAAGCAAAAACGGCTGATTTTCGACAAAAGAGATAACACCCCCCCCTTACGTCCTGCTTCAGAAATGTGGAAAATGGTCCGTTTTCAAATGTTTTATTTTTGAACAACAGTTCACATTTGTAGGTGGATCATCAGTGTTAGAGCTAAAATTAGCATGTTTAAAGTGATTTTCATGCTTCCAGGGGCTCGGGAAGTGAATTACATACTATTTGGAGGCATTTAATGTTCAAGCAAAAACGGCTGATTTTTGACAAAAGAGATAACACCCCCCCATTACGTCATGCTTCAGAAATGTGGAAAATGGTCCGTTTTCAAATGTTTTATTTTTGAACGTCAGTTCACATTTGTAGGTTGATCATCAGTGTTAGAGCTAAAATTAGCATGTTTAAAGTGATTTTCATGCTTCCAGGGGCCCTAAACACAAGATTTATGGAATGGTTAAAAGTGCATGAAAATGGCCAATTTACTCACTCTGAGTTCTCAAAAAGGGTTTCTTCACCCCGGGAAGTTAATTAAATACCATTTGGAGGCATTTAATGTTCAAGCAAAAACGGCTGATTTTCGACAAAAGAGATAACACCCCCCCCATTACGTCATGCTTCAGAAATGTGGAAAATGGTCCGTTTTCAAATGTTTTATTTTTGAATGTCAGTTCACATTTGTAGGTTGATCATCAGTGTTAGAGCTAAAATTAGCATGTTTAAAGTGATTTTCATGCTTCCAGGGGCCCTAAACACAAGATTTATGGAATGGTTAAAAGTGCATGAAAATGGCCAATTTACTCACTCTGAGTTCTCAAAAAGGGTTTCTTCGCCCCGGGAAGTTAATTAAATACCATTTGGAGGCATTTAATATTCAAGCAAAAACGGCTGATTTTCGACAAAAGAGATAACACCCCCCCATTACGTCATGCTTCAGAAATGTGGAAAATGGTCCGTTTTCAAATGTTTTATTTTTGAACAACAGTTCACATTTGTAGGTGGATCATCAGTGTTAGAGCTAAAATTAGCATGTTTAAAGTGATTTTCATGCTTCCAGGGGCTCGGGAAGTGAATTAAATACTATTTGGAGGCATTTAATGTTCAAGCAAAAACGGCTGATTTTTGACAAAAGAGATAACACCCCCCCATTACGTCATGCTTGAGAAATGTGGAAAATGGTCCGTTTTCAAATGTTTTATTTTTGAACGTCAGTTCACATTTGTAGGTGGATCATCAGTGTTAGAGCTAAAATTAGCATGTTTAAAGTGATTTTCATGCTTCCAGGGGCTCGGGAAGTGAATTAAATACTATTTGGAGGAATTTAATGTTCAAGCAAAAACGGCTGATTTTTGACAAAAGAGATAACACCCCCCCATTACGTCATGCTTCAGAAATGTGGAGAATGGTCCGTTTTCAAATGTTTTATTTTTGAACGTCAGTTCACATTTGTAGGTGGATCATCAGTGTTAGAGCTAAAATTAGCATGTTTAAAGTGAGTTTCATGCTTCCAGGGGCTCAGGAAGTGAATTAAATACTATTTGGAGGCATTTAATGTTCAATCAAAAACGGCTGATTTTTGACAAAAGAGATAACACCCCCCCATTACGTCATGCTTCAGAAATGTGGAAAATGGTCCGTTTTCAAATGTTTTATTTTTGAACGTCAGTTCACATTTGTAGGTTGATCATCAGTGTTAGAGCTAAAATTAGCATGTTTAAAGTGATTTTCATGCTTCCAGGGGCTCGGGAAGTGAATTAAATACTATTTGGAGGCATTTAATGTTCAAGCAAAAATGGCTGATTTTTGACAAAAGAGATAACACCCCCCCATTACGTCATGCTTCAGAAATGTGGAAAATGGTCCGTTTTCAAATGTTTTATTTTTGAACGTCAGTTCACATTTGTAGGTGAATCATCAGTGTTAGAGCTAAAATTAGCATGTTTAAAGTGATTTTCATGCTTCCAGGGGCCCTAAACACAAGATTTATGGAATGGTTAAAAGTGCATGAAAATGGCCAATTTACTCACTCTGAGTTCTCAAAAAGGGTTTCTTCACCCCGGGAAGTTAATTAAATACCATTTGGAGGCATTTAATGTTCAAGCAAAAACGGCTGATTTTTGACAAAAGAGATAACACCCCCCATTACGTCATGCTTCAGAAATGTGGAAAATGGTCCGTTTTCAAATGTTTTATTTTTGAACGTCAGTTCACATTTGTAGGTGGATCATCAGTGTTAGAGCTAAAATTAGCATGTTTAAAGTGATTTTCATGCTTCCAGGGGCTCGGGAAGTGAATTAAATACTATTTGGAGGCATTTAATGTTCAAGCAAAAACGGCTGATTTTTATCAAAAGAGATAACACCCCCCCCCATTACGTCATGCTTCAGAAATGTGGAAAATAGTCCGTTTTCAAATGTTTTATTTTTGAACGTCAGTTCACATTTGTAGGTTGATCATCAGTGTTAGAGCTAAAATTAGCATGTTTAAAGTGATTTTCATGCTTCCAGGGGCTCGGGAAGTGAATTAAATACTATTTGGAGGCATTTAATGTTCAAGCAAAAACGGCTGATTTTTGACAAAAGAGATAACACCCCCCCATTACGTCATGCTTCAGAAATGTGGAAAATAGTCTGTTTTCAAATGTTTTATTTTTGAACGTCAGTTCACATTTGTAGGTTGATCATCAGTGTTAGAGCTAAAATTAGCATGTTTAAAGTGATTTTCATGCTTCCAGGGGCCCTAAACACAAGATTTATGGAATGGTTAAAAGTGCATGAAAATGGCCAATTTACTCACTCTGAGTTCTCAAAAAGGGTTTCTTCGCCCCGGGAAGTTAATTAAATACCATTTGGAGGCATTTAATATTCAAGCAAAAACGGCTGATTTTCGACAAAAGAGATAACACCCCCCCCCTTACGTCCTGCTTCAGAAATGTGGAAAATGGTCCGTTTTCAAATGTTTTATTTTTGAACAACAGTTCACATTTGTAGGTGGATCATCAGTGTTAGAGCTAAAATTAGCATGTTTAAAGTGATTTTCATGCTTCCAGGGGCTCGGGAAGTGAATTACATACTATTTGGAGGCATTTAATGTTCAAGCAAAAACGGCTGATTTTCGACAAAAGAGATAACACCCCCCCCCATTACGTCATGCTTCAGAAATGTGGAAAATGGTCCGTTTTCAAATGTTTTATTTTTGAATGTCAGTTCACATTTGTAGGTGGATCATCAGTGTTAGAGCTAAAATTAGCATGTTTAAAGTGATTTTCATGCTTCCAGGGGCTCGGGAAGTGAATTAAATACTATTTGGAGGAATTTAATGTTCAAGCAAAAACAGCTGATTTTTGACAAAAGAGATAACACCCCCCCATTACGTCATGCTTCAGAAATGTGGAAAATGGTCCGTTTTCAAATGTTTTATTTTTGAACGTCAGTTCACATTTGTAGGTGGATCATCAGTGTTAGAGCTAAAATTAGCATGTTTAAAGGGATTTTCATGCTTCCAGGAGCTCGGGAAGTGAATTAAATACTATTTGGAGGCATTTAATGTTCAAGCAAAAACAGCTGATTTTTGACAAAAGAGATAACACCCCCCCATTACGTCATGCTTCAGAAATGTGGAAAATGGTCAGTTTTCAAATGTTTTATTTTTGAACGTCAGTTCACATTTGTAGGTTGATCATCAGTGTTAGAGCTAAAATTAGCATGTTTAAAGTGATTTTCATGCTTCCAGGGGCCCTAAACACAAGATTTATGGAATGGTTAAAAGTGCATGAAAATCGCCAATTTACTCACTCTGAGTTCTCAAAAAGGGTTTCTTCACCCCGGGAAGTTAATTAAATACCATTTGGAGGCATTTAATGTTCAAGCGAAAACGGCTGATTTTCGACAAAAGAGATAACACCCCCCCATTACGTCATGCTTCAGAAATGTGGAAAATGGTCCGTTTTCAAATGTTTTATTTTTGAACGTCAGTTCACATTTGTAGGTGGATCATCAGTGTTAGAGCTAAAATTAGCATGTTTAAAGTGATTTTCATGCTTCCAGGGGCCCTAAACACAAGATTTATGGAATGGTTAAAAGTGCATGAAAATCGCCAATTTACTCACTCTGAGTTCTCAAAAAGGGTTTCTTCACCCCGGGAAGTTAATTAAATACCATTTGGAGGCATTTAATGTTCAAGCGAAAACGGCTGATTTTCGACAAAAGAGATAACACCCCCCCATTACGTCATGCTTCAGAAATGTGGAAAATGATCCGTTTTCAAAAGTTTTATTTTTGAACGTCAGTTCACATTTGTAGGTGGATCATCAGTGTTAGAGCTAAAATTAGCATGTTTAAAGTGATTTTCATGCTTCCAGGGGCTCGGGAAGTGAATTAAATACTATTTGGAGGCATTTAATGTTCAATCAAAAACGGCTGATTTTTGACAAAAGAGATAACACCCCCCCATTACGTCATGCTTCAGAAATGTGGAAAATGGTCCGTTTTTAAATGTTTTATTTTTGAACGTCAGTTCACATTTGTAGGTTGATCATCAGTGTTAGAGCTAAAATTAGCATGTTTAAAGTGATTTTCATGCTTCCAGGGGCTCGGGAAGTGAATTAAATACTATTTGGAGGCATTTAATGTTCAAGCAAAAATGGCTGATTTTTGACAAAAGAGATAACACCCCCCCATTACGTCATGCTTCAGAAATGTGGAAAATGGTCAGTTTTCAAATGTTTTATTTTTGAACGTCAGTTCACATTTGTAGGTTGATCATCAGTGTTAGAGCTAAAATTAGCATGTTTAAAGTGATTTTCATGCTTCCAGGGGCCCTAAACACAAGATTTATGGAATGGTTAAAAGTGCATGAAAATCGCCAATTTACTCACTCTGAGTTCTCAAAAAGGGTTTCTTCACCCCGGGAAGTTAATTAAATACCATTTGGAGGCATTTAATGTTCAAGCGAAAACGGCTGATTTTCGACAAAAGAGATAACACCCCCCCATTACGTCATGCTTCAGAAATGTGGAAAATGGTCCGTTTTCAAATGTTTTATTTTTGAACGTCAGTTCACATTTGTAGGTGGATCATCAGTGTTAGAGCTAAAATTAGCATGTTTAAAGTGATTTTCATGCTTCCAGGGGCCCTAAACACAAGATTTATGGAATGGTTAAAAGTGCATGAAAATCGCCAATTTACTCACTCTGAGTTCTCAAAAAGGGTTTCTTCACCCCGGGAAGTTAATTAAATACCATTTGGAGGCATTTAATGTTCAAGCGAAAACGGCTGATTTTCGACAAAAGAGATAACACCCCCCCATTACGTCATGCTTCAGAAATGTGGAAAATGATCCGTTTTCAAAAGTTTTATTTTTGAACGTCAGTTCACATTTGTAGGTGGATCATCAGTGTTAGAGCTAAAATTAGCATGTTTAAAGTGATTTTCATGCTTCCAGGGGCTCGGGAAGTGAATTAAATACTATTTGGAGGCATTTAATGTTCAATCAAAAACGGCTGATTTTTGACAAAAGAGATAACACCCCCCGATTACGTCATGCTTCAGAAATGTGGAAAATGGTCCGTTTTTAAATGTTTTATTTTTGAACGTCAGTTCACATTTGTAGGTTGATCATCAGTGTTAGAGCTAAAATTAGCATGTTTAAAGTGATTTTCATGCTTCCAGGGGCTCGGGAAGTGAATTAAATACTATTTGGAGGCATTTAATGTTCAAGCAAAAATGGCTGATTTTTGACAAAAGAGATAACACCCCCCCATTATGTCATGCTTCAGAAATGTGGAAAATGGTCCGTTTTCAAATGTTTTATTTTTGAACGTCAGTTCACATTTGTAGGTGAATCATCAGTGTTAGAGCTAAAATTAGCATGTTTAAAGTGATTTTCATGCTTCCAGGGGCCTTAAACACAAGATTTATGGAATGGTTAAAAGTGCATGAAAATGGCCAATTTACTCACTCTGAGTTCTCAAAAAGGGTTTCTTCACCCCGGGAAGTTAATTAAATACCATTTGGAGGCATTTAATGTTCAAGCAAAAACAGCTGATTTTTGACAAAAGAGATAACACCCCTTCCCCATTACGTCATGCTTCAGAAATGTGGAAAATGGTCCGTTTTCAAATGTTTTATTTTTGAATGTCAGTTCACATTTGTAGGTGGATCATCAGTGTTAGAGCTAAAATTAGCATGTTTAAAGTGATTTTCATGCTTCCAGGGGCTCGGGAAGTGAATTAAATACTATTTGGAGGCATTTAATGTTCAAGCAAAAACGGCTGATTTTTGACAAAAGAGATAACACCCCCCCATTACGTCATGCTTCAGAAATGTGGAAAATGGTCCGTTTTCAAATGTTTTATTTTTGAACATCAGTTCACATTTGTAGGTGGATCATCAGTGTTAGAGCTAAAATTAGCATGTTTAAAGGGATTTTCATGCTTCCAGGGGCTCGGGAAGTGAATTAAATACTATTTGGAGGCATTTAATGTTCAAGCAAAAACAGCTGATTTTTGACAAAAGAGATAACACCCCCCCATTACGTCATGCTTCAGAAATGTGGAAAATGATCCGTTTTCAAATGTTTTATTTTTGAACGTCAGTTCACATTTGTAGGTGGATCATCAGTGTTAGAGCTAAAATTACATGTTTAAAGGGATTTTCATGCTTCCAGGGGCTCGGGAAGTGAATTAAATACTATTTGGAGGCATTTAATGTTCAAGCAAAAACAGCTGATTTTTGACAAAAGAGATAACACCCCCCCCATTACGTCATGCTTCAGAAATGTGGAAAATGGTCAGTTTTCAAATGTTTTATTTTTGAACATCAGTTCACATTTGTAGGTTGATCATCAGTGTTAGAGCTAAAATTAGCATGTTTAAAGTGATTTTCATGCTTCCAGGGGCTCGGGAAGTGAATTAAATACTATTTGGAGGCATTTAATGTTGAAGCAAAAACGGCTGATTTTTGACAAAAGAGATAACACCCCCCATTACGTCATGCTTCAGAATTGTGGAAAATAGTCCGTTTTCAAATGTTTTATTTTTGAACGTCAGTTCACATTTGTAGGTTGATCATCAGTGTTAGAGCTAAAATTAGCATGTTTAAAGTGATTTTCATGCTTCCAGGGGCTCGGGAAGTGAATTAAATACTATTTGGAGGCATTTAATGTTCAAGCAAAAACGGCTGATTTTTAACAAAAGAGATAACACCCCCCCATTACGTCATGCTTCAGAAATGTGGAAAATAGTCCGTTTTCAAATGTTTTATTTTTGAACGTCAGTTCACATTTGTAGGTTGATCATCAGTGTTAGAGCTAAAATTAGCATGTTTAAAGTGATTTTCATGCTTCCAGGGGCCCTAAACACAAGATTTATGGAATGGTTAAAAGTGCATGAAAATGGCCAATTTACTCACTCTGAGTTCTCAAAAAGGGTTTCTTCGCCCCGGGAAGTTAATTAAATACCATTTGGAGGCATTTAATATTCAAGCAAAAACGGCTGATTTTCGACAAAAGAGATAACACCCCCCCATTACGTCATGCTTCAGAAATGTGGAAAATGGTCCGTTTTCAAATGTTTTATTTTTGAACAACAGTTCACATTTGTAGGTGGATCATCAGTGTTAGAGCTAAAATTAGCATGTTTAAAGTGATTTTCATGCTTCCAGGGGCTCGGGAAGTGAATTACATACTATTTGGAGGCATTTAATGTTCAAGCAAAAACGGCTGATTTTTGACAAAAGAGATAACACCCCCCCATTACGTCATGCTTCAGAAATGTGGAAAATGGTCCGTTTTCAAATGTTTTATTTTTGGACGTCAGTTCACATTTGTAGGTTGATCATCAGTGTTAGAGCTAAAATTAGCATGTTTAAAGTGATTTTCATGCTTCCAGGGGCTCGGGAAGTGAATTAAATACAATTTGGAGGCATTTAATGTTCAAGCAAAAACGGCTGATTTTTGACAAAAGAGATAACACCCCCCCCATTACGTCATGCTTCAGAAATGTGGAAAATGGTCCGTTTTCAAATGTTTTATTTTTGGACGTCAGTTCACATTTGTAGGTTGATCATCAGTGTTAGAGCTAAAATTAGTATGTTTAAAGTGATTTTCATGCTTCCAGGGGCCCTAAACACAAGATTTACGGAATGGTTAAAAGTGCATGAAAATGGCCAATTTACTCACTCTGAGTTCTCAAAAAGGGTTTCTTCACCCCGGGAAGTTAATTAAATACCACTTGGAGGCATTTAATGTTCAAGCAAAAACGGCTGATTTTCGACAAAAGAGATAACACCCCCCCATTACGTCATGCTTCAGAAATGTGGAAAATGATCCGTTTTCAAATGTTTTATTTTTGAACGTCAGTTCACATTTGTAGGTGGATCATCAGTGTTGGAGCTAAAATTAGCATGTTTAAAGGGATTTTCATGCTTCCAGGGGCTCGGGAAGTGAATTAAATACTATTTGGAGGCATTTAATGTTCAAGCAAAAACGGCTGATTTTTGACAAAAGAGATAACACCCCCCCATTACGTCATGCTTGAGAAATGTGGAAAATGGTCCGTTTTCAAATGTTTTATTTTTGAACGTCAGTTCACATTTGTAGGTGGATCATCAGTGTTAGAGCTAAAATTAGCATGTTTAAAGTGATTTTCATGCTTCCAGGGGCTCGGGAAGTGAATTAAATACTATTTGGAGGCATTTAATGTTCAAGCAAAAACGGCTGATTTTTGACAAAAGAGATAACACCCCCCCATTACGTCATGCTTCAGAAATGTGGAGAATGGTCCGTTTTCAAATGTTTTATTTTTGAACGTCAGTTCACATTTGTAGGTGGATCATCAGTGTTAGAGCTAAAATTAGCATGTTTAAAGTGAGTTTCATGCTTCCAGGGGCTCGGGAAGTGAATTAAATACTATTTGGAGGCATTTCATGTTCAATCAAAAACGGCTGATTTTTGACAAAAGAGATAACACCCCCCCATTACGTCATGCTTCAGAAATGTGGAAAATGGTCCGTTTTCAAATGTTTTATTTTTGAACGTCAGTTCACATTTGTAGGTTGATCATCAGTGTTAGAGCTAAAATTAGCATGTTTAAAGTGATTTTCATGCTTCCAGGGGCTCGGGAAGTGAATTAAATACTATTTGGAGGCATTTAATGTTCAAGCAAAAATGGCTGATTTTTGACAAAAGAGATAACACCCCCCCATTACGTCATGCTTCAGAAATGTGGAAAATGGTCAGTTTTCAAATGTTTTATTTTTGAACGTCAGTTCACATTTGTAGGTGAATCATCAGTGTTAGAGCTAAAATTAGCATGTTTAAAGTGATTTTCATGCTTCCAGGGGCACTAAACACAAGATTTATGGAATGGTTAAAAGTGCATGAAAATGGCCAATTTATTCACTCTGAGTTCTCAAAAAGGGTTTCTTCACCCCGGGAAGTTAATTAAATACCATTTGGAGGCATTTAATGTTCAAGCAAAAACGGCTGATTTTTGACAAAAGAGATAACACCCCCCATTACGTCATGCTTCAGAAATGTGGAAAATGGTCCGTTTTCAAATGTTTTATTTTTGAATGTCAGTTCACATTTGTAGGTTGATCATCAGTGTTAGAGCTAAAATTAGCATGTTTAAAGTGATTTTCATGCTTCCAGGGGCCCTAAACACAAGATTTATGGAATGGTTAAAAGTGCATGAAAATGGCCAATTTACTCACTCTGAGTTCTCAAAAAGGGTTTCTTCGCCCCGGGAAGTTAATTAAATACCATTTGGAGGCATTTAATATTCAAGCAAAAACGGCTGATTTTCGACAAAAGAGATAACACCCCCCCATTACGTCATGCTTCAGAAATGTGGAAAATGGTCCGTTTTCAAATGTTTTATTTTTGAACAACAGTTCACATTTGTAGGTGGATCATCAGTGTTAGAGCTAAAATTAGCATGTTTAAAGTGATTTTCATGCTTCCAGGGGCTCGGGAAGTGAATTAAATACTATTTGGAGGCATTTAATGTTCAAGCAAAAACGGCTGATTTTTGACAAAAGAGATAAAACCCCACCATTACGTCATGCTTGAGAAATGTGGAAAATGGTCCGTTTTCAAATGTTTTATTTTTGAACGTCAGTTCACATTTGTAGGTGGATCATCAGTGTTAGAGCTAAAATTAGCATGTTTAAAGTGATTTTCATGCTTCCAGGGGCTCGGGAAGTGAATTAAATACTATTTGGAGGAATTTAATGTTCAAGCAAAAACGGCTGATTTTTGACAAAAGAGATAACACCCCCCCATTACGTCATGCTTCAGAAATGTGGAGAATGGTCCGTTTTCAAATGTTTTATTTTTGAACGTCAGTTCACATTTGTAGGTGGATCATCAGTGTTAGAGCTAAAATTAGCATGTTTAAAGTGATTTTCATGCTTCCAGGGGCTCGGGAAGTGAATTAAATACTATTTGGAGGCATTTAATGTTCAATCAAAAACGGCTGATTTTTGACAAAAGAGATAACACCCCCCCCATTACGTCATGCTTTAGAAATGTGGAAAATGGTCCGTTTTCAAATGTTTTATTTTTGAACGTCAGTTCACATTTGTAGGTTGATCATCAGTGTTAGAGCTAAAATTAGCATGTTTAAAGTGATTTTCATGCTTCCAGGGGCTCGGGAAGTGAATTAAATACTATTTGGAGGCATTTAATGTTCAAGCAAAAATGGCTGATTTTTGACAAAAGAGATAACACCCCCCCCATTACGTCATGCTTCAGAAATGTGGAAAATGGTCCGTTTTCAAATGTTTTATTTTTGAACGTCAGTTCACATTTGTAGGTGAATCATCAGTGTTAGAGCTAAAATTAGCATGTTTAAAGTGATTTTCATGCTTCCAGGGGCCCTAAACACAAGATTTATGGAATGGTTAAAAGTGCATGAAAATGGCCAATTTACTCACTCTGAGTTCTCAAAAAGGGTTTCTTCACCCCGGGAAGTTAATTAAATACCATTTGGAGGCATTTAATGTTCAAGCAAAAACGGCTGATTTTTGACAAAAGAGATAACACCCCCCATTACGTCATGCTTCAGAAATGTGGAAAATGGTCCGTTTTCAAATGTTTTATTTTTGAATGTCAGTTCACATTTGTAGGTTGATCATCAGTGTTAGAGCTAAAATTAGCATGTTTGAAGTGATTTTCATGCTTCCAGGGGCCCTAAACACAAGATTTATGGAATGGTTAAAAGTGCATGAAAATGGCCAATTTACTCACTCTGAGTTCTCAAAAAGGGTTTCTTCACCCCGGGAAGTTAATTAAATACCATTTGGAGGCATTTAATGTTCAAGCAAAAACGGCTGATTTTCGACAAAAGAGATAACACCCCCCCCATTACGTCATGCTTCAGAAATGTGGAAAATGATCCGTTTTCAAATGTTTTATTTTTGAACGTCAGTTCACATTTGTAGGTGGATCATCAGTGTTAGAGCTAAAATTAGCATGTTTAAAGTGATTTTCATGCTTCCAGGGGCTCGGGAAGTGAATTAAATACTATTTGGAGGCATTTAATGTTCAAGCAAAAACGGCTGATTTTTATCAAAAGAGATAACACCCCCCCATTACGTCATGCTTCAGAAATGTGGAAAATAGTCCGTTTTCAAATGTTTTATTTTTGAACGTCAGTTCACATTTGTAGGTTGATCATCAGTGTTAGAGCTAAAATTAGCATGTTTAAAGTGATTTTCATGCTTCCAGGGGCTCGGGAAGTGAATTAAATACTATTTGGAGGCATTTAATGTTCAAGCAAAAACGGCTGATTTTTGACAAAAGAGATAACACCCCCCCATTACGTCATGCTTCAGAAATGTGGAAAATAGTCTGTTTTCAAATGTTTTATTTTTGAACGTCAGTTCACATTTGTAGGTTGATCATCAGTGTTAGAGCTAAAATTAGCATGTTTAAAGTGATTTTCATGCTTCCAGGGGCCCTAAACACAAGATTTATGGAATGGTTAAAAGTGCATGAAAATGGCCAATTTACTCACTCTGAGTTCTCAAAAAGGGTTTCTTCGCCCCGGGAAGTTAATTAAATACCATTTGTAGGCATTTAATATTCAAGCAAAAACGGCTGATTTTCGACAAAAGAGATAACACCCCCCCTTACGTCCTGCTTCAGAAATGTGGAAAATGGTCCGTTTTCAAATGTTTTATTTTTGAACAACAGTTCACATTTGTAGGTGGATCATCAGTGTTAGAGCTAAAATTAGCATGTTTAAAGTGATTTTCATGCTTCCAGGGGCTCGGGAAGTGAATTACATACTATTTGGAGGCATTTAATGTTCAAGCAAAAACGGCTGATTTTTGACAAAAGAGATAACACCCCCCCATTACGTCGTGCTTCAGAAATGTGGAAAATGGTCCGTTTTCAAATGTTTTATTTTTGAACGTCAGTTCACATTTGTAGGTTGATCATCAGTGTTAGAGCTAAAATTAGCATGTTTAAAGTGATTTTCATGCTTCCAGGGGCCCTAAACACAAGATTTATGGAATGGTTAAAAGTGCATGAAAATGGCCAATTTACTCACTCTGAGTTCTCAAAAAGGGTTTCTTCACCCCGGGAAGTTAATTAAATACCATTTGGAGGCATTTAATGTTCAAGCAAAAACGGCTGATTTTCGACAAAAGAGATAACACCCCCCCCATTACGTCATGCTTCAGAAATGTGGAAAATGGTCCGTTTTCAAATGTTTTATTTTTGAATGTCAGTTCACATTTGTAGGTGGATCATCAGTGTTAGAGCTAAAATTAGCATGTTTAAAGTGATTTTCATGCTTCCAGGGGCTCGGGAAGTGAATTAAATACTATTTGGAGGAATTTAATGTTCAAGCAAAAACAGCTGATTTTTGACAAAAGAGATAACACCCCCCCATTACGTCATGCTTCAGAAATGTGGAAAATGGTCCGTTTTCAAATGTTTTATTTTTGAACGTCAGTTCACATTTGTAGGTGGATCATCAGTGTTAGAGCTAAAATTAGCATGTTTAAAGGGATTTTCATGCTTCCAGGAGCTCGGGAAGTGAATTAAATACTATTTGGAGGCATTTAATGTTCAAGCAAAAACAGCTGATTTTTGACAAAAGAGATAACACCCCCCCATTACGTCATGCTTCAGAAATGTGGAAAATGGTCAGTTTTCAAATGTTTTATTTTTGAACGTCAGTTCACATTTGTAGGTTGATCATCAGTGTTAGAGCTAAAATTAGCATGTTTAAAGTGATTTTCATGCTTCCAGGGGCCCTAAACACAAGATTTATGGAATGGTTAAAAGTGCATGAAAATCGCCAATTTACTCACTCTGAGTTCTCAAAAAGGGTTTCTTCACCCCGGGAAGTTAATTAAATACCATTTGGAGGCATTTAATGTTCAAGCGAAAACGGCTGATTTTCGACAAAAGAGATAACACCCCCCCATTACGTCATGCTTCAGAAATGTGGAGAATGGTCCGTTGTCAAATGTTTTATTTTTGAACGTCAGTTCACATTTGTAGGTGGATCATCAGTGTTAGAGCTAAAATTAGCATGTTTAAAGTGATTTTCATGCTTCCAGGGGCTCGGGAAGTGAATTAAATACTATTTGGAGGCATTTAATGTTCAATCAAAAACGGCTGATTTTTGACAAAAGAGATAACACCCCCCCATTACGTCATGCTTCAGAAATGTGGAAAATGGTCCGTTTTCAAATGTTTTATTTTTGAACGTCAGTTCACATTTGTAGGTTGATCATCAGTGTTAGAGCTAAAATTAGCATGTTTAAAGTGATTTTCATGCTTCCAGGGGCTCGGGAAGTGAATTAAATACTATTTGGAGGCATTTAATGTTCAAGCAAAAATGGCTGATTTTTGACAAAAGAGATAACACCCCCCATTATGTCATGCTTCAGAAATGTGGAAAATGGTCCGTTTTCAAATGTTTTATTTTTGAACGTCAGTTCACATTTGTAGGTGAATCATCAGTGTTAGAGCTAAAATTAGCATGTTTAAAGTGATTTTTATGCTTCCAGGGGCCCTAAACACAAGATTTATGGAATGGTTAAAAGTGCATGAAAATGGCCAATTTACTCACTCTGAGTTCTCAAAAAGGGTTTCTTCACCCCGGGAAGTTAATTAAATACCATTTGGAGGCATTTAATGTTCAAGCAAAAACGGCTGATTTTTGACAAAAGAGATAACACCCCCCCCCCCATTACGTCATGCTTCAGAAATGTGGAAAATGGTCCATTTTCAAATGTTTTATTTTTGAATGTCAGTTCACATTTGTAGGTGGATCATCAGTGTTAGAGCTAAAATTAGCATGTTTAAAGTGATTTTAATGCTTCCAGGGGCTCGGGAAGTGAATTAAATACTATTTGGAGGCATTTAATGTTCAAGCAAAAACGGCTGATTTTTGACAAAAGAGATAACACCCCCCCATTACGTCATGCTTCAGAAATGTGGAAAATGGTCCGTTTTCAAATGTTTTATTTTTGAACGTCAGTTCACATTTGTAGGTGGATCATCAGTGTTAGAGCTAAAATTA
Source organism: Lissotriton vulgaris (assembly GCF_964263255.1). Taxonomy (NCBI): domain Eukaryota; kingdom Metazoa; phylum Chordata; class Amphibia; order Caudata; family Salamandridae; genus Lissotriton; species Lissotriton vulgaris. Next base: position 263,176 of record NW_028251597.1, on the reverse strand, counting down.
GCATGTTTAAAGTGATTTTCATGCTTCCAGGGGCCCTAAACACAAGATTTATGGAATGGTTAAAAGTGCATGAAAATCGCCAATTTACTCACTCTGAGTTCTCAAAAAGGGTTTCTTCACCCCGGGAAGTTAATTAAATACCATTTGGAGGCATTTAATGTTCAAGCGAAAACGGCTGATTTTCGACAAAAGAGATAACACCCCCCCATTATGTCATGCTTCAGAAATGTGGAAAATGGTCCGTTTTCAAATGTTTTATTTTTGAACGTCAGTTCACATTTGTAGGTGAATCATCAGTGTTAGAGCTAAAATTAGCATGTTTAAAGTGATTTTCATGCTTCCAGGGGCCCTAAACACAAGATTTATGGAATGGTTAAAAGTGCATGAAAATGGCCAATTTACTCACTCTGAGTTCTCAAAAAGGGTTTCTTCACCCCGGGAAGTTAATTAAATACCATTTGGAGGCATTTAATGTTCAAGCAAAAACGGCTGATTTTTGACAAAAGAGATAACACCCCCCCCCCCATTACGTCATGCTTCAGAAATGTGGAAAATGGTCCATTTTCAAATGTTTTATTTTTGAATGTCAGTTCACATTTGTAGGTGGATCATCAGTGTTAGAGCTAAAATTAGCATGTTTAAAGTGATTTTAATGCTTCCAGGGGCTCGGGAAGTGAATTAAATACTATTTGGAGGCATTTAATGTTCAAGCAAAAACGGCTGATTTTTGACAAAAGAGATAACACCCCCCCATTACGTCATGCTTCAGAAATGTGGAAAATGGTCCGTTTTCAAATGTTTTATTTTTGAACGTCAGTTCACATTTGTAGGTGGATCATCAGTGTTAGAGCTAAAATTAGCATGTTTAAAGGGATTTTCATGCTTCCAGGGGCTCGGGAAGTGAATTAAATACTATTTGGAGGCATTTAATGTTCAAGCAAAAACAGCAGATTTTTGACAAAAGAGATAACACCCCCCCATTACGTCATGCTTCAGAAATGTGGAAAATGATCCGTTTTCAAATGTGTTATTTTTGAACGTCAGTTCACATTTGTAGGTGGATCATCAGTGTTAGAGCTAAAATTAGCATGTTTAAAGGGATTTTCATGCTTCCAGGGGCTCGGGAAGTGAATTAAATACTATTTGGAGGCATTTAATGTTCAAGCAAAAACAGCTGATTTTTGACAAAAGAGATAACACCCCCCCATTACGTCATGCTTCAGAAATGTGGAAAATGGTCAGTTTTCAAATGTTTTATTTTTGAACATCAGTTCACATTTGTAGGTTGATCATCAGTGTTAGAGCTAAAATTAGCATGTTTAAAGTGATTTTCATGCTTCCAGGGACCCTAAACACAAGATTTATGGAATGGTTAAAAGTGCATGAAAATGGCCAATTTACTCACTCTGAGTTCTCAAAAAGGGTTTCTTCACCCCGGGAAGTTAATTAAATACCATTTGGAGGCATTTAATGTTCAAGCAAAAACGGCTGATTTTCGACAAAAGAGATAACACCCCCCCTTTACGTCATGCTTCAGAAATGTGGAAAATGGTCCGTTTTCAAATGTTTTATTTTTGAACGTCAGTTCACATTTGTAGGTTGATCATCAGTGTTAGAGCTAAAATTAGCATGTTTAAAGTGATTTTCATGCTTCCAGGGGCTCGGGAAGTGAATTAAATACAATTTGGAGGCATTTAATGTTCAAGCAAAAACGGCTGATTTTTGACAAAAGAGATAACACCCCCCCATTACGTCATGCTTCAGAAATGTGGAAAATGGTCCGTTTTCAAATGTTTTATTTTTGAACGTCAGTTCACATTTGTAGGTTGATCATCAGTGTTAGAGCTAAAATTAGCATGTTAAAAGTGATTTTCATGCTTCCAGGGGCCCTAAACACAAGATTTATGGAATGGTTAAAAGTGCATGAAAATGGCCAATTTACTCACTCTGAGTTCTCAAAAAGGATTTCTTCACCCCGGAAAGTTAATTAAATACCATTTGGAGGCATTTAATGTTCAAGCAAAAACGGCTGATTTTCGACAAAAGAGATAACACCCCCCCATTACGTCATGCTTCAGAAATGTGGAAAATGGTCCGTTTTCAAATGTTTTATTTTTGAACAACAGTTCACATTTGTAGGTGGATCATCAGTGTTAGAGCTAAAATTAGCATGTTTAAAGTTATTTTCATGCTTCCAGGGGCTCGGGAAGTGAATTACATACTATTTGGAGGCATTTAATGTTCAAGCAAAAACGGCTGATTTTTGACAAAAGAGATAACACCCCCCCATTACGTCATGCTTCCGAAATGTGGAAAATGGTCCGTTTTCAAATGTTTTATTTTTGAACGTCAGTTCACATTTGTAGGTTGATCATCAGTGTTAGAGCTAAAATTAGCATGTTTAAAGTGATTTTCATGCTTCCAGGGGCCCTAAACACAAGATTTATGGAATGGTTAAAAGTGCATGAAAATGGCCAATTTACTCACTCTGAGTTCTCAAAAAGGGTTTCTTCACCCCGGGAAGTTAATTAAATACCATTTGGAGGCATTTAATGTTCAAGCAAAAACGGCTGATTTTCGACAAAAGAGATAACACCCCCCCCCCCATTACGTCATGCTTCAGAAATGTGGAAAATGGTCCGTTTTCAAATGTTTTATTTTTGAATGTCAGTTCACATTTGTAGGTGGATCATCAGTGTTAGAGCTAAAATTAGCATGTTTAAAGTGATTTTCATGCTTCCAGGGGCTCGGGAAGTGAATTAAATACTATTTGGAGGAATTTAATGTTCAAGCAAAAACAGCTGATTTTTGACAAAAGAGATAACACCCCCCCATTACGTCATGCTTCAGAAATGTGGAAAATGGTCCGTTTTCAAATGTTTTATTTTTGAACGTCAGTTCACATTTGTAGGTGGATCATCAGTGTTAGAGCTAAAATTAGCATGTTTAAAGGGATTTTCATGCTTCCAGGAGCTCGGGAAGTGAATTAAATACTATTTGGAGGCATTTAATGTTCAAGCAAAAACAGCTGATTTTTGACAAAAGAGATAACACCCCCCCATTACGTCATGCTTCAGAAATGTGGAAAATGGTCCGTTTTCAAATGTTTTATTTTTGAACGTCAGTTCACATTTGTAGGTTGATCATCAGTGTTAGAGCTAAAATTAGCATGTTTAAAGTGATTTTCATGCTTCCAGGGGCTCGGGAAGTGAATTAAATACTATTTGGAGGCATTTAATGTTCAATCAAAAACGGCTGATTTTTGACAAAAGAGATAACACCCCCCCCATTACGTCATGCTTCAGAAATGTGGAAAATGGTCCGTTTTCAAATGTTTTATTTTTGAACGTCAGTTCACATTTGTAGGTTGATCATCAGTGTTAGAGCTAAAATTAGCATGTTTAAAGTGATTTTCATGCTTCCACGGGCTCGGGAAGTGAATTAAATACTATTTGGAGGCATTTAATGTTCAAGCAAAAATAGCTGATTTTTGACAAAAGAGATAACACCCCCCCATTATGTCATGCTTCAGAAATGTGGAAAATGGTCCGTTTTCAAATGTTTTATTTTTGAACGTCAGTTCACATTTGTAGGTGAATCATCAGTGTTAGAGCTAAAATTAGCATGTTTAAAGTCATTTTCATGCTTCCAGGGGCCCTAAACACAAGATTTATGGAATGGTTAAAAGTGCATGAAAATGGCCAATTTACTCACTCTGAGTTCTCAAAAAGGGTTTCTTCACCCCGGGAAGTTAATTAAATACCATTTGGAGGCATTTAATGTTCAAGCAAAAACGGCTGATTTTTGACAACAGAGATAACACCCCCCCCCCATTACGTCATGCTTCAGAAATCTGGAAAATGGTCCGTTTTCAAATGTTTTATTTTTGAATGTCAGTTCACATTTGTAGGTGGATCATCAGTGTTAGAGCTAAAATTAGCATGTTTAAAGTGATTTTAATGCTTCCAGGGGCTCGGGAAGTGAATTAAATACTATTTGGAGGCATTTAATGTTCAAGCAAAAACGGCTGATTTTTGACAAAAGAGATAACACCCCCCCATTACGTCATGCTTCAGAAATGTGGAAAATGGTCCGTTTTCAAATGTTTTATTTTTGAACGTCAGTTCACATTTGTAGGTGGATCATCAGTGTTAGAGCTAAAATTAGCATGTTTAAAGGGATTTTCATGCTTCCAGGGGCTCGGGAAGTGAATTAAATACTATTTGGAGGCATTTAATGTTCAAGCAAAAACAGCAGATTTTTGACAAAAGAGATAACACCCCCCCATTACGTCATGCTTCAGAAATGTGGAAAATGATCCGTTTTCAAATGTTTTATTTTTGAACGTCAGTTCACATTTGTAGGTGGATCATCAGTGTTAGAGCTAAAATTAGCATGTTTAAAGGGATTTTCATGCTTCCAGGGGCTCGGGAAGTGAATTAAATACTATTTGGAGGCATTTAATGTTCAAGCAAAAACAGCTGATTTTTGACAAAAGAGATAACACCCCCCCATTACGTCATGCTTCAGAAATGTGGAAAATGGTCAGTTTTCAAATGTTTTATTTTTGAACATCAGTTCACATTTGTAGGTTGATCATCAGTGTTAGAGCTAAAATTAGCATGTTTAAAGTGATTTTCATGCTTCCAGGGGCCCTAAACACAAGATTTATGGAATGGTTAAAAGTGCATGAAAATGGCCAATTTACTCACTCTGAGTTCTCAAAAAGGGTTTCTTCACCCCGGGAAGTTAATTAAATACCATTTGGAGGCATTTAATGTTCAAGCAAAAACGGCTGATTTTTGACAAAAGAGATAACACCCCCCCATTACGTCATGCTTCAGAAATGTGGAAAATGGTCCGTTTTCAAATGTTTTATTTTTGAACGTCAGTTCACATTTGTAGGTTGATCATCAGTGTTAGAGCTAAAATTAGCATGTTTAAAGTGATTTTCATGCTTCCAGGGGCTCGGGAAGTGAATTAAATACAATTTGGAGGCATTTAATGTTCAAGCAAAAACGGCTGATTTTTGACAAAAGAGATAACACCCCCCCATTACGTCATGCTTCAGAAATGTGGAAAATGGTCCGTTTTCAAATGTTTTATTTTTGAACGTCAGTTCACATTTGTAGGTTGATCATCAGTGTTAGAGCTAACATTAGTATGTTTAAAGTGATTTTCATGCTTCCAGGGGCCCTAAACACAAGATTTACGGAATGGTTAAAAGTGCATGAAAATGGCCAATTTAGTCACTCTGAGTTCTCAAAAAGGGGCAAAAACGGCTGATTCTCGACAAAAGAGATAACACCCCCCCATTACGTCATGCTTCAGAAATGTGGAAAATGATCCGTTTTCAAATGTTTTATTTTTGAACTTCAGTTCACATTTGTAGGTGGATCATCAGTGTTAGAGCTAAAATTAGCATGTTTAAAGGGATTTTCATGCTTCCAGGGGCTCGGGAAGTGAATTAAATACTATTTGGAGGCATTTAATGTTCAAGCAAAAACAGCTGATTTTTGACAAAAGAGATAACACCCCCCCATTACGTCATGCTTCAGAAATGTGGCAAATGGTCCGTTTTCAAATGTTTTATTTTTGAACGTCAGTTCACATTTGTAGGTTGATCATCAGTGTTAGAGCTAAAATTAGCATGTTTAAAGTGATTTTCATGCTTCCAGGGGCCCTAAACACAAGATTTATGGAATGGTTAAAAGTGCATGAAAATGGCCAATTTACTCACTCTTAGTTCTCAAAAAGGATTTCTTCACCCCGGGAAGTTAATTAAATACCATTTGGAGGCATTTAATGTTCAAGCAAAAACGGCTGATTTTCGACAAAAGAGATAACACCCCCCCATTACGTCATGCTTCAGAAATGTGGAGAATGGTCAGTTTTCAAATGTTTTATTTTTGAACGTCAGTTCACATTTGTAGGTGGATCATCAGTGTTAAAGCTAAAATTAGCATGTTTAAAGTGATTTTCATGCTTCCAGGGGCTCGGGAAGTGAATTAAATACTATTTGGAGGCATTTATTGTTCAATCAAAAACGGCTGATTTTTGACAAAAGAGATAACACCCCCCCATTACGTCATGCTTCAGAAATGTGGAAAATGGTCCGTTTTCAAATGTTTTATTTTTGAACGTCAGTTCACATTTGTAGGTTGATCATCAGTGTTAGAGCTAAAATTAGCATGTTTAAAGTGATTTTCATGCTTCCAGGGGCCCTAAACACAAGATTTATGGAATGGTTAAAAGTGCATGAAAATGGCCAATTTACTCACTCTGAGTTCTCAAAAAGGGTTTCTTCGCCCCGGGAAGTTAATTAAATACCATTTGGAGGCATTTAATATTCAAGCAAAAACGGCTGATTTTCGACAAAAGAGATAACACCCCCCCATTACGTCATGCTTCAGAAATGTGGAAAATGGTCCGTTTTCAAATGTTTTATTTTTGAACAACAGTTCACATTTGTAGGTGGATCATCAGTGTTAGAGCTAAAATTAGCATGTTTAACCCTTTCGATGCTGATGACGAGCTCAGCTCGTCATCACCCACGGGTGTCGTGTGCTGATGACGAGCTGAGCTCGTCATAGTGCCACTAAAATGGCATTTTCCAGCGCTGGGGGGGGAAACGCCCAGCAGCCATGTGGTTAAAGTGATTTTCATGCTTCCAGGGGCTCGGGAAGTGAATTAAATACTATTTGGAGGAATTTATTGTTCAAGCAAAAACGGCTGATTTTTGACAAAAGAGATAACACCCCCCCATTACGTCATGCTTCAGAAATGTGAAAAATGGTCCGTTTTCAAATGTTTTATTTTTGAACGTCAGTTCACATTTGTAGGTTGATCATCAGTGTTAGAGCTAAAATTAGCATGTTTAAAGTGATTTTCATGCTAACAGGGGCCCTAAACACAAGATTTATGGAATGGTTAAAAGTGCATGAAAATGGCCAATTTACTCACTCTGAGTTCTCAAAAAGGATTTCTTCACCCCGGGAAGTTAATTAAATACCATTTGGAGGCTTTTAATGTTCAAGCAAAAACGGCTGATTTTCGACAAAAGAGATAACACCCCCCATTACGTCATGCTTCAGAAATGTGGAAAATGGTCCGTTTTCAAATGTTTTATTTTTGAACGTCAGTTCACATTTGTAGGTGGATCATCAGTGTTAGAGCTAAAATTAGCATGTTTAAAGTGATTTTCATGCTTCCAGGGGCTCGGGAAGTGAATTAAATACTATTTGGAGGAATATAATGTTCAAGCAAAAACGGCTGATTTTTGACAAAAGAGATAACACCCCCCCTATTACGTCATGCTTCAGAAATGTGAAAAATGGTCCGTTTTCAAATGTTTTATTTTTGAATGTCAGTTCACATTTGTAGGTTGATCATCAGTGTTAGAGCTAAAATTAGTATGTTTAAAGTGATTTTCATGCTTCCAGGGGCCCTAAACACAAGATTTACGGAATGGTTAAAAGTGCATGAAAATGGCCAATTTACTCACTCTGAGTTCTCAAAAAGGGTTTCTTCACCCCGGGAAGTTAATTAAATACCATTTGGAGGCATTTAATGTTCAAGCAAAAACGGCTGATTTTCGACAAAAGAGATAACACCCCCCCATTACGTCATGCTTCAGAAATGTGGAAAATGATCCGTTTTCAAATGTTTTATTTTTGAACGTCAGTTCACATTTGTAGGTGGATCATCAGTGTTAGAGCTAAAATTAGCATGTTTAAAGGGATTTTCATGCTTCCAGGAGCTCGGGAAGTGAATTAAATACTATTTGGAGGCATTTAATGTTCAAGCAAAAACAGCTGATTTTTGACAAAAGAGATAACACCCCCCCATTACGTCATGCTTCAGAAATGTGGAGAATGGTCAGTTTTCAAATGTTTTATTTTTGAACGTCAGTTCACATTTGTAGGTGGATCATCAGTGTTAAAGCTAAAATTAGCATGTTTAAAGTGATTTTCATGCTTCCAGGGGCTCGGGAAGTGAATTAAATACTATTTGGAGGCATTTAATGTTCAATCAAAAACGGCTGATTTTTGACAAAAGAGATAACACCCCCCCCCATTACGTCATGCTTCAGAAATGTGGAAAATGGTTCGTTTTCAAATGTTTTATTTTTGAACGTTAGTTCACATTTGTAGGGTGATCATCAGTGTTAGAGCTAAAATTAGCATGTTTAAAGTGATTTTCATGCTTCCAGGGGCTCGGGAAGTGAATTAAATACTATTTGGAGGCATTTAATGTTCAAGCAAAAATGGCTGATTTTTGACAAAAGAGATAACACCCCCCCCATTACGTCATGCTTCAGAAATGTGGAAAATGGTCCGTTTTCAAATGTTTTATTTTTGAACGTCAGTTCACATTTGTAGGTGAATCATCAGTGTTAGAGCTAAAATTAGCATGTTTAAAGTGATTTTCATGCTTCCAGGGGCCCTAAACACAAGATTTATGGAATGGTTAAAAGTGCATGAAAATGGCCAATTTACTCACTCTGAGTTCTCAAAAAGGGTTTCTTCACCCCGGGAAGTTAATTAAATACCATTTGGAGGCATTTAATGTTCAAGCGAAAACGGCTGATTTTCGACAAAAGAGATAACACCCCCCCATTATGTCATGCTTCAGAAATGTGGAAAATGGTCCGTTTTCAAATGTTTTATTTTTGAACGTCAGTTCACATTTGTAGGTGAATCATCAGTGTTAGAGCTAAAATTAGCATGTTTAAAGTGATTTTCATGCTTCCAGGGGCCCTAAACACAAGATTTATGGAATGGTTAAAAGTGCATGAAAATGGCCAATTTACTCACTCTGAGTTCTCAAAAAGGGTTTCTTCACCCCGGGAAGTTAATTAAATACCATTTGGAGGCATTTAATGTTCAAGCAAAAACGGCTGATTTTTGACAAAAGAGATAACACCCCCCCCCCCCCCATTACGTCATGCTTCAGAAATGTGGAAAATGGTCCATTTTCAAATGTTTTATTTTTGAATGTCAGTTCACATTTGTAGGTGGATCATCAGTGTTAGAGCTAAAATTAGCATGTTTAAAGTGATTTTAATGCTTCCAGGGGCTCGGGAAGTGAATTAAATACTATTTGGAGGCATTTAATGTTCAAGCAAAAACGGCTGATTTTTGACAAAAGAGATAACACCCCCCCATTACGTCATGCTTCAGAAATGTGGAAAATGGTCCGTTTTCAAATGTTTTATTTTTGAACGTCAGTTCACATTTGTAGGTGGATCATCAGTGTTAGAGCTAAAATTAGCATGTTTAAAGGGATTTTCATGCTTCCAGGGGCTCGGGAAGTGAATTAAATACTATTTGGAGGCATTTAATGTTCAAGCAAAAACAGCAGATTTTTGACAAAAGAGATAACACCCCCCCATTACGTCATGCTTCAGAAATGTGGAAAATGATCCGTTTTCAAATGTGTTATTTTTGAACGTCAGTTCACATTTGTAGGTGGATCATCAGTGTTAGAGCTAAAATTAGCATGTTTAAAGGGATTTTCATGCTTCCAGGGGCTCGGGAAGTGAATTAAATACTATTTGGAGGCATTTAATGTTCAAGCAAAAACAGCTGTTTTTTGACAAAAGAGATAACACCCCCCCATTACGTCATGCTTCAGAAATGTGGAAAATGGTCAGTTTTCAAATGTTTTATTTTTGAACATCAGTTCACATTTGTAGGTTGATCATCAGTGTTAGAGCTAAAATTAGCATGTTTAAAGTGATTTTCATGCTTCCAGGGGCTCGGGAAGTGAATTAAATACTATTTGGAGGCATTTAATGTTCAAGCAAAAACGGCTGATTTTTGACAAAAGAGATAACACCCCCCCATTACGTCATGCTTCAGAAATGTGGAAAATAGTCCGTTTTCAAATGTTTTATTTTTGAACGTCAGTTCACATTTGTAGGTTGATCATCAGTGTTAGAGCTAAAATTAGCATGTTTAAAGTGATTTTCATGCTTCCAGGGGCCCTAAACACAAGATTTATGGAATGGTTAAAAGTGCATGAAAATGGCCAATTTACTCACTCTGAGTTCTCAAAAAGGGTTTCTTCGCCCCGGGAAGTTAATTAAATACCATTTGGAGGCATTTAATATTCAAGCAAAAACGGCTGATTTTCGACAAAAGAGATAACACCCCCCCATTACGTCATGCTTCAGAAATGTGGAAAATGGTCCGTTTTCAAATGTTTTATTTTTGAACAACAGTTCACATTTGTAGGTGGATCATCAGTGTTAGAGCTAAAATTAGCATGTTTAAAGTGATTTTCATGCTTCCAGGGGCTCGGGAAGTGAATTACATACTATTTGGAGGCATTTAATGTTCAAGCAAAAACGGCTGATTTTTGACAAAAGAGATAACACCCCCCCATTACGTCATGCTTCAGAAATGTGGAAAATGGTCCGTTTTCAAATGTTTTATTTTTGGACGTCAGTTCACATTTGTAGGTTGATCATCAGTGTTAGAGCTAAAATTAGCATGTTTAAAGTGATTTTCATGCTTCCAGGGGCTCGGGAAGTGAATTAAATACAATTTGGAGGCATTTAATGTTCAAGCAAAAACGGCTGATTTTTGACAAAAGAGATAACACCCCCCCCATTACGTCATGCTTCAGAAATGTGGAAAATGGTCCGTTTTCAAATGTTTTATTTTTGGACGTCAGTTCACATTTGTAGGTTGATCATCAGTGTTAGAGCTAAAATTAGTATGTTTAAAGTGATTTTCATGCTTCCAGGGGCCCTAAACACAAGATTTACGGAATGGTTAAAAGTGCATGAAAATGGCCAATTTACTCACTCTGAGTTCTCAAAAAGGGTTTCTTCACCCCGGGAAGTTAATTAAATACCACTTGGAGGCATTTAATGTTCAAGCAAAAACGGCTGATTTTCGACAAAAGAGATAACACCCCCCCATTACGTCATGCTTCAGAAATGTGGAAAATGATCCGTTTTCAAATGTTTTATTTTTGAACGTCAGTTCACATTTGTAGGTGGATCATCAGTGTTGGAGCTAAAATTAGCATGTTTAAAGGGATTTTCATGCTTCCAGGGGCTCGGGAAGTGAATTAAATACTATTTGGAGGCATTTAATGTTCAAGCAAAAACGGCTGATTTTTGACAAAAGAGATAACACCCCCCCATTACGTCATGCTTGAGAAATGTGGAAAATGGTCCGTTTTCAAATGTTTTATTTTTGAACGTCAGTTCACATTTGTAGGTGGATCATCAGTGTTAGAGCTAAAATTAGCATGTTTAAAGTGATTTTCATGCTTCCAGGGGCTCGGGAAGTGAATTAAATACTATTTGGAGGCATTTAATGTTCAAGCAAAAACGGCTGATTTTTGACAAAAGAGATAACACCCCCCCATTACGTCATGCTTCAGAAATGTGGAGAATGGTCCGTTTTCAAATGTTTTATTTTTGAACGTCAGTTCACATTTGTAGGTGGATCATCAGTGTTAGAGCTAAAATTAGCATGTTTAAAGTGAGTTTCATGCTTCCAGGGGCTCGGGAAGTGAATTAAATACTATTTGGAGGCATTTAATGTTCAATCAAAAACGGCTGATTTTTGACAAAAGAGATAACACCCCCCCATTACGTCATGCTTCAGAAATGTGGAAAATGGTCCGTTTTCAAATGTTTTATTTTTGAACGTCAGTTCACATTTGTAGGTTGATCATCAGTGTTAGAGCTAAAATTAGCATGTTTAAAGTGATTTTCATGCTTCCAGGGGCTCGGGAAGTGAATTAAATACTATTTGGAGGCATTTAATGTTCAAGCAAAAATGGCTGATTTTTGACAAAAGAGATAACACCCCCCCATTACGTCATGCTTCAGAAATGTGGAAAATGGTCAGTTTTCAAATGTTTTATTTTTGAACGTCAGTTCACATTTGTAGGTGAATCATCAGTGTTAGAGCTAAAATTAGCATGTTTAAAGTGATTTTCATGCTTCCAGGGGCCCTAAACACAAGATTTATGGAATGGTTAAAAGTGCATGAAAATGGCCAATTTACTCACTCTGAGTTCTCAAAAAGGGTTTCTTCACCCCGGGAAGTTAATTAAATACCATTTGGAGGCATTTAATGTTCAAGCAAAAACGGCTGATTTTTGACAAAAGAGATAACACCCCCCATTACGTCATGCTTCAGAAATGTGGAAAATGGTCCGTTTTCAAATGTTTTATTTTTGAATGTCAGTTCACATTTGTAGGTTGATCATCAGTGTTAGAGCTAAAATTAGCATGTTTAAAGTGATTTTCATGCTTCCAGGGGCCCTAAACACAAGATTTATGGAATGGTTAAAAGTGCATGAAAATGGCCAATTTACTCACTCTGAGTTCTCAAAAAGGGTTTCTTCGCCCCGGGAAGTTAATTAAATACCATTTGGAGGCATTTAATATTCAAGCAAAAACGGCTGATTTTCGACAAAAGAGATAACAGCCCCCCATTACGTCATGCTTCAGAAATGTGGAAAATGGTCCGTTTTCAAATGTTTTATTTTTGAACAACAGTTCACATTTGTAGGTGGATCATCAGTGTTAGAGCTAAAATTAGCATGTTTAAAGTGATTTTCATGCTTCCAGGGGCTCGGGAAGTGAATTAAATACTATTTGGAGGCATTTAATGTTCAAGCAAAAACGGCTGATTTTTGACAAAAGAGATAACACCCCCCCATTACGTCATGCTTGAGAAATGTGGAAAATGGTCCGTTTTCAAATGTTTTATTTTTGAACGTCAGTTCACATTTGTAGGTGGATCATCAGTGTTAGAGCTAAAATTAGCATGTTTAAAGTGATTTTCATGCTTCCAGGGGCTCGGGAAGTGAATTAAATACTATTTGGAGGAATTTAATGTTCAAGCAAAAACGGCTGATTTTTGACAAAAGAGATAACACCCCCCCCATTACGTCATGCTTCAGAAATGTGGAGAATGGTCCGTTTTCAAATGTTTTATTTTTGAACGTCAGTTCACATTTGTAGGTGGATCATCAGTGTTAGAGCTAAAATTAGCATGTTTAAAGTGATTTTCATGCTTCCAGGGGCCCTAAACACAAGATTTATGGAATGGTTAAAAGTGCATGAAAATCGCCAATTTACTCACTCTGAGTTCTCAAAAAGGGTTTCTTCACCCCGGGAAGTTAATTAAATACCATTTGGAGGCATTTAATGTTCAAGCGAAAACGGCTGATTTTCGACAAAAGAGATAACACCCCCCCATTATGTCATGCTTCAGAAATGTGGAAAATGGTCCGTTTTCAAATGTTTTATTTTTGAACGTCAGTTCACATTTGTAGGTGAATCATCAGTGTTAGAGCTAAAATTAGCATGTTTAAAGTGATTTTCATGCTTCCAGGGGCCCTAAACACAAGATTTATGGAATGGTTAAAAGTGCATGAAAATGGCCAATTTACTCACTCTGAGTTCTCAAAAAGGGTTTCTTCACCCCGGGAAGTTAATTAAATACCATTTGGAGGCATTTAATGTTCAAGCAAAAACGGCTGATTTTTGACAAAAGAGATAACACCCCCCCCCCCCATTACGTCATGCTTCAGAAATGTGGAAAATGGTCCATTTTCAAATGTTTTATTTTTGAATGTCAGTTCACATTTGTAGGTGGATCATCAGTGTTAGAGCTAAAATTAGCATGTTTAAAGTGATTTTAATGCTTCCAGGGGCTCGGGAAGTGAATTAAATACTATTTGGAGGCATTTAATGTTCAAGCAAAAACGGCTGATTTTTGACAAAAGAGATAACACCCCCCCATTACGTCATGCTTCAGAAATGTGGAAAATGGTCCGTTTTCAAATGTTTTATTTTTGAACGTCAGTTCACATTTGTAGGTGGATCATCAGTGTTAGAGCTAAAATTAGCATGTTTAAAGGGATTTTCATGCTTCCAGGGGCTCGGGAAGTGAATTAAATACTATTTGGAGGCATTTAATGTTCAAGCAAAAACAGCAGATTTTTGACAAAAGAGATAACACCCCCCCATTACGTCATGCTTCAGAAATGTGGAAAATGATCCGTTTTCAAATGTGTTATTTTTGAACGTCAGTTCACATTTGTAGGTGGATCATCAGTGTTAGAGCTAAAATTAGCATGTTTAAAGGGATTTTCATGCTTCCAGGGGCTCGGGAAGTGAATTAAATACTATTTGGAGGCATTTAATGTTCAAGCAAAAACAGCTGATTTTTGACAAAAGAGATAACACCCCCCCATTACGTCATGCTTCAGAAATGTGGAAAATGGTCAGTTTTCAAATGTTTTATTTTTGAACATCAGTTCACATTTGTAGGTTGATCATCAGTGTTAGAGCTAAAATTAGCATGTTTAAAGTGATTTTCATGCTTCCAGGGACCCTAAACACAAGATTTATGGAATGGTTAAAAGTGCATGAAAATGGCCAATTTACTCACTCTGAGTTCTCAAAAAGGGTTTCTTCACCCCGGGAAGTTAATTAAATACCATTTGGAGGCATTTAATGTTCAAGCAAAAACGGCTGATTTTCGACAAAAGAGATAACACCCCCCCTTTACGTCATGCTTCAGAAATGTGGAAAATGGTCCGTTTTCAAATGTTTTATTTTTGAACGTCAGTTCACATTTGTAGGTTGATCATCAGTGTTAGAGCTAAAATTAGCATGTTTAAAGTGATTTTCATGCTTCCAGGGGCTCGGGAAGTGAATTAAATACAATTTGGAGGCATTTAATGTTCAAGCAAAAACGGCTGATTTTTGACAAAAGAGATAACACCCCCCCATTACGTCATGCTTCAGAAATTTGGAAAATGGTCCGTTTTCAAATGTTTTATTTTTGAACGTCAGTTCACATTTGTAGGTTGATCATCAGTGTTAGAGCTAAAATTAGCATGTTAAAAGTGATTTTCATGCTTCCAGGGGCCCTAAACACAAGATTTATGGAATGGTTAAAAGTGCATGAAAATGGCCAATTTACTCACTCTGAGTTCTCAAAAAGGATTTCTTCACCCCGGAAAGTTAATTAAATACCATTTGGAGGCATTTAATGTTCAAGCAAAAACGGCTGATTTTCGACAAAAGAGATAACACCCCCCCATTACGTCATGCTTCAGAAATGTGGAAAATGGTCCGTTTTCAAATGTTTTATTTTTGAACAACAGTTCACATTTGTAGGTGGATCATCAGTGTTAGAGCTAAAATTAGCATGTTTAAAGTTATTTTCATGCTTCCAGGGGCTCGGGAAGTGAATTACATACTATTTGGAGGCATTTAATGTTCAAGCAAAAACGGCTGATTTTTGACAAAAGAGATAACACCCCCCCATTACGTCATGCTTCCGAAATGTGGAAAATGGTCCGTTTTCAAATGTTTTATTTTTGAACGTCAGTTCACATTTGTAGGTTGATCATCAGTGTTAGAGCTAAAATTAGCATGTTTAAAGTGATTTTCATGCTTCCAGGGGCCCTAAACACAAGATTTATGGAATGGTTAAAAGTGCATGAAAATGGCCAATTTACTCACTCTGAGTTCTCAAAAAGGGTTTCTTCACCCCGGGAAGTTAATTAAATACCATTTGGAGGCATTTAATGTTCAAGCAAAAACGGCTGATTTTCGACAAAAGAGATAACACCCCCCCCCCCATTACGTCATGCTTCAGAAATGTGGAAAATGGTCCGTTTTCAAATGTTTTATTTTTGAATGTCAGTTCACATTTGTAGGTGGATCATCAGTGTTAGAGCTAAAATTAGCATGTTTAAAGTGATTTTCATGCTTCCAGGGGCCCTAAACACAAGATTTATGGAATGGTTAAAAGTGCATGAAAATCGCCAATTTACTCACTCTGAGTTCTCAAAAAGGGTTTCTTCACCCCGGGAAGTTAATTAAATACCATTTGGAGGCATTTAATGTTCAAGCGAAAACGGCTGATTTTCGACAAAAGAGATAACACCCCCCCATTACGTCATGCTTCAGAAATGTGGAGAATGGTCCGTTTTCAAATGTTTTATTTTTGAACGTCAGTTCACATTTGTAGGTGAATCATCAGTGTTAGAGCTAAAATTAGCATGTTTAAAGTGATTTTTATGCTTCCAGGGGCCCTAAACACAAGATTTATGGAATGGTTAAAAGTGCATGAAAATCGCCAATTTACTCACTCTGAGTTCTCAAAAAGGGTTTCTTCACCCCGGGAAGTTAATTAAATACCATTTGGAGGCATTTAATGTTCAAGCGAAAACGGCTGATTTTCGACAAAAGAGATAACACCCCCCCATTACGTCATGCTTCAGAAATGTGGAAAATGGTCCGTTTTCAAATGTTTTATTTTTGAACGTCAGTTCACATTTGTAGGTGGATCATCAGTGTTAGAGCTAAAATTAGCATGTTTAAAGGGATTTTCATGCTTCCAGGAGCTCGGGAAGTGAATTAAATACTATTTGGAGGCATTTAATGTTCAAGCAAAAACAGCTGATTTTTGACAAAAGAGATAACACCCCCCCATTACGTCATGCTTCAGAAATGTGGAAAATGGTCAGTTTTCAAATGTTTTATTTTTGAACGTCAGTTCACATTTGTAGGTTGATCATCAGTGTTAGAGCTAAAATTAGCATGTTTAAAGTGATTTTCATGCTTCCAGGGGCCCTAAACACAAGATTTATGGAATGGTTAAAAGTGCATGAAAATCGCCAATTTACTCACTCTGAGTTCTCAAAAAGGGTTTCTTCACCCCGGGAAGTTAATTAAATACCATTTGGAGGCATTTAATGTTCAAGCGAAAACGGCTGATTTTCGACAAAAGAGATAACACCCCCCCATTACGTCATGCTTCAGAAATGTGGAGAATGGTCCGTTTTCAAATGTTTTATTTTTGAACGTCAGTTCACATTTGTAGGTGAATCATCAGTGTTAGAGCTAAAATTAGCATGTTTAAAGTGATTTTTATGCTTCCAGGGGCCCTAAACACAAGATTTATGGAATGGTTAAAAGTGCATGAAAATGGCCAATTTACTCACTCTGAGTTCTCAAAAAGGGTTTCTTCACCCCGGGAAGTTAATTAAATACCATTTGGAGGCATTTAATGTTCAAGCAAAAACGGCTGATTTTTGACAAAAGAGATAACACCCCCCCCCCATTACGTCATGCTTCAGAAATGTGGAAAATGGTCCGTTTTCAAATGTTTTATTTTTGAATGTCAGTTCACATTTGTAGGTGGATCATCAGTGTTAGAGCTAAAATTAGCATGTTTAAAGTGATTTTAATGCTTCCAGGGGCTCGGGAAGTGAATTAAATACTATTTGGAGGCATTTAATGTTCAAGCAAAAACGGCTGATTTTTGACAAAAGAGATAACACCCCCCCATTACGTCATGCTTCAGAAATGTGGAAAATGGTCCGTTTTCAAATGTTTTATTTTTGAACGTCAGTTCACATTTGTAGGTGGATCATCAGTGTTAGAGCTAAAATTAGCATGTTTAAAGTGATTTTCATGCTTCCAGGGGCCCTAAACACAAGATTTATGGAATGGTTAAAAGTGCATGAAAATCGCCAATTTACTCACTCTGAGTTCTCAAAAAGGGTTTCTTCACCCCGGGAAGTTAATTAAATACCATTTGGAGGCATTTAATGTTCAAGCGAAAACGGCTGATTTTCGACAAAAGAGATAACACCCCCCCATTATGTCATGCTTCAGAAATGTGGAAAATGGTCCGTTTTCAAATGTTTTATTTTTGAACGTCAGTTCACATTTGTAGGTGAATCATCAGTGTTAGAGCTAAAATTAGCATGTTTAAAGTGATTTTCATGCTTCCAGGGGCCCTAAACACAAGATTTATGGAATGGTTAAAAGTGCATGAAAATGGCCAATTTACTCACTCTGAGTTCTCAAAAAGGGTTTCTTCACCCCGGGAAGTTAATTAAATACCATTTGGAGGCATTTAATGTTCAAGCAAAAACGGCTGATTTTTGACAAAAGAGATAACACCCCCCCCCCCATTACGTCATGCTTCAGAAATGTGGAAAATGGTCCATTTTCAAATGTTTTATTTTTGAATGTCAGTTCACATTTGTAGGTGGATCATCAGTGTTAGAGCTAAAATTAGCATGTTTAAAGTGATTTTAATGCTTCCAGGGGCTCGGGAAGTGAATTAAATACTATTTGGAGGCATTTAATGTTCAAGCAAAAACGGCTGATTTTTGACAAAAGAGATAACACCCCCCCATTACGTCATGCTTCAGAAATGTGGAAAATGGTCCGTTTTCAAATGTTTTATTTTTGAACGTCAGTTCACATTTGTAGGTGGATCATCAGTGTTAGAGCTAAAATTAGCATGTTTAAAGGGATTTTCATGCTTCCAGGGGCTCGGGAAGTGAATTAAATACTATTTGGAGGCATTTAATGTTCAAGCAAAAACAGCAGATTTTTGACAAAAGAGATAACACCCCCCCATTACGTCATGCTTCAGAAATGTGGAAAATGATCCGTTTTCAAATGTGTTATTTTTGAACGTCAGTTCACATTTGTAGGTGGATCATCAGTGTTAGAGCTAAAATTAGCATGTTTAAAGGGATTTTCATGCTTCCAGGGGCTCGGGAAGTGAATTAAATACTATTTGGAGGCATTTAATGTTCAAGCAAAAACAGCTGATTTTTGACAAAAGAGATAACACCCCCCCATTACGTCATGCTTCAGAAATGTGGAAAATGGTCAGTTTTCAAATGTTTTATTTTTGAACATCAGTTCACATTTGTAGGTTGATCATCAGTGTTAGAGCTAAAATTAGCATGTTTAAAGTGATTTTCATGCTTCCAGGGACCCTAAACACAAGATTTATGGAATGGTTAAAAGTGCATGAAAATGGCCAATTTACTCACTCTGAGTTCTCAAAAAGGGTTTCTTCACCCCGGGAAGTTAATTAAATACCATTTGGAGGCATTTAATGTTCAAGCAAAAACGGCTGATTTTCGACAAAAGAGATAACACCCCCCCTTTACGTCATGCTTCAGAAATGTGGAAAATGGTCCGTTTTCAAATGTTTTATTTTTGAACGTCAGTTCACATTTGTAGGTTGATCATCAGTGTTAGAGCTAAAATTAGCATGTTTAAAGTGATTTTCATGCTTCCAGGGGCTCGGGAAGTGGATTAAATACAATTTGGAGGCATTTAATGTTCAAGCAAAAACGGCTGATTTTTGACAAAAGAGATAACACCCCCCCATTACGTCATGCTTCAGAAATGTGGAAAATGGTCCGTTTTCAAATGTTTTAATTTTGAACGTCAGTTCACATTTGTAGGTTGATCATCAGTGTTAGAGCTAAAATTAGCATGTTAAAAGTGATTTTCATGCTTCCAGGGGCCCTAAACACAAGATTTATGGAATGGTTAAAAGTGCATGAAAATGGCCAATTTACTCACTCTGAGTTCTCAAAAAGGATTTCTTCACCCCGGAAAGTTAATTAAATACCATTTGGAGGCATTTAATGTTCAAGCAAAAACGGCTGATTTTCGACAAAAGAGATAACACCCCCCCATTACGTCATGCTTCAGAAATGTGGAAAATGGTCCGTTTTCAAATGTTTTATTTTTGAACAACAGTTCACATTTGTAGGTGGATCATCAGTGTTAGAGCTAAAATTAGCATGTTTAAAGTTATTTTCATGCTTCCAGGGGCTCGGGAAGTGAATTACATACTATTTGGAGGCATTTAATGTTCAAGCAAAAACGGCTGATTTTTGACAAAAGAGATAACACCCCCCCATTACGTCATGCTTCCGAAATGTGGAAAATGGTCCGTTTTCAAATGTTTTATTTTTGAACGTCAGTTCACATTTGTAGGTTGATCATCAGTGTTAGAGCTAAAATTAGCATGTTTAAAGTGATTTTCATGCTTCCAGGGGCCCTAAACACAAGATTTATGGAATGGTTAAAAGTGCATGAAAATGGCCAATTTACTCACTCTGAGTTCTCAAAAAGGGTTTCTTCACCCCGGGAAGTTAATTAAATACCATTTGGAGGCATTTAATGTTCAAGCAAAAACGGCTGATTTTCGACAAAAGAGATAACACCCCCCCCCCCATTACGTCATGCTTCAGAAATGTGGAAAATGGTCCGTTTTCAAATGTTTTATTTTTGAATGTCAGTTCACATTTGTAGGTGGATCATCAGTGTTAGAGCTAAAATTAGCATGTTTAAAGTGATTTTCATGCTTCCAGGGGCTCGGGAAGTGAATTAAATACTATTTGGAGGAATTTAATGTTCAAGCAAAAACAGCTGATTTTTGACAAAAGAGATAACACCCCCCCATTACGTCATGCTTCAGAAATGTGGAAAATGGTCCGTTTTCAAATGTTTTATTTTTGAACGTCAGTTCACATTTGTAGGTGGATCATCAGTGTTAGAGCTAAAATTAGCATGTTTAAAGGGATTTTCATGCTTCCAGGAGCTCGGGAAGTGAATTAAATACTATTTGGAGGCATTTAATGTTCAAGCAAAAACAGCTGATTTTTGACAAAAGAGATAACACCCCCCCATTACGTCATGCTTCAGAAATGTGGAAAATGGTCCGTTTTCAAATGTTTTATTTTTGAACGTCAGTTCACATTTGTAGGTTGATCATCAGTGTTAGAGCTAAAATTAGCATGTTTAAAGTGATTTTCATGCTTCCAGGGGCTCGGGAAGTGAATTAAATACTATTTGGAGGCATTTAATGTTCAATCAAAAACGGCTGATTTTTGACAAAAGAGATAACACCCCCCCATTACGTCATGCTTCAGAAATGTGGAAAATGGTCCGTTTTCAAATGTTTTATTTTTGAACGTCAGTTCACATTTGTAGGTTGATCATCAGTGTTAGAGCTAAAATTAGCATGTTTAAAGTGATTTTCATGCTTCCACGGGCTCGGGAAGTGAATTAAATACTATTTGGAGGCATTTAATGTTCAAGTAAAAATAGCTGATTTTTGACAAAAGAGATAACACCCCCCCATTATGTCATGCTTCAGAAATGTGGAAAATGGTCCGTTTTCAAATGTTTTATTTTTGAACGTCAGTTCACATTTGTAGGTGAATCATCAGTGTTAGAGCTAAAATTAGCATGTTTAAAGTCATTTTCATGCTTCCAGGGGCCCTAAACACAAGATTTATGGAATGGTTAAAAGTGCATGAAAATGGCCAATTTACTCACTCTGAGTTCTCAAAAAGGGTTTCTTCACCCCGGGAAGTTAATTAAATACCATTTGGAGGCATTTAATGTTCAAGCAAAAACGGCTGATTTTTGACAACAGAGATAACACCCCCCCCCCATTACGTCATGCTTCAGAAATCTGGAAAATGGTCCGTTTTCAAATGTTTTATTTTTGAATGTCAGTTCACATTTGTAGGTGGATCATCAGTGTTAGAGCTAAAATTAGCATGTTTAAAGTGATTTTAATGCTTCCAGGGGCTCGGGAAGTGAATTAAATACTATTTGGAGGCATTTAATGTTCAAGCAAAAACGGCTGATTTTTGACAAAAGAGATAACACCCCCCCATTACGTCATGCTTCAGAAATGTGGAAAATGGTCCGTTTTCAAATGTTTTATTTTTGAACGTCAGTTCACATTTGTAGGTGGATCATCAGTGTTAGAGCTAAAATTAGCATGTTTAAAGGGATTTTCATGCTTCCAGGGGCTCGGGAAGTGAATTAAATACTATTTGGAGGCATTTAATGTTCAAGCAAAAACAGCAGATTTTTGACAAAAGAGATAACACCCCCCCATTACGTCATGCTTCAGAAATGTGGAAAATGATCCGTTTTCAAATGTTTTATTTTTGAACGTCAGTTCACATTTGTAGGTGGATCATCAGTGTTAGAGCTAAAATTAGCATGTTTAAAGGGATTTTCATGCTTCCAGGGGCTCGGGAAGTGAATTAAATACTATTTGGAGGCATTTAATGTTCAAGCAAAAACAGCTGATTTTTGACAAAAGAGATAACACCCCCCCATTACGTCATGCTTCAGAAATGTGGAAAATGGTCAGTTTTCAAATGTTTTATTTTTGAACATCAGTTCACATTTGTAGGTTGATCATCAGTGTTAGAGCTAAAATTAGCATGTTTAAAGTGATTTTCATGCTTCCAGGGGCCCTAAACACAAGATTTATGGAATGGTTAAAAGTGCATGAAAATGGCCAATTTACTCACTCTGAGTTCTCAAAAAGGGTTTCTTCACCCCGGGAAGTTAATTAAATACCATTTGGAGGCATTTAATGTTCAAGCAAAAACGGCTGATTTTTGACAAAAGAGATAACACCCCCCCATTACGTCATGCTTCAGAAATGTGGAAAATGGTCCGTTTTCAAATGTTTTATTTTTGAACGTCAGTTCACATTTGTAGGTTGATCATCAGTGTTAGAGCTAAAATTAGCATGTTTAAAGTGATTTTCATGCTTCCAGGGGCTCGGGAAGTGAATTAAATACAATTTGGAGGCATTTAATGTTCAAGCAAAAACGGCTGATTTTTGACAAAAGAGATAACACCCCCCCATTACGTCATGCTTCAGAAATGTGGAAAATGGTCCGTTTTCAAATGTTTTATTTTTGAACGTCAGTTCACATTTGTAGGTTGATCATCAGTGTTAGAGCTAACATTAGTATGTTTAAAGTGATTTTCATGCTTCCAGGGGCCCTAAACACAAGATTTACGGAATGGTTAAAAGTGCATGAAAATGGCCAATTTAGTCACTCTGAGTTCTCAAAAAGGGGCAAAAACGGCTGATTCTCGACAAAAGAGATAACACCCCCCCATTACGTCATGCTTCAGAAATGTGGAAAATGATCCGTTTTCAAATGTTTTATTTTTGAACTTCAGTTCACATTTGTAGGTGGATCATCAGTGTTAGAGCTAAAATTAGCATGTTTAAAGGGATTTTCATGCTTCCAGGGGCTCGGGAAGTGAATTAAATACTATTTGGAGGCATTTAATGTTCAAGCAAAAACAGCTGATTTTTGACAAAAGAGATAACACCCCCCCATTACGTCATGCTTCAGAAATGTGGCAAATGGTCCGTTTTCAAATGTTTTATTTTTGAACGTCAGTTCACATTTGTAGGTTGATCATCAGTGTTAGAGCTAAAATTAGCATGTTTAAAGTGATTTTCATGCTTCCAGGGGCCCTAAACACAAGATTTATGGAATGGTTAAAAGTGCATGAAAATGGCCAATTTACTCACTCTGAGTTCTCAAAAAGGATTTCTTCACCCCGGGAAGTTAATTAAATACCATTTGGAGGCATTTAATGTTCAAGCAAAAACGGCTGATTTTCGACAAAAGAGATAACACCCCCCCATTACGTCATGCTTCAGAAATGTGGAGAATGGTCAGTTTTCAAATGTTTTATTTTTGAACGTCAGTTCACATTTGTAGGTGGATCATCAGTGTTAAAGCTAAAATTAGCATGTTTAAAGTGATTTTCATGCTTCCAGGGGCTCGGGAAGTGAATTAAATACTATTTGGAGGCATTTATTGTTCAATCAAAAACGGCTGATTTTTGACAAAAGAGATAACACCCCCCCATTACGTCATGCTTCAGAAATGTGGAAAATGGTCCGTTTTCAAATGTTTTATTTTTGAACGTCAGTTCACATTTGTAGGTTGATCATCAGTGTTAGAGCTAAAATTAGCATGTTTAAAGTGATTTTCATGCTTCCAGGGGCCCTAAACACAAGATTTATGGAATGGTTAAAAGTGCATGAAAATGGCCAATTTACTCACTCTGAGTTCTCAAAAAGGGTTTCTTCGCCCCGGGAAGTTAATTAAATACCATTTGGAGGCATTTAATATTCAAGCAAAAACGGCTGATTTTCGACAAAAGAGATAACACCCCCCCATTACGTCATGCTTCAGAAATGTGGAAAATGGTCCGTTTTCAAATGTTTTATTTTTGAACAACAGTTCACATTTGTAGGTGGATCATCAGTGTTAGAGCTAAAATTAGCATGTTTAACCCTTTCGATGCTGATGACGAGCTCAGCTCGTCATCACCCACGGGTGTCGTGTGCTGATGACGAGCTGAGCTCGTCATAGTGCCACTAAAATGGCATTTTCCAGCGCTGGGGGGGGAAACGCCCAGCAGCCATGTGGTTAAAGTGATTTTCATGCTTCCAGGGGCTCGGGAAGTGAATTAAATACTATTTGGAGGAATTTAATGTTCAAGCAAAAACGGCTGATTTTTGACAAAAGAGATAACACCCCCCCATTACGTCATGCTTCAGAAATGTGAAAAATGGTCCGTTTTCAAATGTTTTATTTTTGAACGTCAGTTCACATTTGTAGGTTGATCATCAGTGTTAGAGCTAAAATTAGCATGTTTAAAGTGATTTTCATGCTAACAGGGGCCCTAAACACAAGATTTATGGAATGGTTAAAAGTGCATGAAAATGGCCAATTTACTCACTCTGAGTTCTCAAAAAGGATTTCTTCACCCCGGGAAGTTAATTAAATACCATTTGGAGGCTTTTAATGTTCAAGCAAAAACGGCTGATTTTCGACAAAAGAGATAACACCCCCCATTACGTCATGCTTCAGAAATGTGGAAAATGGTCCGTTTTCAAATGTTTTATTTTTGAACGTCAGTTCACATTTGTAGGTGGATCATCAGTGTTAGAGCTAAAATTAGCATGTTTAAAGTGATTTTCATGCTTCCAGGGGCTCGGGAAGTGAATTAAATACTATTTGGAGGAATATAATGTTCAAGCAAAAACGGCTGATTTTTGACAAAAGAGATAACACCCCCCCTATTACGTCATGCTTCAGAAATGTGAAAAATGGTCCGTTTTCAAATGTTTTATTTTTGAATGTCAGTTCACATTTGTAGGTTGATCATCAGTGTTAGAGCTAAAATTAGTATGTTTAAAGTGATTTTCATGCTTCCAGGGGCCCTAAACACAAGATTTACGGAATGGTTAAAAGTGCATGAAAATGGCCAATTTACTCACTCTGAGTTCTCAAAAAGGGTTTCTTCACCCCGGGAAGTTAATTAAATACCATTTGGAGGCATTTAATGTTCAAGCAAAAACGGCTGATTTTCGACAAAAGAGATAACACCCCCCCATTACGTCATGCTTCAGAAATGTGGAAAATGATCCGTTTTCAAATGTTTTATTTTTGAACGTCAGTTCACATTTGTAGGTGGATCATCAGTGTTAGAGCTAAAATTAGCATGTTTAAAGGGATTTTCATGCTTCCAGGAGCTCGGGAAGTGAATTAAATACTATTTGGAGGCATTTAATGTTCAAGCAAAAACAGCTGATTTTTGACAAAAGAGATAACACCCCCCCATTACGTCATGCTTCAGAAATGTGGAGAATGGTCAGTTTTCAAATGTTTTATTTTTGAACGTCAGTTCACATTTGTAGGTGGATCATCAGTGTTAAAGCTAAAATTAGCATGTTTAAAGTGATTTTCATGCTTCCAGGGGCTCGGGAAGTGAATTAAATACTATTTGGAGGCATTTAATGTTCAATCAAAAACGGCTGATTTTTGACAAAAGAGATAACACCCCCCCCCATTACGTCATGCTTCAGAAATGTGGAAAATGGTTCGTTTTCAAATGTTTTATTTTTGAACGTTAGTTCACATTTGTAGGGTGATCATCAGTGTTAGAGCTAAAATTAGCATGTTTAAAGTGATTTTCATGCTTCCAGGGGCTCGGGAAGTGAATTAAATACTATTTGGAGGCATTTAATGTTCAAGCAAAAATGGCTGATTTTTGACAAAAGAGATAACACCCCCCCCATTACGTCATGCTTCAGAAATGTGGAAAATGGTCCGTTTTCAAATGTTTTATTTTTGAACGTCAGTTCACATTTGTAGGTGAATCATCAGTGTTAGAGCTAAAATTAGCATGTTTAAAGTGATTTTCATGCTTCCAGGGGCCCTAAACACAAGATTTATGGAATGGTTAAAAGTGCATGAAAATGGCCAATTTACTCACTCTGAGTTCTCAAAAAGGGTTTCTTCACCCCGGGAAGTTAATTAAATACCATTTGGAGGCATTTAATGTTCAAGCGAAAACGGCTGATTTTCGACAAAAGAGATAACACCCCCCCATTATGTCATGCTTCAGAAATGTGGAAAATGGTCCGTTTTCAAATGTTTTATTTTTGAACGTCAGTTCACATTTGTAGGTGAATCATCAGTGTTAGAGCTAAAATTAGCATGTTTAAAGTGATTTTCATGCTTCCAGGGGCCCTAAACACAAGATTTATGGAATGGTTAAAAGTGCATGAAAATGGCCAATTTACTCACTCTGAGTTCTCAAAAAGGGTTTCTTCACCCCGGGAAGTTAATTAAATACCATTTGGAGGCATTTAATGTTCAAGCAAAAACGGCTGATTTTTGACAAAAGAGATAACACCCCCCCCCCCCATTACGTCATGCTTCAGAAATGTGGAAAATGGTCCATTTTCAAATGTTTTATTTTTGAATGTCAGTTCACATTTGTAGGTGGATCATCAGTGTTAGAGCTAAAATTAGCATGTTTAAAGTGATTTTAATGCTTCCAGGGGCTCGGGAAGTGAATTAAATACTATTTGGAGGCATTTAATGTTCAAGCAAAAACGGCTGATTTTTGACAAAAGAGATAACACCCCCCCATTACGTCATGCTTCAGAAATGTGGAAAATGGTCCGTTTTCAAATGTTTTATTTTTGAACGTCAGTTCACATTTGTAGGTGGATCATCAGTGTTAGAGCTAAAATTAGCATGTTTAAAGGGATTTTCATGCTTCCAGGGGCTCGGGAAGTGAATTAAATACTATTTGGAGGCATTTAATGTTCAAGCAAAAACAGCAGATTTTTGACAAAAGAGATAACACCCCCCCATTACGTCATGCTTCAGAAATGTGGAAAATGATCCGTTTTCAAATGTGTTATTTTTGAACGTCAGTTCACATTTGTAGGTGGATCATCAGTGTTAGAGCTAAAATTAGCATGTTTAAAGGGATTTTCATGCTTCCAGGGGCTCGGGAAGTGAATTAAATACTATTTGGAGGCATTTAATGTTCAAGCAAAAACAGCTGTTTTTTGACAAAAGAGATAACACCCCCCCATTACGTCATGCTTCAGAAATGTGGAAAATGGTCAGTTTTCAAATGTTTTATTTTTGAACATCAGTTCACATTTGTAGGTTGATCATCAGTGTTAGAGCTAAAATTAGCATGTTTAAAGTGATTTTCATGCTTCCAGGGGCTCGGGAAGTGAATTAAATACTATTTGGAGGCATTTAATGTTCAAGCAAAAACGGCTGATTTTTGACAAAAGAGATAACACCCCCC
Source organism: Lissotriton vulgaris (assembly GCF_964263255.1). NCBI lineage: Eukaryota > Metazoa > Chordata > Amphibia > Caudata > Salamandridae > Lissotriton > Lissotriton vulgaris. The sequence goes on along the minus strand of NW_028251597.1, from coordinate 235,881 downwards.
CATTACGTCATGCTTCAGAAATGTGGAAAATAGTCCGTTTTCAAATGTTTTATTTTTGAACGTCAGTTCACATTTGTAGGTTGATCATCAGTGTTAGAGCTAAAATTAGCATGTTTAAAGTGATTTTCATGCTTCCAGGGGCCCTAAACACAAGATTTATGGAATGGTTAAAAGTGCATGAAAATGGCCAATTTACTCACTCTGAGTTCTCAAAAAGGGTTTCTTCGCCCCGGGAAGTTAATTAAATACCATTTGGAGGCATTTAATATTCAAGCAAAAACGGCTGATTTTCGACAAAAGAGATAACACCCCCCCATTACGTCATGCTTCAGAAATGTGGAAAATGGTCCGTTTTCAAATGTTTTATTTTTGAACAACAGTTCACATTTGTAGGTGGATCATCAGTGTTAGAGCTAAAATTAGCATGTTTAAAGTGATTTTCATGCTTCCAGGGGCTCGGGAAGTGAATTACATACTATTTGGAGGCATTTAATGTTCAAGCAAAAACGGCTGATTTTTGACAAAAGAGATAACACCCCCCCATTACGTCATGCTTCAGAAATGTGGAAAATGGTCCGTTTTCAAATGTTTTATTTTTGGACGTCAGTTCACATTTGTAGGTTGATCATCAGTGTTAGAGCTAAAATTAGCATGTTTAAAGTGATTTTCATGCTTCCAGGGGCTCGGGAAGTGAATTAAATACAATTTGGAGGCATTTAATGTTCAAGCAAAAACGGCTGATTTTTGACAAAAGAGATAACACCCCCCCCATTACGTCATGCTTCAGAAATGTGGAAAATGGTCCGTTTTCAAATGTTTTATTTTTGGACGTCAGTTCACATTTGTAGGTTGATCATCAGTGTTAGAGCTAAAATTAGTATGTTTAAAGTGATTTTCATGCTTCCAGGGGCCCTAAACACAAGATTTACGGAATGGTTAAAAGTGCATGAAAATGGCCAATTTACTCACTCTGAGTTCTCAAAAAGGGTTTCTTCACCCCGGGAAGTTAATTAAATACCACTTGGAGGCATTTAATGTTCAAGCAAAAACGGCTGATTTTCGACAAAAGAGATAACACCCCCCCATTACGTCATGCTTCAGAAATGTGGAAAATGATCCGTTTTCAAATGTTTTATTTTTGAACGTCAGTTCACATTTGTAGGTGGATCATCAGTGTTGGAGCTAAAATTAGCATGTTTAAAGGGATTTTCATGCTTCCAGGGGCTCGGGAAGTGAATTAAATACTATTTGGAGGCATTTAATGTTCAAGCAAAAACGGCTGATTTTTGACAAAAGAGATAACACCCCCCCATTACGTCATGCTTGAGAAATGTGGAAAATGGTCCGTTTTCAAATGTTTTATTTTTGAACGTCAGTTCACATTTGTAGGTGGATCATCAGTGTTAGAGCTAAAATTAGCATGTTTAAAGTGATTTTCATGCTTCCAGGGGCTCGGGAAGTGAATTAAATACTATTTGGAGGCATTTAATGTTCAAGCAAAAACGGCTGATTTTTGACAAAAGAGATAACACCCCCCCATTACGTCATGCTTCAGAAATGTGGAGAATGGTCCGTTTTCAAATGTTTTATTTTTGAACGTCAGTTCACATTTGTAGGTGGATCATCAGTGTTAGAGCTAAAATTAGCATGTTTAAAGTGAGTTTCATGCTTCCAGGGGCTCGGGAAGTGAATTAAATACTATTTGGAGGCATTTAATGTTCAATCAAAAACGGCTGATTTTTGACAAAAGAGATAACACCCCCCCATTACGTCATGCTTCAGAAATGTGGAAAATGGTCCGTTTTCAAATGTTTTATTTTTGAACGTCAGTTCACATTTGTAGGTTGATCATCAGTGTTAGAGCTAAAATTAGCATGTTTAAAGTGATTTTCATGCTTCCAGGGGCTCGGGAAGTGAATTAAATACTATTTGGAGGCATTTAATGTTCAAGCAAAAATGGCTGATTTTTGACAAAAGAGATAACACCCCCCCATTACGTCATGCTTCAGAAATGTGGAAAATGGTCAGTTTTCAAATGTTTTATTTTTGAACGTCAGTTCACATTTGTAGGTGAATCATCAGTGTTAGAGCTAAAATTAGCATGTTTAAAGTGATTTTCATGCTTCCAGGGGCCCTAAACACAAGATTTATGGAATGGTTAAAAGTGCATGAAAATGGCCAATTTACTCACTCTGAGTTCTCAAAAAGGGTTTCTTCACCCCGGGAAGTTAATTAAATACCATTTGGAGGCATTTAATGTTCAAGCAAAAACGGCTGATTTTTGACAAAAGAGATAACACCCCCCATTACGTCATGCTTCAGAAATGTGGAAAATGGTCCGTTTTCAAATGTTTTATTTTTGAATGTCAGTTCACATTTGTAGGTTGATCATCAGTGTTAGAGCTAAAATTAGCATGTTTAAAGTGATTTTCATGCTTCCAGGGGCCCTAAACACAAGATTTATGGAATGGTTAAAAGTGCATGAAAATGGCCAATTTACTCACTCTGAGTTCTCAAAAAGGGTTTCTTCGCCCCGGGAAGTTAATTAAATACCATTTGGAGGCATTTAATATTCAAGCAAAAACGGCTGATTTTCGACAAAAGAGATAACAGCCCCCCATTACGTCATGCTTCAGAAATGTGGAAAATGGTCCGTTTTCAAATGTTTTATTTTTGAACAACAGTTCACATTTGTAGGTGGATCATCAGTGTTAGAGCTAAAATTAGCATGTTTAAAGTGATTTTCATGCTTCCAGGGGCTCGGGAAGTGAATTAAATACTATTTGGAGGCATTTAATGTTCAAGCAAAAACGGCTGATTTTTGACAAAAGAGATAACACCCCCCCATTACGTCATGCTTGAGAAATGTGGAAAATGGTCCGTTTTCAAATGTTTTATTTTTGAACGTCAGTTCACATTTGTAGGTGGATCATCAGTGTTAGAGCTAAAATTAGCATGTTTAAAGTGATTTTCATGCTTCCAGGGGCTCGGGAAGTGAATTAAATACTATTTGGAGGAATTTAATGTTCAAGCAAAAACGGCTGATTTTTGACAAAAGAGATAACACCCCCCCCATTACGTCATGCTTCAGAAATGTGGAGAATGGTCCGTTTTCAAATGTTTTATTTTTGAACGTCAGTTCACATTTGTAGGTGGATCATCAGTGTTAGAGCTAAAATTAGCATGTTTAAAGTGAGTTTCATGCTTCCAGGGGCTCGGGAAGTGAATTAAATACTATTTGGAGGCATTTAATGTTCAATCAAAAACGGCTGATTTTTGACAAAAGAGATAACACCCCCCCCATTACGTCATGCTTCAGAAATGTGGAAAATGGTCCGTTTTCAAATGTTTTATTTTTGAACGTCAGTTCACATTTGTAGGTTGATCATCAGTGTTAGAGCTAAAATTAGCATGTTTAAAGTGATTTTCATGCTTCCAGGGGCTCGGGAAGTGAATTAAATACTATTTGGAGGCATTTAATGTTCAAGCAAAAATGGCTAATTTTTGACAAAAGAGATAACACCCCCCCATTACGTCATGCTTCAGAAATGTGGAAAATGGTCCGTTTTCAAATGTTTTATTTTTGAACGTCAGTTCACATTTGTAGGTGAATCATCAGTGTTAGAGCTAAAATTAGCATGTTTAAAGTGATTTTCATGCTTCCAGGGGCCCTAAACACAAGATTTATGGAATGGTTAAAAGTGCATGAAAATGGCCAATTTACTCACTCTGAGTTCTCAAAAAGGGTTTCTTCACCCCGGGAAGTTAATTAAATACCATTTGGAGGCATTTAATGTTCAAGCAAAAACGGCTGATTTTTGACAAAAGAGATAACACCCCCCATTACGTCATGCTTCAGAAATGTGGAAAATGGTCCGTTTTCAAATGTTTTATTTTTGAACGTCAGTTCACATTTGTAGGTGAATCATCAGTGTTAGAGCTAAAATTAGCATGTTTAAAGTGATTTTCATGCTTCCAGGGGCCCTAAACACAAGATTTATGGAATGGTTAAAAGTGCATGAAAATGGCCAATTTACTCACTCTGAGTTCTCAAAAAGGGTTTCTTCACCCCGGGAAGTTAATTAAATACCATTTGGAGGCATTTAATGTTCAAGCAAAAACGGCTGATTTTCGACAAAAGAGATAACACCCCCCCCATTACGTCATGCTTCAGAAATGTGGAAAATGATCCGTTTTCAAATGTTTTATTTTTGAACGTCAGTTCACATTTGTAGGTGGATCATCAGTGTTAGAGCTAAAATTAGCATGTTTAAAGTGATTTTCATGCTTCCAGGGGCTCGGGAAGTGAATTAAATACTATTTGGAGGCATTTAATGTTCAAGCAAAAACGGCTGATTTTTATCAAAAGAGATAACACCCCCCCATTACGTCATGCTTCAGAAATGTGGAAAATAGTCCGTTTTCAAATGTTTTATTTTTGAACGTCAGTTCACATTTGTAGGTTGATCATCAGTGTTAGAGCTAAAATTAGCATGTTTAAAGTGATTTTCATGCTTCCAGGGGCTCGGGAAGTGAATTAAATACTATTTGGAGGCATTTAATGTTCAAGCAAAAACGGCTGATTTTTGACAAAAGAGATAACACCCCCCCATTACGTCATGCTTCAGAAATGTGGAAAATAGTCTGTTTTCAAATGTTTTATTTTTGAACGTCAGTTCACATTTGTAGGTTGATCATCAGTGTTAGAGCTAAAATTAGCATGTTTAAAGTGATTTTCATGCTTCCAGGGGCCCTAAACACAAGATTTATGGAATGGTTAAAAGTGCATGAAAATGGCCAATTTACTCACTCTGAGTTCTCAAAAAGGGTTTCTTCGCCCCGGGAAGTTAATTAAATACCATTTGGAGGCATTTAATATTCAAGCAAAAACGGCTGATTTTCGACAAAAGAGATAACACCCCCCCTTACGTCCTGCTTCAGAAATGTGGAAAATGGTCCGTTTTCAAATGTTTTATTTTTGAACAACAGTTCACATTTGTAGGTGGATCATCAGTGTTAGAGCTAAAATTAGCATGTTTAAAGTGATTTTCATGCTTCCAGGGGCTCGGGAAGTGAATTACATACTATTTGGAGGCATTTAATGTTCAAGCAAAAACGGCTGATTTTTGACAAAAGAGATAACACCCCCCCATTACGTCATGCTTCAGAAATGTGGAAAATGGTCCGTTTTCAAATGTTTTATTTTTGAACGTCAGTTCACATTTGTAGGTTGATCATCAGTGTTAGAGCTAAAATTAGCATGTTTAAAGTGATTTTCATGCTTCCAGGGGCCCTAAACACAAGATTTATGGAATCTTTAAAAGTGCATGAAAATGGCCAATTTACTCACTCTGAGTTCTCAAAAAGGGTTTCTTCACCCCGGGAAGTTAATTAAATACCATTTGGAGGCATTTAATGTTCAAGCAAAAACGGCTGATTTTCGACAAAAGAGATAACACCCCCCCCATTACGTCATGCTTCAGAAATGTGGAAAATGGTCCGTTTTCAAATGTTTTATTTTTGAATGTCAGTTCACATTTGTAGGTGGATCATCAGTGTTAGAGCTAAAATTAGCATGTTTAAAGTGATTTTCATGCTTCCAGGGGCTCGGGAAGTGAATTAAATACTATTTGGAGGAATTTAATGTTCAAGCAAAAACAGCTGATTTTTGACAAAAGAGATAACACCCCCCCATTACGTCATGCTTCAGAAATGTGGAAAATGGTCCGTTTTCAAATGTTTTATTTTTGAACGTCAGTTCACATTTGTAGGTGGATCATCAGTGTTAGAGCTAAAATTAGCATGTTTAAAGGGATTTTCATGCTTCCAGGAGCTCGGGAAGTGAATTAAATACTATTTGGAGGCATTTAATGTTCAAGCAAAAACAGCTGATTTTTGACAAAAGAGATAACACCCCCCCATTACGTCATGCTTCAGAAATGTGGAAAATGGTCAGTTTTCAAATGTTTTATTTTTGAACGTCAGTTCACATTTGTAGGTTGATCATCAGTGTTAGAGCTAAAATTAGCATGTTTAAAGTGATTTTCATGCTTCCAGGGGCCCTAAACACAAGATTTATGGAATGGTTAAAAGTGCATGAAAATCGCCAATTTACTCACTCTGAGTTCTCAAAAAGGGTTTCTTCACCCCGGGAAGTTAATTAAATACCATTTGGAGGCATTTAATGTTCAAGCGAAAACGGCTGATTTTCGACAAAAGAGATAACACCCCCCCATTACGTCATGCTTCAGAAATGTGGAGAATGGTCCGTTTTCAAATGTTTTATTTTTGAACGTCAGTTCACATTTGTAGGTGGATCATCAGTGTTAGAGCTAAAATTAGCATGTTTAAAGTGATTTTCATGCTTCCAGGGGCTCGGGAAGTGAATTAAATACTATTTGGAGGCATTTAATGTTCAATCAAAAACGGCTGATTTTTGACAAAAGAGATAACACCCCCCCATTACGTCATGCTTCAGAAATGTGGAAAATGGTCCGTTTTCAAATGTTTTATTTTTGAACGTCAGTTCACATTTGTAGGTTGATCATCAGTGTTAGAGCTAAAATTAGCATGTTTAAAGTGATTTTCATGCTTCCAGGGGCTCGGGAAGTGAATTAAATACTATTTGGAGGCATTTAATGTTCAAGCAAAAATGGCTGATTTTTGACAAAAGAGATAACACCCCCCATTATGTCATGCTTCAGAAATGTGGAAAATGGTCCGTTTTCAAATGTTTTATTTTTGAACGTCAGTTCACATTTGTAGGTGAATCATCAGTGTTAGAGCTAAAATTAGCATGTTTAAAGTGATTTTTATGCTTCATGGGGCCCTAAACACAAGATTTATGGAATGGTTAAAAGTGCATGAAAATGGCCAATTTACTCACTCTGAGTTCTCAAAAAGGGTTTCTTCACCCGGGAAGTTAATTAAATACCATTTGGAGGCATTTAATGTTCAAGCAAAAACGGCTGATTTTTGACAAAAGAGATAACACCCCCCCCCCCATTACGTCATGCTTCAGAAATGTGGAAAATGGTCCATTTTCAAATGTTTTATTTTTGAATGTCAGTTCACATTTGTAGGTGGATCATCAGTGTTAGAGCTAAAATTAGCATGTTTAAAGTGATTTTAATGCTTCCAGGGGCTCGGGAAGTGAATTAAATACTATTTGGAGGCATTTAATGTTCAAGCAAAAACGGCTGATTTTTGACAAAAGAGATAACACCCCCCCATTACGTCATGCTTCAGAAATGTGGAAAATGGTCCGTTTTCAAATGTTTTATTTTTGAACGTCAGTTCACATTTGTAGGTGGATCATCAGTGTTAGAGCTAAAATTAGCATGTTTAAAGTGATTTTCATGCTTCCAGGGGCCCTAAACACAAGATTTATGGAATGGTTAAAAGTGCATGAAAATCGCCAATTTACTCACTCTGAGTTCTCAAAAAGGGTTTCTTCACCCCGGGAAGTTAATTAAATACCATTTGGAGGCATTTAATGTTCAAGCGAAAACGGCTGATTTTCGACAAAAGAGATAACACCCCCCCATTACGTCATGCTTCAGAAATGTGGAGAATGGTCCGTTTTCAAATGTTTTATTTTTGAACGTCAGTTCACATTTGTAGGTGGATCATCAGTGTTAGAGCTAAAATTAGCATGTTTAAAGTGATTTTCATGCTTCCAGGGGCTCGGGAAGTGAATTAAATACTATTTGGAGGCATTTAATGTTCAATCAAAAACGGCTGATTTTTGACAAAAGAGATAACACCCCCCCATTACGTCATGCTTCAGAAATGTGGAAAATGGTCCATTTTCAAATGTTTTATTTTTGAACGTCAGTTCACATTTGTAGGTTGATCATCAGTGTTAGAGCTAAAATTAGCATGTTTAAAGTGATTTTCATGCTTCCAGGGGCTCGGGAAGTGAATTAAATACTATTTTGAGGCATTTAATGTTCAAGCAAAAATGGCTGATTTTTGACAAAAGAGATAACACCCCCCCATTACGTCATGCTTCAGAAATGTGGAAAATGGTCCGTTTTCAAATGTTTTATTTTTGAACGTCAGTTCACATTTGTAGGTGAATCATCAGTGTTAGAGCTAAAATTAGCATGTTTAAAGTGATTTTCATGCTTCCAGGGGCCCTAAACACAAGATTTATGGAATGGTTAAAAGTGCATGAAAATGGCCAATTTACTCACTCTGAGTTCTCAAAAAGGGTTTCTTCACCCCGGGAAGTTAATTAAATACCATTTGGAGGCATTTAATGTTCAAGCAAAAACGGCTGATTTTTGACAAAAGAGATAACACCCCCCCCCCCATTACGTCATGCTTCAGAAATGTGGAAAATGGTCCATTTTCAAATGTTTTATTTTTGAATGTCAGTTCACATTTGTAGGTGGATCATCAGTGTTAGAGCTAAAATTAGCATGTTTAAAGTGATTTTAATGCTTCCAGGGGCTCGGGAAGTGAATTAAATACTATTTGGAGGCATTTAATGTTCAAGCAAAAACGGCTGATTTTTGACAAAAGAGATAACACCCCCCCATTACGTCATGCTTCAGAAATGTGGAAAATGGTCCGTTTTCAAATGTTTTATTTTTGAACGTCAGTTCACATTTGTAGGTGGATCATCAGTGTTAGAGCTAAAATTAGCATGTTTAAAGGGATTTTCATGCTTCCAGGGGCTCGGGAAGTGAATTAAATACTATTTGGAGGCATTTAATGTTCAAGCAAAAACAGCAGATTTTTGACAAAAGAGATAACACCCCCCCATTACGTCATGCTTCAGAAATGTGGAAAATGATCCGTTTTCAAATGTTTTATTTTTGAACGTCAGTTCACATTTGTAGGTGGATCATCAGTGTTAGAGCTAAAATTAGCATGTTTAAAGGGATTTTCATGCTTCCAGGGGCTCGGGAAGTGAATTAAATACTATTTGGAGGCATTTAATGTTCAAGCAAAAACAGCTGATTTTTGACAAAAGAGATAACACCCCCCCATTACGTCATGCTTCAGAAATGTGGAAAATGGTCAGTTTTTAAATGTTTTATTTTTGAACATCAGTTCACATTTGTAGGTTGATCATCAGTGTTAGAGCTAAAATTAGCATGTTTAAAGTGATTTTCATGCTTCCAGGGACCCTAAACACAAGATTTATGGAATGGTTAAAAGTGCATGAAAATGGCCAATTTACTCACTCTGAGTTCTCAAAAAGGGTTTCTTCACCCCGGGAAGTTAATTAAATACCATTTGGAGGCATTTAATGTTCAAGCAAAAACGGCTGATTTTCGACAAAAGAGATAACACCCCGCCATTACGTCATGCTTCAGAAATGTGGAAAATGGTCCGTTTTCAAATGTTTTATTTTTGAACGTCAGTTCACATTTGTAGGTTGATCATCAGTGTTAGAGCTAAAATTAGCATGTTTAAAGTGATTTTCATGCTTCCAGGGGCTCGGGAAGTGAATTAAATACAATTTGGAGGCATTTAATGTTCAAGCAAAAACGGCTGATTTTTGACAAAAGAGATAACACCCCCCCATTACGTCATGCTTCAGAAATGTGGAAAATGGTCCGTTTTCAAATGTTTTATTTTTGAACGTCAGTTCACATTTGTAGGTAGATCATCAGTGTTAGAGCTAAAATTAGCATGTTTAAAGTGATTTTCATGCTTCCAGGGGCCCTAAACACAAGATTTATGGAATGGTTAAAAGTGCATGAAAATGGCCAATTTACTCACTCTGAGTTCTCAAAAAGGATTTCTTCACCCCGGGAAGTTAATTAAATACCATTTGGAGGCATTTAATGTTCAAGCAAAAACGGCTGATTTTCGACAAAAGAGATAACACCCCCCCATTACGTCATGCTTCAGAAATGTGGAAAATGGTCCGTTTTCAAATGTTTTATTTTTGAACAACAGTTCACATTTGTAGGTGGATCATCAGTGTTAGAGCTAAAATTAGCATGTTTAAAGTTATTTTCATGCTTCCAGGGGCTCGGGAAGTGAATTACATACTATTTGGAGGCATTTAATGTTCAAGCAAAAACGGCTGATTTTTGACAAAAGAGATAACACCCCCCCATTACGTCATGCTTCCGAAATGTGGAAAATGGTCCGTTTTCAAATGTTTTATTTTTGAACGTCAGTTCACATTTGTAGGTTGATCATCAGTGTTAGAGCTAAAATTAGCATGTTTAAAGTGATTTTCATGCTTCCAGGGGCCCTAAACACAAGGTTTATGGAATGGTTAAAAGTGCATGAAAATGGCCAATTTACTCACTCTGAGTTCTCAAAAAGGGTTTCTTCACCCCGGGAAGTTAATTAAATACCATTTGGAGGCATTTAATGTTCAAGCAAAAACGGCTGATTTTCGACAAAAGAGATAACACCCCCCCCCCCCATTACGTCATGCTTCAGAAATGTGGAAAATGGTCCGTTTTCAAATGTTTTATTTTTGAATGTCAGTTCACATTTGTAGGTGGATCATCAGTGTTAGAGCTAAAATTAGCATGTTTAAAGTGATTTTCATGCTTCCAGGGGCTCGGGAAGTGAATTAAATACTATTTGGAGGAATTTAATGTTCAAGCAAAAACAGCTGATTTTTGACAAAAGAGATAACACCCCCCCCATTACGTCATGCTTCAGAAATGTGGAAAATGGTCCGTTTTCAAATGTTTTATTTTTGAACGTCAGTTCACATTTGTAGGTGGATCATCAGTGTTAGAGCTAAAATTAGCATGTTTAAAGGGATTTTCATGCTTCCAGGAGCTCGGGAAGTGAATTAAATACTATTTGGAGGCATTTAATGTTCAAGCAAAAACAGCTGATTTTTGACAAAAGAGATAACACCCCCCCATTACGTCATGCTTCAGAAATGTGGAAAATGGTCCGTTTTCAAATGTTTTATTTTTGAACGTCAGTTCACATTTGTAGGTTGATCATCAGTGTTAGAGCTAAAATTAGCATGTTTAAAGTGATTTTCATGCTTCCAGGGGCTCGGGAAGTGAATTAAATACTATTTGGAGGCATTTAATGTTCAATCAAAAACGGCTGATTTTTGACAAAAGAGATAACACCCCCCCATTACGTCATGCTTCAGAAATGTGGAAAATGGTCCGTTTTCAAATGTTTTATTTTTGAACGTCAGTTCACATTTGTAGGTTGATCATCAGTGTTAGAGCTAAAATTAGCATGTTTAAAGTGATTTTCATGCTTCCACGGGCTCGGGAAGTGAATTAAATACTATTTGGAGGCATTTAATGTTCAAGCAAAAATGGCTGATTTTTGACAAAAGAGATAACACCCCCCCATTATGTCATGCTTCAGAAATGTGGAAAATGGTCCGTTTTCAAATGTTTTATTTTTGAACGTCAGTTCACATTTGTAGGTGAATCATCAGTGTTAGAGCTAAAATTAGCATGTTTAAAGTCATTTTCATGCTTCCAGGGGCCCTAAACACAAGATTTATGGAATGGTTAAAAGTGCATGAAAATGGCCAATTTACTCACTCTGAGTTCTCAAAAAGGGTTTCTTCACCCCGGGAAGTTAATTAAATACCATTTGGAGGCATTTAATGTTCAAGCAAAAACGGCTGATTTTTGACAACAGAGATAACACCCCCCCCCCATTACGTCATGCTTCAGAAATCTGGAAAATGGTCCGTTTTCAAATGTTTTATTTTTGAATGTCAGTTCACATTTGTAGGTGGATCATCAGTGTTAGAGCTAAAATTAGCATGTTTAAAGTGATTTTAATGCTTCCAGGGGCTCGGGAAGTGAATTAAATACTATTTGGAGGCATTTAATGTTCAAGCAAAAACGGCTGATTTTTGACAAAAGAGATAACACCCCCCCATTACGTCATGCTTCAGAAATGTGGAAAATGGTCCGTTTTCAAATGTTTTATTTTTGAACGTCAGTTCACATTTGTAGGTGGATCATCAGTGTTAGAGCTAAAATTAGCATGTTTAAAGGGATTTTCATGCTTCCAGGGGCTCGGGAAGTGAATTAAATACTATTTGGAGGCATTTAATGTTCAAGCAAAAACAGCAGATTTTTGACAAAAGAGATAACACCCCCCCATTACGTCATGCTTCAGAAATGTGGAAAATGATCCGTTTTCAAATGTTTTATTTTTGAACGTCAGTTCACATTTGTAGGTGGATCATCAGTGTTAGAGCTAAAATTAGCATGTTTAAAGGGATTTTCATGCTTCCAGGGGCTCGGGAAGTGAATTAAATACTATTTGGAGGCATTTAATGTTCAAGCAAAAACAGCTGATTTTTGACAAAAGAGATAACACCCCCCCATTACGTCATGCTTCAGAAATGTGGAAAATGGTCAGTTTTCAAATGTTTTATTTTTGAACATCAGTTCACATTTGTAGGTTGATCATCAGTGTTAGAGCTAAAATTAGCATGTTTAAAGTGATTTTCATGCTTCCAGGGGCCCTAAACACAAGATTTATGGAATGGTTAAAAGTGCATGAAAATGGCCAATTTACTCACTCTGAGTTCTCAAAAAGGGTTTCTTCACCCCGGGAAGTTAATTAAATACCATTTGGAGGCATTTAATGTTCAAGCAAAAACGGCTGATTTTCGACAAAAGAGATAACACCCCCCCATTACGTCATGCTTCAGAAATGTGGAAAATGGTCCGTTTTCAAATGTTTTATTTTTGAACGTCAGTTCACATTTGTAGGTTGATCATCAGTGTTAGAGCTAAAATTAGCATGTTTAAAGTGATTTTCATGCTTCCAGGGGCTCGGGAAGTGAATTAAATACAATTTGGAGGCATTTAATGTTCAAGCAAAAACGGCTGATTTTTGACAAAAGAGATAACACCCCCCCATTACGTCATGCTTCAGAAATGTGGAAAATGGTCCGTTTTCAAATGTTTTATTTTTGAACGTCAGTTCACATTTGTAGGTTGATCATCAGTGTTAGAGCTAACATTAGTATGTTTAAAGTGATTTTCATGCTTCCAGGGGCCCTAAACACAAGATTTACGGAATGGTTAAAAGTGCATGAAAATGGCCAATTTAGTCACTCTGAGTTCTCAAAAAGGGTTTCTTCACCCCGGGAAGTTAAATAAATACCATTTGGAGGCATTTAATGTTCAAGCAAAAACGGCTGATTCTCGACAAAAGAGATAACACCCCCCCATTACGTCATGCTTCAGAAATGTGGAAAATGATCCGTTTTCAAATGTTTTATTTTTGAACTTCAGTTCACAATTGTAGGTGGATCATCAGTGTTAGAGCTAAAATTAGCATGTTTAAAGGGATTTTCATGCTTCCAGGGGCTCGGGAAGTGAATTAAATACTATTTGGAGGCATTTAATGTTCAAGCAAAAACAGCTGATTTTTGACAAAAGAGATAACACCCCCCCATTACGTCATGCTTCAGAAATGTGGCAAATGGTCCGTTTTCAAATGTTTTATTTTTGAACGTCAGTTCACATTTGTAGGTTGATCATCAGTGTTAGAGCTAAAATTAGCATGTTTAAAGTGATTTTCATGCTTCCAGGGGCCCTAAACACAAGATTTATGGAATGGTTAAAAGTGCATGAAAATGGCCAATTTACTCACTCTGAGTTCTCAAAAAGGATTTCTTCACCCCGGGAAGTTAATTAAATACCATTTGGAGGCATTTAATGTTCAAGCAAAAACGGCTGATTTTCGACAAAAGAGATAACACCCCCCCATTACGTCATGCTTCAGAAATGTGGAGAATGGTCAGTTTTCAAATGTTTTATTTTTGAACGTCAGTTCACATTTGTAGGTGGATCATCAGTGTTAAAGCTAAAATTAGCATGTTTAAAGTGATTTTCATGCTTCCAGGGGCTCGGGAAGTGAATTAAATACTATTTGGAGGCATTTATTGTTCAATCAAAAACGGCTGATTTTTGACAAAAGAGATAACACCCCCCCATTACGTCATGCTTCAGAAATGTGGAAAATGGTCCGTTTTCAAATGTTTTATTTTTGAACGTCAGTTCACATTTGTAGGTTGATCATCAGTGTTAGAGCTAAAATTAGCATGTTTAAAGTGATTTTCATGCTTCCAGGGGCTCGGGAAGTGAATTAAATACTATTTGGAGGCATTTAATGTTCAATCAAAAACGGCTGATTTTTGACAAAAGAGATAACACCCCCCCATTACGTCATGCTTCAGAAATGTGGAAAATGGTCCGTTTTCAAATGTTTTATTTTTGAACGTCAGTTCACATTTGTAGGTTGATCATCAGTGTTAGAGCTAAAATTAGCATGTTTAAAGTGATTTTCATGCTTCCAGGGGCCCTAAACACAAGATTTATGGAATGGTTAAAAGTGCATGAAAATGGCCAATTTACTCACTCTGAGTTCTCAAAAAGGGTTTCTTCACCCCGGGAAGTTAATTAAATACCATTTGGAGGCATTTAATGTTCAAGCAAAAACGGCTGATTTTCGACAAAAGAGATAACACCCCCCCATTACGTCATGCTTCAGAAATGTGGAAAATGGTCCGTTTTCAAATGTTTTATTTTTGAACGTCAGTTCACATTTGTAGGTGGATCATCAGTGTTAGAGCTAAAATTAGCATGTTTAAAGTGATTTTCATGCTTCCAGGGGCTCGGAAGTGAATTAAATACTATTTGGAGGAATTTAATATTCAAGCAAAAACGGCTGATTTTTGACAAAAGAGATAACACCCCCCCATTACGTCATGCTTCAGAAATGTGAAAAATGGTCCATTTTCAAATGTTTTATTTTTGAACGTCAGTTCACATTTGTAGGTTGATCATCAGTGTTAGAGCTAAAATTAGCATGTTTAAAGTGATTTTCATGCTTCCAGGGGCCCTAAACACAAGATTTATGGAATGGTTAAAAGTGCATGAAAATGGCCAATTTACTCACTCTGAGTTCTCAAAAAGGGTTTCTTCGCCCCGGGAAGTTAATTAAATACCATTTGGAGGCATTTAATATTCAAGCAAAAACGGCTGATTTTCGACAAAAGAGATAACACCCCCCCATTACGTCATGCTTCAGAAATGTGGAAAATGGTCCGTTTTCAAATGTTTTATTTTTGAACAACAGTTCACATTTGTAGGTGGATCATCAGTGTTAGAGCTAAAATTAGCATGTTTAACCCTTTCGATGCTGATGACGAGCTCAGCTCGTCATCACCCACGGGTGTCGTGTGCTGATGACGAGCTGAGCTCGTCATAGTGCCACTAAAATGGCATTTTCCAGCACTGGGGGGGGAAACGCCCAGCAGCCATGTGGTTAAAGTGATTTTCATGCTTCCAGGGGCTCGGGAAGTGAATTAAATACTATTTGGAGGCTTTTAATGTTCAAGCAAAAACGGCTGATTTTCGACAAAAGAGATAACACCCCCCATTACGTCATGCTTCAGAAATGTGGAAAATGGTCCGTTTTCAAATGTTTTATTTTTGAACGTCAGTTCACATTTGTAGGTGGATCATCAGTGTTAGAGCTAAAATTAGCATGTTTAAAGTGATTTTCATGCTTCCAGGGGCTCGGGAAGTGAATTAAATACTATTTGGAGGAATTTAATGTTCAAGCAAAAACGGCTGATTTTTGACAAAAGAGATAACACCCCCCCTATTACGTCATGCTTCAGAAATGTGAAAAATGGTCCGTTTTCAAATGTTTTATTTTTGAATGTCAGTTCACATTTGTAGGTTGATCATCAGTGTTAGAGCTAAAATTAGTATGTTTAAAGTGATTTTCATGCTTCCAGGGGCCCTAAACACAAGATTTACGGAATGGTTAAAAGTGCATGAAAATGGCCAATTTACTCACTCTGAGTTCTCAAAAAGGGTTTCTTCACCCCGGGAAGTTAATTAAATACCATTTGGAGGCATTTAATGTTCAAGCAAAAACGGCTGATTTTCGACAAAAGAGATAACACCCCCCCCATTACGTCATGCTTCAGAAATGTGGAAAATGATCCGTTTTCAAATGTTTTATTTTTGAACGTCAGTTCACATTTGTAGGTGGATCATCAGTGTTAGAGCTAAAATTAGCATGTTTAAAGGGATTTTCATGCTTCCAGGAGCTCGGGAAGTGAATTAAATACTATTTGCAGGCATTTAATGTTCAAGCAAAAACAGCTGATTTTTGACAAAAGAGATAACACCCCCCCATTACGTCATGCTTCAGAAATGTGGAGAATGGTCAGTTTTCAAATGTTTTATTTTTGAACGTCAGTTCACATTTGTAGGTGGATCATCAGTGTTAAAGCTAAAATTAGCATGTTTAAAGTGATTTTCATGCTTCCAGGGGCTCGGGAAGTGAATTAAATACTATTTGGAGGCATTTAATGTTCAATGAAAAACGGCTGATTTTTGACAAAAGAGATAACACCCCCCCATTACGTCATGCTTCAGAAATGTGGAAAATGGTTTGTTTTCAAATGTTTTATTTTTGAACATTAGTTCACATTTGTAGGTTGATCATCAGTGTTAGAGCTAAAATTAGCATGTTTAAAGTGATTTTCATGCTTCCAGGGGCTCGGGAAGTGAATTAAATACTATTTGGAGGCATTTAATGTTCAAGCAAAAATGGCTGATTTTTGACAAAAGAGATAACACCCCCCCCATTACGTCATGCTTCAGAAATGTGGAAAATGGTCCGTTTTCAAATGTTTTATTTTTGAACGTCAGTTCACATTTGTAGGTGAATCATCAGTGTTAGAGCTAAAATTAGCATGTTTAAAGTGATTTTCATGCTTCCAGGGGCCCTAAACACAAGATTTATGGAATGGTTAAAAGTGCATGAAAATGGCCAATTTACTCACTCTGAGTTCTCAAAAAGGGTTTCTTCACCCCGGGAAGTTAATTAAATACCATTTGGAGGCATTTAATGTTCAAGCAAAAACGGCTGATTTTTGACAAAAGAGATAACACCTCCCCATTACGTCATGCTTCAGAAATGTGGAAAATGGTCCGTTTTCAAAAGTTTTATTTTTGAACGTCAGTTCACATTTGTAGGTGGATCATCAGTGTTAGAGCTAAAATTAGCATGTTTAAAGTGATTTTCATGCTTCCAGGGGCTCGGGAAGTGAATTAAATACTATTTGGAGGCAGTTAATGTTCAAGCAAAAACGGCTGATTTTTGACAAAAGAGATAACACCCCCCCATTACGTCATGCTTCAGAAATGTGGAAAATGGTCCGTTTTCAAATGTTTTATTTTTGAACGTCAGTTCACATTTGTAGGTTGATCATCAGTGTTAGAGCTAAAATTAGCATGTTTAAAGTGATTTTCATGCTTCCAGGGGCCCTAAACACAAGATTAATGGAATGGTTAAAAGTGCATGAAAATGGCCAATTTACTCACTCTGAGTTCTCAAAAAGGGTTTCTTCGCCCCGGGAAGTTAATTAAATACCATTTGGAGGCATTTAATATTCAAGCAAAAACTGCTGATTTTCGACAAAAGAGATAACACCCCCCCATTACATCATGCTTCAGAAATGTGGAAAATGGTCCGTTTTCAAATGTTTTATTTTTGAACGTCAGTTCACATTTGTAGGTGGATCATCAGTGTTAGAGCTAAAATTAGCATGTTTAAAGTGATTTTCATGCTTCCAAAGGCTCGGGAAGTGAATTACATACTATTTGGAGGCATTTAATGTTCAAGCAAAAACGGCTGATTTTTGACAAAAGAGATAACACCCCCCCATTACGTCATGCTTCAGAAATGTGGAAAATGGTCCGTTTTCAAATGTTTTATTTTTGAACGTCAGTTCACATTTGTAGGTTGATCATCAGTGTTAGAGCTAAAATTAGCATGTTTAAAGGGATTTTCATGCTTCCAGGGGCCCTAAACACAAGATTTATGGAATGGTTAAAGGTGCATGAAAATGGCCAATTTACTCACTCTGAGTTCTCAAAAAGGGTTTCTTCACCCCGGGAAGTTAATTAAATACCATTTGAAGGCATTTAATGTTCAAGCAAAAACGGCTGATTTTCGACAAAAGAGATAACACCCCCCCATTACGTCATGCTTCAGAAATGTGGAAAATGGTCCGTTTTCAAATGTTTTATTTTTGAATGTCAGTTCACATTTGTAGGTTGATCATCAGTGTTAGAGCTAAAATTAGCATGTTTAAAGTGATTTTCATGCTTCCAGGGGCCCTAAACACAAGATTAATGGAATGGTTAAAAGTGCATGAAAATGGCCAATTTACTCACTCTGAGTTCTCAAAAAGGGTTTCTTCGCCCCGGGAAGTTAATTAAATACCATTTGGAGGCATTTAATATTCAAGCAAAAACGGCTGATTTTCGACAAAAGAGATAACACCCCCCCATTACATCATGCTTCAGAAATGTGGAAAATGGTCCGTTTTCAAATGTTTTATTTTTGAACGTCAGTTCACATTTGTAGGTGGATCATCAGTGTTAGAGCTAAAATTAGCATGTTTAAAGTGATTTTCATGCTTCCAGGGGCTCGGGAAGTGAATTAAATACTATTTGGAGGCATTTAATGTTCAAGCAAAAACAGCTGATTTTTGACAAAAGAGATAACACCCCCCCATTACGTCATGCTTCAGAAATGTGGAAAATGGTCCGTTTTCAAATGTTTTATTTTTGAACGTCAGTTCACATTTGTAGGTTGATCATCAGTGTTAGAGCTAAAATTAGCATGTTTAAAGTGATTTTCATGCTTCCAGGGGCCCTAAACACAAGATTTATGGAATGGTTAAAAGTGCATGAAAATCGCCAATTTACTCACTCTGAGTTCTCAAAAAGGGTTTCTTCACCCCGGGAAGTTAATTAAATACCATTTGGAGGCATTTAATGTTCAAGCAAAAACGGCTGATTTTCGACAAAAGAGATAACACCCCCCCATTACGTCATGCTTCAGAAATGTGGAGAATGGTCCGTTTTCAAATGTTTTATTTTTGAACGTCAGTTCACATTTGTAGGTGGATCATCAGTGTTAGAGCTAAAATTAGCATGTTTAAAGTGATTTTCATGCTGCCAGGGGCTCGGGAAGTGAATTAAATACTATTTGGAGGCATTTAATGTTCAAGCAAAAATGGCTGATTTTTGACAAAAGAGATAACACCCCCCCATTATGTCATGCTTCAGAAATGTGGAAAATGGTCCGTTTTCAAATGTTTTATTTTTGAACGTCAGTTCACATTTGTAGGTGAATCATCAGTGTTAGAGCTAAAATTAGCATGTTTAAAGTGATTTTCATGCTTCCAGGGGCCCTAAACACAAGATTTATGGAATGGTTAAAAGTGCATGAAAATGGCCAATTTACTCACTCTGAGTTCTCAAAAAGGGTTTCTTCACCCCAGGAAGTTAATTAAATACCATTTGGAGGCATTTAATGTTCAAGCAAAAACGGCTGATTTTTGACAAAAGAGATAACACCCCCCCCCATTACGTCATGCTTCAGAAATGTGGAAAATGGTCAGTTTTCAAATGTTTTATTTTTGAATGTCAGTTCACATTTGTAGGTGGATCATCAGTGTTAGAGCTAAAATTAGCATGTTTAAAGTGATTTTCATGCTTCCAGGGGCCCTAAACACAAGATTTATGGAATGGTTAAAAGTGCATGAAAATGGCCAATTTACTCACTCTGAGTTCTCAAAAAGGGTTTCTTCACCCCGGGAAGTTAATTAAATACCATTTGGAGGCATTTAATGTTCAAGCAAAAACGGCTGATTTTCGACAAAAGAGATAACACCCCCCCCCCCATTACGTCATGCTTCAGAAATGTGGAAAATGGTCCGTTTTCAAATGTTTTATTTTTGAATGTCAGTTCACATTTGTAGGTGGATCATCAGTGTTAGAGCTAAAATTAGCATGTTTAAAGTGATTTTCATGCTTCCAGGGGCTCGGGAAGTGAATTAAATACTATTTGGAGGAATTTAATGTTCAAGCAAAAACGGCTGATTTTTGACAAAAGAGATAACACCCCCCCATTACGTCATGCTTCAGAAATGTGAAAAATGGTCCGTTTTCAAATGTTTTATTTTTGAACGTCAGTTCACATTTGTAGGTTGATCATCAGTGTTAGAGCTAAAATTAGCATGTTTAAAGTGATTTTCATGCTACCAGGGGCCCTAAACACAAGATTTATGGAATGGTTAAAAGTGCATGAAAATGGCCAATTTACTCACTCTGAGTTCTCAAAAAGGGTTTCTTCACCCCGGGAAGTTAATTAAATACCATTTGGAGGCATTTAATGTTCAAACAAAAACGGCTGATTTTCGACAAAAGAGATAACACCCCCCCATTACGTCATGCTTCAGAAATGTGGAGAATGGTCCGTTTTCAAATGTTTTATTTTTGAACGTCAGTTCACATTTGTAGGTGGATCATCAGTGTTAGAGCTAAAATTAGCATGTTTAAAGTGATTTTCATGCTTCCAGGGGCTCGGGAAGTGAATTAAATACTATTTGGAGGCATTTAATGTTCAATCAAAAACGGCTGATTTTTGACAAAAGAGATAACACCCCCCCATTACGTCATGCTTCAGAAATGTGGAAAATGGTCCGTTTTTAAATGTTTTATTTTTGAACGTCAGTTCACATTTGTAGGTTGATCATCAGTGTTAGAGCTAAAATTAGCATGTTTAAAGTGATTTTCATGCTTCCAGGGGCTCGGGAAGTGAATTAAATACTATTTGGAGGCATTTAATGTTCAAGCAAAAATGGCTGATTTTTGACAAAAGAGATAACACCCCCCCATTATGTCATGCTTCAGAAATGTGGAAAATGGTCCGTTTTCAAATGTTTTATTTTTGAACGTCAGTTCACATTTGTAGGTGAATAATCAGTGTTAGAGCTAAAATTAGCATGTTTAAAGTGATTTTCATGCTTCCAGGGGCCCTAAACACAAGATTTATGGAATGGTTAAAAGTGCATGAAAATGGCCAATTTACTCACTCTGAGTTCTCAAAAAGGGTTTCTTCACCCCGGGAAGTTAATTAAATACCATTTGGAGGCATTTAATGTTCAAGCAAAAACGGCTAATTTTTTACAAAAGAGATAACACCCCCCCCCCATTACGTCATGCTTCAGAAATGTGGAAAATGGTCCGTTTTCAAATGTTTTATTTTTGAATGTCAGTTCACATTTGTAGGTGGATCATCAGTGTTAGAGCTAAAATTAGCATGTTTAAAGTGATTTTCATGCTTCCAGGGGCTCGGGAAGTGAATTAAATACTATTTGGAGGCATTTAATGTTCAAGCAAAAACGGCTGATTTTTGACAAAAGAGATAACACCCCCCATTACGTCATGCTTCAGAAATGTGGAAAATGATCCGTTTTCAAATGTTTTATTTTTGAACGTCAGTTCACATTTGTAGGTGGATCATCAGTGTTAGAGCTAAAATTAGCATGTTTAAAGGGATTTTCATGCTTCCAGGGGCTCGGGAAGTGAATTAAATACTATTTGGAGGCATTTAATGTTCAAGCAAAAACAGCTGATTTTTGACAAAAGAGATAACACCCCCCCATTACGTCATGCTTCAGAAATGTGGAAAATGGTCAGTTTTCAAATGTTTTATTTTTGAACATCAGTTCACATTTGTAGGTTGATCATCAGTGTTAGAGCTAAAATTAGCATGTTTAAAGTGATTTTCATGCTTCCAGGGGCTCGGGAAGTGAATTAAATACTATTTGGAGGCATTTAATGTTCAAGCAAAAACGGCTGATTTTTGACAAAAGAGATAACACCCCCCATTACGTCATGCTTCAGAATTGTGGAAAATAGTCCGTTTTCAAATGTTTTATTTTTGAACGTCAGTTCACATTTGTAGGTTGATCATCAGTGTTAGAGCTAAAATTAGCATGTTTAAAGTGATTTTCATGCTTCCAGGGGCTCGGGAAGTGAATTAAATACTATTTGGAGGCATTTAATGTTCAAGCAAAAACGGCTGATTTTTGACAAAAGAGATAACACCCCCCCATTACGTCATGCTTCAGAAATGTGGAAAATAGTCCGTTTTCAAATGTTTTATTTTTGAACGTCAGTTCACATTTGTAGGTTGATCATCAGTGTTAGAGCTAAAATTAGCATGTTTAAAGTGATTTTCATGCTTCCAGGGGCCCTAAACACAAGATTTATGGAATGGTTAAAAGTGCATGAAAATGGCCAATTTACTCACTCTGAGTTCTCAAAAAGGGTTTCTTCACCCCGGGAAGTTAATTAAATACCATTTGGAGGCATTTAATGTTTAAGCAAAAACAGCTGATTTTCGACAAAAGAGATAACACCCCCCCCCATTACGTCATGCTTCAGAAATGTGGAAAATGGTCCGTTTTCAAATGTTTTATTTTTGAATGTCAGTTCACATTTGTAGGTGGATCATCAGTGTTAGAGCTAAAATTAGCATGTTTAAAGTGATTTTCATGCTTCCAGGGGCTCGGGAAGTGAATTAAATACTATTTGGAGGAATTTAATGTTCAAGCAAAAACGGCTGATTTTTGACAAAAGAGATAACACCCCCCCATTACGTCATGCTTCAGAAATGTGAAAAATGGTCCGTTTTCAAATGTTTTATTTTTGAACGTCAGTTCACATTTGTAGGTTGATCATCAGTGTTAGAGCTAAAATTAGCATGTTTAAAGTGATTTTCATGCTACCAGGGGCCCTAAACACAAGATTTATGGAATGGTTAAAAGTGCATGAAAATCGCCAATTTACTCACTCTGAGTTCTCAAAAAGGGTTTCTTCACCCCGGGAAGTTAATTAAATACCATTTGGAGGCATTTAATGTTCAAGCAAAAACGGCTGATTTTCGACAAAAGAGATAACACCCCCCCATTACGTCATGCTTCAGAAATGTGGAGAATGGTCCGTTTTCAAATGTTTTATTTTTGAACGTCAGTTCACATTTGTAGGTGGATCATCAGTGTTAGAGCTAAAATTAGCATGTTTAAAGTGATTTTCATGCTTCCAGGGGCTCGGGAAGTGAATTAAATACTATTTGGAGGCATTTAATGTTCAATCAAAAACGGCTGATTTTTGACAAAAGAGATAACACCCCCCCATTACGTCATGCTTCAGAAATGTGGAAAAAGGTCCGTTTTTAAATGTTTTATTTTTGAACGTCAGTTCACATTTGTAGGTTGATCATCAGTGTTAGAGCTAAAATTAGCATGTTTAAAGTGATTTTCATGCTTCCAGGGGCTCGGGAAGTGAATTAAATACTATTTGGAGGCATTTAATGTTCAAGCAAAAATGGCTGATTTTTGACAAAAGAGATAACACCCCCCCATTATGTCATGCTTCAGAAATGTGGAAAATGGTCCGTTTTCAAATGTTTTATTTTTGAACGTCAGTTCACATTTGTAGGTGAATAATCAGTGTTAGAGCTAAAATTAGCATGTTTAAAGTGATTTTCATGCTTCCAGGGGCCCTAAACACAAGATTTATGGAATGGTTAAAAGTGCATGAAAATGGCCAATTTACTCACTCTGAGTTCTCAAAAAGGGTTTCTTCACCCCGGGAAGTTAATTAAATACCATTTGGAGGCATTTAATGTTCAAGCAAAAACGGCTAATTTTTTACAAAAGAGATAACACCCCCCCCCCCCATTACGTCATGCTTCAGAAATGTGGAAAATGGTCCGTTTTCAAATGTTTTATTTTTGAATGTCAGTTCACATTTGTAGGTGGATCATCAGTGTTAGAGCTAAAATTAGCATGTTTAAAGTGATTTTCATGCTTCCAGGGGCTCGGGAAGTGAATTAAATACTATTTGGAGGCATTTAATGTTCAAGCAAAAACGGCTGATTTTTGACAAAAGAGATAACACCCCCCCATTACGTCATGCTTCAGAAATGTGGAAAATGATCCGTTTTCAAATGTTTTATTTTTGAACGTCAGTTCACATTTGTAGGTGGATCATCAGTGTTAGAGCTAAAATTAGCATGTTTAAAGGGATTTTCATGCTTCCAGGGGCTCGGGAAGTGAATTAAATACTATTTGGAGGCATTTAATGTTCAAGCAAAAACAGCTGATTTTTGACAAAAGAGATAACACCCCCCCCATTACGTCATGCTTCAGAAATGTGGAAAATGATCCGTTTTCAAATGTTTTATTTTTGAACGTCAGTTCACATTTGTAGGTGGATCATCAGTGTTAGAGCTAAAATTAGCATGTTTAAAGGGATTTTCATGCTTCCAGGGGCTCGGGAAGTGAATTAAATACTATTTGGAGGCATTTAATGTTCAAGCAAAAACAGCTGATTTTTGACAAAAGAGATAACACCCCCCCATTACGTCATGCTTCAGAAATGTGGAAAATGGTCAGTTTTCAAATGTTTTATTTTTGAACATCAGTTCACATTTGTAGGTTGATCATCAGTGTTAGAGCTAAAATTAGCATGTTTAAAGTGATTTTCATGCTTCCAGGGGCTCGGGAAGTGAATTAAATACTATTTGGAGGCATTTAATGTTGAAGCAAAAACGGCTGATTTTTGACAAAAGAGATAACACCCCCCATTACGTCATGCTTCAGAATTGTGGAAAATAGTCCGTTTTCAAATGTTTTATTTTTGAACGTCAGTTCACATTTGTAGGTTGATCATCAGTGTTAGAGCTAAAATTAGCATGTTTAAAGTGATTTTCATGCTTCCAGGGGCTCGGGAAGTGAATTAAATACTATTTGGAGGCATTTAATGTTCAAGCAAAAACGGCTGATTTTTGACAAGAGATAACACCCCCCCATTACGTCATGCTTCAGAAATGTGGAAAATAGTCCGTTTTCAAATGTTTTATTTTTGAACGTCAGTTCACATTTGTAGGTTGATCATCAGTGTTAGAGCTAAAATTAGCATGTTTAAAGTGATTTTCATGCTTCCAGGGGCCCTAAACACAAGATTTATGGAATGGTTAAAAGTGCATGAAAATGGCCAATTTACTCACTCTGAGTTCTCAAAAAGGGTTTCTTCGCCCCGGGAAGTTAATTAAATACCATTTGGAGGCATTTAATATTCAAGCAAAAACGGCTGATTTTCGACAAAAGAGATAACACCCCCCCATTACGTCATGCTTCAGAAATGTGGAAAATGGTCCGTTTTCAAATGTTTTATTTTTGAACAACAGTTCACATTTGTAGGTGGATCATCAGTGTTAGAGCTAAAATTAGCATGTTTAAAGTGATTTTCATGCTTCCAGTGGCTCGGGAAGTGAATTACATACTATTTGGAGGCATTTAATGTTCAAGCAAAAACGGCTGATTTTTGACAAAAGAGATAACACCCCCCCATTACGTCATGCTTCAGAAATGTGGAAAATGGTCCGTTTTCAAATGTTTTATTTTTGGACGTCAGTTCACATTTGTAGGTTGATCATCAGTGTTAGAGCTAAAATTAGCATGTTTAAAGTGATTTTCATGCTTCCAGGGGCTCGGGAAGTGAATTAAATACAATTTGGAGGCATTTAATGTTCAAGCAAAAACGGCTGATTTTTGACAAAAGAGATAACACCCCCCCCATTACGTCATGCTTCAGAAATGTGGAAAATGGTCCGTTTTCGAATGTTTTATTTTTGGACGTCAGTTCACATTTGTAGGTTGATCATCAGTGTTAGAGCTAAAATTAGTATGTTTAAAGTGATTTTCATGCTTCCAGGGGCCCTAAACACAAGATTTACGGAATGGTTAAAAGTGCATGAAAATGGCCAATTTACTCACTCTGAGTTCTCAAAAAGGGTTTCTTCACCCCGGGAAGTTAATTAAATACCACTTGGAGGCATTTAATGTTCAAGCAAAAACGGCTGATTTTCGACAAAAGAGATAACACCCCCCCATTACGTCATGCTTCAGAAATGTGGAAAATGATCCGTTTTCAAATGTTTTATTTTTGAACGTCAGTTCACATTTGTAGGTGGATCATCAGTGTTGGAGCTAAAATTAGCATGTTTAAAGGGATTTTCATGCTTCCAGGGGCTCGGGAAGTGAATTAAATACTATTTGGAGGCATTTAATGTTCAAGCAAAAACGGCTGATTTTTGACAAAAGAGATAACACCCCCCCATTACGTCATGCTTGAGAAATGTGGAAAATGGTCCGTTTTCAAATGTTTTATTTTTGAACGTCAGTTCACATTTGTAGGTGGATCATCAGTGTTAGAGCTAAAATTAGCATGTTTAAAGTGATTTTCATGCTTCCAGGGGCTCGGGAAGTGAATTAAATACTATTTGGAGGAATTTAATGTTCAAGCAAAAACGGCTGATTTTTGACAAAAGAGATAACACCCCCCCATTACGTCATGCTTCAGAAATGTGGAGAATGGTCCGTTTTCAAATGTTTTATTTTTGAACGTCAGTTCACATTTGTAGGTGGATCATCAGTGTTAGAGCTAAAATTAGCATGTTTAAAGTGAGTTTCATGCTTCCAGGGGCTCGGGAAGTGAATTAAATACTATTTGGAGGCATTTAATGTTCAATCAAAAACGGCTGATTTTTGACAAAAGAGATAACACCCCCCCATTACGTCATGCTTCAGAAATGTGGAAAATGGTCCGTTTTCAAATGTTTTATTTTTGAACGTCAGTTCACATTTGTAGGTTGATCATCAGTGTTAGAGCTAAAATTAGCATGTTTAAAGTGATTTTCATGCTACCGGGGCTCGGAAGTGAATTAAATACTATTTGGAGGCATTTAATGTTCAAGCAAAAATGGCTGATTTTTGACAAAAGAGATAACACCCCCCCATTACGTCATGCTTCAGAAATGTGGAAAATGGTCAGTTTTCAAATGTTTTATTTTTGAACGTCAGTTCACATTTGTAGGTGAATCATCAGTGTTAGAGCTAAAATTAGCATGTTTAAAGTGATTTTCATGCTTCCAGGGGCCCTAAACACAAGATTTATGGAATGGTTAAAAGTGCATGAAAATGGCCAATTTACTCACTCTGAGTTCTCAAAAAGGGTTTCTTCACCCCGGGAAGTTAATTAAATACCATTTGGAGGCATTTAATGTTCAAGCAAAAACGGCTGATTTTTGACAAAAGAGATAACACCCCCCATTACGTCATGCTTCAGAAATGTGGAAAATGGTCCGTTTTCAAATGTTTTATTTTTGAATGTCAGTTCACATTTGTAGGTTGATCATCAGTGTTAGAGCTAAAATTAGCATGTTTAAAGTGATTTTCATGCTTCCAGGGGCCCTAAACACAAGATTTATGGAATGGTTAAAAGTGCATGAAAATGGCCAATTTACTCACTCTGAGTTCTCAAAAAGGGTTTCTTCGCCCCGGGAAGTTAATTAAATACCATTTGGAGGCATTTAATATTCAAGCAAAAACGGCTGATTTTCGACAAAAGAGATAACACCCCCCCATTACGTCATGCTTCAGAAATGTGGAAAATGGTCCGTTTTCAAATGTTTTATTTTTGAACAACAGTTCACATTTGTAGGTGGATCATCAGTGTTAGAGCTAAAATTAGCATGTTTAAAGTGATTTTCATGCTTCCAGGGGCTCGGGAAGTGAATTACATACTATTTGGAGGCATTTAATGTTCAAGCAAAAACGGCTGATTTTTGACAAAAGAGATAACACCCCCCCATTACGTCATGCTTCAGAAATGTGGAAAATGGTCCGTTTTCAAATGTTTTATTTTTGGACGTCAGTTCACATTTGTAGGTTGATCATCAGTGTTAGAGCTAAAATTAGCATGTTTAAAGTGATTTTCATGCTTCCAGGGGCTCGGGAAGTGAATTAAATACAATTTGGAGGCATTTAATGTTCAAGCAAAAACGGCTGATTTTTGACAAAAGAGATAACACCCCCCCCATTACGTCATGCTTCAGAAATGTGGAAAATGGTCCGTTTTCAAATGTTTTATTTTTGGACGTCAGTTCACATTTGTAGGTTGATCATCAGTGTTAGAGCTAAAATTAGTATGTTTAAAGTGATTTTCATGCTTCCAGGGGCCCTAAACACAAGATTTACGGAATGGTTAAAAGTGCATGAAAATGGCCAATTTACTCACTCTGAGTTCTCAAAAAGGGTTTCTTCACCCCGGGAAGTTAATTAAATACCACTTGGAGGCATTTAATGTTCAAGCAAAAACGGCTGATTTTCGACAAAAGAGATAACACCCCCCCATTACGTCATGCTTCAGAAATGTGGAAAATTATCCGTTTTCAAATGTTTTATTTTTGAACGTCAGTTCACATTTGTAGGTGGATCATCAGTGTTGGAGCTAAAATTAGCATGTTTAAAGGGATTTTCATGCTTCCAGGGGCTCGGGAAGTGAATTAAATACTATTTGGAGGCATTTAATGTTCAAGCAAAAACGGCTGATTTTTGACAAAAGAGATAACACCCCCCATTACGTCATGCTTGAGAAATGTGGAAAATGGTCCGTTTTCAAATGTTTTATTTTTGAACGTCAGTTCACATTTGTAGGTGGATCATCAGTGTTAGAGCTAAAATTAGCATGTTTAAAGTGATTTTCATGCTTCCAGGGGCTCGGGAAGTGAATTAAATACTATTTGGAGGAATTTAATGTTCAAGCAAAAACGGCTGATTTTTGACAAAAGAGATAACACCCCCCCATTACGTCATGCTTCAGAAATGTGGAGAATGGTCCGTTTTCAAATGTTTTATTTTTGAACGTCAGTTCACATTTGTAGGTGGATCATCAGTGTTAGAGCTAAAATTAGCATGTTTAAAGTGAGTTTCATGCTTCCAGGGGCTCGGGAAGTGAATTAAATACTATTTGGAGGCATTTAATGTTCAATCAAAAACGGCTGATTTTTGACAAAAGAGATAACACCCCCCATTACGTCATGCTTCAGAAATGTGGAAAATGGTCCGTTTTCAAATGTTTTATTTTTGAACGTCAGTTCACATTTGTAGGTTGATCATCAGTGTTAGAGCTAACATTAGCATGTTTAAAGTGATTTTCATGCTTCCAGGGGCTCGGGAAGTGAATTAAATACTATTTGGAGGCATTTAATGTTCAAGCAAAAATGGCTGATTTTTGACAAAAGAGATAACACCCCCCCATTACGTCATGCTTCAGAAATGTGGAAAATGGTCCGTTTTCAAATGTTTTATTTTTGAACGTCAGTTCACATTTGTAGGTGAATCATCAGTGTTAGAGCTAAAATTAGCATGTTTAAAGTGATTTTCATGCTTCCAGGGGCCCTAAACACAAGATTTATGGAATGGTTAAAAGTGCATGAAAATGGCCAATTTACTCACTCTGAGTTCTCAAAAAGGGTTTCTTCACCCCGGGAAGTTAATTAAATACCATTTGGAGGCATTTAATGTTCAAGCAAAAACGGCTGATTTTTGACAAAAGAGATAACACCCTCCATTACGTCATGCTTCAGAAATGTGGAAAATGGTCCGTTTTCAAATGTTTTATTTTTGAATGTCAGTTCACATTTGTAGGTTGATCATCGGTGTTAGAGCTGAAATTAGCATGTTTGAAGTGATTTTCATGCTTCCAGGGGCCCTAAACACAAGATTTATGGAATGGTTAAAAGTGCATGAAAATGGCCAATTTACTCACTCTGAGTTCTCAAAAAGGGTTTCTTCACCCCGGGAAGTTAATTAAATACCATTTGGAGGCATTTAATGTTCAAGCAAAAACGGCTGATTTTTGACAAAAGAGATAACACCCCCCATTACGTCATGCTTCAGAAATGTGGAAAATAGTCCGTTTTCAAATGTTTTATTTTTGAACGTCAGTTCACATTTGTATGTTGATCATCAGTGTTAGAGCTAAAATTAGCATGTTTAAAGTGATTTTCATGCTTCCAGGGGCTCGGGAAGTGAATTAAATACTATTTGGAGGCATTTAATGTTCAAGCAAAAACGGCTGATTTTTGACAAAAGAGATAACACCCCCCCATTACGTCATGCTTCAGAAATGTGGAAAATAGTCTGTTTTCAAATGTTTTATTTTTGAACGTCAGTTCACATTTGTAGGTTGATCATCAGTGTTAGAGCTAAAATTAGCATGTTTAAAGTGATTTTCATGCTTCCAGGGGCCCTAAACACAAGATTTATGGAATGGTTAAAAGTGCATGAAAATGGCCAATTTACTCACTCTGAGTTCTCAAAAAGGGTTTCTTCGCCCCGGGAAGTTAATTAAATACCATTTGGAGGCATTTAATATTCAAGCAAAAACGGCTGATTTTCGACAAAAGAGATAACACCCCCCCCTTACGTCCTGCTTCAGAAATGTGGAAAATGGTCCGTTTTCAAATGTTTTATTTTTGAATGTCAGTTCACATTTGTAGGTGGATCATCAGTGTTAGAGCTAAAATTAGCATGTTTAAAGTGATTTTCATGCTTCCAGGGGCTCGGGAAGTGAATTAAATACTATTTGGAGGAATTTAATGTTCAAGCAAAAACGGCTGATTTTTGACAAAAGAGATAACACCCCCCCATTACGTCATGCTTCAGAAATGTGAAAAATGGTCCGTTTTCAAATGTTTTATTTTTGAACGTCAGTTCACATTTGTAGGTTGATCATCAGTGTTAGAGCTAAAATTAGCATGTTTAAAGTGATTTTCATGCTACCAGGGGCCCTAAACACAAGATTTATGGAATGGTTAAAAGTGCATGAAAATCGCCAATTTACTCACTCTGAGTTCTCAAAAAGGGTTTCTTCACCCCGGGAAGTTAATTAAATACCATTTGGAGGCATTTAATGTTCAAGCAAAAACGGCTGATTTTCGACAAAAGAGATAACACCCCCCCCCATTACGTCATGCTTCAGAAATGTGGAAAATGGTCCGTTTTCAAATGTTTTATTTTTGAATGTCAGTTCACATTTGTAGGTGGATCATCAGTGTTAGAGCTAAAATTAGCATGTTTAAAGTGATTTTCATGCTTCCAGGGGCTCGGGAAGTGAATTAAATACTATTTGGAGGAATTTAATGTTCAAGCAAAAACGGCTGATTTTTGACAAAAGAGATAACACCCCCCCATTACGTCATGCTTCAGAAATGTGAAAAATGGTCCGTTTTCAAATGTTTTATTTTTGAACGTCAGTTCACATTTGTAGGTTGATCATCAGTGTTAGAGCTAAAATTAGCATGTTTAAAGTGATTTTCATGCTACCAGGGGCCCTAAACACAAGATTTATGGAATGGTTAAAAGTGCATGAAAATCGCCAATTTACTCACTCTGAGTTCTCAAAAAGGGTTTCTTCACCCCGGGAAGTTAATTAAATACCATTTGGAGGCATTTAATGTTCAAGCAAAAACGGCTGATTTTCGACAAAAGAGATAACACCCCCCCATTACGTCATGCTTCAGAAATGTGGAGAATGGTCCGTTTTCAAATGTTTTATTTTTGAACGTCAGTTCACATTTGTAGGTGGATCATCAGTGTTAGAGCTAAAATTAGCATGTTTAAAGTGATTTTCATGCTTCCAGGGGCTCGGGAAGTGAATTAAATACTATTTGGAGGCATTTAATGTTCAATCAAAAACGGCTGATTTTTGACAAAAGAGATAACACCCCCCCATTACGTCATGCTTCAGAAATGTGGAAAATGGTCCGTTTTTAAATGTTTTATTTTTGAACGTCAGTTCACATTTGTAGGTTGATCATCAGTGTTAGAGCTAAAATTAGCATGTTTAAAGTGATTTTCATGCTTCCAGGGGCTCGGGAAGTGAATTAAATACTATTTGGAGGCATTTAATGTTCAAGCAAAAATGGCTGATTTTTGACAAAAGAGATAACACCCCCCCATTATGTCATGCTTCAGAAATGTGGAAAATGGTCCGTTTTCAAATGTTTTATTTTTGAACGTCAGTTCACATTTGTAGGTGAATAATCAGTGTTAGAGCTAAAATTAGCATGTTTAAAGTGATTTTCATGCTTCCAGGGGCCCTAAACACAAGATTTATGGAATGGTTAAAAGTGCATGAAAATGGCCGATTTACTCACTCTGAGTTCTCAAAAAGGGTTTCTTCACCCCGGGAAGTTAATTAAATACCATTTGGAGGCATTTAATGTTCAAGCAAAAACGGCTAATTTTTTACAAAAGAGATAACACCCCCCCCCCATTACGTCATGCTTCAGAAATGTGGAAAATGGTCCGTTTTCAAATGTTTTATTTTTGAATGTCAGTTCACATTTGTAGGTGGATCATCAGTGTTAGAGCTAAAATTAGCATGTTTAAAGTGATTTTCATGCTTCCAGGGGCTCGGGAAGTGAATTAAATACTATTTGGAGGCATTTAATGTTCAAGCAAAAACGGCTGATTTTTGACAAAAGAGATAACACCCCCCCATTACGTCATGCTTCAGAAATGTGGAAAATGATCCGTTTTCAAATGTTTTATTTTTGAACGTCAGTTCACATTTGTAGGTGGATCATCAGTGTTAGAGCTAAAATTAGCATGTTTAAAGGGATTTTCATGCTTCCAGGGGCTCGGGAAGTGAATTAAATACTATTTGGAGGCATTTAATGTTCAAGCAAAAACAGCTGATTTTTGACAAAAGAGATAACACCCCCCCATTACGTCATGCTTCAGAAATGTGGAAAATGGTCAGTTTTCAAATGTTTTATTTTTGAACATCAGTTCACATTTGTAGGTTGATCATCAGTGTTAGAGCTAAAATTAGCATGTTTAAAGTGATTTTCATGCTTCCAGGGGCTCGGGAAGTGAATTAAATACTATTTGGAGGCATTTAATGTTCAAGCAAAAACGGCTGATTTTTGACAAAAGAGATAACACCCCCCCATTACGTCATGCTTCAGAAATGTGGAAAATAGTCCGTTTTCAAATGTTTTATTTTTGAACGTCAGTTCACATTTGTAGGTTGATCATCAGTGTTAGAGCTAAAATTAGCATGTTTAAAGTGATTTTCATGCTTCCAGGGGCCCTAAACACAAGATTTATGGAATGGTTAAAAGTGCATGAAAATGGCCAATTTACTCACTCTGAGTTCTCAAAAAGGGTTTCTTCACCCCGGGAAGTTAATTAAATACCATTTGGAGGCATTTAATGTTTAAGCAAAAACGGCTGATTTTCGACAAAAGAGATAACACCCCCCCCCATTACGTCATGCTTCAGAAATGTGGAAAATGGTCCGTTTTCAAATGTTTTATTTTTGAATGTCAGTTCACATTTGTAGGTGGATCATCAGTGTTAGAGCTAAAATTAGCATGTTTAAAGTGATTTTCATGCTTCCAGGGGCTCGGGAAGTGAATTAAATACTATTTGGAGGAATTTAATGTTCAAGCAAAAACGGCTGATTTTTGACAAAAGAGATAACACCCCCCCCATTACGTCATGCTTCAGAAATGTGAAAAATGGTCCGTTTTCAAATGTTTTATTTTTGAACGTCAGTTCACATTTGTAGGTTGATCATCAGTGTTAGAGCTAAAATTAGCATGTTTAAAGTGATTTTCATGCTACCAGGGGCCCTAAACACAAGATTTATGGAATGGTTAAAAGTGCATGAAAATCGCCAATTTACTCACTCTGAGTTCTCAAAAAGGGTTTCTTCACCCCGGGAAGTTAATTAAATACCATTTGGAGGCATTTAATGTTCAAGCAAAAACGGCTGATTTTCGACAAAAGAGATAACACCCCCCCATTACGTCATGCTTCAGAAATGTGGAGAATGGTCCGTTTTCAAATGTTTTATTTTTGAACGTCAGTTCACATTTGTAGGTGGATCATCAGTGTTAGAGCTAAAATTAGCATGTTTAAAGTGATTTTCATGCTTCCAGGGGCTCGGGAAGTGAATTAAATACTATTTGGAGGCATTTAATGTTCAATCAAAAACGGCTGATTTTTGACAAAAGAGATAACACCCCCCCATTACGTCATGCTTCAGAAATGTGGAAAATGGTCCGTTTTTAAATGTTTTATTTTTGAACGTCAGTTCACATTTGTAGGTTGATCATCAGTGTTAGAGCTAAAATTAGCATGTTTAAAGTGATTTTCATGCTTCCAGGGGCTCGGGAAGTGAATTAAATACTATTTGGAGGCATTTAATGTTCAAGCAAAAATGGCTGATTTTTGACAAAAGAGATAACACCCCCCCATTATGTCATGCTTCAGAAATGTGGAAAATGGTCCGTTTTCAAATGTTTTATTTTTGAACGTCAGTTCACATTTGTAGGTGAATAATCAGTGTTAGAGCTAAAATTAGCATGTTTAAAGTGATTTTCATGCTTCCAGGGGCCCTAAACACAAGATTTATGGAATGGTTAAAAGTGCATGAAAATGGCCAATTTACTCACTCTGAGTTCTCAAAAAGGGTTTCTTCACCCCGGGAAGTTAATTAAATACCATTTGGAGGCATTTAATGTTCAAGCAAAAACGGCTAATTTTTTACAAAAGAGATAACACCCCCCCCCCCATTACGTCATGCTTCAGAAATGTGGAAAATGGTCCGTTTTCAAATGTTTTATTTTTGAATGTCAGTTCACATTTGTAGGTGGATCATCAGTGTTAGAGCTAAAATTAGCATGTTTAAAGTGATTTTCATGCTTCCAGGGTCTCGGGAAGTGAATTAAATACTATTTGGAGGCATTTAATGTTCAAGCAAAAACGGCTGATTTTTGACAAAAGAGATAACACCCCCCCATTACGTCATGCTTCAGAAATGTGGAAAATGATCCGTTTTCAAATGTTTTATTTTTGAACGTCAGTTCACATTTGTAGGTGGATCATCAGTGTTAGAGCTAAAATTAGCATGTTTAAAGGGATTTTCATGCTTCCAGGGGCTCGGGAAGTGAATTAAATACTATTTGGAGGCATTTAATGTTCAAGCAAAAACAGCTGATTTTTGACAAAAGAGATAACACCCCCCCCATTACGTCATGCTTCAGAAATGTGGAAAATGATCCGTTTTCAAATGTTTTATTTTTGAACGTCAGTTCACATTTGTAGGTGGATCATCAGTGTTAGAGCTAAAATTAGCATGTTTAAAGGGATTTTCATGCTTCCAGGGGTTCGGGAAGGGAATTAAATACTATTTGGAGGCATTTAATGTTCAAGCAAAAACAGCTGATTTTTGACAAAAGAGATAACACCCCCCCATTACGTCATGCTTCAGAAATGTGGAAAATGGTCAGTTTTCAAATGTTTTATTTTTGAACATCAGTTCACATTTGTAGGTTGATCATCAGTGTTAGAGCTAAAATTAGCATGTTTAAAGTGATTTTCATGCTTCCAGGGGCTCGGGAAGTGAATTAAATACTATTTGGAGGCATTTAATGTTGAAGCAAAAACGGCTGATTTTTGACAAAAGAGATAACACCCCCCATTACGTCATGCTTCAGAATTGTGGAAAATAGTCCGTTTTCAAATGTTTTATTTTTGAACGTCAGTTCACATTTGTAGGTTGATCATCAGTGTTAGAGCTAAAATTAGCATGTTTAAAGTGATTTTCATGCTTCCAGGGGCTCGGGAAGTGAATTAAATACTATTTGGAGGCATTTAATGTTCAAGCAAAAACGGCTGATTTTTGACAAAAGAGATAACACCCCCCCATTACGTCATGCTTCAGAAATGTGGAAAATAGTCCGTTTTCAAATGTTTTATTTTTGAACGTCAGTTCACATTTGTAGGTTGATCATCAGTGTTAGAGCTAAAATTAGCATGTTTAAAGTGATTTTCATGCTTCCAGGGGCCCTAAACACAAGATTTATGGAATGGTTAAAAGTGCATGAAAATGGCCAATTTACTCACTCTGAGTTCTCAAAAAGGGTTTCTTCGCCCCGGGAAGTTAATTAAATACCATTTGGAGGCATTTAATATTCAAGCAAAAACGGCTGATTTTCGACAAAAGAGATAACACCCCCCCATTACGTCATGCTTCAGAAATGTGGAAAATGGTCCGTTTTCAAATGTTTTATTTTTGAACAACAGTTCACATTTGTAGGTGGATCATCAGTGTTAGAGCTAAAATTAGCATGTTTAAAGTGATTTTCATGCTTCCAGTGGCTCGGGAAGTGAATTACATACTATTTGGAGGCATTTAATGTTCAAGCAAAAACGGCTGATTTTTGACAAAAGAGATAACACCCCCCCATTACGTCATGCTTCAGAAATGTGGAAAATGGTCCGTTTTCAAATGTTTTATTTTTGGACGTCAGTTCACATTTGTAGGTTGATCATCAGTGTTAGAGCTAAAATTAGCATGTTTAAAGTGATTTTCATGCTTCCAGGGGCTCGGGAAGTGAATTAAATACAATTTGGAGGCATTTAATGTTCAAGCAAAAACGGCTGATTTTTGACAAAAGAGATAACACCCCCCCCATTACGTCATGCTTCAGAAATGTGGAAAATGGTCCGTTTTCGAATGTTTTATTTTTGGACGTCAGTTCACATTTGTAGGTTGATCATCAGTGTTAGAGCTAAAATTAGTATGTTTAAAGTGATTTTCATGCTTCCAGGGGCCCTAAACACAAGATTTACGGAATGGTTAAAAGTGCATGAAAATGGCCAATTTACTCACTCTGAGTTCTCAAAAAGGGTTTCTTCACCCCGGGAAGTTAATTAAATACCACTTGGAGGCATTTAATGTTCAAGCAAAAACGGCTGATTTTCGACAAAAGAGATAACACCCCCCCATTACGTCATGCTTCAGAAATGTGGAAAATGGTCCGTTTTCAAATGTTTTATTTTTGAACGTCAGTTCACATTTGTAGGTGAATAATCAGTGTTAGAGCTAAAATTAGCATGTTTAAAGTGATTTTCATGCTTCCAGGGGCCCTAAACACAAGATTTATGGAATGGTTAAAAGTGCATGAAAATGGCCAATTTACTCACTCTGAGTTCTCAAAAAGGGTTTCTTCACCCCGGGAAGTTAATTAAATACCATTTGGAGGCATTTAATGTTCAAGCAAAAACGGCTAATTTTTTACAAAAGAGATAACACCCCCCCCCCATTACGTCATGCTTCAGAAATGTGGAAAATGGTCCGTTTTCAAATGTTTTATTTTTGAATGTCAGTTCACATTTGTAGGTGGATCATCAGTGTTAGAGCTAAAATTAGCATGTTTAAAGTGATTTTCATGCTTCCAGGGTCTCGGGAAGTGAATTAAATACTATTTGGAGGCATTTAATGTTCAAGCAAAAACGGCTGATTTTTGACAAAAGAGATAACACCCCCCCATTACGTCATGCTTCAGAAATGTGGAAAATGATCCGTTTTCAAATGTTTTATTTTTGAACGTCAGTTCACATTTGTAGGTGGATCATCAGTGTTAGAGCTAAAATTAGCATGTTTAAAGGGATTTTCATGCTTCCAGGGGCTCGGGAAGTGAATTAAATACTATTTGGAGGCATTTAATGTTCAAGCAAAAACAGCTGATTTTTGACAAAAGAGATAACACCCCCCCCATTACGTCATGCTTCAGAAATGTGGAAAATGATCCGTTTTCAAATGTTTTATTTTTGAACGTCAGTTCACATTTGTAGGTGGATCATCAGTGTTAGAGCTAAAATTAGCATGTTTAAAGGGATTTTCATGCTTCCAGGGGTTCGGGAAGGGAATTAAATACTTTTTGGAGGCATTTAATGTTCAAGCAAAAACAGCTGATTTTTGACAAAAGAGATAACACCCCCCCATTACGTCATGCTTCAGAAATGTGGAAAATGGTCAGTTTTCAAATGTTTTATTTTTGAACATCAGTTCACATTTGTAGGTTGATCATCAGTGTTAGAGCTAAAATTAGCATGTTTAAAGTGATTTTCATGCTTCCAGGGGCTCGGGAAGTGAATTAAATACTATTTGGAGGCATTTAATGTTGAAGCAAAAACGGCTGATTTTTGACAAAAGAGATAACACCCCCCATTACGTCATGCTTCAGAATTGTGGAAAATAGTCCGTTTTCAAATGTTTTATTTTTGAACGTCAGTTCACATTTGTAGGTTGATCATCAGTGTTAGAGCTAAAATTAGCATGTTTAAAGTGATTTTCATGCTTCCAGGGGCTCGGGAAGTGAATTAAATACTATTTGGAGGCATTTAATGTTCAAGCAAAAACGGCTGATTTTTGACAAAAGAGATAACACCCCCCCATTACGTCATGCTTCAGAAATGTGGAAAATAGTCCGTTTTCAAATGTTTTATTTTTGAACGTCAGTTCACATTTGTAGGTTGATCATCAGTGTTAGAGCTAAAATTAGCATGTTTAAAGTGATTTTCATGCTTCCAGGGGCCCTAAACACAAGATTTATGGAATGGTTAAAAGTGCATGAAAATGGCCAATTTACTCACTCTGAGTTCTCAAAAAGGGTTTCTTCGCCCCGGGAAGTTAATTAAATACCATTTGGAGGCATTTAATATTCAAGCAAAAACGGCTGATTTTCGACAAAAGAGATAACACCCCCCCATTACGTCATGCTTCAGAAATGTGGAAAATGGTCCGTTTTCAAATGTTTTATTTTTGAACAACAGTTCACATTTGTAGGTGGATCATCAGTGTTAGAGCTAAAATTAGCATGTTTAAAGTGATTTTCATGCTTCCAGTGGCTCGGGAAGTGAATTACATACTATTTGGAGGCATTTAATGTTCAAGCAAAAACGGCTGATTTTTGACAAAAGAGATAACACCCCCCCATTACGTCATGCTTCAGAAATGTGGAAAATGGTCCGTTTTCAAATGTTTTATTTTTGGACGTCAGTTCACATTTGTAGGTTGATCATCAGTGTTAGAGCTAAAATTAGCATGTTTAAAGTGATTTTCATGCTTCCAGGGGCTCGGGAAGTGAATTAAATACAATTTGGAGGCATTTAATGTTCAAGCAAAAACGGCTGATTTTTGACAAAAGAGATAACACCCCCCCCATTACGTCATGCTTCAGAAATGTGGAAAATGGTCCGTTTTCGAATGTTTTATTTTTGGACGTCAGTTCACATTTGTAGGTTGATCATCAGTGTTAGAGCTAAAATTAGTATGTTTAAAGTGATTTTCATGCTTCCAGGGGCCCTAAACACAAGATTTACGGAATGGTTAAAAGTGCATGAAAATGGCCAATTTACTCACTCTGAGTTCTCAAAAAGGGTTTCTTCACCCCGGGAAGTTAATTAAATACCACTTGGAGGCATTTAATGTTCAAGCAAAAACGGCTGATTTTCGACAAAAGAGATAACACCCCCCCATTACGTCATGCTTCAGAAATGTGGAAAATGATCCGTTTTCAAATGTTTTATTTTTGAACGTCAGTTCACATTTGTAGGTGGATCATCAGTGTTGGAGCTAAAATTAGCATGTTTAAAGGGATTTTCATGCTTCCAGGGGCTCGGGAAGTGAATTAAATACTATTTGGAGGCATTTAATGTTCAAGCAAAAACGGCTGATTTTTGACAAAAGAGATAACACCCCCCCATTACGTCATGCTTGAGAAATGTGGAAAATGGTCCGTTTTCAAATGTTTTATTTTTGAACGTCAGTTCACATTTGTAGGTGGATCATCAGTGTTAGAGCTAAAATTAGCATGTTTAAAGTGATTTTCATGCTTCCAGGGGCTCGGGAAGTGAATTAAATACTATTTGGAGGAATTTAATGTTCAAGCAAAAACGGCTGATTTTTGACAAAAGAGATAACACCCCCCCATTACGTCATGCTTCAGAAATGTGGAGAATGGTCCGTTTTCAAATGTTTTATTTTTGAACGTCAGTTCACATTTGTAGGTGGATCATCAGTGTTAGAGCTAAAATTAGCATGTTTAAAGTGAGTTTCATGCTTCCAGGGGCTCGGGAAGTGAATTAAATACTATTTGGAGGCATTTAATGTTCAATCAAAAACGGCTGATTTTTGACAAAAGAGATAACACCCCCCCATTACGTCATGCTTCAGAAATGTGGAAAATGGTCCGTTTTCAAATGTTTTATTTTTGAACGTCAGTTCACATTTGTAGGTTGATCATCAGTGTTAGAGCTAAAATTAGCATGTTTAAAGTGATTTTCATGCTTCCGGGGCTCGGAAGTGAATTAAATACTATTTGGAGGCATTTAATGTTCAAGCAAAAATGGCTGATTTTTGACAAAAGAGATAACACCCCCCCATTACGTCATGCTTCAGAAATGTGGAAAATGGTCAGTTTTCAAATGTTTTATTTTTGAACGTCAGTTCACATTTGTAGGTGAATCATCAGTGTTAGAGCTAAAATTAGCATGTTTAAAGTGATTTTCATGCTTCCAGGGGCCCTAAACACAAGATTTATGGAATGGTTAAAAGTGCATGAAAATGGCCAATTTACTTACTCTGAGTTCTCAAAAAGGGTTTCTTCACCCCGGGAAGTTAATTAAATACCATTTGGAGGCATTTAATGTTCAAGCAAAAACGGCTGATTTTTGACAAAAGAGATAACACCCCCCATTACGTCATGCTTCAGAAATGTGGAAAATGGTCCG
Organism: Lissotriton vulgaris; assembly: GCF_964263255.1. Lineage (NCBI taxonomy): Eukaryota > Metazoa > Chordata > Amphibia > Caudata > Salamandridae > Lissotriton > Lissotriton vulgaris. The sequence goes on along the minus strand of NW_028251597.1, from coordinate 195,554 downwards.
TTTTCAAATGTTTTATTTTTTAATGTCAGTTCACATTTGTAGGTTGATCATCAGTGTTAGAGCTAAAATTAGCATGTTTAAAGTGATTTTCATGCTTCCAGGGGCCCTAAACACAAGATTTATGGAATGGTTAAAAGTGCATGAAAATGGCCAATTTACTCACTCTGAGTTCTCAAAAAGGGTTTCTTCGCCCCGGGAAGTTAATTAAATACCATTTGGAGGCATTTAATATTCAAGCAAAAACGGCTGATTTTCGACAAAAGAGATAACACCCCCCCATTACGTCATGCTTCAGAAATGTGGAAAATGGTCCGTTTTCAAATGTTTTATTTTTGAACAACAGTTCACATTTGTAGGTGGATCATCAGTGTTAGAGCTAAAATTAGCATGTTTAAAGTGATTTTCATGCTTCCAGGGGCTCGGGAAGTGAATTACATACTATTTGGAGGCATTTAATGTTCAAGCAAAAACGGCTGATTTTTGACAAAAGAGATAACACCCCCCCATTACGTCATGCTTCAGAAATGTGGAAAATGGTCCGTTTTCAAATGTTTTATTTTTGGACGTCAGTTCACATTTGTAGGTTGATCATCAGTGTTAGAGCTAAAATTAGCATGTTTAAAGTGATTTTCATGCTTCCAGGGGCTCGGGAAGTGAATTAAATACAATTTGGAGGCATTTAATGTTCAAGCAAAAACGGCTGATTTTTGACAAAAGAGATAACACCCCCCCCATTACGTCATGCTTCAGAAATGTGGAAAATGGTCCGTTTTCAAATGTTTTATTTTTGGACGTCAGTTCACATTTGTAGGTTGATCATCAGTGTTAGAGCTAAAATTAGTATGTTTAAAGTGATTTTCATGCTTCCAGGGGCCCTAAACACAAGATTTACGGAATGGTTAAAAGTGCATGAAAATGGCCAATTTACTCACTCTGAGTTCTCAAAAAGGGTTTCTTCACCCCGGGAAGTTAATTAAATACCACTTGGAGGCATTTAATGTTCAAGCAAAAACGGCTGATTTTCGACAAAAGAGATAACACCCCCCCATTACGTCATGCTTCAGAAATGTGGAAAATGATCCGTTTTCAAATGTTTTATTTTTGAACGTCAGTTCACATTTGTAGGTGGATCATCAGTGTTGGAGCTAAAATTAGCATGTTTAAAGGGATTTTCATGCTTCCAGGGGCTCGGGATGTGAATTAAATACTATTTGGAGGCATTTAATGTTCAAGCAAAAACGGCTGATTTTTGACAAAAGAGATAACACCCCCCATTACGTCATGCTTGAGAAATGTGGAAAATGGTCCGTTTTCAAATGTTTTATTTTTGAACGTCAGTTCACATTTGTAGGTGGATCATCAGTGTTAGAGCTAAAATTAGCATGTTTAAAGTGATTTTCATGCTTCCAGGGGCTCGGGAAGTGAATTAAATACTATTTGGAGGAATTTAATGTTCAAGCAAAAACGGCTGATTTTTGACAAAAGAGATAACACCCCCCCATTACGTCATGCTTCAGAAATGTGGAGAATGGTCCGTTTTCAAATGTTTTATTTTTGAACGTCAGTTCACATTTGTAGGTGGATCATCAGTGTTAGAGCTAAAATTAGCATGTTTAAAGTGAGTTTCATGCTTCCAGGGGCTCAGGAAGTGAATTAAATACTATTTGGAGGCATTTAATGTTCAATCAAAAACGGCTGATTTTTGACAAAAGAGATAACACCCCCCCATTACGTCATGCTTCAGAAATGTGGAAAATGGTCCGTTTTCAAATGTTTTATTTTTGAACGTCAGTTCACATTTGTAGGTTGATCATCAGTGTTAGAGCTAACATTAGCATGTTTAAAGTGATTTTCATGCTTCCAGGGGCTCGGGAAGTGAATTAAATACTATTTGGAGGCATTTAATGTTCAAGCAAAAATGGCTGATTTTTGACAAAAGAGATAACACCCCCCCATTACGTCATGCTTCAGAAATGTGGAAAATGGTCCGTTTTCAAATGTTTTATTTTTGAACGTCAGTTCACATTTGTAGGTGAATCATCAGTGTTAGAGCTAAAATTAGCATGTTTAAAGTGATTTTCATGCTTCCAGGGGCCCTAAACACAAGATTTATGGAATGGTTAAAAGTGCATGAAAATGGCCAATTTACTCACTCTGAGTTCTCAAAAAGGGTTTCTTCACCCCGGGAAGTTAATTAAATACCATTTGGAGGCATTTAATGTTCAAGCAAAAACGGCTGATTTTTGACAAAAGAGATAACACCCTCCATTACGTCATGCTTCAGAAATGTGGAAAATGGTCCGTTTTCAAATGTTTTATTTTTGAATGTCAGTTCACATTTGTAGGTTGATCATCGGTGTTAGAGCTAAAATTAGCATGTTTGAAGTGATTTTCATGCTTCCAGGGGCCCTAAACACAAGATTTATGGAATGGTTAAAAGTGCATGAAAATGGCCAATTTACTCACTCTGAGTTCTCAAAAAGTGTTTCTTCACCCCGGGAAGTTAATTAAATACCATTTGGAGGCATTTAATGTTCAAGCAAAAACGGCTGATTTTTGACAAAAGAGATAACACCCCCCATTACGTCATGCTTCAGAAATGTGGAAAATAGTCCGTTTTCAAATGTTTTATTTTTGAACGTCAGTTCACATTTGTAGGTTGATCATCAGTGTTAGAGCTAAAATTAGCATGTTTAAAGTGATTTTCATGCTTCCAGGGGCTCGGGAAGTGAATTAAATACTATTTGGAGGCATTTAATGTTCAAGCAAAAACGGCTGATTTTTGACAAAAGAGATAACACCCCCCCATTACGTCATGCTTCAGAAATGTGGAAAATAGTCTGTTTTCAAATGTTTTATTTTTGAACGTCAGTTCACATTTGTAGGTTGATCATCAGTGTTAGAGCTAAAATTAGCATGTTTAAAGTGATTTTCATGCTTCCAGGGGCCCTAAACACAAGATTTATGGAATGGTTAAAAGTGCATGAAAATGGCCAATTTACTCACTCTGAGTTCTCAAAAAGGGTTACTTCGCCCCGGGAAGTTAATTAAATACCATTTGGAGGCATTTAATATTCAAGCAAAAACGGCTGATTTTCGACAAAAGAGATAACACCCCCCCCTTACGTCCTGCTTCAGAAATGTGGAAAATGGTCCGTTTTCAAATGTTTTATTTTTGAAGAACAGTTCACATTTGTAGGTGGATCATCAGTGTTAGAGCTAAAATTAGCATGTTTAAAGTGATTTTCATGCTTCCAGGGGCTCGGGAAGTGAATTACATACTATTTGGAGGTATTTAATGTTCAAGCAAAAACGGCTGATTTTTGACAAAAGAGATAACACCCCCCCATTACGTCATGCTTCAGAAATGTGGAAAATGGTCCGTTTTCAAATGTTTTATTTTTGAATGTCAGTTCACATTTGTAGGTGGATCATCAGTGTTAGAGCTAAAATTAGCATGTTTAAAGTGATTTTCATGCTTCCAGGGGCTCGGGAAGTGAATTAAATACTATTTGGAGGAATTTAATGTTCAAGCAAAAACAGCTGATTTTTGACAAAAGAGATAACACCCCCCCATTACGTCATGCTTCAGAAATGTGGAAAATGGTCCGTTTTCAAATGTTTTATTTTTGAACGTCAGTTCACATTTGTAGGTGGATCATCAGTGTTAGAGCTAAAATTAGCATGTTTAAAGGGATTTTCATGCTTCCAGGAGCTCGGGAAGTGAATTAAATACTATTTGGAGGCATTTAATGTTCAAGCAAAAACAGCTGATTTTTGACAAAAGAGATAACACCCCCCCATTACGTCATGCTTCAGAAATGTGGAAAATGGTCAGTTTTCAAATGTTTTATTTTTGAACGTCAGTTCACATTTGTAGGTTGATCATCAGTGTTAGAGCTAAAATTAGCATGTTTAAAGTGATTTTCATGCTTCCAGGGGCCCTAAACACAAGATTTATGGAATGGTTAAAAGTGCATGAAAATCGCCAATTTACTCACTCTGAGTTCTCAAAAAAGGGTTTCTTCACCCCGGGAAGTTAATTAAATACCATTTGGAGGCATTTAATGTTCAAGCGAAAACGGCTGATTTTTGACAAAAGAGATAACACCCCCCCATTACGTCATGCTTCAGAAATGTGGAGAATGGTCCGTTTTCAAATGTTTTATTTTTGAATGTCAGTTCACATTTGTAGGTGGATCATCAGTGTTAGAGCTAAAATTAGCATGTTTAAAGTGATTTTCATGCTTCCAGGGGCTCGAAAGTGAATTAAATACTATTTGGAGGCATTTAATGTTCAAGCAAAAATGGCTGATTTTTGACAAAAGAGATAACACCCCCCCATTATGTCATGCTTCAGAAATGTGGAAAATGGTCCGTTTTCAAATGTTTTATTTTTGAACGTCAGTTCACATTTGTAGGTGAATCATCAGTGTTAGAGCTAAAATTAGCATGTTTAAAGGGATTTTCATGCTTCCAGGGGCTCGGGAAGTGAATTAAATACTATTTGGAGGCATTTAATGTTCAAGCAAAAACAGCTGATTTTTGACAAAAGAGATAACACCCCCCCATTACGTCATGCTTCAGAAATGTGGAAAATGGTCAGTTTTCAAATGTTTTATTTTTGAACATCAGTTCACATTTGTAGGTTGATCATCAGTGTTAGAGCTAAAATTAGCATGTTTAAAGTGATTTTCATGCTTCCAGGGACCCTAAACACAAGATTTATGGAATGGTTAAAAGTGCATGAAAATGGCCAATTTACTCACTCTGAGTTCTCAAAAAGGGTTTCTTCACCCCGGGAAGTTAATTAAATACCATTTGGAGGCATTTAATGTTCAAGCAAAAACGGCTGATTTTCGACAAAAGAGATAACACCCCCTCATTACGTCATGCTTCAGAAATGTGGAAAATGGTCCGTTTTCAAATGTTTTATTTTTGAACGTCAGTTCACATTTGTAGGTTGATCATCAGTGTTAGAGCTAAAATTAGCATGTTTAAAGTGATTTTCATGCTTCCAGGGGCTCGGGAAGTGAATTAAATACAATTTGGAGGCATTTAATGTTCAAGCAAAAACGGCTGATTTTTGACAAAAGAGATAACACCCCCCCATTACGTCATGCTTCAGAAATGTGGAAAATGGTCCGTTTTCAAATGTTTTATTTTTGAACGTCAGTTCACATTTGTAGGTTGATCATCAGTGTTAGAGCTAAAATTAGCATGTTTAAAGTGATTTTCATGCTTCCAGGGGCCCTAAACACAAGATTTATGGAATGGTTAAAAGTGCATGAAAATGGCCAATTTACTCACTCTGAGTTCTCAAAAAGGATTTCTTCACCCCGGGAAGTTAATTAAATACCATTTGGAGGCATTTAATGTTCAAGCAAAAACGGCTGATTTTCGACAAAAGAGATAACACCCCCCCATTACGTCATGCTTCAGAAATGTGGAAAATGGTCCGTTTTCAAATGTTTTATTTTTGAACAACAGTTCACATTTGTAGGTGGATCATCAGTGTTAGAGCTAAAATTAGCATGTTTAAAGTGATTTTCATGCTTCCAGGGGCTCGGGAAGTGAATTACATACTATTTGGAGGCATTTAATGTTCAAGCAAAAACGGCTGATTTTTGACAAAAGAGATAACACCCCCCCATTACGTCATGCTTCCGAAATGTGGAAAATGGTCCGTTTTCAAATGTTTTATTTTTGAACGTCAGTTCACATTTGTAGGTTGATCATCAGTGTTAGAGCTAAAATTAGCATGTTTAAAGTGATTTTCATGTTTCCAGGGGCCCTAAACACAAGATTTATGGAATGGTTAAAAGTGCATGAAAATGGCCAATTTACTCACTCTGAGTTCTCAAAAAGGGTTTCTTCACCCCGGGAAGTTAATTAAATACCATGTGGAGGCATTCAATGTTCAAGCAAAAACGGCTGATTTTCGACAAAAGAGATAACACCCCCCCCCATTACGTCATGCTTCAGAAATGTGGAAAATGGTCCGTTTTCAAATGTTTTATTTTTGAATGTCAGTTCACATTTGTAGGTGGATCATCAGTGTTAGAGCTAAAATTAGCATGTTTAAAGTGATTTTCATGCTTCCAGGGGCTCGGGAAGTGAATTAAATACTATTTGGAGGAATTTAATGTTCAAGCAAAAACAGCTGATTTTTGACAAAAGAGATAACACCCCCCCATTACGTCATGCTTCAGAAATGTGGAAAATGGTCCGTTTTCAAATGTTTTATTTTTGAACGTCAGTTCACATTTGTAGGTGGATCATCAGTGTTAGAGCTAAAATTAGCATGTTTAAAGGGATTTTCATGCTTCCAGGAGCTCGGGAAGTGAATTAAATACTATTTGGAGGCATTTAATGTTCAAGCAAAAACAGCTGATTTTTGACAAAAGAGATAACACCCCCCCATTACGTCATGCTTCAGAAATGTGGAAAATGGTCCGTTTTCAAATGTTTTATTTTTGAACGTCAGTTCACATTTGTAGGTTGATCATCAGTGTTAGAGCTAAAATTAGCATGTTTAAAGTGATTTTCATGCTTCCAGGGGCTCGGGAAGTGAATTAAATACTATTTGGAGGCATTTAATGTTCAATCAAAAACGGCTGATTTTTGACAAAAGAGATAACACCCCCCCATTACGTCATGCTTCAGAAATGTGGAAAATGGTCCGTTTTCAAATGTTTTATTTTTGAACGTCAGTTCACATTTGTAGGTTGATCATCAGTGTTAGAGCTAAAATTAGCATGTTTAAAGTGATTTTCATGCTTCCACGGGCTCGGGAAGTGAATTAAATACTATTTGGAGGCATTTAATGTTCAAGCAAAAATGGCTGATTTTTGACAAAAGAGATAACACCCCCCCATTATGTCATGCTTCAGAAATGTGGAAAATGGTCCGTTTTCAAATGTTTTATTTTTGAACGTCAGTTCACATTTGTAGGTGAATCATCAGTGTTAGAGCTAAAATTAGCATGTTTAAAGTGATTTTCATGCTTCCAGGGGCCCTAAACACAAGATTTATGGAATGGTTAAAAGTGCATGAAAATGGCCAATTTACTCACTCTGAGTTCTCAAAAAGGATTTCTTCACCCCGGGAAGTTAATTAAATACCATTTGGAGGCATTTAATGTTCAAGCAAAAACGGCTGATTTTCGACAAAAGAGATAACACCCCCCCATTACGTCATGCTTCAGAAATGTGGAAAATGGTCCGTTTTCAAATGTTTTATTTTTGAACAACAGTTCACATTTGTAGGTGGATCATCAGTGTTAGAGCTAAAATTAGCATGTTTAAAGTGATTTTCATGCTTCCAGGGGCTCGGGAAGTGAATTACATACTATTTGGAGGCATTTAATGTTCAAGCAAAAACGGCTGATTTTTGACAAAAGAGATAACACCCCCCCATTACGTCATGCTTCCGAAATGTGGAAAATGGTCCGTTTTCAAATGTTTTATTTTTGAACGTCAGTTCACATTTGTAGGTTGATCATCAGTGTTAGAGCTAAAATTAGCATGTTTAAAGTGATTTTCATGTTTCCAGGGGCCCTAAACACAAGATTTATGGAATGGTTAAAAGTGCATGAAAATGGCCAATTTACTCACTCTGAGTTCTCAAAAAGGGTTTCTTCACCCCGGGAAGTTAATTAAATACCATGTGGAGGCATTCAATGTTCAAGCAAAAACGGCTGATTTTCGACAAAAGAGATAACACCCCCCCCCATTACGTCATGCTTCAGAAATGTGGAAAATGGTCCGTTTTCAAATGTTTTATTTTTGAATGTCAGTTCACATTTGTAGGTGGATCATCAGTGTTAGAGCTAAAATTAGCATGTTTAAAGTGATTTTCATGCTTCCAGGGGCTCGGGAAGTGAATTAAATACTATTTGGAGGAATTTAATGTTCAAGCAAAAACAGCTGATTTTTGACAAAAGAGATAACACCCCCCCATTACGTCATGCTTCAGAAATGTGGAAAATGGTCCGTTTTCAAATGTTTTATTTTTGAACGTCAGTTCACATTTGTAGGTGGATCATCAGTGTTAGAGCTAAAATTAGCATGTTTAAAGGGATTTTCATGCTTCCAGGAGCTCGGGAAGTGAATTAAATACTATTTGGAGGCATTTAATGTTCAAGCAAAAACAGCTGATTTTTGACAAAAGAGATAACACCCCCCCATTACGTCATGCTTCAGAAATGTGGAAAATGGTCCGTTTTCAAATGTTTTATTTTTGAACGTCAGTTCACATTTGTAGGTTGATCATCAGTGTTAGAGCTAAAATTAGCATGTTTAAAGTGATTTTCATGCTTCCAGGGGCTCGGGAAGTGAATTAAATACTATTTGGAGGCATTTAATGTTCAATCAAAAACGGCTGATTTTTGACAAAAGAGATAACACCCCCCCATTACGTCATGCTTCAGAAATGTGGAAAATGGTCCGTTTTCAAATGTTTTATTTTTGAACGTCAGTTCACATTTGTAGGTTGATCATCAGTGTTAGAGCTAAAATTAGCATGTTTAAAGTGATTTTCATGCTTCCACGGGCTCGGGAAGTGAATTAAATACTATTTGGAGGCATTTAATGTTCAAGCAAAAATGGCTGATTTTTGACAAAAGAGATAACACCCCCCCATTATGTCATGCTTCAGAAATGTGGAAAATGGTCCGTTTTCAAATGTTTTATTTTTGAACGTCAGTTCACATTTGTAGGTGAATCATCAGTGTTAGAGCTAAAATTAGCATGTTTAAAGTCATTTTCATGCTTCCAGGGGCCCTAAACACAAGATTTATGGAATGGTTAAAAGTGCATGAAAATGGCCAATTTACTCACTCTGAGTTCTCAAAAAGGGTTTCTTCACCCCGGGAAGTTAATTAAATACCATTTGGAGGCATTTAATGTTCAAGCAAAAACGGCTCATTTTTGACAACAGAGATAACACCCCCCCCCATTACGTCATGCTTCAGAAATCTGGAAAATGGTCCGTTTTCAAATGTTTTATTTTTGAATGTCAGTTCACATTTGTAGGTGGATCATCAGTGTTAGAGCTAAAATTAGCATGTTTAAAGTGATTTTAATGCTTCCAGGGGCTCGGGAAGTGAATTAAATACTATTTGGAGGCATTTAATGTACAAGCAAAAACGGCTGATTTTTGACAAAAGAGATAACACCCCCCCATTACGTCATGCTTCAGAAATGTGGAAAATGGTCCGTTTTCAAATGTTTTATTTTTGAACGTCAGTTCACATTTGTAGGTGGATCATCAGTGTTAGAGCTAAAATTAGCATGTTTAAAGGGATTTTCATGCTTCCAGGGGCTCGGGAAGTGAATTAAATACTATTTGGAGGCATTTAATGTTCAAGCAAAAACAGCAGATTTTTGACAAAAGAGATAACACCCCCCCATTACGTCATGCTTCAGAAATGTGGAAAATGATCCGTTTTCAAATGTTTTATTTTTGAACGTCAGTTCACATTTGTAGGTGGATCATCAGTGTTAGAGCTAAAATTAGCATGTTTAAAGGGATTTTCATGCTTCCAGGGGCTCGGGAAGTGAATTAAATACTATTTGGAGGCATTTAATGTTCAAGCAAAAACAGCTGATTTTTGACAAAAGAGATAACACCCCCCCATTACGTCATGCTTCAGAAATGTGGAAAATGGTCAGTTTTCAAATGTTTTATTTTTGAACATCAGTTCACATTTGTAGGTTGATCATCAGTGTTAGAGCTAAAATTAGCATGTTTAAAGTGATTTTCATGCTTCCAGGGGCCCTAAACACAAGATTTATGGAATGGTTAAAAGTGCATGAAAATGGCCAATTTACTCACTCTGAGTTCTCAAAAAGGGTTTCTTCACCCCGGGAAGTTAATTAAATACCATTTGGAGGCATTTAATGTTCAAGCAAAAACGGCTGATTTTCGACAAAAGAGATAACACCCCCCCATTACGTCATGCTTCAGAAATGTGGAAAATGGTCCGTTTTCAAATGTTTTATTTTTGAACGTCAGTTCACATTTGTAGGTTGATCATCAGTGTTAGAGCTAAAATTAGCATGTTTAAAGTGATTTTCATGCTTCCAGGGGCTCGGGAAGTGAATTAAATACAATTTGGAGGCATTTAATGTTCAAGCAAAAACGGCTGATTTTTGACAAAAGAGATAACACCCCCCCATTACGTCATGCTTCAGAAATGTGGAAAATGGTCCGTTTTCAAATGTTTTATTTTTGAACGTCAGTTCACATTTGTAGGTTGATCATCAGTGTTAGAGCTAACATTAGTATGTTTAAAGTGATTTTCATGCTTCCAGGGGCCCTAAACACAAGATTTACGGAATGGTTAAAAGTGCATGAAAATGGCCAATTTAGTCACTCTGAGTTCTCAAAAAGGGTTTCTTCACCCCGGGAAGTTAAATAAATACCATTTGGAGGCATTTAATGTTCAAGCAAAAACGGCTGATTCTCGACAAAAGAGATAACACCCCCCCATTACGTCATGCTTCAGAAATGTGGAAAATGATCCGTTTTCAAATGTTTTATTTTTGAACTTCAGTTCACATTTGTAGGTGGATCATCAGTGTTAGAGCTAAAATTAGCATGTTTAAAGGGATTTTCATGCTTCCAGGGGCTCGGGAAGTGAATTAAATACTATTTGGAGGCATTTAATGTTCAAGCAAAAACAGCTGATTTTTGACAAAAGAGATAACACCCCCCCATTACGTCATGCTTCAGAAATGTGGCAAATGGTCCGTTTTCAAATGTTTTATTTTTGAACGTCAGTTCACATTTGTAGGTTGATCATCAGTGTTAGAGCTAAAATTAGCATGTTTAAAGTGATTTTCATGCTTCCAGGGGCCCTAAACACAAGATTTATGGAATGGTTAAAAGTGCATGAAAATGGCCAATTTACTCACTCTGAGTTCTCAAAAAGGATTTCTTCACCCCGGGAAGTTAATTAAATACCATTTGGAGGCATTTAATGTTCAAGCAAAAACGGCTGATTTTCGACAAAAGAGATAACACCCCCCCATTACGTCATGCTTCAGAAATGTGGAGAATGGTCAGTTTTCAAATGTTTTATTTTTGAACGTCAGTTCACATTTGTAGGTGGATCATCAGTGTTGAAGCTAAAATTAGCATGTTTAAAGTGATTTTCATGCTTCCAGGGGCTCGGGAAGTGAATTAAATACTATTTGGAGGCATTTAATGTTCAATCAAAAACGGCTGATTTTTGACAAAAGAGATAACACCCCCCCATTACGTCATGCTTCAGAAATGTGGAAAATGGTCAGTTTTCAAATGTTTTATTTTTGAACGTCAGTTCACATTTGTAGGTTGATCATCAGTGTTAGAGCTAAAATTAGCATGTTTAAAGTGATTTTCATGCTTCCAGGGGCTCGGGAAGTGAATTAAATACTATTTGGAGGCATTTAATGTTCAAGCAAAAATGGCTGATTTTTGACAAAAGAGATAACACCCCCCCATTACGTCATGCTTCAGAAATGTGGAAAATGGTCCGTTTTCAAATGTTTTATTTTTGAACGTCAGTTCACATTTGTAGGTGAATCATCAGTGTTAGAGCTAAAATTAGCATGTTTAAAGTGATTTTCATGCTTCCAGGGGCCCTAAACACAAGATTTATGGAATGGTTAAAAGTGCATGAAAATGGCCAATTTACTCACTCTGAGTTCTCAAAAAGGGTTTCTTCACCCCGGGAAGTTAATTAAATACCATTTGGAGGCATTTAATGTTCAAGCAAAAACGGCTGATTTTTGACAAAAGAGATAACACCCCCCCATTACGTCATGCTTCAGAAATGTGGAAAATGGTCCGTTTTCAAAAGTTTTATTTTTGAACGTCAGTTCACATTTGTAGGTGGATCATCAGTGTTAGAGCTAAAATTAGCATGTTTGAAGTGATTTTCATGCTTCCAGGGGCTCGGGAAGTGAATTAAATACTATTTGGAGGCATTTAATGTTCAAGCAAAAACGGCTGATTTTTGACAAAAGAGATAACACCCCCCCATTACGTCATGCTTCAGAAATGTGGAAAATGGTCCGTTTTCAAATGTTTTATTTTTGAACGTCAGTTCACATTTGTAGGTTGATCATCAGTGTTAGAGCATAAATTAGCATGTTTAAAGTGATTTTCATGCTTCCAGGGGCCCTAAACACAAGATTAATGGAATGGTTAAAAGTGCATGAAAATGGCCAATTTACTCACTCTGAGTTCTCAAAAAGGGTTTCTTCGCCCCGGGAAGTTAATTAAATACCATTTGGAGGCATTTAATATTCAAGCAAAAACGGCTGATTTTCGACAAAAGAGATAACACCCCCCCATTACATCATGCTTCAGAAATGTGGAAAATGGTCCGTTTTCAAATGTTTTATTTTTGAACGTCAGTTCACATTTGTAGGTGGATCATCAGTGTTAGAGCTAAAATTAGCATGTTTAAAGTGATGTTCATGCTTCCAAAGGCTCGGGAAGTGAATTACATACTATTTGGAGGCATTTAATGTTCAAGCAAAAACGGCTGATTTTTGACAAAAGAGATAACACCCCCCCATTACGTCATGCTTCAGAAATGTGGAAAATGGTCCGTTTTCAAATGTTTTATTTTTGAACGTCAGTTCACATTTGTAGGTTGATCATCAGTGTTAGAGCTAAAATTAGCATGTTTAAAGTGATTTTCATGCTTCCAGGGGCCCTAAACACAAGATTTATGGAATGGTTAAAAGTGCATGAAAATGGCCAATTTACTCACTCTGAGTTCTCAAAAAGGGTTTCTTCACCCCGGGAAGTTAATTAAATACCATTTGAAGGCATTTAATGTTCAAGCAAAAACGGCTGATTTTCGACAAAAGAGATAACACCCCCCCATTACGTCATGCTTCAGAAATGTGGAAAATGGTCTGTTTTCAAATGTTTTATTTTTGAATGTCAGTTCACATTTGTAGGTTGATCATCAGTGTTAGAGCTAAAATTAGCATGTTTAAAGTGATTTTCATGCTTCCAGGGGCCCTAAACACAAGATTAATGGAATGGTTAAAAGTGCATGAAAATGGCCAATTTACTCACTCTGAGTTCTCAAAAAGGGTTTCTTCACCCCGGGAAGTTAATTAAATACCATTTGGAGGCATTTAATATTCAAGCAAAAACGGCTGATTTTCGACAAAAGAGATAACACCCCCCCATTACATCATGCTTCAGAAATGTCGAAAATGGTCCGTTTTCAAATGTTTTATTTTTGAACGTCAGTTCACATTTGTAGGTGGATCATCAGTGTTAGAGCTAAAATTAGCATGTTTAAAGTGATTTTCATGCTTCCAGGGGCTCGGGAAGTGAATTACATACTATTTGGAGGCATTTAATGTTCAAGCAAAAACGGCTGATTTTTGACAAAAGAGATAACACCCCCCCATTACGTCATGCTTCAGAAATGTGGAAAATGGTCCGTTTTCAAATGTTTTATTTTTGAACGTCAGTTCACATTTGTAGGTTGATCATCAGTGTTAGAGCTAAAATTAGCATGTTTAAAGTGATTTTCATGCTTCCAGGGGCCCTAAACACAAGATTTATGGAATGGTTAAAAGTGCATGAAAATGGCCAATTTACTCACTCTGAGTTCTCAAAAAGGGTTTCTTCACCCCGGGAAGTTAATTAAATACCATTTGAAGGCATTTAATGTTCAAGCAAAAACGGCTGATTTTCGACAAAAGAGATAACACCCCCCCATTACGTCATACTTCAGAAATGTGGAAAATGGTCAGTTTTCAAATGTTTTATTTTTGAACGTCAGTTCACATTTGTAGGTTGATCATCAGTGTTAGAGCTAAAATTAGCATGTTTAAAGTGATTTTCATGCTTCCAGGGGCCCTAAACACAAGATTTATGGAATGGTTAAAAGTGCATGAAAATGGCCAATTTACTCACTCTGAGTTCTCAAAAAGGGTTTCTTCACCCCGGGAAGTTAATTAAATACCATTTGGAGGCATTTAATGTTCAAGCAAAAACGGCTGATTTTCGACAAAAGAGATAACACCCCCCCATTACGTCATGCTTCAGAAATGTGGAAAATGGTCCGTTTTCAAATGTTTTATTTTTGAACGTCAGTTCACATTTGTAGGTGGATCATCAGTGTTAGAGCTAAAATTAGCATGTTTAAAGTGATTTTCATGCTTCCAGGGGCTCGGAAGTGAATTAAATACTATTTGGAGGAATTTAATATTCAAGCAAAAACGGCTGATTTTTGACAAAAGAGATAACACCCCCCCATTACGTCATGCTTCAGAAATGTGAAAAATGGTCCATTTTCAAATGTTTTATTTTTGAACGTCAGTTCACATTTGTAGGTTGATCATCAGTGTTAGAGCTAAAATTAGCATGTTTAAAGTGATTTTCATGCTTCCAGGGGCCCTAAACACAAGATTTATGGAATGGTTAAAAGTGCATGAAAATGGCCAATTTACTCACTCTGAGTTCTCAAAAAGGGTTTCTTCGCCCCGGGAAGTTAATTAAATACCATTTGGAGGCATTTATTATTCAAGCAAAAACGGCTGATTTTCGACAAAAGAGATAACACCCCCCCATTACGTCATGCTTCAGAAATGTGGAAAATGGTCCGTTTTCAAATGTTTTATTTTTGAACAACAGTTCACATTTGTAGGTGGATCATCAGTGTTAGAGCTAAAATTAGCATGTTTAACCCTTTCGATGGTGATGACGAGCTCAGCTCGTCATCACCCACGGGTGTCGTGTGCTGATGACGAGCTGAGCTCGTCATAGTGCCACTAAAATGGCATTTTCCAGCACTGGGGGGGAAAACGCCCAGCAGCCATGTGGTTAAAGTGATTTTCATGCTTCCAGGGGCTCGGGAAGTGAATTAAATACTATTTGGAGGAATTTAATGTTCAAGCAAAAACGGCTGATTTTTGACAAAAGAGATAACACCCCCCCATTACGTCATGCTTCAGAAATGTGAAAAATGGTCCGTTTTCAAATGTTTTATTTTTGAACGTCAGTTCACATTTGTAGGTTGATCATCAGTGTTAGAGCTAAAATTAGCATGTTTAAAGTGATTTTCATGCTACCAGGGGCCCTAAACACAAGATTTATGGAATGGTTAAAAGTGCATGAAAATGGCCAATTTACTCACTCTGAGTTCTCAAAAAGGATTTCTTCACCCCGGGAAGTTAATTAAATACCATTTGGAGGCTTTTAATGTTCAAGCAAAAACGGCTGATTTTCGACAAAAGAGATAACACCCCCCCATTACGTCATGCTTCAGAAATGTGGAAAATGGTCCGTTTTCAAATGTTTTATTTTTGAATGTCAGTTCACATTTGTAGGTGGATCATCAGTGTTAGAGCTAAAATTAGCATGTTTAAAGTGATTTTCATGCTTCCAGGGGCTCAGGAAGTGAATTAAATACTATTTGGAGGAATTTAATGTTCAAGCAAAAACGGCTGATTTTTGACAAAAGAGATAACACCCCCCATTACGTCATGCTTCAGAAATGTGGAAAATGGTCCGTTTTCAAATGTTTTATTTTTGAACGTCAGTTCACATTTGTAGGTTGATCATCAGTGTTAGAGCTAAAATTAGTATGTTTAAAGTGATTTTCATGCTTCCAGGGGCCCTAAACACAAGATTTACGGAATGGTTAAAAGTGCATGAAAATGGCCAATTTACTCACTCTGAGTTCTCAAAAAGGGTTTCTGCACCCCGGGAAGTTAATTAAATACCATTTGGAGGCATTTAATGTTCAAGCAAAAACGGCTGATTTTCGACAAAAGAGATAACACCCCCCCATTACGTCATGCTTCAGAAATGTGGAAAATGATCCGTTTTCAAATGTTTTATTTTTGAACGTCAGTTCACATTTTTAGGTGGATCATCAGTGTTAGAGCTAAAATTAGCATGTTTAAAGGGATTTTCATGCTTCCAGGGGCTCGGGAAGTGAATTAAATACTATTTGGAGGCATTTAATGTTCAAGTAAAAACAGCTGATTTTTGACAAAAGAGATAACACCCCCCCATTACGTCATGCTTCAGAAATGTGGAAAATGGTCAGTTTTCAAATGTTTTATTTTTGAACGTCAGTTCACATTTGTAGGTTGATCATCAGTGTTAGAGCTAAAATTAGCATGTTTAAAGTGATTTTCATGCTTCCAGGGGCCCTAAACACAAGATTTATGGAATGGTTAAAAGTGCATGAAAATGGCCAATTTACTCACTCTGAGTTCTCAAAAAGGGTTTCTTCACCCCGGGAAGTTAATTAAATACCATTTGGAGGCATTTAATGTTCAAGCAAAAACGGCTGATTTTCGACAAAAGAGATAACACCCCCCCATTACGTCATGCTTCAGAAATGTGGAGAATGGTCCGTTTTCAAATGTTTTATTTTTGAACGTCAGTTCACATTTGTAGGTGGATCATCAGTGTTAGAGCTAAAATTAGCATGTTTAAAGTGATTTTCATGCTTCCGGGGGCTCGGGAAGTGAATTAAATACTATTTGGAGGCATTTAATGTTCAATCAAAAACGGCTGATTTTTGACAAAAGAGATAACACCCCGCCATTACGTCATGCTTCAGAAATGTGGAAAATGGTCCGTTTTCAAATGTTTTATTTTTGAACGTCAGTTCACATTTGTAGGTTGATCATCAGTGTTAGAGCTAAAATTAGCATGTTTAAAGTGATTTTCATGCTTCCAGGGGCCCTAAACACAAGATTTATGGAATGGTTAAAAGTGCATGAAAATGGCCAATTTACTCACTCTGAGTTCTCAAAAAGGGTTTCTTCACCCCGGGAAGTTAATTAAATACCATTTGGAGGCATTTAATGTTCAAGCAAAAACGGCTGATTTTCGACAAAAGAGATAACACCCCCCCATTACGTCATGCTTCAGAAATGTGGAAAATGGTCCGCTTTCAAATGTTTTATTTTTGAACGTCAGTTCACATTTGTAGGTGGATCATCAGTGTTTGAGCTAAAATTAGCATGTTTAAAGTGATTTTCATGCTTCCAGGGGCTCGGGAAGTGAATTAAATTCAATTTGGAGGCATTTAATGTTCAAGCAAAAACGGCTGATTTTTGACAAAAGAGATAACACCCCCCCATTACGTCATGCTTCAGAAATGTGGAAAATGGTCTGTTTTCAAATGTTTTATTTTTAAACGTCAGTTCACATTTGTAGGTTGATCATCAGTGTTAGAGCTAAAATTAGTATGTTTAAAGTGATTTTCATGCTTCCAGGGGCCCTAAACACAAGATTTACGGAATGGTTAAAAGTGCATGAAAATGGCCAATTTACTCACTCTGAGTTCTCAAAAAGGGTTTCTTCACCCCGGGAAGTTAATTAAATACCATTTGGAGGCATTTAATGTTCAAGCAAAAACGGATGATTTTCGACAAAAGAGATAACACCCCCCCATTACGTCATGCTTCAGAAATGTGGAAAATGATCCGTTTTCAAATGTTTTATTTTTGAACGTCAGTTCACATTTGTAGGTGGATCATCAGTGTTAGAGCTAAAATTAGCATGTTTAAAGGGATTTTCATGCTTCCAGGGGCTCGGGAAGTGAATTAAATACTATTTGGAGGCATTAATTGTTCAAGCAAAAACAGCTGATTTTTGACAAAAGAGATAACACCCCCCCCATTACGTCATGCTTCAGAAATGTGGAAAATGGTCCGTTTTCAAATGTTTTATTTTTGAACGTCAGTTCACATTTGTAGGTTGATCATCAGTGTTAGAGCTAAAATTAGCATGTTTAAAGTGATTTTCATGCTTCCAGGGGCCCTAAACACAAGATTCATGGAATGGTTAAAAGTGCATGAAAATGGCCAATTTACTCACTCTGAGTTCTCAAAAAGGATTTCTTCACCCCGGGAAGTTAATTAAATACCATTTGGAGGCATTTAATGTTCAAGCAAAAACGGCTGATTTTCGACAAAAGAGATAACACCCCCCCCTTACGTCATGCTTCAGAAATGTGGAGAATGGTCCGTTTTCAAATGTTTTATTTTTGAACGTCAGTTCACATTTGTAGGTGGATCATCAGTGTTAGAGCTAAAATTAGCATGTTTAAAGTGATTTTCATGCTTCCAGGGGCTCGGGAAGTGAATTAAATACTATTTGGAGGCATTTAATGTTCAATCAAAAACTGCTGATTTTTGACAAAAGAGATAACACCCCCCCATTACGTCATGCTTCAGAAATGTGGAAAATGGTCCGTTTTCAAATGTTTTATTTTTTAACGTCAGTTCACATTTGTAGGTTGATCATCAGTGTTAGAGCTAAAATTAGCATGTTTAAAGTGATTTTCATGCTTCCAGGGGCTCGGGAAGTGAATTAAATACTATTTGGAGGCATTTAATGTTCAAGCAAAAATGGCTGATTTTTGACAAAAGAGAAAACACCCCCCCATTACGTCATGCTTCAGAAATGTGGAAAATGGTCCGTTTTCAAATGTTTTATTTTTGAACGTCAGTTCACATTTGTAGGTGAATCATCAGTGTTAGAGCTAAAATTAGCATGTTTAAAGTGATTTTCATGCTTCCAGGGGCCCTAAACACAAGATTTATGGAATGGTTAAAAGTGCATGAAAATGGCCAATTTACTCACTCTGAGTTCTCAAAAAGGGTTTCTTCACCCCGGGAAGTTAATTAAATACCATTTGGAGGCATTTAATGTTCAAGCAAAAACGGCTGATTTTTGACAAAAGAGATAACACCCCCCATTACGTCATGCTTCAGAAATGTGGAAAATGGTCCGTTTTCAAATGTTTTATTTTTGAATGTCAGTTCACATTTGTAGGTTGATCATCAGTGTTAGAGCTAAAATTAGCATGTTTAAAGTGATTTTCATGCTTCCAGGGGCCCTAAACACAAGATTTATGGAATGGTTAAAAGTGCATGAAAATGGCCAATTTACTCACTCTGAGTTCTCAAAAAGGGTTTCTTCACCCTGGGAAGTTAATTAAATACCATTTGGAGGCATTTAATGTTCAAGCAAAAACGGCTGATTTTCGACAAAAGAGATAACACCCCCCCATTACGTCATGCTTCAGAAATGTGGAAAATGATCCGTTTTCAAATGTTTTATTTTTGAACGTCAGTTCACATTTGTAGGTGGATCATCAGTGTTAGAGCTAAAATTAGCATGTTAAAGTGATTTTCATGCTTCCAGGGGCTCGGGAAGTGAATTAAATACTATTTGGAGGCATTTAATGTTCAAGCAAAAACGGCTGATTTTTGACAAAAGAGATAACACCCCCCCATTACATCATGCTTTAGAAATGTGGAAAATGGTCCGTTTTCAAATGTTTTATTTTTGAACGTCAGTTCACATTTGTAGGTTGATCATCAGTGTTAGAGCTAAAATTAGCATGTTTAAAGTGATTTTCATGCTTCCAGGGGCCCTAAACACAAGATTCATGGAATGGTTAAAAGTGCATGAAAATGGCCAATTTACTCACTCTGAGTTCTCAAAAAGGATTTCTTCACCCCGGGAAGTTAATTAAATACCATTTGGAGGCATTTAATGTTCAAGCAAAAACAGCTGATTTTTGACAAAAGAGATAACACCCCCCCATTACGTCATGCTTCAGAAATGTGGAAAATGGTCAGTTTTCAAATGTTTTATTTTTGAACGTCAGTTCACATTTGTAGGTTGATCATCAGTGTTAGAGCTAAAATTAGCATGTTTAAAGTGATTTTCATGCTTCCAGGGGCTCGGGAAGTGAATTAAATACTATTTGGAGGCATTTAATGTTCAAGCAAAAATGGCTGATTTTTGACAAAAGAGATAACACCCCCCCATTACGTCATGCTTCAGAAATGTGGAAAATGGTCCGTTTTCAAATGTTTTATTTTTGAACGTCAGTTCACATTTGTAGGTGAATCATCAGTGTTAGAGCTAAAATTAGCATGTTTAAAGTGATTTTCATGCTTCCAGGGGCCCTAAACACAAGATTTATGGAATGGTTAAAAGTGCATGAAAATGGCCAATTTACTCACTCTGAGTTTTCAAAAAGGGTTTCTTCACCCCGGGAAGTTAATTAAATACCATTTGGAGGCATTTAATGTTCAAGCAAAAACGGCTGATTTTTGACAAAAGAGATAACACCCCCCCATTACGTCATGCTTCAGAAATGTGGAAAATGGTCCGTTTTCAAAAGTTTTATTTTTGAACGTCAGTTCACATTTGTAGGTGGATCATCAGTGTTAGAGCTAAAATTAGCATGTTTGAAGTGATTTTCATGCTTCCAGGGGCTCGGGAAGTGAATTAAATACTATTTGGAGGCATTTAATGTTCAAGCAAAAACGGCTGATTTTTGACAAAAGAGATAACACCCCCCCATTACGTCATGCTTCAGAAATGTGGAAAATGGTCCGTTTTCAAATGTTTTATTTTTGAACGTCAGTTCACATTTGTAGGTTGATCATCAGTGTTAGAGCATAAATTAGCATGTTTAAAGTGATTTTCATGCTTCCAGGGGCCCTAAACACAAGATTAATGGAATGGTTAAAAGTGCATGAAAATGGCCAATTTACTCACTCTGAGTTCTCAAAAAGGGTTTCTTCGCCCCGGGAAGTTAATTAAATACCATTTGGAGGCATTTAATATTCAAGCAAAAACGGCTGATTTTCGACAAAAGAGATAACACCCCCCCATTACATCATGCTTCAGAAATGTGGAAAATGGTCCGTTTTCAAATGTTTTATTTTTGAACGTCAGTTCACATTTGTAGGTGGATCATCAGTGTTAGAGCTAAAATTAGCATGTTTAAAGTGATTTTCATGCTTCCAAAGGCTCGGGAAGTGAATTACATACTATTTGGAGGCATTTAATGTTCAAGCAAAAACGGCTGATTTTTGACAAAAGAGATAACACCCCCCCATTACGTCATGCTTCAGAAATGTGGAAAATGGTCCGTTTTCAAATGTTTTATTTTTGAACGTCAGTTCACATTTGTAGGTTGATCATCAGTGTTAGAGCTAAAATTAGCATGTTTAAAGTGATTTTCATGCTTCCAGGGGCCCTAAACACAAGATTTATGGAATGGTTAAAAGTGCATGAAAATGGCCAATTTACTCACTCTGAGTTCTCAAAAAGGGTTTCTTCACCCCGGGAAGTTAATTAAATACCATTTGAAGGCATTTAATGTTCAAGCAAAAACGGCTGATTTTCGACAAAAGAGATAACACCCCCCCATTACGTCATGCTTCAGAAATGTGGAAAATGGTCTGTTTTCAAATGTTTTATTTTTGAATGTCAGTTCACATTTGTAGGTTGATCATCAGTGTTAGAGCTAAAATTAGCATGTTTAAAGTGATTTTCATGCTTCCAGGGGCCCTAAACACAAGATTAATGGAATGGTTAAAAGTGCATGAAAATGGCCAATTTACTCACTCTGAGTTCTCAAAAAGGGTTTCTTCACCCCGGGAAGTTAATTAAATACCATTTGGAGGCATTTAATATTCAAGCAAAAACGGCTGATTTTCGACAAAAGAGATAACACCCC
This sequence comes from Lissotriton vulgaris, assembly GCF_964263255.1. Classification (NCBI taxonomy): domain Eukaryota; kingdom Metazoa; phylum Chordata; class Amphibia; order Caudata; family Salamandridae; genus Lissotriton; species Lissotriton vulgaris. Next base: position 174,019 of record NW_028251597.1, on the reverse strand, counting down.
CCCATTACATCATGCTTCAGAAATGTCGAAAATGGTCCGTTTTCAAATGTTTTATTTTTGAACGTCAGTTCACATTTGTAGGTGGATCATCAGTGTTAGAGTTAAAATTAGCATGTTTAAAGTGATTTTCATGCTTCCAGGGGCTTGGGAAGTGAATTACATACTATTTGGAGGCATTTAATGTTCAAGCAAAAACGGCTGATTTTTGACAAAAGAGATAACACCCCCCCATTACGTCATGCTTCAGAAATGTGGAAAATGGTCCGTTTTCAAATGTTTTATTTTTGAACGTCAGTTCACATTTGTAGGTTGATCATCAGTGTTAGAGCTAAAATTAGCATGTTTAAAGTGATTTTCATGCTTCCAGGGGCCCTAAACACAAGATTTATGGAATGGTTAAAAGTGCATGAAAATGGCCAATTTACTCACTCTGAGTTCTCAAAAAGGGTTTCTTCACCCCGGGAAGTTAATTAAATACCATTTGAAGGCATTTAATGTTCAAGCAAAAACGGCTGATTTTCGACAAAAGAGATAACACCCCCCCATTACGTCATACTTCAGAAATGTGGAAAATGGTCAGTTTTCAAATGTTTTATTTTTGAACGTCAGTTCACATTTGTAGGTTGATCATCAGTGTTAGAGCTAAAATTAGCATGTTTAAAGTGATTTTCATGCTTCCAGGGGCCCTAAACACAAGATTTATGGAATGGTTAAAAGTGCATGAAAATGGCCAATTTACTCACTCTGAGTTCTCAAAAAGGGTTTCTTCACCCCGGGAAGTTAATTAAATACCATTTGGAGGCATTTAATGTTCAAGCAAAAACGGCTGATTTTCGACAAAAGAGATAACACCCCCCCCCATTACGTCATGCTTCAGAAATGTGGAGAATGGTCCGTTTTCAAATGTTTTATTTTTGAACGTCAGTTCACATTTGTAGGTGGATCATCAGTGTTAGAGCTAAAATTAGAATGTTTAAAGTGATTTTCATGCTTCCGGGGGCTCGGGAAGTGAATTAAATACTATTTGGAGGCATTTAATGTTCAATCAAAAACGGCTGATTTTTGACAAAAGAGATAACACCCCCCCATTACGTCATGCTTCAGAAATGTGGAAAATGGTCCGTTTTCAAATGTTTTATTTTTGAACGTCAGTTCACATTTGTAGGTTGATCATCAGTGTTAGAGCTAAAATTAGCATGTTTAAAGTGATTTTCATGCTTCCAGGGGCCCTAAACTCAAGATTTATGGAATGGTTAAAAGTGCATGAAAATGGCCAATTTACTCACTCTGAGTTCTCAAAAAGGGTTTCTTCACCCCGGGAAGTTAATTAAATACCATTTGGAGGCATTTAATGTTCAAGCAAAAACGGCTGATTTTCGACAAAAGAGATAACACCCCCCCATTACGTCATGCTTCAGAAATGTGGAAAATGGTCCGTTTTCAAATGTTTTATTTTTGAACGTCAGTTCACATTTGTAGGTGGATCATCAGTGTTAGAGCTAAAATTAGCATGTTTAAAGTGATTTTCATGCTTCCAGGGGCTCGGAAGTGAATTAAATACTACTTGGAGGAATTTAATATTCAAGCAAAAACGGCTGATTTTTGACAAAAGAGATAACACCCCCCCATTACGTCATGCTTCAGAAATGTGAAAAATGGTCCATTTTCAAATGTTTTATTTTTGAACGTCAGTTCACATTTGTAGGTTGATCATCAGTGTTAGAGCTAAAATTAGCATGTTTAAAGTGATTTTCATGTTTCCAGGGGCCCTAAACACAAGATTTATGGAATGGTTAAAAGTGCATGAAAATGGCCAATTTACTCACTCTGAGTTCTCAAAAAGGGTTTCTTCGCCCCGGGAAGTTAATTAAATACCATTTGGAGGCATTTATTATTCAAGCAAAAACGGCTGATTTTCGACAAAAGAGATAACACCCCCCCATTACGTCATGCTTCAGAAATGTGGAAAATGGTCCGTTTTCAAATGTTTTATTTTTGAACAACAGTTCACATTTGTAGGTGGATCATCAGTGTTAGAGCTAAAATTAGCATGTTTAACCCTTTCGATGGTGATGACGAGCTCAGCTCGTCATCACCCACGGGTGTCGTGTGCTGATGACGAGCTGAGCTCGTCATAGTGCCACTAAAATGGCATTTTCCAGCACTGGGGGGGAAAACGCCCAGCAGCCATGTGGTTAAAGTGATTTTCATGCTTCCAGGGGCTCGGGAAGTGAATTAAATACTATTTGGAGGAATTTAATGTTCAAGCAAAAACGGCTGATTTTTGACAAAAGAGATAACACCCCCCCATTACGTCATGCTTCAGAAATGTGAAAAATGGTCCGTTTTCAAATGTTTTATTTTTGAACGTCAGTTCACATTTGTAGGTTGATCATCAGTGTTAGAGCTAAAATTAGCATGTTTAAAGTGATTTTCATGCTATCAGGGGCCCTAAACACAAGATTTATGGAATGGTTAAAAGTGCATGAAAATGGCCAATTTACTCACTCTGAGTTCTCAAAAAGGATTTCTTCACCCCGGGAAGTTAATTAAATACCATTTGGAGGCTTTTAATGTTCAAGCAAAAACGGCTGATTTTCGACAAAAGAGATAACACCCCCCCATTACGTCATGCTTCAGAAATGTGGAAAATGGTCCGTTTTCAAAAGTTTTATTTTTGAACGTCAGTTCACATTTGTAGGTGGATCATCAGTGTTAGAGCTAAAATTAGCATGTTTGAAGTGATTTTCATGCTTCCAGGGGCTCGGGAAGTGAATTAAATACTATTTGGAGGCATTTAATGTTCAAGCAAAAACGGCTGATTTTTGACAAAAGAGATAACACCCCCCCATTACGTCATGCTTCAGAAATGTGGAAAATGGTCCGTTTTCAAATGTTTTATTTTTGAACGTCAGTTCACATTTGTAGGTTGATCATCAGTGTTAGAGCATAAATTAGCATGTTTAAAGTGATTTTCATGCTTCCAGGGGCCCTAAACACAAGATTAATGGAATGGTTAAAAGTGCATGAAAATGGCCAATTTACTCACTCTGAGTTCTCAAAAAGGGTTTCTTCGCCCCGGGAAGTTAATTAAATACCATTTGGAGGCATTTAATATTCAAGCAAAAACGGCTGATTTTCGACAAAAGAGATAACACCCCCCCATTACATCATGCTTCAGAAATGTGGAAAATGGTCCGTTTTCAAATGTTTTATTTTTGAACGTCAGTTCACATTTGTAGGTGGATCATCAGTGTTAGAGCTAAAATTAGCATGTTTAAAGTGATTTTCATGCTTCCAAAGGCTCGGGAAGTGAATTACATACTATTTGGAGGCATTTAATGTTCAAGCAAAAACGGCTGATTTTTGACAAAAGAGATAACACCCCCCCATTACGTCATGCTTCAGAAATGTGGAAAATGGTCCGTTTTCAAATGTTTTATTTTTGAACGTCAGTTCACATTTGTAGGTTGATCATCAGTGTTAGAGCTAAAATTAGCATGTTTAAAGTGATTTTCATGCTTCCAGGGGCCCTAAACACAAGATTTATGGAATGGTTAAAAGTGCATGAAAATGGCCAATTTACTCACTCTGAGTTCTCAAAAAGGGTTTCTTCACCCCGGGAAGTTAATTAAATACCATTTGAAGGCATTTAATGTTCAAGCAAAAACGGCTGATTTTCGACAAAAGAGATAACACCCCCCCATTACGTCATGCTTCAGAAATGTGGAAAATGGTCTGTTTTCAAATGTTTTATTTTTGAATGTCAGTTCACATTTGTAGGTTGATCATCAGTGTTAGAGCTAAAATTAGCATGTTTAAAGTGATTTTCATGCTTCCAGGGGCCCTAAACACAAGATTAATGGAATGGTTAAAAGTGCATGAAAATGGCCAATTTACTCACTCTGAGTTCTCAAAAAGGGTTTCTTCACCCCGGGAAGTTAATTAAATACCATTTGGAGGCATTTAATATTCAAGCAAAAACGGCTGATTTTCGACAAAAGAGATAACACCCCCCCATTACATCATGCTTCAGAAATGTCGAAAATGGTCCGTTTTCAAATGTTTTATTTTTGAACGTCAGTTCACATTTGTAGGTGGATCATCAGTGTTAGAGTTAAAATTAGCATGTTTAAAGTGATTTTCATGCTTCCAGGGGCTTGGGAAGTGAATTACATACTATTTGGAGGCATTTAATGTTCAAGCAAAAACGGCTGATTTTTGACAAAAGAGATAACACCCCCCCATTACGTCATGCTTCAGAAATGTGGAAAATGGTCCGTTTTCAAATGTTTTATTTTTGAACGTCAGTTCACATTTGTAGGTTGATCATCAGTGTTAGAGCTAAAATTAGCATGTTTAAAGTGATTTTCATGCTTCCAGGGGCCCTAAACACAAGATTTATGGAATGGTTAAAAGTGCATGAAAATGGCCAATTTACTCACTCTGAGTTCTCAAAAAGGGTTTCTTCACCCCGGGAAGTTAATTAAATACCATTTGAAGGCATTTAATGTTCAAGCAAAAACGGCTGATTTTCGACAAAAGAGATAACACCCCCCCATTACGTCATACTTCAGAAATGTGGAAAATGGTCAGTTTTCAAATGTTTTATTTTTGAACGTCAGTTCACATTTGTAGGTTGATCATCAGTGTTAGAGCTAAAATTAGCATGTTTAAAGTGATTTTCATGCTTCCAGGGGCCCTAAACACAAGATTTATGGAATGGTTAAAAGTGCATGAAAATGGCCAATTTACTCACTCTGAGTTCTCAAAAAGGGTTTCTTCACCCCGGGAAGTTAATTAAATACCATTTGGAGGCATTTAATGTTCAAGCAAAAACGGCTGATTTTCGACAAAAGAGATAACACCCCCCCCCATTACGTCATGCTTCAGAAATGTGGAGAATGGTCCGTTTTCAAATGTTTTATTTTTGAACGTCAGTTCACATTTGTAGGTGGATCATCAGTGTTAGAGCTAAAATTAGAATGTTTAAAGTGATTTTCATGCTTCCGGGGGCTCGGGAAGTGAATTAAATACTATTTGGAGGCATTTAATGTTCAATCAAAAACGGCTGATTTTTGACAAAAGAGATAACACCCCCCCATTACGTCATGCTTCAGAAATGTGGAAAATGGTCCGTTTTCAAATGTTTTATTTTTGAACGTCAGTTCACATTTGTAGGTTGATCATCAGTGTTAGAGCTAAAATTAGCATGTTTAAAGTGATTTTCATGCTTCCAGGGGCCCTAAACTCAAGATTTATGGAATGGTTAAAAGTGCATGAAAATGGCCAATTTACTCACTCTGAGTTCTCAAAAAGGGTTTCTTCACCCCGGGAAGTTAATTAAATACCATTTGGAGGCATTTAATGTTCAAGCAAAAACGGCTGATTTTCGACAAAAGAGATAACACCCCCCCATTACGTCATGCTTCAGAAATGTGGAAAATGGTCCGTTTTCAAATGTTTTATTTTTGAACGTCAGTTCACATTTGTAGGTGGATCATCAGTGTTAGAGCTAAAATTAGCATGTTTAAAGTGATTTTCATGCTTCCAGGGGCTCGGAAGTGAATTAAATACTACTTGGAGGAATTTAATATTCAAGCAAAAACGGCTGATTTTTGACAAAAGAGATAACACCCCCCCATTACGTCATGCTTCAGAAATGTGAAAAATGGTCCATTTTCAAATGTTTTATTTTTGAACGTCAGTTCACATTTGTAGGTTGATCATCAGTGTTAGAGCTAAAATTAGCATGTTTAAAGTGATTTTCATGTTTCCAGGGGCCCTAAACACAAGATTTATGGAATGGTTAAAAGTGCATGAAAATGGCCAATTTACTCACTCTGAGTTCTCAAAAAGGGTTTCTTCGCCCCGGGAAGTTAATTAAATACCATTTGGAGGCATTTATTATTCAAGCAAAAACGGCTGATTTTCGACAAAAGAGATAACACCCCCCCATTACGTCATGCTTCAGAAATGTGGAAAATGGTCCGTTTTCAAATGTTTTATTTTTGAACAACAGTTCACATTTGTAGGTGGATCATCAGTGTTAGAGCTAAAATTAGCATGTTTAACCCTTTCGATGGTGATGACGAGCTCAGCTCGTCATCACCCACGGGTGTCGTGTGCTGATGACGAGCTGAGCTCGTCATAGTGCCACTAAAATGGCATTTTCCAGCACTGGGGGGGAAAACGCCCAGCAGCCATGTGGTTAAAGTGATTTTCATGCTTCCAGGGGCTCGGGAAGTGAATTAAATACTATTTGGAGGAATTTAATGTTCAAGCAAAAACGGCTGATTTTTGACAAAAGAGATAACACCCCCCCATTACGTCATGCTTCAGAAATGTGAAAAATGGTCCGTTTTCAAATGTTTTATTTTTGAACGTCAGTTCACATTTGTAGGTTGATCATCAGTGTTAGAGCTAAAATTAGCATGTTTAAAGTGATTTTCATGCTATCAGGGGCCCTAAACACAAGATTTATGGAATGGTTAAAAGTGCATGAAAATGGCCAATTTACTCACTCTGAGTTCTCAAAAAGGATTTCTTCACCCCGGGAAGTTAATTAAATACCATTTGGAGGCTTTTAATGTTCAAGCAAAAACGGCTGATTTTCGACAAAAGAGATAACACCCCCCCATTACGTCATGCTTCAGAAATGTGGAAAATGGTCCGTTTTCAAATGTTTTATTTTTGAATGTCAGTTCACATTTGTAGGTGGATCATCAGTGTTAGAGCTAAAATTAGCATGTTTAAAGGGATTTTCATGCTTCCAGGAGCTCGGGAAGTGAATTAAATACTATTTGGAGGCATTTAATGTTCAAGCAAAAACAGCTGATTTTTGACAAAAGAGATAACACCCCCCATTACGTCATGCTTCAGAAATGTGGAAAATGGTCCGTTTTCAAATGTTTTATTTTTGAACGTCAGTTCACATTTGTAGGTTGATCATCAGTGTTAGAGCTAAAATTAGTATGTTTAAAGTGATTTTCATGCTTCCAGGGGCCCTAAACACAAGATTTACGGAATGGTTAAAAGTGCATGAAAATGGCCAATTTACTCACTCTGAGTTCTCAAAAAGGGTTTCTGCACCCCGGGAAGTTAATTAAATACCATTTGGAGGCATTTAATGTTCAAGCAAAAACGGCTGATTTTCGACAAAAGAGATAACACCCCCCCATTACGTCATGCTTCAGAAATGTGGAAAATGATCCGTTTTCAAATGTTTTATTTTTGAACGTCAGTTCACATTTTTAGGTGGATCATCAGTGTTAGAGCTAAAATTAGCATGTTTAAAGGGATTTTCATGCTTCCAGGGGCTCGGGAAGTGAATTAAATACTATTTGGAGGCATTTAATGTTCAAGCAAAAACAGCTGATTTTTGACAAAAGAGATAACACCCCCCCATTACGTCATGCTTCAGAAATGTGGAAAATGGTCAGTTTTCAAATGTTTTATTTTTGAACGTCAGTTCACATTTGTAGGTTGATCATCAGTGTTAGAGCTAAAATTAGCATGTTTAAAGTGATTTTCATGCTTCCAGGGGCCCTAAACACAAGATTTATGGAATGGTTAAAAGTGCATGAAAATGGCCAATTTACTCACTCTGAGTTCTCAAAAAGGGTTTCTTCACCCCGGGAAGTTAATTAAATACCATTTGGAGGCATTTAATGTTCAAGCAAAAACGGCTGATTTTCGACAAAAGAGATAACACCCCCCCATTACGTCATGCTTCAGAAATGTGGAGAATGGTCCGTTTTCAAATGTTTTATTTTTGAACGTCAGTTCACATTTGTAGGTGGATCATCAGTGTTAGAGCTAAAATTAGCATGTTTAAAGTGATTTTCATGCTTCCGGGGGCTCGGGAAGTGAATTAAATACTATTTGGAGGCATTTAATGTTCAATCAAAAACGGCTGATTTTTGACAAAAGAGATAACACCCCCCCATTACGTCATGCTTCAGAAATGTGGAAAATGGTCCGTTTTCAAATGTTTTATTTTTGAACGTCAGTTCACATTTGTAGGTTGATCATCAGTGTTAGAGCTAAAATTAGCATGTTTAAAGTGATTTTCATGCTTCCAGGGGCCCTAAACACAAGATTTATGGAATGGTTAAAAGTGCATGAAAATGGCCAATTTACTCACTCTGAGTTCTCAAAAAGGGTTTCTTCACCCCGGGAAGTTAATTAAATATCATTTGGAGGCATTTAATGTTCAAGCAAAAACGGCTGATTTTCGACAAAAGAGATAACACCCCCCCATTACGTCATGCTTCAGAAATGTGGAAAATGGTCCGTTTTCAAATGTTTTATTTTTGAACGTCAGTTCACATTTGTAGGTGGATCATCAGTGTTAGAGCTAAAATTAGCATGTTTAAAGGGATTTTCATGCTTCCAGGGGCTCGGGAAGTGAATTAAATACTATTTGGAGGCATTAATTGTTCAAGCAAAAACAGCTGATTTTTGACAAAAGAGATAACACCCCCCCATTACGTCATGCTTCAGAAATGTGGAAAATGGTCCGTTTTCAAATGTTTTATTTTTGAACGTCAGTTCACATTTGTAGGTTGATCATCAGTGTTAGAGCTAAAATTAGCATGTTTAAAGTGATTTTCATGCTTCCAGGGGCCCTAAACACAAGATTCATGGAATGGTTAAAAGTGCATGAAAATGGCCAATTTACTCACTCTGAGTTCTCAAAAAGGATTTCTTCACCCCGGGAAGTTAATTAAATACCATTTGGAGGCATTTAATGTTCAAGCAAAAACGGCTGATTTTCGACAAAAGAGATAACACCCCCCCCCCTTACGTCATGCTTCAGAAATGTGGAGAATGGTCCGTTTTCAAATGTTTTATTTTTGAACGTCAGTTCACATTTGTAGGTGGATCATCAGTGTTAGAGCTAAAATTAGCATGTTTAAAGTGATTTTCATGCTTCCAGGGGCTCGGGAAGTGAATTAAATACTATTTGGAGGCATTTAATGTTCAATCAAAAACTGCTGATTTTTGACAAAAGAGATAACACCCCCCCATTACGTCATGCTTCAGAAATGTGGAAAATGGTCCGTTTTCAAATGTTTTATTTTTGAACGTCAGTTCACATTTGTAGGTTGATCATCAGTGTTAGAGCTAAAATTAGCATGTTTAAAGTGATTTTCATGCTTCCAGGGGCTCGGGAAGTGAATTAAATACTATTTGGAGGCATTTAATGTTCAAGCAAAAATGGCTGATTTTTGACAAAAGAGAAAACACCCCCCCATTACGTCATGCTTCAGAAATGTGGAAAATGGTCCGTTTTCAAATGTTTTATTTTTGAACGTCAGTTCACATTTGTAGGTGAATCATCAGTGTTAGAGCTAAAATTAGCATGTTTAAAGTGATTTTCATGCTTCCAGGGGCCCTAAACACAAGATTTATGGAATGGTTAAAAGTGCATGAAAATGGCCAATTTACTCACTCTGAGTTCTCAAAAAGGGTTTCTTCACCCTGGGAAGTTAATTAAATACCATTTGGAGGCATTTAATGTTCAAGCAAAAACGGCTGATTTTCGACAAAAGAGATAACACCCCCCCATTACGTCATGCTTCAGAAATGTGGAAAATGATCCGTTTTCAAATGTTTTATTTTTGAACGTCAGTTCACATTTGTAGGTGGATCATCAGTGTTAGAGCTAAAATTAGCATGTTAAAGTGATTTTCATGCTTCCAGGGGCTCGGGAAGTGAATTAAATACTATTTGGAGGCATTTAATGTTCAAGCAAAAACGGCTGATTTTTGACAAAAGAGATAACACCCCCCCATTACATCATGCTTCAGAAATGTGGAAAATGGTCCGTTTTCAAATGTTTTATTTTTGAACGTCAGTTCACATTTGTAGGTTGATCATCAGTGTTAGAGCTAAAATTAGCATGTTTAAAGTGATTTTCATGCTTCCAGGGGCCCTAAACACAAGATTCATGGAATGGTTAAAAGTGCATGAAAATGGCCAATTTACTCACTCTGAGTTCTCAAAAAGGATTTCTTCACCCCGGGAAGTTAATTAAATACCATTTGGAGGCATTTAATGTTCAAGCAAAAACGGCTGATTTTCGACAAAAGAGATAACACCCCCCCCCCTTACGTCATGCTTCAGAAATGTGGAGAATGGTCCGTTTTCAAATGTTTTATTTTTGAACGTCAGTTCACATTTGTAGGTGGATCATCAGTGTTAGAGCTAAAATTAGCATGTTTAAAGTGATTTTCATGCTTCCAGGGGCTCGGGAAGTGAATTAAATACTATTTGGAGGCATTTAATGTTCAATCAAAAACGGCTGATTTTTGACAAAAGAGATAACACCCCCCCCATTACGTCATGCTTCAGAAATGTGGAAAATGGTCCGTTTTCAAATGTTTTATTTTTGAACGTCAGTTCACATTTGTAGGTTGATCATCAGTGTTAGAGCTAAAATTAGCATGTTTAAAGTGATTTTCATGCTTCCAGGGGCTCGGGAAGTGAATTAAATACTATTTGGAGGCATTTAATGTTCAATCAAAAACAGCTGATTTTTGACAAAAGAGATAACACCCCCCATTACGTCATGCTTCAGAAATGTGGAAAATGGTCCGTTTTCAAATGTTTTATTTTTGAATGTCAGTTCACATTTGTAGGTTGATCATCAGTGTTAGAGCTAAAATTAGCATGTTTAAAGTGATTTTCATGCTTCCAGGGGCCCTAAACACAAGATTTATGGAATGGTTAAAAGTGCATGAAAATGGCCAATTTACTCACTCTGAGTTCTCAAAAAGGGTTTCTTCACCCCGGGAAGTTAATTAAATACCATTTGGAGGCATTTAATGTTCAAGCAAAAACGGCTGATTTTCGACAAAAGAGATAACACCCCCCCATTACGTCATGCTTCAGAAATGTGGAAAATGATCCGTTTTCAAATGTTTTATTTTTGAACGTCAGTTCACATTTGTAGGTGGATCATCAGTGTTAGAGCTAAAATTAGCATGTTTAAAGTGATTTTCATGCTTCCAGGGGCTCGGGAAGTGAATTACATACTATTTGGAGGCATTTAATGTTCAAGCAAAAACGGCTGATTTTTGACAAAAGAGATAACACCCCCCCATTACGTCATGCTTCAGAAATGTGGAAAATGGTCCGTTTTCAAATGTTTTATTTTAGAACGTCAGTTCACATTTGTAGGTTGATCATCAGTGTTAGAGCTAAAATTAGCATGTTTAAAGTGATTTTCATGCTTCCAGGGGCCCTAAACACAAGATTTATGGAATGGTTAAAAGTGCATGAAAATGGCCAATTTACTCACTCTGAGTTCTCAAAAAGGGTTTCTTCACCCCGGGAAGTTAATTAAATACCATTTGAAGGCATTTAATGTTCAAGCAAAAACGGCTGATTTTCGACAAAAGAGATAACACCCCCCCCATTACGTCATGCTTCAGAAATGTGGAAAATGGTCCGTTTTCAAATGTTTTATTTTTGAATGTCAGTTCACATTTGTAGGTGGATCATCAGTGTTAGAGGTAAAATTAGCATGTTTAACCCTTTCGATGCTGATGACGAGCTCAGCTCGTCATCACCCACGGGTGTCGTGTGCTGATGACGAGCTGAGCTCGTCATAGTGCCACTAAAATGGCATTTTCCAGCACTGGGGGGGAAAACGCCCAGCAGCCATGTGGTTAAAGTGATTTTCATGCTTCCAGGGGCTCGGGAAGTGAATTAAATACTATTTGGAGGAATTTAATGTTCAAGCAAAAACGGCTGATTTTTGACAAAAGAGATAACACCCCCCATTACGTCATGCTTCAGAAATGTGAAAAATGGTCCGTTTTCAAATGTTTTATTTTTGAACGTCAGTTCACATTTGTAGGTTGATCATCAGTGTTAGAGCTAAAATTAGCATGTTTAAAGTGATTTTCATGCTACCAGGGGCCCTAAACACAAGATTTATGGAATGGTTAAAAGTGCATGAAAATGGCCAATTTACTCACTCTGAGTTCTCAAAAAGGATTTCTTCACCCCGGGAAGTTAATTAAATACCATTTGGAGGCTTTGAATGTTCAAGCAAAAACGGCTGATTTTCGACAAAAGAGATAACACCCCCCCCATTACGTCATGCTTCAGAAATGTGGAAAATGGTCCGTTTTCAAATGTTTTATTTTTGAACGTCAGTTCACATTTGTAGGTGGATCATCAGTGTTAGAGCTAAAATTAGCATGTTTAAAGTGATTTTCATGCTTCCAGGGGCTCAGGAAGTGAATTAAATACTATTTGGAGGAATTTAATGTTCAAGCAAAAACGGCTGATTTTTGACAAAAGAGATAACACCCCCCCATTACGTCATGCTTCAGAAATGTGAAAAATGGTCCGTTTTCAAATGTTTTATTTTTGAACGTCAGTTCACATTTGTAGGTTGATCATCAGTGTTAGAGCTAAAATTAGTATGTTTAAAGTGATTTTCATGCTTCCAGGGGCCCTAAACACAAGATTTACGGAATGGTTAAAAGTGCATGAAAATGGCCAATTTACTCACTCTGAGTTCTCAAAAAGGGTTTCTTCACCCCGGGAAGTTAATTAAATACCATTTGGAGGCATTTAATGTTCAAGCAAAAACGGCTGATTTTCGACAAAAGAGATAACACCCCCCCATTACGTCATGCTTCAGAAATGTGGAAAATGATCCGTTTTCAAATGTTTTATTTTTGAACGTCAGTTCACATTTGTAGGTGGATCATCAGTGTTAGAGCTAAAATTAGCATGTTTAAAGGGATTTTCATGCTTCCAGGAGCTCGGGAAGTGAATTAAATACCATTTGGAGGCATTTAATATTCAAGCAAAAACGGCTGATTTTCGACAAAAGAGATAACACCCCCCCATTACATCATGCTTCAGAAATGTCGAAAATGGTCCGTTTTCAAATGTTTTATTTTTGAACGTCAGTTCACATTTGTAGGTGGATCATCAGTGTTAGAGTTAAAATTAGCATGTTTAAAGTGATTTTCATGCTTCCAGGGGCTTGGGAAGTGAATTACATACTATTTGGAGGCATTTAATGTTCAAGCAAAAACGGCTGATTTTTGACAAAAGAGATAACACCCCCCCATTACGTCATGCTTCAGAAATGTGGAAAATGGTCCGTTTTCAAATGTTTTATTTTTGAACGTCAGTTCACATTTGTAGGTTGATCATCAGTGTTAGAGCTAAAATTAGCATGTTTAAAGTGATTTTCATGCTTCCAGGGGCCCTAAACACAAGATTTATGGAATGGTTAAAAGTGCATGAAAATGGCCAATTTACTCACTCTGAGTTCTCAAAAAGGGTTTCTTCACCCCGGGAAGTTAATTAAATACCATTTGAAGGCATTTAATGTTCAAGCAAAAACGGCTGATTTTCGACAAAAGCGATAACACCCCCCCATTACGTCATACTTCAGAAATGTGGAAAATGGTCAGTTTTCAAATGTTTTATTTTTGAACGTCAGTTCACATTTGTAGGTTGATCATCAGTGTTAGAGCTAAAATTAGCATGTTTAAAGTGATTTTCATGCTTCCAGGGGCCCTAAACACAAGATTTATGGAATGGTTAAAAGTGCATGAAAATGGCCAATTTACTCACTCTGAGTTCTCAAAAAGGGTTTCTTCACCCCGGGAAGTTAATTAAATACCATTTGGAGGCATTTAATGTTCAAGCAAAAATGGCTGATTTTCGACAAAAGAGATAACACCCCCCCCCATTACGTCATGCTTCAGAAATGTGGAGAATGGTCCGTTTTCAAATGTTTTATTTTTGAACGTCAGTTCACATTTGTAGGTGGATCATCAGTGTTAGAGCTAAAATTAGAATGTTTAAAGTGATTTTCATGCTTCCGGGGGCTCGGGAAGTGAATTAAATACTATTTGGAGGCATTTAATGTTCAATCAAAAACGGCTGATTTTTGACAAAAGAGATAACACCCCCCCATTACGTCATGCTTCAGAAATGTGGAAAATGGTCCGTTTTCAAATGTTTTATTTTTGAACGTCAGTTCACATTTGTAGGTTGATCATCAGTGTTAGAGCTAAAATTAGCATGTTTAAAGTGATTTTCATGCTTCCAGGGGCCCTAAACTCAAGATTTATGGAATGGTTAAAAGTGCATGAAAATGGCCAATTTACTCACTCTGAGTTCTCAAAAAGGGTTTCTTCACCCCGGGAAGTTAATTAAATACCATTTGGAGGCATTTAATGTTCAAGCAAAAACGGCTGATTTTCGACAAAAGAGATAACACCCCCCCATTACGTCATGCTTCAGAAATGTGGAAAATGGTCCGTTTTCAAATGTTTTATTTTTGAACGTCAGTTCACATTTGTAGGTGGATCATCAGTGTTAGAGCTAAAATTAGCATGTTTAAAGTGATTTTCATGCTTCCAGGGGCTCGGAAGTGAATTAAATACTACTTGGAGGAATTTAATATTCAAGCAAAAACGGCTGATTTTTGACAAAAGAGATAACACCCCCCCATTACGTCATGCTTCAGAAATGTGAAAAATGGTCCATTTTCAAATGTTTTATTTTTGAACGTCAGTTCACATTTGTAGGTTGATCATCAGTGTTAGAGCTAAAATTAGCATGTTTAAAGTGATTTTCATGTTTCCAGGGGCCCTAAACACAAGATTTATGGAATGGTTAAAAGTGCATGAAAATGGCCAATTTACTCACTCTGAGTTCTCAAAAAGGGTTTCTTCGCCCCGGGAAGTTAATTAAATACCATTTGGAGGCATTTATTATTCAAGCAAAAACGGCTGATTTTCGACAAAAGAGATAACACCCCCCCATTACGTCATGCTTCAGAAATGTGGAAAATGGTCCGTTTTCAAATGTTTTATTTTTGAACAACAGTTCACATTTGTAGGTGGATCATCAGTGTTAGAGCTAAAATTAGCATGTTTAACCCTTTCGATGGTGATGACGAGCTCAGCTCGTCATCACCCACGGGTGTCGTGTGCTGATGACGAGCTGAGCTCGTCATAGTGCCACTAAAATGGCATTTTCCAGCACTGGGGGGGAAAACGCCCAGCAGCCATGTGGTTAAAGTGATTTTCATGCTTCCAGGGGCTCGGGAAGTGAATTAAATACTATTTGGAGGAATTTAATGTTCAAGCAAAAACGGCTGATTTTTGACAAAAGAGATAACACCCCCCCATTACGTCATGCTTCAGAAATGTGAAAAATGGTCCGTTTTCAAATGTTTTATTTTTGAACGTCAGTTCACATTTGTAGGTTGATCATCAGTGTTAGAGCTAAAATTAGCATGTTTAAAGTGATTTTCATGCTATCAGGGGCCCTAAACACAAGATTTATGGAATGGTTAAAAGTGCATGAAAATGGCCAATTTACTCACTCTGAGTTCTCAAAAAGGATTTCTTCACCCCGGGAAGTTAATTAAATACCATTTGGAGGCTTTTAATGTTCAAGCAAAAACGGCTGATTTTCGACAAAAGAGATAACACCCCCCCATTACGTCATGCTTCAGAAATGTGGAAAATGGTCCGTTTTCAAATGTTTTATTTTTGAATGTCAGTTCACATTTGTAGGTGGATCATCAGTGTTAGAGCTAAAATTAGCATGTTTAAAGGGATTTTCATGCTTCCAGGAGCTCGGGAAGTGAATTAAATACTATTTGGAGGCATTTAATGTTCAAGCAAAAACAGCTGATTTTTGACAAAAGAGATAACACCCCCCATTACGTCATGCTTCAGAAATGTGGAAAATGGTCCGTTTTCAAATGTTTTATTTTTGAACGTCAGTTCACATTTGTAGGTTGATCATCAGTGTTAGAGCTAAAATTAGTATGTTTAAAGTGATTTTCATGCTTCCAGGGGCCCTAAACACAAGATTTACGGAATGGTTAAAAGTGCATGAAAATGGCCAATTTACTCACTCTGAGTTCTCAAAAAGGGTTTCTGCACCCCGGGAAGTTAATTAAATACCATTTGGAGGCATTTAATGTTCAAGCAAAAACGGCTGATTTTCGACAAAAGAGATAACACCCCCCCATTACGTCATGCTTCAGAAATGTGGAAAATGATCCGTTTTCAAATGTTTTATTTTTGAACGTCAGTTCACATTTTTAGGTGGATCATCAGTGTTAGAGCTAAAATTAGCATGTTTAAAGGGATTTTCATGCTTCCAGGGGCTCGGGAAGTGAATTAAATACTATTTGGAGGCATTTAATGTTCAAGCAAAAACAGCTGATTTTTGACAAAAGAGATAACACCCCCCCATTACGTCATGCTTCAGAAATGTGGAAAATGGTCAGTTTTCAAATGTTTTATTTTTGAACGTCAGTTCACATTTGTAGGTTGATCATCAGTGTTAGAGCTAAAATTAGCATGTTTAAAGTGATTTTCATGCTTCCAGGGGCCCTAAACACAAGATTTATGGAATGGTTAAAAGTGCATGAAAATGGCCAATTTACTCACTCTGAGTTCTCAAAAAGGGTTTCTTCACCCCGGGAAGTTAATTAAATACCATTTGGAGGCATTTAATGTTCAAGCAAAAACGGCTGATTTTCGACAAAAGAGATAACACCCCCCCATTACGTCATGCTTCAGAAATGTGGAGAATGGTCCGTTTTCAAATGTTTTATTTTTGAACGTCAGTTCACATTTGTAGGTGGATCATCAGTGTTAGAGCTAAAATTAGCATGTTTAAAGTGATTTTCATGCTTCCGGGGGCTCGGGAAGTGAATTAAATACTATTTGGAGGCATTTAATGTTCAATCAAAAACGGCTGATTTTTGACAAAAGAGATAACACCCCCCCATTACGTCATGCTTCAGAAATGTGGAAAATGGTCCGTTTTCAAATGTTTTATTTTTGAACGTCAGTTCACATTTGTAGGTTGATCATCAGTGTTAGAGCTAAAATTAGCATGTTTAAAGTGATTTTCATGCTTCCAGGGGCCCTAAACACAAGATTTATGGAATGGTTAAAAGTGCATGAAAATGGCCAATTTACTCACTCTGAGTTCTCAAAAAGGGTTTCTTCACCCCGGGAAGTTAATTAAATATCATTTGGAGGCATTTAATGTTCAAGCAAAAACGGCTGATTTTCGACAAAAGAGATAACACCCCCCCATTACGTCATGCTTCAGAAATGTGGAAAATGGTCCGTTTTCAAATGTTTTATTTTTGAACGTCAGTTCACATTTGTAGGTGGATCATCAGTGTTTGAGCTCAAATTAGCATGTTTAAAGTGATTTTCATGCTTCCAGGGGCTCGGGAAGTGAATTAAATTCAATTTGGAGGCATTTAATGTTCAAGCAAAAACGGCTGATTTTTGACAAAAGAGATAACACCCCCCCATTACGTCATGCTTCAGAAATGTGGAAAATGGTCTGTTTTCAAATGTTTTATTTTTAAACGTCAGTTCACATTTGTAGGTTGATCATCAGTGTTAGAGCTAAAATTAGTATGTTTAAAGTGATTTTCATGCTTCCAGGGGCCCTAAACACAAGATTTACGGAATGGTTAAAAGTGCATGAAAATGGCCAATTTACTCACTCTGAGTTCTCAAAAAGGGTTTCTTCACCCCGGGAAGTTAATTAAATACCATTTGGAGGCATTTAATGTTCAAGCAAAAACGGATGATTTTCGACAAAAGAGATAACACCCCCCCATTACGTCATGCTTCAGAAATGTGGAAAATGATCCGTTTTCAAATGTTTTATTTTTGAACGTCAGTTCACATTTGTAGGTGGATCATCAGTGTTAGAGCTAAAATTAGCATGTTTAAAGGGATTTTCATGCTTCCAGGGGCTCGGGAAGTGAATTAAATACTATTTGGAGGCATTAATTGTTCAAGCAAAAACAGCTGATTTTTGACAAAAGAGATAACACCCCCCCATTACGTCATGCTTCAGAAATGTGGAAAATGGTCCGTTTTCAAATGTTTTATTTTTGAACGTCAGTTCACATTTGTAGGTTGATCATCAGTGTTAGAGCTAAAATTAGCATGTTTAAAGTGATTTTCATGCTTCCAGGGGCCCTAAACACAAGATTCATGGAATGGTTAAAAGTGCATGAAAATGGCCAATTTACTCACTCTGAGTTCTCAAAAAGGATTTCTTCACCCCGGGAAGTTAATTAAATACCATTTGGAGGCATTTAATGTTCAAGCAAAAACGGCTGATTTTCGACAAAAGAGATAACACCCCCCCCCTTACGTCATGCTTCAGAAATGTGGAGAATGGTCCGTTTTCAAATGTTTTATTTTTGAACGTCAGTTCACATTTGTAGGTGGATCATCAGTGTTAGAGCTAAAATTAGCATGTTTAAAGTGATTTTCATGCTTCCAGGGGCTCGGGAAGTGAATTAAATACTATTTGGAGGCATTTAATGTTCAATCAAAAACTGCTGATTTTTGACAAAAGAGATAACACCCCCCCATTACGTCATGCTTCAGAAATGTGGAAAATGGTCCGTTTTCAAATGTTTTATTTTTGAACGTCAGTTCACATTTGTAGGTTGATCATCAGTGTTAGAGCTAAAATTAGCATGTTTAAAGTGATTTTCATGCTTCCAGGGGCTCGGGAAGTGAATTAAATACTATTTGGAGGCATTTAATGTTCAAGCAAAAATGGCTGATTTTTGACAAAAGAGAAAACACCCCCCCCATTACGTCATGCTTCAGAAATGTGGAAAATGGTCCGTTTTCAAATGTTTTATTTTTGAACGTCAGTTCACATTTGTAGGTGAATCATCAGTGTTAGAGCTAAAATTAGCATGTTTAAAGTGATTTTCATGCTTCCAGGGGCCCTAAACACAAGATTTATGGAATGGTTAAAAGTGCATGAAAATGGCCAATTTACTCACTCTGAGTTCTCAAAAAGGGTTTCTTCACCCTGGGAAGTTAATTAAATACCATTTGGAGGCATTTAATGTTCAAGCAAAAACGGCTGATTTTCGACAAAAGAGATAACACCCCCCCATTACGTCATGCTTCAGAAATGTGGAAAATGATCCGTTTTCAAATGTTTTATTTTTGAACGTCAGTTCACATTTGTAGGTGGATCATCAGTGTTAGAGCTAAAATTAGCATGTTAAAGTGATTTTCATGCTTCCAGGGGCTCGGGAAGTGAATTAAATACTATTTGGAGGCATTTAATGTTCAAGCAAAAACGGCTGATTTTTGACAAAAGAGATAACACCCCCCCATTACATCATGCTTCAGAAATGTGGAAAATGGTCCGTTTTCAAATGTTTTATTTTTGAACGTCAGTTCACATTTGTAGGTTGATCATCAGTGTTAGAGCTAAAATTAGCATGTTTAAAGTGATTTTCATGCTTCCAGGGGCCCTAAACACAAGATTCATGGAATGGTTAAAAGTGCATGAAAATGGCCAATTTACTCACTCTGAGTTCTCAAAAAGGATTTCTTCACCCCGGGAAGTTAATTAAATACCATTTGGAGGCATTTAATGTTCAAGCAAAAACGGCTGATTTTCGACAAAAGAGATAACACCCCCCCCCCTTACGTCATGCTTCAGAAATGTGGAGAATGGTCCGTTTTCAAATGTTTTATTTTTGAACGTCAGTTCACATTTGTAGGTGGATCATCAGTGTTAGAGCTAAAATTAGCATGTTTAAAGTGATTTTCATGCTTCCAGGGGCTCGGGAAGTGAATTAAATACTATTTGGAGGCATTTAATGTTCAATCAAAAACGGCTGATTTTTGACAAAAGAGATAACACCCCCCCCATTACGTCATGCTTCAGAAATGTGGAAAATGGTCCGTTTTCAAATGTTTTATTTTTGAACGTCAGTTCACATTTGTAGGTTGATCATCAGTGTTAGAGCTAAAATTAGCATGTTTAAAGTGATTTTCATGCTTCCAGGGGCTCGGGAAGTGAATTAAATACTATTTGGAGGCATTTAATGTTCAATCAAAAACAGCTGATTTTTGACAAAAGAGATAACACCCCCCATTACGTCATGCTTCAGAAATGTGGAAAATGGTCCGTTTTCAAATGTTTTATTTTTGAATGTCAGTTCACATTTGTAGGTTGATCATCAGTGTTAGAGCTAAAATTAGCATGTTTAAAGTGATTTTCATGCTTCCAGGGGCCCTAAACACAAGATTTATGGAATGGTTAAAAGTGCATGAAAATGGCCAATTTACTCACTCTGAGTTCTCAAAAAGGGTTTCTTCACCCCGGGAAGTTAATTAAATACCATTTGGAGGCATTTAATGTTCAAGCAAAAACGGCTGATTTTCGACAAAAGAGATAACACCCCCCCATTACGTCATGCTTCAGAAATGTGGAAAATGATCCGTTTTCAAATGTTTTATTTTTGAACGTCAGTTCACATTTGTAGGTGGATCATCAGTGTTAGAGCTAAAATTAGCATGTTTAAAGTGATTTTCATGCTTCCAGGGGCTCGGGAAGTGAATTACATACTATTTGGAGGCATTTAATGTTCAAGCAAAAACGGCTGATTTTTGACAAAAGAGATAACACCCCCCCATTACGTCATGCTTCAGAAATGTGGAAAATGGTCCGTTTTCAAATGTTTTATTTTAGAACGTCAGTTCACATTTGTAGGTTGATCATCAGTGTTAGAGCTAAAATTAGCATGTTTAAAGTGATTTTCATGCTTCCAGGGGCCCTAAACACAAGATTTATGGAATGGTTAAAAGTGCATGAAAATGGCCAATTTACTCACTCTGAGTTCTCAAAAAGGGTTTCTTCACCCCGGGAAGTTAATTAAATACCATTTGAAGGCATTTAATGTTCAAGCAAAAACGGCTGATTTTCGACAAAAGAGATAACACCCCCCCCATTACGTCATGCTTCAGAAATGTGGAAAATGGTCCGTTTTCAAATGTTTTATTTTTGAATGTCAGTTCACATTTGTAGGTGGATCATCAGTGTTAGAGGTAAAATTAGCATGTTTAACCCTTTCGATGCTGATGACGAGCTCAGCTCGTCATCACCCACGGGTGTCGTGTGCTGATGACGAGCTGAGCTCGTCATAGTGCCACTAAAATGGCATTTTCCAGCACTGGGGGGGAAAACGCCCAGCAGCCATGTGGTTAAAGTGATTTTCATGCTTCCAGGGGCTCGGGAAGTGAATTAAATACTATTTGGAGGAATTTAATGTTCAAGCAAAAACGGCTGATTTTTGACAAAAGAGATAACACCCCCCATTACGTCATGCTTCAGAAATGTGAAAAATGGTCCGTTTTCAAATGTTTTATTTTTGAACGTCAGTTCACATTTGTAGGTTGATCATCAGTGTTAGAGCTAAAATTAGCATGTTTAAAGTGATTTTCATGCTACCAGGGGCCCTAAACACAAGATTTATGGAATGGTTAAAAGTGCATGAAAATGGCCAATTTACTCACTCTGAGTTCTCAAAAAGGATTTCTTCACCCCGGGAAGTTAATTAAATACCATTTGGAGGCTTTGAATGTTCAAGCAAAAACGGCTGATTTTCGACAAAAGAGATAACACCCCCCCCATTACGTCATGCTTCAGAAATGTGGAAAATGGTCCGTTTTCAAATGTTTTATTTTTGAACGTCAGTTCACATTTGTAGGTGGATCATCAGTGTTAGAGCTAAAATTAGCATGTTTAAAGTGATTTTCATGCTTCCAGGGGCTCAGGAAGTGAATTAAATACTATTTGGAGGAATTTAATGTTCAAGCAAAAACGGCTGATTTTTGACAAAAGAGATAACACCCCCCCATTACGTCATGCTTCAGAAATGTGAAAAATGGTCCGTTTTCAAATGTTTTATTTTTGAACGTCAGTTCACATTTGTAGGTTGATCATCAGTGTTAGAGCTAAAATTAGTATGTTTAAAGTGATTTTCATGCTTCCAGGGGCCCTAAACACAAGATTTACGGAATGGTTAAAAGTGCATGAAAATGGCCAATTTACTCACTCTGAGTTCTCAAAAAGGGTTTCTTCACCCCGGGAAGTTAATTAAATACCATTTGGAGGCATTTAATGTTCAAGCAAAAACGGCTGATTTTCGACAAAAGAGATAACACCCCCCCATTACGTCATGCTTCAGAAATGTGGAAAATGATCCGTTTTCAAATGTTTTATTTTTGAACGTCAGTTCACATTTGTAGGTGGATCATCAGTGTTAGAGCTAAAATTAGCATGTTTAAAGGGATTTTCATGCTTCCAGGAGCTCGGGAAGTGAATTAAATACTATTTGGAGGCATTTAATGTTCAAGCAAAAACAGCTGATTTTTGACAAAAGAGATAACACCCCCCATTACGTCATGCTTCAGAAATGTGGAAAATGGTCCGTTTTCAAATGTTTTATTTTTGAACGTCAGTTCACATTTGTAGGTTGATCATCAGTGTTAGAGCTAAAATTAGCATGTTTAAAGTGATTTTCATGCTTCCAGGGGCCCTAAACACAAGATTTATGGAATGGTTAAAAGTGCATGAAAATGGCCAATTTACTCACTCTGAGTTCTCAAAAAGGGTTTCTTCACCCCGGGAAGTTAATTAAATACCATTTGGAGGCATTTAATGTTCAAGCAAAAACGGCTGATTTTCGACAAAAGAGATAACACCCCCCCATTACGTCATGCTTCAGAAATGTGGAGAATGGTCCGTTTTCAAATGTTTTATTTTTGAACGTCAGTTCACATTTGTAGGTGGATCATCAGTGTTAGAGCTAAAATTAGCATGTTTAAAGTGATTTTCATGCTTCCAGGGGCTCGGGAAGTGAATTAAATACTATTTGGAGGCATTTAATGTTCAATCAAAAACAGCTGATTTTTGACAAAAGAGATAACACCCCCCCCATTACGTCATGCTTCAGAAATGTGGAAAATGGTCCGTTTTCAAATGTTTTATTTTTGAACGTCAGTTCACATTTGTAGGTTGATCATCAGTGTTAGAGCTAAAATTAGCATGTTTAAAGTGATTTTCATGCTTCCAGGGGCTCGGGAAGTGAATTAAATACTATTTGGAG
Source organism: Lissotriton vulgaris (assembly GCF_964263255.1). Lineage (NCBI taxonomy): Eukaryota > Metazoa > Chordata > Amphibia > Caudata > Salamandridae > Lissotriton > Lissotriton vulgaris. The sequence continues at coordinate 151,038 of NW_028251597.1, read as the reverse complement.
GCATTTAATGTTCAAGCAAAAATGGCTGATTTTTGACAAAAGAGATAACACCCCACCATTACGTCATGCTTCAGAAATGTGGAAAATGGTCCGTTTCCAAATATTTTATTTTTGAACGTCAGTTCACATTTGTAGGTGAATCATCAGTGTTAGAGCTAAAATTAGCATGTTTAAAGTGATTTTCATGCTTCCAGGGGCCCTAAACACAAGATTTATGGAATGGTTAAAAGTGCATGAAAATGGCCAATTTACTCACTCTGAGTTCTCAAAAAGGGTTTCTTCACCCCGGGAAGTTAATTAAATACCATTTGGAGGCATTTAATGTTTAAGCAAAAACGGCTGATTTTCGACAAAAGAGATAACACCCCCATTACGTCATGCTTCAGAAATGTGGAAAATGGTCCATTTTCAAATGTTTTATTTTTGAATGTCAGTTCACATTTGGAGGTGGATCATCAGTGTTAGAGCTAAAATTAGCATGTTTAAAGTGATTTTCATGCTTCCAGGGGCTCGGGAAGTGAATTAAATACTATTTGGAGGCTTTTAATGTTCAAGCAAAAATGGCTGATTTTCGACAAAAGAGATAACACCCCCCCATTACGTCATGCTTCAGAAATGTGGAAAATAGTCCGTTTTCAAATGTTTTATTTTTGAACGTCAGTTCACATTTGTAGGTGGATCATCAGTGTTAGAACTAAAATTTGCATGTTTAAAGTGATTTTCATGCTTCCAGGGGCTGGGGAAGTGAATTAAATACTATTTGGAGGAATTTAATGTTCAAGCAAAAACGGCTGATTTTTGACAAAAGAGATAACACCCCCCATTACGTCATGCTTCAGAAATGTGAAAAATGGTCCGTTTTCAAATGTTTTATTTTTGAACGTCAGTTCACATTTGTAGGTTGATCATCAGTGTTAGAGCTAAAATTAGCATGTTTAAAGTGATTTTCATGCCTCCAGGGGCCCTAAACACAAGATTTATGGAATGGTTAAAAGTGCATGAAAATGGCCAATTTACTCACTCTGAGTTCTCAAAAAGGGTTTCTTCACCCCGGGAAGTTAATTAAATACCATTTGGAGGCATTTAATGTTCAAGCAAAAACGGCTGATTTTCGACAAAAGAGATAACACCCCCCCATTACGTCATGCTTCAGAAATGTGGAGAATGGTCCGTTTTCAAATGTTTTATTTTTGAACGTCAGTTCACATTTGTAGGTGGATCATCAGTGTTAGAGCTAAAATTAGCATGTTTAAAGTGATTTTCATGCTTCCAGGGGCTCGGGAAGTGAATTAAATACTATTTGGAGGCATTTAATGTTCAATCAAAAACGGCTGATTTTTGACAAAAGAGATAACACCCCCCCATTACGTCATGCTTCAGAAATGTGGAAAATGGTCCGTTTTCAAATGTTTTATTTTTGAACGTCAGTTCACATTTGTAGGTTGATCATCAGTGTTAGAGCTAAAATTAGCATGTTTAAAGGTATTTTCATGCTTCCAGGGGCTCTGGAAGTGAATTAAATACTATTTGGAGGCATTTAATGTTCAAGCAAAAACGGCTGATTTTTGACAAAAGAGATAACACCCCCCCATTACGTCATGCTTCAGAAATGTGGAAAATGGTCCGTTTTCAAATGTTTTATTTTTGAACGTCAGTTCACATTTGTAGGTTGATCATCAGTGTTAGAGCTAAAATTAGCATGTTTAAAGTGATTTTCATGCTTCCAGGGGCCCTAAACACAAGATTAATGGAATGGTTAAAAGTGCATGAAAATGGCCAATTTACTCACTCTGAGTTCTCAAAAAGGGTTTCTTCGCCCCGGGAAGTTAATTAAATACCATTTGGAGGCATTTAATATTCAAGCAAAAACGGCTGATTTTCGACAAAAGAGATAACACCCCCCCATTACATCATGCTTCAGAAATGTGGAAAATGGTCCGTTTTCAAATGTTTTATTTTTGAACGTCAGTTCACATTTGTAGGTGGATCATCAGTGTTAGAGCTAAAATTAGCATGTTTAAAGTGATTTTCATGCTTCCAGGGGCTCGGGAAGTGAATTACATACTATTTGGAGGCATTTAATGTTCAAGCAAAAACGGCTGATTTTTGACAAAAGAGATAACACCCCCCCATTACGTCATGCTTCAGAAATGTGGAAAATGGTCCGTTTTCAAATGTTTTATTTTTGAACGTCAGTTCACATTTGTAGGTTGATCATCAGTGTTAGAGCTAAAATTAGCATGTTTAAAGTGATTTTCATGCTTCCAGGGGCCCTAAACACAAGAATTATGGAATGGTTAAAAGTGCATGAAAATGGCCAATTTACTCACTCTGAGTTCTCAAAAAGGGTTTCTTCACCCCGGGAAGTTAATTAAATACCATTTGAAGGCATTTAATGTTCAAGCAAAAACGGCTGATTTTCGACAAAAGAGATAACACCCCCCCCATTACGTCATGCTTCAGAAATGTGGAAAATGGTCCGTTTTCAAATGTTTTATTTTTGAATGTCAGTTCACATTTGTAGGTGGATCATCAGTGTTAGAGGTAAAATTAGCATGTTTAACCCTTTCGATGCTGATGACGAGCTCAGCTCGTCATCACCCACGGGTGTCGTGTGCTGATGACGAGCTGAGCTCGTCATAGTGCCACTAAAATGGCATTTTCCAGCACTGGGGGGGAAAACGCCCATCAGCCATGTGGTTAAAGTGATTTTCATGCTTCCAGGGGCTCGGGAAGTGAATTAAATACTATTTGGAGGCATTTAATGTTCAAGCAAAAATGGCTGATTTTTGACAAAAGAGATAACACCCCCCCATTACGTCATGCTTCAGAAATGTGGAAAATGGTCCGTTTTCAAATGTTTTATTTTTGAACGTCAGTTCACATTTGTAGGTGAATCATCAGTGTTAGAGCTAAAATTAGCATGTTTAAAGTGATTTTCATGCTTCCAGGGGCTCGGGAAGTGAATTAAATACTATTTGGAGGAATTTAATGTTCAAGCAAAAACGGCTGATTTTTGACAAAAGAGATAACACCCCCCCATTACGTCATGCTTCAGAAATGTGAAAAATGGTCCGTTTTCAAATGTTTTATTTTTGAACGTCAGTTCACATTTGTAGGTTGATCATCAGTGTTAGAGCTAAAATTAGCATGTTTAAAGGTATTTTCATGCTTCCAGGGGCTCGGGAAGTGAATTTAATACTATTTGGAGGCATTTAATGTTCAAGCAAAAACGGCTGATTTTTGACAAAAGAGATAACACCCCCCCCATTACGTCATGCTTCAGAAATGTGGAAAATGGTCCGTTTTCAAATGTTTTATTTTTGAACGTCAGTTCACATTTGTAGGTTGATCATCAGTGTTAGAGCTAAAATTAACATGTTTAAAGTGATTTTCATGCTTCCAGGGGCCCTAAACACAAGATTAATGGAATGGTTAAAAGTGCATAACAAAATGGCCAATTTACTCACTCTGAGTTCTCAAAAAGGGTTTCTTCGCCCCGGGAAGTTAATTAAATACCATTTGGAGGCTTTGAATGTTCAAGCAAAAACGGCTGATTTTCGACAAAAGAGATAACACCCCCCCATTACGTCATGCTTCAGAAATGTGGAAAATGGTCCGTTTTCAAATGTTTTATTTTTGAACGTCAGTTCACATTTGTAGGTGGATCATCAGTGTTAGAGCTAAAATTAGCATGTTTAAAGTGATTTTCATGCTTCCAGGGGCTCAGGAAGTGAATTAAATACTATTTGGAGGAATTTAATGTTCAAGCAAAAACGGCTGATTTTTGACAAAAGAGATAACACCCCCCCATTACGTCATGCTTCAGAAATGTGAAAAATGGTCCGTTTTCAAATGTTTTATTTTTGAACGTCAGTTCACATTTGTAGGTTGATCATCAGTGTTAGAGCTAAAATTAGTATGTTTAAAGTGATTTTCATGCTTCCAGGGGCCCTAAACACAAGATTTACGGAATGGTTAAAAGTGCATGAAAATGGCCAATTTACTCACTCTGAGTTCTCAAAAAGGGTTTCTGCACCCCGGGAAGTTAATTAAATACCATTTGGAGGCATTTAATGTTCAAGCAAAAACGGCTGATTTTCGACGAAAGAGATAACACCCCCCCATTACGTCATGCTTCAGAAATGTGGTAAATGATCCGTTTTCAAATGTTTTATTTTTGAACGTCAGTTCACATTTGTAGGTGGATCATCAGTGTTGGAGCTAAAATTAGCATGTTTAAAGGGATTTTCATGCTTCCAGGAGCTCGGGAAGTGAATTAAATACTATTTGGAGGCATTTAATGTTCAAGCAAAAACAGCTGATTTTTGACAAAAGAGATAACACCCCCCATTACGTCATGCTTCAGAAATGTGGAAAATGGTCCGTTTTCAAATGTTTTATTTTTGAACGTCAGTTCACATTTATAGGTTGATCATCAGTGTTAGAGCTAAAATTAGCATGTTTAAAGTGATTTTCATGCTTCCAGGGGCCCTAAACACAAGATTTATGGAATGGTTAAAAGTGCATGAAAATGGCCAATTTACTCACTCTGAGTTCTCAAAAAGGGTTTCTTCACCCCGGGAAGTTAATTAAATACCATTTGGAGGCATTTAATGTTCAAGCAAAAACGGCTGATTTTCGACAAAAGAGATAACACCCCCCCATTACGTCATGCTTCAGAAATGTGGAGAATGGTCTGTTTTCAAATGTTTTATTTTTGAACGTCAGTTCACATTTGTAGGTGGATCATCAGTGTTATAGCTAAAATTAGCATGTTTAAAGTGATTTTCATGCTTCCAGGGGCTCGGGAAGTGAATTAAATACTATTTGGAGGCATTTAATGTTCAATCAAAAACAGCTGATTTTTGACAAAAGAGATAACACCCCCCCCATTACGTCATGCTTCAGAAATGTGGAAAATGGTCCGTTTTCAAATGTTTTATTTTTGAACGTCAGTTCACATTTGTAGGTTGATCATCAGTGTTAGAGCTAAAATTAGCATGTTTAAAGTGATTTTCATGCTTCCAGGGGCTCGGGAAGTGAATTAAATACTATTTGGAGGCATTTAATGTTCAAGCAAAAATGGCTGATTTTTGACAAAAGAGATAACACCCCCCCATTACGTCATGCTTCAGAAATGTGGAAAATGGTCCGTTTTCAAATGTTTTATTTTTGAACGTCAGTTCACATTTGTAGGTGAATCATCAGTGTTAGAGCTAAAATTAGCATGTTTAAAGTGATTTTCATGCTTCCAGGGGCCCTAAACACAAGATTTATGGAATGGTTAAAAGTGCATGAAAATGGCCAATTTACTCACTCTGAGTTCTCAAAAAGGGTTTCTTCACCCCGGGAAGTTAATTAAATACCATTTGGAGGCATTTAATGTTCAAGCAAAAACTGCTGATTTTTGACAAAAGAGATAACACCCCCCCATTACGTCATGCTTCAGAAATGTGGAAAATGGTCAGTTTTCAAATGTTTTATTTTTGAATGTCAGTTCACATTTGTAGGTGGATCATCAGTGTTAGAGCTAAAATTAGCATGTTTAAAGTGATTTTCATGCTTCCAGGGGCTCGGGAAGTGAATTAAATACTATTTGGAGGAATTTAATGTTCAAGCAAAAACGGCTGATTTTTGACAAAAGAGATAACACCCCCCCATTACGTCATGCTTCAGAAATGTGAAAAATGGTCCGTTTTCAAATGTTTTATTTTTGAACGTCAGTTCACATTTGTAGGTTGATCATCAGTGTTAGAGCTAAAATTAGCATGTTTAAAGGTATTTTCATGCTTCCAGGGGCTCGGGAAGTGAATTAAATACTATTTGGAGGCATTTAATGTTCAAGCAAAAACGGCTGATTTTTGACAAAAGAGATAACACCCCCCCATTACGTCATGCTTCAGAAATGTGGAAAATGGTCTGTTTTCAAATGTTTTATTTTTGAACGTCAGTTCACATTTGTAGGTTGATCATCAGTGTTAGAGCTAAAATTAGCATGTTTAAAGTGATTTTCATGCTTCCAGGGGCCCTAAACACAAGATTAATGGAATGGTTAAAAGTGCATGAAAATGGCCAATTTACTCACTCTGAGTTCTCAAAAAGGGTTTCTTCGCCCCAGGAAGTTAATTAAATACCATTTGGAGGCATTTAATATTCAAGCAAAAACGGCTGATTTTCGACAAAAGAGATAACACCCCCCCATTACATCATGCTTCAGAAATGTGGAAAATGGTCCGTTTTCAAATGTTTTATTTTTGAACGTCAGTTCACATTTGTAGGTGGATCATCAGTGTTAGAGCTAAAATTAGCATGTTTAAAGTGATTTTCATGCTTCCAGGGGCTCGGGAAGTGAATTACATACTATTTGGAGGCATTTAATGTTCAAGCAAAAACGGCTGATTTTTGACAAAAGAGATAACACCCCCCCATTACGTCATGCTTCAGAAATGTTGAAAATGGTCCGTTTTCAAATGTTTTATTTTTGAACGTCAGTTCACATTTGTAGGTTGATCATCAGTGTTAGAGCTAAAATTAGCATGTTTAAAGTGATTTTCATGCTTCCAGGGGCCCTAAACACAAGAATTATGGAATGGTTAAAAGTGCATGAAAATGGCCAATTTACTCACTCTGAGTTCTCAAAAAGGGTTTCTTCACCCCGGGAAGTTAATTAAATACCATTTGAAGGCATTTAATGTTCAAGCAAAAACGGCTGATTTTCGACAAAAGAGATAACACCCCCCCATTACGTCATGCTTCAGAAATGTGGAAAATGGTCCGTTTTCAAATGTTTTATTTTTGAATGTCAGTTCACATTTGTAGGTGGATCATCAGTGTTAGAGGTAAAATTAGCATGTTTAACCCTTTCGATGCTGATGACGAGCTCAGCTCGTCATCACCCACGGGTGTCGTGTGCTGATGACGAGCTGAGCTCGTCATAGTGCCACTAAAATGGCATTTTCCAGCACTGGGGGGGAAAACGCCCAGCAGCCATGTGGTTAAAGTGATTTTCATGCTTCCAGGGGCTCGGGAAGTGAATTAAATACTATTTGGAGGCATTTAATGTTCAAGCAAAAACAGCTGATTTTTGACAAAAGAGATAACACCCCCCATTACGTCATGCTTCAGAAATGTGGAAAATGGTCAGTTTTCAAATGTTTTATTTTTGAACGTCAGTTCACATTTGTAGGTTGATCATCAGTGTTAGAGCTAAAATTAGCATGTTTAAAGTGATTTTCATGCTTCCAGGGGCCCTAAACACAAGATTTATGGAATGGTTAAAAGTGCATGAAAATGGCCAATTTACTCACTCTGAGTTCTCAAAAAGGGTTTCTTCACCCCGGGAAGTTAATTAAATACCATTTGGAGGAATTTAATGTTCAAGCAAAAACGGCTGATTTTCGACAAAAGAGATAACACCCCCCCATTACGTCATGCTTCAGAAATGTGGAGAATGGTCTGTTTTCAAATGTTTTATTTTTGAACGTCAGTTCACATTTGTAGGTGGATCATCAGTGTTAGAGCTAAAATTAGCATGTTTAAAGTGATTTTCATGCTTCCAGGGGCTCGGGAAGTGAATTAAATACTATTTGGAGGCATTTAATGTTCAATCAAAAACAGCTGATTTTTGACAAAAGAGATAACACCCCCCCATTACGTCATGCTTCAGAAATGTGGAAAATGGTCCGTTTTCAAATGTTTTATTTTTGAACGTCAGTTCACATTTGTAGGTGAATCATCAGTGTTAGAGCTAAAATTAGCATGTTTAAAGTGATTTTCATGCTTCCAGGGGCCCTAAACACAAGATTTATGGAATGGTTAAAAGTGCATGAAAATGGCCAATTTACTCACTCTGAGTTCTCAAAAAGGGTTTCTTCACCCCGGGAAGTTAATTAAATACCATTTGGAGGCATTTAATGTTCAAGCAAAAACTGCTGATTTTTGACAAAAGAGATAACACCCCCCCATTACGTCATGCTTCAGAAATGTGGAAAATGGTCAGTTTTCAAATGTTTTATTTTTGAATGTCAGTTCACATTTGTAGGTGGATCATCAGTGTTAGAGCTAAAATTAGCATGTTTAAAGTGATTTTCATGTTTCCAGGGGCTCGGGAAGTGAATTAAATACTATTTGGAGGAATTTAATGTTCCAGCAAAAACGGCTGATTTTTGACAAAAGAGATAACACCCCCCCATTACGTCATGCTTCAGAAATGTGAAAAATGGTCCGTTTTCAAATGTTTTATTTTTGAACGTCAGTTCACATTTGTAGGTTGATCATCAGTGTTAGAGCTAAAATTAGCATGTTTAAAGGTATTTTCATGCTTCCAGGGGCTCGGGAAGTGAATTTAATACTATTTGGAGGCATTTAATGTTCAAGCAAAAACGACTGATTTTTGACAAAAGAGATAACACCCCCCCATTACGTCATGCTTCAGAAATGTGGAAAATGGTCCGTTTTCAAATGTTTTATTTTTGAACGTCAGTTCACATTTGTAGGTTGATCATCAGTGTTAGAGCTAAAATTAGCATGTTTAAAGTGATTTTCATGCTTCCAGGGGCCCTAAACACAAGATTAATGGAATGGTTAAAAGTGCATGAAAATGGCCAATTTACTCACTCTGAGTTCTCAAAAAGGGTTTCTTCGCCCCGGGAAGTTAATTAAATACCATTTGGAGGCTTTGAATGTTCAAGCAAAAACGGCTGATTTTCGACAAAAGAGATAACACCCCCCCATTACGTCATGCTTCAGAAATGTGGAAAATGGTCCGTTTTCAAATGTTTTATTTTTGAACGTCAGTTCACATTTGTAGGTGGATCATCAGTGTTAGAGCTAAAATTAGCATGTTTAAAGTGATTTTCATGCTTCCAGGGGCTCAGGAAGTGAATTAAATACTATTTGGAGGAATTTAATGTTCAAGCAAAAACGGCTGATTTTTGACAAAAGAGATAACACCCCCCCATTACATCATGCTTCAGAAATGTGAAAAATGGTCCGTTTTCAAATGTTTTATTTTTGAACGTCAGTTCACATTTGTAGGTTGATCAATAGTGTTAGAGCTAAAATTAGTATGTTTAAAGTGATTTTCATGCTTCCAGGGGCCCTAAACACAAGATTTACGGAATGGTTAAAAGTGCATGAAAATGGCCAATTTACTCACTCTGAGTTCTCAAAAAGGGTTTCTGCACCCCGGGAAGTTAATTAAATACCATTTGGAGGCATTTAATGTTCAAGCAAAAACGGCCGATTTTCGACAAAAGAGATAACACCCCCCCATTACGTCATGCTTCAGAAATGTGGAAAATGATCCGTTTTCAAATGTTTTATTTTTGAACGTCAGTTCACATTTGTAGGTGGATCATCAGTGTTAGAGCTAAAATTAGCATGTTTAAAGGGATTTTCATGCTTCCAGGAGCTCGGGAAGTGAATTAAATACTATTTGGAGGCATTTAATGTTCAAGCAAAAACAGCTGATTTTTGACAAAAGAGATAACACCCCCCATTACGTCATGCTTCAGAAATGTGGAAAATGGTCCGTTTTCAAATGTTTTATTTTTGAACGTCAGTTCACATTTGTAGGTTGATCATCAGTGTTAGAGCTAAAATTAGCATGTTTAAAGTGATTTTCATGCTTCCAGGGGCCCTAAACACAAGATTAATGGAATGGTTAAAAGTGCATGAAAATGGCCAATTTACTCACTCTGAGTTCTCAAAAAGGGTTTCTTCGCCCCAGGAAGTTAAATAAATACCATTTGGAGGCATTTAATATTCAAGCAAAAACGGCTGATTTTCGACAAAAGAGATAACACCCCCCCATTACATCATGCTTCAGAAATGTGGAAAATGGTCCGTTTTCAAATGTTTTATTTTTGAACGTAAGTTCACATTTGTAGGTGGATCATCAGTGTTAGAGCTAAAATTAGCATGTTTAAAGTGATTTTCATGCTTCCAGGGGCTCGGGAAGTGAATTACATACTATTTGGAGGCATTTAATGTTCAAGCAAAAACGGCTGATTTTTGACAAAAGAGATAACACCCCCCCATTACGTCATGCTTCAGAAATGTTGAAAATGGTCCGTTTTCAAATGTTTTATTTTTGAACGTCAGTTCACATTTGTAGGTTGATCATCAGTGTTAGAGCTAAAATTAGCATGTTTAAAGTGATTTTCATGCTTCCAGGGGCCCTAAACACAAGAATTATGGAATGGTTAAAAGTGCATGAAAATGGCCAATTTACTCACTCTGAGTTCTCAAAAAGGGTTTCTTCACCCCGGGAAGTTAATTAAATACCATTTGAAGGCATTTAATGTTCAAGCAAAAACGGCTGATTTTCGACAAAAGAGATAACACCCCCCCATTACGTCATGCTTCAGAAATGTGGAAAATGGTCCGTTTTCAAATGTTTTATTTTTGAATGTCAGTTCACATTTGTAGGTGGATCATCAGTGTTAGAGGTAAAATTAGCATGTTTAACCCTTTCGATGCTGATGACGAGCTCAGCTCGTCATCACCCACGGGTGTCGTGTGCTGATGACGAGCTGAGCTCGTCATAGTGCCACTAAAATGGCATTTTCCAGCACTGGGGGGGAAAACGCCCAGCAGCCATGTGGTTAAAGTGATTTTCATGCTTCCAGGGGCTCGGGAAGTGAATTAAATACTATTTGGAGGCATTTAATGTTCAAGCAAAAACAGCTGATTTTTGACAAAAGAGATAACACCCCCCATTACGTCATGCTTCAGAAATGTGGAAAATGGTCAGTTTTCAAATGTTTTATTTTTGAACGTCAGTTCACATTTGTAGGTTGATCATCAGTGTTAGAGCTAAAATTAGCATGTTTAAAGTGATTTTCATGCTTCCAGGGGCCCTAAACACAAGATTTATGGAATGGTTAAAAGTGCATGAAAATGGCCAATTTACTCACTCTGAGTTCTCAAAAAGGGTTTCTTCACCCCGGGAAGTTAATTAAATACCATTTGGAGGAATTTAATGTTCAAGCAAAAACGGCTGATTTTCGACAAAAGAGATAACACCCCCCCATTACGTCATGCTTCAGAAATGTGGAGAATGGTCTGTTTTCAAATGTTTTATTTTTGAACGTCAGTTCACATTTGTAGGTGGATCATCAGTGTTAGAGCTAAAATTAGCATGTTTAAAGTGATTTTCATGCTTCCAGGGGCTCGGGAAGTGAATTAAATACTATTTGGAGGCATTTAATGTTCAATCAAAAACAGCTGATTTTTGACAAAAGAGATAACACCCCCCCATTACGTCATGCTTCAGAAATGTGAAAAATGGTCCGTTTTCAAATGTTTTATTTTTGAACGTCAGTTCACATTTGTAGGTTGATCATCAGTGTTAGAGCTAAAATTAGCATGTTTAAAGTGATTTTCATGCTTCCAGGGGCCCTAAACACAAGATTAATGGAATGGTTAAAAGTGCATGAAAATGGCCAATTTACTCACTCTGAGTTCTCAAAAAGGGTTTCTTCGCCCCGGGAAGTTAATTAAATACCATTTGGAGGCTTTGAATGTTCAAGCAAAAACGGCTGATTTTCGACAAAAGAGATAACACCCCCCCATTACGTCATGCTTCAGAAATGTGGAAAATGGTCCGTTTTCAAATGTTTTATTTTTGAACGTCAGTTCACATTTGAAGGTGGATCATCAGTGTTAGAGCTAAAATTAGCATGTTTAAAGTGATTTTCATGCTTCCAGGGGCTCAGGAAGTGAATTAAATACTATTTGGAGGAATTTAATGTTCAAGCAAAAACGGCTGATTTTTGACAAAAGAGATAACACCCCCCCATTACATCATGCTTCAGAAATGTGAAAAATGGTCCGTTTTCAAATGTTTTATTTTTGAACGTCAGTTCACATTTGTAGGTTGATCATCAGTGTTAGAGCTAAAATTAGTATGTTTAAAGTGATTTTCATGCTTCCAGGGGCCCTAAACACAAGATTTACGGAATGGTTAAAAGTGCATGAAAATGGCCAATTTACTCACTCTGAGTTCTCAAAAAGGGTTTCTGCACCCCGGGAAGTTAATTAAATACCATTTGGAGGCATTTAATGTTCAAGCAAAAACGGCCGATTTTCGACAAAAGAGATAACACCCCCCCATTACGTCATGCTTCAGAAATGTGGAAAATGATCCGTTTTCAAATGTTTTATTTTTGAACGTCAGTTCACATTTGTAGGTGGATCATCAGTGTTAGAGCTAAAATTAGCATGTTTAAAGGGATTTTCATGCTTCCAGGAGCTCGGGAAGTGAATTAAATACTATTTGGAGGCATTTAATGTTCAAGCAAAAACAGCTGATTTTTGACAAAAGAGATAACACCCCCCATTACGTCATGCTTCAGAAATGTGGAAAATGGTCCGTTTTCAAATGTTTTATTTTTGAACGTCAGTTCACATTTGTAGGTTGATCATCAGTGTTAGAGCTAAAATTAGCATGTTTAAAGTGATTTTCATGCTTCCAGGGGCCCTAAACACAAGATTAATGGAATGGTTAAAAGTGCATGAAAATGGCCAATTTACTCACTCTGAGTTCTCAAAAAGGGTTTCTTCGCCCCAGGAAGTTAAATAAATACCATTTGGAGGCATTTAATATTCAAGCAAAAACGGCTGATTTTCGACAAAAGAGATAACACCCCCCCATTACATCATGCTTCAGAAATGTGGAAAATGGTCCGTTTTCAAATGTTTTATTTTTGAACGTCAGTTCACATTTGTAGGTGGATCATCAGTGTTAGAGCTAAAATTAGCATGTTTAAAGTGATTTTCATGCTTCCAGGGGCTCGGGAAGTGAATTACATACTATTTGGAGGCATTTAATGTTCAAGCAAAAACGGCTGATTTTTGACAAAAGAGATAACACCCCCCCATTACGTCATGCTTCAGAAATGTTGAAAATGGTCCGTTTTCAAATGTTTTATTTTTGAACGTCAGTTCACATTTGTAGGTTGATCATCAGTGTTAGAGCTAAAATTAGCATGTTTAAAGTGATTTTCATGCTTCCAGGGGCCCTAAACACAAGAATTATGGAATGGTTAAAAGTGCATGAAAATGGCCAATTTACTCACTCTGAGTTCTCAAAAAGGGTTTCTTCACCCCGGGAAGTTAATTAAATACCATTTGAAGGCATTTAATGTTCAAGCAAAAACGGCTGATTTTCGACAAAAGAGATAACACCCCCCCATTACGTCATGCTTCAGAAATGTGGAAAATGGTCCGTTTTCAAATGTTTTATTTTTGAATGTCAGTTCACATTTGTAGGTGGATCATCAGTGTTAGAGGTAAAATTAGCATGTTTAACCCTTTCGATGCTGATGACGAGCTCAGCTCGTCCTCACCCACGGGTGTCGTGTGCTGATGACGAGCTGAGCTCGTCATAGTGCCACTAAAATGGCATTTTCCAGCACTGGGGGGGAAAACGCCCAGCAGCCATGTGGTTAAAGTGATTTTCATGCTTCCAGGGGCTCGGGAAGTGAATTAAATACTATTTGGAGGCATTTAATGTTCAAGCAAAAACAGCTGATTTTTGACAAAAGAGATAACACCCCCCATTACGTCATGCTTCAGAAATGTGGAAAATGGTCAGTTTTCAAATGTTTTATTTTTGAACGTCAGTTCACATTTGTAGGTTGATCATCAGTGTTAGAGCTAAAATTAGCATGTTTAAAGTGATTTTCATGCTTCCAGGGGCCCTAAACACAAGATTTATGGAATGGTTAAAAGTGCATGAAAATGGCCAATTTACTCACTCTGAGTTCTCAAAAAGGGTTTCTTCACCCCGGGAAGTTAATTAAATACCATTTGGAGGAATTTAATGTTCAAGCAAAAACGGCTGATTTTCGACAAAAGAGATAACACCCCCCCATTACGTCATGCTTCAGAAATGTGGAGAATGGTCTGTTTTCAAATGTTTTATTTTTGAACGTCAGTTCACATTTGTAGGTGGATCATCAGTGTTAGAGCTAAAATTAGCATGTTTAAAGTGATTTTCATGCTTCCAGGGGCTCGGGAAGTGAATTAAATACTATTTGGAGGCATTTAATGTTCAATCAAAAACAGCTGATTTTTGACAAAAGAGATAACACCCCCCCATTACGTCATGCTTCAGAAATGTGAAAAATGGTCCGTTTTCAAATGTTTTATTTTTGAACGTCAGTTCACATTTGTAGGTTGATCATCAGTGTTAGAGCTAAAATTAGCATGTTTAAAGGTATTTTCATGCTTCCAGGGGCTCGGGAAGTGAATTTAATACTATTTGGAGGCATTTAATGTTCAAGCAAAAACGACTGATTTTTGACAAAAGAGATAACACCCCCCCATTACGTCATGCTTCAGAAATGTGGAAAATGGTCCGTTTTCAAATGTTTTATTTTTGAACGTCAGTTCACATTTGTAGGTTGATCATCAGTGTTAGAGCTAAAATTAGCATGTTTAAAGTGATTTTCATGCTTCCAGGGGCCCTAAACACAAGATTAATGGAATGGTTAAAAGTGCATGAAAATGGCCAATTTACTCACTCTGAGTTCTCAAAAAGGGTTTCTTCGCCCCGGGAAGTTAATTAAATACCATTTGGAGGCTTTGAATGTTCAAGCAAAAACGGCTGATTTTCGACAAAAGAGATAACACCCCCCCATTACGTCATGCTTCAGAAATGTGGAAAATGGTCCGTTTTCAAATGTTTTATTTTTGAACGTCAGTTCACATTTGTAGGTGGATCATCAGTGTTAGAGCTAAAATTAGCATGTTTAAAGTGATTTTCATGCTTCCAGGGGCTCAGGAAGTGAATTAAATACTATTTGGAGGAATTTAATGTTCAAGCAAAAACGGCTGATTTTTGACAAAAGAGATAACACCCCCCCATTACATCATGCTTCAGAAATGTGAAAAATGGTCCGTTTTCAAATGTTTTATTTTTGAACGTCAGTTCACATTTGTAGGTTGATCATCAGTGTTAGAGCTAAAATTAGTATGTTTAAAGTGATTTTCATGCTTCCAGGGGCCCTAAACACAAGATTTACGGAATGGTTAAAAGTGCATGAAAATGGCCAATTTACTCACTCTGAGTTCTCAAAAAGGGTTTCTGCACCCCGGGAAGTTAATTAAATACCATTTGGAGGCATTTAATGTTCAAGCAAAAACGGCCGATTTTCGACAAAAGAGATAACACCCCCCCATTACGTCATGCTTCAGAAATGTGGAAAATGATCCGTTTTCAAATGTTTTATTTTTGAACGTCAGTTCACATTTGTAGGTGGATCATCAGTGTTAGAGCTAAAATTAGCATGTTTAAAGGGATTTTCATGCTTCCAGGAGCTCGGGAAGTGAATTAAATACTATTTGGAGGCATTTAATGTTCAAGCAAAAACAGCTGATTTTTGACAAAAGAGATAACACCCCCCATTACGTCATGCTTCAGAAATGTGGAAAATGGTCCGTTTTCAAATGTTTTATTTTTGAACGTCAGTTCACATTTGTAGGTTGATCATCAGTGTTAGAGCTAAAATTAGCATGTTTAAAGTGATTTTCATGCTTCCAGGGGCCCTAAACACAAGATTAATGGAATGGTTAAAAGTGCATGAAAATGGCCAATTTACTCACTCTGAGTTCTCAAAAAGGGTTTCTTCGCCCCAGGAAGTTAAATAAATACCATTTGGAGGCATTTAATATTCAAGCAAAAACGGCTGATTTTCGACAAAAGAGATAACACCCCCCCATTACATCATGCTTCAGAAATGTGGAAAATGGTCCGTTTTCAAATGTTTTATTTTTGAACGTCAGTTCACATTTGTAGGTGGATCATCAGTGTTAGAGCTAAAATTAGCATGTTTAAAGTGATTTTCATGCTTCCAGGGGCTCGGGAAGTGAATTACATACTATTTGGAGGCATTTAATGTTCAAGCAAAAACGGCTGATTTTTGACAAAAGAGATAACACCCCCCCATTACGTCATGCTTCAGAAATGTTGAAAATGGTCCGTTTTCAAATGTTTTATTTTTGAACGTCAGTTCACATTTGTAGGTTGATCATCAGTGTTAGAGCTAAAATTAGCATGTTTAAAGTGATTTTCATGCTTCCAGGGGCCCTAAACACAAGAATTATGGAATGGTTAAAAGTGCATGAAAATGGCCAATTTACTCACTCTGAGTTCTCAAAAAGGGTTTCTTCACCCCGGGAAGTTAATTAAATACCATTTGAAGGCATTTAATGTTCAAGCAAAAACGGCTGATTTTCGACAAAAGAGATAACACCCCCCCATTACGTCATGCTTCAGAAATGTGGAAAATGGTCCGTTTTCAAATGTTTTATTTTTGAATGTCAGTTCACATTTGTAGGTGGATCATCAGTGTTAGAGGTAAAATTAGCATGTTTAACCCTTTCGATGCTGATGACGAGCTCAGCTCGTCCTCACCCACGGGTGTCGTGTGCTGATGACGAGCTGAGCTCGTCATAGTGCCACTAAAATGGCATTTTCCAGCACTGGGGGGGAAAACGCCCAGCAGCCATGTGGTTAAAGTGATTTTCATGCTTCCAGGGGCTCGGGAAGTGAATTAAATACTATTTGGAGGCATTTAATGTTCAAGCAAAAACAGCTGATTTTTGACAAAAGAGATAACACCCCCCATTACGTCATGCTTCAGAAATGTGGAAAATGGTCAGTTTTCAAATGTTTTATTTTTGAACGTCAGTTCACATTTGTAGGTTGATCATCAGTGTTAGAGCTAAAATTAGCATGTTTAAAGTGATTTTCATGCTTCCAGGGGCCCTAAACACAAGATTTATGGAATGGTTAAAAGTGCATGAAAATGGCCAATTTACTCACTCTGAGTTCTCAAAAAGGGTTTCTTCACCCCGGGAAGTTAATTAAATACCATTTGGAGGAATTTAATGTTCAAGCAAAAACGGCTGATTTTCGACAAAAGAGATAACACCCCCCCATTACGTCATGCTTCAGAAATGTGGAGAATGGTCTGTTTTCAAATGTTTTATTTTTGAACGTCAGTTCACATTTGTAGGTGGATCATCAGTGTTAGAGCTAAAATTAGCATGTTTAAAGTGATTTTCATGCTTCCAGGGGCTCGGGAAGTGAATTAAATACTATTTGGAGGCATTTAATGTTCAATCAAAAACAGCTGATTTTTGACAAAAGAGATAACACCCCCCCATTACGTCATGCTTCAGAAATGTGAAAAATGGTCCGTTTTCAAATGTTTTATTTTTGAACGTCAGTTCACATTTGTAGGTTGATCATCAGTGTTAGAGCTAAAATTAGCATGTTTAAAGGTATTTTCATGCTTCCAGGGGCTCGGGAAGTGAATTTAATACTATTTGGAGGCATTTAATGTTCAAGCAAAAACGACTGATTTTTGACAAAAGAGATAACACCCCCCCATTACGTCATGCTTCAGAAATGTGGAAAATGGTCCGTTTTCAAATGTTTTATTTTTGAACGTCAGTTCACATTTGTAGGTTGATCATCAGTGTTAGAGCTAAAATTAGCATGTTTAAAGTGATTTTCATGCTTCCAGGGGCCCTAAACACAAGATTAATGGAATGGTTAAAAGTGCATGAAAATGGCCAATTTACTCACTCTGAGTTCTCAAAAAGGGTTTCTTCGCCCCGGGAAGTTAATTAAATACCATTTGGAGGCTTTGAATGTTCAAGCAAAAACGGCTGATTTTCGACAAAAGAGATAACACCCCCCCATTACGTCATGCTTCAGAAATGTGGAAAATGGTCCGTTTTCAAATGTTTTATTTTTGAACGTCAGTTCACATTTGTAGGTGGATCATCAGTGTTAGAGCTAAAATTAGCATGTTTAAAGTGATTTTCATGCTTCCAGGGGCTCAGGAAGTGAATTAAATACTATTTGGAGGAATTTAATGTTCAAGCAAAAACGGCTGATTTTTGACAAAAGAGATAACACCCCCCCATTACATCATGCTTCAGAAATGTGAAAAATGGTCCGTTTTCAAATGTTTTATTTTTGAACGTCAGTTCACATTTGTAGGTTGATCATCAGTGTTAGAGCTAAAATTAGTATGTTTAAAGTGATTTTCATGCTTCCAGGGGCCCTAAACACAAGATTTACGGAATGGTTAAAAGTGCATGAAAATGGCCAATTTACTCACTCTGAGTTCTCAAAAAGGGTTTCTGCACCCCGGGAAGTTAATTAAATACCATTTGGAGGCATTTAATGTTCAAGCAAAAACGGCCGATTTTCGACAAAAGAGATAACACCCCCCCATTACGTCATGCTTCAGAAATGTGGAAAATGATCCGTTTTCAAATGTTTTATTTTTGAACGTCAGTTCACATTTGTAGGTGGATCATCAGTGTTAGAGCTAAAATTAGCATGTTTAAAGGGATTTTCATGCTTCCAGGAGCTCGGGAAGTGAATTAAATACTATTTGGAGGCATTTAATGTTCAAGCAAAAACAGCTGATTTTTGACAAAAGAGATAACACCCCCCATTACGTCATGCTTCAGAAATGTGGAAAATGGTCAGTTTTCAAATGTTTTATTTTTGAATGTCAGTTCACATTTGTAGGTGGATCATCAGTGTTAGAGCTAAAATTAGCCTGTTTAAAGTGATTTTCATGCTTCCAGGGGCTCGGGAAGTGAATTAAATACTATTTGGAGGAATTTAATGTTCAAGCAAAAACGGCTGATTTTTGACAAAAGAGATAACACCCCCCCATTACGTCATGCTTCAGAAATGTGAAAAATGGTCCGTTTTCAAATGTTTTATTTTTGAACGTCAGTTCACATTTGTAGGTTGATCATCAGTGTTAGAGCTAAAATTAGCATGTTTAAAGGTATTTTCATGCTTCCAGGGGCTCGGGAAGTTAATTAAATACTATTTGGAGGCATTTAATGTTCAAGCAAAAACGGCTGATTTTTGACAAAAGAGATAACACCCCCCCATTACGTCATGCTTCAGAAATGTGGAAAATGGTCCGTTTTCAAATGTTTTATTTTTGAACGTCAGTTCACATTTGTAGGTTGATCATCAGTGTTAGAGCTAAAATTAGCATGTTTAAAGTGATTTTCATGCTTCCAGGGGCCCTAAACACAAGATTTATGGAATGGTTAAAAGTGCATGAAAATGGCCAATTTACTCACTCTGAGTTCTCAAAAAGGGTTTCTTCACCCCGGGAAGTTAATTAAATACCATTTGAAGGCATTTAATGTTCAAGCAAAAACGGCTGATTTTCGACAAAAGAGATAACACCCCCCCCATTACGTCATGCTTCAGAAATGTGGAAAATGGTCCGTTTTCAAATGTTTTATTTTTGAATGTCAGTTCACATTTGTAGGTGGATCATCAGTGTTAGAGGTAAAATTAGCATGTTTAACCCTTTCGATGCTGATGACGAGCTCAGCTCGTCATCACCCACGGGTGTCGTGTGCTGATGACGAGCTGAGCTCGTCATAGTGCCACTAAAATGGCATTTTCCAGCACTGGGGGGGAAAACGCCCAGCAGCCATGTGGTTAAAGTGATTTTCATGCTTCCAGGGGCTCGGGAAGTGAATTAAATACTATTTGGAGGAATTTAATGTTCAAGCAAAAACGGCTGATTTTTGACAAAAGAGATAACACCCCCCCCATTACGTCATGCTTCAGAAATGTGAAAAATGGTCCGTTTTCAAATGTTTTATTTTTGAACGTCAGTTCACATTTGTAGGTTGATCATCAGTGTTAGAGCTAAAATTAGCATGTTTAAAGTGATTTTCATGCTACCAGGGGCCCTAAACACAAGATTTATGGAATGGTTAAAAGTGCATGAAAATGGCCAATTTACTCACTCTGAGTTCTCAAAAAGGATTTCTTCACCCCGGGAAGTTAATTAAATACCATTTGGAGGCTTTGAATGTTCAAGCAAAAACGGCTGATTTTCGACAAAAGAGATAACACCCCCCCATTACGTCATGCTTCAGAAATGTGGAAAATGGTCCGTTTTCAAATGTTTTATTTTTGAACGTCAGTTCACATTTGTAGGTGGATCATCAGTGTTAGAGCTAAAATTAGCATGTTTAAAGTGATTTTCATGCTTCCAGGGGCTCAGGAAGTGAATTAAATACTATTTGGAGGAATTTAATGTGAATTAAATACTATTTGGAGGAATTTAATGTTCAAGCAAAAACGGCTGATTTTTGACAAAAGAGATAACACCCCCCCATTACGTCATGCTTCAGAAATGTGGAAAATGGTCCGTTTTCAAATGTTTTATTTTTGAACGTCAGTTCACATTTGTAGGTGGATCATCAGTGTTAGAGCTAAAATTAGCATGTTTAAAGTGATTTTCATGCTTCCAGGGGCTCAGGAAGTGAATTAAATACTATTTGGAGGAATTTAATGTTCAAGCAAAAACGGCTGATTTTTGACAAAAGAGATAACACCCCCCCATTACATCATGCTTCAGAAATGTGAAAAATGGTCCGTTTTCAAATGTTTTATTTTTGAACGTCAGTTCACATTTGTAGGTTGATCATCAGTGTTAGAGCTAAAATTAGTATGTTTAAAGTGATTTTCATGCTTCCAGGGGCCCTAAACACAAGATTTACGGAATGGTTAAAAGTGCATGAAAATGGCCAATTTACTCACTCTGAGTTCTCAAAAAGGGTTTCTGCACCCCGGGAAGTTAATTAAATACCATTTGGAGGCATTTAATGTTCAAGCAAAAACGGACGATTTTCGACAAAAGAGATAACACCCCCCCATTACGTCATGCTTCAGAAATGTGGAAAATGATCCGTTTTCAAATGTTTTATTTTTGAACGTCAGTTCACATTTGTAGGTGGATCATCAGTGTTAGAGCTAAAATTAGCATGTTTAAAGGGATTTTCATGCTTCCAGGAGCTCGGGAAGTGAATTAAATACTATTTGGAGGCATTTAATGTTCAAGCAAAAACAGCTGATTTTTGACAAAAGAGATAACACCCCCCATTACGTCATGCTTCAGAAATGTGAAAAATGGTCCGTTTTCAAATGTTTTATTTTTGAACGTCAGTTCACATTTGTAGGTTGATCATCAGTGTTAGAGCTAAAATTAGCATGTTTAAAGGTATTTTCATGCTTCCAGGGGCTCGGGAAGTGAATTTAATACTATTTGGAGGCATTTAATGTTCAAGCAAAAACGACTGATTTTTGACAAAAGAGATAACACCCCCCCATTACGTCATGCTTCAGAAATGTGGAAAATGGTCCGTTTTCAAATGTTTTATTTTTGAACGTCAGTTCACATTTGTAGGTTGATCATCAGTGTTAGAGCTAAAATTAGCATGTTTAAAGTGATTTTCATGCTTCCAGGGGCCCTAAACACAAGATTAATGGAATGGTTAAAAGTGCATGAAAATGGCCAATTTACTCACTCTGAGTTCTCAAAAAGGGTTTCTTCGCCCCGGGAAGTTAATTAAATACCATTTGGAGGCTTTGAATGTTCAAGCAAAAACGGCTGATTTTCGACAAAAGAGATAACACCCCCCATTACGTCATGCTTCAGAAATGTGGAAAATGGTCCGTTTTCAAATGTTTTATTTTTGAACGTCAGTTCACATTTGTAGGTGGATCATCAGTGTTAGAGCTAAAATTAGCATGTTTAAAGTGATTTTCATGCTTCCAGGGGCTCAGGAAGTGAATTAAATACTATTTGGAGGAATTTAATGTTCAAGCAAAAACGGCTGATTTTTGACAAAAGAGATAACACCCCCCCATTACATCATGCTTCAGAAATGTGAAAAATGGTCCGTTTTCAAATGTTTTATTTTTGAACGTCAGTTCACATTTGTAGGTTGATCATCAGTGTTAGAGCTAAAATTAGTATGTTTAAAGTGATTTTCATGCTTCCAGGGGCCCTAAACACAAGATTTACGGAATGGTTAAAAGTGCATGAAAATGGCCAATTTACTCACTCTGAGTTCTCAAAAAGGGTTTCTGCACCCCGGGAAGTTAATTAAATACCATTTGGAGGCATTTAATGTTCAAGCAAAAACGGCTGATTTTCGACAAAAGAGATAACACCCCCCCATTACGTCATGCTTCAGAAATGTGGAAAATGGTCCGTTTTCAAATGTTTTATTTTTGAATGTCAGTTCACATTTGTAGGTGGATCATCAGTGTTAGAGGTAAAATTAGCATGTTTAACCCTTTCGATGCTGATGACGAGCTCAGCTCGTCATCACCCACGGGTGTCGTGTGCTGATGACGAGCTGAGCTCGTCATAGTGCCACTAAAATGGCATTTTCCAGCACTGGGGGGGAAAACGCCCAGCAGCCATGTGGTTAAAGTGATTTTCATGCTTCCAGGGGCTCGGGAAGTGAATTAAATACTATTTGGAGGCATTTAATGTTCAAGCAAAAACAGCTGATTTTTGACAAAAGAGATAACACCCCCCATTACGTCATGCTTCAGAAATGTGGAAAATGGTCAGTTTTCAAATGTTTTATTTTTGAACGTCAGTTCACATTTGTAGGTTGATCATCAGTGTTAGAGCTAAAATTAGCATGTTTAAAGTGATTTTCATGCTTCCAGGGGCCCTAAACACAAGATTTATGGAATGGTTAAAAGTGCATGAAAATGGCCAATTTACTCACTCTGAGTTCTCAAAAAGGGTTTCTTCACCCCGGGAAGTTAATTAAATACCATTTGGAGGAATTTAATGTTCAAGCAAAAACGGCTGATTTTCGACAAAAGAGATAACACCCCCCCATTACGTCATGCTTCAGAAATGTGGAGAATGGTCTGTTTTCAAATGTTTTATTTTTGAACGTCAGTTCACATTTGTAGGTGGATCATCAGTGTTAGAGCTAAAATTAGCATGTTTAAAGTGATTTTCATGCTTCCAGGGGCTCGGGAAGTGAATTAAATACTATTTGGAGGCATTTAATGTTCAATCAAAAACAGCTGATTTTTGACAAAAGAGATAACACCCCCCCATTACGTCATGCTTCAGAAATGTGAAAAATGGTCCGTTTTCAAATGTTTTATTTTTGAACGTCAGTTCACATTTGTAGGTTGATCATCAGTGTTAGAGCTAAAATTAGCATGTTTAAAGGTATTTTCATGCTTCCAGGGGCTCGGGAAGTGAATTTAATACTATTTGGAGGCATTTAATGTTCAAGCAAAAACGACTGATTTTTGACAAAAGAGATAACACCCCCCCATTACGTCATGCTTCAGAAATGTGGAAAATGGTCCGTTTTCAAATGTTTTATTTTTGAACGTCAGTTCACATTTGTAGGTTGATCATCAGTGTTAGAGCTAAAATTAGTATGTTTAAAGTGATTTTCATGCTTCCAGGGGCCCTAAACACAAGATTTACGGAATGGTTAAAAGTGCATGAAAATGGCCAATTTACTCACTCTGAGTTCTCAAAAAGGGTTTCTGCACCCCGGGAAGTTAATTAAATACCATTTGGAGGCATTTAATGTTCAAGCAAAAACGGCCGATTTTCGACAAAAGAGATAACACCCCCCCATTACGTCATGCTTCAGAAATGTGGAAAATGATCCGTTTTCAAATGTTTTATTTTTGAACGTCAGTTCACATTTGTAGGTGGATCATCAGTGTTAGAGCTAAAATTAGCATGTTTAAAGGGATTTTCATGCTTCCAGGAGCTCGGGAAGTGAATTAAATACTATTTGGAGGCATTTAATGTTCAAGCAAAAACAGCTGATTTTTGACAAAAGAGATAACACCCCCCATTACGTCATGCTTCAGAAATGTGGAAAATGGTCCGTTTTCAAATGTTTTATTTTTGAACGTCAGTTCACATTTGTAGGTTGATCATCAGTGTTAGAGCTAAAATTAGCATGTTTAAAGTGATTTTCATGCTTCCAGGGGCCCTAAACACAAGATTTATGGAATGGTTAAAAGTGCATGAAAATGGCCAATTTACTCACTCTGAGTTCTCAAAAAGGGTTTCTTCACCCCGGGAAGTTAATTAAATACCATTTGGAGGCATTTAATGTTCAAGCAAAAACGGCTGATTTTCGACAAAAGAGATAACACCCCCCCATTACGTCATGCTTCAGAAATGTGGAAAATGGTCCGTTTTCAAATGTTTTATTTTTGAATGTCAGTTCACATTTGTAGGTGAA
This sequence comes from Lissotriton vulgaris, assembly GCF_964263255.1. Lineage (NCBI taxonomy): Eukaryota > Metazoa > Chordata > Amphibia > Caudata > Salamandridae > Lissotriton > Lissotriton vulgaris. The sequence continues at coordinate 126,921 of NW_028251597.1, read as the reverse complement.
TCATCAGTGTTAGAGCTAAAATTAGCATGTTTAAAGTGATTTTCATGCTTCCAGGGGCCCTAAACACAAGATTTATGGAATGGTTAAAAGTGCATGAAAATGGCCAATTTACTCACTCTGAGTTCTCAAAAAGGGTTTCTTCACCCCGGGAAGTTAATTAAATACCATTTGGAGGCATTTAATGTTCAAGCAAAAACTGCTGATTTTTGACAAAAGAGATAACACCCCCCCATTACGTCATGCTTCAGAAATGTGGAAAATGGTCAGTTTTCAAATGTTTTATTTTTGAATGTCAGTTCACATTTGTAGGTGGATCATCAGTGTTAGAGCTAAAATTAGCCTGTTTAAAGGTATTTTCATGCTTCCAGGGGCTCGGGAAGTTAATTAAATACTATTTGGAGGCATTTAATGTTCAAGCAAAAACGGCTGATTTTTGACAAAAGAGATAACACCCCCCCATTACGTCATGCTTCAGAAATGTGGAAAATGGTCCGTTTTCAAATGTTTTATTTTTGAACGTCAGTTCACATTTGTAGGTTGATCATCAGTGTTAGAGCTAAAATTAGCATGTTTAAAGTGATTTTCATGCTTCCAGGGGCCCTAAACACAAGATTTATGGAATGGTTAAAAGTGCATGAAAATGGCCAATTTACTCACTCTGAGTTCTCAAAAAGGGTTTCTTCACCCCGGGAAGTTAATTAAATACCATTTGAAGGCATTTAATGTTCAAGCAAAAACGGCTGATTTTCGACAAAAGAGATAACACCCCCCCCATTACGTCATGCTTCAGAAATGTGGAAAATGGTCCGTTTTCAAATGTTTTATTTTTGAATGTCAGTTCACATTTGTAGGTGGATCATCAGTGTTAGAGGTAAAATTAGCATGTTTAACCCTTTCGATGCTGATGACGAGCTCAGCTCGTCATCACCCACGCGTGTCGTGTGCTGATGACGAGCTGAGCTCGTCATAGTGCCACTAAAATGGCATTTTCCAGCACTGGGGGGGAAAACGCCCAGCAGCCATGTGGTTAAAGTGATTTTCATGCTTCCAGGGGCTCGGGAAGTGAATTAAATACTATTTGGAGGAATTTAATGTTCAAGCAAAAACGGCTGATTTTTGACAAAAGAGATAACACCCCCCCCCATTACGTCATGCTTCAGAAATGTGAAAAATGGTCCGTTTTCAAATGTTTTATTTTTGAACGTCAGTTCACATTTGTAGGTTGATCATCAGTGTTAGAGCTAAAATTAGCATGTTTAAAGTGATTTTCATGCTACCAGGGGCCCTAAACACAAGATTTATGGAATGGTTAAAAGTGCATGAAAATGGCCAATTTACTCACTCTGAGTTCTCAAAAAGGATTTCTTCACCCCGGGAAGTTAATTAAATACCATTTGGAGGCTTTGAATGTTCAAGCAAAAACGGCTGATTTTCGACAAAAGAGATAACACCCCCCCATTACGTCATGCTTCAGAAATGTGGAAAATGGTCCGTTTTCAAATGTTTTATTTTTGAACGTCAGTTCACATTTGTAGGTGGATCATCAGTGTTAGAGCTAAAATTAGCATGTTTAAAGTGATTTTCATGCTTCCAGGGGCTCAGGAAGTGAATTAAATACTATTTGGAGGAATTTAATGTTCAAGCAAAAACGGCTGATTTTTGACAAAAGAGATAACACCCCCCCATTACGTCATGCTTCAGAAATGTGGAAAATGATCCGTTTTCAAATGTTTTATTTTTGAACGTCAGTTCACATTTGTAGGTGGATCATCAGTGTTAGAGCTAAAATTAGCATGTTTAAAGGGATTTTCATGCTTCCAGGAGCTCGGGAAGTGAATTAAATACTATTTGGAGGCATTTAATGTTCAAGCAAAAACAGCTGATTTTTGACAAAAGAGATAACACCCCCCCATTACGTCATGCTTCAGAAATGTGGAAAATGGTCCGTTTTCAAATGTTTTATTTTTGAACGTCAGTTCACATTTGTAGGTGGATCATCAGTGTTAGAGCTAAAATTAGCATGTTTAAAGGGATTTTCATGCTTCCAGGAGCTCGGGAAGTGAATTAAATACTATTTGGAGGCATTTAATGTTCAAGCAAAAACAGCTGATTTTTGACAAAAGAGATAACACCCCCCATTACGTCATGCTTCAGAAATGTGGAAAATGGTCCGTTTTCAAATGTTTTATTTTTGAACGTCAGTTCACATTTGTAGGTTGATCATCAGTGTTAGAGCTAAAATTAGCATGTTTAAAGTGATTTTCATGCTTCCAGGGGCCCTAAACACAAGATTTATGGAATGGTTAAAAGTGCATGAAAATGGCCAATTTACTCACTCTGAGTTCTCAAAAAGGATTTCTTCACCCCGGGAAGTTAATTAAATACCATTTGGAGGCTTTTAATGTTCAAGCAAAAACGGCTGATTTCCGACAAAAGAGATAACACCCCCCCATTACGTCATGCTTCAGAAATGTGGAAAATGGTCCGTTTTCAAATGTTTTATTTTTGAACGTCAGTTCACATTTGTAGGTGGATCATCAGTGTTAGAGCTAAAATTAGCATGTTTAAAGGGATTTTCATGCTTCCAGGGGCTCGGGAAGTGAATTAAATACTATTTGGAGGCATTTAATGTTCAAGCAAAAACAGCTGATTTTTGACAAAAGAGATAACACCCCCCCCATTACGTCATGCTTCAGAAATGTGGAAAATGGTCCGTTTTCAAATGTTTTATTTTTGAACGTCAGTTCACATTTGTAGGTTGATCATCAGTGTTAGAGCTAAAATTAGCATGTTTAAAGTGATTTTCATGCTTCCAGGGGCCCTAAACACAAGATTTATGGAATGGTTAAAAGTGCATGAAAATGGCCAATTTACTCACTCTGAGTTCTCAAAAAGGGTTTCTTCACCCCGGGAAGTTAATTAAATACCATTTGAAGGCATTTAATGTTCAAGCAAAAACGGCTGATTTTCGACAAAAGAGATAACACCCCCCCCCATTACGTCATGCTTCAGAAATGTGGAAAATGGTCCGTTTTCAAATGTTTTATTTTTGAATGTCAGTTCACATTTGTAGGTGGATCATCAGTGTTAGAGGTAAAATTAGCATGTTTAACCCTTTCGATGCTGATGACGAGCTCAGCTCGTCATCACCCACGGGTGTCGTGTGCTGATGACGAGCTGAGCTCGTTATAGTGCCACTAAAATGGCATTTTCCAGCACTGGGGGGGAAAACGCCCAGCAGCCATGTGGTTAAAGTGATTTTCATGCTTCCAGGGGCTCGGGAAGTGAATTAAATACTATTTGGAGGAATTTAATGTTCAAGCAAAAACGGCTGATTTTTGACAAAAGAGATAACACCCCCCCATTACGTCATGCTTCAGAAATGTGAAAAATGGTCCGTTTTCAAATGTTTTATTTTTGAACGTCAGTTCACATTTGTAGGTTGATCATCAGTGTTAGAGCTAAAATTAGCATGTTTAAAGTGATTTTCATGCTACCAGGGGCCCTAAACACAAGATTTATGGAATGGTTAAAAGTGCATGAAAATGGCCAATTTACTCACTCTGAGTTCTCAAAAAGGATTTCTTCACCCCGGGAAGTTAATTAAATACCATTTGGAGGCTTTGAATGTTCAAGCAAAAACGGCTGATTTTCGACAAAAGAGATAACACCCCCCCATTACGTCATGCTTCAGAAATGTGGAAAATGGTCCGTTTTCAAATGTTTTATTTTTGAACGTCAGTTCACATTTGTAGGTGGATCATCAGTGTTAGAGCTAAAATTAGCATGTTTAAAGTGATTTTCATGCTTCCAGGGGCTCAGGAAGTGAATTAAATACTATTTGGAGGAATTTAATGTTCAAGCAAAAACGGCTGATTTTTGACAAAAGAGATAACACCCCCCCATTACGTCATGCTTCAGAAATGTGAAAAATGGTCCGTTTTCAAATGTTTTATTTTTGAACGTCAGTTCACATTTGTAGGTTGATCATCAGTGTTAGAGCTAAAATTAGTATGTTTAAAGTGATTTTCATGCTTCCAGGGGCCCTAAACACAAGATTTACGGAATGGTTAAAAGTGCATGAAAATGGCCAATTTACTCACTCTGAGTTCTCAAAAAGGGTTTCTGCACCCCGGGAAGTTAATTAAATACCATTTGGAGGCATTTAATGTTCAAGCAAAAACGGCTGATTTTCGACAAAAGAGATAACACCCCCCCATTACGTCATGCTTCAGAAATGTGGAAAATGATCCGTTTTCAAATGTTTTACTTTTTGAACGTCAGTTCACATTTGTAGGTGGATCATCAGTGTTAGAGCTAAAATTAGCATGTTTAAAGGGATTTTCATGCTTCCAGGAGCTCGGGAAGTGAATTAAATACTATTTGGAGGCATTTAATGTTCAAGCAAAAACAGCTGATTTTTGACAAAAGAGATAACACCCCCCATTACGTCATGCTGCAGAAATGTGGAAAATGGTCCGTTTTCAAATGTTTTATTTTTGAACGTCAGTTCACATTTGTAGGTTGATCATCAGTGTTAGAGCTAAAATTAGCATGTTTAAAGTGATTTTCATGCTTCCAGGGGCCCTAAACACAAGATTTATGGAATGGTTAAAAGTGCATGAAAATGGCCAATTTACTCACTCTGAGTTCTCAAAAAGGGTTTCTTCACCCCGGGAAGTTAATTAAATACCATTTGGAGGCATTTAATGTTCAAGCAAAAACGGCTGATTTTCGACAAAAGAGATAACACCCCCCCATTACGTCATGCTTCAGAAATGTGGAGAATGGTCTGTTTTCAAATGTTTTATTTTTGAACGTCAGTTCACATTTGTAGGTGGATCATCAGTGTTAGAGCTAAAATTAGCATGTTTAAAGGGATTTTCATGCTTCCAGGGGCTCGGGAAGTGAATTAAATACTATTTGGAGGCATTTAATGTTCAATCAAAAACAGCTGATTTTTGACAAAAGAGATCACACCCCCTCATTACGTCATGCTTCAGAAATGTGGAAAATGGTCCGTTTTCAAATGTTTTATTTTTGAACGTCAGTTCACATTTGTAGGTTGATCATCAGTGTTAGAGCTAAAATTAGCATGTTTAAAGTGATTTTCATGCTTCCAGGGGCTCGGGAAGTGAATTAAATACTATTTGGAGGCATTTAATGTTCAAGCAAAAATGGCTGATTTTTGACAAAAGAGATAACACCCCCCCATTACGTCATGCTTCAGAAATGTGGAAAATGGTCCGTTTTCAAATGTTTTATTTTTGAACGTCAGTTCACATTTGTAGGTGAATCATCAGTGTTAGAGCTAAAATTAGCATGTTTAAAGTGATTTTCATGCTTCCAGGGGCCCTAAACACAAGATTTATGGAATGGTTAAAAGTGCATGAAAATGGCCAATTTACTCACTCTGAGTTCTCAAAAAGGGTTTCTTCACCCCGGGAAGTTAATTAAATACCATTTGGAGGCATTTAATGTTCAAGCAAAAACTGCTGATTTTTGACAAAAGAGATAACACCCCCCATTACGTCATGCTTCAGAAATGTGGAAAATGGTCAGTTTTCAAATGTTTTATTTTTGAATGTCAGTTCACATTTGTAGGTGGATCATCAGTGTTAGAGCTAAAATTAGCATGTTTAAAGTGATTTTCATGCTTCCAGGGGCTCGGGAAGTGAATTAAATACTATTTGGAGGAATTTAATGTTCCAGCAAAAACGGCTGATTTTTGACAAAAGAGATAACACCCCCCCATTACGTCATGCTTCAGAAATGTGAAAAATGGTCCGTTTTCAAATGTTTTATTTTTGAACGTCAGTTCACATTTGTAGGTTGATCATCAGTGTTAGAGCTAAAATTAGCATGTTTCAGGTATTTTCATGCTTCCAGGGGCTCGGGAAGTGAATTTAATACTATTTGGAGGCATTTAATGTTCAAGCAAAAACGGCTGATTTTTGACAAAAGAGATAACACCCCCCCATTACGTCATGCTTCAGAAATGTGGAAAATGGTCCGTTTTCAAATGTTTTATTTTTGAACGTCAGTTCACATTTGTAGGTTGATCATCAGTGTTAGAGCTAAAATTAGCATGTTTAAAGTGATTTTCATGCTTCCAGGGGCCCTAAACACAAGATTAATGGAATGGTTAAAAGTGCATGAAAATGGCCAATTTACTCACTCTGAGTTCTCAAAAAGGGTTTCTTCGCCCCGGGAAGTTAATTAAATACCATGTTCAAGCAAAAACGGCTGATTTTCGACAAAAGAGATAACACCCCCCCATTACGTCATGCTTCAGAAATGTGGAAAATGGTCCGTTTTCAAATGTTTTATTTTTGAACGTCAGTTCACATTTGTAGGTGGATCATCAGTGTTAGAGCTAAAATTAGCATGTTTAAAGTGATTTTCATGCTTCCAGGGGCTCAGGAAGTGAATTAAATACTATTTGGAGGCATTTAATGTTCAAGCAAAAATGGCCGATTTTCGACAAAAGAGATAACACCCCCCCATTACGTCATGCTTCAGAAATGTGGAAAATGATCCGTTTTCAAATGTTTTATTTTTGAACGTCAGTTCACATTTGTAGGTGGATCATCAGTGTTAGAGCTAAAATTAGCATGTTTAAAGGGATTTTCATGCTTCCAGGAGCTCGGGAAGTGAATTAAATACTATTTGGAGGCATTTAATGTTCAAGCAAAAACAGCTGATTTTTGACAAAAGAGATAACACCCCCCATTACGTCATGCTTCAGAAATGTGGAAAATGGTCCGTTTTCAAATGTTTTATTTTTGAACGTCAGTTCACATTTGTAGGTTGATCATCAGTGTTAGAGCTAAAATTAGCATGTTTAAAGTGATTTTCATGCTTCCAGGGGCCCTAAACACAAGATTTATGGAATGGTTAAAAGTGCATGAAAATGGCCAATTTACTCACTCTGAGTTCTCAAAAAGGGTTTCTTCACCCCGGGAAGTTAATTAAATACCATTTGGAGGCATTTAATGTTCAAGCAAAAACGGCTGATTTTCGACAAAAGAGATAACACCCCCCCATTACGTCATGCTTCAGAAATGTGGAGAATAGTCTGTTTTCAAATGTTTTATTTTTGAACGTCAGTTCACATTTGTAGGTGGATCATCAGTGTTAGAGCTAAAATTAGCATGTTTAAAGTGATTTTCATGCTTCCAGGGGCTCGGGAAGTGAATTAAATACTATTTGGAGGCATTTAATGTTCAATCAAAAACAGCTGATTTTTGACAAAAGAGATAACACCCCCCCATTACGTCATGCTTCAGAAATGTGGAAAATGGTCCGTTTTCAAAAGTTTTATTTTTGAACGTCAGTTCACATTTGTAGGTTGATCATCAGTGTTAGAGCTAAAATTAGCATGTTTAAAGTGATTTTCATGCTTCCAGGGGCTCGGGAAGTGAATTAAATACTATTTGGAGGCATTTAATGTTCAAGCAAAAATGGCTGATTTTTGACAAAAGAGATAACACCCCCCATTACGTCATGCTTCAGAAATGTGGAAAATGGTCCGTTTTCAAATGTTTTATTTTTGAACGTCAGTTCACATTTGTAGGTGAATCATCAGTGTTAGAGCTAAAATTAGCATGTTTAAAGTGATTTTCATGCTTCCAGGGGCCCTAAACACAAGATTTATGGAATGGTTAAAAGTGCATGAAAATGGCCAATTTACTCACTCTGAGTTCTCAAAAAGGGTTTCTTCACCCCGGGAAGTTAATTAAATACCATTTGGAGGCATTTAATGTTCAAGCAAAAACTGCTGATTTTTGACAAAAGAGATAACACCCCCCATTACGTCATGCTTCAGAAATGTGGAAAATGGTCAGTTTTCAAATGTTTTATTTTTGAATGTCAGTTCACATTTGTAGGTGGATCATCAGTGTTAGAGCTAAAATTAGCCTGTTTAAAGTGATTTTCATGCTTCCAGGGGCTCGGGAAGTGAATTAAATACTATTTGGAGGAATTTAATGTTCAAGCAAAAACGGCTGATTTTTGACAAAAGAGATAACACCCCCCCATTACGTCATGCTTCAGAAATGTGAAAAATGGTCCGTTTTCAAATGTTTTATTTTTGAACGTCAGTTCACATTTGTAGGTTGATCATCAGTGTTAGAGCTAAAATTAGCATGTTTAAAGGTATTTTCATGCTTCCAGGGGCTCGGGAAGTTAATTAAATACTATTTGGAGGCATTTAATGTTCAAGCAAAAACGGCTGATTTTTGACAAAAGAGATAACACCCCCCCATTACGTCATGCTTCAGAAATGTGGAAAATGGTCCGTTTTCAAATGTTTTATTTTTGAACGTCAGTTCACATTTGTAGGTTGATCATCAGTGTTAGAGCTAAAATTAGCATGTTTAAAGTGATTTTCATGCTTCCAGGGGCCCTAAACACAAGATTAATGGAATGGTTAAAAGTGCATGAAAATGGCCAATTTACTCACTCTGAGTTCTCAAAAAGGGTTTCTTCGCCCCGGGAAGTTAATTAAATACCATTTGGAGGCATTTAATATTCAAGCAAAAACGGCTGATTTTCGACAAAAGAGATAACACCCCCCCATTACATCATGCTTCAGAAATGTGGAAAATGGTCCGTTTTCAAATGTTTTATTTTTGAACGTCAGTTCACATTTGTAGGTGGATCATCAGTGTTAGAGCTAAAATTAGCATGTTTAAAGTGATTTTCATGCTTCCAGGGGCTCGGGAAGTGAATTACATACTATTTGGAGGCATTTAATGTTCAAGCAAAAACGGCTGATTTTTGACAAAAGAGATAACACCCCCCCATTACGTCATGCTTCAGAAATGTGGAAAATGGTCCGTTTTCAAATGTTTTATTTTTGAACGTCAGTTCACATTTGTAGGTTGATCATCAGTGTTAGAGCTAAAATTAGCATGTTTAAAGTGATTTTCATGCTTCCAGGGGCCCTAAACACAAGAATTATGGAATGGTTAAAAGTGCATGAAAATGGCCAATTTACTCACTCTGAGTTCTCAAAAAGGGTTTCTTCACCCCGGGAAGTTAATTAAATACCATTTGAAGGCATTTAATGTTCAAGCAAAAACGGCTGATTTTCGACAAAAGAGATAACACCCCCCCCATTACGTCATGCTTCAGAAATGTGGAAAATGGTCCGTTTTCAAATGTTTTATTTTTGAATGTCAGTTCACATTTGTAGGTGGATCATCAGTGTTAGAGGTAAAATTAGCATGTTTAACCCTTTCGATGCTGATGACGAGCTCAGCTCGTCATCACCCACGGGTGTCGTGTGCTGATGACGAGCTGAGCTCGTCATAGTGCCACTAAAATGGCATTTTCCAGCACTGGGGGGGAAAACGCCCAGCAGCCATGTGGTTAAAGTGATTTTCATGCTTCCAGGGGCTCGGGAAGTGAATTAAATACTATTTGGAGGAATTTAATGTTCAAGCAAAAACGGCTGATTTTTGACAAAAGAGATAACACCCCCCCATTACGTCATGCTTCAGAAATGTGAAAAATGGTCCGTTTTCAAATGTTTTATTTTTGAACGTCAGTTCACATTTGTAGGTTGATCATCAGTGTTAGAGCTAAAATTAGCATGTTTAAAGTGATTTTCATGCTACCAGGGGCCCTAAACACAAGATTTATGGAATGGTTAAAAGTGCATGAAAATGGCCAATTTACTCACTCTGAGTTCTCAAAAAGGATTTCTTCACCCCGGGAAGTTAATTAAATACCATTTGGAGGCTTTTAATGTTCAAGCAAAAACGGCTGATTTCCGACAAAAGAGATAACACCCCCCCATTACGTCATGCTTCAGAAATGTGAAAAATGGTCCGTTTTCAAATGTTTTATTTTTGAACGTCAGTTCACATTTGTAGGTTGATCATCAGTGTTAGAGCTAAAATTAGCATGTTTAAAGGTATTTTCATGCTTCCAGGGGCTCGGGAAGTTAATTAAATACTATTTGGAGGCATTTAATGTTCAAGCAAAAACGGCTGATTTTTGACAAAAGAGATAACACCCCCCCATTACGTCATGCTTCAGAAATGTGGAAAATGGTCCGTTTTCAAATGTTTTATTTTTGAACGTCAGTTCACATTTGTAGGTTGATCATCAGTGTTAGAGCTAAAATTAGCATGTTTAAAGTGATTTTCATGCTTCCAGGGGCCCTAAACACAAGATTAATGGAATGGTTAAAAGTGCATGAAAATGGCCAATTTACTCACTCTGAGTTCTCAAAAAGGGTTTCTTCGCCCCGGGAAGTTAATTAAATACCATTTGGAGGCATTTAATATTCAAGCAAAAACGGCTGATTTTCGACAAAAGAGATAACACCCCCCCATTACATCATGCTTCAGAAATGTGGAAAATGGTCCGTTTTCAAATGTTTTATTTTTGAACGTCAGTTCACATTTGTAGGTGGATCATCAGTGTTAGAGCTAAAATTAGCATGTTTAAAGTGATTTTCATGCTTCCAGGGGCTCGGGAAGTGAATTACATACTATTTGGAGGCATTTAATGTTCAAGCAAAAACGGCTGATTTTTGATAAAAGAGATAACACCCCCCCATTACGTCATGCTTCAGAAATGTGGAAAATGGTCCGTTTTCAAATGTTTTATTTTTGAACGTCAGTTCACATTTGTAGGTTGATCATCAGTGTTAGAGCTAAAATTAGCATGTTTAAAGTGATTTTCATGCTTCCAGGGGCCCTAAACACAAGAATTATGGAATGGTTAAAAGTGCATGAAAATGGCCAATTTACTCACTCTGAGTTCTCAAAAAGGGTTTCTTCACCCCGGGAAGTTAATTAAATACCATTTGAAGGCATTTAATGTTCAAGCAAAAACGGCTGATTTTCGACAAAAGAGATAACACCCCCCCCATTACGTCATGCTTCAGAAATGTGGAAAATGGTCCGTTTTCAAATGTTTTATTTTTGAATGTCAGTTCACATTTGTAGGTGGATCATCAGTGTTAGAGGTAAAATTAGCATGTTTAACCCTTTCGATGCTGATGACGAGCTCAGCTCGTCATCACCCACGGGTGTCGTGTGCTGATGACGAGCTGAGCTCGTCATAGTGCCACTAAAATGGCATTTTCCAGCACTGGGGGGGAAAACGCCCAGCAGCCATGTGGTTAAAGTGATTTTCATGCTTCCAGGGGCTCGGGAAGTGAATTAAATACTATTTGGAGGAATTTAATGTTCAAGCAAAAACGGCTGATTTTTGACAAAAGAGATAACACCCCCCCATTACGTCATGCTTCAGAAATGTGAAAAATGGTCCGTTTTCAAATGTTTTATTTTTGAACGTCAGTTCACATTTGTAGGTTGATCATTAGTGTTAGAGCTAAAATTAGCATGTTTAAAGTGATTTTCATGCTTCCAGGGGCCCTAAACACAAGATTTATGGAATGGTTGAAAGTGCATGAAAATGGCCAATTTACTCACTCTGAGTTCTCAAAAAGGGTTTCTTCACCCCGGGAAGTTAATTAAATACCATTTGAAGGCATTTAATGTTCAAGCAAAAACGGCTGATTTTTGACAAAAGAGATAACACCCCCCCCATTACGTCATGCTTCAGAAATGTGGAAAATGGTCCGTTTTCAAATGTTTTATTTTTGAATGTCAGTTCACATTTGTAGGTGGATCATCAGTGTTAGAGGTAAAATTAGCATGTTTAACCCTTCCGATGCTGATGACGAGCTCAGCTCGTCATCACCCACGGGTGTCGTGTGCTGATGACGAGCTGAGCTCGTCATAGTGCCACTAAAATGGCATTTTCCAGCACTGGGGGGGAAAACGCCCAGCAGCCATGTGGTTAAAGTGATTTTCATGCTTCCAGGGGCTCGGGAAGTGAATTAAATACTATTTGGAGGAATTTAATGTTCAAGCAAAAACGGCTGATTTTTGACAAAAGAGATAACACCCCCCATTACGTCATGCTTCAGAAATGTGAAAAATGGTCCGTTTTCAAATGTTTTATTTTTGAACGTCAGTTCACATTTGTAGGTTGATCATCAGTGTTAGAGCTAAAATTTGCATGTTTAAAGTGATTTTCATGCTACCAGGGGCCCTAAACACAAGATTTATGGAATGGTTAAAAGTGCATGAAAATGGCCAATTTACTCACTCTGAGTTCTCAAAAAGGATTTCTTCACCCCGGGAAGTTAATTAAATACCATTTGGAGGCTTTGAATGTTCAAGCAAAAACGGCTGATTTTCGACAAAAGAGATAACACCCCCCCATTACGTCATGCTTCAGAAATGTGGAAAATGGTCCGTTTTCAAATGTTTTATTTTTGAACGTCAGTTCACATTTGTAGGTGGATCATCAGTGTTAGAGCTAAAATTAGCATGTTTAAAGTGATTTTCATGCTTCCAGGTGCTCAGGAAGTGAATTAAATACTATTTGGAGGAATTTAATGTTCAAGCAAAAACGGCTGATTTTTGACAAAAGAGATAACACCCCCCCATTACGTCATGCTTCAGAAATGTGAAAAATGGTCCGTTTTCAAATGTTTTATTTTTGAACGTCAGTTCACATTTGTAGGTTGATCATCAGTGTCAGAGCTAAAATTAGTATGTTTAAAGTGATTTTCATGCTTCCAGGGGCCCTAAACACAAGATTTACGGAATGGTTAAAAGTGCATGAAAATGGCCAATTTACTCACTCTGAGTTCTCAAAAAGGGTTTCTGCACCCCGGGAAGTTAATTAAATACCATTTGGAGGCATTTAATGTTCAAGCAAAAACGGCTGATTTTCGACAAAAGAGATAACACCCCCCCATTACGTCATGCTTCAGAAATGTGGAAAATGATCCGTTTTCAAATGTTTTATTTTTGAACGTCAGTTCACATTTGTAGGTGGATCATCAGTGTTAGAGCTAAAATTAGCATGTTTATAGGGATTTTCATGCTTCCAGGAGCTCGGGAAGTGAATTAAATACTATTTGGAGGCATTTAATGTTCAAGCAAAAACAGCTGATTTTTGACAAAAGAGATAACACCCCCCATTACGTCATGCTTCAGAAATGTGGAAAATGGTCCGTTTTCAAATGTTTTATTTTTGAACGTCAGTTCACATTTGTAGGTTGATCATCAGTGTTAGAGCTAAAATTAGCATGTTTAAAGTGATTTTCATGCTTCCAGGGGCCCTAAACACAAGATTTATGGAATGGTTAAAAGTGCATGAAAATGGCCAATTTACTCACTCTGAGTTCTCAAAAAGGGTTTCTTCACCCCGGGAAGTTAATTAAATACCATTTGGAGGCATTTAATGTTCAAGCAAAAACGGCTGATTTTCGACAAAAGAGATAACATCCCCCCATTACGTCATGCTTCAGAAATGTGGAGAATGGTCTGTTTTCAAATGTTTTATTTTTGAACGTCAGTTCACATTTGTAGGTGGATCATCAGTGTTAGAGCGAAAATTAGCATGTTTAAAGTGATTTTCATGCTTCCAGGGGCTCGGGAAGTGAATTAAATACTATTTGGAGGCATTTAATGTTCAATCAAAAACAGCTGATTTTTGACAAAAGAGATAACACCCCCCCATTACGTCATGCTTCAGAAATGTGGAAAATGGTCCGTTTTCAAATGTTTTATTTTTGAACGTCAGTTCACATTTGTAGGTGAATCATCAGTGTTAGAGCTAAAATTAGCATGTTTAAAGTGATTTTCATGCTTCCAGGGGCCCTAAACACAAGATTTATGGAATGGTTAAAAGTGCATGAAAATGGCCAATTTACTCACTCTGAGTTCTCAAAAAGGGTTTCTTCACCCCGGGAAGTTAATTAAATACCATTTGGAGGCATTTAATGTTCAAGCAAAAACTGCTGATTTTTGACAAAAGAGATAACACCCCCCCATTACGTCATGCTTCAGAAATGTGGAAAATGGTCCGTTTGCAAATGTTTTATTTTTGAATGTCAGTTCACATTTGTAGGTGGATCATCAGTGTTAGAGCTAAAATTAGCATGTTTAAAGTGATTTTCATGCTTCCAGGGGCTCGGGAAGTGAATTAAATACTATTTGGAGGAATTTAATGTTCCAGCAAAAACGGCTGATTTTTGACAAAAGAGATAACACCCCCCCATTACGTCATGCTTCAGAAATGTGAAAAATGGTCCGTTTTCAAATGTTTTATTTTTGAACGTCAGTTCACATTTGTAGGTTGATCATCAGTGTTAGAGCTAAAATTAGCATGTTTAAAGGTATTTTCATGCTTCCAGGGGCTCGGGAAGTGAATTTAATACTATTTGGAGGCATTTAATGTTCAAGCAAAAACGGCTGATTTTTGACAAAAGAGATAACACCCCCCCATTACGTCATGCTTCAGAAATGTGGAAAATGGTCCGTTTTCAAATGTTTTATTTTTGAACGTCAGTTCACATTTGTAGGTTGATCATCAGTGTTAGAGCTAAAATTAGCATGTTTAAAGTGATTTTCATGCTTCCAGGGGCCCTAAACACAAGATTAATGGAATGGTTAAAAGTGCATGAAAATGGCCAATTTACTCACTCTGAGTTCTCAAAAAGGGTTTCTGCACCCCGGGAAGTTAATTAAATACCATTTGGAGGCATTTAATGTTCAAGCAAAAACGGCCGATTTTCGACAAAAGAGATAACACCCCCCCATTACGTCATGCTTCAGAAATGTGGAAAATGATCCGTTTTCAAATGTTTTATTTTTGAACGTCAGTTCACATTTGTAGGTGGATCATCAGTGTTAGAGCTAAAATTAGCATGTTTAAAGGGATTTTCATGCTTCCGGGAGCTCGGGAAGTGAATTAAATATTATTTGGAGGCATTTAATGTTCAAGCAAAAACAGCTGATTTTTGACAAAAGAGATAACACCCCCCATTACGTCATGCTTCAGAAATGTGGAAAATGGTCCGTTTTCAAATGTTTTATTTTTGAACGTCAGTTCACATTTGTAGGTTGATCATCAGTGTTAGAGCTAAAATTAGCATGTTTAAAGTGATTTTCATGCTTCCAGGGGCTCGGGAAGTGAATTAAATACTATTTGGAGGCATTTAATGTTCAAGCAAAAATGGCTGATTTTTGACAAAAGAGATAACACCCCCCCATTACGTAATGCTTCAGAAATGTGGAAAATGGTCCGTTTTCAAATGTTTTATTTTTGAACGTCAGTTCACATTTGTAGGTGAATCATCAGTGTTAGAGCTAAAATTAGCATGTTTAAAGTGATTTTCATGCTTCCAGGGGCCCTAAACACAAGATTTATGGAATGGTTAAAAGTGCATGAAAATGGCCAATTTACTCACTCTGAGTTCTCAAAAAGGGTTTCTTCACCCCGGGAAGTTAATTAAATACCATTTGGAGGCATTTAATGTTCAAGCAAAAACTGCTGATTTTTGACAAAAGAGATAACACCCCCCCATTACGTCATGCTTCAGAAATGTGGAAAATGGTCAGTTTTCAAATGTTTTATTTTTGAATGTCAGTTCACATTTGTAGGTGGATCATCAGTGTTAGAGCTAAAATTAGCATGTTTAAAGTGATTTTCTTGCTTCCAGGGGCTCAGGAAGTGAATTAAATACTATTTGGAGGAATTTAATGTTCAAGCAAAAACGGCTGATTTTTGACAAAAGAGATAACACCCCCCCATTACGTCATGCTTCAGAAATGTGAAAAATGGTCCGTTTTCAAATGTTTTATTTTTGAACGTCAGTTCACATTTGTAGGTTGATCATCAGTGTTAGAGCTAAAATCAGCATGTTTAAAGGTATTTTCATGCTTCCAGGGGCTCGGGAAGTTAATTAAATACTATTTGGAGGCATTTAATGTTCAAGCAAAAACGGCTGATTTTTGACAAAAGAGATAACACCCCCCCATAACGTCATGCTTCAGAAATGTGGAAAATGGTCCGTTTTCAAATGTTTTATTTTTGAACGTCAGTTCACATTTGTAGGTTGATCATCAGTGTTAGAGCTAAAATTAGCATGTTTAAAGTGATTTTCATGCTTCCAGGGGCCCTAAACACAAGATTATTGGAATGGTTAAAAGTGCATGAAAATGGCCAATTTACTCACTCTGAGTTCTCAAAAAGGGTTTCTTCGCCCCGGGAAGTTAAATAAATACCATTTGGAGGCATTTAATATTCAAGCAAAAACGGCTGATTTTCGACAAAAGAGATAACACCCCCCCATTACATCATGCTTCAGAAATGTGGAAAATGGTCTGTTTTCAAATGTTTTATTTTTAAACGTCAGTTCACATTTGTAGGTTGATCATCAGTGTTAGAGCTAAAATTAGTATGTTTAAAGTGATTTTCATGCTTCCAGGGGCCCTAAACACAAGATTTACGGAATGGTTAAAAGTGCATGAAAATGGCCAATTTACTCACTCTGAGTTCTCAAAAAGGGTTTCTTCACCCCGGGAAGTTAATTAAATACCATTTGGAGGCATTTAATGTTCAAGCAAAAACGGATGATTTTCGACAAAAGAGATAACACCCCCCCATTACGTCATGCTTCAGAAATGTGGAAAATGATCCGTTTTCAAATGTTTTATTTTTGAACGTCAGTTCACATTTGTAGGTGGATCATCAGTGTTAGAGCTAAAATTAGCATGTTTAAAGGGATTTTCATGCTTCCAGGGGCTCGGGAAGTGAATTAAATACTATTTGGAGGCATTAATTGTTCAAGCAAAAACAGCTGATTTTTGACAAAAGAGATAACACCCCCCCCATTACGTCATGCTTCAGAAATGTGGAAAATGGTCCGTTTTCAAATGTTTTATTTTTGAACGTCAGTTCACATTTGTAGGTTGATCATCAGTGTTAGAGCTAAAATTAGCATGTTTAAAGTGATTTTCATGCTTCCAGGGGCCCTAAACACAAGATTCATGGAATGGTTAAAAGTGCATGAAAATGGCCAATTTACTCACTCTGAGTTCTCAAAAAGGATTTCTTCACCCCGGGAAGTTAATTAAATACCATTTGGAGGCATTTAATGTTCAAGCAAAAACGGCTGATTTTCGACAAAAGAGATAACACCCCCCCCCCCTTACGTCATGCTTCAGAAATGTGGAGAATGGTCCGTTTTCAAATGTTTTATTTTTGAACGTCAGTTCACATTTGTAGGTGGATCATCAGTGTTAGAGCTAAAATTAGCATGTTTAAAGTGATTTTCATGCTTCCAGGGGCTCGGGAAGTGAATTAAATACTATTTGGAGGCATTTAATGTTCAATCAAAAACGGCTGATTTTTGACAAAAGAGATAACACCCCCCCCATTACGTCATGCTTCAGAAATGTGGAAAATGGTCCGTTTTCAAATGTTTTATTTTTGAACGTCAGTTCACATTTGTAGGTTGATCATCAGTGTTAGAGCTAAAATTAGCATGTTTAAAGTGATTTTCATGCTTCCAGGGGCTCGGGAAGTGATTTAAATACTATTTGGAGGCATTTAATGTTCAAGCAAAAATGGCTGATTTTTGACAAAAGAGAAAACACCCCCCCATTACGTCATGCTTCAGAAATGTGGAAAATGGTCCGTTTTCAAATGTTTTATTTTTTAACGTCAGTTCACATTTGTAGGTGAATCATCAGTGTTAGAGCTAAAATTAGCATGTTTAAAGTGATTTTCATGCTTCCAGGGGCCCTAAACACAAGATTTATGGAATGGTTAAAAGTGCATGAAAATGGCCAATTTACTCACTCTGAGTTCTCAAAAAGGGTTTCTTCACCCCGGGAAGTTAATTAAATACCATTTGAAGGCATTTAATGTTCAAGCAAAAACGGCTGATTTTCGACAAAAGAGATAACACCCCCCCCCATTACGTCATGCTTCAGAAATGTGGAAAATGGTCCGTTTTCAAATGTTTTATTTTTGAATGTCAGTTCACATTTGTAGGTGGATCATCAGTGTTAGAGGTAAAATTAGCATGTTTAACCCTTTCGATGCTGATGACGAGCTCAGCTCGTCATCACCCACGGGTGTCGTGTGCTGATGACGAGCTGAGCTCGTCATAGTGCCACTAAAATGGCATTTTCCAGCACTGGGGGGGAAAACGCCCAGCAGCCATGTGGTTAAAGTGATTTTCATGCTTCCAGGGGCTCGGGAAGTGAATTAAATACTATTTGGAGGAATTTAATGTTCAAGCAAAAACGGCTGATTTTTGACAAAAGAGATCACACCCCCCCCCATTACGTCATGCTTCAGAAATGTGGAAAATGGTCAGTTTTCAAATGTTTTATTTTTGAACGTCAGTTCACATTTGTAGGTTGATCATCAGTGTTAGAGCTAAAATTAGCATGTTTAAAGTGATTTTCATGATTCCAGGGGCCCTAAACACAAGATTTATGGAATGGTTAAAAGTGCATGAAAATGGCCAATTTACTCACTCTGAGTTCTCAAAAAGGGTTTCTTCACCCCGGGAAGTTAATTAAATACCATTTGGAGGCATTTAATGTTCAAGCAAAAACGGCTGATTTTCGACAAAAGAGATAACACCCCCCCATTACGTCATGCTTCAGAAATGTGGAGAATGGTCCGTTTTCAAATGTTTTATTTTTGAACGTCAGTTCACATTTGTAGGTGGATCATCAGTGTTAGAGCTAAAATTAGCATGTTTAAAGTGATTTTCATGCTTCCGGGGGCTCGGGAAGTGAATTAAATACTATTTGGAGGCATTTAATGTTCAATCAAAAACGGCTGATTTTTGACAAAAGAGATAACACCCCCCATTACGTCATGCTTCAGAAATGTGGAAAATGGTCCGTTTTCAAATGTTTTATTTTTGAACGTCAGTTCACATTTGTAGGTTGATCATCAGTGTTAGAGCTAAAATTAGCATGTTTAAAGTGATTTTCATGCTTCCAGGGGCCCTAAACACAAGATTTATGGAATGGTTAAAAGTGCATGAAAATGGCCAATTTACTCACTCTGAGTTCTCAAAAAGGGTTTCTTCACCCCGGGAAGTTAATTAAATACCATTTGGAGGCATTTAATGTTCAAGTAAAAACGGCTGATTTTCGACAAAAGAGATAACACCCCCCCATTACGTCATGCTTCAGAAATGTGGAAAATGGTCCGTTTTCAAATGTTTTATTTTTGAACGTCAGTTCACATTTGTAGGTGGATCATCAGTGTTAGAGCTAAAATTAGCATGTTTAAAGTGATTTTCATGCTTCCAGGGGCTCGGAAGTGAATTAAATACTATTTGGAGGAATTTAATATTCAAGCAAAAACGGCTGATTTTTGACAAAAGAGATAACACCCCCCCATTACGTCATGCTTCAGAAATGTGAAAAATGGTCCGTTTTCAAATGTTTTATTTTTGAACGTCAGTTCACATTTGTAGGTTGATCATCAGTGTTAGAGCTAAAATTAGCATGTTTAAAGTGATTTTCATGCTACCAGGGGCCCTAAACACAAGATTTATGGAATGGTTAAAAGTGCATGAAAATGGCCAATTTACTCACTCTGAGTTCTCAAAAAGGATTTCTTCACCCCGGGAAGTTAATTAAATACCATTTGGAGGCATTTAATGTTCAAGCAAAAACGGCTGATTTTCGACAAAAGAGATAACACCCCCCCATTACGTCATGCTTCAGAAATGTGGAAAATGGTCCATTTTCAAATGTTTTATTTTTGAACGTCAGTTCACATTTGTAGGTTGATCATCAGTGTTAGAGCTAAAATTAGCATGTTTAAAGTGATTTTCATGCTTCCAGGGGCTCGGGAAGTGAATTAAATACAATTTGGAGGCATTTAATGTTCAAGCAAAAACGGCTGATTTTTGACAAAAGAGATAACACCCCCCCCATTACGTCATGCTTCAGAAATGTGGAAAATGGTCTGTTTTCAAATGTTTTATTTTTGAACGTCAGTTCACATTTGTAGGTTGATCATCAGTGTTAGAGCTAAAATTAGTATGTTTAAAGTGATTTTCATGCTTCCAGGGGCCCTAAACACAAGATTTACGGAATGGTTAAAAGTGCATGAAAATGGCCAATTTACTCACTCTGAGTTCTCAAAAAGGGTTTCTTCACCCCGGGAAGTTAATTAAATACCATTTGGAGGCATTTAATGTTCAAGCAAAAACGGATGATTTTCGACAAAAGAGATAACACCCCCCCATTACGTCATGCTTCAGAAATGTGGAAAATGATCCGTTTTCAAATGTTTTATTTTTGAACGTCAGTTCACATTTGTAGGTGGATCATCAGTGTTAGAGCTAAAATTAGCATGTTTTAAGGGATTTTCATGCTTCCAGGGGCTCGGGAAGTGAATTAAATACTATTTGGAGGCATTTAATGTTCAAGCAAAAACAGCTGATTTTGGACAAAATAGATAACCCCCCCCCCCATTACGTCATGCTTCAGAAATGTGGAAAATGGTCCGTTTTCAAATGTTTTATTTTTGAACGTCAGTTCACATTTGTAGGTTGATCATCAGTGTTAGAGCTAAAATTAGCATGTTTAAAGTGATTTTCATGCTTCCAGGGGCCCTAAACACAAGATTCATGGAATGGTTAAAAGTGCATGAAAATGGCCAATTTACTCACTCTGAGTTCTCAAAAAGGATTTCTTCACCCCGGGAAGTTAAATAAATACCATTTGGAGGCATTTAATGTTCAAGCAAAAATGGCTGATTTTCGACAAAAGAGATAACACCCCCCCCATTACGTCATGCTTCAGAAATGTGGAGAATGGTCCGTTTTCAAATGTTTTATTTTTGAACGTCAGTTCACATTTGTAGGTGGATCATCAGTGTTAGAGCTAAAATTAGCATGTTTAAAGTGATTTTCATGCTTCCAAGGGCTCGGGAAGTGAATTAAATACTATTTGGAGGCATTTAATGTTCAATCAAAAACGGCTGATTTTTGACAAAAGAGATAACACCCCCCCATTACGTCATGCTTCAGAAATGTGGAAAATGGTCAGTTTTCAAATGTTTTATTTTTGAACGTCAGTTCACATTTGTAGGTTGATCATCAGTGTTAGAGCTAAAATTAGCATGTTTAAAGTGATTTTCATGCTTCCAGGGGCTCGGGAAGTGAATTAAATACTATTTGGAGGCATTTAATGTTCAAGCAAAAATGGCTGATTTTTGACAAAAGAGATAACACCCCCCCATTACGTCATGCTTCAGAAATGTGGAAAATGGTCCGTTTTCAAATGTTTTATTCTTGAACGTCAGTTCACATTTGTAGGTGAATCATCAGTGTTAGAGCTAAAATTAGCATGTTTAAAGTGATTTTCATGCTTCCAGGGGCCCTAAACACAAGATTTATGGAATGGTTAAAAGTGCATGAAAATGGCCAATTTACTCACTCTGAGTTCTCAAAAAGGGTTTCTTCACCCCGGGAAGTTAATTAAATACCATTTGGAGGCATTTAATGTTCAAGCAAAAACGGCTGATTTTTGACAAAAGAGATAACACCCCCCATTACGTCATGCTTCAGAAATGTGGAAAATGGTCCGTTTTCAAATGTTTTATTTTTGAATGTCAGTTCACATTTGTAGGTTGATCATCAGTGTTAGAGCTAAAATTAGCATGTTTAAAGTGATTTTCATGCTTCCAGGGGCCCTAAACACAAGATTTATGGAATGGTTAAAAGTGCATGAAAATGGCCAATTTACTCACTCTGAGTTCTCAAAAAGGGTTTCTTCACCCCGGGAAGTTAATTAAATACCATTTGGAGGCATTTAATGTTCAAGCAAAAACGGCTGATTTTCGACAAAAGAGATAACACCCCCCCATTACGTCATGCTTCAGAAATGTGGAAAATGATCCGTTTTCAAATGTTTTATTTTTGAACGTCAGTTCACATTTGTAGGTGGATCATCAGTGTTAGAGCTAAAATTAGCATGTTTAAAGTGATTTTCATGCTTCCAGGGGCTCGGGGAGTGAATTACATACTATTTGGAGGCATTTAATGTTCAAGCAAAAACGGCTGATTTTTGACAAAAGAGATAACACCCCCCCATTACGTCATGCTTCAGAAATGTGGAAAATGGTCCGTTTTCAAATGTTTTATTTTTGAACGTCAGTTCACATTTGTAGGTTGATCATCAGTGTTAGAGCTAAAATTAGCATGTTTAAAGTGATTTTCATGCTTCCAGGGGCCCTAAACACAAGATTTATGGAATGGTTAAAAGTGCATGAAAATGGCCAATTTACTCACTCTGAGTTCTCAAAAAGGGTTTCTTCACCCCAGGAAGTTAATTAAATACCATTTGAAGGCATTTAATGTTCAAGCAAAAACGGCTGATTTTCGACAAAAGAGATAACACCCCCCCATTACGTCATGCTTCAGAAATGTGGAAAATGGTCCGTTTTCAAATGTTTTATTTTTGAATGTCAGTTCACATTTGTAGGTGGATCATCAGTGTTAGAGGTAAAATTAGCATGTTTAACCCTTTCGATGCTGATGACGAGCTCAGCTCGTCATCACCCACGGGTGTCGTGTGCTGATGACGAGCTGAGCTCGTCATAGTGCCACTAAAATGGCATTTTCCAGCACTGGGGGGGAAAACGCCCAGCAGCCATGTGGTTAAAGTGATTTTCATGCTTCCAGGGGCTCGGGAAGTGAATTAAATACTATTTGGAGGAATTTAATGTTCAAGCAAAAACGGCTGATTTTTGACAAAAGAGATAACACCCCCCATTACGTCATGCTTCAGAAATGTGAAAAATGGTCCGTTTTCAAATGTTTTATTTTTGAACGTCAGTTCACATTTGTAGGTTGATCATCAGTGTTAGAGCTAAAATTAGCATGTTTAAAGTGATTTTCATGCTACCAGGGGCCCTAAACACAAGATTTATGGAATGGTTAAAAGTGCATGAAAATGGCCAATTTACTCACTCTGAGTTCTCAAAAAGGATTTCTTCACCCCGGGAAGTTAATTAAATACCATTTGGAGGCTTTGAATGTTCAAGCAAAAACGGCTGATTTTCGACGAAAGAGATAACACCCCCCCATTACGTCATGCTTCAGAAATGTGGAAAATGGTCCGTTTTCAAATGTTTTATTTTTGAACGTCAGTTCACATTTGTAGGTGGATCATCAGTGTTAGAGCTAAAATTAGCATGTTTAAAGTGATTTTCATGCTTCCAGGGGCTCAGGAAGTGAATTAAATACTATTTGGAGGAATTTAATGTTCAAGCAAAAACGGCTGATTTTTGACAAAAGAGATAACACCCCCCCATTACGTCATGCTTCAGAAATGTGAAAAATGGTCCGTTTTCAAATGTTTTATTTTTGAACGTCAGTTCACATTTGTAGGTTGATCATCAGTGTTAGAGCTAAAATTAGTATGTTTAAAGTGATTTTCATGCTTCCAGGGGCCCTAAACACAAGATTTACGGAATGGTTAAAAGTGCATGAAAATGGCCAATTTACTCACTCTGAGTTCTCAAAAAGGGTTTCTTCACCCCGGGAAGTTAATTAAATACCATTTGGAGGCATTTAATGTTCAAGCAAAAACGGCTGATTTTCGACAAAAGAGATAACACCCCCCCATTACGTCATGCTTCAGAAATGTGGAAAATGATCCGTTTTCAAATGTTTTATTTTTGAACGTCAGTTCACATTTGTAGGTGGATCATCAGTGTTAGAGCTAAAATTAGCATGTTTAAAGTGATTTTCATGCTTCCAGGGGCTCGGGAAGTGAATTAAATACTATTTGGAGGCATTTAATGTTCAATCAAAAACAGCTGATTTTTGACAAAAGAGATAACACCCCCCCCATTACGTCATGCTTCAGAAATGTGGAAAATGGTCCGTTTTCAAATGTTTTATTTTTGAACGTCAGTTCACATTTGTAGGTTGATCATCAGTGTTAGAGCTAAAATTAGCATGTTTAAAGTGATTTTCATGCTTCCAGGGGCTCGGGAAGTGAATTAAATACTATTTGGAGGCATTTAATGTTCAAGCAAAAATGGCTGATTTTTGACAAAAGAGATAACACCCCACCATTACGTCATGCTTCAGAAATGTGGAAAATGGTCCGTTTCCAAATGTTTTATTTTTGAACGTCAGTTCACATTTGTAGGTGAATCATCAGTGTTAGAGCTAAAATTAGCATGTTTAAAGTGATTTTCATGCTTCCAGGGGCCCTAAACACAAGATTTATGGAATGGTTAAAAGTGCATGAAAATGGCCAATTTACTCACTCTGAGTTCTCAAAAAGGGTTTCTTCACCCCGGGAAGTTAATTAAATACCATTTGGAGGCATTTAATGTTTAAGCAAAAACGGCTGATTTTCGACAAAAGAGATAACACCCCCATTACGTCATGCTTCAGAAATGTGGAAAATGGTCCATTTTCAAATGTTTTATTTTTGAATGTCAGTTCACATTTGTAGGTGGATCATCAGTGTTAGAGCTAAAATTAGCATGTTTAAAGTGATTTTCATGCTTCCAGGGGCTCGGGAAGTGAATTAAATACTATTTGGAGGCTTTTAATGTTCAAGCAAAAATGGCTGATTTTCGACAAAAGAGATAACACCCCCCCATTACGTCATGCTTCAGAAATGTGGAAAATGGTCCGTTTTCAAATGTTTTATTTTTGAACGCCAGTTCACATTTGTAGGTGGATCATCAGTGTTAGAACTAAAATTTGCATGTTTAAAGTGATTTTCATGCTTCCAGGGGCTGGGGAAGTGAATTAAATACTATTTGGAGGAATTTAATGTTCAAGCAAAAACGGCTGATTTTTGACAAAAGAGATAACACCCCCCATTACGTCATGCTTCAGAAATGTGAAAAATGGTCCGTTTTCAAATGTTTTATTTTTGAACGTCAGTTCACATTTGTAGGTTGATCATCAGTGTTAGAGCTAAAATTAGCATGTTTAAAGTGATTTTCATGCCTCCAGGGGCCCTAAACACAAGATTTATGGAATGGTTAAAAGTGCATGAAAATGGCCAATTTACTCACTCTGAGTTCTCAAAAAGGGTTTCTTCACCCCGGGAAGTTAATTAAATACCATTTGGAGGCATTTAATGTTCAAGCAAAAACGGCTGATTTTCGACAAAAGAGATAACACCCCCCCATTACGTCATGCTTCAGAAATGTGGAGAATGGTCCGTTTTCAAATGTTTTATTTTTGAACGTCAGTTCACATTTGTAGGTGGATCATCAGTGTTAGAGCTAAAATTAGCATGTTTAAAGTGATTTTCATGCTTCCAGGGGCTCGGGAAGTGAATTAAATACTATTTGGAGGCATTTAATGTTCAATCAAAAACGGCTGATTTTTGACAAAAGAGATAACACCCCCCCATTACGTCATGCTTCAGAAATGTGGAAAATGGTCCGTTTTCAAATGTTTTATTTTTGAACGTCAGTTCACATTTGTAGGTTGATCATCAGTGTTAGAGCTAAAATTAGCATGTTTAAAGGTATTTTCATGCTTCCAGGGGCTCTGGAAGTGAATTAAATACTATTTGGAGGCATTTAATGTTCAAGCAAAAACGGCTGATTTTTGACAAAAGAGATAACACCCCCCCATTACGTCATGCTTCAGAAATGTGGAAAATGGTCCGTTTTCAAATGTTTTATTTTTGAACGTCAGTTCACATTTGTAGGTTGATCATCAGTGTTAGAGCTAAAATTAGCATGTTTAAAGTGATTTTCATGCTTCCAGGGGCCCTAAACACAAGATTAATGGAATGGTTAAAAGTGCATGAAAATGGCCAATTTACTCACTCTGAGTTCTCAAAAAGGGTTTCTTCGCCCCGGGAAGTTAATTAAATACCATTTGGAGGCATTTAATATTCAAGCAAAAACGGCTGATTTTCGACAAAAGAGATAACACCCCCCCATTACATCATGCTTCAGAAATGTGGAAAATGGTCCGTTTTCAAATGTTTTATTTTTGAACGTCAGTTCACATTTGTAGGTGGATCATCAGTGTTAGAGCTAAAATTAGCATGTTTAAAGTGATTTTCATGCTTCCAGGGGCTCGGGAAGTGAATTACATACTATTTGGAGGCATTTAATGTTCAAGCAAAAACGGCTGATTTTTGACAAAAGAGATAACACCCCCCCATTACGTCATGCTTCAGAAATGTGGAAAATGGTCCGTTTTCAAATGTTTTATTTTTGAACGTCAGTTCACATTTGTAGGTTGATCATCAGTGTTAGAGCTAAAATTAGCATGTTTAAAGTGATTTTCATGCTTCCAGGGGCCCTAAACACAAGAATTATGGAATGGTTAAAAGTGCATGAAAATGGCCAATTTACTCACTCTGAGTTCTCAAAAAGGGTTTCTTCACCCCGGGAAGTTAATTAAATACCATTTGAAGGCATTAAATGTTCAAGCAAAAACGGCTGATTTTCGACAAAAGAGATAACACCCCCCCCATTACGTCATGCTTCAGAAATGTGGAAAATGGTCCGTTTTCAAATGTTTTATTTTTGAATGTCAGTTCACATTTGTAGGTGGATCATCAGTGTTAGAGGTAAAATTAGCATGTTTAACCCTTTCGATGCTGATGACGAGCTCAGCTCGTCATCACCCACGGGTGTCGTGTGCTGATGATGAGCTGAGCTCGTCATAGTGCCACTAAAATGGCATTTTCCAGCACTGGGGGGGAAAAGGCCCATCAGCCATGTGGTTAAAGTGATTTTCATGCTTCCAGGGGCTCGGGAAGTGAATTAAATACTATTTGGAGGCATTTAATGTTCAAGCAAAAATGGATGATTTTTGACAAAAGAGATAACACCCCCCCATTACGTCATGCTTCAGAAATGTGAAAAATGGTCCGTTTTCAAATGTTTTATTTTTGAACGTCAGTTCACATTTGTAGGTTGATCATCAGTGTTAGAGCTAAAATTAGCATGTTTAAAGGTATTTTCATGCTTCCAGGGGCTCGGGAAGTGAATTTAATACTATTTGGAGGCATTTAATGTTCAAGCAAAAACGGCTGATTTTTGACAAAAGAGATAACACCCCCCCCATTACGTCATGCTTCAGAAATGTGGAAAATGGTCCGTTTTCAAATGTTTTATTTTTGAACGTCAGTTCACATTTGTAGGTTGATCATCAGTGTTAGAGCTAAAATTAGCATGTTTAAAGTGATTTTCATGCTTCCAGGGGCCCTAAACACAAGATTAATGGAATGGTTAAAAGTGCATAACAAAATGGCCAATTTACTCACTCTGAGTTCTCAAAAAGGGTTTCTTCGCCCCGGGAAGTTAATTAAATACCATTTGGAGGCTTTGAATGTTCAAGCAAAAACGGCTGATTTTCGACAAAAGAGATAACACCCCCCCATTACGTCATGCTTCAGAAATGTGGAAAATGGTCCGTTTTCAAATGTTTTATTTTTGAACGTCAGTTCACATTTGTAGGTGGATCATCAGTGTTAGAGCTAAAATTAGCATGTTTAAAGTGATTTTCATGCTTCCAGGGGCTCAGGAAGTGAATTAAATACTATTTGGAGGAATTTAATGTTCAAGCAAAAACGGCTGATTTTTGACAAAAGAGATAACACCCCCCCATTACGTCATGCTTCAGAAATGTGAAAAATGGTCCGTTTTCAAATGTTTTATTTTTGAACGTCAGTTCACATTTGTAGGTTGATCATCAGTGTTAGAGCTAAAATTAGTATGTTTAAAGTGATTTTCATGCTTCCAGGGGCCCTAAACACAAGATTTACGGAATGGTTAAAAGTGCATGAAAATGGCCAATTTACTCACTCTGAGTTCTCAAAAAGGGTTTCTGCACCCCGGGAAGTTAATTAAATACCATTTGGAGGCATTTAATGTTCAAGCAAAAACGGCTGATTTTCGACGAAAGAGATAACACCCCCCCATTACGTCATGCTTCAGAAATGTGGTAAATGATCCGTTTTCAAATGTTTTATTTTTGAACGTCAGTTCACATTTGTAGGTGGATCATCAGTGTTAGAGCTAAAATTAGCATGTTTAAAGTGATTTTCATGCTTCCAGGGGCTCGGAAGTGAATTAAATACTATTTGGAGGAATTTAATATTCAAGCAAAAACGGCTGATTTTTGACAAAAGAGATAACACCCCCCCA
Organism: Lissotriton vulgaris; assembly: GCF_964263255.1. NCBI lineage: Eukaryota > Metazoa > Chordata > Amphibia > Caudata > Salamandridae > Lissotriton > Lissotriton vulgaris. The sequence goes on along the minus strand of NW_028251597.1, from coordinate 98,898 downwards.
TTACGTCATGCTTCAGAAATGTGAAAAATGGTCCGTTTTCAAATGTTTTATTTTTGAACGTCAGTTCACATTTGTAGGTTGATCATCAGTGTTAGAGCTAAAATTAGCATGTTTAAAGTGATTTTCATGCTACCAGGGGACCTAAACACAAGATTTATGGAATGGTTAAAAGTGCATGAAAATGGCCAATTTACTCACTCTGAGTTCTCAAAAAGGATTTCTTCACCCCGGGAAGTTAATTAAATACCATTTGGAGGCATTTAATGTTCAAGCAAAAACGGCTGATTTTCGACAAAAGAGATAACACCCCCCCATTACGTCATGCTTCAGAAATGTGGAAAATGGTCCATTTTCAAATGTTTTATTTTTGAACGTCAGTTCACATTTGTAGGTTGATCATCAGTGTTAGAGCTAAAATTAGCATGTTTAAAGTGATTTTCATGCTTCCAGGGGCTCGGGAAGTGAATTAAATACAATTTGGAGGCATTTAATGTTCAAGCAAAAACGGCTGATTTTTGACAAAAGAGATAACACCCCCCCATTACGTCATGCTTCAGAAATGTGGAAAATGGTCTGTTTTCAAATGTTTTATTTTTGAACGTCAGTTCACATTTGTAGGTTGATCATCAGTGTTAGAGCTAAAATTAGTATGTTTAAAGTGATTTTCATGCTTCCAGGGGCCCTAAACACAAGATTTACGGAATGGTTAAAAGTGCATGAAAATGGCCAATTTACTCACTCTGAGTTCTCAAAAAGGGTTTCTTCACCCCGGGAAGTTAATTAAATACCATTTGGAGGCATTTAATGTTCAAGCAAAAACGGATGATTTTCGACAAAAGAGATAACACCCCCCCATTACGTCATGCTTCAGAAATGTGGAAAATGATCCGTTTTCAAATGTTTTATTTTTGAACGTCAGTTCACATTTGTAGGTGGATCATCAGTGTTAGAGCTAAAATTAGCATGTTTTAAGGGATTTTCATGCTTCCAGGGGCTCGGGAAGTGAATTAAATACTATTTGGAGGCATTTAATGTTCAAGCAAAAACAGCTGATTTTGGACAAAATAGATAACCCCCCCCCCCATTACGTCATGCTTCAGAAATGTGGAAAATGGTCCGTTTTCAAATGTTTTATTTTTGAACGTCAGTTCACATTTGTAGGTTGATCATCAGTGTTAGAGCTAAAATTAGCATGTTTAAAGTGATTTTCATGCTTCCAGGGGCCCTAAACACAAGATTCATGGAATGGTTAAAAGTGCATGAAAATGGCCAATTTACTCACTCTGAGTTCTCAAAAAGGATTTCTTCACCCCGGGAAGTTAAATAAATACCATTTGGAGGCATTTAATGTTCAAGCAAAAATGGCTGATTTTCGACAAAAGAGATAACACCCCCCCCATTACGTCATGCTTCAGAAATGTGGAGAATGGTCCGTTTTCAAATGTTTTATTTTTGAACGTCAGTTCACATTTGTAGGTGGATCATCAGTGTTAGAGCTAAAATTAGCATGTTTAAAGTGATTTTCATGCTTCCAAGGGCTCGGGAAGTGAATTAAATACTATTTGGAGGCATTTAATGTTCAATCAAAAACGGCTGATTTTTGACAAAAGAGATAACACCCCCCCATTACGTCATGCTTCAGAAATGTGGAAAATGGTCCGTTTTCAAATGTTTTATTTTTGAACGTCAGTTCACATTTGTAGGTTGATCATCAGTGTTAGAGCTAAAATTAGCATGTTTAAAGTGATTTTCATGCTTCCAGGGGCTCGGGAAGTGAATTAAATACTATTTGGAGGCATTTAATGTTCAAGCAAAAATGGCTGATTTTTGACAAAAGAGATAACACCCCCCCATTACGTCATGCTTCAGAAATGTGGAAAATGGTCCGTTTTCAAATGTTTTATTTTTGAACGTCAGTTCACATTTGTAGGTGAATCATCAGTGTTAGAGCTAAAATTAGCATGTTTAAAGTGATTTTCATGCTTCCAGGGGCCCTAAACACAAGATTTATGGAATGGTTAAAAGTGCATGAAAATGGCCAATTTACTCACTCTGAGTTCTCAAAAAGGGTTTCTTCACCCCGGGAAGTTAATTAAATACCATTTGGAGGCATTTAATGTTCAAGCAAAAACGGCTGATTTTTGACAAAAGAGATAACACCCCCCATTACGTCATGCTTCAGAAATGTGGAAAATGGTCCGTTTTCAAATGTTTTATTTTTGAATGTCAGTTCACATTTGTAGGTTGATCATCAGTGTTAGAGCTAAAATTAGCATGTTTAAAGTGATTTTCATGCTTCCAGGGGCCCTAAACACAAGATTTATGGAATGGTTAAAAGTGCATGAAAATGGCCAATTTACTCACTCTGAGTTCTCAAAAAGGGTTTCTTCACCCCGGGAAGTTAATTAAATACCATTTGGAGGCATTTAATGTTCAAGCAAAAACGGCTGATTTTCGACAAAAGAGATAACACCCCCCCATTACGTCATGCTTCAGAAATGTGGAAAATGATCCGTTTTCAAATGTTTTATTTTTGAACGTCAGTTCACATTTGTAGGTGGATCATCAGTGTTAGAGCTAAAATTAGCATGTTTAAAGTGATTTTCATGCTTCCAGGGGCTCGGGGAGTGAATTACATACTATTTGGAGGCATTTAATGTTCAAGCAAAAACGGCTGATTTTTGACAAAAGAGATAACACCCCCCCATTACGTCATGCTTCAGAAATGTGGAAAATGGTCCGTTTTCAAATGTTTTATTTTTGAACGTCAGTTCACATTTGTAGGTTGATCATCAGTGTTAGAGCTAAAATTAGCATGTTTAAAGTGATTTTCATGCTTCCAGGGGCCCTAAACACAAGATTTATGGAATGGTTAAAAGTGCATGAAAATGGCCAATTTACTCACTCTGAGTTCTCAAAAAGGGTTTCTTCACCCCGGGAAGTTAATTAAATACCATTTGAAGGCATTTAATGTTCAAGCAAAAACGGCTGATTTTCGACAAAAGAGATAACACCCCCCCATTACGTCATGCTTCAGAAATGTGGAAAATGGTCCGTTTTCAAATGTTTTATTTTTGAATGTCAGTTCACATTTGTAGGTGGATCATCAGTGTTAGAGGTAAAATTAGCATGTTTAACCCTTTCGATGCTGATGACGAGCTCAGCTCGTCATCACCCACGGGTGTCGTGTGCTGATGACGAGCTGAGCTCGTCATAGTGCCACTAAAATGGCATTTTCCAGCACTGGGGGGGAAAACGCCCAGCAGCCATGTGGTTAAAGTGATTTTCATGCTTCCAGGGGCTCGGGAAGTGAATTAAATACTATTTGGAGGAATTTAATGTTCAAGCAAAAACGGCTGATTTTTGACAAAAGAGATAACACCCCCCATTACGACATGCTTCAGAAATGTGAAAAATGGTCCGTTTTCAAATGTTTTATTTTTGAACGTCAGGTCACATTTGTAGGTTGATCATCAGTGTTAGAGCTAAAATTAGCATGTTTAAAGTGATTTTCATGCTACCAGGGGCCCTAAACACAAGATTTATGGAATGGTTAAAAGTGCATGAAAATGGCCAATTTACTCACTCTGAGTTCTCAAAAAGGATTTCTTCACCCCGGGAAGTTAATTAAATACCATTTGGAGGCTTTGAATGTTCAAGCAAAAACGGCTGATTTTCGACGAAAGAGATAACACCCCCCCATTAAGTCATGCTTCAGAAATGTGGAAAATGGTCCGTTTGCAAATGTTTTATTTTTGAACGTCAGTTCACATTTGTAGGTGGATCATCAGTGTTAGAGCTAAAATTAGCATGTTTAAAGTGATTTTCATGCTTCCAGGGGCTCAGGAAGTGAATTAAATACTATTTGGAGGAATTTAATGTTCAAGCAAAAACGGCTGATTTTTGACAAAAGAGATAACACCCCCCCATTACGTCATGCTTCAGAAATGTGAAAAATGGTCCGTTTTCAAATGTTTTATTTTTGAACGTCAGTTCACATTTGTAGGTTGATCATCAGTGTTAGAGCTAAAATTAGTATGTTTAAAGTGATTTTCATGCTTCCAGGGGCCCTAAACACAAGATTTACGGAATGGTTAAAAGTGCATGAAAATGGCCAATTTACTCACTCTGAGTTCTCAAAAAGGGTTTCTTCACCCCGGGAAGTTAATTAAATACCATTTGGAGGCATTTAATGTTCAAGCAAAAACGGCTGATTTTCGACAAAAGAGATAACACCCCCCCATTACGTCATGCTTCAGAAATGTGGAAAATGATCCGTTTTCAAATGTTTTATTTTTGAACGTCAGTTCACATTTGTAGGTGGATCATCAGTGTTAGAGCTAAAATTAGCATGTTTAAAGGGATTTTCATGCTTCCAGGAGCTCGGAAAGTGAATTAAATACTATTTGGAGGCATTTAATGTTCAAGCAAAAACAGCTGATTTTTGACAAAAGAGATAACACCCCCCATTACGTCATGCTTCAGAAATGTGGAAAATGGTCCGTTTTCAAATGTTTTATTTTTGAACGTCAGTTCACATTTGTAGGTTGATCATCAGTGTTAGAGCTAAAATTAGCATGTTTAAACTGATTTTCATGCTTCCAGGGGCCCTAAACACAAGATTTATGGAATGGTTAAAAGTGCATGAAAATGGCCAATTTACTCACTCTGAGTTCTCAAAAAGGGTTTCTTCACCCCGGGAAGTTAATTAAATACCATTTGGAGGCATTTAATGTTCAAGCAAAAACGGCTGATTTTCGACAAAAGAGATAACACCCCCCCATTACGTCATGCTTCAGAAATGTGGAGAATGGTCCGTTTTCAAATGTTTTATTTTTGAACGTCAGTTCACATTTGTAGGTGGATCATCAGTGTTAGAGCTAAAATTAGCATGTTTAAAGTGATTTTCATGCTTCCAGGGGCTCGGGAAGTGAATTAAATACTATTTGGAGGCATTTAATGTTCAATCAAAAACAGCTGATTTTTGACAAAAGAGATAACACCCCCCCCATTACGTCATGCTTCAGAAATGTGGAAAATGGTCCGTTTTCAAATGTTTTATTTTTGAACGTCAGTTCACATTTGTAGGTTGATCATCAGTGTTAGAGCTAAAATTAGCATGTTTAAAGTGATTTTCATGCTTCCAGGGGCTCGGGAAGTGAATTAAATACTATTTGGAGGCATTTAATGTTCAAGCAAAAATGGCTGATTTTTGACAAAAGAGATAACACCCCACCATTACGTCATGCTTCAGAAATGTGGAAAATGGTCCGTTTCCAAATGTTTTATTTTTGAACGTCAGTTCACATTTGTAGGTGAATCATCAGTGTTAGAGCTAAAATTAGCATGTTTAAAGTGATTTTCATGCTTCCAGGGGCCCTAAACACAAGATTTATGGAATGGTTAAAAGTGCATGAAAATGGCCAATTTACTCACTCTGAGTTCTCAAAAAGGGTTTCTTCACCCCGGGAAGTTAATTAAATACCATTTGGAGGCATTTAATGTTTAAGCAAAAACGGCTGATTTTCGACAAAAGAGATAACACCCCCATTACGTCATGCTTCAGAAATGTGGAAAATGGTCCATTTTCAAATGTTTTATTTTTGAATGTCAGTTCACATTTGTAGGTGGATCATCAGTGTTAGAGCTAAAATTAGCATGTTTAAAGTGATTTTCATGCTTCCAGGGGCTCGGGAAGTGAATTAAATACTATTTGGAGGCTTTTAATGTTCAAGCAAAAATGGCTGATTTTCGACAAAAGAGATAACACCCCCCCATTACGTCATGCTTCAGAAATGTGGAAAATGGTCCGTTTTCAAATGTTTTATTTTTGAACGTCAGTTCACATTTGTAGGTGGATCATCAGTGTTAGAACTAAAATTTGCATGTTTAAAGTGATTTTCATGCTTCCAGGGGCTGGGGAAGTGAATTAAATACTATTTGGAGGAATTTAATGTTCAAGCAAAAACGGCTGATTTTTGACAAAAGAGATAACACCCCCCATTACGTCATGCTTCAGAAATGTGAAAAATGGTCCGTTTTCAAATGTTTTATTTTTGAACGTCAGTTCACATTTGTAGGTTGATCATCAGTGTTAGAGCTAAAATTAGCATGTTTAAAGTGATTTTCATGCCTCCAGGGGCCCTAAACACAAGATTTATGGAATGGTTAAAAGTGCATGAAAATGGCCAATTTACTCACTCTGAGTTCTCAAAAAGGGTTTCTTCACCCCGGGAAGTTAATTAAATACCATTTGGAGGCATTTAATGTTCAAGCAAAAACGGCTGATTTTCGACAAAAGAGATAACACCCCCCCATTACGTCATGCTTCAGAAATGTGGAGAATGGTCCGTTTTCAAATGTTTTATTTTTGAACGTCAGTTCACATTTGTAGGTGGATCATCAGTGTTAGAGCTAAAATTAGCATGTTTAAAGTGATTTTCATGCTTCCAGGGGCTCGGGAAGTGAATTAAATACTATTTGGAGGCATTTAATGTTCAATCAAAAACGGCTGATTTTTGACAAAAGAGATAACACCCCCCCATTACGTCATGCTTCAGAAATGTGGAAAATGGTCCGTTTTCAAATGTTTTATTTTTGAACGTCAGTTCACATTTGTAGGTTGATCATCAGTGTTAGAGCTAAAATTAGCATGTTTAAAGGTATTTTCATGCTTCCAGGGGCTCTGGAAGTGAATTAAATACTATTTGGAGGCATTTAATGTTCAAGCAAAAACGGCTGATTTTTGACAAAAGAGATAACACCCCCCCATTACGTCATGCTTCAGAAATGTGGAAAATGGTCCGTTTTCAAATGTTTTATTTTTGAACGTCAGTTCACATTTGTAGGTTGATCATCAGTGTTAGAGCTAAAATTAGCATGTTTAAAGTGATTTTCATGCTTCCAGGGGCCCTAAACACAAGATTAATGGAATGGTTAAAAGTGCATGAAAATGGCCAATTTACTCACTCTGAGTTCTCAAAAAGGGTTTCTTCGCCCCGGGAAGTTAATTAAATACCATTTGGAGGCATTTAATATTCAAGCAAAAACGGCTGATTTTCGACAAAAGAGATAACACCCCCCCATTACATCATGCTTCAGAAATGTGGAAAATGGTCCGTTTTCAAATGTTTTATTTTTGAACGTCAGTTCACATTTGTAGGTGGATCATCAGTGTTAGAGCTAAAATTAGCATGTTTAAAGTGATTTTCATGCTTCCAGGGGCTCGGGAAGTGAATTACATACTATTTGGAGGCATTTAATGTTCAAGCAAAAACGGCTGATTTTTGACAAAAGAGATAACACCCCCCCATTACGTCATGCTTCAGAAATGTGGAAAATGGTCCGTTTTCAAATGTTTTATTTTTGAACGTCAGTTCACATTTGTAGGTTGATCATCAGTGTTAGAGCTAAAATTAGCATGTTTAAAGTGATTTTCATGCTTCCAGGGGCCCTAAACACAAGAATTATGGAATGGTTAAAAGTGCATGAAAATGGCCAATTTACTCACTCTGAGTTCTCAAAAAGGGTTTCTTCACCCCGGGAAGTTAATTAAATACCATTTGAAGGCATTAAATGTTCAAGCAAAAACGGCTGATTTTCGACAAAAGAGATAACACCCCCCCCATTACGTCATGCTTCAGAAATGTGGAAAATGGTCCGTTTTCAAATGTTTTATTTTTGAATGTCAGTTCACATTTGTAGGTGGATCATCAGTGTTAGAGGTAAAATTAGCATGTTTAACCCTTTCGATGCTGATGACGAGCTCAGCTCGTCATCACCCACGGGTGTCGTGTGCTGATGACGAGCTGAGCTCGTCATAGTGCCACTAAAATGGCATTTTCCAGCACTGGGGGGGAAAACGCCCATCAGCCATGTGGTTAAAGTGATTTTCATGCTTCCAGGGGCTCGGGAAGTGAATTAAATACTATTTGGAGGCATTTAATGTTCAAGCAAAAATGGCTGATTTTTGACAAAAGAGATAACACCCCCCATTACGTCATGCTTCAGAAATGTGAAAAATGGTCCGTTTTCAAATGTTTTATTTTTGAACGTCAGTTCACATTTGTAGGTTGATCATCAGTGTTAGAGCTAAAATTAGCATGTTTAAAGGTATTTTCATGCTTCCAGGGGCTCGGGAAGTGAATTTAATACTATTTGGAGGCATTTAATGTTCAAGCAAAAACGGCTGATTTTTGACAAAAGAGATAACACCCCCCCCATTACGTCATGCTTCAGAAATGTGGAAAATGGTCCGTTTTCAAATGTTTTATTTTTGAACGTCAGTTCACATTTGTAGGTTGATCATCAGTGTTAGAGCTAAAATTAGAATGTTTAAAGTGATTTTCATGCTTCCAGGGGCCCTAAACACAAGATTAATGGAATGGTTAAAAGTGCATAACAAAATGGCCAATTTACTCACTCTGAGTTCTCAAAAAGGGTTTCTTCGCCCCGGGAAGTTAATTAAATACCATTTGGAGGCTTTGAATGTTCAAGCAAAAACAGCTGATTTTCGACAAAAGAGATAACACCCCCCCATTACGTCATGCTTCAGAAATGTGGAAAATGGTCCGTTTTCAAATGTTTTATTTTTGAACGTCAGTTCACATTTGTAGGTGGATCATCAGTGTTAGAGCTAAAATTAGCATGTTTAAAGTGATTTTCATGCTTCCAGGGGCTCAGGAAGTGAATTAAATACTATTTGGAGGAATTTAATGTTCAAGCAAAAACAGCTGATTTTTGACAAAAGAGATAACACCCCCCCATTACGTCATGCTTCAGAAATGTGAAAAATGGTCCGTTTTCAAATGTTTTATTTTTGAACGTCAGTTCACATTTGTAGGTTGATCATCAGTGTTAGAGCTAAAATTAGTATGTTTAAAGTGATTTTCATGCTTCCAGGGGCCCTAAACACAAGATTTACGGAATGGTTAAAAGTGCATGAAAATGGCCAATTTACTCACTCTGAGTTCTCAAAAAGGGTTTCTGCACCCCGGGAAGTTAATTAAATACCATTTGGAGGCATTTAATGTTCAAGCAAAAACGGCTGATTTTCGACGAAAGAGATAACACCCCCCCATTACGTCATGCTTCAGAAATGTGGAAAATGGTCCATTTTCAAATGTTTTATTTTTGAACGTCAGTTCACATTTGTAGGTTGATCATCAGTGTTAGAGCTAAAATTAGCATGTTTAAAGTGATTTTCATGCTACCAGGGGCCCTAAACACAAGATTTATGGAATGGTTAAAAGTGCATGAAAATGGCCAATTTACTCACTCTGAGTTCTCAAAAAGGATTTCTTCACCCCGGGAAGTTAATTAAATACCATTTGGAGGCATTTAATGTTCAAGCAAAAACGGCTGATTTTTGACAAAAGAGATAACACCCCCCCATTACGTCATGCTTCAGAAATGTGAAAAATGGTCCGTTTTCAAATGTTTTATTTTTGAATGTCAGTTCACATTTGTAGGTTGATCATCAGTGTTAGAGCTAAAATTAGCATGTTTAAAGTGATTTTCATGCTACCAGGGGCCCTAAACACAAGATTTATGGAATGGTTAAAAGTGCATGAAAATGGCCAATTTACTCACTCTGAGTTCTCAAAAAGGGTTTCTTCACCCCGGGAAGTTAATTAAATACCATTTGGAGGCATTTAATGTTCAAGCAAAAACGGCTGATTTTTGACAAAAGAGATAACACCCCCCATTACGTCATGCTTCAGAAATGTGGAAAATGGTCCGTTTTCAAATGTTTTATTTTTGAATGTCAGTTCACATTTGTAGGTTGATCATCAGTGTTAGAGCTAAAATTAGCATGTTTAAAGTGATTTTCATGCTTCCAGGGGCCCTAAACACAAGATTTATGGAATGGTTAAAAGTGCATGAAAATGGCCAATTTACTCACTCTGAGTTCTCAAAAAGGGTTTCTTCACCCCGGGAAGTTAATTAAATACCATTTGGAGGCATTTAATGTTCAAGCAAAAACGGCTGATTTTCGACAAAAGAGATAACACCCCCCCATTACGTCATGCTTCAGAAATGTGGAAAATGATCCGTTTTCAAATGTTTTATTTTTGAACGTCAGTTCACATTTGTAGGTGGATCATCAGTGTTAGAGCTAAAATTAGCATGTTTAAAGTGATTTTCATGCTTCCAGGGGCTCGGGGAGTGAATTACATACTATTTGGAGGCATTTAATGTTCAAGCAAAAACGGCTGATTTTTGACAAAAGAGATAACACCCCCCCATTACGTCATGCTTCAGAAATGTGGAAAATGGTCCGTTTTCAAATGTTTTATTTTTGAACGTCAGTTCACATTTGTAGGTTGATCATCAGTGTTAGAGCTAAAATTAGCATGTTTAAAGTGATTTTCATGCTTCCAGGGGCCCTAAACACAAGATTTATGGAATGGTTAAAAGTGCATGAAAATGGCCAATTTACTCACTCTGAGTTCTCAAAAAGGGTTTCTTCACCCCGGGAAGTTAATTAAATACCATTTGAAGGCATTTAATGTTCAAGCAAAAACGGCTGATTTTCGACAAAAGAGATAACACCCCCCCATTACGTCATGCTTCAGAAATGTGGAAAATGGTCCGTTTTCAAATGTTTTATTTTTGAATGTCAGTTCACATTTGTAGGTGGATCATCAGTGTTAGAGGTAAAATTAGCATGTTTAACCCTTTCGATGCTGATGACGAGCTCAGCTCGTCATCACCCACGGGTGTCGTGTGCTGATGACGAGCTGAGCTCGTCATAGTGCCACTAAAATGGCATTTTCCAGCACTGGGGGGGAAAACGCCCAGCAGCCATGTGGTTAAAGTGATTTTCATGCTTCCAGGGGCTCGGGAAGTGAATTAAATACTATTTGGAGGAATTTAATGTTCAAGCAAAAACGGCTGATTTTTGACAAAAGAGATAACACCCCCCATTACGTCATGCTTCAGAAATGTGAAAAATGGTCCGTTTTCAAATGTTTTATTTTTGAACGTCAGTTCACATTTGTAGGTTGATCATCAGTGTTAGAGCTAAAATTAGCATGTTTAAAGTGATTTTCATGCTACCAGGGGCCCTAAACACAAGATTTATGGAATGGTTAAAAGTGCATGAAAATGGCCAATTTACTCACTCTGAGTTCTCAAAAAGGATTTCTTCACCCCGGGAAGTTAATTAAATACCATTTGGAGGCTTTGAATGTTCAAGCAAAAACGGCTGATTTTCGACGAAAGAGATAACACCCCCCCATTACGTCATGCTTCAGAAATGTGGAAAATGGTCCGTTTTCAAATGTTTTATTTTTGAACGTCAGTTCACATTTGTAGGTGGATCATCAGTGTTAGAGCTAAAATTAGCATGTTTAAAGTGATTTTCATGCTTCCAGGGGCTCAGGAAGTGAATTAAATACTATTTGGAGGAATTTAATGTTCAAGCAAAAACGGCTGATTTTTGACAAAAGAGATAACACCCCCCCATTACGTCATGCTTCAGAAATGTGAAAAATGGTCCGTTTTCAAATGTTTTATTTTTGAACGTCAGTTCACATTTGTAGGTTGATCATCAGTGTTAGAGCTAAAATTAGTATGTTTAAAGTGATTTTCATGCTTCCAGGGGCCCTAAACACAAGATTTACGGAATGGTTAAAAGTGCATGAAAATGGCCAATTTACTCACTCTGAGTTCTCAAAAAGGGTTTCTTCACCCCGGGAAGTTAATTAAATACCATTTGGAGGCATTTAATGTTCAAGCAAAAACGGCTGATTTTCGACAAAAGAGATAACACCCCCCCATTACGTCATGCTTCAGAAATGTGGAAAATGATCCGTTTTCAAATGTTTTATTTTTGAACGTCAGTTCACATTTGTAGGTGGATCATCAGTGTTAGAGCTAAAATTAGCATGTTTAAAGGGATTTTCATGCTTCCAGGAGCTCGGGAAGTGAATTAAATACTATTTGGAGGCATTTAATGTTCAAGCAAAAACAGCTGATTTTTGACAAAAGAGATAACACCCCCCATTACGTCATGCTTCAGAAATGTGGAGAATGGTCCGTTTTCAAATGTTTTATTTTTGAACGTCAGTTCACATTTGTAGGTGGATCATCAGTGTTAGAGCTAAAATTAGCATGTTTAAAGTGATTTTCATGCTTCCAGGGGCTCGGGAAGTGAATTAAATACTATTTGGAGGCATTTAATGTTCAATCAAAAACAGCTGATTTTTGACAAAAGAGATAACACCCCCCCCATTACGTCATGCTTCAGAAATGTGGAAAATGGTCCGTTTTCAAATGTTTTATTTTTGAACGTCAGTTCACATTTGTAGGTTGATCATCAGTGTTAGAGCTAAAATTAGCATGTTTAAAGTGATTTTCATGCTTCCAGGGGCTCGGGAAGTGAATTAAATACTATTTGGAGGCATTTAATGTTCAAGCAAAAATGGCTGATTTTTGACAAAAGAGATAACACCCCACCATTACGTCATGCTTCAGAAATGTGGAAAATGGTCCGTTTCCAAATGTTTTATTTTTGAACGTCAGTTCACATTTGTAGGTGAATCATCAGTGTTAGAGCTAAAATTAGCATGTTTAAAGTGATTTTCATGCTTCCAGGGGCCCTAAACACAAGATTTATGGAATGGTTAAAAGTGCATGAAAATGGCCAATTTACTCACTCTGAGTTCTCAAAAAGGGTTTCTTCACCCCGGGAAGTTAATTAAATACCATTTGGAGGCATTTAATGTTTAAGCAAAAACGGCTGATTTTCGACAAAAGAGATAACACCCCCATTACGTCATGCTTCAGAAATGTGGAAAATGGTCCATTTTCAAATGTTTTATTTTTGAATGTCAGTTCACATTTGTAGGTGGATCATCAGTGTTAGAGCTAAAATTAGCATGTTTAAAGTGATTTTCATGCTTCCAGGGGCTCGGGAAGTGAATTAAATACTATTTGGAGGCTTTTAATGTTCAAGCAAAAATGGCTGATTTTCGACAAAAGAGATAACACCCCCCCATTACGTCATGCTTCAGAAATGTGGAAAATGGTCTGTTTTCAAATGTTTTATTTTTGAACGTCAGTTCACATTTGTAGGTGGATCATCAGTGTTAGAACTAAAATTTGCATGTTTAAAGTGATTTTCATGCTTCCAGGGGCTGGGGAAGTGAATTAAATACTATTTGGAGGAATTTAATGTTCAAGCAAAAACGGCTGATTTTTGACAAAAGAGATAACACCCCCCATTACGTCATGCTTCAGAAATGTGAAAAATGGTCCGTTTTCAAATGTTTTATTTTTGAACGTCAGTTCACATTTGTAGGTTGATCATCAGTGTTAGAGCTAAAATTAGCATGTTTAAAGTGATTTTCATGCCTCCAGGGGCCCTAAACACAAGATTTATGGAATGGTTAAAAGTGCATGAAAATGGCCAATTTACTCACTCTGAGTTCTCAAAAAGGGTTTCTTCACCCCGGGAAGTTAATTAAATACCATTTGGAGGCATTTAATGTTCAAGCAAAAACGGCTGATTTTCGACAAAAGAGATAACACCCCCCCATTACGTCATGCTTCAGAAATGTGGAGAATGGTCCGTTTTCAAATGTTTTATTTTTGAACGTCAGTTCACATTTGTAGGTGGATCATCAGTGTTAGAGCTAAAATTAGCATGTTTAAAGTGATTTTCATGCTTCCAGGGGCTCGGGAAGTGAATTAAATACTATTTGGAGGCATTTAATGTTCAATCAAAAACGGCTGATTTTTGACAAAAGAGATAACACCCCCCCATTACGTCATGCTTCAGAAATGTGGAAAATGGTCCGTTTTCAAATGTTTTATTTTTGAACGTCAGTTCACATTTGTAGGTTGATCATCAGTGTTAGAGCTAAAATTAGCATGTTTAAAGGTATTTTCATGCTTCCAGGGGCTCTGGAAGTGAATTAAATACTATTTGGAGGCATTTAATGTTCAAGCAAAAACGGCTGATTTTTGACAAAAGAGATAACACCCCCCCATTACGTCATGCTTCAGAAATGTGGAAAATGGTCCGTTTTCAAATGTTTTATTTTTGAACGTCAGTTCACATTTGTAGGTTGATCATCAGTGTTAGAGCTAAAATTAGCATGTTTAAAGTGATTTTCATGCTTCCAGGGGCCCTAAACACAAGATTAATGGAATGGTTAAAAGTGCATGAAAATGGCCAATTTACTCACTCTGAGTTCTCAAAAAGGGTTTCTTCGCCCCGGGAAGTTAATTAAATACCATTTGGAGGCATTTAATATTCAAGCAAAAACGGCGGATTTTCGACAAAAGAGATAACACCCCCCCATTACATCATGCTTCAGAAATGTGGAAAATGGTCCGTTTTCAAATGTTTTATTTTTGAACGTCAGTTCACATTTGTAGGTGGATCATCAGTGTTAGAGCTAAAATTAGCATGTTTAAAGTGATTTTCATGCTTCCAGGGGCTCGGGAAGTGAATTACATACTATTTGGAGGCATTTAATGTTCAAGCAAAAACGGCTGATTTTTGACAAAAGAGATAACACCCCCCCATTACGTCATGCTTCAGAAATGTGGAAAATGGTCCGTTTTCAAATGTTTTATTTTTGAACGTCAGTTCACATTTGTAGGTTGATCATCAGTGTTAGAGCTAAAATTAGCATGTTTAAAGTGATTTTCATGCTTCCAGGGGCCCTAAACACAAGAATTATGGAATGGTTAAAAGTGCATGAAAATGGCCAATTTACTCACTCTGAGTTCTCAAAAAGGGTTTCTTCACCCCGGGAAGTTAATTAAATACCATTTGAAGGCATTAAATGTTCAAGCAAAAACGGCTGATTTTCGACAAAAGAGATAACACCCCCCCCATTACGTCATGCTTCAGAAATGTGGAAAATGGTCCGTTTTCAAATGTTTTATTTTTGAATGTCAGTTCACATTTGTAGGTGGATCATCAGTGTTAGAGGTAAAATTAGCATGTTTAACCCTTTCGATGCTGATGACGAGCTCAGCTCGTCATCACCCACGGGTGTCGTGTGCTGATGACGAGCTGAGCTCGTCATAGTGCCACTAAAATGGCATTTTCCAGCACTGGGGGGGAAAACGCCCATCAGCCATGTGGTTAAAGTGATTTTCATGCTTCCAGGGGCTCGGGAAGTGAATTAAATACTATTTGGAGGCATTTAATGTTCAAGCAAAAATGGCTGATTTTTGACAAAAGAGATAACACCCCCCCATTACGTCATGCTTCAGAAATGTGAAAAATGGTCCGTTTTCAAATGTTTTATTTTTGAACGTCAGTTCACATTTGTAGGTTGATCATCAGTGTTAGAGCTAAAATTAGCATGTTTAAAGGTATTTTCATGCTTCCAGGGGCTCGGGAAGTGAATTTAATACTATTTGGAGGCATTTAATGTTCAAGCAAAAACGGCTGATTTTTGACAAAAGAGATAACACCCCCCCCATTACGTCATGCTTCAGAAATGTGGAAAATGGTCCGTTTTCAAATGTTTTATTTTTGAACGTCAGTTCACATTTGTAGGTTGATCATCAGTGTTAGAGCTAAAATTAGCATGTTTAAAGTGATTTTCATGCTTCCAGGGGCCCTAAACACAAGATTAATGGAATGGTTAAAAGTGCATAACAAAATGGCCAATTTACTCACTCTGAGTTCTCAAAAAGGGTTTCTTCGCCCCGGGAAGTTAATTAAATACCATTTGGAGGCTTTGAATGTTCAAGCAAAAACGGCTGATTTTCGACAAAAGAGATAACACCCCCCCATTACGTCATGCTTCAGAAATGTGGAAAATGGTCCGTTTTCAAATGTTTTATTTTTGAACGTCAGTTCACATTTGTAGGTGGATCATCAGTGTTAGAGCTAAAATTAGCATGTTTAAAGTGATTTTCATGCTTCCAGGGGCTCAGGAAGTGAATTAAATACTATTTGGAGGAATTTAATGTTCAAGCAAAAACGGCTGATTTTTGACAAAAGAGATAACACCCCCCCATTACGTCATGCTTCAGAAATGTGAAAAATGGTCCGTTTTCAAATGTTTTATTTTTGAACGTCAGTTCACATTTGTAGGTTGATCATCAGTGTTAGAGCTAAAATTAGTATGTTTAAAGTGATTTTCATGCTTCCAGGGGCCCTAAACACAAGATTTACGGAATGGTTAAAAGTGCATGAAAATGGCCAATTTACTCACTCTGAGTTCTCAAAAAGGGTTTCTGCACCCCGGGAAGTTAATTAAATACCATTTGGAGGCATTTAATGTTCAAGCAAAAACGGCTGATTTTCGACGAAAGAGATAACACCCCCCCATTACGTCATGCTTCAGAAATGTGGTAAATGATCCGTTTTCAAATGTTTTATTTTTGAACGTCAGTTCACATTTGTAGGTGGATCATCAGTGTTAGAGCTAAAATTAGCATGTTTAAAGTGATTTTCATGCTTCCAGGGGCTCGGAAGTGAATTAAATACTATTTGGAGGAATTTAATATTCAAGCAAAAACGGCTGATTTTTGACAAAAGAGATAACACCCCCCCATTACGTCATGCTTCAGAAATGTGAAAAATGGTCCGTTTTCAAATGTTTTATTTTTGAACGTCAGTTCACATTTGTAGGTTGATCATCAGTGTTAGAGCTAAAATTAGCATGTTTAAAGTGATTTTCATGCTACCAGGGGCCCTAAACACAAGATTTATGGAATGGTTAAAAGTGCATGAAAATGGCCAATTTACTCACTCTGAGTTCTCAAAAAGGATTTCTTCACCCCGGGAAGTTAATTAAATACCATTTGGAGGCATTTAATGTTCAAGCAAAAACGGCTGATTTTCGACAAAAGAGATAACACCCCCCCATTACGTCATGCTTCAGAAATGTGGAAAATGGTCCATTTTCAAATGTTTTATTTTTGAACGTCAGTTCACATTTGTAGGTTGATCATCAGTGTTAGAGCTAAAATTAGCATGTTTAAAGTGATTTTCATGCTTCCAGGGGCTCGGGAAGTGAATTAAATACAATTTGGAGGCATTTAATGTTCAAGCAAAAACGGCTGATTTTTGACAAAAGAGATAACACCCCCCCATTACGTCATGCTTCAGAAATGTGGAAAATGGTCTGTTTTCAAATGTTTTATTTTTGAACGTCAGTTCACATTTGTAGGTTGATCATCAGTGTTAGAGCTAAAATTAGTATGTTTAAAGTGATTTTCATGCTTCCAGGGGCCCTAAACACAAGATTTACGGAATGGTTAAAAGTGCATGAAAATGGCCAATTTACTCACTCTGAGTTCTCAAAAAGGGTTTCTTCACCCCGGGAAGTTAATTAAATACCATTTGGAGGCATTTAATGTTCAAGCAAAAACGGATGATTTTCGACAAAAGAGATAACACCCCCCCATTACGTCATGCTTCAGAAATGTGGAAAATGATCCGTTTTCAAATGTTTTATTTTTGAACGTCAGTTCACATTTGTAGGTGGATCATCAGTGTTAGAGCTAAAATTAGCATGTTTTAAGGGATTTTCATGCTTCCAGGGGCTCGGGAAGTGAATTAAATACTATTTGGAGGCATTTAATGTTCAAGCAAAAACAGCTGATTTTGGACAAAATAGATAACCCCCCCCCCATTACGTCATGCTTCAGAAATGTGGAAAATGGTCCGTTTTCAAATGTTTTATTTTTGAACGTCAGTTCACATTTGTAGGTTGATCATCAGTGTTAGAGCTAAAATTAGCATGTTTAAAGTGATTTTCATGCTTCCAGGGGCCCTAAACACAAGATTCATGGAATGGTTAAAAGTGCATGAAAATGGCCAATTTACTCACTCTGAGTTCTCAAAAAGGATTTCTTCACCCCGGGAAGTTAAATAAATACCATTTGGAGGCATTTAATGTTCAAGCAAAAATGGCTGATTTTCGACAAAAGAGATAACACCCCCCCCATTACGTCATGCTTCAGAAATGTGGAGAATGGTCCGTTTTCAAATGTTTTATTTTTGAACGTCAGTTCACATTTGTAGGTGGATCATCAGTGTTAGAGCTAAAATTAGCATGTTTAAAGTGATTTTCATGCTTCCAAGGGCTCGGGAAGTGAATTAAATACTATTTGGAGGCATTTAATGTTCAATCAAAAACGGCTGATTTTTGACAAAAGAGATAACACCCCCCCATTACGTCATGCTTCAGAAATGTGGAAAATGGTCCGTTTTCAAATGTTTTATTTTTGAACGTCAGTTCACATTTGTAGGTTGATCATCAGTGTTAGAGCTAAAATTAGCATGTTTAAAGTGATTTTCATGCTTCCAGGGGCTCGGGAAGTGAATTAAATACTATTTGGAGGCATTTAATGTTCAAGCAAAAACGGCTGATTTTTGACAAAAGAGATAACACCCCCCCATTACGTCATGCTTCAGAAATGTGGAAAATGGTCCGTTTTCAAATGTTTTATTTTTGAACGTCAGTTCACATTTGTAGGTTGATCATCAGTGTTAGAGCTAAAATTAGCATGTTTAAAGTGATTTTCATGCTTCCAGGGGCCCTAAACACAAGATTAATGGAATGGTTAAAAGTGCATGAAAATGGCCAATTTACTCACTCTGAGTTCTCAAAAAGGGTTTCTTCGCCCCGGGAAGTTAATTAAATACCATTTGGAGGCATTTAATATTCAAGCAAAAACGGCGGATTTTCGACAAAAGAGATAACACCCCCCCATTACATCATGCTTCAGAAATGTGGAAAATGGTCCGTTTTCAAATGTTTTATTTTTGAACGTCAGTTCACATTTGTAGGTGGATCATCAGTGTTAGAGCTAAAATTAGCATGTTTAAAGTGATTTTCATGCTTCCAGGGGCTCGGGAAGTGAATTACATACTATTTGGAGGCATTTAATGTTCAAGCAAAAACGGCTGATTTTTGACAAAAGAGATAACACCCCCCCATTACGTCATGCTTCAGAAATGTGGAAAATGGTCCGTTTTCAAATGTTTTATTTTTGAACGTCAGTTCACATTTGTAGGTTGATCATCAGTGTTAGAGCTAAAATTAGCATGTTTAAAGTGATTTTCATGCTTCCAGGGGCCCTAAACACAAGAATTATGGAATGGTTAAAAGTGCATGAAAATGGCCAATTTACTCACTCTGAGTTCTCAAAAAGGGTTTCTTCACCCCGGGAAGTTAATTAAATACCATTTGAAGGCATTAAATGTTCAAGCAAAAACGGCTGATTTTCGACAAAAGAGATAACACCCCCCCCATTACGTCATGCTTCAGAAATGTGGAAAATGGTCCGTTTTCAAATGTTTTATTTTTGAATGTCAGTTCACATTTGTAGGTGGATCATCAGTGTTAGAGGTAAAATTAGCATGTTTAACCCTTTCGATGCTGATGACGAGCTCAGCTCGTCATCACCCACGGGTGTCGTGTGCTGATGACGAGCTGAGCTCGTCATAGTGCCACTAAAATGGCATTTTCCAGCACTGGGGGGGAAAACGCCCATCAGCCATGTGGTTAAAGTGATTTTCATGCTTCCAGGGGCTCGGGAAGTGAATTAAATACTATTTGGAGGCATTTAATGTTCAAGCAAAAATGGCTGATTTTTGACAAAAGAGATAACACCCCCCCATTACGTCATGCTTCAGAAATGTGAAAAATGGTCCGTTTTCAAATGTTTTATTTTTGAACGTCAGTTCACATTTGTAGGTTGATCATCAGTGTTAGAGCTAAAATTAGCATGTTTAAAGGTATTTTCATGCTTCCAGGGGCTCGGGAAGTGAATTTAATACTATTTGGAGGCATTTAATGTTCAAGCAAAAACGGCTGATTTTTGACAAAAGAGATAACACCCCCCCCATTACGTCATGCTTCAGAAATGTGGAAAATGGTCCGTTTTCAAATGTTTTATTTTTGAACGTCAGTTCACATTTGTAGGTTGATCATCAGTGTTAGAGCTAAAATTAGCATGTTTAAAGTGATTTTCATGCTTCCAGGGGCCCTAAACACAAGATTAATGGAATGGTTAAAAGTGCATAACAAAATGGCCAATTTACTCACTCTGAGTTCTCAAAAAGGGTTTCTTCGCCCCGGGAAGTTAATTAAATACCATTTGGAGGCTTTGAATGTTCAAGCAAAAACGGCTGATTTTCGACAAAAGAGATAACACCCCCCCATTACGTCATGCTTCAGAAATGTGGAAAATGGTCCGTTTTCAAATGTTTTATTTTTGAACGTCAGTTCACATTTGTAGGTGGATCATCAGTGTTAGAGCTAAAATTAGCATGTTTAAAGTGATTTTCATGCTTCCAGGGGCTCAGGAAGTGAATTAAATACTATTTGGAGGAATTTAATGTTCAAGCAAAAACGGCTGATTTTTGACAAAAGAGATAACACCCCCCCATTACGTCATGCTTCAGAAATGTGAAAAATGGTCCGTTTTCAAATGTTTTATTTTTGAACGTCAGTTCACATTTGTAGGTTGATCATCAGTGTTAGAGCTAAAATTAGCATGTTTAAAGTGATTTTCATGCTACCAGGGGCCCTAAACACAAGATTTATGGAATGGTTAAAAGTGCATGAAAATGGCCAATTTACTCACTCTGAGTTCTCAAAAAGGATTTCTTCACCCCGGGAAGTTAATTAAATACCATTTGGAGGCATTTAATGTTCAAGCAAAAACGGCTGATTTTCGACAAAAGAGATAACACCCCCCCATTACGTCATGCTTCAGAAATGTGGAAAATGGTCCATTTTCAAATGTTTTATTTTTGAACGTCAGTTCACATTTGTAGGTTGATCATCAGTGTTAGAGCTAAAATTAGCATGTTTAAAGTGATTTTCATGCTTCCAGGGGCTCGGGAAGTGAATTAAATACAATTTGGAGGCATTTAATGTTCAAGCAAAAACGGCTGATTTTTGACAAAAGAGATAACACCCCCCCATTACGTCATGCTTCAGAAATGTGGAAAATGGTCTGTTTTCAAATGTTTTATTTTTGAACGTCAGTTCACATTTGTAGGTTGATCATCAGTGTTAGAGCTAAAATTAGTATGTTTAAAGTGATTTTCATGCTTCCAGGGGCCCTAAACACAAGATTTACGGAATGGTTAAAAGTGCATGAAAATGGCCAATTTACTCACTCTGAGTTCTCAAAAAGGGTTTCTTCACCCCGGGAAGTTAATTAAATACCATTTGGAGGCATTTAATGTTCAAGCAAAAACGGATGATTTTCGACAAAAGAGATAACACCCCCCCATTACGTCATGCTTCAGAAATGTGGAAAATGATCCGTTTTCAAATGTTTTATTTTTGAACGTCAGTTCACATTTGTAGGTGGATCATCAGTGTTAGAGCTAAAATTAGCATGTTTTAAGGGATTTTCATGCTTCCAGGGGCTCGGGAAGTGAATTAAATACTATTTGGAGGCATTTAATGTTCAAGCAAAAACAGCTGATTTTGGACAAAATAGATAACCCCCCCCCCATTACGTCATGCTTCAGAAATGTGGAAAATGGTCCGTTTTCAAATGTTTTATTTTTGAATGTCAGTTCACATTTGTAGGTTGATCATCAGTGTTAGAGCTAAAATTAGCATGTTTAAAGTGATTTTCATGCTTCCAGGGGCCCTAAACACAAGATTTATGGAATGGTTAAAAGTGCATGAAAATGGCCAATTTACTCACTCTGAGTTCTCAAAAAGGGTTTCTTCACCCCGGGAAGTTAATTAAATACCATTTGGAGGCATTTAATGTTCAAGCAAAAACGGCTGATTTTCGACAAAAGAGATAACACCCCCCCATTACGTCATGCTTCAGAAATGTGGAAAATGATCCGTTTTCAAATGTTTTATTTTTGAACGTCAGTTCACATTTGTAGGTGGATCATCAGTGTTAGAGCTAAAATTAGCATGTTTAAAGTGATTTTCATGCTTCCAGGGGCTCGGGAAGTGAATTACATACTATTTGGAGGCATTTAATGTTCAAGCAAAAACGGCTGATTTTTGACAAAAGAGATAACACCCCCCCATTACGTCATGCTTCAGAAATGTGGAAAATGGTCCGTTTTCAAATGTTTTATTTTTGAACGTCAGTTCACATTTGTAGGTTGATCATCAGTGTTAGAGCTAAAATTAGCATGTTTAAAGTGATTTTCATGCTTCCAGGGGCCCTAAACACAAGATTTATGGAATGGTTAAAAGTGCATGAAAATGGCCAATTTACTCACTCTGAGTTCTCAAAAAGGGTTTCTTCACCCCGGGAAGTTAATTAAATACCATTTGAAGGCATTTAATGTTCAAGCAAAAACGGCTGATTTTCGACAAAAGAGATAACACCCCCCCATTACGTCATGCTTCAGAAATGTGGAAAATGGTCCGTTTTCAAATTTTTTATTTTTGAATGTCAGTTCACATTTGTAGGTGGATCATCAGTGTTAGAGGTAAAATTAGCATGTTTAACCCTTTCGATGCTGATGACGAGCTCAGCTCGTCATCACCCACGGGTGTCGTGTGCTGATGACGAGCTGAGCTCGTCATAGTGCCACTAAAATGGCATTTTCCAGCACTGGGGGGGAAAACGCCCAGCAGCCATGTGGTTAAAGTGATTTTCATGCTTCCAGGGGCTCGGGAAGTGAATTAAATACTATTTGGAGGAATTTAATGTTCAAGCAAAAACGGCTGATTTTTGACAAAAGAGATAACACCCCCCATTACGTCATGCTTCAGAAATGTGAAAAATGGTCCGTTTTCAAATGTTTTATTTTTGAACGTCAGTTCACATTTGTAGGTTGATCATCAGTGTTAGAGCTAAAATTAGCATGTTTAAAGTGATTTTCATGCTACCAGGGGCCCTAAACACAAGATTTATGGAATGGTTAAAAGTGCATGAAAATGGCCAATTTACTCACTCTGAGTTCTCAAAAAGGATTTCTTCACCCCGGGAAGTTAATTAAATACCATTTGGAGGCTTTGAATGTTCAAGCAAAAACGGCTGATTTTCGACGAAAGAGATAACACCCCCCCATTACGTCATGCTTCAGAAATGTGGAAAATGGTCCGTTTTCAAATGTTTTATTTTTGAACGTCAGTTCACATTTGTAGGTGGATCATCAGTGTTAGAGCTAAAATTAGCATGTTTAAAGTGATTTTCATGCTTCCAGGGGCTCAGGAAGTGAATTAAATACTATTTGGAGGAATTTAATGTTCAAGCAAAAACGGCTGATTTTTGACAAAAGAGATAACACCCCCCCATTACGTCATGCTTCAGAAATGTGAAAAATGGTCCGTTTTCAAATGTTTTATTTTTGAACGTCAGTTCACATTTGTAGGTTGATCATCAGTGTTAGAGCTAAAATTAGTATGTTTAAAGTGATTTTCATGCTTCCAGGGGCCCTAAACACAAGATTTACGGAATGGTTAAAAGTGCATGAAAATGGCCAATTTACTCACTCTGAGTTCTCAAAAAGGGTTTCTTCACCCCGGGAAGTTAATTAAATACCATTTGGAGGCATTTAATGTTCAAGCAAAAACGGCTGATTTTCGACAAAAGAGATAACACCCCCCCATTACGTCATGCTTCAGAAATGTGGAAAATGATCCGTTTTCAAATGTTTTATTTTTGAACGTCAGTTCACATTTGTAGGTGGATCATCAGTGTTAGAGCTAAAATTAGCATGTTTAAAGGGATTTTCATGCTTCCAGGAGCTCGGGAAGTGAATTAAATACTATTTGGAGGCATTTAATGTTCAAGCAAAAACAGCTGATTTTTGACAAAAGAGATAACACCCCCCATTACGTCATGCTTCAGAAATGTGGAAAATGGTCCGTTTTCAAATGTTTTATTTTTGAACGTCAGTTCACATTTGTAGGTTGATCATCAGTGTTAGAGCTAAAATTAGCATGTTTAAAGTGATTTTCATGCTTCCAGGGGCCCTAAACACAAGATTTATGGAATGGTTAAAAGTGCATGAAAATGGCCAATTTACTCACTCTGAGTTCTCAAAAAGGGTTTCTTCACCCCGGGAAGTTAATTAAATACCATTTGGAGGCATTTAATGTTCAAGCAAAAACGGCTGATTTTCGACAAAAGAGATAACACCCCCCCATTACGTCATGCTTCAGAAATGTGGAGAATGGTCCGTTTTCAAATGTTTTATTTTTGAACGTCAGTTCACATTTGTAGGTGGATCATCAGTGTTAGAGCTAAAATTAGCATGTTTAAAGTGATTTTCATGCTTCCAGGGGCTCGGGAAGTGAATTAAATACTATTTGGAGGCATTTAATGTTCAATCAAAAACAGCTGATTTTTGACAAAAGAGATAACACCCCCCCCATTACGTCATGCTTCAGAAATGTGGAAAATGGTCCGTTTTCAAATGTTTTATTTTTGAACGTCAGTTCACATTTGTAGGTTGATCATCAGTGTTAGAGCTAAAATTAGCATGTTTAAAGTGATTTTCATGCTTCCAGGGGCTCGGGAAGTGAATTAAATACTATTTGGAGGCATTTAATGTTCAAGCAAAAATGGCTGATTTTTGACAAAAGAGATAACACCCCACCATTACGTCATGCTTCAGAAATGTGGAAAATGGTCCGTTTCCAAATGTTTTATTTTTGAACGTCAGTTCACATTTGTAGGTGAATCATCAGTGTTAGAGCTAAAATTAGCATGTTTAAAGTGATTTTCATGCTTCCAGGGGCCCTAAACACAAGATTTATGGAATGGTTAAAAGTGCATGAAAATGGCCAATTTACTCACTCTGAGTTCTCAAAAAGGGTTTCTTCACCCCGGGAAGTTAATTAAATACCATTTGGAGGCATTTAATGTTCAAGCAAAAACGGCTGATTTTCGACAAAAGAGATAACACCCCCCCATTACGTCATGCTTCAGAAATGTGGAGAATGGTCCATTTTCAAATGTTTTTTTTTTGAACGTCAGTTCACATTTGTAGGTGGATCATCAGTGTTAGAGCTAAAATTAGCATGTTTAAAGTGATTTTCATGCTTCCAGGGGCTCGGGAAGTGAATTAAATACTATTTGGAGGCATTTAATGTTCAATCAAAAACGGCTGATTTTTGACAAAAGAGATAACACCCCCCCATTACGTCATGCTTCAGAAATGTGGAAAATGGTCCGTTTTCAAATGTTTTATTTTTGAACGTCAGTTCACATTTGTAGGTTGATCATCAGTGTTAGAGCTAAAATTAGCATGTTTAAAGGTATTTTCATGCTTCCAGGGGCTCTGGAAGTGAATTAAATACTATTTGGAGGCATTTAATGTTCAAGCAAAAACGGCTGATTTTTGACAAAAGAGATAACACCCCCCCATTACGTCATGCTTCAGAAATGTGGAAAATGGTCCGTTTTCAAATGTTTTATTTTTGAACGTCAGTTCACATTTGTAGGTTGATCATCAGTGTTAGAGCTAAAATTAGCATGTTTAAAGTGATTTTCATGCTTCCAGGGGCCCTAAACACAAGATTAATGGAATGGTTAAAAGTGCATGAAAATGGCCAATTTACTCACTCTGAGTTCTCAAAAAGGGTTTCTTCGCCCCGGGAAGTTAATTAAATACCATTTGGAGGCATTTAATATTCAAGCAAAAACGGCTGATTTTCGACAAAAGAGATAACACCCCCCCATTACATCATGCTTCAGAAATGTGGAAAATGGTCCGTTTTCAAATGTTTTATTTTTGAACGTCAGTTCACATTTGTAGGTGGATCATCAGTGTTAGAGCTAAAATTAGCATGTTTAAAGTGATTTTCATGCTTCCAGGGGCTCGGGAAGTGAATTACATACTATTTGGAGGCATTTAATGTTCAAGCAAAAACGGCTGATTTTTGACAAAAGAGATAACACCCCCCCATTACGCCATGCTTCAGAAATGTGGAAAATGGTCCGTTTTCAAATGTTTTATTTTTGAACGTCAGTTCACATTTGTAGGTTGATCATCAGTGTTAGAGCTAAAATTAGCATGTTTAAAGTGATTTTCATGCTTCCAGGGGCCCTAAACACAAGAATTATGGAATGGTTAAAAGTGCATGAAAATGGCCAATTTACTCACTCTGAGTTCTCAAAAAGGGTTTCTTCACCCCGGGAAGTTAATTAAATACCATTTGAAGGCATTAAATGTTCAAGCAAAAACGGCTGATTTTCGACAAAAGAGATAACACCCCCCCCATTACGTCATGCTTCAGAAATGTGGAAAATGGTCCGTTTTCAAATGTTTTATTTTTGAATGTCAGTTCACATTTGTAGGTGGATCATCAGTGTTAGAGGTAAAATTAGCATGTTTAACCCTTTCGATGCTGATGACGAGCTCAGCTCGTCATCACCCACGGGTGTCGTGTGCTGATGACGAGCTGAGCTCGTCATAGTGCCACTAAAATGGCATTTTCCAGCACTGGGGGGGAAAACGCCCATCAGCCATGTGGTTAAAGTGATTTTCATGCTTCCAGGGGCTCGGGAAGTGAATTAAATACTATTTGGAGGCATTTAATGTTCAAGCAAAAATGGCTGATTTTTGACAAAAGAGATAACACCCCCCCATTACGTCATGCTTCAGAAATGTGGAAAATGGTCCGTTTTCAAATGTTTTATTTTTGAACGTCAGTTCACATTTGTAGGTGAATCATCAGTGTTAGAGCTAAAATTAGCATGTTTAAAGTGATTTTCATGCTTCCAGGGGCTCGGGAAGTGAATTAAATACTATTTGGAGGAATTTAATGTTCAAGCAAAAACGGCTGATTTTTGACAAAAGAGATAACACCCCCCCATTACGTCATGCTTCAGAAATGTGAAAAATGGTCCGTTTTCAAATGTTTTATTTTTGAACGTCAGTTCACATTTGTAGGTTGATCATCAGTGTTAGAGCTAAAATTAGCATGTTTAAAGGTATTTTCATGCTTCCAGGGGCTCGGGAAGTGAATTTAATACTATTTGGAGGCATTTAATGTTCAAGCAAAAACGGCTGATTTTTGACAAAAGAGATAACACCCCCCCCATTACGTCATGCTTCAGAAATGTGGAAAATGGTCCGTTTTCAAATGTTTTATTTTTGAACGTCAGTTCACATTTGTAGGTTGATCATCAGTGTTAGAGCTAAAATTAGCATGTTTAAAGTGATTTTCATGCTTCCAGGGGCCCTAAACACAAGATTAATGGAATGGTTAAAAGTGCATAACAAAATGGCCAATTTACTCACTCTGAGTTCTCAAAAAGGGTTTCTTCGCCCCGGGAAGTTAATTAAATACCATTTGGAGGCTTTGAATGTTCAAGCAAAAACGGCTGATTTTCGACAAAAGAGATAACACCCCCCCATTACGTCATGCTTCAGAAATGTGGAAAATGGTCCGTTTTCAAATGTTTTATTTTTGAACGTCAGTTCACATTTGTAGGTGGATCATCAGTGTTAGAGCTAAAATTAGCATGTTTAAAGTGATTTTCATGCTTCCAGGGGCTCAGGAAGTGAATTAAATACTATTTGGAGGAATTTAATGTTCAAGCAAAAACGGCTGATTTTTGACAAAAGAGATAACACCCCCCCATTACGTCATGCTTCAGAAATGTGAAAAATGGTCCGTTTTCAAATGTTTTATTTTTGAACGTCAGTTCACATTTGTAGGTTGATCATCAGTGTTAGAGCTAAAATTAGTATGTTTAAAGTGATTTTCATGCTTCCAGGGGCCCTAAACACAAGATTTACGGAATGGTTAAAAGTGCATGAAAATGGCCAATTTACTCACTCTGAGTTCTCAAAAAGGGTTTCTGCACCCCGGGAAGTTAATTAAATACCATTTGGAGGCATTTAATGTTCAAGCAAAAACGGCTGATTTTCGACGAAAGAGATAACACCCCCCCATTACGTCATGCTTCAGAAATGTGGTAAATGATCCGTTTTCAAATGTTTTATTTTTGAACGTCAGTTCACATTTGTAGGTGGATCATCAGTGTTAGAGCTAAAATTAGCATGTTTAAAGGGATTTTCATGCTTCCAGGAGCTCGGGAAGTGAATTAAATACTATTTGGAGGCATTTAATGTTCAAGCAAAAACAGCTGATTTTTGACAAAAGAGATAACACCCCCCATTACGTCATGCTTCAGAAATGTGGAAAATGGTCCGTTTTCAAATGTTTTATTTTTGAACGTCAGTTCACATTTGTAGGTTGATCATCAGTGTTAGAGCTAAAATTAGCATGTTTAAAGTGATTTTCATGCTTCCAGGGGCCCTAAACACAAGATTTATGGAATGGTTAAAAGTGCATGAAAATGGCCAATTTACTCACTCTGAGTTCTCAAAAAGGGTTTCTTCACCCCGGGAAGTTAATTAAATACCATTTGGAGGCATTTAATGTTCAAGCAAAAACGGCTGATTTTCGACAAAAGAGATAACACCCCCCCATTACGTCATGCTTCAGAAATGTGGAGAATGGTCTGTTTTCAAATGTTTTATTTTTGAACGTCAGTTCACATTTGTAGGTGGATCATCAGTGTTATAGCTAAAATTAGCATGTTTAAAGTGATTTTCATGCTTCCAGGGGCTCGGGAAGTGAATTAAATACTATTTGGAGGCATTTAATGTTCAATCAAAAACAGCTGATTTTTGACAAAAGAGATAACACCCCCCCATTACGTCATGCTTCAGAAATGTGGAAAATGGTCCGTTTTCAAATGTTTTATTTTTGAACGTCAGTTCACATTTGTAGGTTGATCATCAGTGTTAGAGCTAAAATTAGCATGTTTAAAGTGATTTTCATGCTTCCAGGGGCTCGGGAAGTGAATTAAATACTATTTGGAGGCATTTAATGTTCAAGCAAAAATGGCTGATTTTTGACAAAAGAGATAACACCCCACCATTACGTCATGCTTCAGAAATGTGGAAAATGGTCCGTTTCCAAATGTTTTATTTTTGAACGTCAGTTCACATTTGTAGGTGAATCATCAGTGTTAGAGCTAAAATTAGCATGTTTAAAGTGATTTTCATGCTTCCAGGGGCCCTAAACACAAGATTTATGGAATGGTTAAAAGTGCATGAAAATGGCCAATTTACTCACTCTGAGTTCTCAAAAAGGGTTTCTTCACCCCGGGAAGTTAATTAAATACCATTTGGAGGCATTTAATGTTTAAGCAAAAACGGCTGATTTTCGACAAAAGAGATAACACCCCCATTACGTCATGCTTCAGAAATGTGGAAAATGGTCCATTTTCAAATGTTTTATTTTTGAATGTCAGTTCACATTTGTAGGTGGATCATCAGTGTTAGAGCTAAAATTAGCATGTTTAAAGTGATTTTCATGCTTCCAGGGGCTCGGGAAGTGAATTAAATACTATTTGGAGGCTTTTAATGTTCAAGCAAAAATGGCTGATTTTCGACAAAAGAGATAACACCCCCCCATTACGTCATGCTTCAGAAATGTGGAAAATGGTCTGTTTTCAAATGTTTTATTTTTGAACGTCAGTTCACATTTGTAGGTGGATCATCAGTGTTAGAACTAAAATTTGCATGTTTAAAGTGATTTTCATGCTTCCAGGGGCTGGGGAAGTGAATTAAATACTATTTGGAGGAATTTAATGTTCAAGCAAAAACGGCTGATTTTTGACAAAAGAGATAACACCCCCCATTACGTCATGCTTCAGAAATGTGAAAAATGGTCCGTTTTCAAATGTTTTATTTTTGAACGTCAGTTCACATTTGTAGGTTGATCATCAGTGTTAGAGCTAAAATTAGCATGTTTAAAGTGATTTTCATGCCTCCAGGGGCCCTAAACACAAGATTTATGGAATGGTTAAAAGTGCATGAAAATGGCCAATTTACTCACTCTGAGTTCTCAAAAAGGGTTTCTTCACCCCGGGAAGTTAATTAAATACCATTTGGAGGCATTTAATGTTCAAGCAAAAACGGCTGATTTTCGACAAAAGAGATAACACCCCCCCATTACGTCATGCTTCAGAAATGTGGAGAATGGTCCGTTTTCAAATGTTTTATTTTTGAACGTCAGTTCACATTTGTAGGTGGATCATCAGTGTTAGAGCTAAAATTAGCATGTTTAAAGTGATTTTCATGCTTCCAGGGGCTCGGGAAGTGAATTAAATACTATTTGGAGGCATTTAATGTTCAATCAAAAACGGCTGATTTTTGACAAAAGAGATAACACCCCCCCCATTACGTCATGCTTCAGAAATGTGGAAAATGGTCCGTTTTCAAATGTTTTATTTTTGAACGTCAGTTCACATTTGTAGGTTGATCATCAGTGTTAGAGCTAAAATTAGCATGTTTAAAGGTATTTTCATGCTTCCAGGGGCTCTGGAAGTGAATTAAATACTATTTGGAGGCATTTAATGTTCAAGCAAAAACGGCTGATTTTTGACAAAAGAGATAACACCCCCCCATTACGTCATGCTTCAGAAATGTGGAAAATGGTCCGTTTTCAAATGTTTTATTTTTGAACGTCAGTTCACATTTGTAGGTTGATCATCAGTGTTAGAGCTAAAATTAGCATGTTTAAAGTGATTTTCATGCTTCCAGGGGCCCTAAACACAAGATTAATGGAATGGTTAAAAGTGCATGAAAATGGCCAATTTACTCACTCTGAGTTCTCAAAAAGGGTTTCTTCGCCCCGGGAAGTTAATTAAATACCATTTGGAGGCATTTAATATTCAAGCAAAAACAGCGGATTTTCGACAAAAGAGATAACACCCCCCCATTACATCATGCTTCAGAAATGTGGAAAATGGTCCGTTTTCAAATGTTTTATTTTTGAACGTCAGTTCACATTTGTAGGTGGATCATCAGTGTTAGAGCTAAAATTAGCATGTTTAAAGTGATTTTCATGCTTCCAGGGGCTCGGGAAGTGAATTACATACTATTTGGAGGCATTTAATGTTCAAGCAAAAACGGCTGATTTTTGACAAAAGAGATAACACCCCCCCATTACGTCATGCTTCAGAAATGTGGAAAATGGTCCGTTTTCAAATGTTTTATTTTTGAACGTCAGTTCACATTTGTAGGTTGATCATCAGTGTTAGAGCTAAAATTAGCATGTTTAAAGTGATTTTCATGCTTCCAGGGGCCCTAAACACAAGAATTATGGAATGGTTAAAAGTGCATGAAAATGGCCAATTTACTCACTCTGAGTTCTCAAAAAGGGTTTCTTCACCCCGGGAAGTTAATTAAATACCATTTGAAGGCATTAAATGTTCAAGCAAAAACGGCTGATTTTCGACAAAAGAGATAACACCCCCCCCATTACGTCATGCTTCAGAAATGTGGAAAATGGTCCGTTTTCAAATGTTTTATTTTTGAATGTCAGTTCACATTTGTAGGTGGATCATCAGTGTTAGAGGTAAAATTAGCATGTTTAACCCTTTCGATGCTGATGACGAGCTCAGCTCGTCATCACCCACGGGTGTCGTGTGCTGATGACGAGCTGAGCTCGTCATAGTGCCACTAAAATGGCATTTTCCAGCACTGGGGGGGAAAACGCCCATCAGCCATGTGGTTAAAGTGATTTTCATGCTTCCAGGGGCTCGGGAAGTGAATTAAATACTATTTGGAGGCATTTAATGTTCAAGCAAAAATGGCTGATTTTTGACGAAAGAGATAACACCCCCCCATTACGTCATGCTTCAGAAATGTGAAAAATGGTCCGTTTTCAAATGTTTTATTTTTGAACGTCAGTTCACATTTGTAGGTTGATCATCAGTGTTAGAGCTAAAATTAGCATGTTTAAAGGTATTTTCATGCTTCCAGGGGCTCGGGAAGTGAATTTAATACTATTTGGAGGCATTTAATGTTCAAGCAAAAACGGCTGATTTTTGACAAAAGAGATAACACCCCCCCCATTACGTCATGCTTCAGAAATGTGGAAAATGGTCCGTTTTCAAATGTTTTATTTTTGAACGTCAGTTCACATTTGTAGGTTGATCATCAGTGTTAGAGCTAAAATTAGCATGTTTAAAGTGATTTTCATGCTTCCAGGGGCCCTAAACACAAGATTAATGGAATGGTTAAAAGTGCATAACAAAATGGCCAATTTACTCACTCTGAGTTCTCAAAAAGGGTTTCTTCGCCCCGGGAAGTTAATTAAATACCATTTGGAGGCTTTGAATGTTCAAGCAAAAACGGCTGATTTTCGACAAAAGAGATAACACCCCCCCATTACGTCATGCTTCAGAAATGTGGAAAATGGTCCGTTTTCAAATGTTTTATTTTTGAACGTCAGTTCACATTTGTAGGTGGATCATCAGTGTTAGAGCTAAAATTAGCATGTTTAAAGTGATTTTCATGCTTCCAGGGGCTCAGGAAGTGAATTAAATACTATTTGGAGGAATTTAATGTTCAAGCAAAAACGGCTGATTTTTGACAAAAGAGATAACACCCCCCCATTACGTCATGCTTCAGAAATGTGAAAAATGGTCCGTTTTCAAATGTTTTATTTTTGAACGTCAGTTCACATTTGTAGGTTGATCATCAGTGTTAGAGCTAAAATTAGTATGTTTAAAGTGATTTTCATGCTTCCAGGGGCCCTAAACACAAGATTTACGGAATGGTTAAAAGTGCATGAAAATGGCCAATTTACTCACTCTGAGTTCTCAA
This sequence comes from Lissotriton vulgaris, assembly GCF_964263255.1. Lineage (NCBI taxonomy): Eukaryota > Metazoa > Chordata > Amphibia > Caudata > Salamandridae > Lissotriton > Lissotriton vulgaris. Next base: position 66,326 of record NW_028251597.1, on the reverse strand, counting down.
AAAGGGTTTCTGCACCCCGGGAAGTTAATTAAATACCATTTGGAGGCATTTAATGTTCAAGCAAAAACGGCTGATTTTCGACGAAAGAGATAACACCCCCCCATTACGTCATGCTTCAGAAATGTGGTAAATGATCCGTTTTCAAATGTTTTATTTTTGAACGTCAGTTCACATTTGTAGGTGGATCATCAGTGTTAGAGCTAAAATTAGCATGTTTAAAGTGATTTTCATGCTTCCAGGGGCTCGGAAGTGAATTAAATACTATTTGGAGGAATTTAATATTCAAGCAAAAACGGCTGATTTTTGACAAAAGAGATAACACCCCCCCATTACGTCATGCTTCAGAAATGTGAAAAATGGTCCGTTTTCAAATGTTTTATTTTTGAACGTCAGTTCACATTTGTAGGTTGATCATCAGTGTTAGAGCTAAAATTAGCATGTTTAAAGTGATTTTCATGCTACCAGGGGCCCTAAACACAAGATTTATGGAATGGTTAAAAGTGCATGAAAATGGCCAATTTACTCACTCTGAGTTCTCAAAAAGGATTTCTTCACCCCGGGAAGTTAATTAAATACCATTTGGAGGCATTTAATGTTCAAGCAAAAACGGCTGATTTTCGACAAAAGAGATAACACCCCCCCATTACGTCATGCTTCAGAAATGTGGAAAATGGTCCATTTTCAAATGTTTTATTTTTGAACGTCAGTTCACATTTGTAGGTTGATCATCAGTGTTAGAGCTAAAATTAGCATGTTTAAAGTGATTTTCATGCTTCCAGGGGCTCGGGAAGTGAATTAAATACAATTTGGAGGCATTTAATGTTCAAGCAAAAACGGCTGATTTTTGACAAAAGAGATAACACCCCCCCATTACGTCATGCTTCAGAAATGTGGAAAATGGTCTGTTTTCAAATGTTTTATTTTTGAACGTCAGTTCACATTTGTAGGTTGATCATCAGTGTTAGAGCTAAAATTAGTATGTTTAAAGTGATTTTCATGCTTCCAGGGGCCCTAAACACAAGATTTACGGAATGGTTAAAAGTGCATGAAAATGGCCAATTTACTCACTCTGAGTTCTCAAAAAGGGTTTCTTCACCCCGGGAAGTTAATTAAATACCATTTGGAGGCATTTAATGTTCAAGCAAAAACAGATGATTTTCGACAAAAGAGATAACACCCCCCCATTACGTCATGCTTCAGAAATGTGGAAAATGATCCGTTTTCAAATGTTTTATTTTTGAACGTCAGTTCACATTTGTAGGTGGATCATCAGTGTTAGAGCTAAAATTAGCATGTTTTAAGGGATTTTCATGCTTCCAGGGGCTCGGGAAGTGAATTAAATACTATTTGGAGGCATTTAATGTTCAAGCAAAAACAGCTGATTTTGGACAAAATAGATAACCCCCCCCCCATTACGTCATGCTTCAGAAATGTGGAAAATGGTCCGTTTTCAAATGTTTTATTTTTGAACGTCAGTTCACATTTGTAGGTTGATCATCAGTGTTAGAGCTAAAATTAGCATGTTTAAAGTGATTTTCATGCTTCCAGGGGCCCTAAACACAAGATTCATGGAATGGTTAAAAGTGCATGAAAATGGCCAATTTACTCACTCTGAGTTCTCAAAAAGGATTTCTTCACCCCGGGAAGTTAAATAAATACCATTTGGAGGCATTTAATGTTCAAGCAAAAATGGCTGATTTTCGACAAAAGAGATAACACCCCCCCCATTACGTCATGCTTCAGAAATGTGGAGAATGGTCCGTTTTCAAATGTTTTATTTTTGAACGTCAGTTCACATTTGTAGGTGGATCATCAGTGTTAGAGCTAAAATTAGCATGTTTAAAGTGATTTTCATGCTTCCAAGGGCTCGGGAAGTGAATTAAATACTATTTGGAGGCATTTAATGTTCAATCAAAAACGGCTGATTTTTGACAAAAGAGATAACACCCCCCCATTACGTCATGCTTCAGAAATGTGGAAAATGGTCCGTTTTCAAATGTTTTATTTTTGAACGTCAGTTCACATTTGTAGGTTGATCATCAGTGTTAGAGCTAAAATTAGCATGTTTAAAGTGATTTTCATGCTTCCAGGGGCTCGGGAAGTGAATTAAATACTATTTGGAGGCATTTAATGTTCAAGCAAAAATGGCTGATTTTTGACAAAAGAGATAACACCCCCCCATTACGTCATGCTTCAGAAATGTGGAAAATGGTCCGTTTTCAAATGTTTTATTTTTGAACGTCAGTTCACATTTGTAGGTGAATCATCAGTGTTAGAGCTAAAATTAGCATGTTTAAAGTGATTTTCATGCTTCCAGGGGCCCTAAACACAAGATTTATGGAATGGTTAAAAGTGCATGAAAATGGCCAATTTACTCACTCTGAGTTCTCAAAAAGGGTTTCTTCACCCCGGGAAGTTAATTAAATACCATTTGGAGGCATTTAATGTTCAAGCAAAAACGGCTGATTTTTGACAAAAGAGATAACACCCCCCATTACGTCATGCTTCAGAAATGTGGAAAATGGTCCGTTTTCAAATGTTTTATTTTTGAATGTCAGTTCACATTTGTAGGTTGATCATCAGTGTTAGAGCTAAAATTAGCATGTTTAAAGTGATTTTCATGCTTCCAGGGGCCCTAAACACAAGATTTATGGAATGGTTAAAAGTGCATGAAAATGGCCAATTTACTCACTCTGAGTTCTCAAAAAGGGTTTCTTCACCCCGGGAAGTTAATTAAATACCATTTGGAGGCATTTAATGTTCAAGCAAAAACGGCTGATTTTCGACAAAAGAGATAACACCCCCCCCATTACGTCATGCTTCAGAAATGTGGAAAATGATCCGTTTTCAAATGTTTTATTTTTGAACGTCAGTTCACATTTGTAGGTGGATCATCAGTGTTAGAGCTAAAATTAGCATGTTTAAAGTGATTTTCATGCTTCCAGGGGCTCGGGAAGTGAATTACATACTATTTGGAGGCATTTAATGTTCAAGCAAAAACGGCTGATTTTTGACAAAAGAGATAACACCCCCCCATTACGTCATGCTTCAGAAATGTGGAAAATGGTCCGTTTTCAAATGTTTTATTTTTGAACGTCAGTTCACATTTGTAGGTTGATCATCAGTGTTAGAGCTAAAATTAGCATGTTTAAAGTGATTTTCATGCTTCCAGGGGCCCTAAACACAAGATTTATGGAATGGTTAAAAGTGCATGAAAATGGCCAATTTACTCACTCTGAGTTCTCAAAAAGGGTTTCTTCACCCCGGGAAGTTAATTAAATACCATTTGAAGGCATTTAATGTTCAAGCAAAAACGGCTGATTTTCGACAAAAGAGATAACACCCCCCCATTACGTCATGCTTCAGAAATGTGGAAAATGGTCCGTTTTCAAATTTTTTATTTTTGAATGTCAGTTCACATTTGTAGGTGGATCATCAGTGTTAGAGGTAAAATTAGCATGTTTAACCCTTTCGATGCTGATGACGAGCTCAGCTCGTCATCACCCACGGGTGTCGTGTGCTGATGACGAGCTGAGCTCGTCATAGTGCCACTAAAATGGCATTTTCCAGCACTGGGGGGGAAAACGCCCAGCAGCCATGTGGTTAAAGTGATTTTCATGCTTCCAGGGGCTCGGGAAGTGAATTAAATACTATTTGGAGGAATTTAATGTTCAAGCAAAAACGGCTGATTTTTGACAAAAGAGATAACACCCCCCATTACGTCATGCTTCAGAAATGTGAAAAATGGTCCGTTTTCAAATGTTTTATTTTTGAACGTCAGTTCACATTTGTAGGTTGATCATCAGTGTTAGAGCTAAAATTAGCATGTTTAAAGTGATTTTCATGCTACCAGGGGCCCTAAACACAAGATTTATGGAATGGTTAAAAGTGCATGAAAATGGCCAATTTACTCACTCTGAGTTCTCAAAAAGGATTTCTTCACCCCGGGAAGTTAATTAAATACCATTTGGAGGCTTTGAATGTTCAAGCAAAAACGGCTGATTTTCGACGAAAGAGATAACACCCCCCCATTACGTCATGCTTCAGAAATGTGGAAAATGGTCCGTTTTCAAATGTTTTATTTTTGAACGTCAGTTCACATTTGTAGGTGGATCATCAGTGTTAGAGCTAAAATTAGCATGTTTAAAGTGATTTTCATGCTTCCAGGGGCTCAGGAAGTGAATTAAATACTATTTGGAGGAATTTAATGTTCAAGCAAAAACGGCTGATTTTTGACAAAAGAGATAACACCCCCCCATTACGTCATGCTTCAGAAATGTGAAAAATGGTCCGTTTTCAAATGTTTTATTTTTGAACGTCAGTTCACATTTGTAGGTTGATCATCAGTGTTAGAGCTAAAATTAGTATGTTTAAAGTGATTTTCATGCTTCCAGGGGCCCTAAACACAAGATTTACGGAATGGTTAAAAGTGCATGAAAATGGCCAATTTACTCACTCTGAGTTCTCAAAAAGGGTTTCTTCACCCCGGGAAGTTAATTAAATACCATTTGGAGGCATTTAATGTTCAAGCAAAAACGGCTGATTTTCGACAAAAGAGATAACACCCCCCCATTACGTCATGCTTCAGAAATGTGGAAAATGATCCGTTTTCAAATGTTTTATTTTTGAACGTCAGTTCACATTTGTAGGTGGATCATCAGTGTTAGAGCTAAAATTAGCATGTTTAAAGGGATTTTCATGCTTCCAGGAGCTCGGGAAGTGAATTAAATACTATTTGGAGGCATTTAATGTTCAAGCAAAAACAGCTGATTTTTGACAAAAGAGATAACACCCCCCATTACGTCATGCTTCAGAAATGTGGAAAATGGTCCGTTTTCAAATGTTTTATTTTTGAACGTCAGTTCACATTTGTAGGTTGATCATCAGTGTTAGAGCTAAAATTAGCATGTTTAAAGTGATTTTCATGCTTCCAGGGGCCCTAAACACAAGATTTATGGAATGGTTAAAAGTGCATGAAAATGGCCAATTTACTCACTCTGAGTTCTCAAAAAGGGTTTCTTCACCCCGGGAAGTTAATTAAATACCATTTGGAGGCATTTAATGTTCAAGCAAAAACGGCTGATTTTCGACAAAAGAGATAACACCCCCCCATTACGTCATGCTTCAGAAATGTGGAGAATGGTCCGTTTTCAAATGTTTTATTTTTGAACGTCAGTTCACATTTGTAGGTGGATCATCAGTGTTAGAGCTAAAATTAGCATGTTTAAAGTGATTTTCATGCTTCCAGGGGCTCGGGAAGTGAATTAAATACTATTTGGAGGCATTTAATGTTCAATCAAAAACAGCTGATTTTTGACAAAAGAGATAACACCCCCCCCATTACGTCATGCTTCAGAAATGTGGAAAATGGTCCGTTTTCAAATGTTTTATTTTTGAACGTCAGTTCACATTTGTAGGTTGATCATCAGTGTTAGAGCTAAAATTAGCATGTTTAAAGTGATTTTCATGCTTCCAGGGGCTCGGGAAGTGAATTAAATACTATTTGGAGGCATTTAATGTTCAAGCAAAAATGGCTGATTTTTGACAAAAGAGATAACACCCCACCATTACGTCATGCTTCAGAAATGTGGAAAATGGTCCGTTTCCAAATGTTTTATTTTTGAACGTCAGTTCACATTTGTAGGTGAATCATCAGTGTTAGAGCTAAAATTAGCATGTTTAAAGTGATTTTCATGCTTCCAGGGGCCCTAAACACAAGATTTATGGAATGGTTAAAAGTGCATGAAAATGGCCAATTTACTCACTCTGAGTTCTCAAAAAGGGTTTCTTCACCCCGGGAAGTTAATTAAATACCATTTGGAGGCATTTAATGTTCAAGCAAAAACGGCTGATTTTCGACAAAAGAGATAACACCCCCCCATTACGTCATGCTTCAGAAATGTGGAGAATGGTCCGTTTTCAAATGTTTTATTTTTGAACGTCAGTTCACATTTGTAGGTGGATCATCAGTGTTAGAGCTAAAATTAGCATGTTTAAAGTGATTTTCATGCTTCCAGGGGCTCGGGAAGTGAATTAAATACTATTTGGAGGCATTTAATGTTCAAGCAAAAACGGCTGATTTTTGACAAAAGAGATAACACCCCCCCATTACGTCATGCTTCAGAAATGTGGAAAATGGTCCGTTTTCAAATGTTTTATTTTTGAACGTCAGTTCACATTTGTAGGTTGATCATCAGTGTTAGAGCTAAAATTAGCATGTTTAAAGTGATTTTCATGCTTCCAGGGGCCCTAAACACAAGATTAATGGAATGGTTAAAAGTGCATGAAAATGGCCAATTTACTCACTCTGAGTTCTCAAAAAGGGTTTCTTCGCCCCGGGAAGTTAATTAAATACCATTTGGAGGCATTTAATATTCAAGCAAAAACGGCTGATTTTCGACAAAAGAGATAACACCCCCCCATTACATCATGCTTCAGAAATGTGGAAAATGGTCCGTTTTCAAATGTTTTATTTTTGAACGTCAGTTCACATTTGTAGGTGGATCATCAGTGTTAGAGCTAAAATTAGCATGTTTAAAGTGATTTTCATGCTTCCAGGGGCTCGGGAAGTGAATTACATACTATTTGGAGGCATTTAATGTTCAAGCAAAAACGGCTGATTTTTGACAAAAGAGATAACACCCCCCCATTACGCCATGCTTCAGAAATGTGGAAAATGGTCCGTTTTCAAATGTTTTATTTTTGAACGTCAGTTCACATTTGTAGGTTGATCATCAGTGTTAGAGCTAAAATTAGCATGTTTAAAGTGATTTTCATGCTTCCAGGGGCCCTAAACACAAGAATTATGGAATGGTTAAAAGTGCATGAAAATGGCCAATTTACTCACTCTGAGTTCTCAAAAAGGGTTTCTTCACCCCGGGAAGTTAATTAAATACCATTTGAAGGCATTAAATGTTCAAGCAAAAACGGCTGATTTTCGACAAAAGAGATAACACCCCCCCCATTACGTCATGCTTCAGAAATGTGGAAAATGGTCCGTTTTCAAATGTTTTATTTTTGAATGTCAGTTCACATTTGTAGGTGGATCATCAGTGTTAGAGGTAAAATTAGCATGTTTAACCCTTTCGATGCTGATGACGAGCTCAGCTCGTCATCACCCACGGGTGTCGTGTGCTGATGACGAGCTGAGCTCGTCATAGTGCCACTAAAATGGCATTTTCCAGCACTGGGGGGGAAAACGCCCATCAGCCATGTGGTTAAAGTGATTTTCATGCTTCCAGGGGCTCGGGAAGTGAATTAAATACTATTTGGAGGCATTTAATGTTCAAGCAAAAATGGCTGATTTTTGACAAAAGAGATAACACCCCCCCATTACGTCATGCTTCAGAAATGTGGAAAATGGTCCGTTTTCAAATGTTTTATTTTTGAACGTCAGTTCACATTTGTAGGTGAATCATCAGTGTTAGAGCTAAAATTAGCATGTTTAAAGTGATTTTCATGCTTCCAGGGGCTCGGGAAGTGAATTAAATACTATTTGGAGGAATTTAATGTTCAAGCAAAAACGGCTGATTTTTGACAAAAGAGATAACACCCCCCCATTACGTCATGCTTCAGAAATGTGAAAAATGGTCCGTTTTCAAATGTTTTATTTTTGAACGTCAGTTCACATTTGTAGGTTGATCATCAGTGTTAGAGCTAAAATTAGCATGTTTAAAGGTATTTTCATGCTTCCAGGGGCTCGGGAAGTGAATTTAATACTATTTGGAGGCATTTAATGTTCAAGCAAAAACGGCTGATTTTTGACAAAAGAGATAACACCCCCCCCATTACGTCATGCTTCAGAAATGTGGAAAATGGTCCGTTTTCAAATGTTTTATTTTTGAACGTCAGTTCACATTTGTAGGTTGATCATCAGTGTTAGAGCTAAAATTAGCATGTTTAAAGTGATTTTCATGCTTCCAGGGGCCCTAAACACAAGATTAATGGAATGGTTAAAAGTGCATAACAAAATGGCCAATTTACTCACTCTGAGTTCTCAAAAAGGGTTTCTTCGCCCCGGGAAGTTAATTAAATACCATTTGGAGGCTTTGAATGTTCAAGCAAAAACGGCTGATTTTCGACAAAAGAGATAACACCCCCCCATTACGTCATGCTTCAGAAATGTGGAAAATGGTCCGTTTTCAAATGTTTTATTTTTGAACGTCAGTTCACATTTGTAGGTGGATCATCAGTGTTAGAGCTAAAATTAGCATGTTTAAAGTGATTTTCATGCTTCCAGGGGCTCAGGAAGTGAATTAAATACTATTTGGAGGAATTTAATGTTCAAGCAAAAACGGCTGATTTTTGACAAAAGAGATAACACCCCCCCATTACGTCATGCTTCAGAAATGTGAAAAATGGTCCGTTTTCAAATGTTTTATTTTTGAACGTCAGTTCACATTTGTAGGTTGATCATCAGTGTTAGAGCTAAAATTAGTATGTTTAAAGTGATTTTCATGCTTCCAGGGGCCCTAAACACAAGATTTACGGAATGGTTAAAAGTGCATGAAAATGGCCAATTTACTCACTCTGAGTTCTCAAAAAGGGTTTCTGCACCCCGGGAAGTTAATTAAATACCATTTGGAGGCATTTAATGTTCAAGCAAAAACGGCTGATTTTCGACGAAAGAGATAACACCCCCCCATTACGTCATGCTTCAGAAATGTGGTAAATGATCCGTTTTCAAATGTTTTATTTTTGAACGTCAGTTCACATTTGTAGGTGGATCATCAGTGTTAGAGCTAAAATTAGCATGTTTAAAGGGATTTTCATGCTTCCAGGAGCTCGGGAAGTGAATTAAATACTATTTGGAGGCATTTAATGTTCAAGCAAAAACAGCTGATTTTTGACAAAAGAGATAACACCCCCCATTACGTCATGCTTCAGAAATGTGGAAAATGGTCCGTTTTCAAATGTTTTATTTTTGAACGTCAGTTCACATTTGTAGGTTGATCATCAGTGTTAGAGCTAAAATTAGCATGTTTAAAGTGATTTTCATGCTTCCAGGGGCCCTAAACACAAGATTTATGGAATGGTTAAAAGTGCATGAAAATGGCCAATTTACTCACTCTGAGTTCTCAAAAAGGGTTTCTTCACCCCGGGAAGTTAATTAAATACCATTTGGAGGCATTTAATGTTCAAGCAAAAACGGCTGATTTTCGACAAAAGAGATAACACCCCCCCATTACGTCATGCTTCAGAAATGTGGAGAATGGTCTGTTTTCAAATGTTTTATTTTTGAACGTCAGTTCACATTTGTAGGTGGATCATCAGTGTTATAGCTAAAATTAGCATGTTTAAAGTGATTTTCATGCTTCCAGGGGCTCGGGAAGTGAATTAAATACTATTTGGAGGCATTTAATGTTCAATCAAAAACAGCTGATTTTTGACAAAAGAGATAACACCCCCCCATTACGTCATGCTTCAGAAATGTGGAAAATGGTCCGTTTTCAAATGTTTTATTTTTGAACGTCAGTTCACATTTGTAGGTTGATCATCAGTGTTAGAGCTAAAATTAGCATGTTTAAAGTGATTTTCATGCTTCCAGGGGCTCGGGAAGTGAATTAAATACTATTTGGAGGCATTTAATGTTCAAGCAAAAATGGCTGATTTTTGACAAAAGAGATAACACCCCCCCATTACGTCATGCTTCAGAAATGTGGAAAATGGTCCGTTTTCAAATGTTTTATTTTTGAACGTCAGTTCACATTTGTAGGTGAATCATCAGTGTTAGAGCTAACATTAGCATGTTTAAAGTGATTTTCATGCTTCCAGGGGCCCTAAACACAAGATTTATGGAATGGTTAAAAGTGCATGAAAATGGACAATTTACTCACTCTGAGTTCTCAAAAAGGGTTTCTTCACCCCGGGAAGTTAATTAAATACCATTTGGAGGCATTTAATGTTCAAGCAAAAACTGCTGATTTTTGACAAAAGAGATAACACCCCCCCATTACGTCATGCTTCAGAAATGTGGAAAATGGTCAGTTTTCAAATGTTTTATTTTTGAATGTCAGTTCACATTTGTAGGTGGATCATCAGTGTTAGAGCTAAAATTAGCATGTTTAAAGTGATTTTCATGCTTCCAGGGGCTCGGGAAGTGAATTAAATACTATTTGGAGGAATTTAATGTTCAAGCAAAAACGGCTGATTTTTGACAAAAGAGATAACACCCCCCCATTACGTCATGCTTCAGAAATGTGAAAAATGGTCCGTTTTCAAATGTTTTATTTTTGAACGTCAGTTCACATTTGTAGGTTGAATATCAGTGTTAGAGCTAAAATTAGCATGTTTAAAGGTATTTTCATGCTTCCAGGGGCTCGGGAAGTGAATTAAATACTATTTGGAGGCATTTAATGTTCAAGCAAAAACGGCTGATTTTAGACAAAAGAGATAACACCCCCCCATTACGTCATGCTTCAGAAATGTGGAAAATGGTCCGTTTTCAAATGTTTTATTTTTGAACGTCAGTTCACATTTGTAGGTTGATCATCAGTGTTAGAGCTAAAATTAGCATGTTTAAAGTGATTTTCATGCTTCCAGGGGCCCTAAACACAAGATTAATGGAATGGTTAAAAGTGCATGAAAATGGCCAATTTACTCACTCTGAGTTCTCAAAAAGGGTTTCTTCGCCCCGGGAAGTTAATTAAATACCATTTGGAGGCATTTAATATTCAAGCAAAAACGGCTGATTTTCGACAAAAGAGATAACACCCCCCCATTACATCATGCTTCAGAAATGTGGAAAATGGTCCGTTTTCAAATGTTTTATTTTTGAACGTCAGTTCACATTTGTAGGTGGATCATCAGTGTTAGAGCTAAAATTAGCATGTTTAAAGTGATTTTCATGCTTCCAGGGGCTCGGGAAGTGAATTACATACTATTTGGAGGCATTTAATGTTCAAGCAAAAACGGCTGATTTTTGACAAAAGAGATAACACCCCCCCATTACGTCATGCTTCAGAAATGTTGAAAATGGTCCGTTTTCAAATGTTTTATTTTTGAACGTCAGTTCACATTTGTAGGTTGATCATCAGTGTTAGAGCTAAAATTAGCATGTTTAAAGTGATTTTCATGCTTCCAGGGGCCCTAAACACAAGAATTATGGAATGGTTAAAAGTGCATGAAAATGGCCAATTTACTCACTCTGAGTTCTCAAAAAGGGTTTCTTCACCCCGGGAAGTTAATTAAATACCATTTGAAGGCATTTAATGTTCAAGCAAAAACGGCTGATTTTCGACAAAAGAGATAACACCCCCCCATTACGTCATGCTTCAGAAATGTGGAAAATGGTCCGTTTTCAAATGTTTTATTTTTGAATGTCAGTTCACATTTGTAGGTGGATCATCAGTGTTAGAGGTAAAATTAGCATGTTTAACCCTTTCGATGCTGATGACGAGCTCAGCTCGTCATCAGCCACGGGTGTCGTGTGCTGATGACGAGCTGAGCTCGTCATAGTGCCACTAAAATGGCATTTTCCAGCACTGGGGGGAAAAACGCCCAGCAGCCATGTGGTTAAAGTGATTTTCATGCTTCCAGGGGCTCGGGAAGTGAATTAAATACTATTTGGAGGCATTTAATGTTCAAGCAAAAACAGCTGATTTTTGACAAAAGAGATAACACCCCCCATTACGTCATGCTTCAGAAATGTGGAAAATGGTCAGTTTTCAAATGTTTTATTTTTGAACGTCAGTTCACATTTGTAGGTTGATCATCAGTGTTAGAGCTAAAATTAGCATGTTTAAAGTGATTTTCATGCTTCCAGGGGCCCTAAACACAAGATTTATGGAATGGTTAAAAGTGCATGAAAATGGCCAATTTACTCACTCTGAGTTCTCAAAAAGGGTTTCTTCACCCCGGGAAGTTAATTAAATACCATTTGGAGGCATTTAATGTTCAAGCAAAAACGGCTGATTTTCGACAAAAGAGATAACACCCCCCCATTACGTCATGCTTCAGAAATGTGGAGAATGGTCTGTTTTCAAATGTTTTATTTTTGAACGTCAGTTCACATTTGTAGGTGGATCATCAGTGTTAGAGCTAAAATTAGCATGTTTAAAGTGATTTTCATGCTTCCAGGGGCTCGGGAAGTGAATTAAATACTATTTGGAGGCATTTAATGTTCAATCAAAAACAGCTGATTTTTGACAAAAGAGATAACACCCCCCCATTACGTCATGCTTCAGAAATGTGGAAAATGGTCCGTTTTCAAATGTTTTATTTTTGAACGTCAGTTCACATTTGTAGGTGAATCATCAGTGTTAGAGCTAAAATTAGCATGTTTAAAGTGATTTTCATGCTTCCAGGGGCCCTAAACACAAGATTTATGGAATGGTTAAAAGTGCATGAAAATGGCCAATTTACTCACTCTGAGTTCTCAAAAAGGGTTTCTTCACCCCGGGAAGTTAATTAAATACCATTTGGAGGCATTTAATGTTCAAGCAAAAACTGCTGATTTTTGACAAAAGAGATAACACCCCCCATTACGTCATGCTTCAGAAATGATGAAAATGGTCAGTTTTCAAATGTTTTATTTTTGAATGTCAGTTCACATTTGTAGGTGGATCATCAGTGTTAGAGCTAAAATTAGCATGTTTAAAGTGATTTTCATGTTTCCAGGGGCTCGGGAAGTGAATTAAATACTATTTGGAGGAATTTAATGTTCCAGCAAAAACGGCTGATTTTTGACAAAAGAGATAACACCCCCCCATTACGTCATGCTTCAGAAATGTGAAAAATGGTCCGTTTTCAAATGTTTTATTTTTGAACGTCAGTTCACATTTGTAGGTTGATCATCAGTGTTAGAGCTAAAATTAGCATGTTTAAAGGTATTTTCATGCTTCCAGGGGCTCGGGAAGTGAATTTAATACTATTTGGAGGCATTTAATGTTCAAGCAAAAACGACTGATTTTTGACAAAAGAGATAACACCCCCCCATTACATCATGCTTCAGAAATGTGAAAAATGGTCCGTTTTCAAATGTTTTATTTTTGAACGTCAGTTCACATTTGTAGGTTGATCATCAGTGTTAGAGCTAAAATTAGCATGTTTAAAGTGATTTTCATGCTTCCAGGGGCCCTAAACACAAGATTAATGGAATGGTTAAAAGTGCATGAAAATGGCCAATTTACTCACTCTGAGTTCTCAAAAAGGGTTTCTTCGCCCCGGGAAGTTAATTAAATACCATTTGGAGGCTTTGAATGTTCAAGCAAAAACGGCTGATTTTCGACAAAAGAGATAACACCCCCCCATTACGTCATGCTTCAGAAATGTGGAAAATGGTCCGTTTTCAAATGTTTTATTTTTGAACGTCAGTTCACATTTGTAGGTGGATCATCAGTGTTAGAGCTAAAATTAGCATGTTTAAAGTGATTTTCATGCTTCCAGGGGCTCAGGAAGTGAATTAAATACTATTTGGAGGAATTTAATGTTCAAGCAAAAACGGCTGATTTTTGACAAAAGAGATAACACCCCCCCATTACATCATGCTTCAGAAATGTGAAAAATGGTCCGTTTTCAAATGTTTTATTTTTGAACGTCAGTTCACATTTGTAGGTTGATCATCAGTGTTAGAGCTAAAATTAGTATGTTTAAAGTGATTTTCATGCTTCCAGGGGCCCTAAACACAAGATTTACGGAATGGTTAAAAGTGCATGAAAATGGCCAATTTACTCACTCTGAGTTCTCAAAAAGGGTTTCTTCACCCCGGGAAGTTAATTAAATACCATTTGAAGGCATTAAATGTTCAAGCAAAAACGGCTGATTTTCGACAAAAGAGATAACACCCCCCCCATTACGTCATGCTTCAGAAATGTGGAAAATGGTCCGTTTTCAAATGTTTTATTTTTGAATGTCAGTTCACATTTGTAGGTGGATCATCAGTGTTAGAGGTAAAATTAGCATGTTTAACCCTTTCGATGCTGATGACGAGCTCAGCTCGTCATCACCCACGGGTGTCGTGTGCTGATGACGAGCTGAGCTCGTCATAGTGCCACTAAAATGGCATTTTCCAGCACTGGGGGGGAAAACGCCCATCAGCCATGTGGTTAAAGTGATTTTCATGCTTCCAGGGGCTCGGGAAGTGAATTAAATACTATTTGGAGGCATTTAATGTTCAAGCAAAAATGGCTGATTTTTGACAAAAGAGATAACACCCCCCCATTACGTCATGCTTCAGAAATGTGGAAAATGGTCCGTTTTCAAATGTTTTATTTTTGAACGTCAGTTCACATTTGTAGGTGAATCATCAGTGTTAGAGCTAAAATTAGCATGTTTAAAGTGATTTTCATGCTTCCAGGGGCTCGGGAAGTGAATTAAATACTATTTGGAGGAATTTAATGTTCAAGCAAAAACGGCTGATTTTTGACAAAAGAGATAACACCCCCCCATTACGTCATGCTTCAGAAATGTGAAAAATGGTCCGTTTTCAAATGTTTTATTTTTGAACGTCAGTTCACATTTGTAGGTTGATCATCAGTGTTAGAGCTAAAATTAGCATGTTTAAAGGTATTTTCATGCTTCCAGGGGCTCGGGAAGTGAATTTAATACTATTTGGAGGCATTTAATGTTCAAGCAAAAACGGCTGATTTTTGACAAAAGAGATAACACCCCCCCCATTACGTCATGCTTCAGAAATGTGGAAAATGGTCCGTTTTCAAATGTTTTATTTTTGAACGTCAGTTCACATTTGTAGGTTGATCATCAGTGTTAGAGCTAAAATTAGCATGTTTAAAGTGATTTTCATGCTTCCAGGGGCCCTAAACACAAGATTAATGGAATGGTTAAAAGTGCATAACAAAATGGCCAATTTACTCACTCTGAGTTCTCAAAAAGGGTTTCTTCGCCCCGGGAAGTTAATTAAATACCATTTGGAGGCTTTGAATGTTCAAGCAAAAACGGCTGATTTTCGACAAAAGAGATAACACCCCCCCATTACGTCATGCTTCAGAAATGTGGAAAATGGTCCGTTTTCAAATGTTTTATTTTTGAACGTCAGTTCACATTTGTAGGTGGATCATCAGTGTTAGAGCTAAAATTAGCATGTTTAAAGTGATTTTCATGCTTCCAGGGGCTCAGGAAGTGAATTAAATACTATTTGGAGGAATTTAATGTTCAAGCAAAAACGGCTGATTTTTGACAAAAGAGATAACACCCCCCCATTACGTCATGCTTCAGAAATGTGAAAAATGGTCCGTTTTCAAATGTTTTATTTTTGAACGTCAGTTCACATTTGTAGGTTGATCATCAGTGTTAGAGCTAAAATTAGTATGTTTAAAGTGATTTTCATGCTTCCAGGGGCCCTAAACACAAGATTTACGGAATGGTTAAAAGTGCATGAAAATGGCCAATTTACTCACTCTGAGTTCTCAAAAAGGGTTTCTGCACCCCGGGAAGTTAATTAAATACCATTTGGAGGCATTTAATGTTCAAGCAAAAACGGCTGATTTTCGACGAAAGAGATAACACCCCCCCATTACGTCATGCTTCAGAAATGTGGTAAATGATCCGTTTTCAAATGTTTTATTTTTGAACGTCAGTTCACATTTGTAGGTGGATCATCAGTGTTAGAGCTAAAATTAGCATGTTTAAAGGGATTTTCATGCTTCCAGGAGCTCGGGAAGTGAATTAAATACTATTTGGAGGCATTTAATGTTCAAGCAAAAACAGCTGATTTTTGACAAAAGAGATAACACCCCCCATTACGTCATGCTTCAGAAATGTGGAAAATGGTCCGTTTTCAAATGTTTTATTTTTGAACGTCAGTTCACATTTGTAGGTTGATCATCAGTGTTAGAGCTAAAATTAGCATGTTTAAAGTGATTTTCATGCTTCCAGGGGCCCTAAACACAAGATTTATGGAATGGTTAAAAGTGCATGAAAATGGCCAATTTACTCACTCTGAGTTCTCAAAAAGGGTTTCTTCACCCCGGGAAGTTAATTAAATACCATTTGGAGGCATTTAATGTTCAAGCAAAAACGGCTGATTTTCGACAAAAGAGATAACACCCCCCCATTACGTCATGCTTCAGAAATGTGGAGAATGGTCTGTTTTCAAATGTTTTATTTTTGAACGTCAGTTCACATTTGTAGGTGGATCATCAGTGTTATAGCTAAAATTAGCATGTTTAAAGTGATTTTCATGCTTCCAGGGGCTCGGGAAGTGAATTAAATACTATTTGGAGGCATTTAATGTTCAATCAAAAACAGCTGATTTTTGACAAAAGAGATAACACCCCCCCATTACGTCATGCTTCAGAAATGTGGAAAATGGTCCGTTTTCAAATGTTTTATTTTTGAACGTCAGTTCACATTTGTAGGTTGATCATCAGTGTTAGAGCTAAAATTAGCATGTTTAAAGTGATTTTCATGCTTCCAGGGGCTCGGGAAGTGAATTAAATACTATTTGGAGGCATTTAATGTTCAAGCAAAAATGGCTGATTTTTGACAAAAGAGATAACACCCCCCCATTACGTCATGCTTCAGAAATGTGGAAAATGGTCCGTTTTCAAATGTTTTATTTTTGAACGTCAGTTCACATTTGTAGGTGAATCATCAGTGTTAGAGCTAACATTAGCATGTTTAAAGTGATTTTCATGCTTCCAGGGGCCCTAAACACAAGATTTATGGAATGGTTAAAAGTGCATGAAAATGGACAATTTACTCACTCTGAGTTCTCAAAAAGGGTTTCTTCACCCCGGGAAGTTAATTAAATACCATTTGGAGGCATTTAATGTTCAAGCAAAAACTGCTGATTTTTGACAAAAGAGATAACACCCCCCCATTACGTCATGCTTCAGAAATGTGGAAAATGGTCAGTTTTCAAATGTTTTATTTTTGAATGTCAGTTCACATTTGTAGGTGGATCATCAGTGTTAGAGCTAAAATTAGCATGTTTAAAGTGATTTTCATGCTTCCAGGGGCTCGGGAAGTGAATTAAATACTATTTGGAGGAATTTAATGTTCAAGCAAAAACGGCTGATTTTTGACAAAAGAGATAACACCCCCCCATTACGTCATGCTTCAGAAATGTGAAAAATGGTCCGTTTTCAAATGTTTTATTTTTGAACGTCAGTTCACATTTGTAGGTTGAATATCAGTGTTAGAGCTAAAATTAGCATGTTTAAAGGTATTTTCATGCTTCCAGGGGCTCGGGAAGTGAATTAAATACTATTTGGAGGCATTTAATGTTCAAGCAAAAACGGCTGATTTTAGACAAAAGAGATAACACCCCCCCATTACGTCATGCTTCAGAAATGTGGAAAATGGTCCGTTTTCAAATGTTTTATTTTTGAACGTCAGTTCACATTTGTAGGTTGATCATCAGTGTTAGAGCTAAAATTAGCATGTTTAAAGTGATTTTCATGCTTCCAGGGGCCCTAAACACAAGATTAATGGAATGGTTAAAAGTGCATGAAAATGGCCAATTTACTCACTCTGAGTTCTCAAAAAGGGTTTCTTCGCCCCGGGAAGTTAATTAAATACCATTTGGAGGCATTTAATATTCAAGCAAAAACGGCTGATTTTCGACAAAAGAGATAACACCCCCCCATTACATCATGCTTCAGAAATGTGGAAAATGGTCCGTTTTCAAATGTTTTATTTTTGAACGTCAGTTCACATTTGTAGGTGGATCATCAGTGTTAGAGCTAAAATTAGCATGTTTAAAGTGATTTTCATGCTTCCAGGGGCTCGGGAAGTGAATTACATACTATTTGGAGGCATTTAATGTTCAAGCAAAAACGGCTGATTTTTGACAAAAGAGATAACACCCCCCCATTACGTCATGCTTCAGAAATGTTGAAAATGGTCCGTTTTCAAATGTTTTATTTTTGAACGTCAGTTCACATTTGTAGGTTGATCATCAGTGTTAGAGCTAAAATTAGCATGTTTAAAGTGATTTTCATGCTTCCAGGGGCCCTAAACACAAGAATTATGGAATGGTTAAAAGTGCATGAAAATGGCTAATTTACTCACTCTGAGTTCTCAAAAAGGGTTTCTTCACCCCGGGAAGTTAATTAAATACCATTTGAAGGCATTTAATGTTCAAGCAAAAACGGCTGATTTTCGACAAAAGAGATAACACCCCCCCATTACGTCATGCTTCAGAAATGTGGAAAATGGTCCGTTTTCAAATGTTTTATTTTTGAATGTCAGTTCACATTTGTAGGTGGATCATCAGTGTTAGAGGTAAAATTAGCATGTTTAACCCTTTCGATGCTGATGACGAGCTCAGCTCGTCATCAGCCACGGGTGTCGTGTGCTGATGACGAGCTGAGCTCGTCATAGTGCCACTAAAATGGCATTTTCCAGCACTGGGGGGAAAAACGCCCAGCAGCCATGTGGTTAAAGTGATTTTCATGCTTCCAGGGGCTCGGGAAGTGAATTAAATACTATTTGGAGGCATTTAATGTTCAAGCAAAAACAGCTGATTTTTGACAAAAGAGATAACACCCCCCATTACGTCATGCTTCAGAAATGTGGAAAATGGTCAGTTTTCAAATGTTTTATTTTTGAACGTCAGTTCACATTTGTAGGTTGATCATCAGTGTTAGAGCTAAAATTAGCATGTTTAAAGTGATTTTCATGCTTCCAGGGGCCCTAAACACAAGATTTATGGAATGGTTAAAAGTGCATGAAAATGGCCAATTTACTCACTCTGAGTTCTCAAAAAGGGTTTCTTCACCCCGGGAAGTTAATTAAATACCATTTGGAGGCATTTAATGTTCAAGCAAAAACGGCTGATTTTCGACAAAAGAGATAACACCCCCCCATTACGTCATGCTTCAGAAATGTGGAGAATGGTCTGTTTTCAAATGTTTTATTTTTGAACGTCAGTTCACATTTGTAGGTGGATCATCAGTGTTAGAGCTAAAATTAGCATGTTTAAAGTGATTTTCATGCTTCCAGGGGCTCGGGAAGTGAATTAAATACTATTTGGAGGCATTTAATGTTCAATCAAAAACAGCTGATTTTTGACAAAAGAGATAACACCCCCCCATTACGTCATGCTTCAGAAATGTGGAAAATGGTCCGTTTTCAAATGTTTTATTTTTGAACGTCAGTTCACATTTGTAGGTGAATCATCAGTGTTAGAGCTAAAATTAGCATGTTTAAAGTGATTTTCATGCTTCCAGGGGCCCTAAACACAAGATTTATGGAATGGTTAAAAGTGCATGAAAATGGCCAATTTACTCACTCTGAGTTCTCAAAAAGGGTTTCTTCACCCCGGGAAGTTAATTAAATACCATTTGGAGGCATTTAATGTTCAAGCAAAAACTGCTGATTTTTGACAAAAGAGATAACACCCCCCATTACGTCATGCTTCAGAAATGATGAAAATGGTCAGTTTTCAAATGTTTTATTTTTGAATGTCAGTTCACATTTGTAGGTGGATCATCAGTGTTAGAGCTAAAATTAGCATGTTTAAAGTGATTTTCATGTTTCCAGGGGCTCGGGAAGTGAATTAAATACTATTTGGAGGAATTTAATGTTCCAGCAAAAACGGCTGATTTTTGACAAAAGAGATAACACCCCCCCATTACGTCATGCTTCAGAAATGTGAAAAATGGTCCGTTTTCAAATGTTTTATTTTTGAACGTCAGTTCACATTTGTAGGTTGATCATCAGTGTTAGAGCTAAAATTAGCATGTTTAAAGGTATTTTCATGCTTCCAGGGGCTCGGGAAGTGAATTTAATACTATTTGGAGGCATTTAATGTTCAAGCAAAAACGACTGATTTTTGACAAAAGAGATAACACCCCCCCATTACATCATGCTTCAGAAATGTGAAAAATGGTCCGTTTTCAAATGTTTTATTTTTGAACGTCAGTTCACATTTGTAGGTTGATCATCAGTGTTAGAGCTAAAATTAGCATGTTTAAAGTGATTTTCATGCTTCCAGGGGCCCTAAACACAAGATTAATGGAATGGTTAAAAGTGCATGAAAATGGCCAATTTACTCACTCTGAGTTCTCAAAAAGGGTTTCTTCGCCCCGGGAAGTTAATTAAATACCATTTGGAGGCTTTGAATGTTCAAGCAAAAACGGCTGATTTTCGACAAAAGAGATAACACCCCCCCATTACGTCATGCTTCAGAAATGTGGAAAATGGTCCGTTTTCAAATGTTTTATTTTTGAACGTCAGTTCACATTTGTAGGTGGATCATCAGTGTTAGAGCTAAAATTAGCATGTTTAAAGTGATTTTCATGCTTCCAGGGGCTCAGGAAGTGAATTAAATACTATTTGGAGGAATTTAATGTTCAAGCAAAAACGGCTGATTTTTGACAAAAGAGATAACACCCCCCCATTACATCATGCTTCAGAAATGTGAAAAATGGTCCGTTTTCAAATGTTTTATTTTTGAACGTCAGTTCACATTTGTAGGTTGATCATCAGTGTTAGAGCTAAAATTAGTATGTTTAAAGTGATTTTCATGCTTCCGGGGGCCCTAAACACAAGATTTACGGAATGGTTAAAAGTGCATGAAAATGGCCAATTTACTCACTCTGAGTTCTCAAAAAGGGTTTCTGCACCCCGGGAAGTTAATTAAATACCATTTGGAGGCATTTAATGTTCAAGCAAAAACGGCCGATTTTCGACAAAAGAGATAACACCCCCCCATTACGTCATGCTTCAGAAATGTGGAAAATGATCCGTTTTCAAATGTTTTATTTTTGAACGTCAGTTCACATTTGTAGGTGGATCATCAGTGTTAGAGCTAAAATTAGCATGTTTAAAGGGATTTTCATGCTTCCAGGAGCTCGGGAAGTGAATTAAATACTATTTGGAGGCATTTAATGTTCAAGCAAAAACAGCTGATTTTTGACAAAAGAGATAACACCCCCCATTACGTCATGCTTCAGAAATGTGGAAAATGGTCCGTTTTCAAATGTTTTATTTTTGAACGTCAGTTCACATTTGTAGGTTGATCATCAGTGTTAGAGCTAAAATTAGCATGTTTAAAGTGATTTTCATGCTTCCAGGGGCCCTAAACACAAGATTTATGGAATGGTTAAAAGTGCATGAAAATGGCCAATTTACTCACTCTGAGTTCTCAAAAAGGATTTCTTCACCCCGGGAAGTTAAATAAATACCATTTGGAGGCATTTAATGTTCAAGCAAAAATGGCTGATTTTCGACAAAAGAGATAACACCCCCCCCATTACGTCATGCTTCAGAAATGTGGAGAATGGTCCGTTTTCAAATGTTTTATTTTTGAACGTCAGTTCACATTTGTAGGTGGATCATCAGTGTTAGAGCTAAAATTAGCATGTTTAAAGTGATTTTCATGCTTCCAAGGGCTCGGGAAGTGAATTAAATACTATTTGGAGGCATTTAATGTTCAATCAAAAACGGCTGATTTTTGACAAAAGAGATAACACCCCCCCATTACGTCATGCTTCAGAAATGTGGAAAATGGTCCGTTTTCAAATGTTTTATTTTTGAACGTCAGTTCACATTTGTAGGTTGATCATCAGTGTTAGAGCTAAAATTAGCATGTTTAAAGTGATTTTCATGCTTCCAGGGGCTCGGGAAGTGAATTAAATACTATTTGGAGGCATTTAATGTTCAAGCAAAAATGGCTGATTTTTGACAAAAGAGATAACACCCCCCCATTACGTCATGCTTCAGAAATGTGGAAAATGGTCCGTTTTCAAATGTTTTATTTTTGAACGTCAGTTCACATTTGTAGGTGAATCATCAGTGTTAGAGCTAAAATTAGCATGTTTAAAGTGATTTTCATGCTTCCAGGGGCCCTAAACACAAGATTTATGGAATGGTTAAAAGTGCATGAAAATGGCCAATTTACTCACTCTGAGTTCTCAAAAAGGGTTTCTTCACCCCGGGAAGTTAATTAAATACCATTTGGAGGCATTTAATGTTCAAGCAAAAACGGCTGATTTTTGACAAAAGAGATAACACCCCCCATTACGTCATGCTTCAGAAATGTGGAAAATGGTCCGTTTTCAAATGTTTTATTTTTGAATGTCAGTTCACATTTGTAGGTTGATCATCAGTGTTAGAGCTAAAATTAGCATGTTTAAAGTGATTTTCATGCTTCCAGGGGCCCTAAACACAAGATTTATGGAATGGTTAAAAGTGCATGAAAATGGCCAATTTACTCACTCTGAGTTCTCAAAAAGGGTTTCTTCACCCCGGGAAGTTAATTAAATACCATTTGGAGGCATTTAATGTTCAAGCAAAAACGGCTGATTTTCGACAAAAGAGATAACACCCCCCCATTACGTCATGCTTCAGAAATGTGGAAAATGATCCGTTTTCAAATGTTTTATTTTTGAACGTCAGTTCACATTTGTAGGTGGATCATCAGTGTTAGAGCTAAAATTAGCATG
Organism: Lissotriton vulgaris; assembly: GCF_964263255.1. Taxonomy (NCBI): domain Eukaryota; kingdom Metazoa; phylum Chordata; class Amphibia; order Caudata; family Salamandridae; genus Lissotriton; species Lissotriton vulgaris. The sequence goes on along the minus strand of NW_028251597.1, from coordinate 43,974 downwards.
TTTAAAGTGATTTTCATGCTTCCAGGGGCTCGGGAAGTGAATTACATACTATTTGGAGGCATTTAATGTTCAAGCAAAAACGGCTGATTTTTGACAAAAGAGATAACACCCCCCCATTACGTCATGCTTCAGAAATGTGGAAAATGGTCCGTTTTCAAATGTTTTATTTTTGAACGTCAGTTCACATTTGTAGGTTGATCATCAGTGTTAGAGCTAAAATTAGCATGTTTAAAGTGATTTTCATGCTTCCAGGGGCCCTAAACACAAGATTTATGGAATGGTTAAAAGTGCATGAAAATGGCCAATTTACTCACTCTGAGTTCTCAAAAAGGGTTTCTTCACCCCGGGAAGTTAATTAAATACCATTTGAAGGCATTTAATGTTCAAGCAAAAACGGCTGATTTTCGACAAAAGAGATAACACCCCCCCATTACGTCATGCTTCAGAAATGTGGAAAATGGTCCGTTTTCAAATTTTTTATTTTTGAATGTCAGTTCACATTTGTAGGTGGATCATCAGTGTTAGAGGTAAAATTAGCATGTTTAACCCTTTCGATGCTGATGACGAGCTCAGCTCGTCATCACCCACGGGTGTCGTGTGCTGATGACGAGCTGAGCTCGTCATAGTGCCACTAAAATGGCATTTTCCAGCACTGGGGGGGAAAACGCCCAGCAGCCATGTGGTTAAAGTGATTTTCATGCTTCCAGGGGCTCGGGAAGTGAATTAAATACTATTTGGAGGAATTTAATGTTCAAGCAAAAACGGCTGATTTTTGACAAAAGAGATAACACCCCCCATTACGTCATGCTTCAGAAATGTGAAAAATGGTCCGTTTTCAAATGTTTTATTTTTGAACGTCAGTTCACATTTGTAGGTTGATCATCAGTGTTAGAGCTAAAATTAGCATGTTTAAAGTGATTTTCATGCTACCAGGGGCCCTAAACACAAGATTTATGGAATGGTTAAAAGTGCATGAAAATGGCCAATTTACTCACTCTGAGTTCTCAAAAAGGATTTCTTCACCCCGGGAAGTTAATTAAATACCATTTGGAGGCTTTGAATGTTCAAGCAAAAACGGCTGATTTTCGACGAAAGAGATAACACCCCCCCATTACGTCATGCTTCAGAAATGTGGAAAATGGTCCGTTTTCAAATGTTTTATTTTTGAACGTCAGTTCACATTTGTAGGTGGATCATCAGTGTTAGAGCTAAAATTAGCATGTTTAAAGTGATTTTCATGCTTCCAGGGGCTCAGGAAGTGAATTAAATACTATTTGGAGGAATTTAATGTTCAAGCAAAAACGGCTGATTTTTGACAAAAGAGATAACACCCCCCCATTACGTCATGCTTCAGAAATGTGAAAAATGGTCCGTTTTCAAATGTTTTATTTTTGAACGTCAGTTCACATTTGTAGGTTGATCATCAGTGTTAGAGCTAAAATTAGTATGTTTAAAGTGATTTTCATGCTTCCAGGGGCCCTAAACACAAGATTTACGGAATGGTTAAAAGTGCATGAAAATGGCCAATTTACTCACTCTGAGTTCTCAAAAAGGGTTTCTTCACCCCGGGAAGTTAATTAAATACCATTTGGAGGCATTTAATGTTCAAGCAAAAACGGCTGATTTTCGACAAAAGAGATAACACCCCCCCATTACGTCATGCTTCAGAAATGTGGAAAATGATCCGTTTTCAAATGTTTTATTTTTGAACGTCAGTTCACATTTGTAGGTGGATCATCAGTGTTAGAGCTAAAATTAGCATGTTTAAAGGGATTTTCATGCTTCCAGGAGCTCGGGAAGTGAATTAAATACTATTTGGAGGCATTTAATGTTCAAGCAAAAACAGCTGATTTTTGACAAAAGAGATAACACCCCCCATTACGTCATGCTTCAGAAATGTGGAAAATGGTCCGTTTTCAAATGTTTTATTTTTGAACGTCAGTTCACATTTGTAGGTTGATCATCAGTGTTAGAGCTAAAATTAGCATGTTTAAAGTGATTTTCATGCTTCCAGGGGCCCTAAACACAAGATTTATGGAATGGTTAAAAGTGCATGAAAATGGCCAATTTACTCACTCTGAGTTCTCAAAAAGGGTTTCTTCACCCCGGGAAGTTAATTAAATACCATTTGGAGGCATTTAATGTTCAAGCAAAAACGGCTGATTTTCGACAAAAGAGATAACACCCCCCCATTACGTCATGCTTCAGAAATGTGGAGAATGGTCCGTTTTCAAATGTTTTATTTTTGAACGTCAGTTCACATTTGTAGGTGGATCATCAGTGTTAGAGCTAAAATTAGCATGTTTAAAGTGATTTTCATGCTTCCAGGGGCTCGGGAAGTGAATTAAATACTATTTGGAGGCATTTAATGTTCAATCAAAAACAGCTGATTTTTGACAAAAGAGATAACACCCCCCCCATTACGTCATGCTTCAGAAATGTGGAAAATGGTCCGTTTTCAAATGTTTTATTTTTGAACGTCAGTTCACATTTGTAGGTTGATCATCAGTGTTAGAGCTAAAATTAGCATGTTTAAAGTGATTTTCATGCTTCCAGGGGCTCGGGAAGTGAATTAAATACTATTTGGAGGCATTTAATGTTCAAGCAAAAATGGCTGATTTTTGACAAAAGAGATAACACCCCACCATTACGTCATGCTTCAGAAATGTGGAAAATGGTCCGTTTCCAAATGTTTTATTTTTGAACGTCAGTTCACATTTGTAGGTGAATCATCAGTGTTAGAGCTAAAATTAGCATGTTTAAAGTGATTTTCATGCTTCCAGGGGCCCTAAACACAAGATTTATGGAATGGTTAAAAGTGCATGAAAATGGCCAATTTACTCACTCTGAGTTCTCAAAAAGGGTTTCTTCACCCCGGGAAGTTAATTAAATACCATTTGGAGGCATTTAATGTTCAAGCAAAAACGGCTGATTTTCGACAAAAGAGATAACACCCCCCCATTACGTCATGCTTCAGAAATGTGGAGAATGGTCCGTTTTCAAATGTTTTATTTTTGAACGTCAGTTCACATTTGTAGGTGGATCATCAGTGTTAGAGCTAAAATTAGCATGTTTAAAGTGATTTTCATGCTTCCAGGGGCTCGGGAAGTGAATTAAATACTATTTGGAGGCATTTAATGTTCAAGCAAAAACGGCTGATTTTTGACAAAAGAGATAACACCCCCCCATTACGTCATGCTTCAGAAATGTGGAAAATGGTCCGTTTTCAAATGTTTTATTTTTGAACGTCAGTTCACATTTGTAGGTTGATCATCAGTGTTAGAGCTAAAATTAGCATGTTTAAAGTGATTTTCATGCTTCCAGGGGCCCTAAACACAAGATTAATGGAATGGTTAAAAGTGCATGAAAATGGCCAATTTACTCACTCTGAGTTCTCAAAAAGGGTTTCTTCGCCCCGGGAAGTTAATTAAATACCATTTGGAGGCATTTAATATTCAAGCAAAAACGGCTGATTTTCGACAAAAGAGATAACACCCCCCCATTACATCATGCTTCAGAAATGTGGAAAATGGTCCGTTTTCAAATGTTTTATTTTTGAACGTCAGTTCACATTTGTAGGTGGATCATCAGTGTTAGAGCTAAAATTAGCATGTTTAAAGTGATTTTCATGCTTCCAGGGGCTCGGGAAGTGAATTACATACTATTTGGAGGCATTTAATGTTCAAGCAAAAACGGCTGATTTTTGACAAAAGAGATAACACCCCCCCATTACGCCATGCTTCAGAAATGTGGAAAATGGTCCGTTTTCAAATGTTTTATTTTTGAACGTCAGTTCACATTTGTAGGTTGATCATCAGTGTTAGAGCTAAAATTAGCATGTTTAAAGTGATTTTCATGCTTCCAGGGGCCCTAAACACAAGAATTATGGAATGGTTAAAAGTGCATGAAAATGGCCAATTTACTCACTCTGAGTTCTCAAAAAGGGTTTCTTCACCCCGGGAAGTTAATTAAATACCATTTGAAGGCATTAAATGTTCAAGCAAAAACGGCTGATTTTCGACAAAAGAGATAACACCCCCCCCATTACGTCATGCTTCAGAAATGTGGAAAATGGTCCGTTTTCAAATGTTTTATTTTTGAATGTCAGTTCACATTTGTAGGTGGATCATCAGTGTTAGAGGTAAAATTAGCATGTTTAACCCTTTCGATGCTGATGACGAGCTCAGCTCGTCATCACCCACGGGTGTCGTGTGCTGATGACGAGCTGAGCTCGTCATAGTGCCACTAAAATGGCATTTTCCAGCACTGGGGGGGAAAACGCCCATCAGCCATGTGGTTAAAGTGATTTTCATGCTTCCAGGGGCTCGGGAAGTGAATTAAATACTATTTGGAGGCATTTAATGTTCAAGCAAAAATGGCTGATTTTTGACAAAAGAGATAACACCCCCCCATTACGTCATGCTTCAGAAATGTGGAAAATGGTCCGTTTTCAAATGTTTTATTTTTGAACGTCAGTTCACATTTGTAGGTGAATCATCAGTGTTAGAGCTAAAATTAGCATGTTTAAAGTGATTTTCATGCTTCCAGGGGCTCGGGAAGTGAATTAAATACTATTTGGAGGAATTTAATGTTCAAGCAAAAACGGCTGATTTTTGACAAAAGAGATAACACCCCCCCATTACGTCATGCTTCAGAAATGTGAAAAATGGTCCGTTTTCAAATGTTTTATTTTTGAACGTCAGTTCACATTTGTAGGTTGATCATCAGTGTTAGAGCTAAAATTAGCATGTTTAAAGGTATTTTCATGCTTCCAGGGGCTCGGGAAGTGAATTTAATACTATTTGGAGGCATTTAATGTTCAAGCAAAAACGGCTGATTTTTGACAAAAGAGATAACACCCCCCCCATTACGTCATGCTTCAGAAATGTGGAAAATGGTCCGTTTTCAAATGTTTTATTTTTGAACGTCAGTTCACATTTGTAGGTTGATCATCAGTGTTAGAGCTAAAATTAGCATGTTTAAAGTGATTTTCATGCTTCCAGGGGCCCTAAACACAAGATTAATGGAATGGTTAAAAGTGCATAACAAAATGGCCAATTTACTCACTCTGAGTTCTCAAAAAGGGTTTCTTCGCCCCGGGAAGTTAATTAAATACCATTTGGAGGCTTTGAATGTTCAAGCAAAAACGGCTGATTTTCGACAAAAGAGATAACACCCCCCCATTACGTCATGCTTCAGAAATGTGGAAAATGGTCCGTTTTCAAATGTTTTATTTTTGAACGTCAGTTCACATTTGTAGGTGGATCATCAGTGTTAGAGCTAAAATTAGCATGTTTAAAGTGATTTTCATGCTTCCAGGGGCTCAGGAAGTGAATTAAATACTATTTGGAGGAATTTAATGTTCAAGCAAAAACGGCTGATTTTTGACAAAAGAGATAACACCCCCCCATTACGTCATGCTTCAGAAATGTGAAAAATGGTCCGTTTTCAAATGTTTTATTTTTGAACGTCAGTTCACATTTGTAGGTTGATCATCAGTGTTAGAGCTAAAATTAGTATGTTTAAAGTGATTTTCATGCTTCCAGGGGCCCTAAACACAAGATTTACGGAATGGTTAAAAGTGCATGAAAATGGCCAATTTACTCACTCTGAGTTCTCAAAAAGGGTTTCTGCACCCCGGGAAGTTAATTAAATACCATTTGGAGGCATTTAATGTTCAAGCAAAAACGGCTGATTTTCGACGAAAGAGATAACACCCCCCCATTACGTCATGCTTCAGAAATGTGGTAAATGATCCGTTTTCAAATGTTTTATTTTTGAACGTCAGTTCACATTTGTAGGTGGATCATCAGTGTTAGAGCTAAAATTAGCATGTTTAAAGGGATTTTCATGCTTCCAGGAGCTCGGGAAGTGAATTAAATACTATTTGGAGGCATTTAATGTTCAAGCAAAAACAGCTGATTTTTGACAAAAGAGATAACACCCCCCATTACGTCATGCTTCAGAAATGTGGAAAATGGTCCGTTTTCAAATGTTTTATTTTTGAACGTCAGTTCACATTTGTAGGTTGATCATCAGTGTTAGAGCTAAAATTAGCATGTTTAAAGTGATTTTCATGCTTCCAGGGGCCCTAAACACAAGATTTATGGAATGGTTAAAAGTGCATGAAAATGGCCAATTTACTCACTCTGAGTTCTCAAAAAGGGTTTCTTCACCCCGGGAAGTTAATTAAATACCATTTGGAGGCATTTAATGTTCAAGCAAAAACGGCTGATTTTCGACAAAAGAGATAACACCCCCCCATTACGTCATGCTTCAGAAATGTGGAGAATGGTCTGTTTTCAAATGTTTTATTTTTGAACGTCAGTTCACATTTGTAGGTGGATCATCAGTGTTATAGCTAAAATTAGCATGTTTAAAGTGATTTTCATGCTTCCAGGGGCTCGGGAAGTGAATTAAATACTATTTGGAGGCATTTAATGTTCAATCAAAAACAGCTGATTTTTGACAAAAGAGATAACACCCCCCCATTACGTCATGCTTCAGAAATGTGGAAAATGGTCCGTTTTCAAATGTTTTATTTTTGAACGTCAGTTCACATTTGTAGGTTGATCATCAGTGTTAGAGCTAAAATTAGCATGTTTAAAGTGATTTTCATGCTTCCAGGGGCTCGGGAAGTGAATTAAATACTATTTGGAGGCATTTAATGTTCAAGCAAAAATGGCTGATTTTTGACAAAAGAGATAACACCCCCCCATTACGTCATGCTTCAGAAATGTGGAAAATGGTCCGTTTTCAAATGTTTTATTTTTGAACGTCAGTTCACATTTGTAGGTGAATCATCAGTGTTAGAGCTAACATTAGCATGTTTAAAGTGATTTTCATGCTTCCAGGGGCCCTAAACACAAGATTTATGGAATGGTTAAAAGTGCATGAAAATGGACAATTTACTCACTCTGAGTTCTCAAAAAGGGTTTCTTCACCCCGGGAAGTTAATTAAATACCATTTGGAGGCATTTAATGTTCAAGCAAAAACTGCTGATTTTTGACAAAAGAGATAACACCCCCCCATTACGTCATGCTTCAGAAATGTGGAAAATGGTCAGTTTTCAAATGTTTTATTTTTGAATGTCAGTTCACATTTGTAGGTGGATCATCAGTGTTAGAGCTAAAATTAGCATGTTTAAAGTGATTTTCATGCTTCCAGGGGCTCGGGAAGTGAATTAAATACTATTTGGAGGAATTTAATGTTCAAGCAAAAACGGCTGATTTTTGACAAAAGAGATAACACCCCCCCATTACGTCATGCTTCAGAAATGTGAAAAATGGTCCGTTTTCAAATGTTTTATTTTTGAACGTCAGTTCACATTTGTAGGTTGAATATCAGTGTTAGAGCTAAAATTAGCATGTTTAAAGGTATTTTCATGCTTCCAGGGGCTCGGGAAGTGAATTAAATACTATTTGGAGGCATTTAATGTTCAAGCAAAAACGGCTGATTTTAGACAAAAGAGATAACACCCCCCCATTACGTCATGCTTCAGAAATGTGGAAAATGGTCCGTTTTCAAATGTTTTATTTTTGAACGTCAGTTCACATTTGTAGGTTGATCATCAGTGTTAGAGCTAAAATTAGCATGTTTAAAGTGATTTTCATGCTTCCAGGGGCCCTAAACACAAGATTAATGGAATGGTTAAAAGTGCATGAAAATGGCCAATTTACTCACTCTGAGTTCTCAAAAAGGGTTTCTTCGCCCCGGGAAGTTAATTAAATACCATTTGGAGGCATTTAATATTCAAGCAAAAACGGCTGATTTTCGACAAAAGAGATAACACCCCCCCATTACATCATGCTTCAGAAATGTGGAAAATGGTCCGTTTTCAAATGTTTTATTTTTGAACGTCAGTTCACATTTGTAGGTGGATCATCAGTGTTAGAGCTAAAATTAGCATGTTTAAAGTGATTTTCATGCTTCCAGGGGCTCGGGAAGTGAATTACATACTATTTGGAGGCATTTAATGTTCAAGCAAAAACGGCTGATTTTTGACAAAAGAGATAACACCCCCCCATTACGTCATGCTTCAGAAATGTTGAAAATGGTCCGTTTTCAAATGTTTTATTTTTGAACGTCAGTTCACATTTGTAGGTTGATCATCAGTGTTAGAGCTAAAATTAGCATGTTTAAAGTGATTTTCATGCTTCCAGGGGCCCTAAACACAAGAATTATGGAATGGTTAAAAGTGCATGAAAATGGCCAATTTACTCACTCTGAGTTCTCAAAAAGGGTTTCTTCACCCCGGGAAGTTAATTAAATACCATTTGAAGGCATTTAATGTTCAAGCAAAAACGGCTGATTTTCGACAAAAGAGATAACACCCCCCCATTACGTCATGCTTCAGAAATGTGGAAAATGGTCCGTTTTCAAATGTTTTATTTTTGAATGTCAGTTCACATTTGTAGGTGGATCATCAGTGTTAGAGGTAAAATTAGCATGTTTAACCCTTTCGATGCTGATGACGAGCTCAGCTCGTCATCAGCCACGGGTGTCGTGTGCTGATGACGAGCTGAGCTCGTCATAGTGCCACTAAAATGGCATTTTCCAGCACTGGGGGGAAAAACGCCCAGCAGCCATGTGGTTAAAGTGATTTTCATGCTTCCAGGGGCTCGGGAAGTGAATTAAATACTATTTGGAGGCATTTAATGTTCAAGCAAAAACAGCTGATTTTTGACAAAAGAGATAACACCCCCCATTACGTCATGCTTCAGAAATGTGGAAAATGGTCAGTTTTCAAATGTTTTATTTTTGAACGTCAGTTCACATTTGTAGGTTGATCATCAGTGTTAGAGCTAAAATTAGCATGTTTAAAGTGATTTTCATGCTTCCAGGGGCCCTAAACACAAGATTTATGGAATGGTTAAAAGTGCATGAAAATGGCCAATTTACTCACTCTGAGTTCTCAAAAAGGGTTTCTTCACCCCGGGAAGTTAATTAAATACCATTTGGAGGCATTTAATGTTCAAGCAAAAACGGCTGATTTTCGACAAAAGAGATAACACCCCCCCATTACGTCATGCTTCAGAAATGTGGAGAATGGTCTGTTTTCAAATGTTTTATTTTTGAACGTCAGTTCACATTTGTAGGTGGATCATCAGTGTTAGAGCTAAAATTAGCATGTTTAAAGTGATTTTCATGCTTCCAGGGGCTCGGGAAGTGAATTAAATACTATTTGGAGGCATTTAATGTTCAATCAAAAACAGCTGATTTTTGACAAAAGAGATAACACCCCCCCATTACGTCATGCTTCAGAAATGTGGAAAATGGTCCGTTTTCAAATGTTTTATTTTTGAACGTCAGTTCACATTTGTAGGTGAATCATCAGTGTTAGAGCTAAAATTAGCATGTTTAAAGTGATTTTCATGCTTCCAGGGGCCCTAAACACAAGATTTATGGAATGGTTAAAAGTGCATGAAAATGGCCAATTTACTCACTCTGAGTTCTCAAAAAGGGTTTCTTCACCCCGGGAAGTTAATTAAATACCATTTGGAGGCATTTAATGTTCAAGCAAAAACTGCTGATTTTTGACAAAAGAGATAACACCCCCCATTACGTCATGCTTCAGAAATGATGAAAATGGTCAGTTTTCAAATGTTTTATTTTTGAATGTCAGTTCACATTTGTAGGTGGATCATCAGTGTTAGAGCTAAAATTAGCATGTTTAAAGTGATTTTCATGTTTCCAGGGGCTCGGGAAGTGAATTAAATACTATTTGGAGGAATTTAATGTTCCAGCAAAAACGGCTGATTTTTGACAAAAGAGATAACACCCCCCCATTACGTCATGCTTCAGAAATGTGAAAAATGGTCCGTTTTCAAATGTTTTATTTTTGAACGTCAGTTCACATTTGTAGGTTGATCATCAGTGTTAGAGCTAAAATTAGCATGTTTAAAGGTATTTTCATGCTTCCAGGGGCTCGGGAAGTGAATTTAATACTATTTGGAGGCATTTAATGTTCAAGCAAAAACGACTGATTTTTGACAAAAGAGATAACACCCCCCCATTACATCATGCTTCAGAAATGTGAAAAATGGTCCGTTTTCAAATGTTTTATTTTTGAACGTCAGTTCACATTTGTAGGTTGATCATCAGTGTTAGAGCTAAAATTAGCATGTTTAAAGTGATTTTCATGCTTCCAGGGGCCCTAAACACAAGATTAATGGAATGGTTAAAAGTGCATGAAAATGGCCAATTTACTCACTCTGAGTTCTCAAAAAGGGTTTCTTCGCCCCGGGAAGTTAATTAAATACCATTTGGAGGCTTTGAATGTTCAAGCAAAAACGGCTGATTTTCGACAAAAGAGATAACACCCCCCCATTACGTCATGCTTCAGAAATGTGGAAAATGGTCCGTTTTCAAATGTTTTATTTTTGAACGTCAGTTCACATTTGTAGGTGGATCATCAGTGTTAGAGCTAAAATTAGCATGTTTAAAGTGATTTTCATGCTTCCAGGGGCTCAGGAAGTGAATTAAATACTATTTGGAGGAATTTAATGTTCAAGCAAAAACGGCTGATTTTTGACAAAAGAGATAACACCCCCCCATTACATCATGCTTCAGAAATGTGAAAAATGGTCCGTTTTCAAATGTTTTATTTTTGAACGTCAGTTCACATTTGTAGGTTGATCATCAGTGTTAGAGCTAAAATTAGTATGTTTAAAGTGATTTTCATGCTTCCAGGGGCCCTAAACACAAGATTTACGGAATGGTTAAAAGTGCATGAAAATGGCCAATTTACTCACTCTGAGTTCTCAAAAAGGGTTTCTGCACCCCGGGAAGTTAATTAAATACCATTTGGAGGCATTTAATGTTCAAGCAAAAACGGCCGATTTTCGACAAAAGAGATAACACCCCCCCATTACGTCATGCTTCAGAAATGTGGAAAATGATCCGTTTTCAAATGTTTTATTTTTGAACGTCAGTTCACATTTGTAGGTGGATCATCAGTGTTAGAGCTAAAATTAGCATGTTTAAAGGGATTTTCATGCTTCCAGGAGCTCGGGAAGTGAATTAAATACTATTTGGAGGCATTTAATGTTCAAGCAAAAACAGCTGATTTTTGACAAAAGAGATAACACCCCCCATTACGTCATGCTTCAGAAATGTGGAAAATGGTCCGTTTTCAAATGTTTTATTTTTGAACGTCAGTTCACATTTGTAGGTTGATCATCAGTGTTAGAGCTAAAATTAGCATGTTTAAAGTGATTTTCATGCTTCCAGGGGCCCTAAACACAAGATTTATGGAATGGTTAAAAGTGCATGAAAATGGCCAATTTACTCACTCTGAGTTCTCAAAAAGGGTTTCTTCACCCCGGGAAGTTAATTAAATACCATTTGGAGGCATTTAATGTTCAAGCAAAAACTGCTGATTTTTGACAAAAGAGATAACACCCCCCCATTACGTCATGCTTCAGAAATGTGGAAAATGGTCAGTTTTCAAATGTTTTATTTTTGAATGTCAGTTCACATTTGTAGGTGGATCATCAGTGTTAGAGCTAAAATTAGCCTGTTTAAAGTGATTTTCATGCTTCCAGGGGCTCGGGAAGTGAATTAAATACTATTTGGAGGAATTTAATGTTCAAGCAAAAACGGCTGATTTTTGACAAAAGAGATAACACCCCCCCATTACGTCATGCTTCAGAAATGTGAAAAATGGTCCGTTTTCAAATGTTTTATTTTTGAACGTCAGTTCACATTTGTAGGTTGATCATCAGTGTTAGAGCTAAAATTAGCATGTTTAAAGGTATTTTCATGCTTCCAGGGGCTCGGGAAGTTAATTAAATACTATTTGGAGGCATTTAATGTTCAAGCAAAAACGGCTGATTTTTGACAAAAGAGATAACACCCCCCCATTACGTCATGCTTCAGAAATGTGGAAAATGGTCCGTTTTCAAATGTTTTATTTTTGAACGTCAGTTCACATTTGTAGGTTGATCATCAGTGTTAGAGCTAAAATTAGCATGTTTAAAGTGATTTTCATGCTTCCAGGGGCCCTAAACACAAGATTTATGGAATGGTTAAAAGTGCATGAAAATGGCCAATTTACTCACTCTGAGTTCTCAAAAAGGGTTTCTTCACCCCGGGAAGTTAATTAAATACCATTTGAAGGCATTTAATGTTCAAGCAAAAACGGCTGATTTTCGACAAAAGAGATAACACCCCCCCATTACGTCATGCTTCAGAAATGTGGAAAATGGTCCGTTTTCAAATGTTTTATTTTTGAATGTCAGTTCACATTTGTAGGTGGATCATCAGTGTTAGAGGTAAAATTAGCATGTTTAACCCTTTCGATGCTGATGACGAGCTCAGCTCGTCATCACCCACGGGTGTCGTGTGCTGATGACGAGCTGAGCTCGTCATAGTGCCACTAAAATGGCATTTTCCAGCACTGGGGGGGAAAACGCCCAGCAGCCATGTGGTTAAAGTGATTTTCATGCTTCCAGGGGCTCGGGAAGTGAATTAAATACTATTTGGAGGAATTTAATGTTCAAGCAAAAACGGCTGATTTTTGACAAAAGAGATAACACCCCCCCCATTACGTCATGCTTCAGAAATGTGAAAAATGGTCCGTTTTCAAATGTTTTATTTTTGAACGTCAGTTCACATTTGTAGGTTGATCATCAGTGTTAGAGCTAAAATTAGCATGTTTAAAGTGATTTTCATGCTACCAGGGGCCCTAAACACAAGATTTATGGAATGGTTAAAAGTGCATGAAAATGGCCAATTTACTCACTCTGAGTTCTCAAAAAGGATTTCTTCACCCCGGGAAGTTAATTAAATACCATTTGGAGGCTTTGAATGTTCAAGCAAAAACGGCTGATTTTCGACAAAAGAGATAACACCCCCCCATTACGTCATGCTTCAGAAATGTGGAAAATGGTCCGTTTTCAAATGTTTTATTTTTGAACGTCAGTTCACATTTGTAGGTGGATCATCAGTGTTAGAGCTAAAATTAGCATGTTTAAAGTGATTTTCATGCTTCCAGGGGCTCAGGAAGTGAATTAAATACTATTTGGAGGAATTTAATGTTCAAGCAAAAACGGCTGATTTTTGACAAAAGAGATAACACCCCCCCATTACGTCATGCTTCAGAAATGTGGAAAATGGTCCGTTTTCAAATGTTTTATTTTTGAACGTCAGTTCACATTTGTAGGTGGATCATCAGTGTTAGAGCTAAAATTAGCATGTTTAAAGTGATTTTCATGCTTCCAGGGGCTCAGGAAGTGAATTAAATACTATTTGGAGGAATTTAATGTTCAAGCAAAAACGGCTGATTTTTGACAAAAGAGATAACACCCCCCCATTACGTCATGCTTCAGAAATGTGGAAAATGGTCCGTTTTCAAATGTTTTATTTTTGAACGTCAGTTCACATTTGTAGGTGGATCATCAGTGTTAGAGCTAAAATTAGCATGTTTAAAGGGATTTTCATGCTTCCAGGAGCTCGGGAAGTGAATTAAATACTATTTGGAGGCATTTAATGTTCAAGCAAAAACAGCTGATTTTTGACAAAAGAGATAACACCCCCCCATTACGTCATGCTTCAGAAATGTGGAAAATGGTCCGTTTTCAAATGTTTTATTTTTGAACGTCAGTTCACATTTGTAGGTGGATCATCAGTGTTAGAGCTAAAATTAGCATGTTTAAAGGGATTTTCATGCTTCCAGGAGCTCGGGAAGTGAATTAAATACTATTTGGAGGCATTTAATGTTCAAGCAAAAACAGCTGATTTTTGACAAAAGAGATAACACCCCCCATTACGTCATGCTTCAGAAATGTGGAAAATGGTCCGTTTTCAAATGTTTTATTTTTGAACGTCAGTTCACATTTGTAGGTTGATCATCAGTGTTAGAGCTAAAATTAGCATGTTTAAAGTGATTTTCATGCTTCCAGGGGCCCTAAACACAAGATTTATGGAATGGTTAAAAGTGCATGAAAATGGCCAATTTACTCACTCTGAGTTCTCAAAAAGGATTTCTTCACCCCGGGAAGTTAATTAAATACCATTTGGAGGCTTTTAATGTTCAAGCAAAAACGGCTGATTTCCGACAAAAGAGATAACACCCCCCCATTACGTCATGCTTCAGAAATGTGGAAAATGGTCCGTTTTCAAATGTTTTATTTTTGAACGTCAGTTCTCATTTGTAGGTGGATCATCAGTGTTAGAGCTAAAATTAGCATGTTTAAAGGGATTTTCATGCTTCCAGGGGCTCGGGAAGTGAATTAAATACTATTTGGAGGCATTTAATGTTCAAGCAAAAACAGCTGATTTTTGACAAAAGAGATAACACCCCCCCCATTACGTCATGCTTCAGAAATGTGGAAAATGGTCCGTTTTCAAATGTTTTATTTTTGAACGTCAGTTCACATTTGTAGGTTGATCATCAGTGTTAGAGCTAAAATTAGCATGTTTAAAGTGATTTTCATGCTTCCAGGGGCCCTAAACACAAGATTTATGGAATGGTTAAAAGTGCATGAAAATGGCCAATTTACTCACTCTGAGTTCTCAAAAAGGGTTTCTTCACCCCGGGAAGTTAATTAAATACCATTTGAAGGCATTTAATGTTCAAGCAAAAACGGCTGATTTTCGACAAAAGAGATAACACCCCCCCCCATTACGTCATGCTTCAGAAATGTGGAAAATGGTCCGTTTTCAAATGTTTTATTTTTGAATGTCAGTTCACATTTGTAGGTGGATCATCAGTGTTAGAGGTAAAATTAGCATGTTTAACCCTTTCGATGCTGATGACGAGCTCAGCTCGTCATCACCCACGGGTGTCGTGTGCTGATGACGAGCTGAGCTCGTTATAGTGCCACTAAAATGGCATTTTCCAGCACTGGGGGGGAAAACGCCCAGCAGCCATGTGGTTAAAGTGATTTTCATGCTTCCAGGGGCTCGGGAAGTGAATTAAATACTATTTGGAGGAATTTAATGTTCAAGCAAAAACGGCTGATTTTTGACAAAAGAGATAACACCCCCCCATTACGTCATGCTTCAGAAATGTGAAAAATGGTCCGTTTTCAAATGTTTTATTTTTGAACGTCAGTTCACATTTGTAGGTTGATCATCAGTGTTAGAGCTAAAATTAGCATGTTTAAAGTGATTTTCATGCTACCAGGGGCCCTAAACACAAGATTTATGGAATGGTTAAAAGTGCATGAAAATGGCCAATTTACTCACTCTGAGTTCTCAAAAAGGATTTCTTCACCCCGGGAAGTTAATTAAATACCATTTGGAGGCTTTGAATGTTCAAGCAAAAACGGCTGATTTTCGACAAAAGAGATAACACCCCCCCATTACGTCATGCTTCAGAAATGTGGAAAATGGTCCGTTTTCAAATGTTTTATTTTTGAACGTCAGTTCACATTTGTAGGTGGATCATCAGTGTTAGAGCTAAAATTAGCATGTTTAAAGTGATTTTCATGCTTCCAGGGGCTCAGGAAGTGAATTAAATACTATTTGGAGGAATTTAATGTTCAAGCAAAAACGGCTGATTTTTGACAAAAGAGATAACACCCCCCCATTACGTCATGCTTCAGAAATGTGAAAAATGGTCCGTTTTCAAATGTTTTATTTTTGAACGTCAGTTCACATTTGTAGGTTGATCATCAGTGTTAGAGCTAAAATTAGTATGTTTAAAGTGATTTTCATGCTTCCAGGGGCCCTAAACACAAGATTTACGGAATGGTTAAAAGTGCATGAAAATGGCCAATTTACTCACTCTGAGTTCTCAAAAAGGGTTTCTGCACCCCGGGAAGTTAATTAAATACCATTTGGAGGCATTTAATGTTCAAGCAAAAACGGCTGATTTTCGACAAAAGAGATAACACCCCCCCATTACGTCATGCTTCAGAAATGTGGAAAATGATCCGTTTTCAAATGTTTTACTTTTTGAACGTCAGTTCACATTTGTAGGTGGATCATCAGTGTTAGAGCTAAAATTAGCATGTTTAAAGGGATTTTCATGCTTCCAGGAGCTCGGGAAGTGAATTAAATACTATTTGGAGGCATTTAATGTTCAAGCAAAAACAGCTGATTTTTGACAAAAGAGATAACACCCCCCATTACGTCATGCTTCAGAAATGTGGAAAATGGTCCGTTTTCAAATGTTTTATTTTTGAACGTCAGTTCACATTTGTAGGTTGATCATCAGTGTTAGAGCTAAAATTAGCATGTTTAAAGTGATTTTCATGCTTCCAGGGGCCCTAAACACAAGATTTATGGAATGGTTAAAAGTGCATGAAAATGGCCAATTTACTCACTCTGAGTTCTCAAAAAGGGTTTCTTCACCCCGGGAAGTTAATTAAATACCATTTGGAGGCATTTAATGTTCAAGCAAAAACGGCTGATTTTCGACAAAAGAGATAACACCCCCCCATTACGTCATGCTTCAGAAATGTGGAGAATGGTCTGTTTTCAAATGTTTTATTTTTGAACGTCAGTTCACATTTGTAGGTGGATCATCAGTGTTAGAGCTAAAATTAGCATGTTTAAAGTGATTTTCATGCTTCCAGGGGCTCGGGAAGTGAATTAAATACTATTTGGAGGCATTTAATGTTCAATCAAAAACAGCTGATTTTTGACAAAAGAGATCACACCCCCTCATTACGTCATGCTTCAGAAATGTGGAAAATGGTCCGTTTTCAAATGTTTTATTTTTGAACGTCAGTTCACATTTGTAGGTTGATCATCAGTGTTAGAGCTAAAATTAGCATGTTTAAAGTGATTTTCATGCTTCCAGGGGCTCGGGAAGTGAATTAAATACTATTTGGAGGCATTTAATGTTCAAGCAAAAATGGCTGATTTTTGACAAAAGAGATAACACCCCCCCATTACGTCATGCTTCAGAAATGTGGAAAATGGTCCGTTTTCAAATGTTTTATTTTTGAACGTCAGTTCACATTTGTAGGTGAATCATCAGTGTTAGAGCTAAAATTAGCATGTTTAAAGTGATTTTCATGCTTCCAGGGGCCCTAAACACAAGATTTATGGAATGGTTAAAAGTGCATGAAAATGGCCAATTTACTCACTCTGAGTTCTCAAAAAGGGTTTCTTCACCCCGGGAAGTTAATTAAATACCATTTGGAGGCATTTAATGTTCAATCAAAAACAGCTGATTTTTGACAAAAGAGATCACACCCCCTCATTACGTCATGCTTCAGAAATGTGGAAAATGGTCCGTTTTCAAATGTTTTATTTTTGAACGTCAGTTCACATTTGTAGGTGGATCATCAGTGTTAGAGCTAAAATTAGCATGTTTAAAGTGATTTTCATGCTTCCAGGGGCTCGGGAAGTGAATTAAATACTATTTGGAGGAATTTAATGTTCCAGCAAAAACGGCTGATTTTTGACAAAAGAGATAACACCCCCCCATTACGTCATGCTTCAGAAATGTGAAAAATGGTCCGTTTTCAAATGTTTTATTTTTGAACGTCAGTTCACATTTGTAGGTTGATCATCAGTGTTAGAGCTAAAATTAGCATGTTTAAAGTGATTTTCATGCTTCCAGGGGCCCTAAACACAAGATTTATGGAATGGTTAAAAGTGCATGAAAATGGCCAATTTACTCACTCTGAGTTCTCAAAAAGGGTTTCTTCACCCCGGGAAGTTAATTAAATACCATTTGAAGGCATTTAATGTTCAAGCAAAAACGGCTGATTTTCGACAAAAGAGATAACACCCCCCCCCATTACGTCATGCTTCAGAAATGTGGAAAATGGTCCGTTTTCAAATGTTTTATTTTTGAATGTCAGTTCACATTTGTAGGTGGATCATCAGTGTTAGAGGTAAAATTAGCATGTTTAACCCTTTCGATGCTGATGACGAGCTCAGCTCGTCATCACCCACGGGTGTCGTGTGCTGATGACGAGCTGAGCTCGTTATAGTGCCACTAAAATGGCATTTTCCAGCACTGGGGGGGAAAACGCCCAGCAGCCATGTGGTTAAAGTGATTTTCATGCTTCCAGGGGCTCGGGAAGTGAATTAAATACTATTTGGAGGAATTTAATGTTCAAGCAAAAACGGCTGATTTTTGACAAAAGAGATAACACCCCCCCATTACGTCATGCTTCAGAAATGTGAAAAATGGTCCGTTTTCAAATGTTTTATTTTTGAACGTCAGTTCACATTTGTAGGTTGATCATCAGTGTTAGAGCTAAAATTAGCATGTTTAAAGTGATTTTCATGCTACCAGGGGCCCTAAACACAAGATTTATGGAATGGTTAAAAGTGCATGAAAATGGCCAATTTACTCACTCTGAGTTCTCAAAAAGGATTTCTTCACCCCGGGAAGTTAATTAAATACCATTTGGAGGCTTTGAATGTTCAAGCAAAAACGGCTGATTTTCGACAAAAGAGATAACACCCCCCCATTACGTCATGCTTCAGAAATGTGGAAAATGGTCCGTTTTCAAATGTTTTATTTTTGAACGTCAGTTCACATTTGTAGGTGGATCATCAGTGTTAGAGCTAAAATTAGCATGTTTAAAGTGATTTTCATGCTTCCAGGGGCTCAGGAAGTGAATTAAATACTATTTGGAGGAATTTAATGTTCAAGCAAAAACGGCTGATTTTTGACAAAAGAGATAACACCCCCCCATTACGTCATGCTTCAGAAATGTGAAAAATGGTCCGTTTTCAAATGTTTTATTTTTGAACGTCAGTTCACATTTGTAGGTTGATCATCAGTGTTAGAGCTAAAATTAGTATGTTTAAAGTGATTTTCATGCTTCCAGGGGCCCTAAACACAAGATTTACGGAATGGGTAAAAGTGCATGAAAATGGCCAATTTACTCACTCTGAGTTCTCAAAAAGGGTTTCTGCACCCCGGGAAGTTAATTAAATACCATTTGGAGGCATTTAATGTTCAAGCAAAAACGGCTGATTTTCGACAAAAGAGATAACACCCCCCCATTACGTCATGCTTCAGAAATGTGGAAAATGATCCGTTTTCAAATGTTTTACTTTTTGAACGTCAGTTCACATTTGTAGGTGGATCATCAGTGTTAGAGCTAAAATTAGCATGTTTAAAGGGATTTTCATGCTTCCAGGAGCTCGGGAAGTGAATTAAATACTATTTGGAGGCATTTAATGTTCAAGCAAAAACAGCTGATTTTTGACAAAAGAGATAACACCCCCCATTACGTCATGCTTCAGAAATGTGGAAAATGGTCCGTTTTCAAATGTTTTATTTTTGAACGTCAGTTCACATTTGTAGGTTGATCATCAGTGTTGAGCTAAAATTAGCATGTTTAAAGTGATTTTCATGCTTCCAGGGGCCCTAAACACAAGATTTATGGAATGGTTAAAAGTGCATGAAAATGGCCAATTTACTCACTCTGAGTTCTCAAAAAGGGTTTCTTCACCCCGGGAAGTTAATTAAATACCATTTGGAGGCATTTAATGTTCAAGCAAAAACGGCTGATTTTCGACAAAAGAGATAACACCCCCCCATTACGTCATGCTTCAGAAATGTGGAGAATGGTCTGTTTTCAAATGTTTTATTTTTGAACGTCAGTTCACATTTGTAGGTGGATCATCAGTGTTAGAGCTAAAATTAGCATGTTTAAAGTGATTTTCATGCTTCCAGGGGCTCGGGAAGTGAATTAAATACTATTTGGAGGCATTTAATGTTCAATCAAAAACAGCTGATTTTTGACAAAAGAGATCACACCCCCTCATTACGTCATGCTTCAGAAATGTGGAAAATGGTCCGTTTTCAAATGTTTTATTTTTGAACGTCAGTTCACATTTGTAGGTTGATCATCAGTGTTAGAGCTAAAATTAGCATGTTTAAAGTGATTTTCATGCTTCCAGGGGCTCGGGAAGTGAATTAAATACTATTTGGAGGCATTTAATGTTCAAGCAAAAATGGCTGATTTTTGACAAAAGAGATAACACCCCCCCATTACGTCATGCTTCAGAAATGTGGAAAATGGTCCGTTTTCAAATGTTTTATTTTTGAACGTCAGTTCACATTTGTAGGTGAATCATCAGTGTTAGAGCTAAAATTAGCATGTTTAAAGTGATTTTCATGCTTCCAGGGGCCCTAAACCCAAGATTTATGCAATGGTTAAAAGTGCATGAAAATGGCCAATTTACTCACTCTGAGTTCTCAAAAAGGGTTTCTTCACCCCGGGAAGTTAATTAAATACCATTTGGAGGCATTTAATGTTCAATCAAAAACAGCTGATTTTTGACAAAAGAGATCACACCCCCTCATTACGTCATGCTTCAGAAATGTGGAAAATGGTCCGTTTTCAAATGTTTTATTTTTGAACGTCAGTTCACATTTGTAGGTGGATCATCAGTGTTAGAGCTAAAATTAGCATGTTTAAAGTGATTTTCATGCTTCCAGGGGCTCGGGAAGTGAATTAAATACTATTTGGAGGAATTTAATGTTCCAGCAAAAACGGCTGATTTTTGACAAAAGAGATAACACCCCCCCATTACGTCATGCTTCAGAAATGTGAAAAATGGTCCGTTTTCAAATGTTTTATTTTTGAACGTCAGTTCACATTTGTAGGTTGATCATCAGTGTTAGAGCTAAAATTAGCATGTTTCAGGTATTTTCATGCTTCCAGGGGCTCCGGAAGTGAATTTAATACTATTTGGAGGCATTTAATGTTCAAGCAAAAACGGCTGATTTTTGACAAAAGAGATAACACCCCCCCATTACGTCATGCTTCAGAAATGTGGAAAATGGTCCGTTTTCAAATGTTTTATTTTTGAACGTCAGTTCACATTTGTAGGTTGATCATCAGTGTTAGAGCTAAAATTAGCATGTTTAAAGTGATTTTCATGCTTCCAGGGGCCCTAAACACAAGATTAATGGAATGGTTAAAAGTGCATGAAAATGGCCAATTTACTCACTCTGAGTTCTCAAAAAGGGTTTCTTCACCCCGGGAAGTTAATTAAATACCATGTTCAAGCAAAAACGGCTGATTTTCGACAAAAGAGATAACACCCCCCCATTACGTCATGCTTCAGAAATGTGGAAAATGGTCCGTTTTCAAATGTTTTATTTTTGAACGTCAGTTCACATTTGTAGGTGGATCATCAGTGTTAGAGCTAAAATTAGCATGTTTAAAGTGATTTTCATGCTTCCAGGGGCTCAGGAAGTGAATTAAATACTATTTGGAGGCATTTAATGTTCAAGCAAAAACGGCCGATTTTCGACAAAAGAGATAACACCCCCCCATTACGTCATGCTTCAGAAATGTGGAAAATGATCCGTTTTCAAATGTTTTATTTTTGAACGTCAGTTCACATTTGTAGGTGGATCATCAGTGTTAGAGCTAAAATTAGCATGTTTAAAGGGATTTTCATGCTTCCAGGAGCTCGGGAAGTGAATTAAATACTATTTGGAGGCATTTAATGTTCAAGCAAAAACAGCTGATTTTTGACAAAAGAGATAACACCCCCCATTACGTCATGCTTCAGAAATGTGGAAAATGGTCCGTTTTCAAATGTTTTATTTTTGAACGTCAGTTCACATTTGTAGGTTGATCATCAGTGTTAGAGCTAAAATTAGCATGTTTAAAGTGATTTTCATGCTTCCAGGGGCCCTAAACACAAGATTTATGGAATGGTTAAAAGTGCATGAAAATGGCCAATTTACTCACTCTGAGTTCTCAAAAAGGGTTTCTTCACCCCGGGAAGTTAATTAAATACCATTTGGAGGCATTTAATGTTCAAGCAAAAACGGCTGATTTTCGACAAAAGAGATAACACCCCCCCATTACGTCATGCTTCAGAAATGTGGAGAATAGTCTGTTTTCAAATGTTTTATTTTTGAACGTCAGTTCACATTTGTAGGTGGATCATCAGTGTTAGAGCTAAAATTAGCATGTTTAAAGTGATTTTCATGCTTCCAGGGGCTCGGGAAGTGAATTAAATACTATTTGGAGGCATTTAATGTTCAATCAAAAACAGCTGATTTTTGACAAAAGAGATAACACCCCCCCATTACGTCATGCTTCAGAAATGTGGAAAATGGTCCGTTTTCAAATGTTTTATTTTTGAACGTCAGTTCACATTTGTAGGTTGATCATCAGTGTTAGAGCTAAAATTAGCATGTTTAAAGTGATTTTCATGCTTCCAGGGGCTCGGGAAGTGAATTAAATACTATTTGGAGGCATTTAATGTTCAAGCAAAAATGGCTGATTTTTGACAAAAGAGATAACACCCCCCCATTACGTCATGCTTCAGAAATGTGGAAAATGGTCCGTTTTCAAATGTTTTATTTTTGAACGTCAGTTCACATTTGTAGGTGAATCATCAGTGTTAGAGCTAAAATTAGCATGTTTAAAGTGATTTTCATGCTTCCAGGGGCCCTAAACACAAGATTTATGGAATGGTTAAAAGTGCATGAAAATGGCCAATTTACTCACTCTGAGTTCTCAAAAAGGGTTTCTTCACCCCGGGAAGTTAATTAAATACCATTTGGAGGCATTTAATGTTCAAGCAAAAACTGCTGATTTTTGACAAAAGAGATAACACCCCCCCATTACGTCATGCTTCAGAAATGTGGAAAATGGTCAGTTTTCAAATGTTTTATTTTTGAATGTCAGTTCACATTTGTAGGTGGATCATCAGTGTTAGAGCTAAAATTAGCCTGTTTAAAGTGATTTTCATGCTTCCAGGGGCTCGGGAAGTGAATTAAATACTATTTGGAGGAATTTAATGTTCAAGCAAAAACGGCTGATTTTTGACAAAAGAGATAACACCCCCCCATTACGTCATGCTTCAGAAATGTGAAAAATGGTCCGTTTTCAAATGTTTTATTTTTGAACGTCAGTTCACATTTGTAGGTTGATCATCAGTGTTAGAGCTAAAATTAGCATGTTTAAAGGTATTTTCATGCTTCCAGGGGCTCGGGAAATTAATTAAATACTATTTGGAGGCATTTAATGTTCAAGCAAAAACGGCTGATTTTTGACAAAAGAGATAACACCCCCCCATTACGTCATGCTTCAGAAATGTGGAAAATGGTCCGTTTTCAAATGTTTTATTTTTGAACGTCAGTTCACATTTGTAGGTTGATCATCAGTGTTAGAGCTAAAATTAGCATGTTTAAAGTGATTTTCATGCTTCCAGGGGCCCTAAACACAAGATTAATGGAATGGTTAAAAGTGCATGAAAATGGCCAATTTACTCACTCTGAGTTCTCAAAAAGGGTTTCTTCGCCCCGGGAAGTTAATTAAATACCATTTGGAGGCATTTAATATTCAAGCAAAAACGGCTGATTTTCGACAAAAGAGATAACACCCCCCCATTACATCATGCTTCAGAAATGTGGAAAATGGTCCGTTTTCAAATGTTTTATTTTTGAACGTCAGTTCACATTTGTAGGTGGATCATCAGTGTTAGAGCTAAAATTAGCATGTTTAAAGTGATTTTCATGCTTCCAGGGGCTCGGGAAGTGAATTACATACTATTTGGAGGCATTTAATGTTCAAGCAAAAACGGCTGATTTTTGACAAAAGAAATAACACCCCCCCATTACGTCATGCTTCAGAAATGTGGAAAATGGTCCGTTTTCAAATGTTTTATTTTTGAACGTCAGTTCACATTTGTAGGTTGATCATCAGTGTTAGAGCTAAAATTAGCATGTTTAAAGTGATTTTCATGCTTCCAGGGGCCCTAAACACAAGAATTATGGAATGGTTAAAAGTGCATGAAAATGGCCAATTTACTCACTCTGAGTTCTCAAAAAGGGTTTCTTCACCCCGGGAAGTTAATTAAATACCATTTGAAGGCATTTAATGTTCAAGCAAAAACGGCTGATTTTCGACAAAAGAGATAACACCCCCCCCATTACGTCATGCTTCAGAAATGTGGAAAATGGTCCGTTTTCAAATGTTTTATTTTTGAATGTCAGTTCACATTTGTAGGTGGATCATCAGTGTTAGAGGTAAAATTAGCATGTTTAACCCTTTCGATGCTGATGACGAGCTCAGCTCGTCATCACCCACGGGTGTCGTGTGCTGATGACGAGCTGAGCTCGTCATAGTGCCACTAAAATGGCATTTTCCAGCACTGGGGGGGAAAACGCCCAGCAGCCATGTGGTTAAAGTGATTTTCATGCTTCCAGGGGCTCGGGAAGTGAATTAAATACTATTTGGAGGAATTTAATGTTCAAGCAAAAACGGCTGATTTTTGACAAAAGAGATAACACCCCCCCATTACGTCATGCTTCAGAAATGTGAAAAATGGTCCGTTTTCAAATGTTTTATTTTTGAACGTCAGTTCACATTTGTAGGTTGATCATCAGTGTTAGAGCTAAAATTAGCATGTTTAAAGTGATTTTCATGCTACCAGGGGCCCTAAACACAAGATTTATGGAATGGTTAAAAGTGCATGAAAATGGCCAATTTACTCACTCTGAGTTCTCAAAAAGGATTTCTTCACCCCGGGAAGTTAATTAAATACCATTTGGAGGCTTTTAATGTTCAAGCAAAAACGGCTGATTTCCGACAAAAGAGATAACACCCCCCCATTACGTCATGCTTCAGAAATGTGGAAAATGGTCCGTTTTCAAATGTTTTATTTTTGAACGTCAGTTCACATTTGTAGGTGGATCATCAGTGTTAGAGCTAAAATTAGCATGTTTAAAGGGATTTTCATGCTTCCAGGGGCTCGGGAAGTGAATTAAATACTATTTGGAGGCATTTAATGTTCAAGCAAAAACAGCTGATTTTTGACAAAAGAGATAACACCCCCCCATTACGTCATGCTTCAGAAATGTGGAAAATGGTCCGTTTTCAAATGTTTTATTTTTGAAAGTCAGTTCACATTTGTAGGTTGATCATTAGTGTTAGAGCTAAAATTAGCATGTTTAAAGTGATTTTCATGCTTCCAGGGGCCCTAAACACAAGATTTATGGAATGGTTGAAAGTGCATGAAAATGGCCAATTTACTCACTCTGAGTTCTCAAAAAGGGTTTCTTCACCCCGGGAAGTTAATTAAATACCATTTGAAGGCATTTAATGTTCAAGCAAAAACGGCTGATTTTCGACAAAAGAGATAACACCCCCCCCCATTACGTCATGCTTCAGAAATGTGGAAAATGGTCCGTTTTCAAATGTTTTATTTTTGAATGTCAGTTCACATTTGTAGGTGGATCATCAGTGTTAGAGGTAAAATTAGCATGTTTAACCCTTTCGATGCTGATGACGAGCTCAGCTCGTCATCACCCACGGGTGTCGTGTGCTGATGACGAGCTGAGCTCGTCATAGTGCCACTAAAATGGCATTTTCCAGCACTGGGGGGGAAAACGCCCAGCAGCCATGTGGTTAAAGTGATTTTCATGCTTCCAGGGGCTCGGGAAGTGAATTAAATACTATTTGGAGGAATTTAATGTTCAAGCAAAAACGGCTGATTTTTGACAAAAGAGATAACACCCCCCCATTACGTCATGCTTCAGAAATGTGAAAAATGGTCCGTTTTCAAATGTTTTATTTTTGAACGTCAGTTCACATTTGTAGGTTGATCATCAGTGTTAGAGCTAAAATTAGCATGTTTAAAGTGATTTTCATACTACCAGGGGCCCTAAACACAAGATTTATGGAATGGTTAAAAGTGCATGAAAATGGCCAATTTACTCACTCTGAGTTCTCAAAAAGGATTTCTTCACCCCGGGAAGTTAATTAAATACCATTTGGAGGCTTTGAATGTTCAAGCAAAAACGGCTGATTTTCGACAAAAGAGATAACACCCCCCCATTACGTCATGCTTCAGAAATGTGGAAAATGGTCCGTTTTCAAATGTTTTATTTTTGAACGTCAGTTCACATTTGTAGGTGGATCATCAGTGTTAGAGCTAAAATTAGCATGTTTAAAGTGATTTTCATGCTTCCAGGTGCTCAGGAAGTGAATTAAATACTATTTGGAGGAATTTAATGTTCAAGCAAAAACGGCTGATTTTTGACAAAAGAGATAACACCCCCCCATTACGTCATGCTTCAGAAATGTGAAAAATGGTCCGTTTTCAAATGTTTTATTTTTGAACGTCAGTTCACATTTGTAGGTTGATCATCAGTGTCAGAGCTAAAATTAGTATGTTTAAAGTGATTTTCATGCTTCCAGGGGCCCTAAACACAAGATTTACGGAATGGTTAAAAGTGCATGAAAATGGCCAATTTACTCACTCTGAGTTCTCAAAAAGGGTTTCTGCACCCCGGGAAGTTAATTAAATACCATTTGGAGGCATTTAATGTTCAAGCAAAAACGGCTGATTTTCGACAAAAGAGATAACACCCCCCCATTACGTCATGCTTCAGAAATGTGGAAAATGATCCGTTTTCAAATGTTTTATTTTTGAACGTCAGTTCACATTTGTAGGTGGATCATCAGTGTTAGAGCTAAAATTAGCATGTTTAAAGGGATTTTCATGCTTCCAGGAGCTCGGGAAGTGAATTAAATACTATTTGGAGGCATTTAATGTTCAAGCAAAAACAGCTGATTTTTGACAAAAGAGATAACACCCCCCATTACGTCATGCTTCAGAAATGTGGAAAATGGTCCGTTTTCAAATGTTTTATTTTTGAACGTCAGTTCACATTTGTAGGTTGATCATCAGTGTTAGAGCTAAAATTAGCATGTTTAAAGTGATTTTCATGCTTCCAGGGGCCCTAAACACAAGATTTATGGAATGGTTAAAAGTGCATGAAAATGGCCAATTTACTCACTCTGAGTTCTCAAAAAGGGTTTCTTCACCCCGGGAAGTTAATTAAATACCATTTGGAGGCATTTAATGTTCAAGCAAAAACGGCTGATTTTCGACAAAAGAGATAACATCCCCCCATTACGTCATGCTTCAGAAATGTGGAGAATGGTCTGTTTTCAAATGTTTTATTTTTGAACGTCAGTTCACATTTGTAGGTGGATCATCAGTGTTAGAGCGAAAATTAGCATGTTTAAAGTGATTTTCATGCTTCCAGGGGCTCGGGAAGTGAATTAAATACTATTTGGAGGCATTTAATGTTCAATCAAAAACAGCTGATTTTTGACAAAAGAGATAACACCCCCCCATTACGTCATGCTTCAGAAATGTGGAAAATGGTCCGTTTTCAAATGTTTTATTTTTGAACGTCAGTTCACATTTGTAGGTGAATCATCAGTGTTAGAGCTAAAATTAGCATGTTTAAAGTGATTTTCATGCTTCCAGGGGCCCTAAACACAAGATTTATGGAATGGTTAAAAGTGCATGAAAATGGCCAATTTACTCACTCTGAGTTCTGAAAAAGGGTTTCTTCACCCCGGGAAGTTAATTAAATACCATTTGGAGGCATTTAATGTTCAAGCAAAAACTGCTGATTTTTGACAAAAGAGATAACACCCCCCCATTACGTCATGCTTCAGAAATGTGGAAAATGGTCCGTTTTCAAATGTTTTATTTTTGAATGTCAGTTCACATTTGTAGGTGGATCATCAGTGTTAGAGCTAAAATTAGCATGTTTAAAGTGATTTTCATGCTTCCAGGGGCTCGGGAAGTGAATTAAATACTATTTGGAGGAATTTAATGTTCCAGCAAAAACGGCTGATTTTTGACAAAAGAGATAACACCCCCCCATTACGTCATGCTTCAGAAATGTGAAAAATGGTCCGTTTTCAAATGTTTTATTTTTGAACGTCAGTTCACATTTGTAGGTTGATCATCAGTGTTAGAGCTAAAATTAGCATGTTTAAAGGTATTTTCATGCTTCCAGGGGCTCGGGAAGTGAATTTAATACTATTTGGAGGCATTTAATGTTCAAGCAAAAACGGCTGATTTTTGACAAAAGAGATAACACCCCCCCATTACGTCATGCTTCAGAAATGTGGAAAATGGTCCGTTTTCAAATGTTTTATTTTTGAACGTCAGTTCACATTTGTAGGTTGATCATCAGTGTTAGAGCTAAAATTAGCATGTTTAAAGTGATTTTCATGCTTCCAGGGGCCCTAAACACAAGATTAATGGAATGGTTAAAAGTGCATGAAAATGGCCAATTTACTCACTCTGAGTTCTCAAAAAGGGTTTCTTCGCCCCGGGAAGTTAATTAAATACCATTTGGAGGCTTTGAATGTTCAAGCAAAAACGGCTGATTTTCGACAAAAGAGATAACACCCCCCCATTACGTCATGCTTCAGAATGTGGAAAATGGTCCGTTTTCAAATGTTTTATTTTTGAACGTCAGTTCACATTTGTAGGTGGATCATCAGTGTTAGAGCTAAAATTAGCATGTTTAAAGTGATTTTCATGCTTCCAGGGGCTCAGGAAGTGAATTAAATACTATTTGGAGGAATTTAATGTTCAAGCAAAAACGGCTGATTTTTGACAAAAGAGATAACACCCCCCCATTACGTCATGCTTCAGAAATGTGAAAAATGGTCCGTTTTCAAATGTTTTATTTTTGAACGTCAGTTCACATTTGTAGGTTGATCATCAGTGTTAGAGCTAAAATTAGTATGTTTAAAGTGATTTTCATGCTTCCAGGGGCCCTAAACACAAGATTTACGGAATGGTTAAAAGTGCATGAAAATGGCCAATTTACTCACTCTGAGTTCTCAAAAAGGGTTTCTGCACCCCGGGAAGTTAATTAAATACCATTTGGAGGCATTTAATGTTCAAGCAAAAACGGCCGATTTTCGACAAAAGAGATAACACCCCCCCATTACGTCATGCTTCAGAAATGTGGAAAATGATCCGTTTTCAAATGTTTTATTTTTGAACGTCAGTTCACATTTGTAGGTGGATCATCAGTGTTAGAGCTAAAATTAGCATGTTTAAAGGGATTTTCATGCTTCCAGGGGCCCTAAACACAAGAATTATGGAATGGTTAAAAGTGCATGAAAATGGCCAATTTACTCACTCTGAGTTCTCAAAAAGGGTTTCTTCACCCCGGGAAGTTAATTAAATACCATTTGAAGGCATTTAATGTTCAAGCAAAAACGGCTGATTTTCGACAAAAGAGATAACACCCCCCCCATTACGTCATGCTTCAGAAATGTGGAAAATGGTCCGTTTTCAAATGTTTTATTTTTGAATGTCAGTTCACATTTGTAGGTGGATCATCAGTGTTAGAGGTAAAATTAGCATGTTTAACCCTTTCGATGCTGATGACGAGCTCAGCTCGTCATCACCCACGGGTGTCGTGTGCTGATGACGAGCTGAGCTCGTCATAGTGCCACTAAAATGGCATTTTCCAGCACTGGGGGGGAAAACGCCCAGCAGCCATGTGGTTAAAGTGATTTTCATGCTTCCAGGGGCTCGGGAAGTGAATTAAATACTATTTGGAGGAATTTAATGTTCAAGCAAAAACGGCTGATTTTTGACAAAAGAGATAACACCCCCCCATTACGTCATGCTTCAGAAATGTGAAAAATGGTCCGTTTTCAAATGTTTTATTTTTGAACGTCAGTTCACATTTGTAGGTTGATCATCAGTGTTAGAGCTAAAATTAGCATGTTTAAAGTGATTTTCATGCTACCAGGGGCCCTAAACACAAGATTTATGGAATGGTTAAAAGTGCATGAAAATGGCCAATTTACTCACTCTGAGTTCTCAAAAAGGATTTCTTCACCCCGGGAAGTTAATTAAATACCATTTGGAGGCTTTTAATGTTCAAGCAAAAACGGCTGATTTCCGACAAAAGAGATAACACCCCCCCATTACGTCATGCTTCAGAAATGTGGAAAATGGTCCGTTTTCAAATGTTTTATTTTTGAACGTCAGTTCACATTTGTAGGTGGATCATCAGTGTTAGAGCTAAAATTAGCATGTTTAAAGGGATTTTCATGCTTCCAGGGGCTCGGGAAGTGAATTAAATACTATTTGGAGGCATTTAATGTTCAAGCAAAAACAGCTGATTTTTGACAAAAGAGATAACACCCCCCCATTACGTCATGCTTCAGAAATGTGGAAAATGGTCCGTTTTCAAATGTTTTATTTTTGAAAGTCAGTTCACATTTGTAGGTTGATCATTAGTGTTAGAGCTAAAATTAGCATGTTTAAAGTGATTTTCATGCTTCCAGGGGCCCTAAACACAAGATTTATGGAATGGTTGAAAGTGCATGAAAATGGCCAATTTACTCACTCTGAGTTCTCAAAAAGGGTTTCTTCACCCCGGGAAGTTAATTAAATACCATTTGAAGGCATTTAATGTTCAAGCAAAAACGGCTGATTTTCGACAAAAGAGATAACACCCCCCCCCATTACGTCATGCTTCAGAAATGTGGAAAATGGTCCGTTTTCAAATGTTTTATTTTTGAATGTCAGTTCACATTTGTAGGTGGATCATCAGTGTTAGAGGTAAAATTAGCATGTTTAACCCTTTCGATGCTGATGACGAGCTCAGCTCGTCATCACCCACGGGTGTCGTGTGCTGATGACGAGCTGAGCTCGTCATAGTGCCACTAAAATGGCATTTTCCAGCACTGGGGGGGAAAACGCCCAGCAGCCATGTGGTTAAAGTGATTTTCATGCTTCCAGGGGCTCGGGAAGTGAATTAAATACTATTTGGAGGAATTTAATGTTCAAGCAAAAACGGCTGATTTTTGACAAAAGAGATAACACCCCCCCATTACGTCATGCTTCAGAAATGTGAAAAATGGTCCGTTTTCAAATGTTTTATTTTTGAACGTCAGTTCACATTTGTAGGTTGATCATCAGTGTTAGAGCTAAAATTAGCATGTTTAAAGTGATTTTCATACTACCAGGGGCCCTAAACACAAGATTTATGGAATGGTTAAAAGTGCATGAAAATGGCCAATTTACTCACTCTGAGTTCTCAAAAAGGATTTCTTCACCCCGGGAAGTTAATTAAATACCATTTGGAGGCTTTGAATGTTCAAGCAAAAACGGCTGATTTTCGACAAAAGAGATAACACCCCCCCATTACGTCATGCTTCAGAAATGTGGAAAATGGTCCGTTTTCAAATGTTTTATTTTTGAACGTCAGTTCACATTTGTAGGTGGATCATCAGTGTTAGAGCTAAAATTAGCATGTTTAAAGTGATTTTCATGCTTCCAGGTGCTCAGGAAGTGAATTAAATACTATTTGGAGGAATTTAATGTTCAAGCAAAAACGGCTGATTTTTGACAAAAGAGATAACACCCCCCCATTACGTCATGCTTCAGAAATGTGAAAAATGGTCCGTTTTCAAATGTTTTATTTTTGAACGTCAGTTCACATTTGTAGGTTGATCATCAGTGTCAGAGCTAAAATTAGTATGTTTAAAGTGATTTTCATGCTTCCAGGGGCCCTAAACACAAGATTTACGGAATGGTTAAAAGTGCATGAAAATGGCCAATTTACTCACTCTGAGTTCTCAAAAAGGGTTTCTGCACCCCGGGAAGTTAATTAAATACCATTTGGAGGCATTTAATGTTCAAGCAAAAACGGCTGATTTTCGACAAAAGAGATAACACCCCCCCATTACGTCATGCTTCAGAAATGTGGAAAATGATCCGTTTTCAAATGTTTTATTTTTGAACGTCAGTTCACATTTGTAGGTGGATCATCAGTGTTAGAGCTAAAATTAGCATGTTTAAAGGGATTTTCATGCTTCCAGGAGCTCGGGAAGTGAATTAAATACTATTTGGAGGCATTTAATGTTCAAGCAAAAACAGCTGATTTTTGACAAAAGAGATAACACCCCCCATTACGTCATGCTTCAGAAATGTGGAAAATGGTCCGTTTTCAAATGTTTTATTTTTGAACGTCAGTTCACATTTGTAGGTTGATCATCAGTGTTAGAGCTAAAATTAGCATGTTTAAAGTGATTTTCATGCTTCCAGGGGCCCTAAACACAAGATTTATGGAATGGTTAAAAGTGCATGAAAATGGCCAATTTACTCACTCTGAGTTCTCAAAAAGGGTTTCTTCACCCCGGGAAGTTAATTAAATACCATTTGGAGGCATTTAATGTTCAAGCAAAAACGGCTGATTTTCGACAAAAGAGATAACATCCCCCCATTACGTCATGCTTCAGAAATGTGGAGAATGGTCTGTTTTCAAATGTTTTATTTTTGAACGTCAGTTCACATTTGTAGGTGGATCATCAGTGTTAGAGCGAAAATTAGCATGTTTAAAGTGATTTTCATGCTTCCAGGGGCTCGGGAAGTGAATTAAATACTATTTGGAGGCATTTAATGTTCAATCAAAAACAGCTGATTTTTGACAAAAGAGATAACACCCCCCCATTACGTCATGCTTCAGAAATGTGGAAAATGGTCCGTTTTCAAATGTTTTATTTTTGAACGTCAGTTCACATTTGTAGGTGAATCATCAGTGTTAGAGCTAAAATTAGCATGTTTAAAGTGATTTTCATGCTTCCAGGGGCCCTAAACACAAGATTTATGGAATGGTTAAAAGTGCATGAAAATGGCCAATTTACTCACTCTGAGTTCTGAAAAAGGGTTTCTTCACCCCGGGAAGTTAATTAAATACCATTTGGAGGCATTTAATGTTCAAGCAAAAACTGCTGATTTTTGACAAAAGAGATAACACCCCCCCATTACGTCATGCTTCAGAAATGTGGAAAATGGTCCGTTTTCAAATGTTTTATTTTTGAATGTCAGTTCACATTTGTAGGTGGATCATCAGTGTTAGAGCTAAAATTAGCATGTTTAAAGTGATTTTCATGCTTCCAGGGGCTCGGGAAGTGAATTAAATACTATTTGGAGGAATTTAATGTTCCAGCAAAAACGGCTGATTTTTGACAAAAGAGATAACACCCCCCCATTACGTCATGCTTCAGAAATGTGAAAAATGGTCCGTTTTCAAATGTTTTATTTTTGAACGTCAGTTCACATTTGTAGGTTGATCATCAGTGTTAGAGCTAAAATTAGCATGTTTAAAGGTATTTTCATGCTTCCAGGGGCTCGGGAAGTGAATTTAATACTATTTGGAGGCATTTAATGTTCAAGCAAAAACGGCTGATTTTTGACAAAAGAGATAACACCCCCCCATTACGTCATGCTTCAGAAATGTGGAAAATGGTCCGTTTTCAAATGTTTTATTTTTGAACGTCAGTTCACATTTGTAGGTTGATCATCAGTGTTAGAGCTAAAATTAGCATGTTTAAAGTGATTTTCATGCTTCCAGGGGCCCTAAACACAAGATTAATGGAATGGTTAAAAGTGCATGAAAATGGCCAATTTACTCACTCTGAGTTCTCAAAAAGGGTTTCTTCGCCCCGGGAAGTTAATTAAATACCATTTGGAGGCTTTGAATGTTCAAGCAAAAACGGCTGATTTTCGACAAAAGAGATAACACCCCCCCATTACGTCATGCTTCAGAATGTGGAAAATGGTCCGTTTTCAAATGTTTTATTTTTGAACGTCAGTTCACATTTGTAGGTGGATCATCAGTGTTAGAGCTAAAATTAGCATGTTTAAAGTGATTTTCATGCTTCCAGGGGCTCAGGAAGTGAATTAAATACTATTTGGAGGAATTTAATGTTCAAGCAAAAACGGCTGATTTTTGACAAAAGAGATAACACCCCCCCATTACGTCATGCTTCAGAAATGTGAAAAATGGTCCGTTTTCAAATGTTTTATTTTTGAACGTCAGTTCACATTTGTAGGTTGATCATCAGTGTTAGAGCTAAAATTAGTATGTTTAAAGTGATTTTCATGCTTCCAGGGGCCCTAAACACAAGATTTACGGAATGGTTAAAAGTGCATGAAAATGGCCAATTTACTCACTCTGAGTTCTCAAAAAGGGTTTCTGCACCCCGGGAAGTTAATTAAATACCATTTGGAGGCATTTAATGTTCAAGCAAAAACGGCCGATTTTCGACAAAAGAGATAACACCCCCCCATTACGTCATGCTTCAGAAATGTGGAAAATGATCCGTTTTCAAATGTTTTATTTTTGAACGTCAGTTCACATTTGTAGGTGGATCATCAGTGTTAGAGCTAAAATTAGCATGTTTAAAGGGATTTTCATGCTTCCGGGAGCTCGGGAAGTGAATTAAATACTATTTGGAGGCATTTAATGTTCAAGCAAAAACAGCTGATTTTTGACAAAAGAGATAACACCCCCCATTACGTCATGCTTCAGAAATGTGGAAAATGGTCCGTTTTCAAATGTTTTATTTTTGAACGTCAGTTCACATTTGTAGGTTGATCATCAGTGTTAGAGCTAAAATTAGCATGTTTAAAGTGATTTTCATGCTTCCAGGGGCCCTAAACACAAGATTTATGGAATGGTTAAAAGTGCATGAAAATGGCCAATTTACTCACTCTGAGTTCTCAAAAAGGGTTTCTTCACCCCGGGAAGTTAATTAAATACCATTTGGAGGCATTTAATGTTCAAGCAAAAACGGCTGATTTTCGACAAAAGAGATAACACCCCCCCATTACGTCATGCTTCAGAAATGTGGAGAATGGTCTGTTTTCAAATGTTTTATTTTTGAACGTCAGTTCACATTTGTAGGTGGATCATCAGTGTTAGAGCTAAAATTAGCATGTTTAAAGTGATTTTCATGCTTCCAGGGGCTCGGGAAGTGAATTAAATACTATTTGGAGGCATTTAATGTTCAATCAAAAACAGCTGATTTTTGACAAAAGAGATAACACCCCCCCATTACGTCATGCTTCAGAAATGTGGAAAATGGTCCGTTTTCAAATGTTTTATTTTTGAACGTCAGTTCACATTTGTAGGTTGATCATCAGTGTTAGAGCTAAAATTAGCATGTTTAAAGTGATTTTCATGCTTCCAGGGGCTCGGGAAGTGAATTAAATACTATTTGGAGGCATTTAATGTTCAAGCAAAAATGGCTGATTTTTGACAAAAGAGATAACACCCCCCCATTACGTAATGCTTCAGAAATGTGGAAAATGGTCCGTTTTCAAATGTTTTATTTTTGAACGTCAGTTCACATTTGTAGGTGAATCATCAGTGTTAGAGCTAAAATTAGCATGTTTAAAGTGATTTTCATGCTTTCAGGGGCCCTAAACACAAGATTTATGGAATGGTTAAAAGTGCATGAAAATGGCCAATTTACTCACTCTGAGTTCTCAAAAAGGGTTTCTTCACCCCGGGAAGTTAATTAAATACCATTTGGAGGCATTTAATGTTCAAGCAAAAACTGCTGATTTTTGACAAAAGAGATAACACCCCCCCATTACGTCATGCTTCAGAAATGTGGAAAATGGTCAGTTTTCAAATGTTTTATTTTTGAATGTCAGTTCACATTTGTAGGTGGATCATCAGTGTTAGAGCTAAAATTAGCATGTTTAAAGTGATTTTCTTGCTTCCAGGGGCTCGGGAAGTGAATTAAATACTATTTGGAGGAATTTAATGTTCAAGCAAAAACGGCTGATTTTTGACAAAAGAGATAACACCCCCCCATTACGTCATGCTTCAGAAATGTGAAAAATGGTCCGTTTTCAAATGTTTTATTTTTGAACGTCAGTTCACATTTGTAGGTTGATCATCAGTGTTAGAGCTAAAATTAGCATGTTTAAAGGTATTTTCATGCTTCCAGGGGCTCGGGAAGTTAATTAAATACTATTTGGAGGCATTTAATGTTCAAGCAAAAACGGCTGATTTTTGACAAAAGAGATAACACCCCCCCATAACGTCATGCTTCAGAAATGTGGAAAATGGTCCGTTTTCAAATGTTTTATTTTTGAACGTCAGTTCACATTTGTAGGTTGATCATCAGTGTTAGAGCTAAAATTAGCATGTTTAAAGTGATTTTCATGCTTCCAGGGGCCCTAAACACAAGATTATTGGAATGGTTAAAAGTGCATGAAAATGGCCAATTTACTCACTCTGAGTTCTCAAAAAGGGTTTCTTCGCCCCGGGAAGTTAATTAAATACCATTTGGAGGCATTTAATATTCAAGCAAAAACGGCTGATTTTCGACAAAAGAGATAACACCCCCCCATTACATCATGCTTCAGAAATGTGGAAAATGGTCCGTTTTCAAATGTTTTATTTTTGAACGTCAGTTCACATTTGTAGGTGGATCATCAGTGTTAGAGCTAAAATTAGCATGTTTAAAGTGATTTTCATGCTTCCAGGGGCTCGGGAAGTGAATTACATACTATTTGGAGGCATTTAATGTTCAAGCAAAAACGGCTGATTTTTGACAAAAGAGATAACACCCCCCCATTACGTCATGCTTCAGAAATGTGGAAAATGGTCCGTTTTCAAATGTTTTATTTTTGAACGTCAGTTCACATTTGTAGGTTGATCATCAGTGTTAGAGCTAAAATTAGCATGTTTAAAGTGATTTTCATGCTTCCAGGGGCCCTAAACACAAGATTAATGGAATGGTTAAAAGTGCATGAACATGGCCAATTTACTCACTCTGAGTTCTCAAAAAGGGTTTCTTCGCCCCGGGAAGTTAATTAAATACCATTTGGAGGCTTTGAATGTTCAAGCAAAAACGGCTGATTTTCGACAAAAGAGATAACACCCCCCCATTACGTCATGCTTCAGAATGTGGAAAATGGTCCGTTTTCAAATGTTTTATTTTTGAACGTCAGTTCACATTTGTAGGTGGATCATCAGTGTTAGAGCTAAAATTAGCATGTTTAAAGTGATTTTCATGCTTCCAGGGGCTCAGGAAGTGAATTAAATACTATTTGGAGGAATTTAATGTTCAAGCAAAAACGGCTGATTTTTGACAAAAGAGATAACACCCCCCCATTACGTCATGCTTCAGAAATGTGAAAAATGGTCCGTTTTCAAATGTTATATTTTTGAACGTCAGTTCACATTTGTAGGTTGATCATCAGTGTTAGAGCTAAAATTAGTATGTTTAAAGTGATTTTCATGCTTCCAGGGGCCCTAAACACAAGATTTACGGAATGGTTAAAAGTGCATGAAAATGGCCAATTTACTCACTCTGAGTTCTCAAAAAGGGTTTCTGCACCCCGGGAAGTTAATTAAATACCATTTGGAGGCATTTAATGTTCAAGCAAAAACGGCCGATTTTCGACAAAAGAGATAACACCCCCCCATTACGTCATGCTTCAGAAATGTGGAAAATGATCCGTTTTCAAATGTTTTATTTTTGAACGTCAGTTCACATTTGTAGGTGGATCATCAGTGTTAGAGCTAAAATTAGCATGTTTAAAGGGATTTTCATGCTTCCGGGAGCTCGGGAAGTGAATTAAATACTATTTGGAGGCATTTAATGTTCAAGCAAAAACAGCTGATTTTTGACAAAAGAGATAACACCCCCCATTACGTCATGCTTCAGAAATGTGGAAAATGGTCCGTTTTCAAATGTTTTATTTTTGAACGTCAGTTCACATTTGTAGGTTGATCATCAGTGTTAGAGCTAAAATTAGCATGTTTAAAGTGATTTTCATGCTTCCAGGGGCCCTAAACACAAGATTTATGGAATGGTTAAAAGTGCATGAAAATGGCCAATTTACTCACTCTGAGTTCTCAAAAAGGGTTTCTTCACCCCGGGAAGTTAATTAAATACCATTTGGAGGCATTTAATGTTCAAGCAAAAACGGCTGATTTTCGACAAAAGAGATAACACCCCCCCATTACGTCATGCTTCAGAAATGTGGAGAATGGTCTGTTTTCAAATGTTTTATTTTTGAACGTCAGTTCACATTTGTAGGTGGATCATCAGTGTTAGAGCTAAAATTAGCATGTTTAAAGTGATTTTCATGCTTCCAGGGGCTCGGGAAGTGAATTAAATACTATTTGGAGGCATTTAATGTTCAATCAAAAACAGCTGATTTTTGACAAAAGAGATAACAACCCCCATTACGTCATGCTTCAGAAATGTGGAAAATGGTCCGTTTTCAAATGTTTTATTTTTGAACGTCAGTTCACATTTGTAGGTTGATCATCAGTGTTAGAGCTAAAATTAGCATGTTTAAAGTGATTTTCATGCTTCCAGGGGCTCGGGAAGTGAATTAAATACTATTTGGAGGCATTTAATGTTCAAGCAAAAATGGCTGATTTTTGACAAAAGAGATAACACCCCCCCATTACGTAATGCTTCAGAAATGTGGAAAATGGTCCGTTTTCAAATGTTTTATTTTTGAACGTCAGTTCACATTTGTAGGTGAATCATCAGTGTTAGAGCTAAAATTAGCATGTTTAAAGTGATTTTCATGCTTTCAGGGGCCCTAAACACAAGATTTATGGAATGGTTAAAAGTGCATGAAAATGGCCAATTTACTCACTCTGAGTTCTCAAAAAGGGTTTCTTCACCCCGGGAAGTTAATTAAATACCATTTGGAGGCATTTAATGTTCAAGCAAAAACTGCTGATTTTTGACAAAAGAGATAACACCCCCCCATTACGTCATGCTTCAGAAATGTGGAAAATGGTCAGTTTTCAAATGTTTTATTTTTGAATGTCAGTTCACATTTGTAGGTGGATCATCAGTGTTAGAGCTAAAATTAGCATGTTTAAAGTGATTTTCTTGCTTCCAGGGGCTCGGGAAGTGAATTAAATACTATTTGGAGGAATTTAATGTTCAAGCAAAAACGGCTGATTTTTGACAAAAGAGATAACACCCCCCCATTACGTCATGCTTCAGAAATGTGAAAAATGGTCCGTTTTCAAATGTTTTATTTTTGAACGTCAGTTCACATTTGTAGGTTGATCATCAGTGTTAGAGCTAAAATTAGCATGTTTAAAGGTATTTTCATGCTTCCAGGGGCTCGGGAAGTTAATTAAATACTATTTGGAGGCATTTAATGTTCAAGCAAAAACGGCTGATTTTTGACAAAAGAGATAACACCCCCCCATAACGTCATGCTTCAGAAATGTGGAAAATGGTCCGTTTTCAAATGTTTTATTTTTGAACGTCAGTTCACATTTGTAGGTTGATCATCAGTGTTAGAGCTAAAATTAGCATGTTTAAAGTGATTTTCATGCTTCCAGGGGCCCTAAACACAAGATTATTGGAATGGTTAAAAGTGCATGAAAATGGCCAATTTACTCACTCTGAGTTCTCAAAAAGGGTTTCTTCGCCCCGGGAAGTTAATTAAATACCATTTGGAGGCATTTAATATTCAAGCAAAAACGGCTGATTTTCGACAAAAGAGATAACACCCCCCCATTACATCATGCTTCAGAAATGTGGAAAATGGTCCGTTTTCAAATGTTTTATTTTTGAACGTCAGTTCACATTTGTAGGTGGATCATCAGTGTTAGAGCTAAAATTAGCATGTTTAAAGTGATTTTCATGCTTCCAGGGGCTCGGGAAGTGAATTACATACTATTTGGAGGCATTTAATGTTCAAGCAAAAACGGCTGATTTTTGACAAAAGAGATAACACCCCCCCATTACGTCATGCTTCAGAAATGTGGAAAATGGTCCGTTTTCAAATGTTTTATTTTTGAACGTCAGTTCACATTTGTAGGTTGATCATCAGTGTTAGAGCTAAAATTAGCATGTTTAAAGTGATTTTCATGCTTCCAGGGGCCCTAAACACAAGATTATTGGAATGGTTAAAAGTGCATGAAAATGGCCAATTTACTCACTCTGAGTTCTCAAAAAGGGTTTCTTCGCCCCGGGAAGTTAATTAAATACCATTTGGAGGCATTTAATATTCAAGCAAAAACGGCTGATTTTCGACAAAAGAGATAACACCCCCCCATTACATCATGCTTCAGAAATGTGGAAAATGGTCCGTTTTCAAATGTTTTATTTTTGAACGTCAGTTCACATTTGTAGGTGGATCATCAGTGTTAGAGCTAAAATTAGCATGTTTAAAGTGATTTTCATGCTTCCAGGGGCTCGGGAAGTGAATTACATACTATTTGGAGGCATTTAATGTTCAAGCAAAAACGGCTGATTTTTGACAAAAGAGATAACACCCCCCCATTACGTCATGCTTCAGAAATGTGGAAAATGGTCCGTTTTCAAATGTTTTATTTTTGAACGTCAGTTCACATTTGTAGGTTGATCATCAGTGTTAGAGCTAAAATTAGCATGTTTAAAGGGATTTTCATGCTTCCGGGAGCTCGGGAAGTGAATTAAATACTATTTGGAGGCATTTAATGTTCAAGCAAAAACAGCTGATTTTTGACAAAAGAGATAACACCCCCCATTACGTCATGCTTCAGAAATGTGGAAAATGGTCCGTTTTCAAATGTTTTATTTTTGAACGTCAGTTCACATTTGTAGGTTGATCATCAGTGTTAGAGCTAAAATTAGCATGTTTAAAGTGATTTTCATGCTTCCAGGGGCCCTAAACACAAGATTTATGGAATGGTTAAAAGTGCATGAAAATGGCCAATTTACTCACTCTGAGTTCTCAAAAAGGGTTTCTTCACCCCGGGAAGTTAATTAAATACCATTTGGAGGCATTTAATGTTCAAGCAAAAACGGCTGATTTTCGACAAAAGAGATAACACCCCCCCATTACGTCATGCTTCAGAAATGTGGAGAATGGTCTGTTTTCAAATGTTTTATTTTTGAACGTCAGTTCACATTTGTAGGTGGATCATCAGTGTTAGAGCTAAAATTAGCATGTTTAAAGTGATTTTCATGCTTCCAGGGGCTCGGGAAGTGAATTAAATACTATTTGGAGGCATTTAATGTTCAATCAAAAACAGCTGATTTTTGACAAAAGAGATAACACCCCCCCATTACGTCATGCTTCAGAAATGTGGAAAATGGTCCGTTTTCAAATGTTTTATTTTTGAACGTCAGTTCACATTTGTAGGTTGATCATCAGTGTTAGAGCTAAAATTAGCATGTTTAAAGTGACTTTCATGCTTCCAGGGGCTCGGGAAGTGAATTAAATACTATTTGGAGGCATTTAATGTTCAAGCAAAAATGGCTGATTTTTGACAAAAGAGATAACACCCCCCCATTACGTAATGCTTCAGAAATGTGGAAAATGGTCCGTTTTCAAATGTTTTATTTTTGAACGTCAGTTCACATTTGTAGGTGAATCATCAGTGTTAGAGCTAAAATTAGCATGTTTAAAGTGATTTTCATGCTTTCAGGGGCCCTAAACACAAGATTTATGGAATGGTTAAAAGTGCATGAAAATGGCCAATTTACTCACTCTGAGTTCTCAAAAAGGGTTTCTTCACCCCGGGAAGTTAATTAAATAACATTTGGAGGCATTTAATGTTCAAGCAAAAACTGCTGATTTTTGACAAAAGAGATAACACCCCCCCATTACGTCATGCTTCAGAAATGTGGAAAATGGTCAGTTTTCAAATGTTTTATTTTTGAATGTCAGTTCACATTTGTAGGTGGATCATCAGTGTTAGAGCTAAAATTAGCATGTTTAAAGTGATTTTCTTGCTTCCAGGGGCTCGGGAAGTGAATTAAATACTATTTGGAGGAATTTAATGTTCAAGCAAAAACGGCTGATTTTTGACAAAAGAGATAACACCCCCCCATTACGTCATGCTTCAGAAATGTGAAAAATGGTCCGTTTTCAAATGTTTTATTTTTGAACGTCAGTTCACATTTGTAGGTTGATCATCAGTGTTAGAGCTAAAATTAGCATGTTTAAAGGTATTTTCATGCTTCCAGGGGCTCGGGAAGTTAATTAAATACTATTTGGAGGCATTTAATGTTCAAGCAAAAACGGCTGATTTTTGACAAAAGAGATAACACCCCCCCATAACGTCATGCTTCAGAAATGTGGAAAATGGTCCGTTTTCAAATGTTTTATTTTTGAACGTCAGTTCACATTTGTAGGTTGATCATCAGTGTTAGAGCTAAAATTAGCATGTTTAAAGTGATTTTCATGCTTCCAGGGGCCCTAAACACAAGATTATTGGAATGGTTAAAAGTGCATGAAAATGGCCAATTTACTCACTCTGAGTTCTCAAAAAGGGTTTCTTCGCCCCGGGAAGTTAATTAAATACCATTTGGAGGCATTTAATATTCAAGCAAAAACGGCTGATTTTCGACAAAAGAGATAACACCCCCCCATTACATCATGCTTCAGAAATGTGGAAAATGGTCCGTTTTCAAATGTTTTATTTTTGAACGTCAGTTCACATTTGTAGGTGGATCATCAGTGTTAGAGCTAAAATTAGCATGTTTAAAGTGATTTTCATGCTTCCAGGGGCTCGGGAAGTGAATTACATACTATTTGGAGGCATTTAATGTTCAAGCAAAAACGGCTGATTTTTGACAAAAGAGATAACACCCCCCCATTACGTCATGCTTCAGAAATGTGGAAAATGGTCCGTTTTCAAATGTTTTATTTTTGAACGTCAGTTCACATTTGTAGGTTGATCATCAGTGTTAGAGCTAAAATTAGCATGTTTAAAGTGATTTTCATGCTTCCAGGGGCCCTAAACACAAGAATTATGGAATGGTTAAAAGTGCATGAAAATGGCCAATTTACTCACTCTGAGTTCTCAAAAAGGGTTTCTTCACCCCGGGAGGTTAATTAAATACCATTTGAAGGCATTTAATGTTCAAGCAAAAACGGCTGATTTTCGACAAAAGAGATAACACCCCCCCATTACGTCATGCTTCAGAAATGTGGAAAATGGTCCGTTTTCAAATGTTTTATTTTTGAATGTCAGTTCACATTTGTAGGTGGATCATCAGTGTTAGAGGTAAAATTAGCATGTTTAACCCTTTCGATGCTGATGACGAGCTCAGCTCGTCATCACCCACGGGTGTCGTGTGCTGATGACGAGCTGAGCTCGTCATAGTGCCACTAAAATGGCATTTTCCAGCACTGGGGGGGAAAACGCCCAGCAGCCATGTGGTTAAAGTGATTTTCATACTTCTAGGGGCTCGGGAAGTGAATTAAATACTATTTGGAGGAATTTAATGTTCAAGCAAAAACGGCTGATTTTTGACAAAAGAGATAACACCCCCCCATTACGTCATGCTTCAGAAATGTGAAAAATGGTCCGTTTTCAAATGTTTTATTTTTGAACGTCAGTTCACATTTGTAGGTGGATCATCAGTGTTAGAGCTAAAATTAGCATGTTTAAAGTGATTTTCATGTTACCAGGGGCCCTAAACACAAGATTTATGGAATGGTTAAAAGTGCATGAAAATGGCCAATTTACTCACTCTGAGTTCTCAAAAAGGATTTCTTCACCCCGGGAAGTTAATTAAATACCATTTGGAGGCTTTTAATGTTCAAGCAAAAACGGCTGATTTCCGACAAAAGAGATAACACCCCCCCATTACGTCATGCTTCAGAAATGTGGAAAATGGTCCGTTTTCAAATGTTTTATTTTTGAACGTCAGTTCACATTTGTAGGTGGATCATCAGTGTTAGAGCTAAAATTAGCATGTTTAAAGGGATTTTCATGCTTCCAGGGGCTCGGGAAGTGAATTAAATACTATTTGGAGGCATTTAATGTTCAAGCAAAAACAGCTGATTTTTGACAAAAGAGATAACACCCCCCCATTACGTCATGCTTCAGAAATGTGGAAAATGGTCCGTTTTCAAATGTTTTATTTTTGAACGTCAGTTCACATTTGTAGGTTGATCATCAGTGTTAGAGCTAAAATTAGCATGTTTAAAGTGATTTTCATGCTTCCAGGGGCCCTAAACACAAGATTTATGGAATGGTTAAAAGTGCATGAAAATGGCCAATTTACTCACTCTGAGTTCTCAAAAAGGGTTTCTTCACCCCGGGAAGTTAATTAAATACCATTTGAAGGCATTTAATGTTCAAGCAAAAACGGCTGATTTTCGACAAAAGAGATAACACCCCCCCCATTACGTCATGCTTCAGAAATGTGGAAAATGGTCCGTTTTCAAATGTTTTATTTTTGAATGTCAGTTCACATTTGTAGGTGGATCATCAGTGTTAGAGGTAAAATTAGCATGTTTAACCCTTTCGATGCTGATGACGAGCTCAGCTCGTCATCACCCACGGGTGTCGTGTGCTGATGACGAGCTGAGCTCGTCATAGTGCCACTAAAATGGCATTTTCCAGCACTGGGGGGGAAAACGCCCAGCAGCCATGTGGTTAAAGTGATTTTCATGCTTCCAGGGGCTCGGGAAGTGAATTAAATACTATTTGGAGGAAT